>NC_041752.1:2561666-3840000 GCF_004115215.2 Ornithorhynchus anatinus | reverse complement strand
TTTGGAGTCAGGGCTCATGAGTTCGAATCCCAGCTCTGCCACTTGTCGGCTGTGTGACTGTGGGCAAGTCACTTAACTTCTCTGGGCCTCAGTTCCCTCATCTGTAAAATGGGGATTAAGATTGTGAGCCCCACGTGGGACAACCTGATTCCCCTATGTCTACCCCAGCGCTTAGAACAGTGCTCGGCACATAGTAAGCGCTTAACAAATACCAACATTATTATTATTATTATCAGAGAAAAGGGAGCTATTTACCCGAGGTCACACACCGGGCGGGTTGGCAGGGCCGGGATCGAAACCCGGGTCTCCCGAGGACGCTTGGATCGAATCTCCAGAGCCAAAGAGAATCTCGATCGTTGGGACGAAATTCTCGCTTTCCTCCTGAATCGCCCCTGCAGTTAAAATCCTCAGGCTGTAAGAATAATTCTGGTATTCGTTAAACGCTCATTACGTGCCGAGTATCATTTCCAGAGCCAAACAGCCTCATGATCATTCGGGGGAAATTCTCGCTTTCCTCCCCGACGGTTAAAATCCTCCGACTGTAATGATGACCGTGGTATTCGTCGAGCGTTTACTGCGTGGCCGGCACGGGGCTGAGCGCTAGGGGAGACGCAAGGTAGTCAGGTCCCTCTTGAGGCTGTAAACCTCCAATTATTTCGACTAATGTCCGTCTCCCCCACCTCTAGACCGTAAGCCTTTCGTGGGCAGGGAATGGGTCTGTCGTCCTGCACGCTCCCGGGCGCTCAGTACGGTGCTCTGCACACAGTAAGCGCTCAATAAATACGACCGAATGAACTTCCACCGGCCTTCCTGTCCTTTCGCCCTCCAGCAGCCCAGCCCGCGATTAGCCGCCGAAATCACCTCGCCGTCACGGAACCGGTTTGCTCGGCTGCCCTGAGTCTAATCCTGCAGTTCTTGCAAAACGGCTCTGACGCCAGATTTATTAGTATATTCCGAGCTGATGATATTCCAGCCAGTTTTTCCCCCTCCCACCTCTCCACCGGCATCATCAGCCCGTTTAGTCATCTTCCACAACAGCTTCACGGTGACATGTTGCGCCCTGGGTCCCTGACGCCACAGTTAGGCAAATCCGGCCTCATTTTGAAATCCGAGATGCCTAGAAAGTTCTTATAATAATAATGACGATCGCGGTATTCGTCGAGCACCGAGTGGCAGGCACTGGGGTGGCTACAGGTGACGAGGTTGGACGCGGTCCCCGTCCCACTTGGGACTCACGCTCTTCGTCTCCATTTGGCAGATGAGGGAACTGAGGCACAGGGAGGTGAAATGACTTGCCGAGGTCACCCAGCAGACAAGTGGCCTGAGTGCGGATTAGAACCCGGGACCTTTCCAGATGAAACTGCCACTTGGGTAATGAATGAATTATAACGGTTTTAACTATTGGTTTTGTGCCACCAAGCCTTAACTGAAACTGCCTGTGCATAAGGATCTTATGAGGAAAAGCAAATGAGAGGAAATCTTTAGGATAAAAAATAACGAGGTCCTTCAAATGGAGACTGAACTTAACCTTGCAATTTACGGTTCATCATTTTCCCACAGTTAGCCCCAGGCTCTGTCGCCCAAGCTTATTGAAAATAGGAACGGAAAATATTAATTGGAAAATAACTGAGGAGGAGCGTGGCCTAGTGGACCGAGCACAGCCTGGGAGGCAGAAGGACCTGGGTTCTGATCCCGGCTCCGCCACTCGTCTGCTGGGTGACCTAGGCCAAGTCGCTTCACTTCTCTGGGCCTCCGGTCCCTCGTCTGGAAAATGGGGATGAAGACTGGGAGAACCACGTGGGACGGGGACCGGGTCCAACCCAACTCGTATCAACCCCGGCGCTTAGAATAGTGCCTGGCACATAGCGGGTAAATACCGCTATTATTATTATTATTATTATTATTCCAGCAGTCACGAGCCACACTTTTGGTTACCGTATCAAAGGTGGGGCACCCAAGTGCCTAAATTCTGCAATCCAGCGCTCAGCACACAGTCGACGCTCGAATACCATGGATTGTGATTGGACAATAACTACCAGCGCTCCACCCGTCCCCCCGACTCGGAACCTGCCCTCTACACCGTAATCTATCGATTTATATTAATATCCCTCTCCCCCTCTAGTCTGAACGCTCCTTGTGGGCAGGGCATCTGTCCGCCCACTCTGTCGTGTTGTATTCTCCCAAGCGCTCGGCGCACGGGAAACACTAAATGCCACTGATGATGAGGCGCTTACTACGGTGCTCTGCACATGGTAATAGCTCAACAAATGCCATGGATGATGAAGCGCTTAATACAGTTTCTCTGCACAGACTAAGAGCTCGACAACACCGCTGAAGCGTGTAGTCCGGTGCCCTGCGTATAGTAAGCACTCAATACATAACACTGATGAAGCAGAGAGTAGTGCCCCGCACACAGTAAACGCTCAATAAATACCGCTGGCGATGATGGAACACAAAGTCCAGTGCTCTGCACACAGAAAGCGCCCAATAAGTACCACTGATGACGAAGCACACAGCACGGCGTTCCGCACGCGCTGAGCCCTCGGTAAATAACCACGACCGCTGACGCGGCACGACCCCAACACCGCCCGGAAAGACGGAGGAGGGCCGCACCCAGTGGGTCCCTGAACCCAGGGCACTGGCGATCGACGGCCACCCCGCTCAGCTCATTCCGGCTCCCCTCCGCACCTGGTACGGCGCTTGGCACGGAGCAAGCGCTCAACACCTACCCTGACGGTCGTGGTCGGTACCGAGGCGTTTCGGCCGCCCGCCGGACCCCTTCGGCCCTCCCGGGAGGGGAGGGACAGGCCGGCCCGGCCCCAGCCGCGTGCCCCGGGGACGACGGGCATCCGTCCTTAAGCCGGTTTAGCCCGGCGCCCCCCACCGCCCTTCCCCTCCCCCGGGGACGGGGGAGAATTCGGCCTCCGGAGCTGGCGAGGGGCAGCAGAAGACTTCAGTCGGGACACGGCGGGGGTCATTCCAACCCTTTACTTCATTTTACCCTTTTTTTCCTTTTCTTTTTTTTTTTTTAAATATCACTTCCATGCAGACCGTTCTCCAAAACCAACTGCCGCCCTCACCCCTGCCCCGGGCTCGGCCCGTCCTGGGGGTCGAGGCCGGGGGCGGCGGGGCCGGGGGAAGCTTCGGCTGGGGCGGCCGGACGCGGGAGGCCCCCGGCGGGTCTCTTGACGGCAAATGGCTCTACCCGGAACTTCTAACGAAAACCGAAACCGAAACACACGGGGAGGAGAGACGGAGGGAGACGGAGAGAGGGAGGGCGAGGAGAGGGACGGAGAGAAACTGTACATGAGTTTTACAAACGTATTAACATATAAATAACGGGAAGCTTCCTGGCCGGACACCTCCCCTGCGGTCCCTGCTGGAGAAACACCGCCGGAAGGGAGACGCTCCGTCCCTGTCGCGTCCGGCTCCCCGCCCCGGGCGGCTTTAGGTCTGGGTGAGCGGCGGGCGTCTTGTCTTCTTCAGTGCCACCGGCTTCGATAACCAGCCCGCCGTTTAACTGTGCAAAAACGAGAGTCTCGCGGCTGCCGGGGCGGAGGGGCGGAGGGGCGGGGGGCGGCGGGGGCGAGGAGGCGGCGGACCTGGGGCCGGCTGGTCATCGCTCCGGCTCCAGCTCTCGGTGGAGGGCGCGCTTCTTCTCGCGGCAGTGTTTCTTGTGCGTGGGCCAGTCCTTCTGCTGGCACTGGGAGCCGCAGTAACGGGCCACCTGGCAACGCCCGCAGATGTTGAATTCTCGGAGCTGGGGACGACACGGGAAGTCGGGGTGAGCGGGCGGGCGCGGCGGTTCGCTTCGCCCCACCTGGCGGCTCGGCTCTGGCTTGGGGGGTGGTCCCGGTGGCCTCCCCCGCGACAGAGGGGTTTCCGTTCGGCGCTCACGCACGTGCCGAGCGCCGTACTGAGCGCCCGGGGCGGACGCGGGGTGGGCGGGGTCCCCCGTGGGGCTCGCGATCCGAGGAGGAGCTAGCCCGGGGGTTGAACCCTCAGTCTGAGGACGAGGGGGCGGAGGTCCAGAGACGGGAAGGGGCTCGCCAGAGGTCACGGGGCGGCGACCCGGGTCCTCCGCCTCCCAAGAAGAAGAACGGTCATAATAACTTGGGTACTTAGGCGCTCGCTACGTGCCGAGCACTGTTCTGAGCACTGGCGGTGGGTACACAAGTTAATCAGGTTGGATGCAGTCCCCCATCCCACGTGGGGCTCACACCCTTCATGGGTTCTGATGCCGGCTCCGCCACTTATCTGCCGGGTGACCTCGGGCGAGTCACTTCCCTTCTCTGGGCCCCGGTTCCCTCATCTGTAAGACGGGGATGGAGCCCCACGGGGGACGGGGACTGCTTCCAACCCCATCTGCTCGTATCCACCCCGGCGCTCGGTACAGTTACTGCCATACCGTCATCATCAGCATGACTATTAACAGCCCCCATTTTCCAGACGAGGGAACTGAGGTCGAGAGAAGTGAAGCGACTCGCCCGAGGTGACGGAGCAGACATACGGCGGGGTAGGATTAGAACCCAGCTCCCGGGTCCTTCCCGCACTGCTTCCCTACAACCCCGGGGGCAAGTCAGACGCGCGGCGGCCGCCGCCGCCCCCCGGCTGGACCCCCCAAACTCCCCTCCGCCGGGCGCGGGTACCTGCTTCTCGATCATCGTGCAGGGGGGATAGTGGCATTCGTAATAGGTGCAGGAGTTCTCTTCCTCCTCCACCACGTCGCCGTTGGCATTGTAGTAGCGGGTGACGTGCAGGACGGGGAACTGTTCTTCGATGGGGTCCGTGGGAAGCTGCTGGATGGCCAGCCAGTAGAGGCTCTGCTCCCTTCAGTGGAGAATAATGTTAATTAATCATAAAATAATAAGGAATAATAAGTTCTCACTCTGTACCAGGCACTGTTCTACACGTTGGAGTTGGATACGAGCCAACTGGGCTGGATCCAGTCCCCGTCCCGCTTGGGACTCGCAGCCTCGATCCCCATTTGACAGAGGAAACTGAGGCCCAGGGGAAGTGAAGCGACTTGCCCAAGGTCACCCGGTAGCGGGATTAGAACCCACGTCCTCCGACTCCCGGGCCCGGGCTCCCGGGAGGGAAGGGAGGACGAAGCCCATCCCAGGCATCCCATTTTCCCGGTCGAGGGGAATGAGGGAGAACTCGAAAATGGGGGGCTGGGGGAGTTCCAGAGACCCAGAGGGGGCAGATAGGAGCCAAAAGCCCCCTTTTGTTAATGCTATCTGCTAAGCGCTTACTACGTGGCCAAAGCCGTTCTGAGCGCCGGGGTTGCTACGGGTCAGTCGGATCGGACTCTATCCCTGTCCCGCGTGGGGCTCACAGTCTTCTGTAGAAGGGAGGAGGGGGATTGAATCCCCCGTTTTGCAGATGAGGGAACTGAGGCACGGAGAAGTGTCCTGACTTGCCCGAGGTCACAGAGCAGGCAACTGGATTACCCCGGGATTAGAATTCGGGACTTCTGACTCGCGGGCCTGTCCTCTTGCCGCCAGACCACGCTGCTTCCCCTTTTAAGAGACCCCCGGCGGACCGAGCTCCCCCAGAGAGACTGAAGTCCATATCTGTCATTTATTTCTTTCTATTAACGTCAGTCTCCCCCTCTTGACTGGAAGCTCGTTGTGGGCAGGGAATTGTTAGCATCTTGTATGGTAATAAGAGCTACGGCATTTAAGCGCTTACTAGGTGCCAAGCACTGTTCTAAGCACTGGGGGTGGGTCCGAGGTAACGAGGTCAGACACGGGCCCTGTCCCGCCCGGGGCTCGAGCCGGGGGCCGGCCATCGCTCAACTCCACCGGCCCGCCCGCCCGCCCGCCCGCCGCCTACCTTTGCTTGCTGGAGATTTCCTCCGCCTTGGGTCTCCAGCCCCGGGGGACGAGCTGCAGGTTGTCCAGCCGATTATCCACTGTCACGGCGTTGAGGTGCACCACCTGGAACCCCGGGGCGATGCCGCCCCTGTGTCTCTCCCTGGGGAAACGCAAACGTGCCTCAGTTTACCGCCCCTCCCCGCAGTGGGGGAGGGAGGGACGGCCTCCCGCTGGGCCCTCAGGGAAACGTGGCCGTTAATCCTGCCGTCTTGTCCGTCAGTCGTATTTATTCAGCGCTTACTGGGTGCAGAGCACCGGACTAAGCGCTTGGGAGAGGACGCTAAGTAAGCGCTTGGGCCTGGGAGTCAGAAGGTCTTGGGTTCTCATCCCGGCTCCGCCCCTCGTCTGCTGTGTGGCCTTGGGCAAGTCACCTCCCTTCTCTGTGTCTCAGTTAAATCATCTGCAAAATGGGGATGAAGACTGTGGGCCCCACGTGGGACAACCTGATTACCTCGTATCTACCCCAGCGCTTAGAACGGTGCTTGGCACATAGTAAGCGCTTAAATACCATAATTATTATCAGGATACAACAATCTAACACATTCCTGGCCCACAACGAGCTTACAGTCTAGAGTCTTACCAGTCTACGGTCTCATCCCCTCCCTAACGCTTAGCACAGCGCCCTGCACATCGACAGCGCTCCGTAAAAACCACCGATGGATCGATAGGGCGGGTCACCGGCACTGGACTGACGGAGGAGCCGGATTCTTCCGCCTCAGGCCGCTGAGATGACGCGCTTTGGGGTTTCCGCTAAGATGAGGTTTTCGAAGCGTGGAAAGTACGGTTACAAACTCCTAGGCGCTCTACTCTGCCTCGCTGTACCAGTTCAATCACCCAGTCAATCCTACTTATTGAGCGCTTACTGTGTGTACTGAGTGCTTGGGAGAGGCCAAAAAAATATATAACAGACACGCTCTCTGCCCACAACGAGCTTACGGTCGAGAGACGAGCTGACTTTCCCCGAAGGACTTAAAATCGGTGACGACCTAGACCGCGAATAATACTGAGCGTAATCCTTGCGGGCGGGGAACGTGGCTACCAACTCTGTTGTATCGGCCTCTTCCAAGCGTTTGGTACAGCTCTCTGCACGCGGTAGGTAATCAAAGGTCCCTCCTGACCGTACACTCGCTGCGGCCAGGGAACGTTTGTTTTATGGTACGTTTTGAGCACTTAGTATGTGTCAAACACTGTTCTAAGCGCTGGGGTAGAGATACGTTAATTAGGTCCGATAGGGTTCCTGGTCTACTTGGGGCTCGCAGTCTAAGGAGGAGGGAAGAACGGGTATTAGATCCCCATTATCCAGTTGAGGACACTGAGGCCCAGAGAAGTGATCTGCCCAAGGGGATCCAGGAGCCAGGAGTCGAATCCAGGCTGGGATTAGAACCCACGACCTCTGACTCCCAAGCCCGGGCTCTTGCCACTGAACTAAGCTGCTCCTCCAAAGCCACGATACCGTGGGCCGGTATGTTTCCGCCCTTGGGTTCCTGGCCCGCGGACCGCTCGGTCCGCGGGAGGGTCGCAGGACGGCAGGACCGTGAGGAGCAGGGGCCGGCTCGCCGGCCGCCCAGCCCGGCCCGTCGCCCTCCCCCCGAATCCCGGCCACCCGCCTGGCCCCGCGAGCCTGCACGCTTCGCGACCGGGAATCCGCCCTTGTCGAAGCGGGCAGCTGCTGTCCACGACGAATAATGACTGGAGTATTTAAGTACTCACTCCGTGCTAAGCGCTGGGGCCCGTCAGCGTGGGGCCCGTCGTATAAATAGCGGGGGAGACAGGGCTTCTCCCACCTGCCATTTTACAAGACGGGGCCCCGAGGAGTCAAGCGACTTGCCCAAGGTCCCCGAGGAGGGAGGGGGCAGAGCCGGGATTGGAAGCCAGGTGCCCTGGGCTCCCAGATCTGGGATCTTTCCGCGAGGCCACACCGGAGCGCGAGCGGGGCGGCCGGCCACCTCGGGTAGACGTCCTCCCCCTTCGGGGTGAGGTTGGCAGGGTTCCCGGCCGAAGCCCGGCTTCTCCCTATCTTAGAGACGCTTCCCGCCACCACCGCCTGCCCAGCGCCAGGCCGAGGGCAGCGCGCTTCCCGCGAACGCCTCGTCTAAGAGGATCGACCGGCCGAACGGGCTACCTCCTAAGCCTCGCGTTCACTCAGTCCAGTGTATTTGCTGGGCGCTCATCTGTGGGCAGGGCACTGTACTGAGCGCTTGGGAGAGGACGACACAAGAATAAACAGGCACGTTCCCTGCCCACGAAGAGGCACAGAGTCTACCTAGCCTGGGGACAGGCGGGCAAAAGTGTCACGGGCCTGGGAGTCAGAGGGCCTGGGTTCGAATCCCGACTCTTGTCGCCTGCCGGCAGTGAGACCTCGGGCAGGTCACTCGATCTCTCCGGGCCTCGGTTTCCTCCTCCGGAAAAAGGAACCCAGACCCCAGTTTTCCCCTATTAGACCGGGAGCCCCTCGCAGGACAGGGACTGGGTCCGGACCCCATTCCCTCGTGCCTCCCCGGATGCTCAGTACAGTGCTGGCCCCGAATAAGCGCTTACCAAATACGTCGTCATAGAAACATTGCTATTACTACACTCGGCCCCTACTTCCGACTCGTCGTCATTTTAACTCCGGGGCCCAGGAACGCCCAACACGACGCGTCGGTGGCCGCGGGCTGGTTTCCGAGCGCGACGTTGGCCGTCGGGGGGAGGGAGGGCGGGCCGCGGAAGGCCCCTACGGCGATACTCACCACAGCAGCTCGTGGAGTAGACGCCCGGATCCCCTTCCCCTGTTTTTGTCGAATGCGTACGCAAATATTTTAGCCCCGTTTCCATCGGCGTCTACCTCCATCCGGGCCTGAGAAGGGATGATGAAAATATTTGTTAGAAGGGCCTTTTAGTCGTTTCCTTTTTTTCACCCTTTCCATTAAGCGCTCGCTATGTGCCGGGCACCGTACTGAGCACCGGGGTGGATACAAGCAACCGAGGCTGGACAGGGTCCCTGTCCCAAGTGCGGCTCCCGGTCTCCATCTCCGTTTTACCATTGAGGGAACCGAGGCCCGGAGAAGTGAAATGACTTGCCCAAGGTTACATGAGCGCTTAGTAAGCGCTCAATAAATACGACTGAATGAGCCAGCACTCAATACAGTGCTCTGCACACACCAAGCGCTTATTAAATACGACTGAAGGTGGCAGAGCAGAATTAGAACCCAGATCCTTCTCACTGCCAGGCCTGTCCTCTATCTATCATGCGCCCCCTGCCCACTCCCCGCCTCCAGTCCATTAATACGAGTAATCGTGGGATTGGTTCGGCGCTCACTACGTGCCACGCGCTGCACGGAGCGCTGGGGTTCGCTCAGCGCTGTCGAGAGATTCGCTTTTCACCCCCTAACCCCGCTTGAAAGGCGCCACTGGAGTCATCGAACACAGACCGACCCCGGATGTTACAATAATTACGGCATCCGTTAGGCGTTCACTACGTGTCAAGCCCCCTACTAAAGCGCCTGGACAGTTACAGGCCATCAGGTCGGATCCGGTCCGTGTCCCACGTGGGGCTCCTGGTCTTAATCCCCTTTTAAGGGCGCGGTAACTGAGGCACAGGGAAGCTTAGCCACTCGCCCCAGCGGACCGGGGTTGGGGAGCCGGGATTAGAACCCAGGTCCTCCGACTCTCCAGCCGGGGCTCCTTCCCAGAAGGGTCTCGGGGGCCTTCCTCTCGAGGCCAAAACGAGAGCGGGAGGATGCCGACCCAAGGCTCGGCGGGCCGGCCCCTCCCTGACCCCCGGCACGGCCTTCCAGCTCCCCGCCCGGCCCTGGCAATTTCCCGCTCGGAATCCAGAACCCCGTCTCACCTCGAAAGAGTAGCTCTCCACCAGCGGGATGTCCTGTTCGTCTATCAGGGTGTACTTCGTCTGAAAACGAACCGCGCGGTTTTAAAGAGCCGTCCGGGGGCCGCCGAGCGCCCCAACCCGCCCGGCCGGGCGGCCACGGGCTAATCGAAGGCCGCTGCCTCTCGCTTCCGCCCCGTCCGCCCGCTCCCGGGCGAGGCAGGGGAACTGCAAGCGGGACGACGCGGGCAGGCCTTTACAGGCGGGAAAAGCCCTTGGGCGCTCTCCGTTTTGGGCAGTGCCCGCCCATCAAATATTAACCCAGTCACCAACTGACACCGCTCTACGTTCATTATCTTGGGAGGAGATAAGCAGCCTTCTGGCTCAACTCAAGTTCCAGAAATGGGGACCTTCAGTTTCTACTCGGGGAAAAGTTCACCTTGAGAACCAAGGGAGAGAGAGAAGGGAAAAGGGGATTATCTTGCCTTTCTCCCTCCGCCCAACCCTCTTCTCAAGGCTTGTGGTGCCCTTTCTTCTTTAGAGAGAATGCCGAGAGATTTCCTGGAAACTTTTCTCCTTAAAGTTTTCTTGTCCCACTTGATAGTGCTTAAAGCCTACTTCCATTTAGTACGAGGTGATGACGCCGCTATTTAGCCCAGAAAAAGGCAGAACAACTCGCACAAGGTGCCTTTCTAGACCTAGGTTTAGGAAAGGTAACGCTTGGACAGGGAAGTGGGAAGGTACTTACCTAGGAAAAACAAATCTACGTCAAACTCATTGGGACACACGGAGATTGCTACCGAGCACTCCGAACGGCGCTCTGCACCCAGTAAGCGCTCAGTAAATATGACCGGTGCCTCATCCCGCTAGACCGTCAGCTCCCTGGAGGCAGGGAACGTGTCCGCCGATTCTCGGACCGGAGCGGTCCAGCGCTCGGACTGAATTAGGTTGGCGCCTGTAGGTCTTGACAAGGCAACGTCCCGATACAAAACGGCGTCAAAACCAACCCCGTCCAAACAGGTCTGTGCCTCATGTCCTCCTCTGCGAGGCCCGTAGGAAAGGGGAGGGAAATAATCACGATAATAATTACGGGCCCGGTTCAGCATCTACTCTAGGGCATGCACTGTAATAAGCGATGGGGTAGAGACGGGATAATTAGGTTGGACATGGGCCCCGCCCCACGGGGGACTCAAGCAGGAGGGAGTAGAATGAAACCTCCCTTTTACAGCTGAGGAAACTGAGGCCCGGAGAAGGGAAGCGGCTTGACCAAGATCAC
This sequence comes from Ornithorhynchus anatinus, assembly GCF_004115215.2. Lineage (NCBI taxonomy): Eukaryota > Metazoa > Chordata > Mammalia > Monotremata > Ornithorhynchidae > Ornithorhynchus > Ornithorhynchus anatinus. Next base: position 3,829,040 of record NC_041752.1, on the reverse strand, counting down.
GCGGCGGACAAGTGGCAGAGCGGGGGATTAGAACTCGGGTGCTCTGACCTCCCCAGGCCCGGGCTCTTTCCACTAAGTCACGCTGCCTCCTGAAACCTTCGAGGAGGGAATCTCTAAATAATCCATGAACAAAAATCAGGAGGTTTGAACGGATCAATCAGGAGTATTTATCGAGCGCTTACTGTGGGCGGAGCACTTGGGAGAGTCCGGCACATCAGAGTTTGTGGACGCGTTCCCGGCCCACAGTAATAATAACGTTGGCATTTGTTAAGCGCTTACTATGCGCAAAGCACTGTTTTCAGCGCCGGGGAGGATACAAGGCTATCAGGTTGTCCCAGGTAGGGCTCACAGTCTTCATCCCCATGTTACAGATGAGGAAACGGAGGCCCAGAGAAGCAAAATGACTCACCCAAAGTCACCCAGCAGACAAGTGGCGGAGCCGGGATTAGAATCCACGACCTCTGACTCCCAAGCCCGGGCTCTTGCCACCGAGCCACGGTAGAGTTTAGAGGCCTGTCCGACTTGAATACTAACGATGGCATTTGGTAAGCACACGAGGGAATTGAAACCCAAAGGGCCAAATGGCTTGCCCGAGGTCCCACACAGGAGACAAGCGGTGGCGGCGGCGGGATCGGAACCCAGGTCTTTCCGACGGCCGGGCCGGGGCTCTGACCACTAGGCCACGCCGCTTCTCTACCGAACCACCAGTTACCGCCTGGTCGAGGCCTCGGAGAGGCGGGGGGCCGAGAGGCGTGGGCAGTGGACTCTGGCAGAGGAGGGTTTTCCGCCACCCTGGCACTTAATAATAATAATTATGGTACTTGTTAAGCGCTTACTATGTGCAGAGCACTGTTCTAAGCGCTGGGGTAGATACAGGGTCATCAGATTGTCCCACATGGGGCTCACGTTTTTTTTAATCCCCATTTTAACAGATGGGTAACGGAGGCACAGAGAAGTTAAGTGACTTGCCCAAGGTCACACAGCAGACAAGCGGAGGAGCGGGATTAGAACCCACCACTTCTGACTCCCCAGCCCGGCCTCTTTCCATTGGGCCACGCTGCTTCTCTAGTTCCCCTGGCATCGGGAAACCGAGCAGCCGCGGACAATCGACTCTACCTGCGGCTTCGTTTTCAGTTGCAGACGCGCAATTCTGTGCTCTGCACATAGTGAGCGCTCAATAAATACTACTGAATGAATGAACGAACTAGGCCGGGGTTGGGAAAGGGGGAGGAATTGGAAGCAAAGTCTGCCGGGGGCTGTCACTCTAAGCTCCTGGTGGGTGGGGAACTGCCAACTCCGTATTGGACTCTCCCAGGCGCTCAGTCCAGTGCTGTGGACACAGTAGGTGCTCAATAAATACCGCTGACCGATTAACTGATGCCTGCCTCCCCCCTCTAGACCGTCAGCTCCTTATGGAGGGGGAACGCGTCTCCTTATTGTGCTGTACTGGACCGTCCCGGGTGCTAAGTCCGGTGCTGTGCACGCAGTGGGCGCTCAATAAGTAGCAGTGAGCGATGAAGTGGTGTCTGCCTCCTGTCCCCGTGGGCGGGGAACGTGTGTCTCCCCCCATCTACTGTACTGGACTCTACTTTGAGAAGCATGGCTCAGCGGAAAGAGCCCGGGCTTGGGAGTCAGAGGTCGTGGGTTCTAATTCCGCCTCTGCCACTTGTCAGCTGTGTGACTTTGGGCAAGTCACTTCACTTCTCTGTGCCTCAGTAACCTCATCTGGAAAATGGGGATCAAGACTGTGAGCCCCGGGTGGGACCACCTGATGACTCTGTATCTACCCCTGACCTTAGAATGGTGCTTGGCATTAAAGTAAGCGCTTAACAAATATCATCATTATTATTATTAGTGGACTCTCCCGGGTGCTCAGTAAGGCGCAGTGAGAGATGAAGCGGTGTCTGTCTCCTTTCCCTGTGGGCGGGGAACGTGTCCGTCTCCCCCCTCTACTGTACTGGACTCTCCCAGGCGCTCAATAAGGAGCAGTGAGCGATAAAGCGGTGTCTGCCTCGTGTCCCTGTGGGTGGGGAGCGTGTCCGTCTCCCCCCTCTGCTGTACTGGACTCTCCCGAGCGCTCAATAAGGAGCAGTGAGCCATGAAGTGGTGCCTGCCTCCTGTCCCTGTGGGTGGAGAGCGTGTCCGTCTCCCCCCTCTGCTGTACTGGACTCTCCTGGGTGCTTAATAAGTGGCAGTGAGCGATAAAGTAGTGTCAGCCTCCTGCTCCTGTGGGCGGGGAAAGTGTCTCCCTACTCTGCTGTACTGGCCTCTCCCGGGCGCTCAATAAGGAGCAGTGAGCACTAAAGTGGTGCCTGCCTCCTGTGTCTATGGGCAGGGAGCATGTCTGCCTCCCCCTTCTGCTGTACTGGACTCTGCCGGGCACTCAATAAGTGGCGGTGAGCGATAAAGCGGTGTCTGCCTCCTGTCCTCGTGGGTGGGGAAAGTGTCTCCCTACTCTGCTGTAGTGGACTCTCCCGGGCGCTCAATAAGGAGCAGTGAGCGATAAAGTGGTACCTGCCCCCTGTGTCTATAGACGGGGAGCATGTTCATCTCCCCCCCGGTGGTGTAGTGGCCTCTCTGGGGTGCTCAATAAGGAGCAGTGAGTGATAAAGCGGTGTCTGCCTCTTGTCCCTGTAGGTGGGGAAAGTGTCTGTCTCCCCTTGGTGCTGTACTGGCCTCTCCGGGGCGCTCAATAAGGAGCAGTGAGTGATAAAGCGGTGTGTGCCTCCTGTCCCTGTAGGTGGGGAACGTGTCAGTGTCCCCCCCCGGTGCTGTAGTGGCCTCTCCAGAGTGCTCAATAAGTAGCGGTGAGCGATAAAGCGGTGTCTGCCTCCTGTCCCTGTAGGTAGGGAAAGTGTCTGTCTCCCCTTGGTGCTGTAGTAGCCTCTCCCGGGCGCTCAAGAGGTAGCAGTGAGCGATAAAGTGGTGTGTGCGTCCTGTCCCTGTAGATGGGGAAAGTGTCGGTGTCCCAACCCCGGTGCTGTAGTGGCCTCTCTGGGGCGCTCAATAAGGAGCAGTGAGCGATAAAGCGGTGTCTGCCTCCTGGCCCTGTAGGTGGGGAAAGTGTCGGTGTTCCCCCCCCCGGTGCTGTAGTGGCCTCTCCGGGGTGCTCAATAAGGAGCAGTGAGCGATAAAGCAGTGTCTGCCTCCTGTCCCTGTAGGTGGGGAAAGTGTCTCCCTACTCTGCTGTAATGGACTCTCTGGGCGCTCAATAAGGAGCAGTGAGTGATAAAGCAGTGTGTGCGTCCTGTCCCTGTAGATGAGGAAAGTGTCCGTCTGCCCCCGGTGCTGTAGTGGCCTCTCCAGGGCGCTCAATAAGGAGCAGTGAGCGATAAAGCGGCGTGTGCCTCCTGTCCCAGTAGATGAGGAAAGTGTCTGTCTGTCCCTGGTGCTGTGGTGGCCTCTCCGGGGCGCTCAATAAGGAGCAGTGAGTGATACAGCGGTGTGTGCCTCCTGTCCCGGTAGGTGGGGAACGCGTCGGTGTCGTCCCCGTCCCCCCCCCCCCCGGCGCTGTAGTGGCCTCTCCGGGGCGCTGAGTAAGTAGCAGCGAGCGGCGCGTGCGTCCCGTCCCGGTGGGCGGGGAGCGTGTGGGTGTCCCCCCGGCGCTGAATAAGGAGCAGCGCGGGACGGAGCGTGGGGGGCCTGGGGTCCCGGCGGGGGGGAGGAGCAGCGTGTGGGGCAGGGTGTCGGTCCTTCCTCGTCCTCCGGCGCCGGGCCGGGCTCCCTCAGCACATGGCGGCCCGCGGTCCTTCCCGCCCGCCCGCCCTCCTTCCCTCGCCTCCCTCGCGGCGGCGTCCCGCTCACCTTCCCGGCCACCCGGCCCAGCCGCACGATGCCCAGCTTGAAGTCCGTCATGGCGGGGCCCCGTGGTCCCCTCAGGCCCCGCGCCGGCCGCCCGACCGACCGACCGACCGACCGCCCGCCCGACCGCCCTCCTCCCCTCGGCCGCCGCCTCAGCCGCCTCAGCCGCCTCAGCCGGGCCCGGACACGCGCCGCGCCGCGCCGCCCCCCAACGCGCCTGCGCGCTCCCCCTCCCTTCCCCCCCCTCCCCCTCACACACCCGGCGCCGGACGCCCCCCGCCCCTCCGCGCGCCCGCCAATCACCGCGCGCGCCGCGCCCGCTCCCACCAATGGGGAGCCCGCCAGTGCGCCGGCGCGCCGGGGCGCGGCGGCCGGGCCGTCTCGCGCGCCGGGGGCGGGGGGGAGAGAGCGCGCGCGCCGGGGGGTGGGGGGGGAAGAGCGCGCCGGGGAGGGAGAGCGCGCGCGCCCCGCCCCCCCCCCCCGCCCTTCTGACGTCACTTTCGCGGGAAGGTTTGCGGCCCCGTCGAAGCGTCGCTCCGCCCCCCGCTCCTAAATCCTCCCCCCATAAACCCTCCTCTTTGCGAAGCGTTGACTGATGATCCTAATGTTGGTATTGGTTAAGCGCTTACTAGGTGCAGAGCGCTGTTCTAAGCGCTGGGGGAGATCCAGGGTCATCAGGGGGGCCCACGTGAGGCTCCCAGGCTTCATGCCCATTTGACAGATGAGGGCACTGAGGCCCAGGAGAACAATAATAATAATGATCATAATGTTGGTATTGGTTAAGCGCTTACTAGGTGCAGAGCGCTGTTCTAAGCGCTGGGGGAGATCCAGGGTCATCAGGGGGTCCCACGTGAGGCTCCCAGGCTTCATGCCCATTTGACAGATGAGGGAACTGAGGCCCGGAGAATAATAATACTAATGTTGGTATTGGCTAAGCGCTTACTAGGTGCAGAGCGCTGTTCTAAGCGCTGGGGGAGATACACGTGGGACAACCTGATTCCCTTGGGTCTACCCCAGTGCTTAGAACAGTGCTCGGCACCCAGTAAGCGCTTAACAAATACCAACGTTATTATTATTATTATCCTAGATATAGGGAAATCAGGTTGTCCCACATGAGGCTCACAGTCTAAATCCCCATTTTAACAGCTGAGATAACTGAGGCACCGAGAAGGTGAGTGACTAGCCCAAAGTCACGCAGCTGACAAGTGGCGGAGCCGGGATTAGAACCCATGACCTCTGACTCCTAAGCCCGGGCTCTTTCCACCGAGCCACGCCATATCTAAGTGGGGGCTTAGTCAGGGAAGGCCTCCTGGAGGTTCTTGTCTGTCCGTCTCCCCCGATTAGACCGTGAGCCCGTCGAAGGGCAGGGACCGTCTCTATCTGTTACCGATCTGTCCATTCGAAGCGCTTAGTACAGTGCTCTGCACATAGTAAGCGCTCAATAAATACTAAATGAATGAATGAGAGGGAAGGCTTCGAAGGTGGGGAGGGTCATCGCCTGTGGGATTTGAGAAGGGAGGCCATCGCAGGCCGGAGGCGGGACGTGGGCCGGAGGGTCGGCGGCGAGCGAAACGCTACTCACCCAGTCATCGCGGCCCAGGCGGCCTTCCCCGGCCCAAACTAGCCGGCGGTCCCCTCCCGCGCCGAGCAAGGGAGCAAGGGAGTTTTTGCTCAGTTTTTATTTTAATTCAAGGACTTTGCTTCATACAAAAAGTCATTGTAGAAACAACTGCAGAATCCAAAGTTTGGCTGATAAATATCACTCAGGCAGCAATGGAGTCGATCACAGAACCTGTTGTCGTCGTCGTGGTGTTTTGTTTTCCTTCGTCGGCGGCGGCGTTGTGGAAGTCCCATTTGGGTTGCATGGTCGGGACTTTTGCTTTCTTTAACACTGCTCTTAAATAGAAAGTTTTGCCACAAATCCCCGATTTATATCAAATATAATTAAAAATTAACAACCGAAGAGTACATCGTATCAAAAAAGTACCAAGATAAACATTTTCCATGCACATACTTTATATGTATATATGTATATATTTTACATGCAAACATGACTTATTCAAAGTACAGCCACTGCTAGACTGATTCTGGATGCAGAAAACTGGTGCATTTCAAATTTGGCAACTCAGAAGAATCTAGGGAACTTCGACCGGTCGAGAGCTCAGAGGCTGCCTTCAGATTTGGAAAAATGCTCCATCTAAGACCCACTCCACATCCTTTCCTCCTTCTCCTCCTCCTTCTCCTCTACCCATCCTTTTGCCCCTCCTTCTCCTTTCCCTCTGTCTCCTCCTCCTTCTCCCCATTTTCCTCATTCCCCTCCTCCTTTCTCCTCTTCCTCCTCCTCCTTTTCCTCCTCCTTTCCCCCTTCTCCTCCTCCTCCTCCTCCTCCTCCTCTTCCCTTTCCCCATCCTCCTCTTCCTCCTCCTTTTCCCTTCCCCTCTTTCTGCCTCTTCCCCCTTTGGGGCCTACTCCTTCCCCAGCAGAAACTAGATCTGGGGCCAGTGATGAAAACAGCGGGTTTCTAGACAAGAGTGATAATGACTTAATAATGCCTTCCATGAAACTCCAGCCATGGTACGGTATAGGTCTGTAACTTTTAATAGCCAAAATGATACAGGGGAGAGACGGTGAGGGGGGAAGGGCGGGGAGGAAAGGGACGTGTTGGGTGGTGAGACAAAAAAATCGATACATTAAAAACATTTCCTTCCGACTGTCAAACGTGGGTACAGTGGTAGCATGCACGATCAGAGATTTGGGGATTTTTTTGATTTTTTTTTTTTTTGATTTTCTGTAATCTTCTCAGAGTAAAATTCCTTTAAAATTCCAAAGGAGTGTTGTGCCTTCATATAAGGAAAATGTAGAAAACATTTGGTCACAATCATGCTGAAGGCCCGAAACAGGAGAATCCAGCAGGTAAAGCTACAGAATATGGATGAAGGTCTCTGGATGTTTCTTTTTTGAAATAAGTGTCATCTTGTTGCATAGCCCTACGGGGTTAAGTGACAACCATTTTCCTTAACGTACCTCTTGGTTAATGCACTTTGTGGAGTCAAAGTGCGTGCGTACACATCCCCCCCCCCCAACATACATGTACACACACACACACACCCCCAACATACATGTACACACACCCCCCCAGCCAGCCATACACACACACACACATGCACACACAGACACAGATATAAAAGAAAACTTATACCTTCTTCTAGGTAAATATAGAAACCTAAACGCACACACATATGCACACACATATATACACATATATGCCCACACATATATACACATATAGGTATAAGTTTTCTTTTAGCAGAATCCAGGGATGAGATTGAACAGAACTTTTAAAACAGACATCCAACAGATTGGGAACTTCCCAGGCGGAGAGGCAGGAGGAGATGGGGAGGGGGCTTGGCCGACTGGTGCCCGGAGCGTTTTCTGGGGGGGGACGCTCGGGACCCTGAGCCGTTTCCCCCAGAACGTTCCGGATCCCTCCGGCCGCCCCGCAGATCCAACCCAGTCTTCCCCGCTCCGCCGCCCCTGGGGCTGTGGAGACGCCCCAGGCCGGCGGAGACCCAATAATCAGGGAGATCTCCAGGCCAGTGGAGACCCTCAGAGCCGTGGAGACCCCTGGGCCAACGGGTCCCCCCACCCCGGGACCCCTGGGGACCCCCTTGCAAATGGAGACCGCTGGAGCTGTGGAGACCCCAAGGATCGTGAAGAAGCCCCAGCCGACGGAGACCCCCAGGGAGGAGTCCACGGTGCCTGTGCTTGTGCCGGAGGGACCCCCGCCCACCCCCCCGCCGGAAAAAGCCGGCCCCAGCCCTCGCCTGAAACTCTGGGGTGACCCCTCCCCGCCACCTCCACCCCCTCGAGAGTTGGGGACTGGGCGGGGGTACTCTGGGCATGGCCAGACCAGAGGCCCAAAAAGTGCTGGCTGGGGCCGGGAGGAAATACCCCTCAGACACCCCCTCATCCCCCTCCGGCCCCAGCCCCCACCCTGCCCTTCCCGGCTGGGCCGAGACCCCCCCCCCCCGCTCTTCCCCTAAATGATGCCCCTCGCCTGTTTCGCCTTCTCCCTCCCCCACCGCCCCGTGCGGCTCCGGCGCCATTTTTATGAGCGACCCATCTCCCCGAGACGCCAGGGGCGGGAGGGCCCCTCCCGCCCCCAACCATCTTCCCCCCACAAAGACTACGGCAATCTCATCCCTGACCGTCCGATATTCACCAGGCGACAAACAAGACCATCCCCAGACACCCCAGTCACACGTGACACACCGTACGACCTCAGCGTCTCCACAGCCAAAGTCAGAGCAGACACCCAGCGAGTGAGAGTTTCGGCTCAGGCCCGCTCTCATTCGTTAGCAGATGGACACCCCCACCCCCTGCCCCGCAGGAGCCGAGAGGACCCTCCCCGCCCGCTCCTATTTTATTTTTTTCAGGTCTTCCTTTCCCTTTCCCGACCGGGTGTCGCTGTCGGCCTCCTCTTCGCCGGCCTGCGTCCCGTCCAACGCGTTCCATTCGTTCGATCGAGTTTACCGAGCGCTTCCTGGGTGCGGAGCACCGTGCCGAGAGCCTCCCGTGTGCAGAGCACCGTGCCGAGAGCGGCGGCGCAGCGCTACAAAACGTCCACCGCCTAGCGCGGCGTCCCGGGCCCCGCGCCTCATCTCCTTCGGACGCCTGGTTCCAAGAGGGCTGTCGCAGGGTCATCTCGTGAGATATTTCGAAGGTTAGGCACTTGGTAGTGAGCATGGGGAATGGGGAGCACTGAATTGAATTCGGGGCGTGTGGGCGGGGTGTGCGTGGTGGGCGTGCGCGTCTGTCCCGAAATGACATCGGACTCATTCCCTACAGAAGACGACCTCCCTTTTTGCTGTACAATTTACAAAAACGCACACGATGAAAAGTTAAAGTTCTATCTAACAGCTCGATATAAAACCGATTACTTTTGTTTTTCCCCCTCCGTTTTCTTTTTTTGCCAAAATCAAGCGTCTAGAAACAAGACAGACCAGAGGCGGGTGGGGAGAGGGGCGAGGGCGGCGAGGCCGGGTTTCCGCATCGTCGGCCCTCGGGTTTCGGGCAGGCGTCGCCGGGGAGGAGAGCGGGGCCGGCCTTCGGGCGCGTTGGCTCCGTCGGGGGCGTTTCCGGCCGGCGCGGAGGGCGGCCCGGTGGCCCTTGACCCGATCCCGTCGCTCTGGCGGAGAGGAGGCGGTCCCCAACCTCCCATCTCCAACGTCCGCTCCTCCGTCCCGGATCGTCCCGGCCTTCGGAGGCAGCCCGCTACTTCGCCCGAGACTTAGGCCCCGGATCCCAGCGCCGAAGAAGCCTCCAGGGTCCGTCTTCCGGAGTTCCCAACTTCCGTCACCGGGACCCACCGGGGACTGCGGATTTGGTTTCTGGGTGGGCCGCGGGCGGGGGGCGTTCGGGGTGCTCGGGGAAGGCGCCCGGGGCCGGGGAGGGGGTGGAGGGACGTAGCGGACCACCTCCCTTTAAAAAAATATTTTATTGATCCGTCCGGTGCAAAACAAGAGGGGTGGCGGGGGGGGAGAGAGACGGTGAGAGACACACGGAGAGACACACACGGAAAAGAGAGACGGGGAGGAGGAGAGACAGAGGCACGGAGAGAGACAGACAGAGACGGAGAAGAAACCAGCGAGTTCACTTGGAGAGAAATCCGAGGAGCAGGACGCCTTCCCTTGTCGCTAAACGACCTCCACCCCCGGCCGGCCTCCGCGACCCCCCGACTTCCAGATGATAAAACTCATCGATTTTTCCCCAGCGCAGACGGGCCGGGCTTGGGCGGGGACTCCCGGGGTTTGCGGGGGAGGGCCCTCGGCCGCCGGCCGCTAGCACCAGTCGTTCCCGTCGGCCTGGTGGTGGTAGCCGTGCCGGGCCCGTCCCTGGCCGGACGCCGGGGCCGGCCCGAGCCCCGGGGCGCAGTGGTAGCCGTTGGGGACCCGGAGGCCGTGGTGCGGCTGGGAGGTCAGCGAGGAGACGTAGGAAGTCCGGGAGGAGCGGCCCGAGTTGGTGGCGACGGCTTCCTCGAAGGTGAGCGTGTCCTCCGGCGGGCCCCGGTGGCCCAGGTAGGGGTCCGAGCCGATCCGGGCCACGGGGGCCGGGGGCTGGCCCGGGGGGCCGCCCCGCAGCAGGGCGTCGTGCTCCGACAGGCCGCGGCTCAGCCGGCCGGGGGAGAAGCCGGGCAGGCCGGCCTGCGGGCCGCAGAAGTGGACCGGCGAGGAGTTGGCCGTCTTGTACGTGATGCTGGGGCGGGGGGTCAGGGGGGTCTGGGGGAGCTGCCTCCGCCCCCCACGGCCCGGGGTACTAGCACCAGACGTCGACAGCAGAGGGCTCCCGTTAACCGAACCACTACCCTACACGGAAAGGGGAACAGAGCAAATCAAAAATAATAAAAGAAAAACCAAAAGAAAAGCAAAACGAAACGGACCGGGAAGATGGACAGACAGTGACACACACCGGGGCGGGCGGGAGGGGGGCGGACGCGGGGGAAACGCAGCCAACACAAAATCGAGCCAACCACATCGGGAAGAGGAGGACGGGCAAGTAAAGAAGCGGTTGAAAGAGAGACGGAAAGAGTCGGAACAGTGAAGAACCGTGAGTAGTGAGTTGAAACGGGAACGACCGGGCCCGTGTTAGGAAGACGTGGGCTGGGGAGGGACGGGGGATGCGGAGACCGACGAGGACCACGCCAGGAGGGACGGCACAACCGGGTGTCTGGGTCGACGCGGGACACAGATGTCAGCTCTCGCTGACGGTCGGGAGAGGCGGCTAGGCCGTGCCGCTTCACTAGTCGAAAGGTCGAGCAAAGCCTTTTTCTAACTGAAGTTCCCCGCAACGTGGATCGTCGTAACGTTGCCGCGTGGTGTGGCTCTAGACTGGCAGTTCCTCGCGGGCAGGGAACGTGACTACCGAGTCTGTTACCCCGGACTCTCCCGAGTGCTTGAGTCCAGTGCTCCGCACGCAGGAAGCGCTCCGTAAATACCACGGATCCATCGATCGACGGATCGCTGCGGTGGGGTTGGGTCAGTGGCTCGACCCAATCCGCCCCCCAGGCTGCCAAACGGAGCCTGGAAACAAAGCCCGTGAGCCCTCCCGCCCCCCCCGCCCCGGCGACTCCTGCCCCCGGCGTCTCCTGCCCCCGGCCCCGGCCTTACCTGTCTGTGGAGCCCCTGCCCCTGCCCTCCGGTGGGGGAACCCGGCCGGCTCCCGTCCGAGGACTTGGGCTGCGGGTGGTCCCGGCTGCCGAAGCGGTCGCACGAGTAAAAGCGTTGCTTCTCGGACGAGGAGGAGGAGGAGTGCAGCTTCCTCTCCTGGGAGCGACCCCGCTCCTGCTTCCGGGCCTCGGGCCGGCCGGGCGTCTCGCCCGGCTGGCCCGCGGACAGCTCGTTGCTCGGGACTGGAGCCAAGAAGACACAGTGTGGGCCGGTGAACTTCCCTCTAGACGGGAAGCCCGTTGGGGGCGGGGGACGTGTCTGCTGTCCTCTCCCGAGCACTCAGAACAGTGCTCTGCACACCCTGAGCGCTCAATAAATACGATTGAATGAATGAACGAAAGCGGTTTCCCGGTTTGGTTGCCTGTTGGTTTTTTTCATAGCATCTGTTAAACGCTTACGGTGTGCCAGGTGCCGTATTAAGCGCTGGGGAGGAGACCAACTAATCGGTTTGGACACAGTCCCCGTCCCACATGGGGCTCCCACTCTGAGAAAGAGGGAGAGCGGGTACTGAACCCCCACTTTGCAGATGAGGGAACTGAGGCCCAGAGAAGCCGAGTGACTCGCCCTAGGTCACACAGCCGACTGGTGGCGGAGCTGAGATTAGAACCCAGGTCCTCGGACTCCCGGGCCCGGGCTCTATCCTCTGCTTCTCTTTAGAACAGAATTTTACCTCATCCTCCATTTTCCTTCCTGGGACTCGTCTCTTGACCCTTAGGTCCTCGCTTCGGGTTTTCTGTTTACCTTTCTGGTTCTTTGAGCTCCCAAACATACCTTTTTTTACTATTCTCCCTCCTACTTAGACCGTGCTCCCGTTAACTACCCCAGCGCTCGGTACAGTGCTTGGCACAAGGGAAGCGCTTCACACAGTTAATACTCCCGACGATGACTGATTTCCCGGCGCACCGGGAATGGGCCGGGGGTCAGGGGCGCTTACCCGCCTCTCCGTCCGTCAGCTGGTTGGGGCCCTTGTCCATGGATTTCTGCTTCCTGTCCCGGCGGCGATGGCAGCGGTGGTGGTGGTGATGGTGGCCGCCGCCGCTGTGGGGGTCCGGGGGGGCCCGCTCCAGGGGGTCCTCGGGGCCGGGCATCGCGGAGGGGCGCTGAGGGGCCAGCGTGGAGATGGATCGCTTCATGGGGCTCGTGTCTGCGATGGGCTGAGAGGGAGGGGCCGGGGGCGGGGCGGGGGAGAGAGATGGGGAGCCGTGAGTCCCGCCTCGTTCAGCCGGGCGGCCGGAGGGGGCCGTGGGAACGGGAGAGGGATGGGAAGAGCCACTGTGGAACAGAGGAATCGGTGGCGGGGTGGGCGGGGAGGGGGTCCACTTGGACTGTAAGCTCATTGTCTGTTTACTGCTACGTTGGACTCTCCCAAGCTCTTAGTACAGTGCACCGCACGCAGTAAGCGTTCAGTAAATATCACTGACTGATCCGGACCTTCCGGGAGGGAGCGGGGGGTTTCGGGCCCGGCCCCCGCCAGGAGACCCTTAGAAGAGTCGGGATCCCCCGTTGCTCAGCTGAGCTGTGCTGTCCACGTCCCCTCTGTGTGCCCTGTAGTAGCCTCCGCCCCTGGCACCGGGCAGGCCCCGGGCCCGGACCGGCTGGGTGACCCAGTGAGGAAGGCCGAGGGAGCGAGGGGCGGGCCGGCCGGAAGCTCGGCCCTCGTCCGGGGGGCCGGCGGGGAGGCCGGTGGCCCGGCTTCTCCACGCCCCGGACTCTGGGCCCGGCCCAAGCCTCTCTCTGGGAGTCGGACCCTGGAAAGAGGCGCAAGTCGAAGAGGCGGGTCTCTCGGCCCCCGACCCAAAGAGGAGCGGCTACCGGGGGCACTCGGGTACGGTGCGGGCAGCTTCCCGGCCTCTCGTCTGGTGGCTGAGGTGGCCTCCCTCCCGTGAGGGGAAGAGTCCACTCCCTCGACGCCTAGGGTCAGACCCTCTGAATGAGGCCCGGCCAGATGGGGGGCTCTCCCATAAACCCACAGCCACCGCTGTTGGGTCCGGATGCCTCCTGAGGAGACGGCCGGGCCCGGAGGGGTCATCGATCCCCCCTCGCCGGAATCCCTGGGAGGTGGCAGCGGGGGCCAGCTCCGTCGTGCCCGCCCAGCTCGGCTCGGCCCACGCCCGGCCCCGGCCCGGCCCACGACGCTGACGATGATGAGACGGTGGTGAATTTTAAGGAGTTCGTTAAGAGCTTACCGTGCGTCCACTGTTCTAAGCTGACAGGGAGGCCGAGGATGCCCTTGCCCTCCTTCCTCCTTCCATCACCCCGGGCACAGCCTCGCGCCCTCCCACTGCAGGACCACCCCCAGGCCCCTTCCCCTTCTTAGGCCGGGGCCCAGAATGCCCACGTCTCTCCTCAGCTCGGGGGAAGTCGGTCTGGGTCTCCGGGCCTCTCTGGGGAGCGGGCGGCTTTAAACCCACCCGTTTCCCGACCCTCCGGCGGGGGAAGAGCCTTGGTGGGAAGCAGGAGGCCGCGGGCTCGGGATCCGGGAATCGGGCTGGGGATTCCGGCTGCGGGTACAGCCGTGGCCCAACGCCCATAGCAGAGGGGAGGAGAATAAACCAGGGGGAGGAAAGGGGAGGAAGGAAGAAAAGGAAGGACAGAAGGAGGGAAGGAAGGGAGGGAAGGAAGGAAGGGATGGAGGAAGGATAAACCAGCGCTTAGAACAGTGCTGGACACATAGTAAGCGCTCAATAAAAACCATAAGAAAAGGAAGGAAGGGAGGGATGGAAAGGGAAAGCAAGGGAAGGAGGGGAGGAACAAAGGAAGGAAGGAGTGAGTAGAGGGAGGGAGGAAGGGCAGGGCACAGCAGGGTAGGGAAGGAAAGGGAAGGGAAGAAGGATGTCCCAAGGAGGTGGAACTCAATACGAGCCGAATAGGAGACAACTTAGTTCGAGCTACATACTGCTAGGTAACTCCCCGGCGATCGGGCCTTGTTCCTCTGCAAACAAGTCGGACAAGATGAGAGACAGAGCGGCCAGGGGTGGACATCACGGTAGGTATGCAGCAGACGACACGTGATGAAGGGGAGGGTGAGGGGGCGGTGGGGAAGGGGCAGGAGAAAAGCAGAAGAGCAAAGTAATCAAGTCGGGTGGGGAGGGGGAAGAGAAGGAGGAAGATTAGGAGGAGGAGAAAGAAGAGAAAGGAGGAGGAAAAAGGAGAAAGAAGTGGAGAAGGGGGAGGAGAAAAGAGAAAGAAGAGGAGGAGGACAAAGAGAAGGAGAAGAGGGAAAAAGGAAGAAGAGAAGGACAAAGAGAAGGTGAAGGGGGAAAAGGAGGAGGAAGAGAAGGAAAATAGAGAGGAAGAGGAGGAGGGTGGGAAGTGAAAGAGAAGGAAGAGGAAGAAGGGGAAGAGGAGGAGGAGAAGGAAATGAAAGAGGAGAAAGAGAAGAAGGAGGAGGTGCCAGAAGAGGAGGAAGGGGAAGAGGAGGAGGAGGAGGTGGAGGAGGAAGAGGAGAGAAAAAAGATGAAGAAGAAGAGGAGGAGGAGGAGGTGGAGGAGGAAGAGGAGAGAAAAAAGATGAAGAAGAAGAGGAGGAGGAGAAGGAAGAAGAAGAAGAGGAGGAGGGAGAGGAGAAGAGAGGGAAGCACATAACCGGTGTCGAACACGAGAGGATTTAGAAAACAGAATGCAACGGCAACAAAAGAAGGGAAATCAGCAAAGCCAGAGACGGCAGTCAAATGAACAAGGGAAAGGAGAGAGAAGGATTAGTGAGAAAACATCGAAATAAAACGTCAGGAGTCAGAGGAGAAAAGCCACAGAGGATGGGGCCATAGGTCAAAGAGGAGAAACAGAGAGAGGACATCGGTTATTAGGGTGAGGTTCCTGGCATCGAAACCTCTAAATGGGCAGCGAGGCTGGGCCTTTTGGAGTAACCAGGCACCCCTTTTCTAGGGGTCCCTCAGGACCTTCGCTGCAAAAGCCCAACCCCTGCATTTCAGCTCTTCCAAACTTGGGGAATAAGTTGGCAAAGTGGGATGCAGTCAGTCAGTCAGTCAGTCATCTTTACTGAGCGCTTACTGGGTGCAGAGCATTGTACTAAGCACTTGGGAGAGTGCCAACAGAACAACAGAACAGATGCTTTCCCTGCCCCCAAAGAGCTTCCAGACTAGAGGGGGAGACGCCCCTCTCCGCCAAGCAGGGGCACTGGTTTGGCCCCGCAGAGGCCCCCAAAATCCCGGCAGCCAATCCCCTGCATCCCCCTGCCGACGGGAGACGTCGCTGGATCTCTGGGCCTTGGGCTCACCTGGGTCTCTGTGGCGAGGCGGGGCATGGAGGCCGCCCGTCCCTGGCTCTCCAGCCCCGGCTGGGGCTCGCCGCCGTCGAGGACGCTGGGGCCCATCTCGTGCAACTCCACCGCCTGGGGGGGGAACCACGAGAGGCCTCGGTTAGCACTTCCCCGCCAGGCCCGGGGACGGGAAACGCAATGTCTGAGCGTCCTTCCGCCTTTAATGGGGTCCTCTGAGCACCCCCTCCGGGCTTGGTAGTGGCCTGCCCGACGCGGGGAGGGGGTAGGTGCACTCCTGGCACCAGCTGCCCTCTCCTGCAGTGGGGGGGAAGGCAGAAAGGGAACAGCCACGGGCCTAACGATAATAATAACAACTGTGGAATTTGGGAAGCGCTTACTCTGTGCCAAGCATTGTTTTAAGCACTGGGATAGATACGAGGTAATCAGGCTGTCCCACTGGGCGTCACAGACTTAATCCCCATTTTACAGATGAGGTCACTGAGGCACAGAGAAGTTAAGTGATTTGCCCAAAGTCACAGAGCTGATTAGTGGCGGAGCCGGGATTAGAACCCACAATCTCTGACTCCCAAGGCCGGGCTCTTGCCACTAGGCCATGCTGCTTCTCCTACTCTCTCTCTCTCTCACAAACACACAATTATACACACACCTCTAGAGAGATACCCCCACAGCTCCGTTTTTCTCTCTGCACACACACACACATAGACCCACATTTATCCGCACAGACACACACAAAAATAATGATGGTATTTGTTAAGTGCTTACCATGTGCCAAGCACTGTTCCAAGCACTGTAACACCCAATCCTATATCTCCGTCTCTTTTACGAGCACACTCACAACCCCTCCAGAGAGATGCTTGTATTCACCCCAGTGCTTAGTACAGTGCCTGGCACATAGTCAGCGCTTAACAAATACCATAATTATTATGCTTATACATTTCTCTCTCTCTGTCTCTCTCTCTCACCCACACACTTATACATCTCTGTCTCTGCCTCTCACCGCCCCACCCTCACACGCTCCCAGACACACATACGTACCCAGCTCCGTTTCTCCCTCTCACCGCCACACGCGCCCTCACAGACCCAGACACGCGGACCCCACGGACATATCCACCGTCCCGCGGAGAAGCCCCGGCGCCCGTGAGACCTGGCTGCAGCTCGGGCCTCCGCTCTCTCCTCCCGCCTCACCTGTTTGCCCGGAGGCTTGGCCGAGATCTCCTCAGAGTGGCCGTGCTCCAGCGCCGTCCTGGTCTTGAAGCACTCGTCCTGGGTGGGCTGAGCCCCACAGGACACCGAAACGTTGAGGCTGCCGCCCGCCTGGCTTGGGCTACGCCGGGACAGAGCGGGGAGGACGGAGTCAGGCCTCGGTTCCTCGGGGCGGCTCCGACGCCCCAGATCGGTCCGGCCCCGAGACGAGAGCCGCTTTCGGTCCCTCCCCCGGTGGCCCCTCTCTGTCACCTGGCTCCTAACAGCTGCCGGCCCTGTGTCTCGGCCGCTGACCCTCAGACGGGGAGGGGTCCCTGCATGGTCCACTTCCCAAGTAGGCCAGAAGGGACAGCAGAAGGGGAGGGGTCTCCAGGAGTGGTCAGCTGTGGGTTGGGTGGGTGAGCAGGGAGGTTTCTGACTGGCTCTGTCATTGAGGGAGGGGAGTGTCTTCAACTAACCATGAGGTGGGGGGGTGACGGGAGAAGTCTCTGACCAGCTGTGTTGTTGAGGCTGGAGGGGTGGTGGGTGTCTGAGGGGATTTTGAGACTGGAGGGCGGGAGAGTGGTCAAGAAAGGTCAACTTGTCCATTCCTCTGCCTCCAAGCCAGCCGCCGGCTAACTCATCCCAGGCAGATGGGAGTCAAAGGGCTCAAGGGACCTTCTAACTCGAGCTGCTTGGCGATCCCTCCCCGGGAAGTCTCCTGGGCAGGGACCTGACGACGGCTTCCTGCTCCCACTCCGGGGCCCCAGCTGGGCTCCCCCCCCCCCCCCCCCACCGCCTCCCAACACTCACAGGGCCCCTCCGTTGTTGAGCGAGGCCAGGCTCTTCTGCTTCTGGAGCACTCGGGACACTCGGACCTTCAGGGGGTGATTCTGGGATGCGGAACACATCTGCGGCCGAGAGACGGAGAGAAAGGAGGAGAGAGAGCACTGGGGTGGTGGGATCCCAGAAAACCTCAGCCCGAGGGGGGCTGCCTTTCAGAGGAGGAACTGGCCCCTGTTGACCTCCCCCGGATTCCTGCTGCCCTCAGGGTGAAGTTGGAGGCCCTCTCCTGGGTGCAGGAGACAAATGACAGCTCCAGAGACCCCCGCAGGGAGAGGAGGGGGGCCTGTGCTTGGTGGGGCCCAAGCACTTAGTACAGTGCTCTGCCCACAGTAAGCGCTCAATTCATACAATTCAATGAGTAAACTGTGGAAAGAGCCCAGACCCTGAGAGGCCTGAGAGTCAGAGGACCTGGGTTCTAACCCTGCCTCTGCCACTTACCTCCTGCGTGACCGTGGGTAAGTCACTTCACTTCTCTGGTCCTCAGTTCCCTCCTTTGCAAAATGGGGATCTGATACCCGCTCACCTTCCTACTTAGACCGTGAGCCCCATGGGGGATATTGCATCTACCCCAGAGTTTAATACAGTGCTTGGCACATAGTAAATGCTTAATAAAAAACATTATTATTAGTGTTACACCTCTCTCTGGGCCTCTGTTTCCTCACCTGTAAAATGGGGATTCCATCCTCCTCCTTTCTATTTAGACAGTGAGCCCAGTATGGGAGAGGGTCTGTGTCCCACCTGATAACCTCGTATCTCCACCGGCTCTTAGTATGGTGCGTGATACATAGTAAGTGTTTAATAAATCCAACAAAAACAATAATAATAATGGTATTTGTTAAGTGCTTACTATGTTCCAGTTACAGTACTAAGTGCTGAGATAAGATACTTAAATACTAGATAATCGTATTTTACACAGTCCCTGTCCCACGTGGGACTCACACTCTTAATCTCCATTTTGCAGATGACGAAACTGAGGCCAGAAAAATGATGTGACTGGCTCAATGTCACACAGCAGGCATATGGCAGAGTCGGGATTAGAACCCAGGTCCTCTGACTCCCAGGCCCGTGCTCTTTTCATTAGGCCAAGCTGCTTCTCTCAACAACAACAATAACAATGATAATTATAATAATAATGAAGTTTCGACTGGGTCCAACCCAATTTGCTGGTATCCACCCCGGCACTTAGAACAGTGCCTGGCCCACAGTAGGAGCTTAACAGATGCAAGAATTATTATTATTATTATTATCATTATTAGGAGAGGTACCTGTAAGAGGACTCCAGCTTGTTGCTGGCCTGGCTCTCGTACGTTCTTGTTCTGCTTGTAGAAGTCAAATATCATCAAGGCTGCATACACCTTCCCCACCGTCATCTCATCCGCTGGAGACAGAAGTTCCGGGAGAAGGGAGTTGGAGGAGGAGGCAGCAAGAGCAAGGGGAAAAGAAAAAAACAGAAAGCAAGCCCACCGGGCAGGGTTGTGGATGGAAAAGAGGTTGAAGGAAAAAAAAGTGTTAAAAACAGAAAGAAAGTGGAAAAGAGAGATGACTCCATTGGAGCAAGAAGCCAATTGGAATCAGAAGGGGTGAAGTGGAGAGACATTTAGGGAGAAGGAGGGAAGGAAAGAGGGAAGAGGAAAGCAAAAAGAGAGGAGAGAGGAAGGGAAGAGAAAAAGGAAGAGAGGGAGAAAGGGAGAGGAAAGAGAGTGAGAGAGAATGGAAGAAAAAGAAAGAAAGGGAAGCGGGAGAAGGAAAGCCGAAAGAGAGGAGAGGGAACAAGACAGAAAGAAGAGGAGGGGGAAGGAGAGTGGGGGAAAGAGTGAGAGAGAGGGGAAGAGAGTGAGAGAGAATGGAAGGAAAAGAGGAAGAGAAAGACAGAAGGGGAAGAGGGAGAAGGAAAGAGGAGAGCAAACAAGACAGAGACAGAGAGAGAGAAGAGGAGGGGGAAAGAGAGTGGGGAAAAGAGTGAGAGAGAGGGGAAGAGTGTGAGAGAGAATGGAAGAAAAAGAGAGGAAGAGAAAGGGAAGGGGGAGAGGGAAAACAAAAAGAGAGGAGAGACAGTGAGACACAGAGAATGAGAAAAAAAAGAGCAACAAAGAGAAAGGAAGAGAAAGAAAGAGAGGGAGAGAGAGAGAAGGGGAGGAAAAAGAAACATCAGAGTGAGCCACCTGCCTCTGTTCCCTGGGTCTGCCGTGCTAATTCCCCAGCCCAGGGCCAGCAGAAGCCTCTCCGTCAGCGCGCACTATCTCAATTCGATTCAGTCGTATTTATTGAGCGCTTACTATCCGACAGGATTGTCAGGGGCAGGGCAGGCCGGGAGAGGGGTGGCTGCCCAGGTCGTGACCCCCGGGAAGGCCGGGCCCCAGTGGACGAGCCGGCTGCACAGGCCTGGACCGGCCCTGTCGCCGGTGGCCGGGGTCCCCAAGGCCAGACTTACGCTTGTGTGGCGGCACCAGCAAGTCCAAGGTCTTCTGGGGCAGGTTGGCCCACACGGACGTAATCTCCTTCTTCAGCTCTGCGTCACACTGATGCTGCTTCATCCCAGCTGGGAGGAGAAAATGAGAGGGATAGACAGATGGACAGAGACCGAGAGAGAGAAAGAGGGACAGGCAGATGGACAGAGACAGAGAGAGAGGGCGAGGGAGACAGAGGCAGAGGAAGAGAAGCAGGGAGAGGCAGATGTACGGAGACAGAGAGAGTGTCAGAGAGAGACAAAGAAAGAGATGGAGAGAGAGAGTAGAGAAGGGGGCAAGAGAGACAGAAACAGAAGGAGAGAAGCAGGGAGAGACAGACGGACAGAGACAGAGAGAGAATAGAGGAGAGGGAGACAGAGAGCATTGGAGAGAGACGGAGTCAGAGAGAGTAGAGAAGGGGGCAAGAGAGACAGAAACAGAAAAAGAGGAGAGGAGAGAGGGAGACCCGGAAAGAGAGAGAGGGAGTCAGAGAAAGAGATGGAAACAGGGATAGAGAGTAGGGGAGAATGGAGGGGAGAGAGAGAGAGAGAGAGAGAGAATCGGAAAGACAGACATAGAGGCGGAAACAGAGAGAGACGGAGGGAGTCAGAGAGACAGAGAGAGGGACAGAAACAGAGAGAGAAAGAGATGGAGAGACAAGGAGAGAAGGAGAGAGGGAGTCAGAAAGCAAAGGGCTGGGGGACGCTTCACCCTGGGGTCCGGAGGGAACGCGTAGGCCGCAGCGGGGAAAGGGGTTCTGGAGGTGTTATCGGAGGGTGCCTCCAGTCTGGTGGAAAGTTCCCAGACCTGCGACTCGGAGGACCTGGGTTCTAATCCCAGCTCTGCCATTAGGCTGCTCGTGCGACCTCGGGCAAGTCACTTCACTGCTCCGTGCCTCCGTTTCCTCAGCTGTAAAATGGGGCTTCAATACCTGTTCTCTCTCCTACTTACAGTGCGAGCCTTCAGTGGGACAGGGACTGTACCTGACCTGCTGATCTTGTATCAACCCCTGCCCTTAGAACCGTGCTTGACACATAATAAGTGCATAACAAATGCAAGGATGGTAAAGTAGCCTAGTGGGGAGAGCCCAGACCCGGCAGTCAGAAGGACGTGGGTTCTAATCCCGGCTCCGCCACTTGTCTGCTTTGTGACCTCGGGTAGATCACTTCACATCTCTGGGCCTCAGCTTCCTCATCCGTCACATGGGGACTTCGACTGCGAGCCCCGCATGGGACAGGGACGACGTCCGACCTGATTGTCTTGTATCACCCCCAGCGCTTAGTACGGTGCCCGGCACACAGTAAGCGCTTAACAGATGCCACAACTATTATTATTATTCACTCATTTATTCAATAGTATTTATTGAACGCTTACCGTGTGCAGACCAGTGTGCTAAGCCCTTGGGGGGGGGGGGGACAACAGAACAATAAATAGAGGCATTCCCTGCCCACAACGAGTTAATATAGTAAGCGCTTAACGAACACCATAAAAATATTGATATTAATAATAATGATGATATAGAGCACAACCCCTCCCTCCATGGGGTTTGTGTTCCTGGTAGCCATTCGTCCAATCGTATTTATTGAGCGCTTACTGTGTGCAAAGCACTGTACTAGGCCCTTGGGAGAGGACAACAGAACAACAGACAGACACATTCCCTGAACACAGTGAGCTCACAGTCTAGAGGGGCTAGGGCAAGGGGCAGGGCATCGGAGTCCCCCCTCTCCCACCCCCTCCGCCCCCCCAGTCCCCACATCCAGCACTGGCATCTGCCCCCGGGGCCCTACCCACTTACCTGGAGCCAACTTGATCTCCAGAGCCGTCCTGATGAGGGCCATGAGCGTGGAGGTGAAGTGGACCGTCATGTCCTCGTTAGAGATGGGCATATTCATCCTCACAAGGCGCTGTGGAGAGACCCCCCGGAAGACTGGCGGGATCAGCGTCCCCTCCCCTGCCCCGAGACCCTCCCCCGAACTTCGGCCAATGACCCACGGGACCGGGATCAGGTGCCACGAGGAACCTCCGCGGTTCTGTGCTCTGCCCGGGGAGGGTTGCATCGATTGATGACGCGATCCAGAACTACCCAAAATACCAACGAACCTCCCCAGATTTGGTCTGCCCTATGGGGTGAAGTGGGGCTTGCCAGATCTGGATCCCTCGGTGATCTGGTGCCCCCCACCCCGACCCTCAAGGCTCACGAGGCTGGCAAAGGTAACAGACTGTGATTCAGCACTCGCTTCCTGGAAGAGGGAGCAAAATTCCAAGGGGAAAGGAGGGGTGGTGGGAGGCATGACGAGGAAAAGCATGGAAGGGGAGGGCGATGAGATAGAGCTCCAGCCAAGAGGGCTCCATTTGGGGGGCATCTGGGCCAATCTGGGGAAGATGCCAGCTGCCTTTTGGCTCCGTCGGCCCCGGGGACTGCTCTTTCCAGACGCCAGCCCTGCTCCTCGGTGCCAGGCTCCCGGGAGGACAGGATGTGCCTGGATTGGAGAAGGGATAGCCGATTTCTTTCCGGGAAAGCCCTGAGCACCCAGGTCCTATGATCCCTGCTCCGGGACAAGATCCTGGTCTGGGGGGAGAAGGGAAGCCTAGGAGGAGGAGCCAGACTGGTCTCAAATGGGAAGAAAACTGAGACTCACCCCTCCATCCCCCTCCATCCCCGCCGGGGTCAGACACCATTTTAAATCCTCCCGGATGGGCCCCGGAAGCAACGTGGCCTATTGGAAAGAGCTCAGGTCTGGGAGTCAGAGGACCCGAGTTCTAATCCCGGCTCTGCCACTTGTGTGCTGTGGGATCTTGGGCAAGTCATTTCACTTTTTTGGGCCTCCGTTCCCTCAATTGTAAAATGGGGATTAAGACTATGAGCCCTGTGCGGGTCAGGGACTGTAACCAACCCGATTATCTTGTACCTACCCCAGGGCTTAGAACTGTGCCTGGGACATAGCAAGCGCTTAACAAATACCACGGTTATTATTATTATCATTGGATGGGTGAGGAATGGCAGTGAACTGGTAAAAGTGTTTCGTTTATTTGCAAGGCCACTGAAATGGAAGGTTTGGGAAGACTTCTTCCTTCCTCTCCTCCGACCCTTCCCTGCCCCCGCCCAGGCATCTCTAGGGAATGTCCCTTTCTAGGCCGGGAGGCAGGTGACGGCTTATCCTGGATTCTCCGGCGTCTGATTGGATGGAGCTCTCTTGCCTCGGGGCCAGATCCCGGCTGTCGTGCACTCGGGCATTTCTGGGCAAGCTCGGGCTACAGGCAGGCTAAGCTCTACGGGGACCGGCTATCTTGCTGACCCAGGAGAGGGTCTGAGGGATGGCATACGGGAGAATTCTCCAACCAAAGCCGGCCAGCCCACGGAGGCTGGGGAGAATGAAAAACCATGATCGCACACACTCTCGGGGCAGAGCACAGAGTCACAGGGACTGAAACACAAAGAGACGCACATGAGGAAACTTAGGTGAGGGTGGAATCGGAAAGAAAAGAATCAAAGAGGCCATAGCTTTAGCCAGGAAAACCCTTTCTGGATATACTGTGAGAGGGTGGAACACTCAGTATTTCTTCAGCGCTTACTATGTGCCAGAAACCGCTGGGGTAGACACCGGCTAATCAACTGGGACAGAGTCCTGTCCCTCATGGAGCTCACAGCCTTTAGGCAGATGAGGTAGCCGAGGACCAGAGAAGTGAAATGACTTCCCCCTGGGTCACACAGCAGATAAGTGGCAGGGCTGGGATTAGAACCCAGATTCTTCTGACTCCCAGGCTCTTGCTCCAGTGCTTAGAATAGTGTTTGACACATAGTAAGAGCTTAACAAATACCATCATTAGACCACGCTGAGGGCAGGAAGCATATCTACTATCGTACGCTTCTAAATGCTTTGTACAGCGCTCTGCACACAGTAAGCGCTCAATTCCACTGCACCAAATGGATGCTGCTATTTCTACTGCTGTTATTACTTCCACTTCTGGCTCCAGCCTCTGCCAGAAAGTGAATCTGTTTCCTCCTCTGACGCCCTGGCCTGAGCTCAATTATCAAAGCGTCCATGAAAGAAGACTTGAAATGGTGGCTTCTCTTCTATTAGGACTGAGGCCTAGAGCAATTATCAGGGAGGGGAAGAAGGGAGAAGGGCATATTTTCCTGGACAGAGGAATGATGCCTCCTAAAAAGGGTCTGACCATAGGGGCCCCCGCCCTCACAACTTCTTCCTGGGGTTCAGCCATCTTCTTACCTCTTCCTCTCCCTTCTGTCACTTATGCACTGGATTATTTTAAATGACATCTGTTGAGCACTTTCTCCATGTCGAACGTTGTTCTAAGGACCGGGGTAGGTACTAAGTAATTAGGTTGGACACAGTCCCTGTCCCGCACGGGGCTCACGGCCTAAGTAGGAGGGAGAACTGAGGCCAGAGAAGTGATATGACTTGCCCAAGGTCACACAGTAGACAAGCGTCAGATCTGGGATTAGAATCCAGGACCTTCGGACTCCCAGGGCAGTGCTCTCATCCACTAGGTCATGCCGCTGCCCGATCGATATGCAATTTAATGTATTTATCGGTTTTATTATCAGGATCTGTCCCCTTGAAGCACTTGATACTGATCCTACCCTCTGCTCCACAGCACTTATGTCCATACCCATCTTTCATTTGATTGTCTCTCACCCCCTCTAGACTGTCAGCTCCTTGTGCTCAGGAAACCTGCCTATGAAATCTGTTGCATTGCACAAGTGTTCAGTCCAGTGGTCTGTACACTATAAGTGCTCAGTAAGTAGGATTGATTAACTGAGTCTGGGACAATCAGAAAGTTTGTCCCTGGCTACTCCTGGCCCCATGATCCACTCACTACGGTTAGCCAATCTTCTAGCCCCACTGCCCGGGGGGGTGGCCATGGGATCTGCACCTTTGGCTCTTCTAAGAATTCTGGCTCTGCCACTTGCCTGCCGTGTGGCCTTGGGCAAATCTCTTCACTCTCTGGGCCTGAGGTCCCTCATCTGTAAACTGGGGATGAAGATAATGTGAGCCCCACGTGGGACAGGGACTGTGACCTACCCGATTCTCTTGTATCTATGCCAGTGCTTAGTACGGTGCCTTGCACATAGTAAGCGCTTAACAAATACCATCAGAAAAAATTCTGGGTTAAGCACAGTGGTCCCCAGGGCAGTCTTGGAGGGCACTGCCTGGAAGGGCCCTGTTTGCTGAATCTCATCAGTAGGGAAGAGGAGGAGGAAGGGTTTGGGGTGGATTTAGAAGGCTCTCCCTCCAGCTCTCCACCTTCAAGGCCCCGCCCAGCCTTGACAGCATGGCATAATGGATAGAGCACGGGCCTGGGAGTCAGAAGGTCGTGAGTTCGAATCCCAGCTCCCCTACTTGTCTGCTGCGTGGCCTTCAGTTACCTCAACTGTAAAATGGGGATTAAGACTGTGAGCCCCAAGAGGGACAGGGGCTGTGTCCAACCCGATTTGCTTGTATCCACCCCAGTGCTTCATACAGTGCTTGGCACATAGAAAGCGCTTAACAAATGGCACAATCATTATTATTTACGGTTGGGCCCAAATCTCCAGGTCGGGAAGACCTGGGGGAGGGAAGCTGCTACCAAGGAGCCTGGAATAGAAGGAAAGAGGTACAGAAAGCATCAGAGAGGGAGCTCAGGAGACAGCAGAGAGGTGGACAGACTGGCAAAGAGAAGCTCCCTCGAGACTGTGAAGAGGGAGAAAGCGAGGTGATGGGAGTGGCAGAGGAAGGGGTGACCTCCCCCACCCCAAATGGCCTCGGTTCCCCGAAAAGCAGAGCACAGGAAGCTGTCCGGGGTGGGGTGGGGAGGCGCAGAGGGGTGGGTCGGGGGCGGCGATCTCTACCTTATAAGCAACACGAGCTGGGCATTTCTTCCCCAAACCTAGCGGAGGGGACATGTGCTTCAGCATCTCAAACATGTCATTGTAACTGATTCGTCCGCTGGCAACCGATTGGAGAGAGGCCAAAGCAGGATACGGAAATCAGAACGAAGGAGGGAAACATCGGGGCAGTGGGGGAGGGACAGGGGAGAGGGGAGAGGGGAAGGGGGCCAGACGAGAAAACAGATATCCAGTTAATCAGATTTCTCATTAAGTATTAAAAAAAAAAAAGAGGAAAAGGAAGGTAAAATGAAGGATTTCTCTGCTTTCGCTTTCATTGTTCTGCCCCCCCCCAACGACCACCCTCACCCCCTCCCGTCACCCGTCCTTTGTTCTCTTTACATCGGCAGAGAAATCCCGAAGCCGAGAATCATTTTTGACTCGTTCTTCCCTGAGGCGGCAGGGTGGGATGATTAATGTCTCAATCGATAGACATGGGATGAGGGACGGTGGGGAGGTGGGGGCGGATAGGGTTGGCTTTTTCTGTGTAGTTCCCTACTTTTCTTGATTTCTCAGAAATACCAGGATGAGGAGCGGTTGGTTGAGTTCGCCAGGCCGGGGACCGACATTTGTCAGGGTGGAGGATGTTCTGGAGCTGGCCCACCTGAATGCCTTTGATTTTCTTCGCTTGCTTCCAATTGACACTGAGGCCCAAAGGTCAAAACAAAAAGCCCCCAAGAAGAGAAAAATCCTCTTTTTAAGGTGTGTGTGAGAAAGGGCCCAGATTAGCAGGGGTCGGACCGGAGGTCGCTGTTCTACTGCCTTTTCCCAAGCACTTAGTACGGTGCTTTGCACACAGAAAGCACTCAATAAATACGAATTAATGAACGAATGAATCATGGGCAGGGTTGGCGTGGGCACCCGGGTGGGGCAAGGTGGTGGTTCCCTGGCGGAAGCTCTCTCACCCTCCCTGCCCGTCCTGGATAAGCTCGGTCTCCCCCACCATGTCTCTCTGCTTCAGGCCCCAGGGCAAAGGTCAGGTATCTGTCTCAGGCCTCGAACCCACTTTTCCTTCCTAAGGACCTCGCTGACCACGGCAGCTCAGCCGGTCACACGGTCCCGGCCTGGGGCCTGGGGCCAAAGGGCAGGGGACTTCCACTCCCCTGTGCCCGGCGGGAAGGTTCGGGGATGAGGTAGGGAGGGTCCTTGGCTCCCTGCTCAACCGAGCAGGAAAGGAAGTCAAACCGCAACGGACGGGAGGAGAGAGAGGCCCAGGATGAATTAATCCGGACTCCCCCAAGCTCTTCCCGAACCAACACCTTCTTAGACTCGTGGGGGCCTCCCAGGGCTCAAAACCCCTGGACGATTCTCTCTGCCTGAATCAGGGCATTGACCAGACGATTCCCTTCTGTCTGATTTGCTGCCCAGAAGCCCCAACTAGGACAGGGGACTGACCAGAATGGGGCGCCAAAACTGGGCTGGTTCCGGGACCCAGATGCCTCCAGAACCTCCCTCTCTAAGGGGAAGCTGCCAGCCTCATCAGCGCCCCGGAAGAAAAAGCCAAAGGGCAGGGGGTTCTTCAGAAGAGCAGGACCCACCCCCACTCCATCCCGTCCTCCTCCTCCTCGTTAAGGCCCGGCCTCCCCTGCTCCTTCCTCACCCCAGAAGGGGTGAGGGCACCTCCAGGGCACTGCCAGTCTCCGGCCTGAGGGCAGGTGGGGGGAAAGTGCGGGCGAAACCAGAGGATTGGGAGAAGGGCACGGCGGGGAAGGGGAGGGAGAAAGAGGAGAAGTGTCAATCATTCCTGAGGCAAACGAGGGTCGGACAGGTTCCGGGGACCTGTCCTTTGTCGTTTGCATTTCGGGTGGAAAAAGTAAATGCGCTGGGTGGAATCTCTGAAATTGCAAACCTTGTAGGCCAACCTACGAGGGCAGTTCCCCCCTAAGCCAAGGGACGGTGCGACGCAACGCAACACACCGTACATATCCTTACAACGAATCCGCCAACTGGAAAGGAAACGTCACACGTTACGACGACGGAGGCGAGAGACCCACCCTCCCGCCCCTCTCCCTCCCCCCAGCCCCCAAATGCCGGGTGACGGGGACGGCAGGGCCGGGGAGGGCGTGTGGTGGCGGGAGGCCACGGGAGAGAGGTCTTTGCGAGCCAAGATGGAGGAGGGGGTTGGGTTGTGGAGGGATGGAGGCGGGAGTTGGGGCCTCGTGAGAACCAATTTCGCCCTTGGGGGGAGTGGTCTGAGGTAGTTGCCGTCTCGAATGCCCCTCCGTGCCCCAGCCGGCGGATAGATGCCCAAGATACCCTTTTGCGGACGCCCCCTCCGTGGCCATTTTGCCCATTCCCCCGCTTCCCGCCTCTAGCTTGTGGGAGGTTTTTCTCAAGCTGAGCTTCTTCTCCCAGGAGGAAATCACAGATCTGTAGGCTGGAATCTCCTTGTGGGGAGAGATGGCGTCTACCAGCTGTACTGTACTATACTCTACTTTCCCAAGCGCTTAATCCAGTGCTCTGCACACGGTCCCTCTGAGAGACCGATTGACGGCAACCTCACGGGACGAAGATCGCTGCCTCCAAGGTATCAGCGTTTGGGGGAGACCTGTGGGGAGGGGACGCAGCAGGGAGCGTATCTGTTTACTCTTATCATCCTCTCCCAAGCGCTCAGCCCACAGCAGACACTAAGCTCCCCGCGGGCGGGGATCAACTAACTCTATTGCGCTCTTCCAAGTGCTCGGTACAGTGTCTGCACACAATCTGCATCGGCTCCATAAAACCATCCCTTTTGTGGGCAGGGAATGTGTCTGTTACATTGTCCTCTCCCAGGCGCTTTATTATTATGACTATTATTATTCTCCGGGCCTCAGTTCCCTCATCTGTAAAATGGGGATGAAGACTGTGAGCCCCACATGGGAGAGGGCTTGTGCCCATCCTACTTATCTTGTATCTACCCCAGTGCTTAGGACAGTGCCTGGCACATAGCAAGCGCTTAACAAATACCATTAAACGAACAGACGAACAAATAAATTTCCCCATCCAGTTTGAGTGGCCCTGGGGGGGTGCCTGCACTGTAGGAACGTGAAAATGCATCGACCTGACTCTCAGGCTATTAATTCCAATAATTCCATTGATCTAACTGGGAGGAAGTGTGGCTTAGTGGAAAGAGCCCGGGCCTAGGCGTCAGGAGACCCGGGTTCAAGTCCCAGCTCCGCCGCTTGCCGGCTGTGGCACCTTGGGAGCGTCAGTTAACCTCTCTGGGCCTCAATTTCCTCGCCTGTAAAATGGGTATCAACGACCTGTTCTCCCTCCCTCTTAGACCGTGAGCCCTGTGTGGGACGAGGGACTGTAGGTGGTCGGAGTATCTGGTGCCTACCTTAGTGATTGGCCCATAGCACGTCCTTAATAACTGCCATAATAATAATAATGAGAAGAGGAATTCAAATATCTGGCAACGTCCACAGGAAAAGCAGGGGACTTCAGACGCTGAGCTCCTTGTGAGCAGGGAATCTGTCCTCTCCCAAGCGCTTAGTACAGTGCTCTGCACAACGTAAGCGCTCAAAAAATGTCATTAATGGTGACGATGATCTCGATAGAGCTATTAGGCAGACTATAAGCTCCTCTTCTAGACCGCCAGCTCCCGGCGGGCGGGTAACGTGCTTGCCAGGTCTGTTAAACCGTGTACTCTCCCAAGCGCTCCGTCCAGTGCTCTGCACGCGGTAAGCGCTCGACCAGTCTCGCCGACGGTGCCGGTGACGACGACATACCAGGCGGCCGGGTCGTACTCGGCCCAGACGCGGATGAACTCGTCCAGGTGGTGGGGGCCCAGGATGGACGAGTCTCGGGTCAGGTACTCGAAGTTGTCCATGATCACCGCCACGAAGAGGTTCAGCATCTGCACGGAGCCAATCCATCAGTCAGTCAGTGGCATGTACTGAGCGCTTACTGTGCGCAGAGCACTGGGCTAAGCGGTTGGGAGAGGACGATACGAGAGAGTTGGGAGACCCGCTATTTTTATTATTAGTAATACCATTATATTCATTGAGCGCTCACTACAATAACAATGATAATGACGGTATTTGTTAAGCGCTTACTATGTGCCAAGCACTGTTCTAAGGGGGAGATACGAGGTGATCAGGCTGTCCCACGTGGGGCTCACGGCCTCCATCCCCATTTTACAGATGAGGTAATTGAGGCACAGAGAAGTGAAGTAACTTGCCCAAGGTCACCCAGCAGACAAGTGGCAGAGGCGGGATTAGAACCCACGAGCTCTGACTCCCAAGCTCGGGCTCTTGCCACTAGACCATGCTGCAAGCACTGTCATAAGCACTGGGGTAGATAGAGGAATCAGGTTGTAACTCATTCGATTGTATTTATTGAGTGCTTACCGCAGAGCACTGTACTAAGCGTTTGGGAGAGTACAATCTAACAATAAACCGACACGTTCCCTGCCCAAAACGAGCTTACGCAGTCCCTGTCCCACATGGGGCTCACAGTCTTAATCCCCATTTTACAGATGAGGTAACTGAGGCCCGGAGAAGTTAAGTGGCTTGCCCAAGGTCACCCAGCAGACAAGTGGGATTAGAACCCACAACCTCTGACTCCCAAGACTGTGCTCTTGCCACTAGGCCTCCTCCAAGAGGTCTTCCCAGACGAAGTGCCCTTTTCCTTAGCTCCCCCCTCCTTCCGCATCACCTGAACTCGCTCCCTTTGCTCTTCCCCCCACTCCCCGCCCCACAGCACTAACGTATATAGGCGTATATCTATAATTCTATTTATTTATGTTGATGTCGTTTTACTTTCATTGCTCTCTGCCTCCCCCTTCCCCGCAGACTGTGAGCCTGTGGTGGGAAGGGATTGTCTCTCTCTGTTGCTGATTTGTACTTTCCAAGCGCTTAGTACAGTGTTCTGCACAGAGTAAGCGCTCAATAAATGCGATTGAATGAATGGAGAGAAGGGGGAGAAGGAGCACTTAGGGGAGCTCTGATTTCCTGGGACTGGGGATCTCCACAAGTCAATCTGAGTAGCCTAACGGGAAGAGCCCGAGCCTGGGAGACCGAGGACCTGAGTTCTGATCCCGCCTCCGCCACTCGCCTGCTGGGTGAGCCCGGACAAGTCATTTCACTTCTCTGCGCCTTCATTTCATCGTCTGTAAAATGGGCTTTCGATTCGACGTCCCTCCTACTTAGACCGTGAGCCCCGTGTGGGACAGAGCCCGTGTCCGACCTGGTTAACTTGCATCGAGCCCAGCTTTTAGTAGAGTGCTCGGGACACAGTTAGCGCTTCACAAGTACCTTTAAACAGAAATGCGACGGTCGGATTGGAGGGGCGTTGTGAGCTGGTGAGAGCGGCGTGAGGTCCCTAGCTCTCCCCCACTGCTACCCAAAAGAACAGTCGCATTAGGGCTGAGAAGATCGGTGCAAATCCAGAGCTTACAGGAAGGCAGAAGTGGAACGGGAACGGGAACTTTTAAAGCTCCACCTGTCCAAGCTGTGGGGCTTTTTTTCGTTAGGAAAAAAGACAGGAAGGGTCTGGAACCGCCTCTGAAACATGTCTTTCAACAGGCCCCTAATTTCCTCCATAATCTGGGAGTAACGAGCTCTAACTCACTGGAAACAGCAGGGGCTGATCTCAAAAGACTTCATCCCGGGCAGGGAGGCGGAGGCTTCTGGGGAAACGAAGCCAAACAGGCTGAAAGGCGAGAAATAAGCTCGCCCTTCTACGGTTTTAGCTCTCCTTTTCCGTTCCCGGCAGCCAGGTTTCCTGCCTTGGCCTTGGACCATCCCAAGGGTCGGGAAAGAAGAGGCTAAGTAGAGGGAGAAGCCCGGGGAGGAGGGGAAAGGGAGAGGTAAGGACCAGGGCGGCACTGTGGCCCAGTGGAAAGAGCCCAGGCCGGAGACCTGGGTTCTAATCCCAGCTTTGCCTCTTGTCTACCGGGTGACCTTGGACAAGTCTCCTGACTTCTCTGTGCCTCGGTTCCCTCTTGTGCAAAATGGGGGTTAAGACTGTGAGCCCCGTGTGGGCCAGGGACCGTGTCCAACCTGATTACTTCGTATCTACCCTAGCACTTAGAACAGGGCTGGGCACGCGGTAAGCACTTAACAAATACCATCATTATTATGAAAACATCAGAGGGAATAGAGAGTGTGCAGTAGGGGGCCTGAAGGGAGAACTCTGCCTTTAAAGTGTGGAGTTGTTGGGGAATTAATAGGTCAGAAACTTCTCAAGAGCTGCAGGGGGCCTCTCTCCGGCCCCTGGAGCAGGAAAGGTAGGCCGGATCCCAATCAATTAATGGTATCTGCCGAGCACTTACTACGCGCAGAGCACTGTAAGAAGCACACGGGAGAGTACAATCCAACAGAAATAAGAGACACGTTCCTTGCCCGTAAGGAGTCTAGAGACTGTAAGCTAAGCCAGTTCTTGCTTTCTCACCCTGAAACGTCTCCTGGGAGTGTCCAGAAGAGCCCACCGTCTCCTGCTTGGGAAGAAGCAGCGTGGCTCAGCGGAAAAAGCACAGGAATGGAAGACGGGAGTTCTGGGTTCTATTCCTGGCTCCGACATTTGCCTCTGTGTGACTCCGGGCAAATCACTTCACTTTTCTATGCCTCGACAATGAACTCTCTCGTAATTATAACTGTACGCTTCGAACAGAGCTCAAGCGCTGAGTACAGTGCTTTGCACACAGTAAGCGCTCAATAGATATGATTGAATGGATGAATGAATGAACTACGATAACATGGATATGATAACACACACGTCACTGGGCAGCAGAGTTCGCCCTGATTTTCAAATAACACAACCCTGATGTATTTGGAAACACGCTGGAGCAGTCCTTTGAAAGAAAATCTTAAATCTTTCCTCTCAGAAAGCCAGCAACACGATAAAGACTTTATCCAGATGATGAGAACGTATCTACCAACTGTGCTGGGTCAAACTCTCCCAAGCGCTTAGTACCGTGCTCTGCACACAGTAAGCGTTCAATAAATACCGCTGGTGATCATCATCGTTTTGAAAGGTATTTCTTGAATACATAGATGGTGCCTTTTGTAGAATTTCTGGTGATCCAATCCGCACATTCCTTCTGTGAATTTTATAACCTGAAAAATGGAGCTGGGAAAACAAACTCCTTCTACGGACTCCTATTTATAAGCACACTCCGTATAAGGCTAGAGAGATATAAACGTAAACCTAGCTCCACTCTAAAAGTGCCCAGATTCATTACTTCTGCCCGTCCCAATTCCCCTCTACGGCTTCAAGCCAAAATAAGACCCTCCACTTTCTGCCTGAACCCCAGGGCTGGGAGGTCTGCAACAGGAAAGAAATGTTGCTTAATTTCAGAGCAGTGTGCCCAAGAGGAAAGAGCCCGGGCCTAGGAATCTCAAAGGAGGCAAGTCACTTCACTTCTCCGGATCTCAGTTTCCTCGTATGTTATTATAATTATTATAATTGTAGTACTTGTTAAGTGCTTATTGTGTGCCAGGCCCCGTACTAAGCGCTGGGGTAGACACAAGTTAATCGGGCTGGACGCAGTCCCCGTCCCACGTAGGGCTCACAGTCTTCATCCCCATTTTACCAACGAGGAAACTGAGGCCCAGAGAAGCGAAGTGACTTGCCCAAGGTCACAGGGCAGACGAGCCCAAATTAGAACTCAGATCCTTCCGCCTCCCAGGCCCGGGCTCCATCCACTAGGCCACACTGCTTCTCTCCTCCTCTCAGGGACTGCGGAGGATCAGAAAGCCCTGCCACGTGAATGCCGATTTGAAAAATGAGACCCTCTCCACAGGGGGAGAAAGTTAAAATCCTGAGCATTTCATTAATTATCGCTCAGCCCATCTGAGATTAAAGGGTTCTTAATGCCAGGACAATAAATGCTTTCTAAATCGAATTCAGAAAGTTATAGGACCCGCTAAGTAGGGGCCCCCAAGAGGCCCAGAGGGGATTCTGTGGCCGGGAGGCCCGGCCTCAACGTGAGGTGGAGGAGGAGGTTCTGAGGCTTGGACTCACCAGAAAGGAACAGAGGAAGATGAAGGAGACGAAGTAAAAGTAAGCGAAGTCGCTCCCACATTCGTTCTTCAGGTGGGAGGCCGGGTCGCACTCGCGGTTGCTCAGGCACGACAGCATGATCTCGTGCCAGGCTTCTCCCGTGGCGCTCCTGCAGGCGGGGAGGAGGGGGAGGCAGAGAGGACCAGAGCTGGGGAGGGGGCGGCCCGGGAGCCAAGGGGCACCCACCGTTCTGACCCCAGCAGCTCACACCCGGAGCTTAATCCCTCTCCTGTCCCTCAGGGTACGGCCCGAACCCCCGCGGGACCTCAAAGGCCGGCCTTGGGCCGGCAGCCCGCCCAACCTTCGGGGTCCTAGAATCCTTTGCGGGAAGGGACATCCGCCCTGGGGAATCTGAACGGTGGGGATCGGCCCGGACGCCGAGTCCCTCCCCGCCTTCTGGCTTGTGGTTCCGTGGAGAGGGTGGGCTGGGTGGCCGGAGGGCTCCCCTTCCCCACGATCTTCTGCTTCCAGGTTGCGCACCGCCCCCCCCGGAGGAAGACGTCCTGACCGTCCAGATGGCTGGTACCCCCAGAAGGCAGGAGGCAGCGTACGCGCCCCAAAATGCGGACCCGCCGGTCGGGAACGTGTCTGAAGGGGACACGATGCAGCAGCACCTGCCCACCCCGGAGCCCGGGGACCCCTCGGGAGATGCCTGGCCTAAGGGGCTGTTCGAGCTCCCGGGGAAGGACGCCCGTACCTGAAGAGCAGCATCAGGGCTTGTAAGAAGGTGCGGAAGTTGTTGTGCCGATTGATGCTGGTTTCGTCGTCCAGGGCGATGTTGCCGAACACCTGGAGGGGGGGAAACGCCAGGTGCCATGAGGAAGCTGGGCCGGACCCCAGGCCCTTTCCGCGGCGGGATTTTCCGCCGCTCGCGCGTGTGCGTGTGGGTGGGTGTACGTGCGTGCGCGGGCCACGTCCCCGCCGCGTCCCCCGGCTCACCTGCATGCCGATGATGGCGTAGATGAAGAACAGCATGGCGATCAGCAGGCAGACGTAGGGCAGAGCCTGTGGGGACGGGGGGCCCGGTCAGTGGGGGGCCTGGGCACTCCCCGAGATGGCCAAGGTAAAAGCCCACTAGCGGCTCTCTTCTCAGGTATTTGTGCGTGTGGAGGGTGAGGGGACGGAATGACTTTCCACTCAGCTGTTCCTCCCCTTGAAGCGCTCTTCCCGGACTCTGACTGCTCAGACTATGGGTTCCTTCCAGGAACAGTTTGGACGCACGCGGCCCCCACCCCGACCGGTGGGTCCCCTCTCTGCCCCGTCACGGCTCAGGGAATCTCCTCCCGCACGTAACCCATCATCCTTCGTTCCCAAGCCGAGGCGGCTGTCGCTGGCTGAGGGAGCCAGGGCGCCCGCACCCTCTACCCTCACCCCGAGGCGGGCCAAGGGAGGGCCCGGAAGGGCCGGACGGATGGACCGGATGCCCGGGGGACCCCAGGAAACCGGCTCTCCGAGAGCAGGCTTCGGGCGGTGGAATCACAGGCGAGTGCAAGCCAAGCTGACAATGACTCTTCCTCTCTTCAGAGCCTTATTGAAGGCCCACCTCCTCCAAGAGGCCTTCCCTGATTAAGCCCTCTTGTCCCAATTCCTCCTGCCACTGCGTCCCAGCCCCACAGCACTTCCGTCCACATCTGACATTTATTTCTTTCGATTCGTGTCCGTCTCCCCCTCTAGACCGTAAGCTCGTTGTGGCCGGGGAACGTGTCTGTTCATTGTCCTTTCCCAAGCGCCGAGGGCAGCGCTCAGCACACCGTGAGCGCTCAATAAATACGACCGAATGAATGCCCCGGTGCGAAGGCGCCCCGCCTCCCTCCCCGGCCCGGCACGCACCTTGAAGGACTGGACGAAGGTCCAGAGCAGGATGCGGATGGTGTACCCTTGCCTCAGAAGTTTGATGAGCCGGGCTGCCCGGAAGAGCCTCAGGAAGCTGAGGTTGATGAAGTTGTTCTGGGGGAGAGGAGAGGGCTTTCTCGGACCCGGAGAGCCCGGCCCCCCCAGTCTCCCGGCCCCGCCGCCCCAGAGAAAGGGGGTTCCAAAAGAACGCAACCGAAAACCAAAAGAAAATCAAAAATTACCGCTTCAAGGTCTAAGCAGCAATCGGCCACCAGAAAACCTTCCAAAAGAAACACTCGGTCATTGCAAATCACTTTCCCATGCAGCAAATCAGAGAGTGCCCCCACTCCACACCAGAGCCAGCTCTTCGCGGGGGGACGGAGGAGAGACGCCGGCCTGCCCCCTCCTTCCGCTTCCAGGGCAGAGTGGGGTGCCCGGGGCCTCGGGTGGGGGGGGGGGGCGCCTCGGACCTCCCTGCCTGTTTGGAGGGCGCCCCCGGGGCCTGCCCTCGCCTGACGAGCCTGAGGGGCTGGGGGCTCTCGGGGGCCGGAAAGGAAGCGGCAGCCTGGTCCTTCCCCCCACCAGCTCCTGCGGGGTGGTGGGGAGGGTCTCCCGGAGGAGCCCACCGCGAGGCAGGGCCGGCACCGGGGCGGACGGTGGACCGGGGTCCGTGTCGCCCCGCCGGGACGGGGTGGGGGATTCGGACGGCTCGACGGCGGGACCGTCGGAGACCGACCCCCCCCGGAGACGGAGGCCCTCGCCCCCGGCCGGGCCGGGACCAGCTGCCTCGGGAAGAGCGGGATCCGGAAGGCCGTTCCCAGACTGGGCCGAAAATCTCTCCCTGCTCCCAGGGACCGAGAGGCCAAGCCCCCGGCTTCTCACACGGGTCGCCGAGCCAATGTGGCCGAAACCCTTGACCCTGGGGTCAGCGGGGAGCCGGCGGGCGGGGGTCTCTGTCTCTCCCGCCCTACCTCCTTCCTCCGCGGCCCCCCCGAACGCCCCGGGCTCTTTGGCTTCCCCCAGTCACCCAGGGGTGGGCCGGCTCGGGACCCTCCGGGGCGGAGGTCGGGGGTTGCCCCGGGCCTGTGGTGGCCAGCCAACCCCGAGCCCTGGCCGCACACGCACACGCTGCTCTCTCGGAGTGAGGGGGCCTGGGGGCCTAATTTGATCGATTTTCAGACGCGGGCAGCTCAGAGTTAGGCAGAGATGGTGAATCAGACTCAGTCCTCAAATAAAGAGAAAAGAGGAAAGCACACGATGGATGAGACAGCAAAAGGGGGGCGGAGGGAGGACGGGGGCGGCGGCCAGGCAGCAGGGCAAAGGAGGGAGGGGGCGGCCGGGCCGAGCGCAAGCTTGGACCCCTCCCGGGCCGCTCGCCCGTGGCCGGACTGCCGGAGATGGAGAAGCCACGGGCTTGCCAGGTCTGGGGGCGGCAAACCCCCAACTTCCTCTGGCTTCGCCCCATTGCCTTCCCCTCACTCTGACTCCTTCCCATTGCCCACCTCTACCCCCCGCTTTCTCCCCCCTGCTGAGGTCTCCGCCGGGCCTAGGGGAAGGGACCCAAGCCTCCGAAAATGCCTCCTGCCGGACCCGGGCCGGGATGGGCGGGAGGAAGGGCAGAGCGGTCCGGATCCGAGATTAGAGGGGGTGGATGGGCAGGCGATTCTTCATCTGAGGCCAAAGACCGGGATGGATGTGGCGGGGGGCCGAGGCAAGCCGGTGGAACTCAATTAGGAGCAGTGTGGCCTCATGGACGGAGCACGGGCCTGGGCAACAGAAGGACCCGGGTTCTCCTCCCGGCTCCTCCGCTTTCCTCCTGTGTAACCTCGGGCAAGGCACTTCACTTCCTCTGTGCCTCAGTTCCCTCATCTGTAATACGGGTTTTAAGACTGTGATCCCCGTGTGGGACAGGGACTGCGTCCGACCTCATTGGCTTGAATCTACCTCAGGGCTTAAAACAGTCTCTGGCACACAGCAAATGCTTAACGGATACCGTTAAAACACCCCCAAAACCAAACAATAAAAACCTGGAGGCTCTTAGGTCAATCAGGCTCTAGTTAAAATGCTTTGCCCCAATGCAAAATAAGGCGATATTCTTCCTATTCACCGGAAGGTCTCACATCTCATCCACCCCTTACCCAACGGCTTTTCGGGGGGCAGGAGGGTGGACCCTGCCTCTTAAGAAGCCTTGCAAATAAGACCCAAGCATTTACCAGCCCGCACCGTCCTTCTTCCTCTGCTCCCCTAGAGAACGGAACAACTCGCCCAACCCCAAGCACTCAGTCCATTGTTCTGCACACAGTAGACCGTCATTTCCTCGAGGGCAGGGAGCCTGTCTACTAACTCTATGGTGCTCTCCCCAGCGCTCGGTCCAGTGCCCTGCCCGCAGTAGGGGCTCAATAAATCCGACCGATAGACTGATCGACCGAGGAGCTCTGGTCCCACAGGCGGGGACCAGAGAGACGCAGAATACGTCAGCGAGTTTGGCCAAACCCACTAGAGAGGAAGCAAGGGTGAAGGAATCGAGTGGCAGCCCGCCTCGACCGCTCCTCGGGGCCCGGACCGGCCAGCGGGGCAGAGCGGGCCGGCCGGCCCGGGGAGAGCGCCACGGACCCAAACGGCATCGACTCGAGTCCGGCCTCCCTTCCTCCTCTGCGCCGGACCGGCCCCCTCCACTTCCCGGCGTTCCCGGATCGACTCCCGGAGGGCGATCGCGGGCGGAGTAGGGGCGGCCAGGCCCGGCCCCGGGGAGACTCGGGAGCAGGGGGCGGACCGGCAGCGCCCGGCGGCACACAGAGCGATGGCGGGGGTGGAGGGGCCGCCTCATGCCAAGCCCGAAGCCCCGACTGAGCATGCAGAGACCCGGGTGGCATGCGGGATAGCCGGGAAACGTCCGGTGGCAGTATTTCACGCATCCCTCT
The DNA here is from genome assembly GCF_004115215.2 of Ornithorhynchus anatinus. Taxonomy (NCBI): domain Eukaryota; kingdom Metazoa; phylum Chordata; class Mammalia; order Monotremata; family Ornithorhynchidae; genus Ornithorhynchus; species Ornithorhynchus anatinus. Next base: position 3,790,672 of record NC_041752.1, on the reverse strand, counting down.
GCCCACCGGATCAGCTGAGGGCTACCGGGCCCACCTCCACCCTCTCCGGCCCAGGCCCGACCCAATCCCCGGCTTGGCACGATTCTGGTTTTGTGTGGCACGGGAGCCCGGTGGCATCATGGGAACAGCACCGGAACTGGGGTCTGCGTCCCCTCCCCCAGATAATCCAAACTGCCCCCGTGGGGCTCCCGGACGCAGCGTGGCCCAGTGGAAAGAGCCCTGACCTGGGAGTCTCGGGACCTGGTTCTCATCCTGGCTCGGCCAGTTGCTTGCCTTGTGACCTTGGGTAAGTCACTTCACTTCCTCTGTTCCTCAGTTTCTTCTCTTGCCAAATGGAGACTGAATCCTACTCCCTCTTAGACGGTGAGCCCTATGTGGGACAGGAACTGTGACCGACGTGACAAACAGATCTACTCCAGAGCTCAGAACAGTGCTTGACACATAGTAAGTGCTTAACACAGAGGAGGTGCTTAACAAATATCACAGCATCATAATAAGAGTAACCCTGAATCTCCCAGGATTCACTCACCCCGAGAAATGAGTTAAGCAGTTCTGAATGTTCTTTTAAGCTTCCGACGTTCAATGGCACTAGGTCCCCGCCCTAACCCGTCCTTAGAAGGGAACATCTGGAAGAATCAGGATGGAGAGGCCGTGTGTTCCAGGGGAAAGAGCGGGGAACTGTTTCTAGTCCCGGCACTGCTACCTGCCTGCTGTGTGACCCTGGGCCAGTCACTCGACCTCTCTGGGCCTCAGTTCTCTCATAATAATAATAATGTTGGTATTTGTTAAGCGCTTACTATGTGCAGAGCACTGTTCTAAGCGCTGGGGTAGATACAGGGTCATCAGGTTGTCCCACGTGAGGCTCACGGTTAATCCCCATTTGACAGATGAGGGAACTGAGGCACGGAGAAGTTAAGTGACTCGCCCACAGTCACACAGCTGACAAGGGGCAGAGCTGGGATTCGAACTCATGACCTCTGACTCCCAAGCCCGGCCTCTTTCCACTGAAGGGGAATCTGATACCTGTTCTCCCTCCCTTTTAGTCCTGAGTGGGATACAGACCGCATCCTTGCATGTTCCCCCAGCTCTCTGCACAGTGCTAGGCACAGAGTAAGCGCCTCATAGATACCGCCGTGAACATTTACGAGGACAGAGCGAACTTACTGGTGATCGGCCCTAAAGTGACCTGAGGACTGCTTAAAGCGAACAAGAAAGGAGGTTACCCTCCATGGATCGTATTTATCAATCAATGGAGTGTACTGAGCGCTTCCCATGTGCAGAGCACTGAACTAAGCGTTTGGGAAAACACGACTGAGAGGTTAGACGTAATCTCTGCCCACAAGGAACTGAGGGTCTACTCTTCTCTTCCCTCGGCTCTGAGGGGTTGGGTGGAATGGAAGAACTATTTGGGGGCGGGGGTGGGAGGAGCTGAGCCCCCCCAACTGACACCGGGAACTGATGCTGATGGTCCAGCGCCTCCCTCTGAGCGGAGGCTCCTTACGGGCGGGGATTGCCGAAACACTTCTCCGTGTTCCCTGATCCCAGTACGTAGTACAGCGGGCGCTCCACAAATACCGCTGCCGCTTCCCCCAAGAGCTCGTGCCACAGAAAACCCAGAAGCAGAGGTAAGCGACAGAGAGGGCAGCCAGTGCCGCCTCTTACCATCTCACGGGGATTGTAAAGGAGGTCGAATGGAGGCCGAACGACACTCCCGACCTCCTAACCCTTCCCAGCTCCAGGCCCCTGAGGGACCCTGGGGCTTCTCTTCACCTCTCCTTCTCCTTTCCCTCTCCTCTTCCCTTTGCCTCTTCTCTCTTTTTCTCTCCTTTTCCCTCTTCCCCTCTCCTCCTCTCCCCTTATTCCCTCTCTCTTCTTTCTTCTTTCCTTTCCTCCTCCTTCTCTCTCTCTTCCCCCGTCGCCCTTCTTATCCTCTCCACTTGCCTCTCCCCTCCTTTTCTCTCTTCCTCTTCTTCCCCTCCCTATCTCTCTCATTTCTCTGCCCTTCCCTTTCTCTCATCTTTCTTTTCTTCCCCTCCCTTTCTCTCTCCTCTTGCTCTTTTCTTTCTTCTCCTCCCTCTTTCTTCCTCTCCACTTTCCCTCCCTTTCTCTTTCCTTTCTTCTCCCTTTCCCCTCCCTTTCTTTCTTCCTCTCCACTTTCCCTCTTTCTCTTCCCTTCCTTTCCTCTCTTCTCTTCCCTTCCTTTCCTCTTTCTTCCTCTCCACTTCCTCTTTCTCTTCCCCTCCCTTCCTCTTTCCTTTCTTCTTCTCTTCCCCTCCCTTTCTCCTTCTTCCTCTCCTCTTCCCCTCCCTTCCTCTCTCCTTTCTTCTCCCTCCCTCTTCTCTCTCCCTTTCTCCTTCCCTCCTCTCCCTTCATCTCCTCTCTCCTCCCCTCCTCCCCCGGCCCTCCCCGCCTATTTCCCTCCCCTCCCCGGCTCTTCCCGTCCCCCGCGGCTACACTGGGTCGGAAATATTGCCCCGGACGGTTTCCCCGCATCGCCCCCTCGAGCGCGGAGCCAGGCGGAGAGCAGGCACTCGGTAGCTTCTGACTTGCTTCAAGGAGCCCGGTGCCCGAGGGGGAGAAGCGACGCAGAGGAGGGCGCGAGTGAATGGGCAGAATGCGGGCACAGGCAAACGCTGAGAACTGGTCACCGGTGCATTCGGAAATTTTAGTTAAAGAACCGAAGGAGAAAGGAAAGAAAGGAGACCAAATAAAAGCGGAGAATTTAAAGAACTGTTTAAATTCATGAAACCAACCGTGTCCTATATGTGATGTTGTCATGGATGGATAGTGGCAATATTATTTACAAATTAGGGCATTTTTGAGTAGCAGGAGCACAACATACAGACGGAGACATGGGTTTTCGCATTGTATGTTGATTGGATGGCGTGATTCAGCAGGTAGGTAAGGTAAATCAAGAACAAAAACAGAAAACAAAAGAGAAAATGAGTCATCAGGACAGCAAAACACTCAAACTCTGAACATTTCACTGGAAAAAAAAAATGTGCTTGGGTAATTATTCAGGTTTCTTTTCCTAATGCATCAAACCAAAACAGATTGTTTTGAAACTGGAAAATACTATCGGCATTTCCTTTGACCATTTTGAAACTGGAAACACTGAGTTTCTTTTTTTTAATCCCCCCCCCCCCCCCCCGGCAGAAAGAAAGGTGTCAGCTTGGCATTTCCTTGGAATTCCTCAAGGGAACTGCTTTCGGAGAGCGCCTAACCCCACCTTTCTCCGGCTGGGTTTGGCCTCAGAGATCCAGGAGCGAAAATGACGCTCAGACCATACCTTGGCCCGAGGGAAACGGCAACTGACTTCATCCTCAGAGGAAACCACGCTCACCGGAAAAGAAAGGCACGGAGCCCCAAGTTGGCGTCGCTTTGTTTTTGGAGCTTTGGATGGAGCCAGCGAACGGGGTTAAGGTTAGGTTAGGTTCGGTTAGGATCTGAGCGGGTAGCTGGGCCTTGGGGAGGGGATTCAAACGAAATCGACTCCCTTTCCTTGTGGGCCAGAAACCTAGAAGTCGGACAGCAATGAGATTGACCCAGGAGGAACGGAATGAAAGCTACGTCTACACATGTCTCGGTTCCTGGCTTCTTCTCAAAGCCCTACCCCGAGGCGAAACCGCAGCAAATCCAACAAAACGACAAGCAGCAAGGCCTAGCGGCTAGAGCCCGGCCCTGGGAGTCAGAGGGACCTGGGTTCTAATCCCGGCTCTGTCACTTGTCTGTTGTGTGACCCTGGGCGAGTCTCTTTGCCTCTCTGTGCCCCAGTTCCCTCATCTGTAAAATGGGGATAAAGACTGGGAGCCCCATGTGGGACATGGACCGAATCCAACCTGATTAGCTTGTATCTGCCCCAGTGCTTAGAATGGTGCCTAGCACACAGTAAGCGCACACAGATACCGTTTAAAAAATAAACGGTGGCCAACTCGGGGACTGAAGTAACAGGACTCCGTTGGCCTTTACTCCCTGGCCCGGGCCTTCTCCACCATTGACCCTCTGGCTGGGATCTGACTGTCCAGCGACTTCAATCATTCGATCCGTGGTATTTATTGAGCGCTTACTATGTGCAGAGCACTGCATTAAGCGCTTAGTAGACACGATAGAGCAGAATTAGCAGACACGTTCCCTGCCCGAAACAAGCTTGCAGTCTAGAGGGGGAGACAGATGTTAATATGAATAAATAATTTATAATATATAATTTAGAGCTGTGCACATAAGTGCTGGGGGGTTGGGGGGTGGGGGGGGGCAGTGAATAGCAAATGTCCAAAGGTTACAGATCCAAGAGCCCAGAGGACGCAGAAGGGAAAGAGAGCTGGGGAAAAGCGAGCTACTTCTCAAAGGACACTCCAATGAGACGGCCAACTAAGCCCCAGAGCCCTTTTTTTTTAATTTCTGAGCAGCATTCCCCATCGTGGGCGTGAATGGGCAGGGATTGTCTCTATCTGTTCCCGATTTGTACATTCCAAGTGCTCAGTACAGTGCTCTGCACATAGTAAGCGCTCAATGAATACTATTGAATGAATCGTGCATCGGTTTCCGTGATAGAGGGATTTTTGACTCGGTACTTCGGTGAGTTTTGGAATACATCCCTGCCTGAGCAGGATAAATGTTGAACAGACTGGCTGGAGCTTTCCGAATTGTCCAACGCGATCCTGGGTCTACCACAGGCGAGAGCCACAGTACCGCCCCAGAGAAGGTCAGTACGGATTTCTGTCTTTTTTCGTCTGGGCTCCACCCCCTCATCGGGAAATAGAGACCCGAGCAGGAAGGGCACGGAATTTCGCAGTCTAGACCTGACACGTAGTAAGGCCCGGACGCGAGGTATGGGGAAGGTCTATCAATCCACGTGTCTACCTGCATATACGTAGAGGTGATTATACCCGGGCGTCTACACGGTAGCATGTTCGTATAAGGGGGTGCATGTTACTAGTCACGCGACCCCCTGAACATCTCCTCCCAGAAGCCTTCCCTGATGAAGCCTCTCCCTTCTGCGTCCTCTGCACAGTTGGGTCTGTGACCTTTGGACATTTGCAATTTGCCCCACCCTCAACCCCACAGCCGTCATGTATCGATCTTTAAATTATATATTCTAAGTTACTTGTTCGTTCATGTTAATGTCTGTCTCCCCTTTTAGCCTGTAATCTCATTAGGGGCAGGGGACGCGATTTTTAATTCTGATGTATCGTACCCTCCCAAGCGCTCGGTCCAGTGCTCTGCACATAGTAAGTGCTCAGTAAATACCATCGCTTGATTCACTGACGTTTGCGTGGTGCGTGAGCGAGAGAGCGGGCATAACGTACTGGTATACAAGTTCACCAACAGTGGCAGAAGGGGAATATCCCCGGTCGATATCTGGACTTTTCCCGACGCCTTGAGCCCCACGTGTGCCCCGATTATCTTGCATCTACCCCGCGCTTAGGACGGTGCTCGGCACATAGTAAGTGCTTAACAGATACCGGCATTATTCTTATTATTGCTGAGCGGGAAAACGAAGACAGAGAAAAGACTGGTTGCAGGACAGAGAGCAGATCTATCGGATCACCGTGACAGTCTAGCGGCAGAGCAGAGAACAGGTCTGGTCTCGTTTGACGCTTTCTACGGATTCTTTCAAGTCTGCATCCCCATAGTCAGCAGGAGAGGTGGAAGGTAAAAAATCCCAGGCACCACCACCCGCAAAACCTTTCTCTTGAGGGGAAAGTGGGTTCCTGGCTTAAACTGCCCATTTCCCCTAGCCCTGATGTTTTTTAATCTCCCCTCTGTTAGACTGTAAGCTCCCTGTCAGCCAGTCAATCGTATTTATTGAGCGCTTACTGGGTGCAGAGCACCGTATTAAGCGTTTGGAAGAGTACAACACAAGAATAAACAGACACATTCCCTTCCAACAACAAGCTCGCAGTCTAGAGGGGAAGACTGAGGGGTGGGATTGCATCTACCCATTTGCTCGCATCCACCCCAGCGCTCAGTACGGTGCCCGGCACATAGTAAGCGCTTAAAAACGACGATAATTATTATTATGATCCTCTCCCAAGTGGTCAGTAACAGCGCTCTGCGCACGGTCAGCGCTCAATAAATATCACCGACGGATGGTTCGCCGGGATGAAACGCGCTGCTGATTTCTCAACAATCCCTTTCGTTTTGCTGCTAGAGATCCCGACCTCGAGACGGAGGAGGAGGAGGGGGACGACGCCTGGCGCAAAGAACGGCAGGGGAAAATCGGGGCTTGGATTTCTCGGGCAAGGCGAGGGAGGGACTGGGGTGGCTGGGTCCCTCGTCCCCTGTGGGGCCGGGGTGGGGCCGGGGGAGGAGGACGAGGGCGAATGTCAGGAGAAGGCACCTGAACGGAGAAGAACAATTCGGGGAACGGCATCGCCGTTCGTCAGAGGGAGAGAGAAGGAATCGCACTCACCGCAATCTCCGTTACTAAAATATCGGTGATACTGCCCAGAACCGTGACGAAATCAAAGACGTTCCAGGCATCTCGGAAGTAGTTCTGGCGGGGAGAGGCGGATGAATAGACCGTTAACAGGAGCTAAAAGACCCCCGACCCTTCCCCACCACCCCCCTCCGGCTGGCCATGCCGAGGGTGTGGGGGTCCCCAAGAGGGCGGCCCTAAACAAAGTACTCAATAAAGTGCTGGGCCCGGACGAGGCGCTCAGTGAATGCTGTTGATTGATCGGTAGGTGCGAGGGCTGAGTTAGGTTTAGGTCGATTTACGACGCGCCTTCCGGATGAGGTGCAAGAGGGAAAGAGGGAAGCAGCGTGGCTCATTGGAAAGAGCACGGGCTTTGGAGTCAGGGCTCATGAGTTCGAATCCCAGCTCTGCCACTTGTCAGCTGTGTGACTGTGGGCAAGTCACTTAACTTCTCTGTGCCTCAGTTCCCTCATCTGTAAAATGGGGATTAAGACTGTGAGCCCCATGTGGGACAACCTGATTCCCCTGTGTCTACCCCAGCGCTTAGAACAGTGCTCGGCACATAGTAAGCGCTTAACAAATACCAACATTATTATTAAAGTTAGGGATGCGGAGGGGCCCCGGTAGGGGGGTTTCGATGGAGTCAGAGGACCTGGGTTCTAACCCCGGCCCCGTCCCTTCTTCGCCGTGTCACAGTCACTCGGGCAAATCACTTCGCTTCTCTGTGCCTCAGTTCCCTCATCTGCAGAATGGGGATTCGATACCTGTTCTCTCTCCTACTTAGACTGTGAGCCCCATGTAAGGCTCGATTAAGTTGTATCTGCTCCGGCGCTTAGTACAGTGCTTGACACATAGTAAGCGCTCAACAAACCCCACAGTTATTACCGTGACTCCCCGAAGCATCCGATGGAGACCAAGCACGGTAGCATCCCGGGTCAGCCAGTGGTCTTTCATTCCTTCCTTCACTCATTCGATCGAACTTATTGAGCCCTCACCGGATGCAAAGCACCGTACTAAATCTCGTGCTCTGTTTCTGGCTGGGTAGACTGGATGCCAGGAGACACAGCGTGTTACTATTTTTGACTGCCGTCAGCGCGTAGAACAGTGCTCTGCGCACAGTAAGAGCCTGACAAACACCATCATCGTCATTATTATTACCTCTAGACGACCAGGTCGTTGTGGGCAGGGAAACTGTCTGTTTCCAGCACGGCGAGCGCTCCATAAATACGACCGCTGTCGAAGGCAGTGGATTAGACTGAATGGCGCTACCCTTCCCTCCTGGGGAGGGGGTGGGAGCTCTGACAGTGCTTGGCACATAGTAAGCACTTAATAAATGCCATCATTATTACTATAGATGGAGATGGGAGGCGGGGGGAGGCAGAGGGCTGGATCTGACCCCTTATTTCTCCATCTTTTTAGATTTCCAGGCCCCCCAGAATCCTTGAACCGTGGGGCGGGAACGATATTTGGTCGGGGGTGGGTCCCTTTCTCTGCCTGCAAGCATTCCCCCTCTAGAATGTGAGCCCACTTTAGGCGGGGAATGTGCCTCTTTGTCGTTCTGTTGGACTCTCCCAAGCTCTCATTACGTTTCGCCCACAGTAGGCGTTCGCTAAATACGCCGCGATGAACGAATGGAAAGCATGTGACTCAGAAAACCACTGAGGGGACAAAGGGGAACCTACCAGCACCCCAAAGGCTATGATTTTCAAGACGCACTCCATGGAGAACATTGATGTAAACACGACATTCAGACACTTCAGCATGATCTCGTACCCGTGGGGGGCGTCGTAGAACTGAACGGAGAAGGGAGAGGAGAGATTAGCACATCACGGCGACTGCGTCCACAAACTCTTGGATTGTCCCAAGCGGCCGGTGCGGAGCCTTCCGCAGGTTTGAGCTGCATATACTATCGGTGCCCGTTGACTCGTTTCGACGTCCGTCTCCCCGCCTTCTAGACTGTGAGCCCGTTGTGGGAAGGGTCCGTCTCTTTCTATTGCCGAACTGTACTTTCCAAGCGCTTAGTACAGTGCTGTGCACACAGTAGGCGTTCAATAACTGAGACCGACCGAATGAATGTAGACACTCCCAGTTCTAGCTCATAGGGGGCGCCTCTGTGCTTCCCATAGCACTCATGTCCACATCCAGCGCTTAGTACAGTGCTCCATCACTCAATACGATGCTTGGCACATAGTAAGCGCTTAACAAATACCATCGTCACGATGAGTATCGTTATCTTCTGCTGCTTCTCCCGTCTGAAATTGATTTTAGCATCTGCCGCCCCCATTAATAATAATGATGTTAGCATTTGTTAAGCGCTTACTACGTGCAGAGCACTGTTCTAAGCGCTGGGGTAGATACAGGGTAATCAGGTTGTCCCGCATGAGGCTCACAGTCTTAATCCCCATTTTACAGATGAGGGAACTGAGGCCCAGAAAAGTGAAGTGACTCGCCCACAGTCACACAGCTGACAAGTGGCAGAGCCGGGATTCGAACCCTTGACCTCCAACCCCCAAGCCCAAGCTCTTTCCACTGAGCCACACTGCTTCTAGGGCCAGGGTCACATCAGTCAACTCTAACGGATCGTGTTCTCCCGAGAGCTCAGTCCAGCGTCCGCGCGTGGTAGGTGATCGATAAATTCCCCGGGGCGTTGGAGCGACTGATAGCCTGCACCAAACAGCGTGGCTCAGCGGAAAGAGCTCGGGCTTGGGAGTCAGAGGTCACGGGTTCTAATCCCGGCTCCGCCGCTTGCCGGCTGTGTGACTTGGGGCAAGTCACTTCACTTCTCTGTGCCCCAGTTACCTCATCTGGAAAATGGGGATGAAAACCGTGAGCCCCGCGTCGGACAACCTGATCGCCTTGTAACCCCCAGCGCCTAGAACAGTGCTTCGCACATAGTAAGCCCTTAACAAATACCACCATTATCATTATTATTGTTATGTGGGCCGAGAATGCATCCGTCACCTCTGTGGCGTCGTCCTCTCCCGAGCGCTCGGTACAGTGCTCGGCACACAGGAAGCGCTCGATACATACCACCGTTCGAGGCTTGCGGAGAAGGGAGCGGTGCCTACCGACTGTTCCGCTGGCCTCTCCCAAGCGCTCGGTCCAGTGTTCCGGCCAGAGGAAGCGCTCAGTACGCACCACTGCTGGACCGCTGGATTGATCCCTCTAGCACTGCCCTCCAGAGCGTCTCCCGATTCTGGCCCGCCAAGAGACCCTCGGAGCCGCCGGATGTAGATTTCCCCAGCGGTGGCCTTTATAGACTCTGTCCTCGCCGGCCGGAGTGGCCACCGGCTACCTCCGGCCTAACGCGGACTCCCCCCGGTTTGAGCTGACGCGACTCCCTGACGCGGCTGGGCCCCGGGGGGAGACCGGCCGATCGGCGGCTGGCTCACCTTCATCATCAGGACCACGGTGTTGAGGGCGATCATGGCCATGATGAAATATTCGAAGGGCGGAGACACGACGAACTTCCACATCTTGTACTGGAAGGACTGCTTGTTCTGGGGCATGTAGCGGGTCAGGGGCTTAGCGCTGATGGCGAAGTCGATGCAGGCTCTCTGACAGGGAGAGAGAGGGAGTGAGGTCGGTCGCTCAGCCAGGCGTATCTACTGAGCGCTCCCCGGGTGCAGAGCGCTGGACTTAGCGGTTGGGAGAGGGCAGTAGAACGACGGAAGCGACACACTGGACTGTCACCACCATCGCTGACCTCTCGCCTACGATCTGCCTCCGGCCTGGAACGCCCTCCCTCCTCATATCCTACAGACGATGACTCTCCCGCCCTTCAAAACCATACTGAAGGCCCATCTCCTCCAAGAGGTCTTCCCTAAGTCCTCATTTCCTCTTCTCCCACTCCCTTCTCCGTCACTCTGACTCGGAAGCAGCGCGGCTCAGTGGAAAGAGCCCGGGCTTCGGAGTCAGAGGTCATGGGTTCGACTCCCGGCTCTGCCACTTGTCAGCTGTGTGACTGTGGGCGAGTCGCTTCGCTCATCTGGAAAATGGGGATTAACTGCGAGCCTCACGTGGGACGACCCGATCACCCCGTATCTACCCCGGCGCTTCGAACGGTGCTCTGCACGTAGTAAGCGCTTAACAGATACCAACATTATTATAACATTATTATTCATCCTCCCTCCCAGCCCCACACCGCTTACGTCCATATCTCTCATTTATTTCTTCCTAATCACGGCCATCTCCCCCTCTAGACTGTAAGGCAGGGAATGTGTCCGCTTATTGTTCTTTTGCACTCTCTTAAGCACTCAGCCCTGTGCTCTGCGCACAGTAAGCGCTCAATAAATACGGCCGACCGACAGACCGACCTTAGATTTTCAACTGCCTGCTCCCAAGCACCCAGTTCGGTGCTGAGCACGAGAGGCACTCGAGAAATATTCAGTGAAGGAATGAAGAGATGAGTCCCAAGCACTTCAGTCAATATCCTTGTAGTTTACGATTCCCTGGCTCTGTGACTGATTTTCCTGTCTCCCCCATAGACTGGAAACCACTGGTGGGCCGGGATCGGGTATTATCCCGGAGTCATCTTTGTCCGTGCCTGAGTCCGTGGCGCAGCCTGTGCTGGTGTCCTGGTCCCTCCCAAGTGCTTAGAACAGTGCTCCGCACACAGAGCACTCCATAAATACGAATGAATGTACGAATGAATGACTCCCCTGCCCAGAATGGTTTTAGTTACCCAAGAAACTCGGGAAAGTCAAAGTCAGAAGGGGCTGATGTGGGGGCGGTGGGCTGAATCTCACCCACTCGGGGTGGGGCAGGGCGAGGCCTCGTCGATACCACCCTCCCCTCACCAGAAGGGACGGGTTTGGTGGTCTCCAGCCGGATGGGGTCCGGTCCCGGGGACCCCGGCCCGGTTGGGTTGATCTGCGCCCGGTTGGGTTGATCCGCAGCACCTGGCTTTCCGGGTTTCGAGGGCCCGGGAGTTCCTGCCTCCCCGGAGACAATCCCCAGGAGCCCCGGCCTGGGGGCCGCTGGGGTGGCTCCACCAGGGGTCCGGGGGAGGGACGGGGGGGGCGGAAGGGGGACACCGTCATCCCAGCGGTACCTCGTTCTTCTCCAAGCTGCACTCCGACATCACTTTGTCCCCCTGCTCCTGGAAGGTGATGATGATCAGAGCCACGAAGATGTTGACGAAGAAGAACGGGAAGACGACGAAATACACCACGTAGAAGATGGACAGCTCCATCCGGAAGCCGGGGCTGGGGCCCTGCTCCTCGTAGGTGGCGTCCACAGAGTGTTTCAAGACCCTGGCGGTGAGTACAAGCCCTGGCGGTCAGGCACTGGGGGGGGGGGGGCCAAGCTGCCGTCATAAAGGTTTCTGACCCTCTCCCCCGGGAGAGTGGGAGCTCCTTGTGGGCAGGGGATGGATTGTTTCTTTTGCTTGCCCTTCCCCAGATGCTTAGTACAGTGCATTTTTAAAAATGGTATCTGTTAAGCACTTACTCTTTGCCAGGCACTGCAACCGGTGAGGGGGGGATACAAGATCTCTAGATCGTGAGTTCACCGTGGGCGGGGAACGCGTCTGCCGACCCTGTCGTAGTGTCCTCCCCCAGGAGCTTAATACGGTGCTCTGCACCCAGTAAGTGCCCAATAAATACCACTGGGGATGAGGAGGATGATGAAAATCAGGTTGGTCCCAGTCCCTGTCCCGCATGGGACTTACGGCTTTAATCCTCACTTTACAGATGAGGGAACTGAGGCCCAGAGAAGTGAAGTGACTTGCCCAAGGTCAAACGGCAGACAAGTGGATGCTCAATAAATACCATCACAACAACCCCTAAGCCCGGGGCTATAGGAAGAGGGGCGGAGGTTGAATCCCTCCCCCTGGATTAAAGGGCCCCGTCCCTCGGCCTTCCATTCCCAGAATCCCTTCCGACCACGCTCATTCCCGAGAAGGCCAAAGGGGCGGCGAGAGGGCCTTTGGTCTCGGGACACGATTCCGCCCGCCTCCGGGCAGCCGCCACCTCCTGCCTGCCCCCGGGGAGGGCCGGACGGTCGGAGGCCCCGGTCGGAGGCCGGGCCGCCCCGGCGCCCCGTGGCTACTCACGTCGGCCACCCCTCGCCCGTGGACACGGTGAAGAGCGTCAGCAGGGCCCAGAGCACGTTGTCGTAGTGGAAGTCATATTTCTTCCACTGCCTAGGCTGAGCCTCCACTTCCTCTTCCTTTTCGTAGTCCAGGTACTGGCCCCTGAGAATCGGAACCAGCGGAGGTCAGGGAGGAAGGGGCCGGCCCCAGCCGGCCGGAAGGAGGTCGGAGACCGGACACGAATCTGGGACTCCCTCCTCCTCCCCGTCCCCCCTCCTTCGACTTCGCCACCCCTTGGCCCCCACGGAGGGCTTTCAAGCGCCAGCAGAGAGGTAGGTTTTCCCACCCGACGCCACCTCGGGGGTACTTGGGTCTGCCCCAACGGGCAAGTTCGGCTCCGGGTGCTGACCCCAAGGGACCCCGAGGGAGCCCTCTCCCAGTGAACGTTCAGAGAACGGGTGTCTGGGCCCCCCTGGCTGGGGGGGGGTGCCCCAAGCCCAAGTTCTCCGGGGGCTCCTGGAGAGGTGCCCGACCCCCTCCGGGCCGCCCTGGGTTTGGGGGTGCCCATGAGGAGCAGCTGGTGTCTCAGTGGAGCCTTGGGTGAAGCTGGATCGCCCGGCCTTGAAGGCGGGTGGGGGAGAAAGGGGCCGGGCAGGGCACATAGTAAGCGCTTAAATTCCACAATTCTGAGAGGAATTAAGACTGAGCCGCAGGGGGGACAGGAACTCTGCCCAACCCAATTTGCCTGCATCCACCCCAGTGCTTAGTACAGCGTCTGGCACATAATAAGCCCTTGATGAGTACCGCAGTCACTAGCCCAGCAGCCTGGAGGACGCATCTGCATACTGTTGTACTGTCCTCTCCCAAGCCTTCAGTACAGTGCTCTGCACCCAATAGGCACTCAATAAATATGACCGATGAATGAATGAATGAATAAATGAGCCACGTGGTGGAGCTGGGATGATAATAATAATGACGACGATGTAACGTGTTAAGCGCCTACTGTGTGCCGAGCACTGTTCCAAGCGCTGGGGTAGATACAAGGCAATCGGGTTGGACTCAGTCTCGATCCCCATCTTACAGATGAGGTCTCCGAGGCCCAGAGAAGCGAAGCGACTTGCCCGAGGACACACAGCAGACAAGCGGCGGAGCCGGGATTAGAATCCACCGCCTCTGACTCCCAAACCCGCGCACTAGCCGCTAGGCCGCGCTGCCTAAGGACGAGAACCCAGGTCCTCCGACTCCCGGACCCGGGCTCTTCCCTCCGGGCCGCACCGCTCCCCCTCGCTAGCCTTTCCGGTGCGGACCCGGGCGCCCTTTCCGGGGCCCCGGGCCGCGGGGTTCCGCAGGTCTCGGGGCTGACCTGCAATCCCGCTCCAGTTCTTTGGACTCGTCGGTGCAGTAGAAGAACTTGCCCTTGAAGAGCTGCACCGCGATGACGGCGAAGATGAACATGAACAGCATGTAGACGATCAGGATGTTGAGCACGTTCTTCAGGGAGTTCACCACGCAGTCGAAGACGGCCTGTCGGGGAGATGGGGTGCTTGAGGGCAGGGCGGGGGGAACCGGAGGTTGGACCGCTCCCAACCGCCCCCAGACTGTAAGCTCGCTGGGGGCGGGGAATGCGTCCACTCCCACTGCTTGTAATAATAATAATGTTGGTATTTGTTAGGCGCTTTACTCTGTGCGGAGCACTGCTCTAAGCGCTGGGGGAGATACGGGGTCATCGGGTCGTCCCACGGGAGGCTCACAGTTAATCCCCATTTTCCGGATGAGGTCACCGAGGCACAGAGAAGTGAAGTGACTTGCCCACAGTCACACAGCCGACAGGTGGCGGCGCCGGGATTCGAACTCATGACCTCTGACTCCCAAGCCCGGGCTCTTTCCACTAAGCCACGCTGCTTGTATTCACCCCAGCGCTTAGTACGGTGCCTGGCACGTAGAAAGCGCTTAACAAATACTATTATTATTATTATTATTATTGTTCTGTCGTACCCCCTCCAGCGCTTGGTAGAGTCCTCGTCACACAGGAAGCGCCTACTAAATGCAAGTGACTGACTGATTCTTCTTGGCCCCGGTGGCTTGCAGGAAAAGAATCGCGTCTACTGCACCGTCCTCTCCCAACCGTTCAGTACAGCGCTCTGCACCCAGTAAATGCTCGATAGACACGGCAGGTGGACTGATCGATCGTAGGACGTAAGCCCTTTGTTGGCAGGGAACGTGCCCGCCGACTCTCTTACGCCGTACCCTCCCAAGGGCTTGATACGGTGCTCCGCGCAGTAGACGCTCAATAAATACCACCGATCGAGGCTGGCGGGAGAGGGATCCTGTCTACCAACTCTATTGCTCCCAAGTGCTTAGTACGGTGCTCGGCACACCGTAAACGCTCGATCAATACCATGGCTTGCTTGACTGTAGACTGTAAGCTCCCTCTGGAGCCGTAAGCTCCTCGCGGGCCGGGAACGAGCCTTACAGCCCCATCCATCCCTCCATCTCTCCATCCCAAAGCCCGGGACTTCCGGCCCAGCAGAAGGAGAGGGAGAGGGTCCCGGGCCCACATCCGATTTCTGTCCATCCGCCCCTCCCTCCGCCCCCACCTCCCACCACCCAACCAAACCCCAACCTTCAGTTTGGGCAATCGCTTGATGGTCTTCAGGGGCCGCAGGACTCGGAGGACCCGCAGCGACTTGATGGTGTTGATGTCTTTGCCTTTGGTTCCTCTAGAAGGGGAAGAGCCAGAGAAAGAGAGGGAGGAAAGTCGGGGGGGATTTGGTGGCGGGTGGGGAGGGGTCTCAGGACGCACCTGCCACCTGCAGACCCCACCTCAGGCGACTCAATTCTGCGACCCCAAAGCCCCGGGGAGGCAGAATTTCAGTCTCGGAAAGGTTAAACGCCCGAACTCTCCTCCTGGCCGTGCCCCCCGGCCGCCTGTCTGCAAGGGGTGGCCGGCCCGAATCCGTAGGCCGAAGCCAGAGCCCGGCCTCGGGGGGGGGGTGGCGACGTGAAGTTTTAGCCCCGGAACCTCCCGCCTCTTTGGTTTCAAAGGCGGGCACCCCCGCCCCCGCAGCTCGCCAATCAGCCCCCGACGTGGGGAAGGAGCAGCAGCCGGGGAGAAAGAGCCCGGGCCAAATAAGCTTTCCGTCTGCAGAGCCGAGATCCGGCCGCGCCGTCCTGATGGGCTGCTTCCGGTCGGCTGCGCCGAGTCATGTAATATGGGAACATATCACATGCCCCGGATGGCAACTCTGTCTCTCATTCAGTGCATGCAGATGGGGGTGGCGGCTCTCTCGCGTGGTGGAGGCCCCCGGCGGGGGCTGACCGGCGGAAGCGGATAGATGAGACCGCCGCTGCTTCCGTCGATGGAGCCGGTAGAAGATGGAAAGTCTCGTGGCCTAGTGGAGGGGGCCCGGGCCTGGGGGTCGGAGGGACCTGAGTTCTAATCCTGGCTCTGCCACTTGTCTAGTGCGTGACCTTGGGCAAGGCACTTCGCTCCTCTGGGCCTCGGGCACCTCATCTGGAAAACGGGGATTAAGACCGGGAGGGACAGGGACTGTATCCGACCTGACTGGACTGTAGCTACCTCAGCGCTTAGCCCGGTGCCCGGCACATACTGAGCGCTTAACGAATACCGGCTTCTCCCGGCATAGTCCTCTGGGCTGTGGGGTTTGGCCTGGTGGATGGAGAAGGGACTGTGACGGCCAGAGACAGGAGCCAGTAGAAGATGGAAGGGTTCTCCTTGCGCTGTTGTACACGCTGCGGAGTTTTGTCCGGCAGATGTAAGGAGGAATTGCAGCGGCCAGAGATAGGGAGAAAGAGCATCGAGCCGTGGGACTCAAATCCCACTGACGCCGGCGTGCCCGCCATCCAGCCAATCGACGGGTATTTGGTCGACCTCCTATTATGTAATGAGCACTGTACCAAGCACTGAGCCCAGACCGGGGGGCCAGACTAGAGTCTTCTCTAGCCGGTTCTCTCCACTGCTGAGGGAGTTTGATTGTAGGCAGTGCTGGTGGGGAGAAAGAACTCCCAAACCTTCACCGTCTGGGTCGGAATGATTCCCCAGGCCGTCTCCTCCACCGGGGTTTCCTCTTGAGATTCCCGGTCGTGAGGGATTTCATCCTAAGCATCAAGCATCAAGTGGGAAGCAGCGGGGCTCAGTGGGAAAGTGCCCGGGCTTGGGAGTCAGAGGTCATGGGTTCGAACCCCGGCTCTGCCACTTGTCAGCTGTGTGACTGTGGGCGAGTCACTTCACTTCTCTGTGCCTCAGTTCCCTCATCTGTAAAATGGGCATGAAGACTGTGAGCCCCACGTGGGACCACCTGATTCCCCTGTGTCTACCCCAGCGCTTAGAACGGTGCTCGGCACATAGTAAGCGCTTAACAGATACCAACATTATTATCATTATTATTATTATTATTATTAAGTCCATTTCTTCGCCCGCTCAAGCCTCTTGGAAGGGTTTAGGAGGCAGAAGGTGGGAGGGGTTGGGGGGAAGGAAGAGCTTTCCTCAGTGATCTCAAGGTTCCTTGGCGGGGGTCTCTGAGGGAGGCCCCCTGGGAGAATATCCCATTCTCCACCTCGCCGGGATGTTCCCGAAGCACAGACTTCAAAGGAGACAATAGTCCCGGCGGCCTGCAGGAGCGTGGACTTGACTCCGGACCGGAAGCCCAGATTTCTTTATCCCCTTCTCCATAGCCTCTGAATGGGTATCTCTCTGTGATTTAGATTTTTGAAAAAAGGTGAGAAAGGAGCCCCTTAGGATTTCATTCGCCTGTCCCCCTTCTTCCTCGCGTTCCAACTCTTCTCTCGCTTCCCCTTTGAATAAATAAAAGCCTTTATAAAACATTGATACTTTGAGCCTTTCGGTTTCCTGCGCCCCCGCCCGTGGCTGTGATTCCAGGCCCCCGGCTTGCCGCGTGAAGCTCGCTCTCAAACATTCACGGGGTTGGGAAGACGGGGGTGGAGGCCCAGTGCCTGTGATCTCTGGAAATCCCCAGGGGGGTAGCGGCTGATTCTCCACTCAGAGGGAACAAGGCCGGGCCTCTTTGAGGGTTCGGGCTGCGTCTGCCCTCCATAACCCATCTCGGTCGTCCAGAGGAACGGAAACAGACCACCCGGAGATTTTCCGAGCAGCCTGGAGCAGACGGTTGGAGTGTCGTGGGGGGGGGGGGGGGGCCGGTGGGAAATTTTCACGTTCACACGGGTGGAGTTTTTCACACGGGAAGTGCTTCGCGGCCCTGGGTGGATCACGGGGGCCGATGGGAGCTTTTCGTGCGCCTGGGCGGACTGATGGGAGTTCTTCACGGCCCTGGGTGGATCGCAGGGCAGGTTAGAGGAGCAGCGTGGTCTGGTGGAAAGAGCACGGGTCTGCTGTATGTCCTAGGGCAAATCATTTGACTTTTCTGCGCCCCACTCACCTCATCCCTCCAATGGGGATTCACTATTTCCTACTTAGATCCCTTCCTACTTAGATCCCGGGGACCGGTGGACCGGGACTGTGTCCAACCGGACTACCCCGTGTCTTCCCCAGCTCTCAGAACAGTGCTCGACGCCTACTGAGTGCTTAACAAATACCATACTTAGGTTGGAGTTCTTCGTGGGGCCGGGGCGGATCCCGGGGGTCGACGGGAGTTCTCCGTGGCCCTGGGCGGATTGTGAGAGTTGATGGGAATTTTTCGTGGGCCGGGGGTGGATCCCGAGGGTCGACGGGGGTTCTTCGTGCCCCCGGGTGGATCGCGAGGGTCGATGGGCATCCTTTATGGTCCTGGGAGGATCCCAGGGAGCCAAGAGGAGTTCTTCATGGTGCCGGGCGGATCTCGGGGGCAGGAGGCAGCCCTCCTCGGTTCCGGGAGGAAGGATGGGTCCAAGTTCCAGCACTGCCCACAGGGCGGCAGATGGGCTGTAGTAGTTTCCTCCCTTTATGGCCGCCGGAGGCCTCAGTCTGGAGCTGGGAAGAACGAGGCGGGGCCCTTTTTCCTGACGGAGCCCGTGAATTCAGAACGAGGAGCACGGCCCCGATTTCGCCCGCTGGCTCGCAGAATGACCGCGGCCTCGGAGACGCCGTGGCGAGCCGATTCCTCTTTCCCCTACTCCTCACTCCCCGACCATTAGCCCTGTCGGTGGCTAGTGCCCAGGGCCGGGCTCCTGTCCGAATGGAAGATCGATATTTTCCCACCCCTTCCCCCCGTGCTGGCCCGGGGCAGCCCGGCAGACCCGAGGACCTGAGAACTACCTTCGGCCACGGATCGCTCTAGCTCGGTGAGGCGGGGAGGTGGGCTGGGGTCATGGGATGGAGGGGACGGAGGTCGATGGGTTTATGGGTGAAATGTGCCCACGTCAGTGGACGTGCACCAGGCAGGGTAGGGCATCACCGGGCAGAGAGGGACAGCGAGGATGCGTTACCCCATGAAACTCCTACAGAGAGATTCCAGCGACAGGAAGATAAAGAAAGAGTACAGAGTCAGTGACAAAAACAGGGACAACTATTCGCCATCTCCCCCTGCTCCCCGACATCACAGGCGGAAATCAGCCATCGCAGATGCCGCTCCCCGCCCAACCGGGAATTATATTACAGAGAACCCCCCCTCCCCGACTCCCACCCCGCATCCACCCCGCTAGACTGTGAGGTCATTGTGGGCAGGAACCGTCACTGCTTATTGTTGTATTATACTTTCCTGGGCGCTCAGGACAGTGCTCTGCACACAGCAAGCGCTCAGTAAATACGACTGAATGCACGAACTCCACCCCCAGCTCCTCCAACAGGTGGGAGGGAGCCTCATCAAACTCCAGCAGGACAGGCTGACCTTCCCCAGGCCCTGAAGCACCAACCTACTCCGACTCAGCGCGGCCTAGGGGCTGAAGCCCGGCCCCGGGAGTCAGAAGGACTTGGATTCTGATCCCGGCTCCGCCGCTTGCCTGCTCCGTGACCTTGGGCAAGTCACTTCGCTTCGCTAGGCACGGGCACCTCATCTGCAAAATGGGATGAACCACGTGGGCCAGGCAATTGGGTCCAACCCGATTATCTTGGAATTACCCCCGTCGTAAGCGCTTAACGAATACCCTCATCATTATTAAGTACTTAGTCTGGAGAAGGGCGCACAGTAAACCCTCAGTAAATACGTTTGCCTGACTGACTCTCAGAGAGGCACGAAGACAACTTCGGGTGTCTTCGTGAGGTGCAGGAATCGGAGCTTCTCTGGAGGCGGTGGCATCTGGGGATGGACTTCCTCCATCCCGGGACCACAGGCGGGGCCAGGCAGGCGGGGGGGCCTTCATAGCAGACCGCGTTTCTCGAAGAGGCTTGGAGAGGAGGACCAGGGCCCTCTCACGTCCCAAGTGAGAAGGGGACCCCGAGATGGACGAGGTCTTTGTCGGGATGAGGGGGGGGACACCTGAATTTCTGGGGAAGGGCCAGTTAGGTGTCCTCTGGCTTCACTGCCGCCGGACATCCTGGTGCCGTGGAGCAACCGCCCTGCGCTGTCTAACGAGATCGGTGGGGAGGTTTTGTCCCCAGATTGGTTCGTTCACTCACTCGTTCAATGGGGGTTATTGAGCGCAGGGGGGCTTGGGCCGTGACGGCCGGGTTGGGATGAACCTCTCTCAGAAGCCACTTCTCCCGGTCCGATTCAAGTAGGAGAGCAGCACGGGAGAAGGAGAAGTTCTACCCCTCCTAGCCCCCAACTTCTCTCCCCACAGTCTTCCCTCCGGCTCCCAGACCTCTTACTGGGACCTGCTGGAGAGCACTGCAGAGCTAGTCCAGCCCCGAGAGCCACCAGCCCCCTTCATCTGACCCTACAGACGCTCGCCCCTGCCCCTTCCCGCCCCCTCCGGCCCCCATCCTCGGGGGTCTCCGGGTCTCAGAAGAGAACTCGGGGGGAGGGGGGGAGGGGAACCTAGACTGAGCTGTCCGTGCCAACTCTCAATCCGGTCACTGCCAGAGGCAAGAACGGAGCCCAGAAGTTGGGAATCTGGTTCTGCCAACTTTGACCCAGGGACGCGAATGACCAGACGCCTCCCCGTAACTGAATTAGAGGCTTTCCAGTCTGCTTGCCATCACTGCATTTCCCCCGTCCTCCAACATCCTGGACTTCCTTTCTCGCCCCCCCACCCCCCCTCCCCGCGCCTTCTCCCCGTCGGGCTTGCTCGGCTTTTCTCTGCAGAATACCTCTGTGCCCTCCTTCGAGACTCCTTGCCCCCCACCCTACTCCGGGGAGGACCACCCACTGGGGAGGGAAGGAGAGAGAGGGGCTGCTGGCTGCCCCCCTCCCACCAGGCCGGCTGCAGAGTTACCAGAAAGGAAACGGAAAGGAGACGGGGAGAGAGCCAGCTGCCTGGCTCAGTGAGTCAGCAGGGGTGGGGGGTGGGGGATGTCTCACCACTCTAAAAATGGCCACGGACCATCTCTCTCTCTCTCGGGGGACGTTACCTGCTGGACGGGGTCAGCGTCCGGCCCCTTCCTTTCATCGCCTCCTTTTACTGCCCCTCCAAACCAGAAGTAGCTTCTGCGATTCAGAACGCAGCCTCCTCGATTCTCCCGATTCGTTCCCCATCCCCGTGCCCCGCGGGCCCCGCTCCGGTTTGAGGTAACCGGCATCCTGGAGGAGAAGTGCGGGGCAGCGGCGTGGACGGGTGGAAAGAGCCCGGGCCTGGGAGTCAGAGGACCTGGGTTCTCCTCCCGGCTCTGCTGTGTGACCTCGGGCAAGTACTTCACTTCTCTGTGCCTCAGTTACCCCATCCGTAAAATAAGGATTAAACCTCACTCCCTCTTGCTTCGACTGCGAGCTCCGTGTGGGACAGAGACCGTGTCCGACGCGGTTATCTTGGTTCTACCCCGGTGTTGAGTACGGAGCCAAGTACCCCGAGAAGAAATCAAAGAGCCACTTACGAGAATGCGAAAGCCACCAGCGCTCCACTGACCACAATAAAGTCCAGGATGTTCCACAGATCTCGGAAATAGGAGCCAGGGTGAAGCAGCAGGCCCAGGTCAATCATCTTCAAGAGAAAACAGCCCCGTTACCCACGGAGGAATCCACCCAGAGCTCCCGGGGCTTCTAACGGTGGGTTTAGGCGAGCTCCCTGAGGGTCGGGAATGGGTCACCTGCTTGTCTTGCGTTTCCCGAGGGCTTAGTCTCGTGAATTACACTCAGTGACTACTCGATAAACGCTACAGCTAATACTATTTCTTCTTCGACCACTTCCACCAGCCCCGGAGTGTAAGCTCCCAGAGGACGGGGAACGTGTCTCTTGCTGGCATTACACTTGCCGAGCATTCAATACAGCGCGTAGCATCCCGTGGAGGCTCAATAAATGCCACTGCTTCCAATGTCAGGCCAAGAGCCTAAGCTTCTTAGGGACGGGGAACATATCACTTGTCTTGCACTTCTCTAGGGCTTCATACAATGCACTGCACCCAGTTGACGCTCAATAAATCCTCCCCCTCCTCCTGCTACTACTATGTCTACTGCTGTTAATGTTACACTATTAATCAGTCGATCATATTTATTGGGCCCTTAGCAGAAGGTGCTCAATAAATTCCATCATCAGCACCACTGAAGAGGGGGCTGATGAGAAGCAGCGTGGCCCAGTGGAAAAAGTCCAGGCCTGGGAGTTTGAGGACCTGGGTGCTAATCCGGGCTCTGCGACCCTGCTTGCTATGTGATCTCCGGCGAGGCATTCTTCTCCGTGCCTCAGTTTCCTCATTCGTCAAACGGGGACTCAATACCCGTCTTCCTCCCACTGAGACTGCGAGCCTCATGTGGGACAGGGACCGTGTCCGATCTGATCACCCCAAATCTACCCCAGAACCCAGTGCGAGGCCAGGCCCATAGTAAGCCCTTAACAGGTATCATTATTATAATCTTAGAATTTATTATCATTATTCATAGTAATAATAATCATAATAATGATGTCCCCAAACCATTTATCCCCAAGCATCCTGTGTCAGCTGTATTCAGGCAAGTCCTTGCTCCTGTGCAAATGATAATAATGATAATGATAATGATATTTGTTAAGCACTTACTCTGCTGTAAGCACTGTACTGAGTGCTTAGGTAGATAGAAGATAATCAATATCCACATGGGGCTCACAGTCAAAGCGGGAGGGAGAACAGGGATTGAGTCCCCGATTTGCAGATGTGGAAACCGAGGGTCAGAGAAGTGAAGTCATTTGCCTAAGGTCACACAGCGGACAAGTATTAGAGCGGGGATTGGAACCCAGGTCCTCTAACTCCCAGGGCCCTGCTCTTCCCCACTAGGCCTCATTCCTTCACTGTGCACTGATAACAGGGCCGGCTAAACCAAGCTCCTTCCCTCAGCAGGAGGCCAGTAAGGGGGTGACAGAGGGTCAGCTTTCTAGCAGCTTTTCCTCTCATCTTGGTAACTTTTCAGAAATGGACCCTGGGTTTTGGAAAAAATAAAAATAAAATGAGAGCGAGAGAGAGAGATTGGAGACCGAGGCTGAGCCGCTTTACCTTGATCACCATCTCGAAGGTAAAGACGCCCGTGAAGATGTAATCCATGTACTTCAGAGCCTGAAAGCAGAAAGGAAGACGACTTCTCAGAGGCTGAACCGCCACGGAGCGGACGCGCACCGGCACCCCCCCAACCCTTTCAGCGACAGCTCTGTTTCCTTCAAGGGTCTGGGAGGGGTTCAAACCTCGCCAAAAGGGCCCTGGCGGAGGCAGAAGGGTGAGGAGAGAGTCTCTGTGCATGTGCGTGTATGTGTGACCAGCTCACATCTCAACGGGGCTGTCTCAGGTGAGGGTACCACTCAACCGCCCGACCCGGACGCGTCTGCTTCCGGAAGGTGGACTCTCCCTGCCCTGGCTCCGGAGCGAAAGCCGAGGTTTTCCTGGCTAAGAAGTGAGATCCTGAGGCAATCGAGAAGAAGACGTCCCAGGAGATTCTCTGATCTCCTAGAGGGCTCTGCTCCCCGATATCCGGCAGACCCTCACCTGTTCATGTTGGCTCGAAGGTGGTCCCCCGCCCCCCCCGCCCCACCACCGCCTGCGCTCCTGGTCCCGGGGAATCTGCTCCTTTTGGTTCCCCGGGCTATCCCGGACCTAACGCTCAAGGCCAGAATGCTCTGGGGGTTCGGGGGGAATGGGAGAGACACGGACAGCCCACTCACGTTGTTGCGTGGGGAATCAGCCCACACTGGGTCTTCGGCGGCCAGCGCGATGCTGCTCAGCGCGATGACCATGAGGATGACCATCTCAAAGTAGCGCATGTTGACGATGTAGTGGCAGAAACGTCGGAGCCTGGGGGCGAAGCCCGGGGGGGAGACGGAGTGAGGGTCTGCGGTGGGAGGGACCTGGTCACCCCCACCCCCTCCGCGTCCACCTTCCCCTCACCAGGGAGGGCTCCGAGGGTAGCCTCTCCCTTGTTTCCACCCCACGGTCCTTCTGGCTGCTTGTTTGCCTCCCTTCATCGTAATCATAGTGATATTTGCCAAGGCTCACTTTGTGCCAAGTGCAGGGATAAAAGCGAGGGGAGAGACAAGGCAATTAGGTCAGACGTGGTCTCTAGTCCCCACGGAAGAACAGGTATTTTATCCTGATTTTACAGCGCAGGAAACTGAGGCCCAGACGAAGTCGAGCGACTGGCCCAAAGTCCCCAGCGGGCAAGAGTGAGGAGCCGACATTAGGACCCAGGTTTCCCACAGCTTTCCTTCCTTGATTCCTCCTGCCCCAGTGGTTACCTCGCCTCAAACGTGGCCTCTACTCCCTGCCACTGTGGGCGTGTGGGGTATTCTGCCAAGCACCTACTACGCGCCAGGCACTGTATTAAACGCTGGGGTAGATGCAAGCTAAACAGGATGGACACAGTCCCTGTCCCACAAGGGGCTCCCGGTCTTAACCTCCGTTTTTCCGGATGAGGTCACTGAGGCACAGGGAAGTGAAGTGATTCACCCAGGGTGACCCGGCGGACGACCCCGGCCCCCAACGCATATACACACACACACGTCTGGGCGAGGCGGGACGTCTTACAGGTTGGTAGGACTCAAACAGAACATGGAGCTGTAGGGGAGGATCTGCCTGGGTCCGCTCCTCATCAAGTCATCCCCGTCCACGTCTTTCTTCTCTTCCATCTTACTGTCGAATTCCACGCTGTTCACTGCCGGGGGGAACGACGACACAGGGGAAGGAGACAGGTCAGGGCAGAGCCGGCCGCCGGAGTCAGTCTCGGTGGATCGACCCCTTCACCCCCACCCCTGTCCCCCACCGGTACCCTCCCCCAAGACGCTCCCGAAGTCCCCCGGCGAGGTGTCGTGGAGGGTCAGGGAGACCGCGCCCGGGGAAATAAGACCCCCGCCTGAAATGGAGTCGAGAGAGGCCGCCTCTCGATCTTTATTCACTCGCAAGGCACGAGGACCACTGGACTCCGCTTCCGCCCTGCCGGAAACGCCGGACCCACCCCGCCCCTTTCCTCGGCCCCGGAGCTCCGGCCCCTCGGCATTTCGCTCCAACTTTCCTTTCTGATCACCTTCAAGGGCCGGTATTTCTGATCTGGCGTGGGGGGGGGGACGGGGGACGGGGGGCGAGGGGGTCCTTCGGTAAAACGGGTCGGGCCCCGGGAAATGATGCGACAGATTCGATTCAGTACTCTCTGTCGGAGCAGATGTCGCCCCAAATTAACGGGGGCCGGAGGCACGAGTAAACAAGCGTGAAGGGAAGCAGAAGTGACATTGGGACAATTAGAGACTACCTCGTTACACCCAGCTCTGTCAAGCCAAATGCCAGTTATCTTATGACTCTCCAGGAAATTGGCATCTGAGACCCAGCGAGGGGGGGCTGACCCAAAATCTGGACTTTGGGCCTCGGGGGCACAGGGGCCTCGGTCTCAGTCGTAAGGTCAGCGAGTCAGAGTGCGGGCGGATTGGCAGAGTCGGGTCCAGCCATTCGGGGGAGATTAAGACTGTAGACTGAGAGCCCCCGGCGGTCAGGGATCGTGTCTGCCACGTAGACTGTAGTTTCCCAAGCGCTTAATCCAGGGCTCTCCACTGATCGATTGCTCTGCACACAGCAGGCACCGAGTAAACACCATCGATTGAGTGATCAGGCCAGGGGCCGATCGATCGGTCGATTAATCGTATTAACCGAGCACTCGCTGTGCGCGGAGCACTGTATGCCACGATGGCGTTGGTAGGCACGTTCCCTGCCCCCGACGAGCCAGACTGGTGCCCCTTCTTGCAAGTCAAGAAGCCCCTCTCCCTGGCACTGCCATCCCCCCCGGGCAGCCCAGAATCCTCCTCTTATCCACAGTGTCTTGGGGAACCTTCAGGTGCAGGTTGGGGGCGACGGGAGGGCAGAGACACTCACTGGGAATGACCGTGGTGTCCCCAGGGGGAGCGGTCACGGTCACCGGGATGTTCACCGTGGTGGTGTTGTCCGGCGGCGACGGCTGGGTCATCCGGTCCACATTCTTCTGGTTGTCCACGTCCTCGGGGTGCTCGGGGACCTTCTGCAGGCAGGTGCTGGGCAGCGTGTGGGTGGGGACCACCACCTCGATCTCACACTGGTTCTCCCTGGGGCGCGAGAGCCACACGTCAGCCCCGCCGCCCTCGCCCCGCGACCCCCGACCCCGGAAGGAGGGCGCAGAAGGCAGCCCGGGTGCGGCCTCTGAGACGAGACTCGCCGCGGATCGGAGGAGTGGGGCCGCTCAGACTCCAGCACTCGTTCAGCCGTATTTATTGAGCGCTTACTCTGGGCACAGCGCTGTACTAAACGCTTACTTAGTACCGCTTAGATAGCGGAACTGTGGCCTAATGCGAGTCAGGCTGGGTTCTAATCCCGGCTCTGCCACCCGTCCGCTGTGAGACCTTGGGCCAGTCACTTCACTTGGCCCGTCCCTCTCGAGCCGGCCTACGGGTCGTGCCTCGTTCTCGCCCGCGCCCACCTCTGACCTCTTGCTCCCGCCCTTCCTCCTGCCTGAAACCCCCTCCCCTCTCGCCTCCGGCAGACCTTGGCCCTCCCCATCTTCAAAGGCCCTGTGAAATCATGTCTCTTTCAGGTATCCTCCTCCAATTAATTTCTATTCCCCCCCCCCCCGCCCACCTCCATTTTAGTACATCTCCGTTCCTTCGATAGGCCCGATCTCCCATAGCACTTACATACTGATCTTAAATAACCTAAAAGTTAGGCACTAACTCATAAACATCTCCTCTTCTTCTTCCTCCCATCTTTAATTTATTTCAAAGTCTGTCTCCTCCACTGAATCTGAGGCGCGGGGGGGTCCGCATCGGGTCTTCTCAACTGCAGTCAGTTCAGCGCTCGGCACACACGAAAAAGACGACCGAGTACCTGACTGATCGGTTGATCGATCGGCGGGACTGGCTAGGCAGAGTCTGGTGGGGTTTTGGGGTGGGGACGCAAGGTGTTCAGTACAGTGCTCTGCACCCAAAAGGAGCACAGATGAGTGACTGACGGACAGGGGTGTCTAAGCAGTGTCTGGTAGGGCTTGGGGGGTTAGGGGTACAGGATGCTTAGTACGGTGCTCTGCAAACAGAAGAAATACAATCGATCAGTTTATCGATCGATCGTCGGGGGTGGTTAGGCAGAGTCTGCTGGGGTTTGGGGGGCTGGGGTGCCCAGGGCGCTTAGCACAGTGCTCTGCACCCAGAAGGAATAGTACTGATCGACTGCTTGATTGACGGGGGAACCTAAGCAGAGCCTGGCATGATTTTGGGGGGGGGCGGCGGGCACAGGGTGCGAGAGCCTGGGCCTGGGAGTCAGAAGGACCTGGGTTCTAATCCCGGCTCTGCCACGTGTCTGCTGGGTGATCTTGGCGAAGCCACCTCACTTCTCTGAGCCTCAGTGACGGGGCCCAGGGACCGTGTCCAACCCGATCAACTTGTATCTGCCCCACAGCTTAGAACAGTGCTTGGCACATAGTAAGTGCTTAACAAGGCCCGTGATAATTATCATTACCAGAGGGCACCGCACACGGTAGAAACACCACGACTGATAGACCGACAGCGTCTAGCAGAGGCTCGGGGGGGAGAGGGGAGCCAAGGAGGGGAGTCGGAGAACGGGAGCGAGTGGGACTCGGAGAGGACCGGAGAATACGGAATCAGTGGGCCAATCTGTCGAGCGCTTACTACGTGCAGAGCACCGGACCGAGGGCTCGGGAGAGGACGGGACGGCAGGGCAAGCGGACCCGTTTCCCGCCCGCAAGGAGCCGAACCGAGCCGCCCCGGCCGGGACTCACTTGGGCCGGTGGTTGCGGACGTCCTTCTCGGCGGGCTCCCCGTCCTTCTCCCCGTCGTCCTTGTCGGCCGCCTCGTGCGCGGCCGTCCCCCTGTGCCTGGGCCTGTGGCGCCGGTGGGCCTCGTCGCCGGGCTCGCCCTTGGCCCCGGACTCCCCGTCGCGGGTTCCGGCCCGCGAGCCGCCCCGGTGGCGGGCCCGGCGCTCCGCCTTGGCCCCGTGGGCGGTCCCGTTGCCCTCCTTGGCCTGGGGCTCGGCCGGATGGCGGTGGGCCCGGTGGCGCCGGTGCTCCCTGTCGGCGCCCTCGTCCCCCGAGCCGCGGCGGTGGGCCCTGCGGGGCCCGTCCTTGTGGCCGGCGGCCTCCTTGCTGCGGCTGCGGTGGGGCCGGTGCCCGTCCGCCTCCCTGCGGGCCCCGGCCTCCCCCTTCTCCTCCTTGGCCCCGTCGGCCTTCTCCTGGTCCCAGGCCCGGTCCCTGTCCCGGTGCCGGTGGTGCCGGCGGGGCGGGTCGGGCCCGTCGGCGGCGGCGGCGGCCGGCCTGGGGTCCCGGCCCGGGCCCGGCTCCGGCCCGGCCTCGGGGCCGGCGGGCCCGGGGCCGGCCGGGCCCCCCGCGGTCCGGGGCTCCACCACCAGGGGACGGTCCAGGTGGGTCTTCATGTCGGGCCGGATGTGCAGGGAGGTGGCGTAGCGCACGCGGTCCTCGGGGTCCAGCTCGCTGTAGAGCGCCTCGCAGCTGGCCCGGAAGTTGTGCAGCCGGATCTGGCTGGTGCGCTGCTCCCACACGGACTTGGCCTTGGCGGCGTTCTGCTGCTTGCTGCGGGGGACAGGGGACCACGGGGCCGCCGCTGAGACCCCCCACCCGGCCCCCCGGGGCCCGCTCCCCGCCACAGGGGCAACCCCGGGCCTCGCCGCGCCCTCGGGGAGGGGTGCCCCGGTCTGTCTCGCACACGGTGTGGGGGAGGGGGATGGAGAGGATGGCGGGGGCGAGGCCGGGGATGGCGGGGAGCAAGCCGGAGCGGTAGAGTCTGAAGAGCCGTGGGCGGTCTCCTCCCCGTCCCCGAGGCGACCCCGGCCAGCCGGCCGGTGCCGCGGGGAGACGGGGAGGCCGGTTGGGTGAGGGCTCCGAGTCCTTGGCTCCCTTAGGCCTCTGGGGCTGGGCTCCCTCATCTCCGACTAGGCCGGAGAACCGCCCGGGGGAGCCCGCCAGCCCTCTGGGGCCGGACGGGGCGAAAGGGATCCGGAATTGGGTCTTCCGGCCCCTCTTCGGTTCCCCCCTCCAAATGAAAAGTTACCACCCCGCGGCTCCGACCGAGGCGGAGACCGGGCCGGGGCCCGTGGACCGGGGGTGTGGGATGCCCCCCGCCCGCCCCCCACGCCAGACACCCCGATTCCTCTCCCCTCTGATCCAAGAGCTTTGTCTCTCCCGCCGGCCTGCGAGAGGCGAATCGGGGGTTTTCAGAGAGAGGTGTGGGAAGCGTTTGGGGACCGGTTCTGTCCTCTTTGGGGTGAAGGAGTCAGAAGGTGAAGGTGGCATTGTCTTCCCTTGCATATCTGGGGGTTCGGTCAGAGGGAAAGGGTAGACCGCCAGTCCCCATTTTTCTAGTTAGCCACAGCTGGCCCAGCCTGGGGTCAGTGGACCCTGGGGTCTGGGCTACCCGGGCTGCCTCCCGCACTCGACGGATGGGAGAGATGAGAGCCTACGAGCTGTTCCGCTCAGAGGCTCGGAGATACTCCCCACGTCCCCGAGGCCGAGAGAGAGTCCCCCCCTTTCGCCTCGCGGAAATCCAAGGTTTTCGGACCCCCAGCTTCCCCTCGTCTCCAGGGGAATCAGGGCCGAAGAGGCATGAGGCAAACGGCCCCGTCCCGGGGACGGGGAGGTGGGAAGGAGGCCCTGGACCCCCGCTGACGGACCACAGACCGCCAGCGGCAACAGCTCGGGGGGAGAGCCGGGGGGGGGGGGCGGGGGGGCGACGGCGACATTAGCTTCTGGCCTCTAAAACCCTCGAGAAACCCGGGGAGCACAAGAATCAGCGTATTAAGGAGGTCCGCCCCTCCTCAACGGAGACCGGCGAAATGCGAGACTCACCCAACTGTTCAGAATCTATAAATACTAGACCCATCGTGCCGCTCGCACGGGGAGCGCGAGGGGATCGCCCGCGAATGAGAGTTCAAACCGTCTGAGGGCCGGTAGCCGGAGGGAGGGAGGGTTAGTCTGCCGAGGTGATCGAGAGGAATGAAGAGATTATTTCATGAGGGGACGTGGGGAGATGAAAAGAAGCGTCTTGGGGTGAGGAGGTGCCTGACATCCACCCTGTGGAGAGGTGGGAAAGCGGGGAGCCCAAGAGGTTCTCCGACAAAGAAGAAAGAGATCAAAGCGGGCTGGTCAACCGAGGCCTGGATTTTGCACTCTACTCGCCCGGAGTTGAACCTAGAGGGGTTTTGACATTCTGATCCTTGCCGCTTTCCGGTTTGTTTCATTTTCCCTTCCTCGTTCTCTCCAAGTTCCCGTCCCCGGTCGGGAGGCGGCTTCGTAATCTCTCATCCTGCTTTCTGGTGCCGGGCTGCCTCGAAACCTCCCCAAGCCTCTCCCCTCCCGCCGGCCCCCGCCCTGCCGGGGGCATTACTCGACAGCTCCGGCCCACCTGATATCCTCCTCGGGGAATGTGTCTGTTTGCTGTCGCATCGTCCTCCCCCAAGCGCGTAGCACAGTGCTCTGCACGCAGCAAGCGCTCAGTGAGTACGATCGAACGGATGAATGAACCTCCACCGTCGGCATCCAGACCCGACGACGCCTTCAGCCGCACCCCTCCCCATCCCGTCCTCCCCGAGCTGGCTGACGTCTGGCCGTTGTCCGGTTGGGCAGCCTCGCTAGCCCTAAGTGATCTGGGGGGGGAGTCAGAAGGTCGTGGGTCCTAATCCCGGCTCCGCCGCTTGTCTGCTGTGTGACCTTGGGCAAGTCACCTCACTTCTCCGGACCTCAGTTCCCTCATCTGTAAGAGAGGTATTAAGACCGCCATGTCCCATGTGGGACAGGGACTGTAGCCAACCCAGTCTATTCTTGTATCCACCTCAGCCGTCTCAATCCTCATTTTACAGATGAGGCAACTGGGGCCCGGAGAGTGGAGTGACTTGCCCTAGGTCACGCTTCAGACGAGCGGCGGAGGCAGGATTAGAATCCAGATCCTTCGGACTCTCGGGCGTGTAAACGTTCGGTGCGGGAGAGGGTCCATCCCCACCTTTCCTAGCTGAGTTCTTCTGCCCCCTTTAAGCCCGATAAATTCCAGGCAGGTCGGGCCAGTGAGTTCCAAGCCCCAGCCCTTCAGGCCATTTGATTCCTTAAAAATCTTGCTTTTCTATCATCCTAGGCACTCACCCCGTGCAAACCTACAGAACTGAACTTTAAGGACATTTAAAACATCTCAGAATATCTTTCTGATGAGACAGCCCAACCGACGCGCCTACTTTTCCACTCACACTTTTGGGTGGAAAAGTGAAAAAAACAAAAAACACCCCAAAACTTAAAAGTGCAAAAAAATAAATAAATCAGCCCCAACCCCTACTCGAACCGTCCTCGGTGAGCTCTGGGCGGCTGCCTGAAACTGGGAATCTTAAAGTTCTGCTGCCTCATATCCTTCCCCCTTGCTTGCCCCCCTGCGAGGTTTCGTTGGAAACAATTTAATTGTGCTTGTCAATTAGTCCTGCACATGCTTCGGGCAGTGACTTCTTTGGCAAGGACGTGGTGATGGCAGGTTGGCAGCAGGTCAAGGGGGAGGCTGAAGGATTGGAGTTTTCATTCCCAAAACAACACGGCTGGCGTGGACAGTTAGGCCCACCGAGTCTCGGGAGCGCCCCGCCTCCCACCTGGGACCGTAAGCTCCTCGTGGGCAGGGGACCCGTCACATCTTCCCCAAGTGCTTAGTACAGTGCATCGCACTCGGAAGATACATCACGAGTACGTACTATCCCTGGGGCGTCCCTGAAAGAAAAATCCCCGTGACCTGCCCGACTGAAATTGCAGTGTCGAGAGCCAACGGGGAAATGAGTAACCCCAGGTGCCCGAACAGAAACACACGACGAGAAACAAACAGACCACCCCACAACACACACGAGAACGAGACGGGAGAAGGTTGCATTATGAAAGAAAGAGGAGTGTTAGAGAGAGGCGGACGAAACACACACGTACATAGAAACACAGAGAGACAGAGAGAGGGAAAGAGAGAGGGAGAGAGGGGAAGAGGGTGAGAGATAGAAAGCTGGGGTGTCTGCGTCAACCGCAGTCAAATGCAAAACATCAGAGAGCTGCTCGCAATTCAACCACAAGTGGAGATACCTAACGCCCATCTGGTCTTCCGCGGGGAAACTGAGCCCGGAGGTGTGCTGCAATGAAATGAATGACTTTGGAGCGGTGGAGGTGGGAGGCGTGGAGTCGGAGGTGAGGGAAGGAGAGGTTCTCGGCGGAGAGGTAAAAACGGAGACCAGAAAGCCATTTGACGGTATAGGGTAACAGAGAGCGACTCACGGTGAATTTACGCTGGAGGCAGACGAGCTGTGAGATACAGTGCCTCGAGTTTGCTTTACAAAACTGCACATGCAAAAAACAAAACAGAACAAGAGGTGAGAAGAAAAACAAAACGAAAAAAAGGAGAGGTCAAATTCGAGAAGACGTCGTCCGGGAGGGTTTTGCCCAGGCTGGGGGTCCTGAGGTGGTGGGTGTCTTCGGGGAGGGGGATGACCGGGAAGAGCTTGGGGGCGGGTCCAGAGAAACGGCAGTCGGGTTCAAAGAAAGACTGGAAAGGAAAATGAAAAAGCACCGACCGAAAAGAAAAAGAGAAAGAAAGAGGCGACGGGAATCGAGAGGGAATCAAAGCTTTCGGCTCAAAGGGATTGCGGGTGAGCCCGGTCCTCGCCTGCCCGGGGGGGGGGGGGGGCTGGTGTTCTGCCACCGGTGTCCAGACAGGAGCGTCTTGGAGTCTCCCAAATCGGGGCTCCAGTCTGCCTTTCGCAGAAACCCGGTGAGCGACTTGTTCAAGGGTTGGCCTGGAATTAGGACCTCTTTTTCTCCAGCTCTTCTGAACAGGGAGAAGGATGGGGAGGGGCGAGAGGGATCGGTTCTCCCCGGTTACCTGAAGAGAGGCACCGGTGGGGGTAACGGCTTCTTCTTACCTGGGCAGCCGACCACCTGATGGGCGGCTGACATCGATCGGTGAATCGATGATTTATTGAGCGCTGACTGCGTGCAGAGCACCGTTCAAAGCGCTTGGAAGAGTACAACACAACGGGAGTCGGCGGACCCGTTCCCTGCCTGCAACGAGCTCTCCGTTCCGCTCTCCCCTTCTCACCTCTCTCGGCCGGCTCAGAATCAACACGGGGAGAGAGGGATTCAGGGCCGCCCTGCTCTTTTTTTAACGGTATCTGTTAAGTGCTTATTATGTGCCAGGCACCGTGCTGAGCGCTGGGGAGATCCAAGATAATCGGGTTGGGTCCAGTCCCTGTCGCACCCCCCCCCCCCCATGGGGCTCACAGTCTTAATCCCCATTTGACAGATGAGGTCACTGAGGCCCAGAGAAGTGAAGTGACTTGCCTGAGGTCTCGTAGCAGACAAGTGGTGGAACCGAAATTAGAACACAGGTCCTTCTGACTCCCAGGCCCTAGGCTTTTTCCAAGAGGCCACGTTGCTTCTCAGTATTAATCAGTATGGGTAAATTCCCCACGACTGTGAGCTTCTTAAGGGCGGGGAATAAGTCTTCCGACTCTGTTACGGTGTTCTCTCGCAAGTGCCCAGTACAGTGCTCTGCACACAGTAAGCGCTCAATAAATACCATTGATTAACAGATTGATAAATTCGGATGAGTTAAGATGGAGACTGTAGGGCCCCCCAAGCTCCCAAGCCCCCCCCCCCCAGCTGCCAGGGCAGCATTCACTCCTGGAGATGGGGGTTGAAGGACTCAGCCTGCACCCTGAAAACGCGGAGAAGCGGCACGGCCTGGTGGCTAGAGCCCGGGCCTGGGAGTCAGAGGACCTGGATTCTAATCCCGGCTCCGCCACGCGTTTGCTGGGGGTGTGATCTTGGGCTTTCCTTCTCCGGGCCTCAGTTACCTCATCGGGAAAATGGGGATTAAAGCTGTGAGCCCCATGAGGGCCATGAACCGTGTTCAGCGCGGTTACCTTGTATCTAACCCAGCGCTTCGTACGGTGGCTGGCACATAACGAGTATGATAAAAATAGCACAACATTCGGGTGGAGGCTGGCCAGGTGTGAGGATGGCATCCCAGTCACCGGCAAGGGCGTGGGAACTCAGAGGAGAGTGGGCAAACCTAGCCCGCAGCCTTCCTGTTCCGCGGTCAAATTGGAAGCCTGGAGGTCCAGACCATGTCCAAAGGAAGCCAACCTTTGCCGTCTGCCCCTACGAGCCCAGAACTCTAGAAATACATCAGAGGTATTTACTGAGCACTTACTGTGTGCAGGGTGCTGTACTAAGCCCTTGGGAGAGGACAAAAATGACGGAGTTGGGAAACACGTTCCCGAGCCACGATGAGCTTACACCGGACGTCGGGGAAGGGCCGTGGGCGAGCCGGGAATTGAGGCCCGTGGTCCGGCAGCTGGAGGCCGAGTCGGTACTCGGTTGGGTGTTATGAGGAAGGGGCTCTGAGTGGGTGAGGGAAGGGGTCTCAGAGTAGTGGGGCCTGCTGACCCCCTCAACCCCCCGCTGAACGAAAACCTCAAACCCAAGCACCACCTTGCTTCCCTCTCCCCGCCGCCCGACCTCACTCCTCAGGCCCACTGCCCCTTCCGGCAAAAAGCTCTCGCCCCGACACCCGGGCGGGTCCGGCATAAGGACCTACAGTCCTTCCGTTCCTCGCCCGGCTCCTCCCCCATCCCACCGTGATCCATCCAGCCCCAAGTGACGTTCCATTCTGCTCCGGTACTTACCATTTTTGAAAGGGAGAGAGAGAGAGACAGAGAAAGAAGGAAAGGCGGGAAGGGCGAGAGAGAAAAACACGAGACACACAGACGGACAGACGGACGGACAGGCCCTCTGGGCAGGGGCTCCTCGCGGTTTGTCGGGGTCGCCCCAGCTGGCAAACATACCAGGAAATACACAGCCCACCCCCTCCTTCTACCCCATCCTCCCTAGAGCACCACCTTCTCTCAGGAAGGTCTGGTCCAGGGTCGCAGGGCGCTTCTTCCCGTCCTGAAGGGATCTTTCTCCCGACAGATCCTTGGTATTTTGGGGAATTTGAAATCCCCACCCGGCAGCCACGCTCTGCCGCTGTGGGTTCTAGAAGTACAAACCCCCAGAGGCCCAGAGAAATGAGGCAATGTAGATTTCTGACACCAGCCTGGGTCTGGAAGAGCTAGAACCGGCCCTCCCCACCCCCAAATCCGTGCCAAAGGGACAGAGAGAAAGGGAGAGGGATGGTGCGAATAAAGATGGGAGTGTTTAGAATTTAATGCTGAGAGGGTTTAGTGCTGTCAGAGCTGTCACTAGTCTGCCAGGGAACCAGACTCCCACATGGACACCAGCCTGGCCCGGGAGTCAGAAGCCCCTCGAGCTTGAATCCCTGCTCTGTCAACTTGTCGCTTCGCGTCTTTGTGCCTCAGTTCTCTCATCTGGAAAATGGGGATTAAGACTCCGAGCCCCATGGGGAACAGGGAGTGTGTCCAGCCCGTGCCTGGCACATAATAAGCACTTAATAAATACCAAAAAAGGAGGGGGGGCAGGGCAGAAGTGGATCCCTCTCTCCCCCTCTTGCTTCTGAACCAGGGAGACAGGCAGGCGGAAGGGGGAAAGTGGAACTGAGCTCGCCGTGGTGTCAAGCACTTAAGAACAGTGCTTGGCACATGGTAAGCGCTTAACAAATACTATCGTTATTCATTATCATTCCCCGAGGAGAAAAGAGAGCCTTCTGGCCCCTGAGAAATGGAAAGGGGTGGGGAGGAGGCTTTCACGCCGGACTAACTGGAGTCGGTGGTGGGGGCTAGGGAGGAGGGTGCGGGTTTGGGTCGCTGTTTTTCCCAACCTTCTCTGAGCCGCCTTCAAGACAGGGATGGGAAAACTTGAAGTTACACAGAGCTGGGGATTTCTGGGCCTGGGGGTGGGGTGGGGAGGGTCCCCTGCAGGGGAGCTGTGTATAATGTGCGTGTGAGAGAGAGAGAGAGAGACAACGTTTGGTACGTGGCACTGGGACATCTTTGGATTGAGAGAAGCATGTGGAAGAGAGGGGGACTGGGGGCGGAAGGGAGGCCATTGGGAAGAGGACCAATTTTGAATTTTCCTTCTGTCGGAGGAAGCTCCTCTAAACTGGCTCCTCGGAGAAGGGGAGAGTTTGGACCCCCAAAAGTGGGTAGATTTAGGCTCCCCTCCAGGCCCCGGAGGGGTCAGGTCTTGGCTCTCCCTAAGCTCTTCTCTCCACTCCCGCCTGCGGCACCAATGGCATCTTTAGCCCTCTGCTCAGAACTCTCCCGGCGGTCGGTTTAGGGAGGCTGAGCGGACGCGTGGGGTGGGGAGGGGTCTGGGAAAAACCGGCCAGGCTGAAACTCACCTCTAGAAACAACAGAGCGAGGAAACGGAAAAATCAAATCACAAAACCCGAATGAGCCGCCAACCGAGTCGATGAAACGAAGGTCAAGGATCGGTCGGTTTCCTCCTCCGCTTCAGAAACCCAAGTGTTCCCGAAGACCACTCGGAGCAGAGAGAGAGGACCCCTCCTCACACCGACTGGGACCGCTCAGAGCAGAAAAAAGTGACCCTTCCCCACACCGGCTTGAATCGCTCAATGCAGAGGGAGATGACCCCTCCTCACACTGGCTCAGGCTGCTCAGAGAGGAGAGATGACCCCTCCTCACACAGGCTCGGACCGACCAGAGCAGAGAGAGACGATCCTTCCCCGCACCGGCTCAGACCGGTCAGGGTAAAGAGAGCGATGACTTCTCCCCACCCCGGCTACAATCATTCAGCGCGGAGAGAGATGACCCCTCCCCACACCGGCTCGGACCTCTCGGAGCAGAGAGAGGGTGGACGCCTAGGGAGCCCGGGACGCAGGACCTCGGGGTGAAGGGTTCCCCTGGGGGTTGGAGGGGCGGTTCCGATCCCAGCGGATGAGGACCGGACCCTTCGGAACTAGTATCTGGGTGCACTTCCCACACGTTCAGAAGCTTGAAAGGCAGGTTTTCCCATCAAAATGGAGAAGCAGCGTGGCCCAGTGGGTAGCTAACAGGGTGGGGAGTCAGAAGGACCTGGGTTCTAATCCCGGCTCTGTCGCGTGTCTGCTGGGTGACCCCGGGTAACTCACTTCACTTTTCTGTATCTCAGTTACCTCGTCTATAAAATGGGGGTTAAGACTGTGCGCTCCATTAGACGGGGACAGTGTCCAACCTAGTTAGCTTGTTTCTACCCCGGCTCTCAGACCAGTGCCTGGCACATAGTAAGCACTTAACAAACACCATTTAAAAGTAAAATGGGCTCCACCCCGCCCCAGCCCTGGAAGGCTCCCCCGACGGGGACCCCTGCCCTCGGCCCACCCCTCCCTCTGCTTCCAAGCTTCAGAGCCCGCCTGCAAACCGTAAGAAACGATGGCCGCACTCGGGCTTTGGCTGCGGAGAGCCGGGCCCACGCCCTCCCGCCCAAGGCCCCGGCCCACGTCACTCCCGGCAAGTGGGCGGCTTTTCCCCCGGCGAACTCTTTCTTTTGGGGGCTCCAAAACCAGGACAGAAACGCCCGCCCGGCCCGGCTCTCCGGGCGAACAGAAGAGCCAGCCCACGGCGCCGAGCTCCGTGGCGGCGAGATCGGGCGAGGTTGCCCGTCTCCAGTGCCAACCTCCACGGGCTCGCCGGTCCCCGTGGGGTGAGGCTGCCCTTCCCTACTCCGCGAAAGAGGAACAAGGTCAGCGCATTGCCCAAAGAACAAAAATCACCCTTACGCTGCGATGGAAATGTTAGCTGCAGACATGGGACTAACTTCGGCTACCTCCTTGGCCTTTTGCAACGCGAGTTTCTGGTTGGTGGCTTCTTCCATCTCCTCTTCGTCCTGTGCGGGGAATCGGAACAGATTTTGGGTGGTGGTCCCCGATCGAGTACTGGGCAGAGGGACGCGGGTCTTCATCAGCCTGATGGCATCACAGACTGGACCCGAACCCCCAGATATATTCTGCCGACCATCTTGCCCCCAATTTAGACCCCACAGAGCCCCTCTCCCCGTGCCACTGAAGGTCTTAAAATGCCCAATCTTGGCCTTCGATTCTCTTTTATTTTCACAGTATTTGTTAAGCGCTTACTGTGTGTCAAGCGCCGTTCTAGGCGCCGGGGTGGATCCAACTTGATCAGGTCAGACTCAGTCCCTGCCCCATTATGGGGTTCACAATCTAAGTAGGAGGGAGAACAGGTCACGGATCCCCCTTCTACAGTCGAGGAACGCGAGGTCCAGAGAAACGAAGTGACTCGTCCAAAGACACCCAGCAGGCAAATGGCAGAACTGGGATTAGAACCCAGGTCCTCTGACCTCCGGAGCCGGGCTTTTCCCTCGAGGCCGTGCTGCTCCGATGAATTCACATTTATTCGGGCAGCTGGCCAACTCCATTAGTTTAGCACTTTAATCCCACCGGTCCCTGGAGCCCACTTTGCATCCAAGCAACGGGAAGGCCCGTCGCTAAGTACCTCGCTTCTTGGGTTTGCTTTCTCCCTCAGCTGGCCGCTGCCCTTTCCCATTATCCCCTCTCTTCTCCTCCTCTCTAAAAAGAATGTCTCCTGCCTGCCGGGGCCCTAACGAGGGCTGTGATAATAATAATAATTACGATAACTGTGGTGTTTCTTAAATGCTTACTACGTGCCGGGGACTTGGCTAAGCGCTGGCGTGGATACAAACGAATCAGGCTGGACACAGTACCACGTGGGGATCACGGTTTCGATGCCGATTTTTACAGCTGAGGTAACTGAGGCACAGAAAAGTGCCTCGCCCAAGGCCTCACAGCAGACAGGTGACGGAGCTAGGATTAGAACCCCTGACCTTCTGACTCCCAGGCCCGTGCTCCATCCACTAGGTCATGATGCTCTATGGCTTTAAGGAGACCACTGCCTGGGTCTACCTAGGATTTGTTTCGACTCCTCTCCCCGCACAGACGGCGCGGGTCTTTTATTTCTTTCTATTAATATCTGTCTCCCCCTCTAGACTGGAAGCTCCTTGTGGACAGAGAACGTGTCTGTTATATCGCCATATTGAACTGGATAGTGGAGGAGCAGTGTGGCAGGATGGACAGAGCCCGGGCCTGGGAGCCAGAAGGACCTGGGTTCCAATGCCGGTTCCACTTGTCTGCTGTTGTGTGACCTTGGGCGAATCACTTCACCTCTCCGGGCCTCAGTTCCCTCATCCCTAAGGTGGGGATGAAGACGGTGAGCCCCGTGCGGGTGCGGGGACTGTGTCCAATTCGATTTGCTTGTATCCACCCCAGTGCTCGGTACGGCGCCGGGCACATCGTAAGCGGTTTCGCAAATACCTTAAAAAAAAAAAAAAAAGGGCCGAGGAGTGGCCCCGGCTGCAGGAGGGGGAGCCTTCTTCCCTTCCCACCCCGCACCGCCCCAGCCCCTCCGAACTGTCCTCGGTTCACCTCACCTTGGTCAGCTCCTGGGCGTTGGCCAGATTGTCCACGGCAATGGCCAAGAAGACGTTCAGGAGGGTGTCTGTTCGGGCTGCAGCTAAGGAACGACTGCCCCGGGCTAGAGAAAGGCCCGCTTCCCGCCAGGGTTATGTTTCATCCAGGTTCCAGTTTCCGGGACCTGGTTCTTCCCGGGTCATCTAGTCCGTCCTCCTGCCTGCGGCCCGACTGTCTCGTCACCGTCCCGGAGAGAGAGCTACCTCCGAGGTGCCCGCCTCCTTCCGGCGAAAACGGAGAAGCAGTGTGGCCTAGTGGAAAGAGCCCGGGTCTGGGAGTCAGAGGACCCGGGTTCTAATCGCCTCCCTTCCACCCGTCCGCTGTGTGACCTCGGGCAAATCGCGTCACTTCCCTGGGCCTCATCTGGAAAACGGGGATGAAGACTATGAGCTCCATGGGGGACAGGGACTGTAGTGATAATAATAACAGTAATAATCACCACGGTATCTGTTAAGCGCTTACTACGGGCCGAGCGATTTTTTTAGCGCCAGGGTAGATACGAGGTCATCAGGTTGAGCACAGTCCCTGTCCCCCATGGGGCTCACGGTCTTAATCCCCATTTTCCAGATGAGGGAACCGAGGCACGGCGAGCGAAGAGACTCGTCCAAAGTCACCCAGCAGACGAGTGGCAGAGCCGGGACTGTATCCAACTTGATTATCTTATATCTACCCCAGCGGTCGGTACGGTGCCTGGCACCTAGTAAGAGCTTAACAAATACCACTAAAACCCCCCCCCCAGAACCTCTCACTCGAGAAAAACCTCCCGATGTCCAACTCCGATCCCCCTCGGCTGTAAATCCGACCCGGCCCCTCCCGCTCGTCCTCAGGGGATCCGGGGCGGCTCCTCGATATCCCCGGAAGATCCGAAGGCGGCAGCGACGGCGACAGGAGATCTCCCTCCTCGGCCGGGCCCTGACGCCGCTCTCCCGACCCCGGCCGGCTCGTTAGGCTAATTCCACCGCCCGTCTGCCCGCGGCCACCCACCGCTCCATTCTGAGCCTGGCCGGAACGGGTCCCAGCCAGACGTTTGAAAGCCGGCCTCAGATCTCTTCCGGCGGCTCCTGTCGGGCAGGCCCCGTTTCCCGCCTTCAGAGGTTCCTTCACAGATCTTTCTGGCGGCTCCCGTTTCTTCAGCCTCCCCTCCGGTCCCAAGGAGAGCCGGGACCGGAGCCAGAATGAAAGAGCCTTTTCCGCCCGCCAGGCCGAGACCCTCCCGGCTCCCGGCGGGGGAGCGGCTCGGCTCTACGGACGGCTTTCCCTTCCAGGTGCCCTCCCGCTCCGCCAACCCCGAAGAGAGGGGCGGAATCGGACCGGGACTCACTGGAAGCCCGGGGGCCATTCTGTGGTGTGGCGGGGCCGGAGAGGAGGATCCATTTTCAGTCCGAAACGGTAGCAGGAGAGGGTGGGTTCGGAGGGGCTAGAGATTCTGCTGCCTAAGTGCGTTCTTCCTCTGGCCCTCTAGCCTCTTCTCAGTGTACGGTGACTTCTGTGTCCCGTTCTGTGTCCCATTTGGTCCCCAGATGTTAACCGTGGTTCCCCCCCCCCCCACCCCATATATGGTCTCTAGGATCCTAATAATAATAATGGCACTTACGATGTGTCAGAAGCACTAGGGTGGAAACCAACAAATCGGGATGGACACAGATCCTGTCCCCACATGGGGCTCCCAGTCTTTTTCCCCATTTCGCTGCCGAGGTAACCGAGGGACAGAGAAGTAACGTGACTTGCCCAAGGTCACACACGGCAGACGAGCGGCAGAGCCGGGATCAGAAGCCAGGTCCTTCGGACTCCCGGGCCCTTGCTCTATCCACCAAGCCAATACGTCAGGGTCTTTGTCTATGACGATGACTGAACCACTAGCCTTCCGCCGCCCTCTCCCAAGCGTCTAGTCCGGTGTCGTAAGCGTTCACTAAACACCACTGATCGACTGATCGATGGCTGATGGCTTAAAGCCAGATTTCTTCGCTGCACGGGCGCCGTCCGGGCGGGCGGTCCACCCCCTCCCGGGGATCATCGGAACAAAAAAATCCCGGTAGGGAAGGGAGGGCCCCGCACAGTGGGCTAGACCTGACCCCGGCTGCGAGAGTTCATCACCTCCATCCCCCTGCCTCCGGGTAGGCCTGTCCTTAAACCACCTTTCCTCCTGTTCTGGCTCTACGAGGACCGGCCCTTCCGCAGGCTGAGCGGGACTCACGACTCCGGCTGAGGCGAGGCCCCGGTCAGATTGTCCTTTCCCTCAGAAGCTTTGTCTCTCTGGGTCTCTCTGACTTTTAGATGAAGAGAGTCAGACGGACCGAGCGAGGGGATTAATAATATCTCCTTTCAAAGAGCGTTTGATCGCGGCCTCTCAGATGTCGGAGGGGGAGCGCGGTTCTTCTTGCACGGAACAGATCTCCCCCTCGCGTTCGGCTGCCGGGGCCGTCCCACTTTCCGGGATTTGGCGCGGCTCAGTGGGTGGGGCCCGGGCCGGGGAGGCGGGGGGCCTGGGTTCTAATCCCACCGCCACCACTTGCCCGCTGAGGCACTCGGGGTCAGTTCCCTTAGCTGTAAAATGGAGATGAAATACCTGTTCTCTCTCCCACTTCAATTACGAGCCCTAGGAGGGACAGGGGACCGTGTCTGCCTTGATCATCTAGTATCTGTCCCGGTGCTTTGCAGAGTGCTTGGCACGTAGTAAGCGCTTTTTACCAGCATACTCGTCATTATTATTATTATTCCCTCCTGCCAGGCCCTCTTCTACCGCCCCTGCTCTGAACCGACCCAATCAATCCATCAATCGGTGGTATTTAGTGAGCGCTCACTGTGTGCAGAGCACCGTACGAAGCGCTCGGGAGGGTTCAGCATAACACTCGAACCGACGTATCCGCTGCCCAGAATGAGCTTACCGTCGCGAGCGGGAGGCGGACAGTGATGGAAAGAAATAAAACCGAGGACTCCCGGACTCACCTCCTACTGTCAGGCCCCATCCCTGCCTCTCCCCTTCGGGAACGGAACCAGCGATCTTGCGTCTTCTAGCGCGGGTGAGCTCGCCGCCCTCCCCAAACCGCAAGCCGTCGGATTTCAACAGCGGTGACCCTCTAGGCTGTAGGCTCAAATGCGCCTCTTCTGTTGTCCCACTGCTTCTCCCACGCGAACGGTACGGTGCTCTGCACCCCGTGGGCGCTCAATAAATAGGAGCGACTGACCGGTGGGGAGGCCGTGGCCAGGGAGAATGCAGACGCTCCCCCGGCCACCGCTGATCGAATAATGGTTTGAACCTCCTCCCAACCCCTTCAGAGCCCCCTTCCCCAGCGGAGGAAGCCCCCCCAAGGGAGAGGGAAGAGGGACGGGGCCGGAGGCGGTCTGCCCAGGCCGGTGGTTGCGGGCCCAGACGCCCCCTCCGCGGCGCTAACCCCTGCGCTCCCCGGCCCAGGAAAGGATACAGTTTCCGAACAGCGTCAGGACGATGAAGTAAACGCAGGAGAACATGCCTTTGCTGACTCCGCCTTGGGATTCGATCCCGTGATACATCACCGCGTTCCAATCTTCCCCCGTCAGGATCTGCCGGGGAGGGAACGCCACCCGGCGCCTCAGCCCAGAGCCCCACGCTCTCCGGACCGACCACCCTGAGGTCCCCAGAGGAGCTGCTGCCAAGGCAGGGGCGTGGAACCGGCCCAGAGACCCTCAGGCCAGGACTGGATCGATTCAAATTCAGCCAGGACGGAACTTCTCCGCACGCAGTAAACTCTCAATCCATCGGTCGATCAATCGATGGTATTTATCGAGCGCTTACTGTGTGCGGATAACCGGACGCATTCCCCGCCCACAACGAGCTGACAAGAAGATAATAAATACGATAATAAATTCAATCGATAGGAGGCCGTTAGCTTGTCCTTTAGACTAT
Source organism: Ornithorhynchus anatinus (assembly GCF_004115215.2). Lineage (NCBI taxonomy): Eukaryota > Metazoa > Chordata > Mammalia > Monotremata > Ornithorhynchidae > Ornithorhynchus > Ornithorhynchus anatinus. Next base: position 3,747,493 of record NC_041752.1, on the reverse strand, counting down.
GAGCTCGGTGTGGGCAGGGAACGTGTCCAGTACAACTCTCCCAAGCTCTCAGTAAAGTGCTCCGCGCACCGTAAGTGCTCAGTAAATAGGACCGATCGACTGGTAGAAGCAGCACCGGTGCAGGAAGTGAATCGCAGTTCGGAAGACGCCTGCGTCAATCAATGTTCCGGGGACCTCCATCGTGGCAAGAGGCCGGCCCGCCCGGGAGAGGAGCCGTAGGGCCCGAGGAGGGGAGCCCGGTTACGAGAGAACAGAGGAGCCGATGGAACCTGGACCCGCTGTGGCCACGAGGCCTCTCTGGGACCACCGCGCCCACGACGGTGGGCTAGTGGCCGTCTCCCCTCCGGATCCCCCCACGGAGAGTGGCGCCTCATACCGGCTGGGCCACCGCGGGATTGAATCCGCGTGCTAAGGCCCGGGCCGGGGGGCCGGAGGAGAGGTCCGGGATGCCCACCCGACGGGTTTCCCTCTGACAAGCTCAGCCTGCCCCTTCCCCTCCCGCGGAGGCCTTACCTGAAAGACGGTCAGGATGGCCGCGGGGAAGGTATCGAAGTTGGTGGTCGGGGTTTCGTCTTGAAAGTTAAACCTGGAGGGAGCGGGAAGCCGCCGGAGGTCGGACGGAGGCCGAGAGCCGAAGACCTTCGTGCTCGGGCTAGGCCGGAAGCTTGCTAATTCTGTCGGATAGGACTCTCCCAAGCGCTCAGTACAGTGCTCTGCACCCAGTAGGCGCTCAGTAAATACCACTGACTGACCGAATGATCGGCCCAACCGGGGTCAATAGCTCTCCGACCTGCTTTCCCCCGCAGGCTTCCCGGCTCCGTAAAGGCAGAAATCGAGCCTGCCGACGGCACTGGACTCTCCCAGTGCTCCGCACACAGTAAGCGCCCAATAAACCATCATCGCCGGTATTGACCGAGCGCCTGCCGTCTGCGGAGCGCCGGGCGAAGCCCTTGGGAGAGTCCAGTAGGACAGAGTTGGTAGGCTCCGTTCCCCGCCCGCAACGACCTTCCAGTCTAGAGCTGGCAGTGTGGAGGGTCGCCGATCGGTGGATCGATTCAGGCTGCTGAGAGCCGGGAATTCCCCCGGAGTCGGCGAGAGGGAATTCCAGCCCCTGCTCCCTCCCCCGGGATCCCTCCCCCACCCCCGCCCCCCCGGCAAAAAACCCCCGAACTTACTGCCCCCCGAAGAGCTGCATCCCGAGCAGGGCGAACACCACGATGAAGAGGAAGAGCAGGAACAGCAAGCTGATGATGGACTTCATGGAGTTCAGCAGGGACACCACCAAGTTCCTCAGGGAATTCCAGTACCTAGGTCACGGGGCAAACCGGTCCGGCATCAGCTTCCGGTCGGGGCCGGGCCCTGGACTGCTCGAGCCCGGTGGGATGGCGGGAGCGTGGCGTTCCCTCCCAGCCGGACGTTCGGGCTGAGGGGAGGGTGTTGGCCGCGGGGGGGGGGATATCAGGGGCTCGGACGCTGTCGGCCCCCCGCTCCAAGGATCTGGACTGGGGTCCTCTCCTCCCCTGGGACCTGAGGGTTGGGGCCACTAGAGCATCTGTGTGGGCAGCTGTTAGGAAGCAACGTGGCCTAGTGGAAATCGGCTGGCTCAATGATAATAACAATGATGAGGAGGAGGAGGAGGAGGACATCTGTTAAGGGCTCACTACGTGTCAAACACAGTTCTAAGCGCCGGGCAGACGCATGCTAATCGGGTTGGACACGGTCCTACTCCTGGCTCTGCCAAGTGAGTGCTGCGTGACCTTGGGCAAGTCACTTGGCTTCTCCGGGCCTCAGTAACCTCATCTGTAAAATGGGGATTAAGGCCGTGAGCCCCGCGTGGGACAGGGACTGTGTCCAACTTGAAAAACTTGTACCTGCCCCGGTACTTAGAAGAGTGCTCAATGCAAGGGAAGTGCTTGGCGAACACCGTAAAAAAGTCCCGTGAAGAGACTGCACTCTGTCGCACTCTCTCAAGCGGTCAGGACAGTGTTCCGGACACGGTGAGCGCTCAGTAAATACCACTGATTGCACAAACCCCGGAGGTGGGGGCCGGGACCTTGGATGCTGGGACTGGTCGGATTCATTTGCGCGATTTTTGTTTTTTGGTTGCTATTTTTATGGTATCTGTTAGGCGCTTATTACGTGCCAGGCGCTGTACTAAGTACTGGGGTCGATACGAGTTAAATCAGGTTGAAGTACTTCATTTCTCCGGGCCTCAGTTCCCTCATCTATAAAATGGGGTGAAGACTGTGAGTCCCCTGTGGGACAGAGAGTGGGTCTGACCCGATCATCTCGCACCGACCCCGGCGCTCAGTACAGCGCGTGGCACACGGTAAGCCCTTAACAAACGGGGAAGCAGCACGTGAAGTAGACAGAGGGTCTGGGAGTCGGAGGGTCTTGAGTTCTAACCCTGACTCTACCACTTGCCTGCTGCGTAGCCTCGGGGGAGTCACTTCACTTCTCTTCGCCTCAGTTCCCTCATCTGTAAAATGGGGACCGAGACCGGGAGCCCTATTTGGAACAGGGATCGTGTGCGGCCCAATTGGCTTATGTCCGCCTCGGCGCCTGGTGCGGTGCTCGGTACATAGTGAGCGCTCAAACACCACAGCTATCAACACGCCGGCGGTGGGCCAGAGGGCGGGAGGGGATTAACTAACAACCGGGAGCAAAGAAACATAATCAAAGGAATCGGGGAGGCCCATCCAAAGGGCGCTGAGAGAGAAAAGATTCCGGGATTCAGTGCCGTGGCGGAAGACAAGCGGCTTCGGGTCCCTCTGAAGCTCGGGCCGGGCCGCGCTTGGCTTGACCCGCCCGCTTCTCATCAGCAGAGAGAGAAAGTTGGAGGCGACGGGAAGCTGAGCGACCCTTAGATCTGGGCTCCCAGGAAGCCTTTGGAGAGGCTCCTCTTACGTTTTCCCTTCCGCCGTTCATCCGCTGCCCTCGGACGGGAGCCGGAGAGCAGTCCGAAAGGGGGCAAATGGTGGAACGGGAACCGCAGTCCAACACCCGTTCCCCTTCTCAGGCTATCTGTTAAGCGCCTACTCCGTGCCGGGCACCGTTCTGAGTCCAGGGGTAGATACGAGGTGATCAGGTCCCAGGGAGGGGGTGGTTCCCAGTCTTAATCCCCATTCTCCAGAGGAAGTAACCGAGGCCCCGAGAAGTGAAGTGACTTCCCCGAGGTCTCAGAGCAGCCAGGCGGCAGGGCCGGGGTTAGAACTCACGATCTCTGACTCCCAGGCCCCGGGCTGCGTCTCTTCCCCCGGAGGGCAGGTGGGAGGGTGAGCAGACAGGGCCGAAGGAGATGGGGACGGCGAAGCAGAGGCGCGAGCGGCCCCTGGAGAGACGGCAGGTGGGGAATGAGGAGAGAGGGGCCGGCCGCTGTACCGTTGGCGAGGCGGGGAGGGGAGAGGAGTCCCCGGATTTCCTCATCTCCCGGGGGGAAGGAAGCTGGCGACGCCAAGAGAGGCGGCGGGGGCAGCGGGCTCCCCCTCCGAGCCGCCGGGGAGTAGGGTCGGGCTGGATCCCGTTTCGGGGAGGCGGAGGAGGAGGGCGGAAGGGAGTCCGAAGTCGGGGGAGGAGGCGGATCCGGAACGTGGGCGCTTCTTTGCGGGGGAAGACGAGAGGCGCCCGAGGGGCTCCGGGGATGGTAGCCGGGCGCGGCGGGGGAGAAGGGGCCCGAGGTGGTCTGACTGAAAGGAGGCCCCAGACGGGGAAGCGCAGGCCGTGGCCACCTGGGTCCATATCTCGGGCGGGCTAAGGGAAGCGGCGTGGCCCCGTGGAGAGAACCCAGGCCTGGGAATCAGATCGTGGGTTCCTATCCCGGCTCCGCCACTCGTCTGCTGTGTGGCCTTGGGCAAGTAATTCACTTCTCTGTAAAATGGGGATTAAGACCGCGAGCCCCACGTGGGACAGGGACTGTGTCCGGCCCAATTTCCTTGTATTCGCCGCAGCGCTTACTACAGCGGGTAGCACATAATAAGTGCTTAAATACCACGATTATTATCATTACCCCCCCCGAAAGGAAGCCCCGGGGAAGGGGTTGGAGGAAGGGCCTGGCTGGGCTAGGTCAGTCCGCCCATTTTGACTCCTCTCATTCATTCGGTCGTATTTACTGAGGGCTTTCTGTGTGCAAAGCACTGTACCGAGCGCCTGGGAGAGGACAGCGGAACAACAAACAGAGACATTCCCTGCCCCAGACGAGCTCCCCGGCTTGGGCCCGAGAGCCAAAAAACCGAGAGAGCAGCGGAGGGGCAGCTCGCCCGCCCCTGGAGGCTGGAAGGCCGGGACCCAGAGTACACCGGGCACGCCGGGCACGCCGGGCACGCCGGATGGACTCGCCTGGTACACCGGGTGTACCGGTCTCGGTGGGAAGACCAGGCGCCCTAGGTACCCCGAGATCAGCGAGCAGATCGGCTCCCCCGGGCCCAGATTCGTCCAGGCGCACGGGGACCCGCGGACCCTCGGGTACGGAGGGTACCCCGGGACCGTGGGTGCTTAACAGATATCAGTGAGGAACGCAAAATAGAAAAAAGAAAAGGGCGGAGCCGAAGGCCCTTACTTGGTGACTTTGAAGATCCTGAGCAGGCGGAGAGCTCTTAGCACGCTGATGCCGAAGGACGTTCCCGGCTTCACCACGGCCCAGATGACCTCAAAGATGCTCCCGACGATGACCTGCACAGACAGGGAATCGGCACCCGGGCGGTGAGGGGGATGGGGTCGCTCGTTCGTTCATTCCATCGTATTTACTGAGCGCTTCCTGTGTGCAGAGCACCGGGCCGAGCGCTTGGGAGAGGACGACAAAACGATAAACAGACACGTTCCCCGCTCACGGCGGCCGGGGGGCGGAGCCCGGCTGAAACGGGCCCCTTCCACCCCGCTTCCTCCCCGCCTAATCCCACCGTTCTGTGCGACCTCACTCACCCCGAAATCAAAGCAGTTGAAGGACGAGTGGAAGTAATTTCTAGGCCCCAGTCCGTACATCTTCAGGGACATCTCAGTGAGGAAGAGCCCCAGGAAAACAAATTCGGCAAAATCTAGGGGAAGAAGAGGATTGGCTGGATCGCTCCCATCCCCCGGTCAACCGCTTCGTGCAGCGGGGCGACGCAAGATCCGCTCGGGGTCTTCCGCCTTCCACAGCACTTGACCCGACGACTCAAGTTTCAGCTCCGCAGCACAGCTCAGCGTGACCCGATCCAACACAGCCCTTCTGTGCGCATCCCCACCTCAAGGAAGGGGTGGAGAGCGGACAAGCTCCCTCTAGCCTGGAAGCTCGCTGTGGGCAGAGGATGCGTCTGCTGGATCGTTACATCGCACTCTCCCGAACACTTAGTCCAGGGCTCTGCGCACAGTGAGCGCTCAATAAATACGACCGATCGGTCAGGAAAAATACGAGCGGGGAATTTTGAAATCCACAGGGTTGACTCTACTCCCCTGCCTCTCAAGAAGGGGATTCGATGAAGCCACTTGGGAGTGCGTTCCGACTCACCCCGTGGCTCCCTCGGAGAAGCGGTTTTGAGGCATCTTTATTTTCCTTACGCTTTCTACGCTGAAGTCCGGGGCTAATCTCCACTTCAAACCACATCCTCATCCCCTCTTATCACTGGGCCCAGTTGCTCCTGAGGTGGGTCTTCACTTGCCAGTGACTCGCTCCCGTGGTTTGGGGTTTTTATAACTCTAAGTGGCATCTGTTAAGCGCTTACTATATATCAGGCGCTCTCTAAGAACCGAGGCCGTTGCGAGCTGATCAGGTCGGACGCGGTGCCTGTCCCACATGGGGCTCACAGTCTTAATCCCCCTTTTACAGAAGAGGGAACTGAAGCTCAGAGAAGTCAACTGGCTTCCCCAAGGCCACCCGGCAGACAAGTGGCAGAGCTGGCGGGCGGGGATTGACTCTCTCTACTGCTGGACCGTACTTTCCCAAGCGCTCTGCATTCAGCAAGCGCTCAATAAATACGATCGCATGACTGAATGAGTGAACCCAGGTCCCCAGACTCCCAGGCCCGGGCTCTTTCCACTAGGCCGCTCCGCTTCCAAGGCACGTTGCGGAATGCTAACTTTGGGGAGCGCTTCCCTCTGTCTCTATCTCTGTTCTTATAATTGGAAACGCCGTTCTGCTTTTGGGACCTCCCGGTATTCAGTCCTCAGAGGTAATTTAATCCACTTGAAACAGAAGCATTTCCTAATGCAATTTCAAGGTGGGGGGAAAGTTTGCTACAAACAATCTAATTTCATTTCGGATCTGTGCCGCGGGCCAAGTCCAGGCCCGGCTCCTTTCGATCAACCTGTCCCGATGAAGTAGTTAGCGGCCTCTCCCTATGAATATCATCATCATTACTATTATCAATGATAAGGACGACACCGATCCTATCCGTTGGGCGCTCGCCACGCGTCACACACCGTACTAAGCCGCAAGGGTAGATGCGAGATAATTAGGACCCAACGGGGCTCGCAGTCTACAGAGGAGGGAGAACATGCCGGAGAAGCAGTGCGGCCTAGTGGCCAGGGCGTCCGAGGACCCGGGTTCTAATCCCGGCTCTGCCGACCGCTTGCTCTATGATCTTGGCCCAGTCACTCGACTTCTCTGGGTCTCGGCTCTCCAGGTCTCCCGGTCGGTTAGGGATGGGGAATCTAGTTCTGTCGTACCGTCCTTCTCCCGAGCATTGAGTACAGTGATCCGCACCGAGCAAGGGGTCAATAGACGCGATTAATTAACTGATCCATCGATTGGACTCCGTGCGGGCAAGGGACCGTGTCCAACCCGATTAACCTGTATCCACCCCAGCGCTTACGACAGTGTCTGAGACGTAGCAAGGGCTTAATAAATACCATACAAAAGACCACTTAATGAATCCCCATTTTGCAGGTGAGGGAACTTTAGGCCCAGAGAAGCAAGGTGACTTGCCCAAGGTCACGAGGCAAGTGGCAGAGGCGGGTTTAGAATCCAGGTCCTCTGACTCCCGGGCTCGGGCTCTACCCGCTAGGCCATGCTGCTCCTCGCCCTCTCACGGGGAGACCTGCGGGCCAAGGGAGGGTTACATCCTGGACCTGCCCCTAATGCCCGTCACTCAATCGAAACCCCCCCCCATTCAGAAGGTTAACAAGCCTCACACCTACCCGTTCGTCTTCTAATCGCCTATCATCTCCCTTTTCGACGTGGGGCAAAATCATGGGAAAAGGAAAGCCCGAAAATTAATCGGCATTGAGTTTATTTTAATAAAAATAAGTTGAGGAGGGGGAGAAGAAAATCAATGCTACCTCTTGCCGGCTATTCCTTGGGAAGAAATGATTTTACAGTAAAGTGAAATATCTCCCAGAGGCCCCCGCATAACAGAATTACCGGGCATCGAGGGGGCGGGCTCTACCCGGCTTCGGTTTCCGCTCCCCCTCCGCCGGCATGAAGCCTAGGGACAGCTCTCCCCTGGGCACCGATCACCCCCCGGCCACGCTGCCTGGCATTCCCTTCTTGGCCTGAGTGCCGGTTTCCCCGTAACTTGGAAGCTCTCTTCCATTCACTCATTCGATCGGATTTACTGAGCACTTACCGCGGGCAGACCGCCGGACCAAGCGCCTGGGAGAGCACCACAGGACGGTGACGTTCCCCGCCCACGGCCAACTCACGGCCTACACGGGGGGAGCCTCTGGGACCCCACCATCATCTTGCACCCTCTCCCCCCATCTTCATCACCGTCACCCCTCACGGTATTTTAGTGAGCGCTCGCCGGGTGCTGAGCACTGAACTAAGCGCTTGGGAGAGCGCGATACGACAGAGTTGGACGTCACCGCTCTTAATGCGTATCTCGCACCCTGTCCGGACTTGTTGAGCCCTCTTCCACAATCTTCCCCTTCTCCCGCATCCCCCTATTGCCTCCGCTCAGGAGGCAACCCTGGGACCCCGGGGGCAACAGGCCCGGGGGCAGTTGAATCACTCTGTCGGTGGCATTTACTGAGCGCTTACTACGTGCAGAACACTGGACGAAGCGCTTGGGAGAGGGCAGTCGAACGACGTAACAGACGCGTTCCCCGCGGGCGGACACGGGAGAAGCCCTGCCGGGCCCAGGAGCTACGGGGAGAGGCGGACTTCGACCCGACTCTTCCCCTGCCACCCTCTCGGGCCACCAGCCGTACGTATTCATTGAGCGCTTACTGCGTGCGGAACACTGCGCTGAACACTTGACAGAGGGCAGTAGAACAGAGTTGTTAGACACATTTCCTGCCCACAGGGAGTTCACACCTCTCGGGCCGAGGAAACCCTCGGCCAGGGTCTGTTCTATTCTAAACTCCTTCACGGTTTCTTTAATTTTTTTTTTTTGAATTGGCATTTTGTTAAGTGCTTCCTCTGTGGTATTAGTTAAATGCTTACTATCTGCCAGGCACTTTACGAAGCACTGGGACAGATACAAGATAATCGGGTTGAACACGGTCCCTGTCTCACACGGGGCTCACGGTCTGAATCCTCATTTTACAGAGGAGGTAACCGAGGCCTAGGGAAGCGAAGAGCCTCACCCGAGGTCGCACGGCCGACAAATGGCGGAGCGGGGATCGGAACCCAGGTCCCTTGGTTCCCAAGCTCACGCTCCTTCCGCTAGGCCGCGGCTCGTCCAGGAACGCACTGGTCCCTATCTGTGATTGTATTTATTTCTATCAAAGTCCGTCTCTAGACTGTAAGCTCCTTGTGGGCAGGGAATGTGTCTGTTAGAGTGTTGGGGCTGGGGGCTGGGCTTCACCCCTCAGCTATCTGGATCCTTCCCCGGGCTCTGCGGAGACCTCCTGACCCCGCCACGTCCAACGGTGTCCTCATCACCACGGGAACCACCTCTCCTCCGCAGCCAGGAGAGACGGGGGCCACCGGCGAAACAGGGGAAACCGAGCCGCCTGAGAGGACGGGAAGAAGGCCAGCGGCAGGAACCCGCCGGCTTCCTCGAGTGAAACCCGACTGGCTCGGACTCTGGTGGCTCGTCAGCGTGGTGTCCTGTCTCAGCGGCGGATGATGATAAGATTTAGAATAATAATCCCCGTGGTATTTAAGCCCTCACTATGACAGGCACCGTTCTAAGCGTCGGGGTAGATGCAAGATCATCAGGTTGGAGGCGGTCCCTGTCCCATGTGGGGCTCACAGTCTCGATCCCCATTTTGCAGTTGAGAGAACTGAGGCACAGGAAGTTAAATGACTCCCCCAAGTTCACATAGAAGACAGATGCCGGAGCCGGGATTAGAATCCAGGTCCTTCTGACGCCCGAGGGCTCTATCCACTAGGCCACGCTGCTTCTCCTGGTTCTCATCCCGCCTTCCCCGTGAGCCAGTGCTCTCTCCCCTCCCAGCCCCATTGGGAATTTAGGTTTCCCGGTATCGGCTCCTCCGCGGTGACAAGGAATCTGGAGGGAGAGCGGCCCAGCCGGTGGAGGACAAAGCCGTCAATCCGTCGACGGCGAACTCGCTGTGGGCAGGGAACCGGGCTACCAATGCTGCGGCTGCACCGTGCTCTCCCAAGTGCTTAGTACGGCGCTCGGCACAGATTAAGCGTGGCGGCTGCGATGGCACCGGTTAAGCGTTTACTATGTGCCAGGCACTGTACTAAGCGCTGTGATGGATAGGAGATCGTCAGTTTGGACACAGTCCCTGTCCCACATGGGGTTCAGAGTCTCCATTTTCCAGATGAGGGAACTAAGGCCCAAGAGGTGACGTGTCCCAAGTCACAAAGCAGACTAACGGCAGAGCCGGCATTGGAACCCAGATCCTTCTGACTCCCCGGCCCGGGTTCTTATCCACTAGGCCACGTGGCTTCCCGGGGATTGACTGATCGAGCGCTCACTGGGTGCGGAGCGCTGTACTAAGCGCCGGGAAAAGGGCAATGGGATAGAGTAGGTGGACACAATCCCTGCCAACAAGAACCTCGCAGTCTCGGGTGGAGTTGAAATTCTGGGACTAAAGCTGTCTGTTCTCTCGGTCTCACTTTCCAAGATGGAAATGGGAGGATCTTTTGGGACCATTTGTTAAAACTTATTTCAGATTAACAGTCTCTATGTCGTGTGCTGCTAAAAGGGAGTCTTATTTAAGCCCTTATTTATTCAGTTCTCCAACTTCTTATGCCTCCATCCAGCTGGAAATGACTCGCATCTGTCTCCCCTGTTCAACTGTCAGCTCCTTGAGGGCGAGGATTCCGACTTATCCTAATTATACTCTCCGAGCTCTCAGTACGGTGTTCTGCGCCCGGCAGGTACTCCGTAAATACTATCCTTTTTTTTTGAGGTTATTTGAAAGCGCTTACTATGTGCTGGGCTCCGTCCGGAGCGCTGCAGTAGATTCAAGCTAATCGGGCTATTAACTATTAATTTGGAGGGAGGAGGATTCGATCCCCATTTCGCAGACGAGGTAACCGAGGCCCAGAGAAGTGAAGCGACTTGCCTAAGGTCATACAGCAAGCAGTCGTCGGAGCCGGGATCAGAACCCAGGTCCCCCGACTCCCAGGCCCGTGCCCTTTCCACTGGGCCGTGCTGCCTCTCACTGACTGATGAATGATTGACTGATTGACCGATAGTCTGCCGAGGGAGTTTTATAATTTAGTCTCGGCACAATTTTCCGGCCCCTCGACCAATCAGCCGGCCCGTGAGTGTGGACCCCTTCGGTTTTCATCCCCGCGTCTCCAAGCAGGGCACGGGCCCGGGGGTCAGAAGGTCGTGGGCTCCAGTCCCGGCTCCGCCGCTTGTCTGCTGTGCGGCCTGGGGCCAGTCACTTCGTTTCCCCGTGCCTCGGTTCCCTCATCTGTAAAATGGGGATTGAGGCTGTGAGCCCCACGTGGGACAGGGACTGTGTCCAGCTTGATTCGGTTGTATCCATCCCAGCGCTCAGCACAGCTCCCGGCACACAGTAAGCACTTACCTAATACCGCGATTATTATTATTATTATCATTACCACCCCTACCCCGGTACCCCCTCCCCCTGCTCCCCACCCCCCCCCCCCCCCAACACACATCTCCAACTCCTGCCTCTGGGTCACTTTTCTCTGGCTCAGAAACGCAACCAGGCCCAAGCGAACTCCGAAACAGACTTAGGAGCCTTCCACCGACAAGCCCGCGGGCTGAGAAATTTCCGTCGCCCCGGCTCCGATGCCAGAAGAAGTTCTAAATTTATGATTTCTAATTTCCCTGCGCTGACAGCCTATTATTTCCACTATTTAAATCCAAAAGAGAGCACGGAAGGATGAGGTCCCGCTCTATTCTTTCTTCCATTTCATTTCCAAACCAAGTCCCCGAGGGGGGTGACGAAGCCCGGAGGGGAAGCGTTTTACGCAACCCGCCGGTTCCTCTTCCCCCTCGAACATCCGCTATTCTAGTAAATATCAACGGGGCTTGGCCGTGAGGCCGGAGCCAGCCCGCCAATAGTCGTGGCATTTGTTAAGCGCTTACTAGGCGCCAAGAACCGTACTAAGCGCCGGGTGTCTGAGGGGGAAGGAGATTTCAGTACAACAGAGTTGGGAGGATACACTGCTTTCTCACGCCGAGCTGACAGTCTAGGTGGGAAGACTTCATAATGCCGCTGTACCGTCCTCTCCCGAGTGCTCGGCCCAGTGCTCGGCACACTGTAAGCGCTCAGTAAATGCCACCGAGTGATAGATTAAGGTTCCGCTCAGGCTGAAGGCCGCCCTGTATCTTCCCGACAGCGAGAGGGGAAGCAGCGTGGCTTAGTGGAAAGAGCCCGGGCTTGGGAGTCAGAGGTTGTGGGTTCTAATCCCAGCTCCGCTCCTCGTCTGCCGGGTGACCTGGGGCAAGTCACTTCACTTCTCTGTGCCCTCGTCTGTCAAATGGGGATTAAGTCTGTGAGCCCTCCGTGGGACAGGGACCGCGACCAACCCAATTTCCTCGTATCCACCCCAGCGCTTAGTGGAGCGCCTGGCGTGTATCGCCCGCTTAACAAATACCACGATTATTATCATTAATCAGAACTTGGAGACTCCAAATGTCCGCTCTCACGGGCAACGTTAGCTCCCGGGACACGTGGGAAGAAGACTGCATTTCCGGAGGGCCGCGGCAGAGGGGGATTCGTAGACAATTCCCGGGCGGTCCATCTCGATTCCTCTCTCTGGGTCCTCGGAATTAAGTGAGAAGCCAAGACCGTCAAGGGCGGGGACCGTGCCTACCCACCCCGTTGCGCTCTCCTCTCCCGAGCGCTTAGCCCAGCGCTGCGCGCCCGGAAGCGCTCGCTAAAGGCCACCGGCCGGTCGGCCCACGGACCGACTCGGAGAGGGCAGGGTTGGGCCGGCGCAGGCGGGTTAAGAGAGAAGCAGCGTGGCTCAGTGGAAAGGGCCCGGGCTTGGGGGTCAGAGGCCGGGGGTTCGAATCCCGGCTCCGCCACTTGGCAGCCGTGTGACTGTGGGCAAGTCACTTCGCTTCTCTGTGCCTTAGTCACCTCATCTGTAAAACGGGGGTGAAGACTGTGAGCCTCACGTGGGACGACCCGATTACCCTGTATCAACCCCAGCGCTTAGAACAGTGCTCTGCCCATAGTAAGCGCTTAACAGATACCGATATCATCATTAAGGCGGAGGAGGGGATCGGCCGGTCGTCGGGAGCGCGGGAGGCGGGGGAGACCGGGGTTGGCTGGGCGGGCGGGAAGGCAGGCCATACATACATAAGGCGTTGGTGAGTCTCTGCGGCTGATTGTAGTGCACCATGGCCACGCACAGCGTGTTCAAGGCGACGACGCACAGCACGATCCAGTAGAAGGTCTGGGCTTTCACCATGCGGCGGATGAAGAAGCGGAACATCTTCTCTTTCCTCCGGAAGTAGGAGGAGCTGTCGTTCTTCCCGCTCTTCAGGCTGGCCCGAGCGAACGGAGAACCTGGACACGGAAGGGTCGAGAGAAACCAATTCCCTCCCGTTCAAACCCCCCCGACTCCCTCGACCCGCCCCCGGCTCGACCCGAAACCGAAACCGGGGCTCGGAGGACCGCGAGGTGGATAAACTCCCGGGCCCGGGTGATCCCTCTAGGCCGGAAGCTCGTTGCGGGCGGGGAGCGTGTCTTTTTTATTGCCGTACCGCATTCTCCCGTGGGTTTAGCCCAGTGCTCTGCGCGAGGTAGGTGGTCAATAAATACGATCGTCTGAGCGCAGAAAGCACGTCCACCGACTCTGCTATATTGGACTCCCCCGAGCGCTCTGCACACGGTGAGCGTTCGCTAAACAATGATGTTGGTATTTGTTAAGCGCTTACTACGTGCAGAGCGCTGTTCTAAGCACTGGGGTAGACGCAGGGTAATGATAATAAGTAATAAATAAATAATAAATACCACTGACTGACTGATGATAAACCCACAGAGAGGTGGGGGGCAAGGACTGGGGAATCTGTGGGCAAAGATCTCGCTGAGGATGCTTGTCCCACGATCCCCTTTGGGAGGTCACTTTTTTTTAAACGGTATCCGTCAGGCGCCGGCCACTCTACGAAGCACCGGGGTAGATAACAGAAAATCAGGTCGCACAGATTCCCTGGCCCCCGTGGGGCTCACAGTCGCCAGCCCCGTTATACAGACGCGGTAACTGAAGTCACACGAAAGTGAAGCGACTTGGCCGAGATCACACATCAGACTAGCGGCGGAGCCGGGATTGGAACTCAGATCCTTCCGACGCCCGGGTCTGCGGTCTAGCCACTAGTCCACGCCGCTTCTCATCACGCTTCATTAGAGAAGCGGCGTGGCTCAGTGGAAAGAGCCCGGGCTTGGGAGTCAGAGGTCACGGGTTCGAATCCCGGCTCTGCCACTTGTCACCTGGGTGACTGTGGGCGAGTCGCTTCACTTCTCCGGGCCTCAGTTCCCTCATCTGGAAAATGGGGATTAACCGTGAGCCTCACGTGGGGCACCCCGATGACCCTGTATCTACCCCACGGCTTAGAACAGTGCTCTGCACATAGTAGGCGCTTAACGAATACCCAAAAAAACCCCCCCAAAACCAAAAACAAATACGCATCCACACCACGTCCACACAAATATGCACATTATTACTACTAATATTATTATTACTTTGGACATCCCCAAATACACACCCACCCACCCAAAGACACATGTACACACAACTGACAACCACCCGCTCCCACTCCCACCCATCCTCACCTACGCACGGCACACACAAACACACACGGAGTCCCTCCTGCCCCCGGGGGACTCTGCTCTTCGAAAGGCGATGGCGAAGTGTCGCATGAGGATTACAAGTGAATTCGGCGGAGCCTCAGAGGCTTTAGCTTCGCCTGTTGTTTTGCAAAAGGATTCGCTCCCGCGGTGGTTGCCCCGGTAGAACACTTGGGCGTGATCTCGTCAGCTCGGGGAAGGGCTGGAGGTTTAGTTTCAGGAGGCGGAGGGCACGGAAGAGCCTCCACCTCTTGGGGAAGCAGGGGACGGGGAACCCTCCTCACCCCTGTCAGCAAAGTGATGGGAATCGATCGCATCTGTTGAGCGCTTCCCGTACCGAGCGCTTTACCGGGCGTCTGGAGAGGCCGACGCAACCGAGCCGGTAGATCCGTTCCCTGCCCACGACGAGCTGACGGTCTAGAGGGCTGGAGAGGTGTTCTAGACTCCCGAGGACTCCAGAGGTGTTCAAAAATGCCCCATTTCTTCTCCTCCTCCTCCTCGTTCTCCCAAGCGGGGGCGAGGGGGCCAGAGAAACTCTTTCTCCTGGCATCAGCCCCGCCCTCCTTCACTCCGTCTGGCCTTAAATCCCCCCTCCCTGGCCTTACGGGGAAGCAGAATCTTAAGATTTATTAAGAATAATAATAACGACGGTATCCGCGAAGCGGCCTCCCGTGTGCCAAGCAGCGTTCTAAGCGCTGGGGCCGGCACAGGGTCATCAGGTTGTCCCCCGTGGGGCTCACGGTCTTCATCCCCGTTTTACAGGTGAGGCGACTGAGGGGAGGGTGGAGGGGAGGAGGAGGGAAGCCGCACTCACCCACAGAGCAGATATCGGTGAAATGGTCTTCCCCTTCTTCCGCGTGGATCAGATCGTTTTTACTTTTCTTTATGGTGGCTCTTTTCAGCACTGCAGGGGAGAAACGGAGAGAGAAACCTAGTCCAGTGAGCCCCGCCGAGTAGATTTTGCCTCCTCCTCCTCCTCTCTCTCTTTCCCTCTCGCTCACGTTCCCTCTCTCCCTTCCTCTCTCTCTCTCTCTCCCTTTCTCCCCCTCCCTCTCTCTCCCCCCTTTCCCTGTCTCCTTCTCTTCCCCCCCCCCCCACCCTTCCCTATCTCTCTCTGTCTCTCCTCCACCTGTCTCTCATCTCTCCGTCTCTGCTTCTCCTATTCTCTCTCCCCCGGGATTCTTCTGCAGCTCCTTGCCTAGCCCACGGGGCGCTCTGCGTGCTAGCAAGCTGCTCCCTTGGCCTCCTTCATAGTGCAGTGGAGTGGAGGGGCGGGCAAACAGTTCATCACTGGGAGGGGAAGGGGGCCCCGGGTCGGAAGATGGTCTGTCTGCTCTCCGGAGCCTGGCTAGAGGCCCGGGGATCCCCGCAGCAGCGAGAGAGGGGGCCTTCGTGGCCGCCTCTGGTGGCACCAGATTGAGAGGGGAGGCCGGTGCCCTGGAGGGCGATGGACCCATCTGGAGCCCGGGGGTTGGGGGAGGCGAGTCGGTTGGCGGCCCCCGGGGCGGCCCTCCGCGGGGAGTGGGCTCGGGGGCGCCTCGGGGCGGGGGGTCCGAGAGACGGTCCGGAGAGGCCGGAGCGCCTCCCGAACGCGGCGGTAAGACACGTCGCGGCGTGGTGATGAGCACTGTCTAGCAGAGGGGGCGGGAGCCCCCTGAACGTTCGGGGGGTCCGGCCCATCCCCGCCCCCCGACCACGGGAAGCCGGCCGCCCCGGGGCCAGCGGCGGCCTCACGGTCCGTGCGACGCGACGCCGAGTAGCCCAGGTGGCCGAGTTAAGACGATGGGGCCCACCGGGCTTCCCCGGAGCCAGGCGGAGGGCCGAATTCCGGCCGGGGGAGGGTCGCCGTCAGCGGGGGCGGGGGTCACCCCCGCTTCCCAGACCCCCTCCTCCCGGGGGCACCGAGCCGGGTGGGCGAGCCAGGGGGCCGGGGACTGGGCCTCCCTGCGGATCCGTCGAAGCCACTCACTGTTGCAGCTGCCTCCGCCGGCACCGCCGCCCGTGTCCGCCGGCCCCGCAGACGTGGCCCTCCCTGCCGGCCGAGGGGACGAGAGAAAACAGAGACGAGACGGCGGGGGGGGGGTGGGGGAGACGGGGTGGGAGGGGTGGGGGGCCGGGGGGAGGACGGTCAGAGAGGGGAGAGGGGAGGCGGTCACTGAGCCGCCGCCCGAGGGCCCGGCTCGACCTCTAGACCGGAAGCTCGTTGCGGGCGGGGGATGCGTCCGTTTATCGTTCTACCGTCCTCTCCCAAGCGCTTAGTCCAGCGCTCTGCGCGTAGTAAGTGCACAGTAAACACGACTGAACCCTTGCTGGCCGGCTTGCGGGGAGAACGGTTACCCGCCCCACCTTCAAAGCCTTATCGAAGGCCCATCTCCTCCAAGGGGCCTTCCCTGACTAAGCCCTCTTCTCCCACTCCCTGACTCGCTCCCTTCGTTTACCCCGCTTCCCAGCCCCACACCACTTAGGTCCGTAGCTGCCATTTCTTTCTCTCTATTCGCGTCTGTCTCCCCGACTCGAGACTGTAAACTCGACGTGAGCAGGGAATGGTGCTGCCGATTGCTGTTCCGTTCCCTCCCGAGCGCTTGATACGGTGCTCCGCACGCGGTGAGCGCTCAATAAATACCGCTGAATGAATGAATGAGAATGGCGATCCACCGCGCACAAGTCAGGGCCCCGGTCCCGGGGCCGGGGAGGTGGAGGGGGCACCCCCACCCACCCGGTCTTCCCACTAGACAGGATCACCACACCCAGTCACGTCTTACTGCTTCAAACCAGCGCGGTCTCGCTCCCCCCGGCGCAGAGCCGCGGAGGGTGGGGACGGAAGGGGGTGCCGAGCCCCGGTTTTCGGAGGAAACTCCCCCGGAACGGACCCTCTTCTCCCTAAGGTGGGAAGTCGGAATCCCCGCGCCTCCCCCCCCCCCCCCCCCCCCGCCGGCCCCTGACGCTGGACGGTGGGGATGGGCCCCCGGGGGTGCTCGACTTCCGGCCGGAGGGTGACGGGGCATGCGGAGATGGGGCGCGCCCCTCCGATCCCTCCGGCCCCGAGGGCCGCTGGGGGAGAGCGGAAGGCGAGACCACCACCTACCGTCCAACGGGGACTTCTCCTCCGCGTTCTTGTCCTCCTCGGCCAGCATGACTTCCTCTGGAAGGAGAAACCCGGAGTCAAAAACGAGCACGTTCCGGACCCCCGTACTCAGATCCAGCCACCGATCCGTCGACGGTACTTATTGAGCGCCTACCGCGTGCGGGGCGCTGGACCGGCCAACCTGCCACCCGGGCCTCGGCCCGGGCCCTGGCTCTGCCGGGACGGAGGTCTCGACGGGAAACCCCGGTCTCCGCCCCCTCCGCTCCGCGGAAACCGCCGAGGATCTCCTTCCTGCCAAATCCAACGGGCTCGCCTCCATCTTAACCCTCCTCGGCCTCTCAGTCGCCTTAGACGCCGCCCACCCCCGCCCCCGCTCCTGAAAACGTTGTAATAATAATGGTAGCGTTAGTTCAGTGCTTACTTTGCGCCGAGCCCCGCACTAAGCGCTGGGGTGGACGCGAGATAATCAAGTAGGACACCGACCCTGCCTCACATGAGGCCTACAGTCTAAATGGGAAGGAGGAGGGTTTAACCCCTATCTCCCAGCTGAGGTAACCGAGGCACAGAGAAGGCAGGCGGGTTACCCAAGGTCTACGCGGCAGACAAGCGGCAGACACCCAGGCCCGGGCTCTCGCTACCATCCGGCCAACACGATCTGCTCCTCCGATGCCAACCCTACTCACGTTACCTCCCGTCTCTCTCGCGATGGACTGCTTGATCACGTCCTCCCTCCAGAGGGGAACTCCCTCCCTCTTCCGTCAGACCACCGCTCTCCCCTTCTTCAAAGATCTTCCGGAACGTCATTTCCTCCGGTGTGGCTTCCCTGGACTAATCCTCTCCACCCGATTCTCCCTTCCCGCCGCATCGCCTAGGCACGGGGCTTAGACCGGTGCTTGACGCATAGCGAGCGCTCGACAGATCCAATAATAATGAACTAATTAATCCCCCTCCAAATGCCTCTCACTCTACAGTAACCTGCAAGTCCCTTCTTGGCACTGCACTGGTGGGATCAGCAGGCTCGGAGACACCGTTACCAACTCATCCCCTCCGACCGTTTATTAATGTTTTAGAAGAAAAGCTAGACAGGACGGGAGGGAAAACACGGCACACCCAATCCGTCCAGCTGATCGGAACCATAACGGTGATAATGATAATCTCGAGGTATTTGTTAAGCGCTTGCAATGGGTCAAGCACTGTACTGAGCGCTAGAGTAGACGCAAGTCAGTCATGTCAGACACAATCCCGGTGGCACATGGGGGTCGCCGCCCAAGAAGGAGGAAAAACAAAGAATCGGATTCCCGTGAGGAAAATGAGGCACCGAGAAGCGAAGTGACTCGCCCAAGGTCACCCGCAGGCAAGCGGCGGCGCCGGGATTAGAACCCAAGCCCTCCGACTCCCAGGTCTGTGCATTTTCCACTAGGCCAACCCTAAAGGAATTAAGTGAAGAGGAGGATCTCTCCCAACGTTCTGAGTCTCCTCAGAGAGAGGGTTTCGATAACGTGCATCGATCCCAGCTAAGGGAGATATTTTAAGAGCTTTGGGGGAAAGGCTTAGGCATCGTCGCTCTTTCTCTGCAGGCCCCCGCCCCCTTCAGAAACACCGAGACCATCGAGAGACGGAGGCTGCGGCCAAGAGATAGTTTTTCTCAGCTCAGGGCTAATTCCTCCAGAGAGCGGAGTCCCTTGAAGTTCTCCTCTGCTGGACTTCCCCCAGCTACTCTCCAACTTGCTTTCCCCGATACAGTCAGCAGAACCTCAAGGACCGGATCTCCGGACCCAAAACGGAGCAGAAAATCCCATCCGAGGGGGGTTTCCGACAGGGGTTATTGTCATCGTACAGCACAACAGAGTCGGCGGACATTTTCCCTGCCCACATTGAGCCTCTCAGTTCTGCTTTGCCCTTCCTGCCCGATTCAGGATCGACAAGGGGAGAGAGGGATGCGGGTCTGCCCCGCTCTTTTTTTTTTTTTATTTTCAGGTACACGTTGAGCACTTACTATGTGGCAGGCACCGTACTAACCGCTGGGGTAGAAGCAGGCTAATCAGGTCGGACACGATTCCTGCCCCACGAGGGGCTCGCGGTCTTCACCCCCATTTTACAGAGGAGGGAACTGAGGCACCCGGACGTGAAGTGACTTGCCCAAGGTCACACGGCAGATAAGAGGGAAGAACCCAGGTCCTCCTGACTCAACTGACTGGTGCCAGGTGGGCAGAGGAGGTAGGAAGAAGGACGGACGCCTGTCGCCGAAGCCCAGCTGTCCGTGCCACAGACGGACTTCAGCCTCGTTCGACCCAGGCCTGTGAGGAGACCGGGGAGTTTCCAGTCAGGGTCTAAAACACCCCAAACGGTGACCACTTGGAGGTCTGTCCCCGCTACCCCCCCCCCCCCAGTGCTCAGCCCCCCCTAAAATCTCCCTCAGCCTCTCCTCCGGCCCCCGTTTAAATGAAAACTTCCCACCTACGACCCCGGCCTCTTCACCTCAGTGTCTGTCTCTCTTCCTCTCCCTCTTTCTCCCCTTCCTCCTCTCGCCCTCTTGCTCTGTCTCTCCCTCTTTCTCTCTGGGTCTCTCTCTTGCCTCTCTCCCCCCTTTTTCTCTCTCTCTTTCTCTCCCACTTTGTCTCTTTCTCTCTCTGCGCCTTCCTCTGACTCTCCCTCTTTCTATTTTTCCGAGTCTCTGCGTCTCTCCCTATCTCTCTCTCTCCCTCTCTCCATCTTTCCCTCTTCCTCTTCTCCTTTCTCTCCCTCTTTGGCCGCTTCTTTCTCTCTCCCCCTTCCTTTCTCTCTTTCTCCCTGTCTCTCCCTCTTTCTCTCTGCCTCTCTCCGCCTCTCCCTCTTTCTATCTTTCTGTGTCTTTCCCTCTTTCTCGCCTCCTCGCTCTGCCTTTCTCTCTCCCTGTCTTTCTTCTCCATTTTTTCTCTCTCCCTCTCTATCGGCCTCTCCCTCCCCTTTCTTTCTCGCTCCCACTTCCCGTCTCTTCCTCTGCCTCTCTCTGTCTCTAGCTTTCCCTCTTTCTATCTTTCTGAGTCCGTGCGTCTCTTCCTCTTTCTCTCCTCTCTCCGCCTTTTTCTCTCTCCCCCTTCCCTCTTCCTCTCTCTCCCTCTTTCCCTCTTCCTCTCCCCCTCTTTTTCTCTCCTTCTCTCGCTCCTCCTCTGTCTCTCTCTCTCTCTCTCCCCCTCTTCCCCCCAACTGTTTCTTCAGCATTTCTGCGTCACCTAAACAGTTGGGATACTCACACCACCCCCGTTGCACTTATGTACATTATATTTACACTCTTTCGCGTAACAGTCTATTTTCACGGAACCGATTTAAGAGCGGTAACCGGGGGAGAGAAGTCAGTGGTTTTGTAACTCCAGCTTCCTCTTCGCACTTGGCAAATCTTGCGAGGGTTGGAATGTGCCTTCGGCTCTCTCAAATCACAGCAAATTGGGGGCGGGAAAGGATACGGTAATCGACCCGTCGGTGGCCTCTATTGAGCGCTTACTACGTGCCTCTGGCCCGTACTGAGCGCTTGGGAGGGTACGGGACACCAGCTAGCGGACCCGTTCCCGTAATGGATCGACCGTAACCGACTGAGCATCTGCTGGGCGCAGGGCGCTGCAGTCAAAACGTGGTACTTATCGAATGCGGGGTACTGCCCTAAATGGTAGGGAGAGTCCGACGTGGCCAGACACGATCCCTGACCTCCAGGAGTTTACAATCCCGGCTCCGCAACTCGTCGCGGCTGCGTGACCTTGGGCGAGCCACTTCACTTCTCTGTGCCTCAGTCGCCTCATCCGCAAAACGGGGCTTGAGACTGGGGGCCCCGTGTGGGACGGGGACCGTGTCCAACCCGATTTGCTTCAATCCACCCCAGTCTTCAGTACAGTGCCTGACACATAGTAAGCGCTTAACAGATACCACTGTTACTGTCATCTAGTGAGGGAGAGAGGTATAAATTTCCCGAAATACATTTCAGGTAGTGATTTCCGGAAGTAAGAGAGTCAGAAAGTAATTTGCCAAGGTGCTACGTGGGGGTTGGTGTTTTGTCTCCCTCTAACACTGGGAGCCTTATTCAGGGGAAGGACCCAGGTCTGCCCTGGCTATCTGGTATCAGAGAAGCAGCGTGGCTCAGTGGAAAGAGCCCGGGCTCGGGAGTCAGAGGTCACGGGTTCGAATCCCGGCCCGGCCACTCGGCGGCTGTGCGACTGTGGGCGGGTCGCTTCGCTTCTCTGTGCCTCCGTGACCTCGTCCGTAAAATGGGGATTAACTGTGAGCCTCACGTGGGACGACCTGATTCCCCTGTTTCTACCCCAGCGCTTAGAACGCTGCTCTGCAAATACCAACAGGATTATCATTTAGAAGCAGCGGGGCTTCGTGGACAGAGTCTGGGCCCGGGAGGCAGAAGGACCTGGGTTCTAATCCCGGCACCGCCGCTTGTCTGCTGTGAGAACTGGAGTAGGTCACTCTACTCCTGCGGGCCTCAGTTCCTTCACTTGTACAGTGGGGATCGAGACGGTGAGCCCCACGTGGGACGGGGACTGTGTCCGACCCGATTAGCTCGTACCCACCCCGGCGCTTGGCACAGTGGCCGGCACGTAGTAAACGCCTAACGAATCCCGCAGTTACTGTTATTATCATCAACCCTGGCCTTTAGTACGGCGCTGGGCACATCAGTCAGTCATACTGACTGAGCGGTTACAGCGCATTAGGCACTTGGGAGAATAGAATATAACAGCAAACAGACACGTTCCTCGTCCGCAAGCTGCTTAATAAATACCGCTGAGCGCTTGAGACTCTAAGCGTGTTATCTTCATTCGTTCGGTAGTATTTCTTGAGCGCCTACTAGGTGCAGAGCACTGTACTAAGCCCTTGGAAGGGGCAAATCGGCAACAGACGGAGACGGTCCCTGCCCACTGACGGGCTCACCGTCTAATCGGGGGACACGGTCTAATCGGGGGAGAATTCCCCGTTATAGGCGGGGAACGTGTCTCCTAATTGTGTTGTACACTCCCAAGTGCTTAGAACAGTGCCCTGCACCGAGTAAGCGTTCGACAGATACCGTGGATGGGTAAGATAGAGTGAGTAGAACGAGCTCGGCACGGCCCCACCTTATTCATTCATTCATTCATTCAATAGTATTTATTGAGCGCTTACTACGTGCAGGGCACTGTACTAAGCACTTGGAACGTACAGATCGGTAACGGATAGAGACGGTCCCTGCGCTCTGACGGGCTTACGGTCTAAGCGGGGGAGACGGACGGACAAGGACAATAGCGGTAAGGGTCCACGGGTCGCTGCGGGCTCCCGGCCCACCGCTGCCCACCCCCCACCGGGAGCCCCGCGTTCTTACCCGCTTTGAAGATCCACTCCAAGTAGCCGTTGAGCTCTCGCTCGATCTGCTGTTGCCTGCGGAGTTTGAGGAAGGCCCGGCGGTTCTCCACCCTCTCGCGTTCTTTGGCGAATTCCCTGCACGGGAGGGTGAGAGAGAGGGGACGGGGTGAGAGAGGACGGGGGGGCGGGGGGAGAGGCGGGCCCCGGGCCCCACCCCCAGCTCTGGGGAGAGGTAACGGGGGGGGGGGGGGAGCCGAGACCGGTCACCCCTGCGCCCTGGCCCTCCCCGCAGCTGTCCTCCCCCGTGGGCGTGGATGGTACCCACAGACGCCCCCAAATAATAATGATGATGGCATTTGTTAAGCGCTTACTATGTGCCAAGCGCTGTTCCAAGCGCTGGGGTAGATAGAAGGCATTCAGGTTGTCCCACGTGGGGCTCACAGTCTTAACCCCCATTTTCCAGATGAGGGAACTGAGGCACAGAGAAGCGAAGTGGCTCGCCCAAGGTCACTTAGCAGACACAGGGCAGAGCCGGAATCAGAACCCAGGTCCTCTGACTCCCAGGGCCCGGCTCTTTCCACTAGGCCCCTCCGTTTCCCGCTGCTTAGGCCTCCCCGCATCCCATCGGCTTCCGTGGCCGAAGCCCTCCGGCTGACAGGGGGTCAAGAGTCGGCCGCGAGAGAGCAGAGACCCCCGCAGAGCCGGCTTCTCGTCCCGGCCGGACACCCGTGTCCTGCCCCTCGGGGGGTCGGGGGTTCAGAGTCGCCGCGCCGAAGACCCTCTGCGAGGAGAGAACAAAGTCGGAATCTGCGGAGGCCTGAATTATTTAGAGCGACACAGGGCCGGGGCTTGTCGGGGAGGGCGAGCGCCGCATGCTCTCTTGATTTTCATCCCAACTCCGCCGAGAGGCGGAAAAGTCGGCGGGGAGAGCGCTGGGATTCCAGGCTTCCGAGGGCCCTTCCCAAAATCGGCGGCCCAGGCTGCCGCGGGGTGAGAGGAAGGGTCGAGAGATCCCGCCCCTGGATCCAGAGCCAGGGGAAATTGGGGAATTAAGGTTCTTCCTCAGAAGCGGGGAAAGCGGCGTGGGCCGGCGGATAGAGCTTGGGCCTGGGAGTCAGAGGACCTGAGTTCTAGTTCCTACTCCTCCCCTCGTCCGTTGTGCGACGTGGGGCAGATCTCTTCACTTCTCTACGCCTCACTTCCCTCCTCTGCAGCAGGAGGATTCCATATAGTTCCTCCCCCCTACTTAGACCGCGAGCCCCACGTGGGACCCGATTAGCTGTCCCTATCTTACTGCTTAGTACAGTGCTTGACACGTAGTAAGAACTTCGCAAACGTTACTATCACCACTATCGTTATTATGGCGTAGAGGACGGAGCACGGGCCCGGGAGTCAGAGGTCGTGGGTTCAAATCCCGGCTCCGCCACGCGTGAGGTGAATAAAGGGCGCGAATCCGAATACAAGGGCGACGCGGAAGGGAGTTGGGGGGAGAGGAGACGAGGGCTCGGCCGGGGAAGGCCTCTTGGAAGGGATGCGCCTTCACTAAGACTTTGAAGGTGGGGAGCGTGATTGTCAGTCGGATACGAGGAGGGAGGGCGTCCCGGGCCCGAGGCAGGACGGGGACGAAGTGTCGGCGGCGAGACGGACGAGATGGAGGGACGGTGAGTAGGTTGGCGGGACAGGAACCAAGCGCGAGGGATGGGTTGGAGTAGGAGAGTAGTGAGGTGAGGTAGGAGGGGGCGAGGAGACTGACTGCTTTAAACCCGACGGAGGGGAGGGTGAGTTTCGGCGAGGGAGGGTGAAGGCACACGACTGCCTGACTGCCCGGGCCCTTACGCCGGGCAACGGGTGAAGACGGCACTTTCCCTCGATTTTCGGCGTCTCCAGTCGGCGGGAGCGTCTCGAGACTCGTCTGTAAGTCTGGCTTAGCGGCCCTCCGACGGTGGAAGGGTCCGAAGGCACCGAGCCTCACTCTGAGCCAGGATCGCCCCCGCCCCGGGGCGTCCCCGGAGAGCGTCGTCCCCTCCCCTTCCCCGTCCCGTCCCCCTCCCCCCCCCCCCAGCCTCGGGCGTCTCTCCGGTGTCTCCCGGGGGCGGAGGGCCCGGGTCGGCGCGGGGCCGGTCGATCCCGGGGTCCCGGCCGGCCAAGGAGCACGGCGGGCCCGGCTGGTTCTGGCACCGGCCGCCATCGACGGCCGCGTCGATCTCCCCGGGTGCCAGCCCGGCCCCGTCCACCCCAGCCGAGATGCCGCCGCCGTCCCCGTCGGCGCAGCCGGGCGGCGGGGGGAGGGCGGCGTTTAGGGGAACCGGGCGGAGGGACGCCTCTCGCCATCGTGATCCCGGCGTCTGGCCGGGCCGGGGACCAGCTGGCGACCGGTCGGGGCCGTCTTGGCACTAGCTTTCTGCCGGGTCGGCGGGACCTTAACGTCAGTCGATCGTCCGTATAACGGCTGTGGTATTTCTTGAGCGCTCGCCGTGCGCCGGGCACCGTCCTAAGCGTCGGGGTGGATAGAGGCGAATCAAGTTGGATACGGTGGGGCTCACAGCCTCAATCCCCATTTTGCAGATGAGGCAACTGAGGCACAGAGAAGTGAAGGGACTGGCCCAAGGCCACGCAGCGGATTTATGGAGCGAGCACTGTGCGCACAGCACTGTGCTAGGCGCTTGGGAGAGTACAATTCAACAATAATCATACCCATTCCCTACGGCCAAGAGGGCACTGGGACATCTTAATGGGCACCGGGTGGCTCTGAGCGGTCGGCGTGCCAGGGATCGGGGGAGGGAGGGGAGTGGGAAGAAAGAGGAAAGGAGGTCCGGAGGCGGGAGCATTGACATTTTGAGCTTGGGATGGTGCTCTCTAACCCCCTTCCCCACCGGGAAGAGATAGGAAAATGGGAGGAAAAGCGCTTAAGCGCTTCCCGCCGTTCTTCTGGGGGAAGAGGAGCCCGGCTCAATCAGTCAGTCAGTTAATCGTATTTAGTGAGCGTCTACTATGCGCGGAGCACGGTACTAAGCGCTTGGGAGAGGACGATTTAACGGTAAACGGACGCATTCCCTGACTACGGTGAGCTCCTGCCCCTCCCCGCCGTGAGAGGCAATAAGAACGCAGAGAGGGGACAAGGGGCTAGTGGTTAGCGGCTGGGAGGGGACGCAACGGCAACGGGCTCGCTACCTACCCAGTGTTCTACAAGTTGGAGGAGGAGGAGGAGGAGGAGGAGAAAGAGGAAGAAGAGGAGAAGGAGAAGAGTTGCGGTATTTGTTAAAAACTTGCCGTGTGCCAGGCACTGTACTAAGCGCCGGGGCAGACACAAGCCAATCGGCTTGGACACGGTCCCTGTCCCACACGGGGCTCACGGTCTTAATCCTCATTTTACAGATGAGGAAGCTGAGAGAAGTGAAGTGACTTGCCCAAGGTGACGCAGCAGACAAGTGGCAGAGCCGTTATTAGAACCCGGGTCCTTCTGACCCCCGGGCCCAGGCTCTACCCGTTAGGCCCCGCCGCTTCTCCGCTCAGCATGATTACCAACGCGGGGCCAGAAACGATTCCCGGCTGGCCCTATTAGGACTCCGTGTCCCAGAAACCCTCGGGTCGCCGCCGGGGCCGCGTCCTCGGCTAGATTTCTCCTCAACCCCGGAGCCCGAGTGGCCCCGGGGACCCCCACCCCCGGAAACCTGGGCACCGGGAGGGTGGTTTGGCCTCCGCTGACGGCGTCTGCTACACGGCCCTGAGGCCGAGGGGAAGGGGGACCCGGGGCTTGGGCGGCCGACAGGTCTCTCGGTACCGCGGAGCTCTTTCTCCGTGCCGGGCACCGTACTGAGCGCCGAGGTCGGACACAGGTCCTTCGGGGCCCGGGGCGGCCGACCCGTGACCTGCCGGGGTCTCTCCCTCCCCCGGGGACGGAGGGGCACGGGCCGGGGGGGGGCCGGGGGGGGGGATGCGGTTCCTGTCTTACCCGGACAGAACGCCCAGCACCAGGTTGAGCATGAAGAAGGACCCGATGATGATGAGCGGGATGAAGTAGAGCCAATTCCAGGTGTTCCCAGCCGCGTCGTTGGTCTGGAGATAAGAAGAAGGAAGGCCGGTGGGGAGGAGGGGGAAGAGGGAAGAGAACAGTGAGATTCTTCCCTCAAACCATCACGTCTCTCCTGTCATCCCCCGGGGTCGGGAATTTGGGGCGGGGGGGGGCGGGGGGGATGGCCGGAGCCCTCTCCGTTACTCCTCTTCCTCGGGGGCTGAGGGCGACCCCGAGACTCATCCTCGAAGCCCCCGAGCCCGGAGGAGAATCGTCCGGCAAACGCTCCCACCGGATCGTAAGCTCCGCTGGACCGGAGGCTCCCGGAGGGCTGGGATCGAGTCCTACCAATTCTACCGTGTTGCGACGGTCCCTAGACTCTCAGCTCGTTATGGGCGGGGAACGCGTCTGCTAACTCTGCTGCCCTCTCCCAAACGCTCAGTCCAGTGCTCCACACGCAGTCAGCGCTCAATAAATACCCTCGATTGCCTGACTGCCACCGCAGAGGTTAGATTGTAGGGAGGAGGAGGAGGGAAAGAATAATCATTACGGTACTCATTAAGCACTTACTACGTGCCGGGCACTGTTTTCAGCTCTGAGGTAGGTCCAAGGTAATCAGATTGAACACGGCGCCTGTTCCACATGGGGCTCCCGGTCTTGATCCCCGTTTTACAGACGTGGTCACCGAGGCCCAGAGAAGCGAAGTCGCTTGCCCAAGGTGAGCGAGCGGACGCGTGGCGGAGCCAGGATTAGAACCCGGCTCCTTCTGACTCCCGGGCTCCATCCGCTAAGCCACGCTGCTTCTCCGAGGTGGTTTTAGAACTTCCTCGGTTCTCTCACCTGGAAAATGGGGATTGAGACTGGGAGCCCCATGTGGGACAGGGACCGTGTCCAACCCGATTTGCTCCTATCCACCCCAGAGCTTAGCCCAGTGCCTGGCACATAGTAAGCGCTTAACAAATACCGGAATCGTTATCCCTAGATTCCCTCTCCGACCCCTCCGGGAGTTTGTGCCGTTGGGCTCCGGGCCGGGTGTGTTTAACCGCTCCGCTCCTCCGCCTGCACAGTGGCGATTAAACCCAAATGGAGTCCTTAGGAGCCTTAATTACTGTTTGGGAAGCTCCGAGGTTCTCGGAAGAGAGATAATGAATAGGTTACTTTCGGGGACCCGACGCGTTCCCACCGCCTTCTCTCCCCCGGCTGGCCCGGCCATATCTCTTTTGTTTGTTCGGGGGCGGGGGGGGGGGGATCTGTTAAGCGCTTGCTGTGTGCCAGGCACCGCACTAAGCGCCGGGGCGCTCATCGGGAGGTCGGCTGGACACGCTCCGTGTCCCACCTGGGGCTCCGAGTCTCAATCCCATTTTACAGGTGAGGGACCTGAGGCCCAAGAGAAATGGAGCGGCTCGCCCGAGGTCACGCAGCAGACAGGCGGTGGAGCCGGGATCGGCACCCAGGTCCTCCCGACTCCCAGGCCAGAAGCGCTTGGGAGAGGAAAAGAGAACGGAGTTGCGAGGCACGTTGCCTGCCCACGACGGGCTTCCGGTCTAGAGGGGGAGAATGGGGAAAGACTCCCCGAACGGGATGGGATCCCGAGAGATCGTCTCATCCATCCGGGTGCCTCTGGGGCCCCGTGTGGGACAGGGACTGCGTCCTCCTCGGTGATCTTGTATCTCTGTCACGGAAGCTGGCCGAGAGGTTCCCCGTTGTCATCAATCATCGGAGGATTCGGCCCACCGGGGAGGGTGAAGAGGCGGGAAAATTAAAGTCCTTTTAATCGAATAAGCAACTTCACACTGCCCTGCTGAGTCACAGTCGGGCTTGTCTGCTACAGAGACGAAGCCATCTCTTCCACTCTCCTTGGAGACCGGACCGGCGGCCCCAAGAAATGGGGACCCCCCCCCTCCCCACCTCCCACCCGACGGCACTTCCGTGCATATCTTGAAATGATCTACAGCAGATGACTTATTTATTCATATTGAGGTCCGTCTCCCCCCCCGGGCCGTACGCTTGTTATGGGGTGGGGTTCCGTCTGTTCATTCTGCTGTGCTGTCCTCTCCCAAGCGCGCGGTACGGCGCTCTGCATCTAGTAAGCGCTCAATAGATACCATTGACTGATTGATGGGGGGCGGAGGGGAGGAAAGGGGCCGGACCGGGCGGTAGGACGCCTGAGTTCCCAGACTGAGCCCTCCATTTTTCCTCAGCCCCCCCCCCACCCCATTGCCTCAACTCCCTCCCTTTGCTCTACCCACCCCCCCCCAGCACTTGTGCATATATGTACAAGTCTAAAATTCTAATTATTTATAATTAAATCCTGTTTCCTCGTTTTGATGTGTATATCTATAATTGCGTTCATTTATATTGATGCTTTTGATGCTCATTTACTTGTTTTGACGTCGGTCTCCCCCCGACCCCAGACTGTGAGCCCGCTGTGGGCAGGGACTGTCTCTCTCTGTTGCTGAATTGTACTCTCCAAGCGCTTAGCACAGTGCTCTGCACACAGTAAGCATTCAATGAATACCACTGAACGCACGAATGAACTGAATGAATGAGTTCGGGCTATAATAACGTTGGTATTTGTCGAGCACTTACTATGTGCCGCGCACTGTTCTAAGCGCTGGGGTAGACACAGGGGAATCAGGTTGTCCCACGTGGGGCTCACAGTCGTAATCCCCATTTTACAGATGAGGGAACCGAGGCACCGAGAAGCGAAGTGACTCGCCCAAAGTCACACGGCCGACGAGCGGCCGAGCCGGCATTCGAACCCCTGACCTCTGACTCCAAAGCCCGGGCTCTTTCCACTGAGCCACGCTGCTTCTCGTCAGCGGCATCGGGACCCTGAGGGCCTGGGAAGTGATTTTTTTACTGCCCAGCGCAGCGGTCAGATCTTCGTTAAGAGTTATTATTATTACTGTTACCATTACATACTTTATATTCACGTCTGCCTCCCCCTCTAGACTGGAAGCTTATTGCCGGCAGGGAATTTGTCTGTTCGTTGGTATACTGCGCTCTCCAGAGCGCTCAGCACGGTGCTCCACACACGCCAGGTCCTCGATAAATATGATTGACCGGCCGCCTGACTGTTTAACCGCTCGCTCTGTGTCAAACGCTGTTCTAAGCGCTGGGCTAGATTCCGGTGAATCAGGTGGGACGCAGACCCCGTCCCCCACAGGGCTCACGGTTCGCTTGCCTGCTGTGGGAGAGGTCACTTCGCTTCTCCGGGCCTCAGTTCCCTCTTCCATAAAATGGGCACCGAGACCGTGAGCCCCTGGTGTCTGACCTCCTGGTTAGCTTGGATCTACCCCAGCGCTCAGTACGGCGCGTAGCAAGCGCTTAACAAATACCACAGACAACGCCCCGTTCTTCGGAAAATGTAGGTTGCAGAGGTTCTTCCCGGGGCTTCTCCGGACCGACCTCGCCCGTGCGAGGGACCGCAAGCGGCCGGTTGCCGCGGGGCCTCCGGAAGCCGACTCTCGGCCCAGAGCCTCCCTTCCACCGTCCGAGGGCCGACGGGCAAAGACGGCAGGGCTGATGAGGGGACGGGGGAGCCGGCGCTGAGCCCCCCGCCCGAGGAACGGCTCTGCGGTCTGGGTGGGGTCTGCCCTGGATAGCGCTGGCTATCTTTAGGGTCCGTCTTTTGTGGAAGCTTTCCTTCTGGCAGCGGCTTCTTTGTGATCCCCGGAGAGAGGCAGCCCCAGCGCACAGCGAAGCCACTCATTAAGGCTTTTATGTCTCCCCATTATCTTTGTTCCCTTAATCAGCCCCGACTGTACACTCCCTTTACCAGATCCTTCTCATTCACCCCTTCCCCTAACAGCCATTTTAGATCAGAACCCGGCCACGTGTCCGGCTAACGCCTCGTCTCCCACTTCCTCCGGTGAGGAGGGGGCAGGGCCACCCATCTTCCCCCCCCCCCCCACCCCAACTCCCATTTTGAAACGGTATTCATTAAGTGCTTCCTGTGTGCCGGGCACTGGGGCACGTACGAGTTGATTAGGATGGACACAGTCCCTTCCCCACCCACGGCTCACGGTCTTAACCCCCGCTCTCCAGACCGCGACGGGGATGACGATGACGACGGTTTCGGTTAAGCGCTTACTCTGCGTCGGGCACTGTTCTAAGCGCTGGGGTAGACCCAAGGCGATCGGGTTGGACTGAGTCCCTGTCCCGCATGGGGCTCACGGTCTTCATCCCCATTTTGCGGAAGAGGGAACTGAGGCACAGAGAAGGGAAGGGAACTGCCCAGGGTCACACAGCAGACAAGGGGCAGACCCGGGATTAGAACCTGGGCCAGGAGGTCAGTCGATCGATCCTATCATTGAGCGCGTATGGGGTGCAGAGCACAAAAGAGTGGGTAGAAAGGTTCCCTGCCCACAGGGAGCTTACAGTCTACAAGCGGAGACAGACATTAAAATTAATGCCCGAAGTACCTACGCGCTGTAAGGCTGAGGTGGGGGTGAGTATCCAGCGCTCAGAGGGTACAAGACTCCCTCAAGGAATGCTGTTCAACGCCCTGACGGAGCGTCTACTATCATTTTTTTATGGTATTTGTAAAGCGCTTACCGGGTGCCAGGCGCTGCACTAAATGCTGAGGTAGATCCAACCTAATAATAATAATACTACTACTAACGTTGGCACTCGTTAAGCGCTTACCACGTGCCGAGCACCGTTCTGAGCGCTGGGGGAGACACGGGGGGATCAGGTTGTCCCCCGTGGGGCTCACGGTCTTCATCCCCGTTTTACAGACGCGGTAACTGAGGCACCGAGAAGTGAAGTGACTCGCCCAGAGTCACACAGCCGACGAGCGGCCGAGCCGGGATTCGAACTCACGACCTCGGACTCCGAAGCCCGGGCTCCCTCCACTGAGCCGCGCTGCTTCTCTACCTACCAACCCAATCTACCGACCCGATCAGGCCAGACACGGTCCCTGTCCCACATGGGGCTCCCGGTCTTAATCCCCATTTACAGGTGAGGTACATGAAGCCCAGAGATACGAAACGACTCGGCCAGGGTCACTCGGCAGGCAAGTGGCCGAGCCGGGAGGAGAACCCAGGTCTTCCGACTCCCAGACCCCCGCTCTTTCCACGAGGCCAGGCCGCTCCTCCTCTCCTCCGTGCTCGGCACCCGGTAGGTAGGCTCGCAGCAGATGCGATCGATGGATCGATTCCTCGGCCCCCACTCTTGAGAGACCGCC
This sequence comes from Ornithorhynchus anatinus, assembly GCF_004115215.2. Lineage (NCBI taxonomy): Eukaryota > Metazoa > Chordata > Mammalia > Monotremata > Ornithorhynchidae > Ornithorhynchus > Ornithorhynchus anatinus. The sequence continues at coordinate 3,715,786 of NC_041752.1, read as the reverse complement.
CTACTTCAACCGGGAGACATCCCCATCTAAGAGGAACAGGTGCCCGTCGACCGCTGAATCCGGGCGACCTCGGCGTGCTCGGAGAAGAAACCCAATCTGGGAAAGAAACCCTTCTCCGGAAAGTGACAAAAGATCTGCTGAATTTGTGTCTCAACAGACACGTGTAATTAAGTTCGAAAAACACGCTACGAGCTATGAATCACTTGGACCCCGTTCTGATCTCACTATTATGTATTTATCCGGAAACGCCTCCGGAATGTATTATTTCGGCACGGGGCTATCGTTTCATTACCTATTCGGAATATCAATCGGCTCCGGCATCCGATAGTCGATCTCTATTCCTGGATGAATAACGGCACGTTTTGCTTACGACGGTCCTTCCCTCTCGGTCCGGCCGATCTCCACGTGCGTGGGGGGGAGGTTACGGGGCCCCTTCCTCCGGGGCCGTGACACCGGAGCCGACTTAAACCTTGGCAACGGGCAGTGCCGCCTGGCGGCTAGAGCCCGGGCCCGGGAGCCGGAGGAGCCGGGTTCTAACCCCGGCGGCCGCCGGGCGAGCCCGGGGAAGCACTTGGCTTCTCCGGGCCCCCGGTTCCTCGACCGCGAAACGGGGATTCGATCCCTGTACTCCCCCTTAGTCTGGGAGTGTATTTATTTCTCTTAATGCCCATCTCCCCCCTAGACCGTAAGCCCGCCGTGGGCGGGGAGTGTGTCGGTCTACTGTCATACCGTCCCCTCCCAAGCGCTCAGGACGGTGCTCCGCACGGTGAGTGCTCAATAAATGGGATCGAATGAATGAACGGGAGAGGGACTGTGTCCGACCCGATTATCCCGGACCTGCCCCGCCGCTTAGAACGGGGCTTGACACCTAGTGAGCGCTTAGTGAACGCCATTAGAGAAGGAAAACGGGGGAAACGGAGAGGACCCCCGAGTTTGGAAGAAGGCACCACAGAGGGTCTGGAGCCTGACTTGGTCGCGGCAGCGGGCGGCGGCGGGGTCTCGGACGAAGCGGGCTCTCGGCTCTGGCCTTCTGGTCGCCCCAGGGTGGAGGGGGTGGGGCTTGCTGGGATCCTGGAGAACAGGGATTTGCTTGTATCCACCCCAGCGCTTAGTACGGAGCCTGGCTCCCGGTAGGCGCTTAACAGATATCGTAATTATGACTCTTATCATTAACCCCGGACACTCCTTCCCCGGCCCGGAAGCGACGGGCTCGTGTTCCCTCCACGAGTTAGGAAGAGCAATATAAGGGCAAGAGGGTCCAGGCTGCAGGGCACAAGACGGAGTGGGACCCGCCACCCCACCCCAACTCGACGGATAACCCAGTCTGGGGAAAACCAGAGCTCCAGGGTGGGGAGGCTTTGAGGGGGGGTGCCCCGTCGAGGGGAAGGGTCCCCAGGGAAGCTCCAGCCAGGGCCCGACCCGGCTCGGAAACGGGGCAGTGGCCAAGATGACCTCTCCGGGTCCCTTCGAGCCCCGTTGCCCTCGGCTTTCGAGTCCCCGGCTTGGGGTGGCTGGATGCTCGGCTTGCCCCGGGGTGCGGAGGGAGACGGGAGGGAGAGAAGGACGAGACGGAAATTCTCAGCGCACGACAGGGATGGACGGTCGGGGAGTCGATCCCCGTCATCGCTAACGGGTCCCGCGCCGACGAAGCGACTTCTGAGTAAGGGGCGGGCGCAGATCGGGAAAGGCATTTTCCGGGAGAAGATTCCGGGGTGGGATCCGAGTCGGCTCCGACTGGCTCAGCCGCTCCCCCCCCTCCCGGCCCAGACCGGGGCGGGAGACTGTCGCCTGGGAAGGGCCGCCCGCCCGACCGGCTCGGCTCCCGGGCCTCCGGGGAACCGACGTCCCCGCCGGCCTCTTGTCGGACGGAGAGCACTCAATCAGTTAATAATAACGGCGCTTGCTAAGTGCTTACTACGTGTCAAGCGCTGTTCCAAGCGCTGGAGTAGATACCAGTTGTTAATCAGGTTGGCCAGGGGCCCCGTCCCGCATGAGGCTCACACTCTCGATCCCCATTTTCCAGATGAGAGGCGATGGGTCTACCCACTCTGTTCTACTGTCCTCTCCCGAGTGCTTAGTCCGGTGCTCCGCGCCCGTATGTAATAACCGTAACGGTATCCGTTAAGCGCCTACTACGGGCGCTGTTCTAAGCGCCGGGGTAGATACAGGGTCATCGGGCTGTCCCACGTGAGGCTCACAGTCTTCACCCCCCTTTTACAGGTGAGGTCACCGAGGCACAGAGAAGTTAAGCGACTTGCCCACGTGGTCGGTGGCGGCGGCGGGACTCGAACCCATGACCTCTGCCTCCCAGGCCCGGGCTCTTTCCACCGAGCCACGCCGCTTAGCCGAGTCGGTAGACGCGTTCCCCGCCCACGGGGCGCTTCCAGTCTAGACGGGTTCCCCGTCTCTTGGGAATCTTTTCCCTCTTCCCTCTCCGCCGCCCACCCCCAGCTCCACGGGGGGAAAATCGCCCGGCCGCGGCCGAGCTCGATTCTCCGGTTTCGCGGAACGCGTCGGGGTGGCCGACGCCTGGATCAATGTATCCGCTTCCGACCAGGTTCATGGATGTTTAAATTGATACGGAAAGAAGCTGGCAAATCGACGCACGGCCGGCCCCGCTTCGCTTCCTTTACTTCGGACAGAAATCGGGCTGGGAAGAGATGACCTGATACCTTGTTCTGCGGATCGATGGAGCGCCGCTACGAGCCCGCTGGGCTCCGTGTGATTGTTTAGAGGGGCGGGGAGAGGGCAGGAGGCCTTAGCGGGAGCTGAAGGGAGTCCGGGAACGGGCTGGGGTGGAGACCACTCCGGGTGGTAATAATAATAACGACGACAATCGCGGTACTTATTGAGCGCCGACCGCGTCCCAAGCGCTAGGGTCGATACGAATTGATCGGGTCGGACACGATCCCCGTCCCACCCGGGGCTCACTCTCTTAATCCCCATTTTACGGATGAGGTAACCGAGGCCCAGAGAAGTGAGGTGACTTGCCCGAGGTCACCCGGCAGACGAGTGGCAGAGCCACGTGGGATTAGAACCCGGGTCCCTCTGACTCCCAGGCCCGGGCTCTAACCACTGAGGCAAACCTGAGGGTGGGGGAGGAAGGGCGGGGAAGGTGAGGGGGTTGCCGTTCTGAGGATTAGGGAATGTATCTCTTCTAGTGTTGCCCTCTCCCAAGCGCTTAGTACAGTACTGCGCGCCCAGTAATCGCTCCATAAATACCACCGGCGGCCTGATTGATTCCTAGGGTCGGCAGCGGAAGTCCGAACCCCGGACCGGACGAGCCCCCGCTGGGGCGCGTGTCGGGGAGCGGAGGAGCGGAGGCCTATCGACCGACCGATCGGTCCGTGGTGTTTATTGAGCACTCATTATGCGCAGGGGACTGCACTAGGCGCTTGGGAGAGTAAATGCAACAGAGTTAGCCGACGCCCCCCCCCCGCCCTCAACGAGCTTAATAATAATAATAATAATGACGACGACGACGACGATGATAACGTTGGTATTTGTGAAGCGCTTACTACGTGCGGAGCACCGTTCTAAGCGCCGGGGTAGATACGGGGTGATCGGGTCGTCCCACGTGAGGCTCACGGTTAGTCCCCATTTTCCGGACGAGCTAACTGAGGCACTAGAGAAGGGAAGCGACTCGCCCGCAGTCACCCAGCTGACGAGCGGCAGAGCCGGGAGTCGGACCCACGACCTCTGACTCCGAAGCCCGGGCTCTTTCCACGGAGCCACGCTGCACCTGCCCAGGCGCTCAGCCCGGCGCTCTGCACGCCGTGAGCGCTTAATAGATTGCCCGACCGACTGAATGAATGCGGGGAGGCCTCGGTTTCTCCCTTTCGCGGACGGAAATCTCAGATCTCCCTTCTGGACCGGGAGCCCCTCGCGGGCGGGGAATGTGTCTACCGACTCTGTTGTACCATCCCCTCTCGGGCGTCTAGCCCAGCGCCCCGCGCGCGGGAGCGCTCGATAAACGCCATCGGCGGATGGACTGCCGGGAAGAACGACCCCCGTTCGGAGGAGAGGGGCGGGTGCTGCGCGGTTGGGGGGGGGGGGGTCGGCAGGGGCTGGGGGGGACCCCCCCCCGGGGGCGGGCGGACTCACGTTGTACAGGATGTCGGTCCAGCCCTCCATGGTGATGCACTGGAAGACGGTGAGGATGGCGAACAGGATGTTGTCGAAGTTGGTGATCCCGAAGTTGGGTCCCGGCCAGTAAGTCCGGCAGGTGGTCCCTTCCTCGCACACCCTGGCCGGGGATTCCAATCCGCAGGGAAAGTCTCCCACCGGTTCGGGTTCCGGATCTGCTCGGAGAGAAGGGAACCGGGCCGGGGCCCCGAGTCGGGGCCTCCCTCGGACCACGGACCACCGGTCGGTCGGTGAGAAGCGGCGTGGTCTAGCGGAGGGAGCCCGGGCCTGGGAGTCGGCGGGGGCTCGGGTCCGATCCCGGCTCGGCCGCTTGTCCGCCGGGTGACCTCGGGCAGGTCACTTCGCTTCTCCGGGCCTCAGTCCCTCGTCTGTAAAATGGGGACGGAGCCCACGTGGGCCAGGGACCGGGACCAACCTGATTACCTTGTACCTACCCAGCTCTCGGTACGGTGCCCGGTACCTAGTGAGCGCTTGAAGAATACCATAAAAAAGTCAGTGATAGCCAATCAACCACGATGGCTCCATGATAATCGAGTGATAGCAGTCAATCAGTAACGCTCTACTCCTTCCCCTGGCCCTGAATGATTTTAACACGTCTTCCGCTGTAGGCCGTAAGAGCCTCCTCTCGTTTAAAAAAATGGTACTTTGTTAACCGCTCAGTAGGTACCAGGCACCGTACTAACTGCTGGGGTGAATACAAGGGTTGGACACCCCCCCCCGTCCCACGTAGGAATCCCAGTCTTGGTCCCCATTTTATAGAAGAGGTAATCGAGGCCCAGAGAATAATAAGAATAATGTCGGTATCTGTTAAGCGCTCGCTATGTGCAGAGCACCCTTCTAAGCGCCGGGGTAGACACAGGGGAATCAGGTTGTCCCACGTGGGGCTCGCGGTCTCAATCCCCATTTGACCGAAGTGACTCGCCCCAGGTCACGTAGCAGACAAGTGGCAGAGCTGCCATTAGAACTCCGGTCCTCTGCCTCCCAGGCCCGCGCTCCATCCACTGATAGTAACGACGACGGTATTCGGTAAGTGCCTTCTACGTGCCGAGCACCGTCCTGAGCGCCGGGGGAGATACACGGTAAGCGGGTTGTCCCACGTGGGGCTCACAGACCCGATCCCCATTTTCCAGATGAGGCGACTGAGGCGCAGAGGCGCCAAAGTGGCTCGCCCACAGTCCCGCAGCCGATAGGCGGCGGAGCCGGGATTAGAACCCGTGACCTCTGACTCCCAAGCCCGGCCTCTTTCCACTGAGCCCCGCTGCTTCTCGGGAGGCCAAAAGGCTTCCAATCAGAAACGCTCCATTATTTCTCCTTCCTCCGATCGCTCTTAAAGTCGGCCTCTTCCCGCGACGATCAGCTCCCTGTGGGCGGGGGGTCTCGTCTACCACCTCCCAAGCACTTGCTCCACTTGATTAGAGAAGCGGCGCGGCTCAGTGGAAAGAGCCCGGGCTTGGGAGTCAGAGGTCGTGGGTTCGAATCCCGGCTCCGCCGCTTGTCAGCTGTGCGACCGCGGGCGAGTGGCTTCACTTCGCTGGGCCTCAGTTCCCTCATCTGGAAAACGGGGATCAACCGCGAGCCTCACGTGGGACGACCCGATGGCCCCGTATCTCCCCCGGCGCTTAGAACGGTGCTCGGCACATAGTGAGCGCTTAAGGGATACCGACATTATTAACGGATTGATTAAAGCCGGATCCATCGTTCTTTTCCCATCGTCCGCCTCCCCCTCTCGACTCTCGGTTTGGCGTGGGAAGGGCACCTGTCCACCAACTCCGCTGGACCGTACTCTCCCAAGCGGCCGGTACGGTGCTCTGCACAGATTAAGCGCTCAGTACGTGGGATTGATGGATTTCGGGGAAGGAGCCGGCCCTCCCTGGTCTTGATCTACGAGCTTTCCGTATCCCATCCTCAATCCTTCCTGTCCGCCACCGGGCTGAGCAGCTCGGAGAGCACGGTCCAACGGGGGTCGCTGGGGGTCCGACCCGATTTGCCCGCATCCGCCCCGACGCTTAGTCCGCTGCCTGGCGCACGCTGAGCGCTCAGCGAATACCGGAGGGCCTCCCCAGATTCTCCCTGGGGAAGGGCAGAGGGACAACCGCCCCGTGAGGAAATCCGCGTGGACGAGGCAGCCGGGCTACGGCCCGGGGACGACCCTCCGGGTGACCCTCGCCGAGCCTACGGACCCGGGAAACAGCCCCGGGCCCGGGATGGCCGCGGGCCCCTTCGAACCCGTCGTCTGGCTACCGGAGTCCCGGGCAAGGTGCCCGGAGGCCCGCGGGCTAGGGCGCCTCCTCGTCCCCGTGCCCACCTGCCTCCCCACCCGCACCGGCCGAGGCTCCGGTCTCGGCGTCGGAGAAGCGGGTTCCCTCGAGCAGCCGGGAGGGCCGAGAAACGCAGCCTCCGGGGGAGAGAGAACGACAGACAGAAGGGACGAAAGAAGGGGGCGGCGGGAATAACGATCCCGTCTGGAAAGCTCAAAGCCGCCCCCTCCCCCACCGCCCCTCCGACGGCTGGCAGCTTCCGGCAGAGCCTTCCGTAACTTCTCTCTCCTTCACACCCGCCTCTTTCGCGTCTCCCAGATGGGTCACCGTGGCTCTGGGCACCAAAGCGGGACGGTTTCCGGAGCCGGCGTGAAACACGCCCCTCCCCTCCCCCCGCGGGGCCTTCCGGAAGAAGACGGGCCCGCCGGTCGATCGGTCGACGCTTGCCGATTGCAGAGCGCCGCGCCAAGCGCTCGGGAGAGCCGGAGGGACCGCGGGGTCGGTGGCCACGTCCCCCGCCCGGAAGCGGCGTGGCGCGGTGGGAGGATCCCGAGCTCGGGAGTCAGGGGTCGTGGGTCCTGATCCCTTTTCCGCCACTTGCCTGCTGTGTGAGCTTGGGCGAGCCACTTAACCTCTCTGTGCCCAAGTGTACCCTCCGAGTGCTTGACGCGGCGCACAATAAATGACTCATTTATTGCCATTAAAGCGCTCAGTAAACGACCGATCAGAATGAATGTGCCTCATTTACCTCACCCGTAAAATGAGGACTGAGACCGGGAGCCCCACGTGGGACAACCTGATGACCTCGTTATCTACTCCAGCGCTTAGGACGGTGCCCGGCACACGCTGGGGCCTTAACGAGTACCGTCGTCATCGTGACCGCTTTCTGATATTTGATCTTTTGGTCAAGGGTGCTCCTCCCCTCGGCCTGCCCCCCCGACAGGAAGAAGTTGGGGGAAGAGGGACCCCGAGCGGGAAGAGAGAGGGAGCGCGAGAGGGAAGGGGAAGGCGGGAGAGCGGAGACGCCGCCGCTCTCCCACTCGCTTTCCATTTCGGAGGGGATGGGGGCGGATCGTCTCCTCCGGGTGGTCCCTGAGGGGAAGGAGCGAGGTGTCCCCATCCCACCCACCCCGCCGCGTTTCCCGACCGGGAAGCTTGCGGGGACCAGAGGCCGAGAGGCTTTCCGTGTCTGCGTTTCCGCCCCGGCTGAGGTCCCCGACCTCGGACCGGGGAGGAGGCCCGAGCTGGGTCCCGGGCGACCGGACGGAGCGGGGCTCGGCGTCCGCCGGGGAGAGGTCAGTTCTGGGGTCCCGGGGGACCGCCGAGGCGCGCCCCCCCCCCCCACCCACCCAGTCACCCAAGTCGCTGCGAAGTCAACAGGGCGGGAGGCTGCTCGGGCGCGAGACTCGCTTCGGGAGCGATGGGTTTTTCTACCCTGGCATTTCTGTCCGGCTGGGAGGCCTGGGGCAAGTGACTTCATTTCCCCGGGCCTTGGTTTTTTCATCTGTACAATGGGGGATTCTATATAACGCTGGCATTTGTTAAGCGCTTACTATGCGTGCAGAGCGCCGTTCTAAGCCCTGGGGTAGATACAGGGTGATCAGGCTGTCCCACGGGAGGCTCACCGTTAATCCTCGTTTCACAGTTGAGGTAACTGGAGGCCCAGAGAAGTGAAGTGACTCGCCCACAGTCACACAGCTGACAAGTGGCAGAGCCGGGATTCGAACCCATGACCTCCGACTCCCAAGCCCGGGCTCGTCTCCCCTCCCTCTTAATAATAGTAATAATGATAATAATAAAGATAGCATTTGTAAAGTGCTTACTATGTGCCAAGAGCTGTTCTGAGCACCGGGGGAGATACGAGGTCATCGGGTTGTCCCAAGTGGGGCTCACTGTCTTAATCCCCATTTTACGGATGAGGCGACCGAGGCGCAGAGAAGCGAAGTGGCCTGCCCAGGTTCGCGCAGCAGACGAGCGGCGGAGCCGGGATTAGAGTCCTTCCGACTCCCAGGCCCGGGCTCTAGCCGCTGATCCCGCCGCCGCCGCCTGTCTGCTGTGTGACCTTGGGCAAATCACTTCACTCTTCTGGGCCTCAGGTCCCTCGTCTGTAAAATGGGGATCGAGACCGGGAGCCCCACGTGGGACAGGGACCGTGTCCAACTCGACGTGCTTGGAGCCAGCCCAGCGCTTAGTGCGGCGCCCGGCACAGAGTAAGCGCTTGACGAATGCCATCATGGCCATCATGGCCGGGCCACGCCGCTTCTCACGCTGCTGCCAGTCGCCCGGGGGAAGGCTGGCTACGGCAGTGGAGAGGCCCGGAGACGCATCAGCTCTTTTGATATTTTCCCTCAGATCAATCGACCAACGCGCGCAGACCCTCCCCACCGTCCCCCGCCCCGCCCCGCCGACCGCTCGACCCCCACGGGGCAGAGCGGGAAAGGGGTTGGGGCGGACCCCCGGGAGACCGGCCCTCCGAGTCCCTCCCCGGGCCTCCGGCCACCGCCCTTCTCCGACAAGGGGGGACCGGGGCTCTTCCCCCCTTTCGAGTCCGGCTCTTTCCCCCTCGGCTGGCCGCCCCGTCCTCCCTCCTGGCTACCGTCCTCTCCCCCTCGGCGCTTGCCGGGTGCAGAGCGCTGGACTGAGCGCTCGGCGGAGGACCCTCCAAGAGAGTTGGGAGACACGGTCCCCGTCCCCGAGGAGCTGACGGTCTACGGGGGAGACGGACGTTAACAGAAATAAAGTAGCAGCGTCTCCCCTCGAGGAGGTCTCCATCTAACGAGGCCCGGGATTTTGCGAACTAGACCAGCCCGACAATCAGTCTTCACCTCGGTCCCCGGGGGTTTCTCGGACACCGTCTCTCCCCCGGCGCGCGTGGGGCCCGCCTTTTGCCCCCCGCGCCCGGCCCCTTCCACCGGGACGAATCCCAAGCTGAGCCGGGAGGCCGGGCTCCCCCCGGTCCCCGCCGGAACCCGCCTCGGGCGGACCCCCGCGCCGGGCCGGAGCCGCGGGCCCGGAACGGGCGGATCCGGCCGCTGATTATAGCCCCGCGGATACCTTGGTAATTGCTCCGCGGTGACAAGACAGAAGATGGAGAGAACGTGTGTGACAGTCTAATGGGAGCCGGGGCGCGCCGATCTATTTCCGGAGAGTCGGGGGGCTAGCGGCGGGCGGTGGGAGCCGGCATTTCACTCTCCTACCGGGACCGCCGCTCTTTTTTTCAAAAAAAAATGCCATTTGATGAGCGCTTCCTCTGTGTCAAACACCTCTCTAAGCCCTGGGGTAAGGTACAAGTGAATTCGGTCGGACACGGTCCCTGTCCCGCGTAGCGCTCACGGTCTGTGAGTCAGAAGGCCCGGGTTCCCATCCCAGTTCTAATCCCAGTTTCGACTGCAAGCCCGTCGATGGGCAGGGATCGTCTCTATCTGTTGCCGAATTGTCCATTCCAAGCGCTTAGTACGGTGCTGTGCACATAGTCAACGCTCAGTGAATACCACTGAGTGAACGAATGCACTTCTCCGGGCCTCGATTCCCTCGGGTTCAAAACGGGGATTGAGACCGTGAGCCTTACGTGGGAAAGGGATTTGGTCCAACCTGCTTAGCCGGCCTCTACACCAGCGCTTAGAACGGTGTCTGGCACACGGTAAGCGCCTAATACCACTGTTATCGCTATTACGATGACGAGTTTAGCCGATGAGGATGAGCCCGAGGGCTGCCGGGGTTCAGGAGCGGGGTTTCGCCGTCAGGCCGCCCCGGTGGCTTCCCCGGTCGAGGGACGGCCCGCTGGCAGCGGGGACTCCCGCTCCGAGGCCTCCGACGGCCACCCTCCAAACGCGGCCAGGCCCCGCTGCGCCCCGGGGGCCCTTCGCCGCCGCCCGGGCCCGGTCCGGCCCCCCGGGGTTCCCCGGCTCCGGCCAGCGGGTCGGCGGAGGGAGAGGCTTCTGGGAGGGGGCAGAGCGGGAGACCCCGAAGGGGCGGCCGGGTCCTCACCTGTGGAGTTGGGGAAGCAGGCTTTGTGGAACTTGCCCATGTAGAACTCCAGGCCGATGATGGCGAACATTACGATGGCGAAGAAGAGGAGCAGGCCGATCTGCAGCAGGGGCACCATGGCTTTCATGATCGACTTCAGCACCACCTGCAAGCCTGGGCACAAAAACCCCCCGTGGTCGTCTCCCTCTCCTCCTTCTCTCTCCCTCCGTCTCTCTCCCTCTCTCTCTTTTATGGTTTTGAACCCCGGACGCCGAGTGCCGGCAGCGCCTCTCACCAAAAGCCGAACACCGAGCGCCGTGTACCGAGCGCCGGACCGGTCCTTGGCCGAGCGCTAAGCGCTGAACGCCGAGCCCCGCAAGGGCCCCGTAACGGAAGCCGGGCACCGGGCACCGAACCAGCTCTGGGCCGAGGCCTAAGCGCTGAACGCCGAGCCCCGAGAGGGCCCGGGACCGGAGGCCGGGCGCCGGGCGCTAAACCGGCCTCCGGCCGAGCGCCGAGCGCTGAGCCCTTGGCTAGAAACGTCGCTCTCCGTGCCAGGCGCCGGGAACAGAAGGAACCAAACGGATCGGCCCGCGTACGGCGTCGGGCCGGAGGGCCGTTCAAGCCTTCCGGGTCACCGGCCGGTGCCGGGGGGAGGCAAGCTCCACGGCCGGCGACAGACGGATCCCCGACCGCCCTCTGGCCGCCCGGGACGACGGCGAACGGTCCTCCCGAGGCCGGGCTGGGGCCGCGCCGGCGGCGGAGACCGTTTCTAGAAGTCTCCCCCGTCGCCCGCTCTCGGGGCACGGTTCCCGGAACGGCAGACGGCCGACCGTTTTATTTATTTTACCGTCCGTCTCCCCGTCTGGGCCGTAAGCTCCCAGTGGGCAGGGGACGCGTCTCCGGACTCTCCCGGGTGCTTAGTCCGGGGTTCCGCACACAGTTACCCCTCAGTGAAGGCCGGGGATTGCAAGCTCCCTCTAGACCTGAAGCTCCGCGTGGGTAGGGAATGTGCCCTGTTGGACAGTCTGTTGGACTGTCCTCTCCCGAGCGCTTAGTCAGTGCTCTGCACACAGTGAGCGCTCAGTCAATGCCACTGGTTGACCGTAGACCATTAGCGCCCTCCGGATTGCAAGCTCTGGGTTGGCATCTCTGTCACGTCGCACTCTCCCGAGCACTTAGTCCAGTGCTTAGAACGGTCCTCTGCACACAGTGAGTGGCCAGATTAATCTACCGAGTGAAGAGTGAGTTACCTGGACCCTTTCTGCCTCTCTTCCCTCCCCGATCCCAAATCCCTCAGGCCGTGGAGGCCTGGAAGAGGCTGTTCCCTCCACGCGGGACACTTACTTGGGATCCCCGACACGAGCTTCAGCGGCCGGAGGACACGGACGGCCCTCAGGGTCCGGAGGTCAAAGTCGGTGCCGGCGGTGGCTAGAATTCTGGGTTTGGGGCGGGGGGGGGGGGGTGCAAGAGGGTTTGGGGACAGAGATAGAGGGAGAGACGGAGGGGGGAGAGAGAGAGGGAGAGAGATGGGAGGAGGGAGAGAAAGAGAAGCATTTCGATGAGCTCCCTTCTCCCTTTCCACGTTCTTCCCATCGATCATCAATCGGCGGTATTTACCGAGCACTTCCTACGTGAAGAGCACTGTACTAAGTGCTTAGGAGAGTCCCTCTGGCCCGGAACTCCCTCCCTCCTCAAATCTGCCAACCATCCCTCTTCCCCCCTTTAAAGCCCTACTGAAGGCTCACCTCCTCCAAGAGGCCTTCCCAGATTAACCCGCCTCTGCCTCGGCTCCCCCTCCCTTCCCCAGCCCCACAGCACTCAGGCATATGGGTATACATATATCTATAATTCCATTTATTTGTATCGATGCCTGTTTACGCGTTTTGATGTCTGGCTCCCCACCCCCAGACCGTGAGGCCGGCGTGGGCAGGGATGGTCTCTCTTTACTGCTCTATCGTACTTCCCGAGCGCTTAGCACAGTGCCCTGCGCTCAGCAAGCGCTCAGTAAATACGACCGAATGAATCGAATGAACGAAAGAATGACTGCGACGCAACAGAATCAGCGGGCACGTTTCCCGCCCTCAGCGAGCTTCCAGTCTCCGTCCTGGTTTTCCTCTGGGCCGGGCCTGACCCAGTCGATTTTCGTTACTGGTAATGACCGCAGTGTTTAGGCTCTTACTACGTGCTAAGCACTGGGGTGGACACAAGGTGATCAGCAGGGTACAGCCCATGTCCCACACGGGTCTCCCAGTCCAAACTGGATTTACCCAACCTTGTGGGTAATCTTGCTGAGGACTGTTGAGCGACTCACCCAAGGTCACCCAAGCAGGCAACGCGCTTACTCTCGTGTTGGTATTTGCTAAGCGCTTACTGTGCGCCGAGCACCGTTCTCGGCGCCGGGGCAGATACAGGGTAATCGGGTGGTCCCACGTGAGACTCACAGTTGATCCCCATTTTCCAGACGAGGTGCCTGAGGCACAGAGAAGCGAAGTGACCTGCCCACAGTCCCCCAGCCGATAAGTGGCGGAGCCGCGATTCGAACCCGTGAGCTCTGACTCCCAAGCCTGGGCTCTTGCCACACTGAGCCACGCTGCTTCTCTAAGACTGTCAGCTGACTGACTGACTCGAGACCGTCAGCTCGTTGCGGGCGGGGAATGTGACCGTTTACTGCTGTATCGGACCCTCCCGGGCGCTCAGGACAGTGCTCCGCACACAGCGAGCATTCGATAAATACGGTCGAAAGTGGAGGAGCCGGGATTAGAACCCGGGTCCCCTCCCTCCATCCATCCCGCCCTCTTTTCACTTAGACCAGGCTGCTTTGGCGTCGGGAACAGTTCCGAAGCAGGGTGGATTTTGACTTCTGCCAGGAGGGACGGGAATTTTAAGGCGAGCCTGGTGACAAAAGAATCTAACCGGCCGGAAGGTCCCCATTTCGGGCCGTTCCATCCCTGACCGGAAATAAGCGCTTAGAACAGCGCCCAGCATGTAGGAAGCGCTTCACAAACGCCGTCATCATCATCGTCGTCGTCGTTATTACTACGGATGTTATTATTAAAATGGAGATTCAATAGGTGTTCTCCCTCCTACTCAGACCGTGAGGCCCACGCGGGACAGGCACCGTGTCCAACCTGATAATCTCCGTATCCACCCTGGCGCTCAACGAAGCGCTCGGTACGTCGCCAGCGCGTGAACGTTGCTCTAGATTCGAATGTCTGTCCGCAGCCCAGCCCGCCATTTTGTCCCAAGCCTCTGCCCAGTCGGGGCAGGGGGTGTGAGGTCCTGCCAGTTCGGTGGAGGGACCGGACCCCCGACTGGCTCCCCGCGACCGTCTTTCGGGGCCCCCCGGGGGCCGGTCGGCCCGGACGCCCGTTCACCCACCCCGACGTCCCCGGGGCCGATCACAGGGGATCGGAGCTGGCTCTTGCAAATCGATCCGTCCGTGGCACCGACGGAGGATCCGCCGAGGGGCTAGCGAACGCGAAGCCCTGTGCTAAGCTCTCGGGAGAGTGCAACAGAAGCCTGCCACAGACTCCCCGCCCTCCAAGAGCTTATGATCCAAGGGGCTCTAGCTCTCTCATATTTACTGAGTGCTTCCTGAAAGCCGAGCACTGTACTGAGCACTTGGGGAGTTCCTTCTCTCCCTCTCTTTCCTTCTCCTTCTCTGTTAACCCTTCTATCCCTTTCTCTCTCCCTCCTCTCCCCCTCTCTCTCTCTCTCTCTCCCTCTCCTCCCACGGTTGGGCTCCCGAATCGAACTAGGGCGGCTCGGCAACACCCACAGGCGCTTGTCTCTGTCCACAGCTCCCGCTCGGCTTACCGTTTGGTCCGAACGGGACACGTCCGCGGCTCTGCCCACCGATATCCTCCCCTCCAGCCCCGCCTCCCCGAGACCCCCCGGATCCCGGAATGAGCCCACGGGGGAGGGGGAGAGCCTAGCCCCAAACGGAGCTCGGAATACCGCCGGCGGCCTCCGGCTCCGCGGCCCTCCGTGATTTGTTTAGGCCCCGCGCTATCCGGCTTCCTCCGTCGGCTCCGACTTCGTTCTGGGACTTCGTCGTTAACGCTACGAGGCTCTCTGGGACACGTCGATGTGGAAGGTGCCAGAACCCCGTTGATTATTAATGGCCGCTCAGAGCGTTCTGCGGCTCTCTCCGCCCGGAGCCGGCCTGGCCGGAGGAGCTCTTCCCCACCCCCTGGCGAGTCTCTTGCAAGGCTGTCTTAACATCGTCATTATTACGCGACGATTATCGCCATCGTTTCGGTTAAGCACCTACTACGCGCGTTCCCCGCACTGGCTCTGTTCTCCCGACAGGCAGCTCGGCCTAGTGGAAAGAGCCCGGGTCTGGGAGTCCGAGGACCTGGGTTCTAATCCCAGCTCTGCCCCTTGCCTGCTGCGCGACCTTCACCGGGTCGCTTCGCTTCTCTGGGCCTCGGTGCCCTCCTCCGTAAAATGGAGATTCGATACACGTTCTGCCCACTTCGACCGTGAGCCCCACGGGGGACGCGATGAGTGTGTTTCTATCCCGTCTCTTAGCTCGGCACACGGTAAGTACTTGAACGAATGCAACGATTATTACTGTACAGAAGCGGCGTGGCCTAGTGGAAGCAAGCGGACACTTGGATTGACTGTGGTGTCCGTCAAGCCCTTACTACGTGCCAGGCGCCGTTCTGAGCGCTGGGGCGGATACGAGCGAGCGGAGCGGGCTGGACACCATTCCTGTCCCACCTGGGGCTCACGGTCTGAATCCCCATTTTACGGATGAGGGAACCGAGGCCCGGAGAAGTGAAACGCCTGGCCCAGAGTCACACAGCAGACGGGTGGCGGAGCCGGGACTAGAACCCGGCGCCTTCTGACTCCCAGGCCCGGCCTCTGGCCACCAGGCCGCGCCGCTTCCCTGCCCCGATCCAGAAGAAGTTCCTTTCGGTCTGGTCCTCCAGATGAGAGGTCCCGGGAATTCCCACGAGGTGTTTACAGAGAAGAGGGCCAGCCCGTTTATCAGAAGGTGAGGAGAGGAAATCTTTATCCTCGTAAGCAGTCTCACCTCATCTGGGAGAAGACCCTCAGCCCCGAGGCCGGGGGCTGCCCCTCCGTGAGCCTCCGAGAGGGGAAGGGAGAAACCGCCGGGGGCCCAGACGGGGGTTTCTTATTCTCCGCTGTCCTCGTCGCCGTTGAATGAATGAATGAAAGTGGCAGTCCCAGAATTAGAACCCGCGTCTCCCGACTCCCAGGACCAGGCTCTTCCCATGAAGCCAACCTGCTTCCCAACGCTATTTCCTACCTTTTTTCCCATCCTACCTTTCAACCTGCTGGCACCTCGACACTTTCTCTTCACTAAAGGCTCTGGGGACTCATATCCTCTCCACCCTCCGGCACTACGGTGCACATCTTTACACTCTATCCCTTCCTCCTACCCGGAATTAATTTAGTGTCTGTCCCCCCCCCACCCCCCTTAGACCGTAAGCTCGTCGAGGGCAGGAATCTTGTCTCCTATCTCCTCTGTACCCTCCCAAGCGTTTCGCCCAGTGCTCTTGCACACGGCTCCGTAAATACTATTGACCGATGGATTGATTGGCGTCCATTACAGATCCGTCCCCTTCACTTCCCCTCCCCTGTGGCTGAGAATATTTGTTTGGAACCATCCAGGCAAGGGTTTCTGAATGGGAGGGAGGCAGCGTGGCCCAGTGGATAAAACCCGGGTCTGGGAGTCGGCGGACCAGGGTTCTAATCCCGGCTCCGCCTCTTGCCTGCTCTGCGACGCCGGGGCAAGTCGCTTAAATTTTCTGTGCCTCGCTTCCCTCGCGTGTAAAATGGGGATTAGGACTCTGAGCCCCGTGTGGGAGAGGAACTGGGTCCGAACTGAGAAGCGGAGTGACTTGACGGAGGACGAGTGGCCGAGCCGGGATTAGAACCCAGGTCCTTCCGACTCCCAGGCCCGGGTACTGCCCTCTAGGCCACGTCGCTTCTCGGCGTTTAGTTTCTTTCTGAAAGCTGAGACGATCATTTCCTTTTCCCTCTGAATCACTGTCTAGGGTTAGATATCGTTATTCTTTTGCCAGTCTCCGCGGAACTGAGTTAAGCGGAAGAGGTTAACGAGCGCGTTCCGTCAGAAAGTAAGGACTTGGAGGTAAGAAACGGAGGCCCTGCTATAAGAGCACGGCCAGTGGGGAACTTGGTAAATAGGGGTATTATGCTACCATCTGTACACATTTGCCCACGAGTTATTTCAAGTATCGAACGCTGGACGGAGACACAATTATTTTGCGAGCGGCAATTAGTTTTTCAAAAGGGGAGGAATATAATGGAGCTTTAGAAGAAAAGAAAAAAGCACGCAGTTCTGAAAAGTGCCTTTTCAAATGGAGAAATAATACCGAGTTGGGTTGTTCTGCTCCCAAACAGGTGACGCCAGCTTCCTCGGCCGACAGAATCGCCGATCTAACGGACGCCCTACTGCGCGAGGTGACGGCGAGAGCCGATCCCGTAGGGGGGTAGGATGGGGCTTTGCTACGTATCCTTGGGAAGAAGCGATACACCCATTTTGTTCCCGGGCCCCAGGGCCCAGCATTCGAACAATCCTCGCCCGGTAAAGGCTTGGAAAGCTTGGTATCCACCAACTCCGCTATGCCGTAGGCGCCCCGGCACTTAGTACGGCGCTCGGCACAAAGCGGAGGGCGGGCAGGTAGACGGGCAGGAGGGGAGGCGAACGAGCGGGAGCGAGCACAAGCAGGAGCGAGCCAAGGAGAGAAGGGAAGTCTTCTTGGAGGAGACGGGCCTTCGACGGCGCCGTTAATTTCCGCGGAAGGGCTTCTCCCCGGCACGTCACCGCACGTGAGAGACACCAAAGGGAGAGGGTTTTCGCGTGGGATCTGAGCAGTCACGATGATAGCGGTAAGGGAGGTATCGGTTAAGCACGTAACTCCGTGCCAGGCGTCGTACTAAGCGCTGGGATAGATGCAAGATCAGCAGATCCCACGTGGGGCTCCCGGTCCGAGGAGGAGGGAGAGCAGGGATTGACTCCCCCTTTTGCAGCGAAGCGACTCGCCCAAGGTGACACAGGCAGGGGGAAGCAGGAGACAGCTGAGAGATGCGGCTCCGTCCCCTCCTCCTCCTCCTCCTCCTCCGTCCCAGATGCCTCTAGCACCTGGATGAAGTGGGTCGGGTCAGCCTGGTCCGAGCCCCCGCCTTCAGCGCTTAGAACGGTGCTCGGCACGTAGTAAGCGCCTAACGGGCGTCATCGTTATTTTCATCGTTTTAGGCTGGAGGGAGAGGAGCAGTGTGGCCTGGTGGATAGAGCCCTGGCCTAGGACTCGGAGGACCTGGGTTCTAATCCCCAGCTCCGCCACTTGATGATAATGAGGATGAGACTAATGGCATCTGTTGAGTGCTTACTACGTGCCAAGCTCTGTTCTGAGTGCTACGGTAGATACGGGTCTTCTAGACTGTGAGCCCGTTGCCGGGTAGGGATTGTCGCCGTGGCTGAATTGTACTTCCCAAGCGCTTAGTACAGTGCTCTGCACGCCGTAAGCGCTCGGTAAGTACGACTGAATGGATGAATTCGAGGAAATCAGGTTGTCCCACGGGGGGCTCACAGTTTTAATCCCCGTTTTGCAGATGAGGAAACCGAGGCCCGGAGGAGTGAGGTGGCTCGCCCGAGGTCACCCGGCGGGCACGCGGTGGAGCCGGGACACGCGTCTGCTGGGTGACTTTGGGCGAGTGACTTCACTTCTCCGGGCCTCGGTCACCTCATCTGCAAAACGGGGATGAAGAGCCCCGGGTGGGACGGGGACGGGATCTGACCTGATTGGCTTGTGTCTACTCCAGCGTTTCGAACAGTGCCTGGCATATGATAACCGCTTAACAGATACCATCAAAAGAAAGAAATGAAGAGCGGCTGGGAGGAAAGGAATCGAGCGGAAAGCCTGCTTGTCTCCCGCCGGTGAGCCGAGAATAGAAGATGTAGCGTTCACACTTCGGCTGGCCGGGACGGCCTCGACGTGTCTGGTTAGGGGCCCCGGGAGGGAGAGAGCCAAGCCGAATAATACCCGGGTTGTCCCAGTTAGGACCCGAGGAAGGCAGAAGAGGAGAGGCCTGGGAAATTCTTCTCGGATCGGGATTGGCGGCGGGAGGGGGGACGGGAGCCCGGATGGAATCAAGGATGCAGCCCAAGGAATGGCTGGAGAGAGAGACGGAAAGAGACAGAGAGAGATAGAGAGATCCTACCCTAGGGGTACCGGGCCACCGGCCGCATCTTTGCCTCCATCCCTGGGTGAGACCCACAGTGCCACAGAAGACACGGCGGGAGTTGGGCGGGGGTGGGGGAGGGAGCCCAGCCACCGGTCATCCAGGAGTCGGAGACCCCAGACTTCAGAAAGGTCATCTCGTCCGGCCCCCCGGCGGGGCTGGGAGGGGAGCTCCACCAGCACCAGTGGATGACAGTCTTCAGAAAAGCGATCGGGTTCCAATCCCGGCTCCTCCTCTTGTCTGCCGGGAGACCCTGGGAAAGTCACCTCCCTTCTCTTTGCCTCGGACGCCTCATCTGTAAAGTGGTGACGAAGACTGCCAGCCCCGCGTGGGACACGGACCGTTGCGGCCCACCTGATTATCTTCTACCTACCCCAGCCCTTAGTACAGTGCCCGGTGTATAGTGAGGGCTTAACGGATACCATTTAAATGAAATGAAAATCCCCCCCCCCCCCCCCGCCTCAATTCCCAGCGATCCCCAGACCCACGTTCACCGGAAGATCCCCGACTGAGGGTTTTCTGAGCGGAAACAGGCTCGGGTCTGATCGCTCCCGTGTGAAGATGTCCCAGAGGCCCTCCACAGCGAGATTCCCAGTGAATTGGAAAGACGGGCAGAGGGTCTGGTGGGCACCGTCCCCAACCGATCCCCTCATCAGTCTTTGATTAGTTCTCTGTGACCTTCTCATCGGTCTCCTCGGCACTTGAGAGCACCCGTCGGCCATTCGTTTATTTGCCCGCCCCCGTTTGCCACTTGTATCTACTCTCTCGTTCCAAAACTATCGAAAATTCAGCCATTTGCATCTGCTTTTTTTTCACGGCATCTGTTAGGCGCTTACTATTCATTCGGTAGTATTTATTGAGCGCTTACTATGTGCAGAGCACGGTACTAAGCGCTTGGAATGTACAAATCGGTAACAGAGACAGTCCCTGCCCTCTGACGGGCTTACGGTCTAATCGACTAAATGCCGGGGTAGATAAAACGTAATCGGGTTGGACACAGTCCCCGTCCCACTTGGGTCAATCAATCAGTCGTACTCAGCGAGCGCTTACTGTGCGCAGGGCACCCGACTAAGATCTCGGGAGAGGACGACGCAACGGAGTCGGAGACGTTTTCCCGTCCGCAACCCGCTTCCGGTCTGGGGGGGGGGGGGTCCGAGCCCCACACACCTGAACTCCGAGGGGCAGAGGAGAAACTGGAAGGGAAAATGGCTCCCGCAAAGCTCCCCGGGATCCCTCTGAGGATCGCATCCGGAACGTCCCCAGCCCTCCACCGGTCTCGGCTAAGGGAGGGAGAGTCGAGCAGAGGCCCGTCCACTCCACCCCGAGCTTGGGCAGCGGCATCCGCTCCAACACAAAACTCCCCCGCGTTGGGCGGCAGCGGCCCGGGAGAGAGTCGAGGGCGGAGACTCGGGCTCCCCGCGCGGAAGACGGCGACGGTCAACCGCTTTCCGGATCTTGACCAAGATGGACCCGCTACCAGGACGCTCGCAGATGGAGGTGGGGCGAACTGCGGGAGACGTGGAGTTGCTGTGGGTAGGGAACGACTCGACAGCTTAGGAGAAGACAAGAACGTGTCTGTCGTCGTCGTGTAAATACGATTGGATAAATGATTCGCCCAAGTTCCGGCCCTCGGGGCTGGTCCGGGCGGTGGAGGCTCCAGGCCCTCGGGACCACTGCCGTCCCGGCGGGAAAGGGGGGAGGCCGGTGCCCCCCGGGGAGGAGCGGGGCGGGAAGGCTCATCCCACCAGCGACCTTTCCCTCGGCCCGCCCCGCTACCCCCAAGACCCGAGAGACACCCTGCGGGCAGGGAACGTTTCTACCAACTCCGTTCTCTTGTCCTCTCCCAAGCGCTCAGGACGGCGCCCTGCACACGGTAAGCGCTCAGTAAATACGACGGATCCATCGATTGATCGAGAGCAGGGAGTGGGGGAGGTTGGCCGTCTCTCCAAGTGGGAGAAGGAAGTTTCCGTGGGAATGTGGGGCGGGTTTTCTTCCTTCGGAAGCTCCCGGGGTGGGGGCGGTGGCAGAGGGGAGGGGGCGGGAGCCGACGCGGACCCTCGCCAAAGTGGTTCGCTGCCGCTTAAGTGGGCTGGGGCCATGGCCGAGGGCCAGCTGCATCCCCTCCCACCCGAAGGAAAGGCGATGGGAAAAATAGATCTCCATGGGTGTGGGAGGTGGGGAGGTTTGCAAGGCAAATGCGGAGAAACCATCCACAATCTGGCTATTTCTCCCAAGAAGATTTGGGAGGAGGAGGAGGAGGAGGAGGGCGGGGGGAAGGTGGGCTGCGGGCACGTGGATAGGGCTTAAAGGGCAGAATTAGGGGCCATCTTTTTTTTTTTTTTTTTGTGACGGTACCTGTTAGGCGCCTATGTGCCAGGCACCGTACTAAGCCCCGGGGTAATACAACCTAACCGGGTTGGACCCGGTCCCCGTCCCACACGGGGTTCACTGTCTTCATCCCCACTTGACAGACGAGGGACCTGAGGTCCGGAGAAGTGAAGTGACTCGCCCGAGGTCACGCAGCAGACAGGCGGCAGAGCTGGGGGTTAGAACCGTATTCTCCCAAGCGTCTAGTACGGTGTTCTGCACGGAGTGGAAGTGCTTGACAGACCGAATGGATGAAAGAAAGGTCTTTCTGCCTCCCAGGTCCGTGCTCTGTCCGCTAGGCCACGTTGAACGCGCCGGCCTTTAGCTTTCCCGGTCCTCCTGGCCTCTCTCTCCCTCACTCCCAACCAAGAGCGCGGGACTGGGAGCCTAGAGATCTGAGTTCTAATCCCGCCTCTGCCCCTTGCCTGTTGAGAGACCTCGGGCAAGACTCGGGTTCCCCTCAGTAACCTCATCTATCAAATGGGGGTTTGAAATAAAAATAATAATGACGACGACGGCATTTGTTAAGCGCTTAGTATGTGCAAAGCACTGTTCTAAGCGCTGGGGGACACACAGGGTGATCAGGTTGTCCCACGTGGGACTCGCGGTCTTTATCCCCATTTTACAGATGGGGTAACTGAGGCAGAGAGAAGCGAAGTGGCTTGCCCTAAATCACCCAGCCGACAAGAGGCGGGATTAGAACCCATGATCTCTGACTCCCCAGCCTGGGCTCTTGCCACTGAGCCGTGCTGCCTTTCGCTCAGACGGGGAGCTCCGTGTGGGTTGGGGACTCTGTTCTGATTATAGTCAGTGTACTCCAGTGCTCATTGGCTTGGCGTGTCATAGGTTCTTAAATACTATATTATTGCCCTTATTATTATTACTATTATTAGGTAAATAGAGCAGCCACACAAACCACTTTTCCAAAGCTCCAGCCCGCTGACTTCTGTCCCCCGTCTTTCACCCTTTGCGGTCACCCCCAGGGGACTGTGGAATAAACCAAGGTCCGCAGAGCTCGGCCGGTAGTAAGTACTTTAACAGATACCGCTATTATTACGATGACGATGATTATGACTATCCTCGGAGGATCGCGGGGTAAACTGAGGGCCGGGCAGGGAGCAGCCGGGGCCGCTGAACTCCGGCGGCGGAGATTGTACCGGAAACAGCGTGAGAAGCGGCGTGGCTGAGCGGAAAGAGCCCGGGCCTGGGAGTCAGAGGACCTGGGTTCGAACCCTACCTCTGCCAGTTGCTCGCTGTGGGACCTCGGGCCGGTCGCTAGTCGCCTCTGTGCCTCCGTTTCCTCAACCGTAAACTGGGGATCAGATCCTGCTCCCGCCTACTTAGACTTTGAGCCCCAGGTGGGAGAGGGGCTGGGTCCAATCCGATTAGCTGGTACCGACCGCAGCGCTTAGAACATGGGTGGTGAGCGCTGAACTAATGACAGGGCTTGACACACCGTAAGCGCTTAACAAATACCATCGTCATTATTATCGGCATTAAACACTACGACAAACTAAACCGGGGGCTCAGAGACTGAGCTAGAGACCCACTCCTCTCAGGGCAGGTCCAGTGGGCTGGGGACTGGGCTGGGGGCGGTTCTCCAGAACTCTTTCCCAACAGGGAAGGAGAAAAGCAACCGCTCGGAGAAACAAAACAGCCAGAGACTGTGTTGGGGGGGGGGGGGGGGGGCCGGTCTCAGACGCGTCTCCCAACAAGTCCACCTGACCTCCCGGCCGCCATGTTGACACTTTTCCTCATTCTTCTCCAGACTGGAAACTCACTGCGGGCAGGGGACGATGGCTCTCCCCGCCTTTGAAGCCCCAGTGAAATCCGGCCTCCTCCAAGAGGCCTTCCCCGACTAAGCCCTCGTCTTCTCTTGCGCTCAATAAATACCGTTGCTGGATTGCCTGGGGAGGCAGAAGTCCTGAGATGGCAGTCGGGAGGACATACCCGGGAAGGAGGCCGCTTAATCTGGGAAGGCCTCTTGGAGGAGGTGGGGTTTCGGTAGGGCCCTGAAGATGAGGAGCGTCGAGGACCGGTGGATTGGCAGAGGGAGGGAGGAAGGGCGGCGGGGGGGAACCAGGGCAGGGGATGAGGATGTGAGTGGTCTGAGCAGGCCTAACTGCAGCGGGCCAGCAATCGACGGTATCTATCGAGCGCTTACCGTTCCTTCGGTCGTATCTACCGAGCGCTTACTGTGCGCGGGGCCCGGAAAGTACAGTTCGGTCACCGTGAGCTGAGAATTGTACCCAGCACTCGGGAAAGTCCAGCAGAACGGAGCTGGCGGACCTACCCGCGACGAGTTCACGGGCTAGAGGGGGAGACGGACCTTGACGCAGAGAAACAAATGCCCGCCGTGGACGGGAGAGTTGTGGGGCTGAGGGAGGGGTGAACGGAGGGAGCAAAATCGAGGGAAAGGGCGAGACAGAGGGCGGTGGGAGAAGAGGAAAGGAGGGCTCGGTCGGGGAAGGCCTCTTGGAGGAGCCGGGTTTTTAATAAGGCTTTGAAGAGGGGGAGAGCGATCGGCAGTAGCCATAGCAGCAGTGGAGGCGGGAGCTGTTAAAGCGATGCCGTGGCAAAGTGTCTCCCCTCGCACCCACGGAACCGGCCGGGGCGATAGGTCGGCTCAGGGGAGTGGACCACAGGTGGATCTGGTGTGGGCCACGTGGCTGAGACCACCCCCCGAAGAAACCCCCTTCTGGCTTCCCCGACCAATTGGTTTTTTGCCTCTCTGCTGGGTGAAAAAGTTCCCTCTTTTCCGGGGAAATATCCCAGACGGTCCTGGGCCTTTGCAGCGCTGCCCATCCCCGCCCGCTGGCACCGCTGGGCGAGGGGCACCGGATCCCGCTGCTTTCTCCTCACAGTTGGGCATAGGGCCGGCCGGTGTCCGTCCCGCTCCCTGGCCCTCCGGGGAGAATTGCCCGGGGGCGGTCAGTTAGTGCCCGCCAAGCGGGTTTCCTGTCCTCGCCCCCCGGCCTGCTTTCCCCTCGGCGACCTCTCCCCGTCCTCACACCTCCGGGGACCCCCGATCACACCTGGACGCCTCCACACGGCTCCTCCACCTGGACCCCCGACTCTGGGCCTATTATTTAAGCTGGTCTCACCTTCCCCTTCAGAGACCGCCCCCTGACCCAGTTGCACCCGGCCACCCGGCACACCAGCCTCCGACCTGGACTTCAAATTCTGTGCCTACAGGTTAAGCTGGTCTCGCCCTCCCCACCCCACCCCCACACCTCAGGGACCCCCGATCACGCCTGGCCACCCTGCGCACAGATCCCCCCCCCCCCCCCGCCTGGACCCCAAAATCTGCCCGGTATTTATCGTTAATAATAATAATGGCATTTGTTAAGTGCTTACCGTGTGCCAGACACTGTTCTGAGGGCTGGGGTGGTTCAAGCAAATGGGGTTGGACACAGTCCCTGTCCCACATGGGGCTCACGGTCTCAATCCCCGGTTTTCCAGATGAGGCAACCGAGGCCCAGTGAAGTGTTTGACTCGCCCAAGGTCACGCAACAGACTAGCGGCGAGGCCGGGATTAGAACCCACAGCCTTCTGACTCCCAGGCCCGGGCTCCAGCCGCTACGCCGTGCTGCTTCTCACCTGCGGCCTGCTAAACCGTAAGCTCCTCAAGGGTAATAATGATGACGACGATGATGTTGGTATTTGTTAAGCGCTTACTGCGTGCCGAGCACCGGGGTAGATACAGGGTCATCAGCTTGTCCCACGTGAGGCTCACAGTCTTCAACCCCATTTTACAGAGGGATCCCGTCAACCGACTCTACTGCACCGTCCTCTCCCAGGGACCTACTCCGGCGCTCCGCACACGGTAAGCGCTCAGTAAATACCACTGAAAGATTGAACTCTCCGGGACGGAAGCGAGGTCCCCCGCGTGTCACCGACCCTCCGAGGGCCGTTGCGGTGAGCCCCCGGACTCGGAAAATCCGTTCGTCGAGATGCTCAGGTTGACTCTCTCCCCAGGAATGATGATAATGTTGCTATTTGTTAAGCGCTTATTATGTGCGGAGCACTGTTCTAAGCGCTGGGGGAGATACAGGGGAATCAGGTTGTCCCACGTGGGGCTCCCAGTTAATCCCCATTTTACAGATGAGGGGACTGAGGCCCAGAGAAGTGAAGTGACCCGCCCACAGTCACACGGCTGACGAGTGGCGGAGCCGGGATTGGAACCCATGACCTCTGACTCCCAAGCCCGAGCTCTTTCCACTGAGCCACGCTGCTTCTCGTGGAGCTTTCTAGGCTGGGGTGGCCTCCTGGAGAGACCCCGGGATGGGGAGACAGGAGACCCAGGTTCTAAGTCCGCCTCTTCTACCTGCCTGCCGGGTGACCTCGGACAAGTCACTTAACGTCCCTGCGACTCTTTGGTAAAATGGACACGAGGTCCCTGCTCTCCCCGTCCCTCGGATTGAGTCTGAGCTTCTTGTGTGTTCCCTCAGTACTTGTGAATATATGTCAATATTTATTATTCTATTTATTTTATTAATTACGTGTATATTATCCCTAATTCTGTTCATTTCTACTCATGCTACTGATGTCCGTCTCCCCGCTTCTAGACCGTGAGCCCGTCGGCGGGTGGGGATTGTCTCTCATCTGTTGCCCAACTGTCCTTTCCGAGCGCTCAGTACAGTGCTCTGCACACGGTAAGCGCTCAATAAATGCGATCGAATGAATGAATGTACTGTAACTCCTCCAGTGCTTAATGCAGTGCTTGGCGCAGAGTGAGCGCTTAGCAAATACCTCAGTTATTATTAATGTACAGATAATCCTATAATAATAATCGCCGTCATTAAACCGCTGCGGGCTCCGAAGGGAAGCAGCGCGGCCTAGGGGAAAGAGCCCGGGCCTGGGAGTCAGAGGACTTGGGTTCTAATCCTGGCTGCTGGGTGTCCTTGGGCAAGTCCCTGAATTTCTCCGGGCCTCAGTCTCTTTAGCGGAAAACAGAAAATCAAGACCCGTTCTCCCTTCCGCTTAGAGGGGGAGACTGGGACCGTCCACCCCGATCACCTCGTACCCATCCCGACGTTTAGTACGGAGCCCGGCACACTGGCACACGTAGTAAGCGCTTGACCAGCACCGTATATTAACAGATAAAGAACATCCCCGACTCCCTACGAACTGGGGGACGACTGTCCGGGAGCCACCCAAGAAGGCACAGCCAGAGCCAAGCGGTTCGCTTCCCGACACATTTCTCCGCTCTATTAAGGCAAAGTCAAAAACGGCGAGGAGGCCCCTGTGTTGTTGACAACTCGAACGGCCAATTAAGAGGCGAAAATAAAATGCACCACCAAGCACCCGGCTGGCTGGGGGCCAAACGTCAGAAATAGACAGAACGGAACGATCAAGAAATCAGGTCCAAACCAAGACGGCGGGCTCAATTACCAGAAATTAGGAAAGGAAATGAGAAGGCGAGATGGGGAAGACGCGCACGTTAGTCCCCGGCTGCGCGTCGGGCCGGCTCCGGAGGTGGAAAGGTCTATCTTTTCTCTCTGACGGGACGTCTGTCGGGTCTCGGTCCCCCTAAGGAGGACGTCCCTAAGGGCGAGGCCTCCGCCCTCCCGACTCAGTCATTCAGTCGTATTTATTGAGCGCTTACTGTGTGCGGAGCACTGTACTAAGCGCTTACCCCAGTCAAGGCGAGTCGAGTCGCCTCCGCCGGGCTTGGGCCCGGTTCCTTCGGGAGCCATTAGATGGTGCTGGGGTAAACGTGGGCCCTTGATATTCGCCCCGCAACACTCACGAATGTACCTCTCAACTAGACATTAATAATAATGATAATTATGGTATTCGTTAAGCGCTTACTATATGCCAAGCACTGTTCTAAGTGCTGGGGTAGATACAGGGTGATCAGGCGGTCCCACGTGGGGCTCACACTTTTAATCCCCATTTTACAGATGAGGGAACTGAGGCCCAGAGAAGTAAAGTCGGAAGTAAAGTCACACGGCAGACGAGCGGCAGAGGCGGGATTAGAACCCGCATCCTCTGACTCCCAAGCCCGGGCTCTTCCCACTAAGCCACGCTGCTTCTCAGCTATACGGATAGCTCAGCTTATAGATATTATAGGCTATTCCTTTATCAATCAATCATATTTATCGAGCGCTTCCGATGCGCAGAGCGCGGTAATAAGCGCTTGGGAGAGTGTGAACTAGCAGACCCGTTCCCCGCCCACGAGGAGCCTACAGTCGGGAGGGCGAGACGGCCAATCACACGAATAAATAAATCATGGCTAATCTATAATTTAAAGATGCGTACTTAAGTGCTTAGGGCTTGGGGGAGTATCAAACTTCCAAAGCTCTACATTAACGTCCGTCTCCCCCTCCAGACCGTAAACTTGTTGTGGGCAGGAAACGTCCCTCCCGACTCTGTTATATTTTCCTCTCTCTCTCCCAAGTGTTCAGTCCAGTGCCCTGCGGACAGTAAGCACTCGATTAATACGACCGATCGACCGATAGATACAATGCCGTGACGGGGGCCGACTGTCGATCATTCACTGTCGCACGTATTGAGCTTTTACTGTGTGCAGAGCCTTCATTCAGTCGTGTTCATTGAGCGCTTACTGCGTGCAGAACACTACTAAGCGCTTGGAAAGTACAATTCAGCAATAAAGAGAGACCATCCCTGCCCACGCCGGGCTTACGGTCAATCCGTCGATGGTACGGAGCGCCCTAGATGCGATACGAAGGTCACCGTAAGAGTAGCAAGATACGCACATCCTGTCTTCGGGGTGCTTACGATTTAATCGAGGAGACGGACAGACGTAACAGACGGCGAAAGCAGGAGGGAGTGCAAGGATAAAGTGGGAAGCCGGAAAACGACATCAGCGAACAGTGGGGCCTAAATGGAAAGAACCCGGGCCTAGGAGTCGGAGGACCCCGGTCCCGGTGCCGGCTCTGCCGCCTGACGTCGATCGAGTCACTTCACTTCTGCAGGCTTCAGTTTCCCCCTCTGTGAAATGGGGATAAAGGGGAAGCAGCGTGGCTCAGTGGAAAAGAGCCTGGGCTTCAGAGTCAGAGGTCATGGGCTCGATGCCCGGCTCCGCCACTCGTCAGCTGTGTGACTGTGGGCGAGTCGCTTAACCTCTCTGGGCCTCAGTTACCTCATCTGTAAAATGGGAATTAACTGTGAGCCTCACGTGGGACGACCCGATCACTCTGTATCTCCCTCAGCGTTTAGAACGGTGCTCTGTACATAGTAAGCGCATAACAGATACCAACATTATTATTATTATAAAATATCTGTCCTCCCTCCCTCGTGGAGGAGGAGCCGAGTCCGTTGCCTCGTGGAAAGGGCACGATCCGGGGAGTCAGAGGAGCTGCGTTCTGATCCCGGCTCTGCCGATTCCACGTTGCGTGACCCGTTGGGCGAATCACTTCGCTTCTCTGGGTCTCGGTTCCCTCGTCCGCAAAGGGGGGAGTCAATCGCTGTTCTCCCTCCTACTCAGACTGTGAGCCCCGCGTGGGACCCGACGATCTTGTATCTACCCCAGCGCTTAGTACGGTGCCTGGCACCTAGTCGGCGCTTAACCGACACCTCGGCCATTGTCCCCCGGCGCTCGGCAGAGAGGAAGCCCTTAATAAATGCCCCCGTTCTCATTATATACAATTGAATGACAATACACAAGCGTACGCCAGCGCTGAGGAAAGCACATCGCGTGCTGAGGACTGCCTTAGAAATCTTTCCCGGGGAATCCAGGAAGATTTGGGAGAGAGAGTGTGCGGGGTGGGCGGGTGTCAGAGGACCAGAAGCTTCTTTACTTCTCTCCACCCACACTGCTCTCCCAACTGGCTCTGAGAGCCTCCTTCCTTCCCCACGAAAGACAGCTGATCAGTTCTCCTTCCTCCGGGATCATCTCGGAGGCCGGCGAAATTGAGACAAGAACTGTTTGAGTCGATCAATCCCCGTTTCTGGCATTTACGGGGCGCCGACAGTGTGCAGAGCACTGCGCTGACCGCCCGGGAGAGTCCGGTACGAGGGAGTCGGCCCAACGGTCGGTTTGAGAGGCGGCACGGCCTAGCGGAAAGAGCACGGGCCTGGCTTCTGATCGTGGCTCTTCCGCTTGCTTGAAGTCACTTCGCTTCTCTCTACCTCGGTTTCCCCGTAAAGCGGGAATTAAATCCTACTTCCTCCCACTCGGACTGGGACCCTGTCCAATCTGATTAACTGCGTCTACCCCAGAACTTAGAACAGCCCTTAACACACAGCACAGTACAGTGCTCTGCACACGGTAGGTACTCGATAAATACCACTGATTGATTGATTGATTGATCCGCCAGAGCGCCCGTTCCTGGGAATCCGGGGGCAGAGGCGAGCCTTGCCCGTGGACCTCCCGGGCCCAGAGGTGAGAGACCACCTTCCTCCCGGAGTCTGTTTCCCCGCAAGAGCAGGGGAGGGGGAGTCAAATGGGAGGCTGAATCATTGTTTCCTCATGAATGAAAATTCCTCGCCGAAAGCTAGGGAGGCAAGAAACGACTCTACCCACCATCAAGAAGCCTCCATTATCCTAGCAGAGGGGGCGTCTCCTGAGAAATGAAAGGTGTAACCCTCTTTCGGGGGGGGGGGGGGGGCGACTCTTGAGAAATAATAATAATAACGGCATTCGTCAAGCGCTGAGAAATGAAAAGTGTAGCCCTCTTTTTA
This sequence comes from Ornithorhynchus anatinus, assembly GCF_004115215.2. NCBI lineage: Eukaryota > Metazoa > Chordata > Mammalia > Monotremata > Ornithorhynchidae > Ornithorhynchus > Ornithorhynchus anatinus. The sequence continues at coordinate 3,686,159 of NC_041752.1, read as the reverse complement.
TAGAGAAGCAGCGTGGCTCAGTGGGAAGAACCCGGGCTTGGGAGTCAGAGGTCGTGGCTTCGAATCCCGGCTCTGCCACTTGTCAGCTGTGAGACTAGGGGCAAGTCACTTAAGTTCTCTGTGCCTCAGTTACCTCATCTGTAAAATGGGGATTAACTGTGAGCCTCACGTGGGACAACCTGATTACCTTCTATCTACCCCAGCTTAGAGCTTAGAACAGTGCTCTGCACATAGTAAGCGCTTAACAAATACCAACACTATTATCATATGCACTTCAATCTCTGCCCTGAGGCCATCTGATATTCACCCCGCCTCCCCGACATTCAGGTACACATTTTTAAATTATAGATTCTAAGTGACCTATTTATTCATATTAATGTCCGTCTCCCCCTCCAGACCGTAAGCTCGTTAGGGGCAGGGAACGCGTCTGCTCATTCGGTTACACTCTACCCTTCCGAATGCTTAGTCCAGGGATCTGCACATGGTAACTGCTCAATAAATACGATTGAATGACGGATTAACGGAGGAGGGGAAGGAAAAGGAGGATGAGGAAGGGGACAAGGAGGAAGAGGAGGATCCCAAGCGCTTAGTCCAGTGCTCTGCACACGGTAAGCGCGCAATAAATACGATCGATAGATTGGCGGAGGAGGGGACGCGGGCGAGGGAGAGAAGCCGGGGAAGAGGGGAGGCGGGGGGAGACGGAGGACGTCTCAGCGAGGAGATGGGCCAGGGGTGAATGAGGGCTAATTCCCCCATGTCCGCATTTCCATGCTGACTTGCAGCTGCGCGTGCGGCTGAGGGGTTGGAAATCTTGGAGAGTTTTCTTCTTCTTGGAACAGAGTGGGGAGTCTGTGGCCTTCCAGCTGCCTGGTGCCTTGTTCCATTAAACAATTGGAATTTTATCTTCCTGGCTATAATTATCTCATTGGAAATCGTTCCTCTGGTCACGCAGAGTTGCTCCCGCTACGCTCCCTTCGGCGGAAATGGCTTCTCCGGGCAGGAAACGCTCTCCTGCAGGGTCCGGTCCCACCGAGCCCTTACCGCGCGGGCGAAACGCAGACCGTAGGGGTGGGTTTGCTGGCCGGAGGGAAGGAACAGGCCGGGAGGCTTTCCCGAGGATGGTGGAATTCGGGGTGGGATCAATCAGAGCACATAATAAACGCTTAACGAAGGCCGTAATTATCAGTATTATTATCTGTCAAGTCATCTGTTATCCGGTGCGGAGAAGCAGCGAGACCTAGGGGCTAGAGCCCGGGCCCGGGAGTCGGGGGACCCGGGTTCTAATCCCCGCTCCCCTCCTTGACTGCTGTGCGGCCTTGGGCCGGCCCCTCCCTTTTCTGGTCCTCGGTATCCTCAGATGTAAAATGACCCGAGAAGCCATGCGGCCTACCGGACAGAGCCCGGGCCTGGGAGTCAGAAGGACCTGGGTTCCGATCCCAGCTCTGCCGCTTGTCCACTGTGTGACCTTGGGCAAGTCACTTCACTGGGCCTCAGTGACCTCATCTGTAAAATGAGGATGAAGACTGTGAGCACCATATGGGACGGGGGCCATGTTCAACCTGATTACTTTGCATCCAACCCAGCGCTTAGAACAGTGCCTGGCACATAGTAAGCGTTTAACGAATACCACAGTTGATTCTCTGGGCCTCAGTAACCGTATTCGTTCATTCAATCATATTTATTGAGCGCTTACTGCGTGCAGAGCCCGGTACTAAGTGTTTGGGAAAGTACGGTACAGCAACAGAGAGAGACAATCCCTGCCCACGGTGAGCTCACGCTCGAGAAATAGCTCACATTTTATCTGTAAAATGGGGATTAAGACTCCGTGCCCTGTGTGGGACAGGGACTGTGTTCAACCCGATTTGACTGTATCTACCCCAGCGGTTACCGTAGCGTCTGGCACACAGTAAGCGCTAAAGAAAACCCAATTTCTCCGATGCCCCAAGAGCACCTAACAGCCTGGGGCCACCAGCCACAGTCCGACTGGAAACAGAGGCTCTTAGCAGCCCCCCGGGCCCGGCCACCCCCATCCGCTTCCAACCGCCCCCCGACAGCGGGCAAGGTCGACCCATCTCGGCCTTCCGGTGAGACTTTCCCGAGCCTCACCGGGAGCCCGGTGAGACCCAGAAAGGGCCAACCGGCCGGTCGGTCGGCCGGGGTAGCCCTGCCGCCCCCCGAGTCGGGGTCTAGGGAAGGGCGGGAGGGAGGGGGGGGTCGGGACCCCCACCCCGGGGGGACCGTTAGCCTGGGGCGACTCTTAAAGCGGCCGCGGCCGGGAAGCGGGTGAGAACTTGGGAACGGAACCTTCTCCTGAAGGCGACGGAGCGGGCCCGCCGGCTCGATTCTTCCCCATCAATATTGATGGAGCACTTAGTGCCGTCGCCCCTAAGTGCGGCGGCGGGGGGGGGGGGGGGACGCCGGGGGGTTACCCGGGAGAGGGGAGCGGTGGTGGGGCGATGGTGGCTTGGCTCCCACTCAGGCGCCGGACATCCAGCCCCACGGCACCCCGGGCTGGACGGGGCCTGAAGGCCGGGAGAGGAGGGATTGGGGTGAGCCGGGGAGAGGCCGCCTGGCCTGGGGTTCTAATCCCACCTCCGCCGTCTGCCTGCCGTGTGGCCTCGGACGAGTCACTTCACTTCTCTGGGCCTCGGTTACCTCTTCTGTAAAAGGGGGATTAAGACCGGGCGCCCCACGAGGGACGGGGACTGTGTCCAACCCCGTTCGCTTACACCCACCCAGCGCTCAGTACAGCGCCTGGCACTCGGTAAGCACTTAACAGATGCCACCATTATCATTATTACCGCGGGCACAACAGCACACCAGACGTGGTAGACGGGTTCCCCGCCCACAAGGAGCTTGCAGTCTAGAGGGGGATTCGGACAGCGATATATACAAGTCAGTCACAGATATCATCCCCGGAAGCTTACTGGGTGCTGAGCACTGTACTAAGCGCTCGGGAGAGCGCGACGCAACGGAGTCGGGAGACGCATTCCCCGCCCACAAGGAGCTTCCGGTCTAACCGGGGAGACGGACAACCATCGGTCGATTGCAAGAGGTCTCGTTATGCTCAGAAAGCGGGCATAAGAGCCCTGCAGCAAAATCCGCAGAGGTCGGTCACTTGGCCGTCGCAGAAACTGCAGCTCTCCCTCGCGCGCTCTCTCTCTCTATTTCTCTCTCCCCTGGCTAGCGGGAAATGCTTACCCCATTGATTATCAGCTGGAAGAGATTCCAGCCACTTCTCAGCTCAGGGTTGATGTGGGACCTGAACGGACCGACTCCGTCGGTCACCCTGGGGCATTCAAAATGCGGGCGGGGCTGACCCGACCACCGTCCTCCTCCTCGGAAGCCCCCCCGGCCCAACTCTCTCTCGGAGTCCGACGGCAGTGATCGCCGGGGGCTCGCCGACCACCCCCATCTCGGCCAAACTGACTTGCGGACCACGTCGTAAGGGTTGGGCGGACGGCTGGAGCAGAGAAACGAGGAGCGTCCGTCGTCCAACTCCTCCCAACTCACCGCTGCCCTGGGGTGTGTTGCCCAAGTGCGTCGTTTTTCTCCTTCCGCATAACCACACTGGGGTGCGTTATCCAACTACTTCACTCCTCCTCCTCGTCATCCCAGGTGGGGTGTGAAAACTGGGGGCTCCGTCCTCTTCTTCCCTGGTCATCGCACTGGGGTGTGTGACGAGTGCTTCCTGCTCCTCTTCCCGCTACCCACACCGGGGTGTGTTACCCGAGGGCTTCGTTCTCCTCCTTCCGCACAACCTCACTGGGGTACGATACCCAAGTGCTTCACGCTCCACCTTCTCTTCCCGGGCACTGAGGGTGCGTCCCAGGGTTACTGTCCACTTCCCAGGCAACTGCACTGAGGTGTGTTACCCAAATGCTTCACTCTCCACCTCCTCTTCCCAGGTAACTGCACTGAGGTGTGTCACCCACGTGCTTCCCTCTCCTCCTCCTCCCCCTCCGGCTCTCCCCCGTCTCCGTCCAGGCCGGGGCTAGGACTACCGTTCGTTAGCAACGGTGGAGGCCGGGGAGGGGGAGAGAGAACCAACCGCCTGACAACTGCAGTTGGAGGGAAGCCCAAACCCAGGATTTATTTTGGGCTTTTGGCAATGAGCGTGTTTGGTAGGTCGACCATGCTCTCCACTCTCAGATTTCTAAGAGTCTTTTTCCAAACACACCCTCACACCCAGCCACACACCAACAACACACACACACACAACTCTCCCTCTCACCCCCCCGTACTCACACATCCACCGCCCAGACTCTCACCAGATACACGATACAATCAGGATACTAATAATAATAACGACTGGGGAATCTGTCAGGCACTCATCACGTGCCAAGCATTGGACTAAGCGCGTGGATAGATACAATCCGACCAGATCAGACGGCCTACGGCCTACTTAATCCCCATTTTACACACGAGGAAACTGAGGCCCAGAGAAGTCAGGTGGCCCGCCCGAGGTCTCGTGACAAACTAGGATTAGTTTCAGACAGGACCGAATTCGTGACAGAACTAGGATTAGGATCCCAGGTCTCCTGCCTCCCGGACCTCTAGGCCACAATGCTTCCACACCATGCGAACTCGAGGAACCAGACATCGGCATCCTCTCACCCACCAAACACAAATACGCTACACACACACACCCCCCACCCCTCATTCACACACCATCACGCATCACCCACACACTCCGCACACCCACCCATCATCCACACCCACTTCACACAAACACCCTCTTGCCTCGTAGACACCCACCAGCCACACATCCTCACCACACATGTTCACCCCTACTTCACACATCCTCGCCCCCTCTTTGCACGCACAGACACATCCTCTATCTCGCCTACCCCCAACACACACACAATACGCACTCTCCCCACACTCCCCCACACTGTAAACTCGCTGTGGGCAGGGAATGGGTCTGTTCGCTGTTCTACTGTACTCTCCCAAGCGTTTAGTACAGTGCTCTGCATACAGTAAGCTCTCAACGAATACGACTGATTGAATGAACATGTACGCGCACACCTCTCTCAAACATATATAATAATGTTGGTATTTGTTAAGCGCTTACTATGTGCAGAGCACTGTTCTAAGATCTGGGGGAGATACAAGGTGACCAGGTTGTCCCACGTGGGGCTCACAGTTTTAATCCCCACTTTACAGATGGGGTAACTGAGGCACAGAGAAGTTAAGTGACTTGCCCACGGTCACACAGCTGGCAGGTGGCTGAGGCGGGATGTGAACCCACGACCTCCGGCTCCCTAGCCCGGGCTCTTTCCGCTGAGCCACGCCGCTTCTCTATCTCACCGTCGAGCTCCCGGCCCAAGGCACGGTGTTCGGGAGTCCGGATTCGTGAGCCGGATTTTCAGAGGGGAAAAGATCGGTCGGTCAACTTTTCTACCTTTAGTCCATCCCCGACCGGCTCCCGCTTGGGTCGCCAACCCAGAACCCTAACGACAAGTTGAGTCTCCAGCCCGCCGCTCTTTGTTTCGGGGTGGGGGGGGGGGGGGGGTCAGAGGGAAAGGAGAAGGGCTCGGAAATGAGTCTTCAAGCCCTCCGCGGAGGAATTCAGAGAAACGAGAGGAACTTTTCAATCAGGCAAAAGATGAACTCCCCGATTTGATCATTTGTTGGGAATAGGGGGGAGCAACGGAAAACTAAAGCAGCTTTGCTACACAAAGATTTAATTGGATTCACCTAATAATAATAATAATAATGTTGGTATTTGTTAAGCGCTTACTATGTGCCGAGCACTGTTCTAAGCGCTGGGGTAGACATAGGGGAATCAGGTCGTCCCACGTGGGGCTCACAGTCTTGATCCCCATTTTACAGATGAGGGAACTGAGGCACAGAGAAGTGAAGTGACTTGCCCACGGTCACACAGCCGACAAGTGGCAGAGCTGGGATTCGAACTCATGAGCCCTGACTCCAAAGCCCGTGCTCTTTCCACCGAGCTAAAACACGGAGGCTAAAAATAACAAACCTTTCAGCGTTCAGAGCGTTAAAAAATGAGGGCTAGTAAATCTAACCCAGACTCGGTCTATTTCGGTATGACAAATTTTCAGATTAACCGACGTGAATAATGATTTCCGCGAGGTCCGTCCGAAATGAGGACGGGACCGAGAGGTGTCGGAGCAACGGCCCTCGGATGACTCGATCGATCAGTCAGCGCTATTTATTGAGCGCTCGCCGTGAGGGAAAGGTTTCCTCTTGACTTGGAAGAGGGTGGGTCTCCATTCCGCAGGCCTTCCTCAGGCTAAGTCACCTCCTCGCCTCAACCGCACATCTCTAAACCGTCGCTTTGGAATATCTGTTTGGAAAGTACCATTGGAGGGGAACCTTAACCTCGTTCCGTCCTGTCCTTCCCACTCCAAGGGGGGATTAGCCGCCCGGGGTCGGGCTCAGATCCTGAGCCGCCTGGAGGGGGGAAGAGGTTTCCCGCCCCCTCCTCAAGGTGACCTCCCAACCCCAAAGAGCTACGTGTGTTACCGCGAACATGCAATATCACGCTTCAGGACCGACTGGGATATCTTGCCCGTGTCCATCTGTCACTTATTTATTTATATCAACGTCTGTCTCCCCCTCTAGACCTCGTTGCGGGGAGGGAATGCGTCTGCTTATTGTTCTATCGGACTCTCCCGAGCGTTTAGTACAGTGGTCTGCCCACAGGAAGCGTTCAATAAATGGGACGGAACGAGTGACTGCACGAAACCGAGCTCATTTCCAAAATAAAAATCAGTGTTCAAACGAATGCCACCTATGAAAATTCCAGTCTCATCCCAGAGAAACGGCCGGGATTGAGGAGTTTCGCCTAGAAAGTCCTCGCAGAGTTTGGAGAACAAAAAACAATCCACGTGGAGACTGGGCAAATTGAGTAGCACTTTCTCGGGGCTTAACCCTAACCCTAGAGAAGCAGTACGGCCTAGAGGAGAGAGCACAGGCCTGGGAGTCAGGAGGTCAGGGGTTCTAATCCCGGCTCTCCCCGTTGTCTGCTGTGCGACCTTGGGCAAGTCACTTCACTTCTCTGCATCTCCCTTACCTCAGCTGTAAAATGGAGATTAAGCCCGGGAGCCCCACGTGAGACGGTGACTGCGTCCAACCTGATTAAGCTGTATTTACCCAATGCTTAGAACAGCGCTTGGCACACGGCAAGCACTTAACAAGTATCATAATTATCCCAGCTCTGCCACCTGTCGGCTGTGTGACTGTGGGCAAGTCACTTAACTTCTCTGTGCCTCAGTTACCTCGTCTGTAAAATGGGGATTAAGACTGTGAGCCCCACGTGGGACAACCTGATCACCCTGTATCTACTCCAGCGCCTAGCATAGTAAGTGCTTAAATACCAACATCATTATTATCATTTCTGTGTGTCTCCCTTACCCCAGCTATAAGACGGTGAGCTCATAGGGGACAGGGACTGTGTCTGACCTGATTTGCTGGTATCCACCCCTGTGCTTAGAAGAAGAGTGCCCAGCACATAGTAAGTGCTTAACAGATGCCACAGTAATAGTATTATTATTATTATGCGAGGGTCCCAGAGCACTGCGTGGCTGTGGCGAGCCGAGCAGGGGTAGGGAACCCCTCCAAGGGAGATTTTCTGCCACTGAAGGAGGGAGCAAAATGGCTGCTCCCAAAGGAAATCATTTCATGCTTCCTCCCGTCCCTCTCCATTAGTCGGTGGTATTTATCGAAGGCTTACTGTGTGCAGAGCGCTGTAATAATAACGTTTGTTAGTATTCGTTAAGCGCTTACGATGCGCAGACCACTGTTCTAAGCGCTGGGGTAGATTTACAGGGTAATCAGGTTGTCCCACGTGAGGCTCACAGTCTTTATCCCCATTTTCCAGATGAGGTAACTGAGGCACAGAGAAGTGAGGTGGCTTGACCATAGTCACACAGCTGACGAGCGGCAGAGCAGGGATTCGAACCCATGACCTCTGACTCCCAAGCCCGGGCTCTTTCCACTGAGCGACACACACTCCTGGAGGGTTACACGCAGTGTACTAAGCGCACTTGGGAGAGGACAACACAACAGAGCTGACAGACGCGTTTCCTGCCCGCAACGAGCTTACGGTCTAGGGGAAGAAAGAGATGCTGGATGGGGGTAAGTGTTGTGGGGCGGAGAGAGGGGAAATAAAGGGAGAAATTCAAGGGCAAGGGGGACGCAGAAGGGAGGGTGGGAGAAGAGGAGATGAGGGCTTAGTCCTCTGCCTCTCCCCGAGCCTCAGTACCCGCCGGCCCGGAGACTCCGCTGACAGGTGCCATCTGCTCCCGACCGGGAGGGGAGGAGGAGGAGGACGACGAGGCGGCCACTTTGGCCGGCCGATGTGGCCCAGCCAGGCTGGCGGGGAAAGCAGAGGGACATCTTGAAGCCAGCCAGAGTCCGTCTTGTCCTCGAGTGACCCTCTCGGGCTCCGGCTCCCCTTCCTGCCCCCGGCACAGACAGCAAACGTTGTCCTCGGGGCCAGGTTGGCACGGACGGGCAGACAAGGAGGAGAGAAGGAGGGAAGAAGCCACGGAGGCTCAGAGACAAGAGGCTCTCCATCTGAACTCACGCCTCAGGTTTGTCGGCGTCCGAGTGAAGGGATTAGTAGTCCTCTAGACTGTAAGCTCATCGTGGACAGGGAACGTGTCTGCTAATTCTGGTGGACTGGACTCTCCCAAGTGCTTCGAACAGTGCTCTGCTCAGAGTAAGCGCTCAATAAATCCCGTTGACTGACTGACTGGGGAAAGAGTTGTAAGCGTGTGTGTGTGGGTGTGCATGAACAAGCGTGTAACTCCTCCCTTACCCCAGAACCCTCCTCCGCCCCTCAGCCCCAGCCCTACTTCCAAACTAAATAATAATAATAATAATGTTGGTACTTGTTAAGCGCTTACTATGTGCAGAGCACTGTTCTAAGCGCGGGGGGAGATACAGGGGAATCAAGTTGTCCCACGTGAGGCTCGCAGTTAATCCCCATTTTCCAGATGAGGGAACTGAGGCACGGAGAAGTGAAGTGACTCGCCCACAGTCACACGGCTGACAAGTGGCAGAGCCGGGATTCGAACTCATGACCTCTGACTCCCAAGCCCGGGCTCACTCCACTGAGCCACGCTGCTTCTCTAATAAACTGTGGTATTTGTTAGGCGCTTACTATGTGCCAAGCACTCTATGAGAAGCAGCTTGGCCTAATGGATAGAGCCCGGGCCTGGGAGTCAGCAGGTCTTGGGTTCTAATCCCTTTTCCGCCACTTGTCTGCTGGATGATCTTGGATAAGTCGCTTCACTTCTCTGGGCCTCGGGTGCCTCATCTGTAAAACGGGGGCACTCAGACCGTGAGCCGCATGTGGGACAAGGATGGTGACCCATTTGATGATGATAATAATAATTGAGGTACTTGTTAACCGCTTACTATGTGTTCAACACTGTTCTAAACCCTGGGGTAGATTCAAGTTAGGTTGGACGCAGTCCCCGTCCCACACGGGGACTCACGCTCATCTGATCATCTTGTATCTACCCTGGCATCTAGTACGGTGCCTTAGGAAGTGCATAATAAACACGATTAAAAAAAAAAAAAAAAGCTAAGAGTCTCTGCCTGCCCCACCCCCCAAATCCCGCCAGGGAAAACCCATGTTTTGCACAGACGCACACCTGCACACACCTGTCCCCCCGGGGGATGTGAAAACACGTATGCAAAGTAGGAGCTGCATGAAAGAAGCCACCTCTGGGCCACCTCTGGTGACTCAGCTTTCTCCCTGGGATCCCACTGAAGCAGAAAATGATATAATAAGAATAATAAGAATAAGAATAGTGGCATCTGTTAAGCGCTTACTACGTGCCAGGCCCTGTCCTAAACCCTGGGGTGGATGCAAGCCAATCAGGGTGAGCACGGTCCCTGTCCAACCCGGGGTTCACATTCCCCATTTCACAGATGAGGACACTGAGGCTCAGGGAAGTTAAGTGGCATGCCCAAGGCCAGAATTGGCACCCAGGTCCTCCCGGCTTTCAAGCCTGCGCTCTACCCACTGGGCCTCGCCGCTTCTACGCAGAGGAATCGCTCAATAAATCCCACTGATTGAAGGCCAGGTGAGAACTCTGCCCAGAGAGGGATGACTTGCAATTAAATGTAGTCCGAGAGATGTGAATTTGGCCTCCCGGAAAATTACAGAGCCCACCCTGAGGGGCGGAATCATCAGCCCTCCAGACTGTAAGCTTGCTGTGGGCGGGCAGTGGGTCCGTTGGTTGTACCGCACTCTCCCTAGCACCTAGAACAGCGCTCTGCACCCAATCAGCCCTCAATAAATATGGTGGAATGAGTGAATAAATGGAAGAAGAGAGTTTTTCCTCTCCACTCCCCCTCCCCTCCCTCTCTCTCCCTCCCCGCCAGCGGTACGCTGTGCTTCCTCCGGTAACGAGATCTCAGCGCCCCATCGATGTTAATTTTCTCATCTGAAAGCCTTTCCACTGAAGCTGTCACTCAAAAGGGAGCGCTGAGTGACACTTTCGCTTTCATCCCGCTCCCGCCGGAGCTTCCGGAGGTGTTCTCCGTCCCAAGGCCGCTCTCCAGTCCCCGAGTCCCCCTGTCCCTCTCCTAGGACCTTCCCAGTCCAGCCTCGCTGCTCGAGGGACCCAGTGGCTCACACGGGCAGGATGCATAAATTCCTTACATAATGCTCTTAATAATAGTCATAATAATAATAATGGTGGCATTTGTTATGCGCCTACTATGTGCCAGACACCGGACTAAGCGCCGGGGTGGACGCGAGCAAATCGGATTGGACGCAGTCCCTGTCTCCATCCCCCTTTTACGGATGAGGTAACGGAGGCCCGGAGAAGTGAAGTGACTTGCCCAAAGTCACCCAGCAGACAGGCGGAGGAGCCGGAATGAGAACTCTTAGCCTCAGTCTCGCCCCTGGGCAGACAGGGCCGGTGACCCCTCCGTACCCAATTGGAGATTTCTCCGAGATGCCGTCAATGTTAATTAATGTTGGTATTTGTTAAGCGCTTACTATGTGCAGAGCACTGTTCTAAGCGCCGGGCTAAATACAGGGTAATCAGGTTGTCCCACTTGGGGCTCACAGTCTTCATCCCCCTTTTACAGATGAGGTAACTGAGGCACGGAGAAGTTAAGTGACTCGCCCACAGTCACAGAGCTGACAAGTGGCAGGGCTGGGATTCGAACTCATGACCTCTGACTCCCAAACCCAGCCTCTTTCCACTGAGCCGGGCTGCTTCCCTAATGTTAATGTTGCCAGACTAACGTGGGGACCGAGTGAACCCTTAACGACGAGGAGGCGGGCTCGCAGACGGAGAGGCCTCTCAGGACGGCACGTACGAACCCAGACGGGGAGAATCACCTCCAGTCAATCCATCAGTGGTATTTATTGAGCGCTTACTGTGTGCAGAGCACTGGACGCTTGGGAGAGTCCAATATAACAGAGCCGGTAGACCTGTTCCCTGCCCGCAATGAGGGTGCCTTGGGGTTCTCTCCATCGGCACTCGCTCTCCACATCAGCTGATCAATCTGTCAGTTGTATCGATCTCATCTGTAAAATGGGGGTTAAGATTGAGAGCCCCACATGGGACCTGGACTGCGTCCAACCTGATTAGCTTGGATCTACCCCCGTGCTTAGTACAGTGTTTGGCACATAGTAGGTGCTTAACAAATAACACACATCCCCCCCAAAATAGAGTTGGTAGACCCATCCCCTGACCACAACCTGATTAGCTTAGATCTACCCCAGTGCTTGGCACGTAGTAAGCGCTTAATACCAAACACACACACACAGAGTCGGTGGACCAATCCCCTGTCCACAACGGTCAAGACGGGGAGACGGACGTTGAAATAAACACATTCCGGAAATCAATTCTCCAAGTTCGGGTGCCGAGGGAGTTTTCCGAACTCTTCGTTCCTTTGCTTGACTGTGCCTCCTAATCGCTCCACGGGACTCTTTTTCTGAGATCCCGGGATGGGTGACTTCCAGATCCAAACCCGGCCGGGCGACCCACGTCCCCTACCAACCAACCCGAGCTATCTGTCCAGCGCTTTCTCTGTGCAGAGCACTGGACTAAGCGACTGGGAGGGTGAGATGGCACAGAGTTGGTAGACATGTTCCCCGGTCACAAGGAGGAGGGGGAGACTGACGCTAACATAAATGACGGCTAGAGAGAGAAGTCCCGAGGGGCTGAAAGCGGGGTGACTATCAAGGGGTTAGAGGGGACCTCTCCGAGAGCATAGGTGACGCAGAAGGGGCAGGGAGTAGGGGAAAAATGACGGTTTAGTTGGGGAAGACTTCTCGGAGGAGGTGGGATTTTATTAAGAGCGTGAGCCAACCCAATTTCCTCATATCCGTCCCGGCACTTAGTACAGTGCTTGGCACACAGTAAGCGCTTAACAAATACCACAGTTATTAAGATTTTGAAGATGGGAGAGTGGAAGTGGAGGAGAACACGTCTACCAACATTATATTAATAACGCTGGTACTTGTTAAACACTTACTGAGGGCCGAGCACTGTTCTAAGCGCTGGGGTAGATACAAGTTAATCAGGTTGGACACAGTCCCCGTCCCACATGGGGCTCACACTTTCGATCCCCATTTTACAAATGAGGTCACCGAGGCCCAGAGAAGTGAAGTGACTTGCTCAAGGTCACACAGCAGACACGTGGCAGAGCCGGGATTAGAACTCAGGTCCTTCTGACTCCCAGATGCGGGTTCTAGCCACTAAGCCACGTTGCTTCCCCGGCCTGTGCATCCTACTCTCCCACGTGCTCTGGACGGCGCTCTGCCCATAGCAAGAGCTCAATAAATAGCTCTCATTTGATTGATGAGCACCGGGGCTGGGGCAGTGGCCACTTTCCATTTTGTGAATTTCAGGAAATTAAAAGATGAGATTTAAGGCTGCACAAAAGGCATTTAATTTTGAGCGGATTTTTTTTTTCTTTTATCCCTGGAGAAGAGTCAGGGTCATCCGTCTGGAGCCTTTGTTTTTCCAGGACAGAAGCTGTCCTCCTCCTCCTCCTCCTCTGGGACCCTCAAAACATCTCTGGAGCAGACATTCAGCCAGGGGTTTCTCCACTCCCCTAGTCTGCAAGGACCAAGGGGCTGGCCTTCCTTCCCCTTCCCCGCCACCTGGCCAAAGATTTTGGTTTTCCAGCATCTCCCGCTACTCCCAACCCCCTTCCCCCCTGAAGTTTAGCCCTGAAGCCCCTGCTCATGAGCTCAATCATGTAGGAAATGTTCCTAAATGGCAACGGCCCCTAACAAAAGAAGCAGAGTGGCCTAGTGGCTAGAGCCCTGACCTGGGAGTCGGAAGGACCTGGGTTCCAATCCGGGCTCTTCCACTAATAATAATGTTGGTATTTTCCACTGGGTCCCTCGAGCAACTGTTCTAAGCGCCGGGTAGATACAGGGTAATCAGGTTGTCCTCCGTGGGGCTCACAGTTAATCCCCGTTATAACGATGAGGTAAGTGAGGCACAGAGAAGTGAAGTGACTTGCCCACAGTCACCCAGCTGACAAGTGGCAGAGCGGGGATTGAACCCATGACCTCTGACTCCCAAGCCCGTGCTCTTTCCACTGAGCCACGCTGCTTCGCTAGTCTGCTGGGGGACTTAGGGCAAGGCACTTAACTTCTCCGTGCCTCAGTGACCTCATCTGTAAAATGGGGATTAAGACTGTGAACCCCAAGTTGGACAATGTGTCCAACTCGATTAGGGTATATCTACCGCGCTGTTAGTGCAGTCCCTGGCAGATAGTAAGTGCTTGGGCAGGGAAGGTGTCTGTTTATTGTACCGTACTCTCCCAAGTGCTTAGTACAGTGCTCTGCACACAGTAAGCGCTCAGTAAGTACAATTGAATGAATTAACGAATACCATAGAAAAAACCCAGTGACAGAGGCAGGATCAGAACCCAGGTCCTTCTGACTCCCAGGTCCGTGCTCCATCCGCTAGGCCACGGAAGGAATCCGGACCAGCAGGCTGCGTCCGCCCAGGCCCGTTGGGGTCCGGGGTGGATGAGGAGGACGGATGAGGATTGACTGATTGATGGATTGATCATTCCAGTGCCCGGGATCGGGACAGCCTTTTCATCCTGACTGAGCCTCAGTCTCCCCATCCACGATATGGAGGCGGTGGCCACCTGGGGTGCGAGCAGGCCGCCCCAGGACTGATGGGGGAGGGGAGGGGCGGGACCAGACCATGACCCCCAAGGAGCAGCCCAGGAGAGAGACCCTTGGAGATGATAAAGTAGGGATCCTGACCTCTCCGACCAAAGTTCAGCCCCTGACTGGCTCCGCTTCGGCTCCCGGTGGGCAAGGACTGTGTCTACCAACGCTGTTGTGCTGTCCTCTCCCAGCCTCTTAATCCAGTGCTCTGCACACAGTAAGAGCTCAATGAGGTATTGATAAACGCGGGCCCGGCCAAAGCGAGATTTTCTAGTCGTCAGAATTTTTGTTTGCCTCGCTGGACTGGAAGCTCCTTGTGGGCAAGAAACGGGCTCCCCAAGCTCCCGATACAGTGGCCGCACTCTGATGATCGACTGATGGATTCTCCCCTCCAGGAAGCCCCAGCGTCACCTTGGGCAAATCACTTGACTTCTCTGGGCCTCCGTTTCCTCATCTGTAAAATGGGGACGAAGACTGGGAGCCCCACACGGGACAACCTGATCTCCTTGTATCTCCCCCAGCGCTTAGAACGGCGCCTAGTAAGCGCTTAACAAATACCATGGCTATCATTATTATAGTGAGCACTTAACAAATACAACAATAAGAATAATAATAACGGGATTAAGACCGTGAGCCCCACATGGGACAACCTCATTACCTTGCATCTACCCCAGTGCTTAGAACTTTGCTTGGCGCCTAGTAAGCGCTTATCAAATACCATCACTATCATTATTATTAATGGGGAAGCAGCGTCGCTCAGTGGAAAGAGTCCGGGCTTGCGAGCCGGAGGTCATGGGTTCGAATCCCGGCTCTGCCACTCGTCAGGTCTGTGACTGTGGGCAAGTCACTTAACTTCTCGGTGCCTCACTTACCTCATCTGTAAAATGAGGATTAACGGCGAGCCTCAAGTGGGACAACCTGATTCCCCTGTATCTACATCAACACTTAAAACAGTGCTCTGCACATAGCAAGCGCTTAACAAATACTAACATGATTATTATTATTATTCTACCTCCTGCTGCTCCCCTCCAAAGGAATAAAAGGGCCCGGGATTCCCTGATGGCCACTAAATGGCATAAGAAGGCCGTGGCCCAAGGAAGCAACGCACCCCCCCACACACCCAAGGGCTCATTCAAGGGGGGCTATGGCCATCAACGGGCCACTGGCCATGCCTTGTAGGTGGAGACAATCCACCAGCCCAGAGTGGTTTTCCAGCTTTCCATCGCCCCTCGCCCGCCCGCCCAGGAAGCTGCCGGGCAGGAAAAAGACATCACCACCATCCTCTACCATCTCACAGGCCCGTAGCCTTGGCAAGTCTCCTCCACTCATCTCTCTCGTTCGGTCCGCGCGTTCGGTCTGTCGCCGGATCTCGTCGGCTCTATCTTGAAAGCTTCTCTCGAATTCGCCCTTCTTCTCCACCCAAAGTGCTACCCCGCTGATCCAAGCGCTTATCCTATCCCGCCTTAGCTACCACAGTTATTAATGGGTGAGTGGGAGAGGGTTAGGGGGTTGTAATATCCCTGACCTCCCTGCCTCCTGTCTCTCCCCTCTCCGACCCGGAATTCACTCTGCTGCATGGATCCTTTTTTAAAAAAAAAAAAACCAAAAATCCACCAGGTTCACACCTACCCTTCCCTCAGAAACCTCCCACGGTTGACCATCCGCCTCCGCGTCAAACAGAAAGTCCTTTCCACCAGCTTTTCGGCCCAACGAGCCCACAGGGAGCTTACGGTCCAGAGGGAGAGCCAGAAGCCATATGAATAAATCGATAATTTATAGATACATATTCACAAGCCACTTGGGAGCCCGTCGTTGGGCAGGGATTGTCTCTATCTGTTGCCGAATTGTACGTCCCAAGCGCTTAGTAGAGTGCTCTGCACATAGTAAGCGCTCAATAAATACGATTGAATGAATAGAACCCGGGCCTGGGAGGCAGAAGGACCTGGGTTCCAATCCTGCCTTTGCCACGTGTCTGTGAGACCTTGGGATAGTCACTTCTCTGTGCCTTAGCTACCCCCTCTGTAAAATGGGGATGGTGAGTCCCAGGGGGTAATGTTGGTATTCGTTAAGCGCTTACTATGTGCAGAGCACTGTTCTAAGCGCTGGGGGAGATACAGGGTAATCAGGTCGTCCCACGTGAGGCTCACCGTTCATCCCCATTTTACAGGTGAGGTCACTGAGGCCCAGAGAAGTAAGTGACTTGCCCACAGTCACACAGCTGAGCAGTGGCGGAGCTGGGATTCGAACCCATGACCTCGGACTCCCAAGCCCGGGCTCTTTCCACTGAGCCACGCTGCTTCTCTACAGGGGGTACAGGGGGTACAGGGACTGTGCCCGACCCGATCTGTTTGGATCCACCCCAGCGCTTAGAACAGTGCCTGGCACACAGTAAGGGCTTAACAAATACCACAATTATGATTATTATTGTGTGGTGCAGAGCTGAAGGCGGGGCCAACGCCAATACCCAGGACGGTGGCAGAGGATTTCTGCAGCCTAAGGATTTTTCCCAACTGCTTCAAGGGTTTGCGATCCACCTCCCTTTTCTCCCTTTCTCCTTCGCCCACCCCTCTGCTGCCCGGAGCCTCGGTGGTTTGTTTAAAGCAAGCTGCCTCCGGGGGGTTGAAACTCAATCAAAGCAAGAGCAAGCCCAGAGGGCGGCCGCTAATTAGCCCAACCCTCCCGATGAAGCTTCTCCCGTCTCAGGGGATATTACAACCCTCGAACCCGCTCCCACTCCCCCGAGCCGCACCGACGCCAGACCACTGGCAAAAAGCACCGAGAGCTGTTGAGTCGGTCGGGTCTCCTTGTATTGTGCTTTCCCAAGCGCTTAGGACAGTGCGCCCAGGAAGCAGCGTGGCCCGGGAGTCAGGAGGACCCGGGTTCTAATCCAGCCTCCTCCCCTAGTCTGCTGGGGCACCTTGGGGAAGTCGCTTCGCTTCTCCGGGCCCCAGTTTTCTCATCTGTAAAACGGGGCTTGAGGCCGTGACTGGCTTGGATCTACAGCACCGCTTAGTACAGCGCCTGACACACGGATACCGTTACAAAGAAGGAAGCGCTTAATAAATACCGTTGGTTGACGGATCGATTGAATGATCTGCTCTGCAGGCAGACAGGTGGCGGGGCGGCATTTGAATCCAGACCCATATCCCCTGATTCTCCCCCATCACTCACAGGGAGGGATTATACTGGACAGATCCATTTTCATTCATTCATTCAATAGTATTTATTGAGCACTTACTATGTGCAGAGCGCTTCGAATGTACAATTTGGACCGGGTTGAGCCCCTGCTTAATAATAATAATAATAATAATGGTATTTGTTAAGCGTTTCCTATGCTCAGAGCACTGTTCTAAGCGCTGGGGGAGAAACAGGGTGATCAGGTTGTCCCACGTGGGGCTCACAGTTTTAATCCCCATTTTACAGATGAGGTAACTGAGGCACAGAGAAGTTAAGTGACTCGCCCACGGTCACACAGCTGACAAGTGGCAGAGCAGGGATTCGAACCCATGACCTCCGACTCCAAAGCCCGGGCTCTTTCCACTGAGCCACGCTGCTTCATATGAATACAACCCCAGATGCCGTCTTTAAGCATGTAACAAATACCATCATTATCATTTTTTATGGCTTTTGTTAAGCGCTTACTAGGTACGAGGCACTGTACTAAGCATTGGGACAGATGCAGGTTGGACACGGTCCGTGTCCCACATGGGGCTCCCAGGCTCAATCCCCATTTTACAGATGAGGTAAATGAGGCCCAGAGAAGTGACTAGGCCAAGGTGCCGCAGCAGAGAAGTGGCGGAACTGGGATTAGAACCCAGATCCTAGGCCTGGGCTGTAGCCACAAGCCCGCGCCTTCTCCCCTTTCTCTTACTCCACCCGCTCTACGTTCCTCTAGAACGTAAACTCCTTGTGGCCGGGGAATGTGTCTGCTATATTGTTCTACTCACCTCTCCCAAGCGCTTACTACAGTGCTCTGTGCACAGTAAGCGCTCAATAAATACGATTGACCGACCGACTGATTGACAACACCCCGAGGGCGCTCTCGGCTCCTCTCAAGCTCCAAGACCTACTGCTCCCTCCTTCCTCCCTGCAAGGTGTTGCTGTATTGTCCTCCCCCAAGCGCTTAGTACAGCGTCCTGCACCCAGGAAACGCTCAACAGATACGACTGAGTGAACGAAGTCTCACCCAGCCCTCCCACCACCTGCCTCCAATTCCCACCGACCCACATCCCTCCCTCTCGCCCTCCGGCACGCGGACCCTGGAGAGCCACCTCTTTCATTCAATAGTATTTATTGAGCGCTTACTATGTGCAGAGCACCGTACTGAGCGCTTGGAACGGACAATTCGGCAACAGAGAGAGATGATCCCTGCCCGTTGACGGGTTTACAGTCTAATCCCCGAGGGGTTCCCCGGCCGATTGCCCCGAGTCCGGTCACAGAGAAGCGACTTGCTCACAGTCACACAGCTGACAAGTGGCAGGGCCACGATTCGAACCCATGACCGCTGACTCCCAAGGCCGGGCTCTTTCCACTGAGCCATGCTGCTTCAGGGGCCCAGGGCACGGTATCTACTACAGCCTCCTTCCAGGGGTCCACCCCGTCTGTCATTATAAACAGGCACACACACATACACACGTGTGCTCGCCTCGCCCTGCTCCACACACACGTCTCCCCCCATACACACCCCCTCCCACTACACAAATCCGCGCACACCCCACCACACACATGCACACTCTTCCACTAATAATAATGTTGGTATTTGATAAGCGCTTACTATGTGCAGAGCACTGTTCTAAACGCTGGGGGAGATACAGGGGACGTGGGGCTCACAGTTAGTCCCCAGTTTACAGATGAGGTCACTGAGGCCCAGAGAAGTGAAGTGACTCGCCCGCAGTCACACAGCTGACAAGGGGCAGAGCGGGGATTCGAACCCATGACCTCCGACTCCCAAGCCCGGGCTCTTTCCACTGTGCCACGCTGCTTCTCACTACACAGATATACACACCCACACTCCGCACATATACACACCCTACTATTATACAACCCCCCCACACACACACACTCTCACCCCATACACACCCACACATACACACACTCAGACACACGCTCCCACTATACAAGCACACACACGCAGACACCCCCCGACACATACGTACCCTCCCTCTACACAACCACCCATAAACACACATAGAAGCACACCCCTCCCTCCACACACACACACACACACACACACCCAGACCCCCACCCCACCAGGGTCGGAAAACCGGAGCCCCGGGTCGGCGGCGACCCTGAGGCCGGGAGGCCGAAAGAAGACCAAGGAAGAACGAGCGAGGTGAGAGGAAAAACTCAAATCCAGAGGAGAGGGCCGTGAGACGGATGTCTGAAAAACAGGTTCCGCTTTAAGAGCGGCGGCGAGAGCTGATGGCTAATTCATCCTAATTAGCAGGTGCTTTTATTCGGAGGGAAATAAACTCCATTTTCAAGGTGGTCGGAATTGGTGATGCAGCGTGGCGTAAAGACTGGGGTAAGAGAACCCGGTATTTAACCCAGCAGGCAATTTTTTTATGGTATTTGTGAAGCACTTACTATGTGCCAGGCACTGCGTTGGGGGGGGGGGGGAGATTCAGGCTAATCAGGTTCGATACAGTCCCTGTCCCACATGGGGCTCACAGTCGCAACCCCCATTTTACAGGTGAGGTAACTGAGGCACAGAGAAGTGCCCGTGGTCGTACATTCATTCAATAGTATTTATTGACCGCTAACTATGTGCAGAGCACTGTACTAAGCGCTTGGAATGGACAAATCGGTAACAGAGACGGTCCCTGCCCTTTGACGGGCGCACGGTCTAATCGGGGGAGACGGACAGACAAGAACAATAGCAATAAATAGAATCAAGGGGAATCCAGCAGACCAGTGGCCGAGGCGGGATTAGAACCCAGGTCCTCTGACTCCCAGGCCGGGGCTTTTTCTCCGTAAGAAGTCCGAACTACTCAGAACCCCGCTTTCCAAGCTACCAAAAATGGGGTTCACCAGGATGCCACAGAGCCCCAAGTGAGGTTGACTTGTAACTGGGTCATTACAGCGTGGCTTAGTGGAAAGAGCCCGGGCTTGGGAATCAGAGGTCATGGGTTCCACCACTAGCCTGCTGTGTGACCTTGGGCAAGTCACTTCACTTCTCCGTGCCTCAGTTTCCTCATCTGTAAAATGGGGTTGAAGCCCGTCCGCCTCACCTGATAACTTTGTATCTCCGCCAGCACTTAGAACAGCGCTTGGCACATAACAAGCGCTCAATAAATAGCATTATTTTTATTACGCCGGGTAGAGAGAGCGCACCACCGACCCATCCCAGCTGCAGGCCAGGGAAAGTTCAGCCAGGGATCCCGGAGAAATATCCGGCTATTTGATGGGCGAGAACCTGGCCGGGAACCACTTAAAAACGTCGCCAATCTCCCCAGCCCCACGGCCCTTACGTCCGGATTCTTATACTCTACTATCGCCCCTGTCTGTAACTTATTTTTAGTGCCTGCCACCCGTGATAGACGGTAAGCTCCTTGTGGGCAAGGATTCTGATGCCCAGCGCCGTTGTAAGCAGCGCGGCTCAGTGGAAAGAGCACGGGCTTTGGAGTCGGAGGCCATGGCTTCGAATCCCGGCTCGGCCACTTGTCAGCTGTGTGACTTTGGGCTAGTCACTTAACTTCTCGGTGCCTCGGTTACCTCATCTGTAAAATGGGGATTAAGACTGTGAGCCCCACGTGGGACAACCTGATTCTCCTGTGTCTACCCCAGCGCTTAGAACAGTGCTCAGCACATAGTAAGCGCTTAACAAATACCAACATCATTATTATTATTATTATTATACTTTCCCAAGCACTTAGTCCACACGCTAACCACTCAACAAAGCAGCGTAAGCAGCATAAAGCAACATGGCCTAATGGATAGAACCCGGGCCTGGGAGTCGGAAGGACCTGGATCCTAATCCCGGCTGGGCCACCTGTCCCGCCTCCCACCTAACCTCCAGACTATCAACTCTTTGTGGGCAGGGAATGTGTTGGTTGTTGTATCGTAGGCTCCCAGACTCCCTGCACATGGTAAGCACTCAGTAACTGCTCCTCTCCCTCCCCCGTCCCATCCCCTCAGCACTGTACTCGTCCGCTCAACTGTCTATATCTTCATCGCCCTGTTTATTTTGTTTAATGAGATGTACATCACCCTGATTCTATTTATTTGCTATTGTTTTAATGAGATGTTCTTCCCCTCGACTCTATTTATTGCCATTGTTCTTGTCCGTCTCCCCCGATTAGACCGTAAACCCAAAGAGCAGGGACTGTCTCTATCTGTTACCGATTTGTACATTCCAAGCGCTTAATACAGTGCTTAAGCGCTCAATAAATACTATTGAATGAATAACTACAACTGGATGAATGAATGCTGGGTGACCTTGGGCAAGTCGCTTCACTTCTCTGGGCCTCAGTTCCCTCGCCTGTAAAATGGGGATTGAGACTGAGAGCCCCAGGTGGGACGGGGACCGTGTCCAAGTCGATTAGGACGTATTGACCCCGGGAGCTTAGTACAGCGCCTGGCACAAAGTAAGCGCAAAGAAAAAACAAACCACCAGCGGGTGGGCAAACAGCGGTAAGATGGCCCGGACATGCCATCAGGAGGACAGTCCCGGCCGGTTGATCCGATCGTACTTATTGAGTGCAGGGCACTGTACTGAGCGCTTGGGAGAGGACAACACAGCAAGGAACAGACGCATTCCCTGCCCACAACGAGCTTCCAGTTCACCGCAGGAGTCCGGGGCCGAGCGGCCAAGGAGTCCGACTCTCCATTAGCACAGGCCGGCTTATCTGCAGGGAAATAAAGCGAAACCCACAGAAATGAGCCGAGTGGAATGTCGCCATAGAAACCGGGCGAGGGAGCGAGCTGCTCCGCAGCGAATTTCAATATGACAGCCAACGGGGCGGCGGAGCCTGGCGGATCGGGGCCGGGTGGGGGGCTGGGAGATGGAGAGGGCGAGCTGGAAAAGCAGGAAAGGGTGGCTGCTCAAAGACGGCTTCGGGGGCTTGGAAACCGAAGGGTCAGCCCCGCTCTCCTACCCCGGGCCGGACATCTGGGGCCTCGTTTATCTCTTTGGGCAAATAGACGGGTCCCCCCCGCCTCCCCACCCACCCAGCAGAGGCCCTCTCTGGTAGACAGGTAGCGCCCGGGGGACCTCAACGAATTCAATCAATCGGTGGCATTTACTGAACTCTTCTTTCATTCAATAGTATTTCATTCAATAGTATTTATTGAGCGCTTCCTATGTGCAGAGCACTGTACTAAGCGCTCGGAACGTACAGGTCGGCAACAGATAGAGACAGTCCCTGCCCTTGGACGGGCGCACAGTCTAATCGGGGCAATAATAATGTTGGTATTTGTTAAGCGCTTACTATGTGCAGAGCACTGTTCTAAGCGCCGGGGTAGATACAGGATAATCAGTTTGACCCACGTGAGGCTCACAGTCTTAATCCCATTTGACAGATGAGGTAACTGAGGCACAGAGAAGTTAAATGACTCGCTCACAGTCACACAGCTGACACGTGGTAGAGCCGGGATTCGAACCCATGACCTCGGACTCCCAAGCCCGGGCTCTTTCCACCGAGTCACGCTGCTTCTCTTGTACTTTCCGAGGACTTCGTACAGTGCTCTGCACACAGTGAGTGCTCAATAAATATGACCGAATGAACAGAGGTGGGCAGACACAGTCCCTGACCACAGGCGTGTATATTCTAAGCGACCCGGGCTAATTCCTATAAGTCAGGTGACTGGCTGGCCAGGAGATTGAGAGACTGAGAATAATAATAATAATATCTGTCGTATTTTTAAGCACTTACTATGTGTCGAGCACTGTTCTAAGTGCTGGGGTAGCTACAGGATAATCAAGTTGGACACAGTCCCTGTCCACATGGGGCTCACTCTTTTAATTGCCACTGAGAGTCCAGAGAGGTTAAGCCTTCCCACAGAACTGGCTGGCTGGCCATTAGATTACGTGGCACTCTCCCCCTCTAGGCCATAAGCTCGTTGTGGGCAGGGAATGTGGCTGTTTTTTTCTATCGTACTCTCCCAAGCCCTTAGCACAGTGTTCTGCACACAGTAAACGCTCAGT
Source organism: Ornithorhynchus anatinus (assembly GCF_004115215.2). NCBI lineage: Eukaryota > Metazoa > Chordata > Mammalia > Monotremata > Ornithorhynchidae > Ornithorhynchus > Ornithorhynchus anatinus. The sequence continues at coordinate 3,662,871 of NC_041752.1, read as the reverse complement.
AAAGACAATCGAACGAACTGAACACTGGTGGTCCAAAGGGTGGGGGCTGGTTGTCTTGTATCTACCCCCGGGCTCAGAACGGTGGTTGGCACAGAGTAAGCTCTGTAATTTATATTAATGTCTGTCTCCCTCTGTATTCATTCAATCATTCAATTGTATTTGAGTGCTCATTGTGTGCGGAATACTATACTAAGCGCTTGGGAACGTAAAATACAGGAATAGAGAGACGATCCCTGCCCACAACGAGCTCTAGACGGGTAGCTCGCCGCGGGCGGGGAATGTGCCTACTTATTGTTATTATTGGTCTCCCAAGCACTTAATACGGTGCTATGCACACGGTAGGCGCTCAATAAATATGATTAAATGAGTAAATGAATGCTTAATACCACAATTATTATTACTTTTTATGGTATTTAAGTGCTTACTATGTGGCAGACACTGTACTAAGCGCCGGGGTGGATACAAACTAATCAGTTTGGACACAGTCCCTGTCCCACATGGAGCACACGGTCTTCGTCCCGGTTTTACAGAGGAGGACACTGAGGCACGGAGAGGTGCCCGAGAGGTCCGGGCGTTGGGGATGGAGGGGGTCTCCAGCACAGGCCGGCCGGACCCCTCCCCTCACTCGCCCCAAGCCCGGAGCGGGGAAACACACCCCATTCTCCCTAAACCAGAAGGCCAGGACAGCCCACTCATTCGATCGTATTTATTGAGCGCTTACTGGGCGCAGAGCACAGTACTAAGCGCTTGGCAGAGGACAATCCGACAGTAGACAGACCCATTCCTCGCCCACCACGGGCTTTTCCTCAGTTCTAGAACCTTCTCGCCGGTTCCCTCGCGGCTCGGCCGGCCGCGACCCCGGGATAAAGTGGTGCCCAAGCCCCGAGGAGAATCCGAGGGTCCGGAGGAGAAAGCGGAGAGGTTGGAGGCGGAGATAATGTAGGCGCAGAGGCAGAGGGCCTCTTATCTCGGGCTTTATAGCAGCTGCCCTGCCTCCGCTCTCTATCTAATGCGTCCCTGCTTCATTTCGCCTGCAATTTAGAAAGCCACAGACAAGGGCGTCCTCATTCAGGCTTCGCCTACCGAACGGGGAAATGAAAGCCGGCACCCTCGCTCAAGACCTCTGGCTTCCTTCTCTCCGAATCCGGCCCTAGAGCCGAGGATCTCGGCTTCGTCGCTGCTGTTTTGAAATGGTACGCGTTAAGCGCTAACTCCGGGCCAGGCACTGTACCGAGCGCTGGGGTGGATACGAGCTACTCAGGTTAGATCGAGTCCCTGCTCCACACGGGGCCCACAGTCCGAATAAACGCGGGAACTGACCTCGACGACGCTCGGTAAGAGGGAGGGCTTCTTGCCTGGATGACGCCGAAGACCTCTGCCCGTTGTGGGCAGTAATGTGTCCGTTTGTTGCAACAGTGTACTTTCCCAAGTGCTTAGTGCAGTGCTTTGCACACGGTAAGCGCTCAATAAATACAACTGAACGAATGACTGACCAGAAGGATTGGGGGAGACCAGAGGCCCGTGGCCAGAGGCCGTTCCCGAGGTGGTCCCATCCTGGGCCCATCCTCGGGGCCCGAGGCCCAAGGGCCGCCAGGAGACCGTCGGGTGGGGGTGGGAGAGGGAGGGAGCAAAGGCGACGCTCTGAGTGTCCGAGCCATGTCTTGGAGGCCGGATATTGCAACGCGGCTGGATCATCTCGTTCCTCCGTCCAGCTCCGCAGAGGATGTCGCCCCACAGGTGCCAGCCGAGGAAATCACCGGCCCGTTCATTTCCTCCCCCCGGAGATGGAGCGATCGTCCTGGCTGCCGGCGGACCCTTTGCCTCCACCGGGGGAAAACTGACTTCCCCGCCGGCTTCCCAAAGGCCCCACAGAATTCCCGTCCTCCCTTCCTCATAGCCGGTGGGAAGGGGATGTGTCTGATCCGACCGTCTCGGACGGATCCCGGCGCTGGGCCCAGAGGAACCACTTTATTAATCGATCAAATTTATCGAACACTTACTGTGTGCAGAGCACCGTAGTAAGCGCTTGGGAGAGGATGATGTAAGAGTTGATAATAATAATGGCAGCTGTTAAGTGCTTACTATGTGCCAGACTCTTTCCTAAGCGCTGGGATAGATAGAAATAATCGGGTTGGACACAGTCCCTGTCCCACAGAGGGCTCACAGTCTTCATCCCCCTACTACAGATGAGGGAACTGAGGCACAAAGAAATTAAGTGACTTGCCCAAGGTCGCACAGCAGACAAGAGTTGGTGGACATATCCCCTGCCCACAAGGAGTTGACAGTCTAGTGGGATGTGAAGCAAATAATAGTAGCAGTAATAATAGTATTTATTAAGAACTTACTGTGTGCAGAGCACTGTACTAAACGCTTGGGAGAACACAATAAAACAGTTGGGGGGGGGGGCGTCTCAGAGTCTACAAGTTTAAGTGGGGAGAAGGGATTGGACACAATAGTGAAACGCAGCCCGAACGAGGCTCAAAGTTTCGGTGGGAATGGAGGAGTCTGAGAGCGTATAATAATAAATACCAATAAGAGAGATCATAAATACCATTATTTAATTGTTATCATCTCCACCTCAGCTCCTCCAGCTAGAGGTGGGGTGGGGGGCTTGGATCTATCCCAGAGATTCCCCATCAGGCCTGAAGAATGAATAACGTGGCCTAATGGATAGGGGTTGAGCCCGGGAGTCAGAAGGACCTGAGTTCTAATCCTGGCTCCACCATTTGTCTGTTGTGTGACCTTGGGCAAGTCACTTGGCTTCTCTGGGCCTCGGTTCCCACATCTGTAAAATGGGGATCCAATATCTGTCCTCCCTCTTATTTAGAGCTGTCGCCCCCCATGTGGGGCAAGGGACTGTGTCTGACCTAATTCACTTGTACCCACCCCAGCGCTTAGAACGGTGTTTGACACATAGTAAGTGCTCAATAAGTACCACAGAACAGACAAACGCAGACCTCTAGACATTTTTCATCTCAAGGGAGCCCAGGCTTCCCTCTGATAGGGCCGTTTTCTTCGGACCACCAAGCGCTCCGGAGAACTTGTTAGCGGGCAAACAACATGGAAATCAGCGGGAGATGGAAATCTGAAAAATGCTCCTGTCACGCTTCCCCACGCTCTGGGGAGATAGCCATTTGTCACAGCCCTCGTCACTCCCGCCTCTCGCTGGCCAATCCTGAGGCCCGGCCCTCACGGTCCGGGCTTCATGCTCTCCAAGGATTACCGGTCGCACCCTCACCGGGACGGATTCACTTCAGATGCCCTCCTTCCGCAGCCCCCTCGGGATGGCAAGCAATTGATCGATCGATCGGATGGACTGAGCGCCGACTGTGCACAGCACCGAACGCAGCGCTTGGAACGTGTGGGTTTATCGTTGTTACGAACTCTCCCAAGCGCTCAGTACAGAGCTCCGCACCCAGTCGACGCTCGGTAAATACGACTGGCCGACTGACTGCACTACGACAATATAACGGACACATTCCCTGCCCACAGAGGAGGAGACAGACATGAATGTAAATAAATAAATGACGGCTATGGACATACGCCCTGTCGGGCCGGGAGGGGGGATGAATAAAGAGAGCGAGTCAATCAGTCAAGTCAGAAAATAAGCACTGTACTAAACACTTGGGAGAGTACATATGTCACCGTAAAAGACACGTTCCCTGCCCACAGTGAGCTTACTCTCTAGAAGATGAGCGTACAGTCGTCTCCTGAATCTCCCTTGTAGAGAAGAGGGGGACGGGTTTCCCTCCAGCATCTACACACCCAAATCCCCGGGGTGGAAGAGCAGGAGAGGGTGGGAGGGTGGAACATCTTTTCCAAGAAGCCTAGACTGGAAGGATCCCTGTCACAGAACCCATCGCCTCCCTCCCAAACCCAGGGTTCTACGAAGGGGTGGCATTCCCGCCCCCCGGTTTCCCTTTCGGCTCCTGGTTTCCCCCTCGAGCGGCTATGTCGGGCTCCTCGCCCAGCCCTCCCCATCCCGCCCTGGCGTCCGGCCGACGGCCGGCTGCAGAGCGGTCCCGGGTGCCAGGAGCTGGCAGCCCCGGGCGAGCCGATGCCACGGCTTCTCGGAGTGGAGCCGGCGGGGCAGGAGTCCTTGCCCTGCCTTGATCGCCAGCCAGGGATGCATCAAGGAGCGGCCACGGCCCGGGCAAACCGCCTGCAGAGAGCCTCTCTCGGAGAGGGGGGAGAACCGAGCCACGGCCATGACTCCGCCTGGAAAATCCAAATCGATCCCGGGAGCGAAAGGGAGAGGGATGGGATTGTTCAGGCAGGGGGGAGGGAAGGGGGGAGGTGCTAGCTTTAAGCTCCCTGCCTTGGGCCGGACGAGGGGAGTTGGGCTGAGGCGGGGGGCGTTGGGATCCGGACCGTGGCCGGCAAGGGAGAGTGACCTCTGCCCTGGACATCTCGGAACGTCTCAGGACGTCTGGTACGCTGCCCTCCGGCCTGGCGGAGAACGTGTTGTTGCACTGTTAGTTTTGTTAAGCGCTTACTATGTGCAGAGCACTGTTCTAAGCGCTGGGGTAGATACAGGGGAATCAGGCTGTCCCACGGGAGGCTCACAGTCTTGATCCCCATTTTTACAGATGAGGGAACTGAGGCACAGAGAAGTTAAGTGACTTGCCCAGAGTCAGCTGTCAAGTGGCAGGGCCGGGATTCGAACCCATGACCTCTGACTCCCAAGCCCGTGCTCTATCCAGCACACCATGCTGCTTCTCACTGCGCCACGCCCCCTTCTCGTTGACCTCTCCTAAGCGCTTAGTCCAGTGCTCTGCACACGGTGAACGCTCAACAGATACCACAGACCAATTGGTTGATTTAGCAGGGCGTGGGGGAGGCCGGCCGTTTTTAGGGTCACCCTTCGAATCCCATTCCCCGCCCGGGGCCGATAGCCTGGACCCCCTGCTCAAGTAAGACTTTTGGGAGAGCAGGAAGAAGCCATAGCCCCCTGCCTATTCCTGCTTTGGAATTGTTTCTCATTGAGAGTGGTGCTATGCACTGGACCATCCGCACTCCCTTGCCCAGTGCATCCAAGCCCCACTTTGAAGCCGGGGAGGAAAAACTGGGAATGTCGGGGATGGGCGATCTCCGGCTCTCTAGACTGGAAGCTCGCTGTGGGCAGGGAACGTGTCTACCGACCCAGTTGTATTGGACTCTCCCAGCCACTTAGTACAGTGCTCTGCACACAGAAAGTGCCCCTAAATACCACCGATTTATGGACACGGAACCAATGCCCGGCAAGATCTGTCTCTTGGGGGGCAAAGCGGAGCGGGCTAGAGGACCGATCCCAGGCCCGGGAGTGAGGAGGGCCTGGGGTTCTAATCCCGGCTCTGCCACTTGTCTGCTGGGTGACCTTGGACAAGTCGCGTTGCTTCTCTGGGCCTCAGTCCCCTCGTCGGTAAAACGGGGATCGAACCTGCGAGCCCCATGTGGGACATGGACCGCGTCCAACTTGAGTGACTTCTGTCTACCCCAGTGTTCGGTACAGTGCCTGGCACACAGTAAGCAATTGACGAATACCATAAAAAGCGGAAGAGCCAGTGAGGATCGATCTCCCAAGGGATCGCAAAAACCCAAGACTCGGCCTCCTCTCGCCCAAAAAGAAATCTCCAGTAGAGCAGCTACTCAACTGTTTCCCTTTTGACTCTATTAACAGGAAAATCAGCTGGCTTCCTTGCAAGGAAATGAGAATGAGAGACCACAGCATTTTTGTGGTGGAAGTCACCGAGTGAATGCTTTCTGGAACAATAAGACAAGTCATTTTCCTCCACGATCTATTAGACTCCAGTTTAGCTCAATAAGCTATTGATCCTGGCTGGAGATACCAGAGCTCTGATTTATTTTCTAATTAACGAGTTCTTGATGCTTGATTTTGACGGACAAAATGTCTGTCGTCATCTGCAGGAAACCAAAGGTCCCGGGGTCTGGGGTTGGAAGATGGGGGAGAGAAGGGAGAGATGGTTAGCTCTTAGGGGGCAGGAAACGTGTCCGCCTCTTCTGTACTGGACTCTCCCGAGCGCGCGGCACAGTGCGCCGCACCTAGTAAGCGTTCAGTAAATACCAATGATTAATTAGCTGGGTGGTCATCTGTCAGCTCTCTCACCAGGAGCTGGTAAACTAGCGACCCCGAAACTCACCAGCTGGGGAGTGGGGGGGGATGAGGGGCTGTGGCAACCCTAAATGAGAACTCATGCCCAATATTAATTATAATAAAGATGGTATTTGTTAAGAGCTTCTAGGTGCGAAGCGCTGCTCTAAATGCTGGGATAGATACAAGGTAATCAGGTTGGACACAGTCCCTGTCCCACACGGGGCTCCCAGTCTGAATCCCCATTTTCCAGATGAGGTCACCGAGGCCCAGAGAAGTGAAGCGACTTGCCCGACGTCACCCAGCAGACACGTGGCAGAGCCGGGATTAGAACCCGCGTCCTCTGACTCCCAAGCGTGGGCTCTTGCCACTAGGCCAGGCTGCTTTTCTACGCACTCGGGTACATATCTGTAATTTATCTATTTGCATTGATGTCTGCCTCCCCGACTCTAGACTGTAAGCTCGTTGGGGCAGGGAACGTGTCTGTTTATCACTATATTGTTCTTTCCCAGCGCTTAGTACAGTGCTCCACAGCCGTAAGCGCTCAATAAACACGACGGACTGACTGAATGAGGCCTCGGCCCCACCCAGCTTGCCTCCCCGCTGGAAACCAGAAGTCTCGATGTGAGCAAGACAGTACTTCAAAGGACTGCGCGTGTTCGCCTAGAATCGGGACGGGGGGGGGGATCCTTATTGCCGCCCGTTGGCCCAGGGACAGACCAAGCTGCAGCTATTGCTGGGGAAATGTGAAATCGGGCCTGGCCTGGGCCTTCCGCTCCGCTCCCCCACAGGGGCTCTCCGCTCCCAACTCGCCGCCTCCGCAAACCCGACCGAGTCCCCGTCAACGGCCGAGATCCCCAGCAACCGAGCCGACTTGGCCGACGTTCATTTCCGTAAAACCGTGTGCCTCCGAGCGTCTCCCTCTTCCCTGGTCGTTCTAAGACCCGGGCGAAGAGTGGCCGGGAAAGGATATCGGGATTTTGTTAATCCGGCCCTCCTTCTGGTGCCTCCAACGCATCCCCACGTTCCATTGCCCTCACTCTTTAGCTCGGGAGAATTCCCACCAGTTCCTTGACGATCGCACCCTGGGCTCTAATGAACGGCACGCAAATAGAATTACGGGGATAATCTGAATAAAGCACACCTTTGTGGCCAGCTCCTCTTCTTGAGGCGGCACTTGGTGCCCAACGTGTCATGAAGGAAACAGCCTTGAAAAATAAATATAACTCTGGAGGCAACACGCACACATCCACATGCTCCTAGATACCTACACCCCTAAATGCCTGTTCATTCATTCAATCGTACTTATGGAGCACTTACTGTGTGCAGAGCACTGTACTAAGCACTTGGGAGAGTACAATACAACAATAAACAAACATTTCCTGCCCACAACGAGCTCACCCATCCCAGGCTGTGTCATTCTCTGGACATCTGGAAAATGATGTTGGAGTGATTCAATCCCAGTGGGAAATAATAATAATAATGATGGCATTCATTATGCCCTTACTATGTGCCAGGCACTGTACTAAGCACTGGGATGGATATGAGCAAATCGGGTTGGACACAGTCCCTGTCCCATGTGGGGCTCACAATCTCAATCCCCATTTTACAGATGAGGTACCCGAGGCCCAGAGAAGTGAAGTCATTTGCCCAAGGTCACGCAGCGGACAAGTAGCGGAGCTGGGATTAGAACCCAGGTCCTTCTGACGTCCAGGCCCGTGCTCTATCGGCTAGGCCGCATCGCTTCTAGAATGTAACCTCGCTGTGGGCAAAGAATATATCTGTTATAGGGTTTTACTGTACCCTCCCAACTCTTAGTACGGTGCTCTGAACAAAGTAAGCGCTCAATAAATACGATTGACTAGAATTTAAAGATCTGTACATAAGCGCTGTGGGGTCGGGGGCGGGCCGACTGTCAAACTTCCAAAGGTCACAGACCCAAGTGCTTAGACGACGCAGAGGGAGAGTAAGCCGGGGAAAAGAGGGATTAATCGGGGAAGGCCTCTTGGAGGAGGTGTGATCTTACTTCGGTTGCTTGTCCCCCAAACCCCTAGTTCGGTTTGAGCGCACGGTGGACTCGCAGGCCCAGAGCCTCTTCTCACTGCCAAAACCGAGTCACACAGAGGGGAGATTCATCCAAAGGCTCTGACCATCCCTCTTTCCTTGGCTTCCGCGAATCACGAGTCAGCAGAGCCGGCCGGCCCGGTGTTGCAAAGGGAAGGTCACGATCGCACCCTCGAGCCAACCGAGCCTGGCTCCAGGCCCGAAGGAAGAGCACCCGCGGGCCCTCAGCACCCTCTGCTTCGCCCTCCGAGCCACTGGCCTTCTCCCCACCGACACACCGGCGATTACGGGTCCCCGAGGACCCCCGAAGGGGGGGTCTGAGTCTAGAGTCCACTGCAGGCCGGAGGCAGGGGCTCTGTCGTGACGGACAAGCCTCCCGAACTGCTCTGGAGACCACGGGCCGACCGGCCATCCCCGGGGCCCCCCTCCGTCCGAGGAGAAAGGCCAAGGAAGCCAGGGGAGGGGACTCTCCTGGCCAAGCCCCAGCTGCAGCTCATGCTGGGGAGGGGCCGTGGCCTAGCCAAGGAGGAGGAGGAGAAGGTGGGCCTGTGTGGCCCCAAAGTCACCAGAAATGGCAGGTGGGCACCGCTCCGGGAAAAACAGAAAGGGAACCCGCCCCGATGACGTGGAGGGAGTCAGGAAGAGGTGCTGGAAAAGGATGGGGAGGTTGGCGGGGGAAGAAGGGAGACCCTCCACAAACACACAATCCTCCTCAGTGATTTTTGTGACTACAGGTGCTGTCTGAAGAGGGGCAAGCAGCCCACCACACACATAGATACACACACGCTTCGCAGTAGCCCAGCAGGCCTAGCCTCGTCCCCAGCTTCTTCTGTGTCCCCCAAGAAGAGTGACCCTCGGCGGCTCCCTTGTCTCCGAATCTGAGAAAACGGCAGTGACGGCCACTAACCCAAGCCGCGGTCGGCTCCGGGTGGCCGAGGTCAAAGGCCGCACACACGGCCGTCTGCAGGAGCGAGCACGGGGTCTGTGCCTTTACGTGCACTTCATCCATTCATTCTCCCTCCCGCTCAGGACAGTCCCCCACTGCAGGGATTAAACAGATGCCCCTTGGGAATAATCGCCTTCGATTGGGACTTGGGAACCGGAGAGCAACCTAGCAAGTCGTAATCCCGCTCGGAGCCACAAATGCACTCCAAACCATTTCCCGTCAGGTTCCAAGAGTGTTTCCACATGACTCGCTTCTCCAGAACGGCCGTCCCTCGGAAACCCAGGGGCCGGACTTTACGACAAGATGGATCGCCCCCCTCGGCCCCCTACTCAAAGCAGTTGGAAAACGAGACGCGGGGGTTCGGGGCCCGGTCCGCCCCGGCCGGCAGCGGGAGCCACTTACCCCGTGAGGACGACCACGAAATCCATCACGTTCCAGCCGTTGCGCAGGTAGGAGCCTTTATGGAAAACAAATCCCAGGGCGATGATTTTTATCCCGGCCTCAAAGCAAAATATTCCAATAAAGTAGGGTTCGGTGTCGTCCTGGAGAGAAAACGGAACAGCCTCCATCAGTGGGACTGACTGAGCCAATCAACGGTATTTACCGAGCGCTTACTGTGTGCAGAACACTGGACTAAGCGCTTGGGAGAGGACGGTATAGCAGAGTCGGGAGACATGTTCTCTGCCTGCAGCGTGCTTACGGTCCAGAGGAACTATTAGGAAACTGTGCTGTTAATGTGGAGAGTGTGGGCAAACATGCTAACGTTTGAGTTAATTCCCCTACAAGAATAGTTTTGGTATCTTTTAAGCACTTACTATGTGCCAGACACCATTCTAAGCGCTGTGGTAGATACATGCTAATCGGGTTGGGCACAGTCCCTGTCCCACATAGGACTCAGAGCCTTAATCCCCATTTTACAGGCGAGGGAACCGAGGCATAGGAAAGTGAAATGACTCGCCCAAGAAGAGAATCATTTGCCAAAGCCCCGTCCAGGACTGGCAAGTCGGCCAGCCTGGATCCCAAAAGACAAACCCCAGACGATTTCCCCTTCCCTGGCAGTGTGGTCTAGTGGAAGGAGCACAGGCCTGGGAGTCAGAAGACCTGGGTTCTAATCCCAGCTCTGCCACCTGTCTGCCGGGTGACCTTGGGCTAGTCATTTCATTTCCCTTGTGCCTCCGTTACCTCATCTGTAAAATGGACTGTAACCAGCCCGATTATCTTGTACCTGCCCCGGGGCTCGGTATAGAACTCTCACAGTGTGAAACACCATTAAAAAAAAAGTCTGGGTGAAGTCTGCCGTCCCATCCGATTGGGGAGACATCTCGATCATAAAAATCACCAACTGTTCTGAATCTCGATGGGGGGCGGGGGGCCGGTTGCCGGCACCGGCCACGGTCGGGGAGAGGCCGGTCAGAAGGTGAGAGCACCGGGCAATTTGGACGGGTGGCCTGGTGACTCTCCCACTCAATCGAGTGAACCGTGCGCGGTGGAACAATCGTGGGGACGCCAGAAGCCCGGCGGAGAAAGTTCCGTCCTGAAACCACCTAGGATTACGGAAAATCATTACCGCTTCCAGTTGGTTTCCTAATGTAATCCCTTGGGTTTCAAATGGCCATCTTAACGGGGTTGGGGCGGAGGGCTGGCAAAGAGAGGCTTGGTTCAAAGGGCACTCGATAAAGCCTCCTCGCCCTCGTGGCCCCTCTGGAGGGGCAGGAAGACATCCATGATGACGGATCGGGAGGGAGCTGTTGAGTGACGGAGACCGGCCCCTCCCGACCTTTCCGGTGAAGCCAATAAAGATGAGAATTGGGCAGTAGGTGGGTCCAGGGCTTAATAATAATAATAATAATGATAGTATTTGTTAAGTACTTACTACTTGGCAGGCACCATTAGTAAGTGCTGGGGCGGATATAAGCAGATCAGGTTGGACACGGTCCCCGTCCCACATAACAATAATGTTGGTATTTAAGCGCTTACTATGTGCAGGGCACTGTTCTAAGCGCTGGGGTAGAGACAGGGTAATCAGATCATCCCACGTGGGGCTCACAGTTAATCCCCATTTTACAGATGAGGTAACTGAGGCCCAGAGAAGTGAAGTGACTTGCCCACAGTCACACAGCTGACAAGTGGCAGAGGTGGGATGGAGCTCACAGTCTTATTTATGTATTTATTAATGATATTTGTTCAGCCCTTACTGTGTGCCAGGCACTGTTCTAAGCACTGGGGTGGAGACTGGGTTGGACACAGTCCCTGTCTCCCATAGGGCTCCCAGTCTTAATTTTACCGAAGAGGGAACAGAAGCACAGAGAAGTGAAGTGACTTGCCTGAGGTCACCCGGCAGACAAGGGGTGGAGCCGGGATTAGAACTGTATTAAGCACTGTACTGAGCACTTGGGAGAGTCCACTACAACAGTATTGAGAGAGGTATTCATCTCGCTTCCCGGCCCCACAGCACTGTCCATATCTGTAATTTTATTCATCTCTACAATTAATAATGATAATGATGGTATTTGTTAAGCGCTCACTATGTGCCAAGCACTGTTCTAAGCGCTGGGAGGGGAGGGGAGTACAAGGTAATCAGGATGTACACGTGGGGCTTGCAGTCTTCATCCCCATTTTACAGATGAGGGAACCGAGGCACAGAGAAGTGAAGTGACTTTCCCAAAGTCGCCCGGCTGGCAAGTGGCGAAGCTGGGATTAGAACCCACGACCTCTGACTCCCAAACCCGGGCTCCTTCCAACTGAGCCACGCTGCTTCTCTCTCTAATGCCCCCGCCCCCCCCCTTCTAGACTGTAAACTCCCTGTGGGCAGGGGACGTGTCTGCTATTTTGACCTCTCCCGAGCGCTTCGTACAGCGCTCTGCACACAAGAAGCGCTCAATAAATAGGGTCGACTCCCACAGTGTGGGAGATTTACAGTCTAAAGCACCTCCAGGTAGACGTTGGGGAAAGCAGCGGAAATCTCACCGAGGAGCGAGGCAGCCTCGGTGACCCCGCCGGCCGCCCATCCCACATGGGGCTTTTCCAAGGTTTTCTTCCCAAGGAAGGCCGAGCTGACAAAGGGAAACCTTGAGGTCGGTGAATGTGAGCTACGGCGACTGAACAGCGGCCGCTGCGGCCATCGATAAGCCAGGCCACGAGGGCCCGGGGATTAGAAAGCGGAACGATTAAGGGAGCCGGAGACACACAACAGCGCTTAGAGGAAATGGAGCCGAGGAGGTTACGGAAAGCCACAAATCCTCAGGTGTCTAATGGGCGAGCTCGGATTGCCCCGGCTTGAAGCGGGCCTCGAGGATTTATTCGAGGAGGGGAGGCCGGGTGGTTGTTTGGGGCGGGAGGGGCTATATTAATTCTCAAATCGATCGCGGGTATTTACTGAGCGCTTACTATGCGCTTCGGAGCGCACGATAGCACGGAATTCGCGGACGGGTCCCCTGCCCGTGACGAGCTTACAGTCTAGAGGGGGAGACAAGTCGTTGATATAGATCGGCTGCGTGACCTTGGGCCAGGCCCTTCACTTCTCTGTGCCTCAGTTACCTCATCTGTCAAATGGGGATGAAGACCGTGGGCCCTACGTGGGACCTGATTATCCTGTATCTACCCCGGTCATGGGTTCGAATCCCGCCTCTGCCACTTGTCAGCTGTGTGACTGTGGGCAAGTCACTTCATTTCTCTGGGCCTCAGTTACCTCATCTGTAAAACGGGGATTAAGACTGTGACTCATGCGGGACAACCTGATTACCCCGTATCTACCCCAGCGCTTAGAACAGTGCTCTGCACATAGTAAGCGCTTAACAAATACCAACATTATTATTCTCTGGGCCTGAGTTACCTCATCTGGAAAATAGGGGTTAACTGTGAGCCTCAGGTGAGACAACCTGATTACCCTGTACCTACCCCAGCATTTAGAACGGTGCTCTGCACATAGTAAGCACTTAAATACCAACATCCTTAACCCAGCGCTTAGAACAGTGCTTGGCACATAGTAAGCGCTTAACAAGTACCAACATTATTATTATGAATCATCTTCATAGTAATTGAGGTATTTGTTATACACTTACTATGCGCCAGGCACTGTAATAATAATAATATAAAATATAATAATAATGTGAAGCGCTTACTATGTACAAGCACTGTTCTAAGCGCTGGGGTAGAGACAAGTTTAAACAGGTTGGACCCAGTCCCTGCCCCCTCCAAGGGGCTGCCAGTCAATCCCCATTTTACAGATGAGGAAACGGAGGCCCGGGGAAGTGAAGCGACTTGGCCAAGACCACTCCGCAGACACGTGGCAGAGCTGGGATTAGAACCCGGGACCTTCTGCCTCGGGGGGGGGGGGGAATCTATCCACTAAGCCACACTGCTTCTACGCGGGGCGAGTACCAGCAAATCGGGTTGGAATAAGCACTAAGCAATTTATAATACAAATAAGTGATAGGCAGATGATAATATCTACTTTAATAATAATTTCTAATAGAGATTTTCAATAAATCCGCCTCGCTCCCCAAGTAAAGGCTGGGGAAGGGGGGTGTTTAGGGGACGTGGTGGCCGGTAACCTCGGCGTGACACCGATTTAATGACTAAAACGTGTCACGGTGGAGCCCGCTGCAATCCCCGGGGCAGTTGTGGCAACCAGCCGCCCCAAGGCCCCGGTGCTTTGGCTTGGAAGTCATAAATCGAATTGCTCTCACGTGCGTCTGTTGGCTTCGGGCATGAATGGGGTGCTGGGCTTCTCACTTCTTTCCCTCGCATTCCCACTCGAAGCCGTTCCAGCTTCCTAAAGCGCGTGGCTCAGCGGAAAGAGCCCGAGCTCGGGAGTCAGGGGCCATGGGTTCGAATCCCGACCCTGCCACTTGTCAGCTGGGTGACTGCGGGTAAGTCACTTCACCGGGCCTCAGTTCCCTCATCCGTAAAAGGGGGATTAAAACTGTGACATCCCGATCACCGTGTATCTACCCCGGCGCTTAGAACGGCGCTCTGCACGTAGCTGGGAAGGCGGAACGGCTCATTCCCGGGAAAAATCGATGGCTTTCCTCCGCCGTGTCTCGGATCGATCTCCGGGAGGCCGGGAAAGGCGGCGGGCCTGCTCTTTCGGGGATTGGGAGGGGGTGTCCGTGGCTAGAGACTCCATCCAGGGAGAGGCCCCGCCGGCTACTCACCAGGCGCTCGGACATGGGGGTCTTGTCTCCGTCAGGCAGGTGCTGCTCCAGTGCCAGGACGATGCAGTTGGCGATGATTGTCGCTAGAATCATATATTCAAACGGAGTGGGCTCTGTTAAGGAAAGGACTGTGGCCGCACGGGGAAGGTGGTGGGCGGGGGGGAGGGACGGGGGTCTTCCACCGGGTGAGGGTCGTTTGATGGGACCTGTTTCCCGTTGCAGGGTCCCCGCCTCCCGCCAGATGAGCAGGAGAAGGGAAACGTGGCCATTTCGCCCCCGCCTCCTGAAGAGGCCGGACAGAAAGCCCTCTCCCCACCCCGCCTTCCTGTTCCCTTTTCTGAACAGCCATCGGAAAACAACGTCTCTGGTTTCGTTTAAGCTGGTAAGGGGAGGGCAGATCCCCCCAGCCCCTCCCACCCGCACCTGGCCGGGCCCCCCGTGCTCCACCCGACCCAGAGTCTCCCGTGCCCGGCCCCGCCCCAGCAGGCCCGGGGCCCCCGTTGCCCAGTCAGAGGTTGTGGGTTCTAATCCCGCCTCCTCCGCTTGTCAGCTGTGTGACTTCGGGCGAGTCGCTTCACTGGGCCTCAATGTAAAATGGGGATTAAGACAGTGAGCCCCATGTGGGACAACCTGCTCACCTTGTATTCCCCCAGGGCTTAGAACAGTGCTTTGCACAGAGTAAGCGCTTAACAGATACCATCATGATTATTATCATCATCCCGGCCCAGAGCCCCCTGCCCCACCCGAGCCCACCTGATCGGGACGGAGTCTCCCCCGCAGTCCCAGAGCTGGGAGAGGCGCTCAGCACCGAGGACGGCGCCCGGGGAGGGAGGGACCCAGCGGTCAGCCGGACATCCCCCCCCCGGGACAGAGTCTCCACGGGGCGGTGGCAGGACCACACTGACCCCGGGGGGCGGGAGGGGACCCTCAGGACACCCCCAGGACACCCCCACATCGCCCTTAACCCCCCCCGCCCCCCCCCCCGCCGGTCTGCAGCGAGCACCTGCTGGGAATCTGCCCGTGGGCTCGGGGAACCTGCGCGCGAGTCTCTGTCGGTCTTTGTTAAGCGCTTACTATGTGCAGAGCCCTGTTCTAAGCGCTGGGGAAGATACAGGATCCTCAGGTTGTCCCACGTGAGGCTCCCCGTCTTCACCCCCATTTTCCAGATGAGGGAACTGAGGCACCGAGAAGTGAAGTGACTTGCCCACAGTCACCCAGCTGGCAGGTGGCAGAGGCGGGATTCGAACCCGTGACCTCTGGCTCCCAAGCCCGGGCTCTTGCCACCGAGCCACGCCGCTTCTCTGTGTGTGTGCGTGTACACACGCGTGTCCGAGTGTGCGCTCGAGGGTGCCCGCGGACTCTGTCCTTCAAAGGGCAGGGACTTTGTTGCCGATCTGTCCATTCCAAGCGCTCAGTCCAGTGCTCTGCACATAGTAAGCGCTCAGTAAATACTATTGAATGAATGAATGAAGGGTGAGCACCCGATTGGGCGTGTACACGCAGGCGGATCCCGGTGTGCACACGGGCGTGTACCTCTGTTTGTGTTGCTGTTCGGCCTCCCCCGCCCCCAGACTGCGAGCTCGTTGTGGGCAGGGACTGTCTCTTTTATCGCCGTATTGTACCTTCCTTAGCGCTTAGTTCAGTGCTCTGCACCAAGTAAGCGCCCCATAGAATGCCTGCTCTCCCAAGCGCTCAGTCCAGCGCCCCATCAATACGACTGAATAAACGCCTCCTCTCCCAAGCGCTCAGTCCAGCGCCCCATCAATACGACTGAATAAACGCCTCCTCTCCCAAGCGCTTAGTCCAGCGCTCTGCACACAGTAAGAGCCTCATCAAGACGACGGAATGAACGCCTGCTCTTCCCCAGCGCTTAGTCCAGCGCTCTGCACAGTAAGCGCTCCATACATACGACTGAATGAACGCCTCCTCTCCCTGGCGCTTAGTCCAGCGCTCTGCACAGTAAGCGCTCCATACATACGACTGAATGAACGCCTCCTCTCCCAAGCGCTTAGTCCAGTGCTCTGCACTGAGCCCTCCATAGAAAGCCTGCTCTCCCTGGCGCTTAGTCCAGTGCTCTGCACAGTAAGCGCTCCATACATACGACTGAATGAACGCCTCCTCTCCCCAGCGCTTAGTCCAGCGCTCTGCACAGTAAGCGCTCCATACATACGACTGAATGAACGCCTCCTCTCCCAAGCGCTTAGTCCAACGCTCTGCACAGTAAGCGCTCCATACATACGACTGAATGAACGCCTCCTCTCCCAAGCGCTTAGTCCAGCGCTCTGCACAGAAAGCGCTCCATACATACGACTGAATGAACGCCTCCTCTCCCAAGCGCTTAGTCCAGTGCTCTGCACTAAGCCCTCCATAGAAAGCCTGCTCTCCCTAGCGCTTAAACCCGCGCTCTGCACAGTAAGCGCTCCATACATACGACTGAACGCCTCCTCTCCCAAGCGCTTAGTCCAGCGCTCTGCAAAGTAAGCGCTCCATACATACGACTGAATGAACGCCTCCTCTCCCAAGCGCTTAGTCCAGTGCTCTGCACTGAGCCCTCCATAGAAAGCCTGCTCTCCCAAGCGTTCAGTCCAGCGCTCTGCACTCACATAATGTCGGTGTTTGTTCAGCGCTTACTACGTGCCGAGCACCGTTCTAAGCGCTGGGGTAGATACGAGATAATCAGGTCGTCCCACGTAGGGCTCACCGACTTCATCCCCATTTTACAGATGAGGGAACTGAGGCACAGAGAAGTTAAGTGACTCGCCCAAGGCCACCCAGCCGACAAGTGGCGGAGCCGGGATTGGAACCCATGACCTCCGACTCCCAAGCCTGTGCTCTTTCCACTGAGCCATGCCGCTTCTCAAGCTCCCTCAAGACGACTGCATGAACACCTGCCCTTCCCAAGCGCTTAGGCCAGGGCTCCGCGCCCAGCCGGATCATCGCCATGCCATTTAAGCGCTTACTACGTGCCCAGCGCCGTTGGCTGAGCGCCCGCTTCGAACCCAGCGCCTTGCACAGGGTCGGCGCTCCCCGAACTCGGCCGAGGGACCGAGGTGGGGGGGAGAGGAGAGGCGTGTGTGGGGAGGTGTGGGGGACCCCGGAGGAGGAGGAGGAGGAGGAGGAGGAGGAGGAGGGCCCTGGAAGGATATGGCCACTCGGTGATGCGCTTGGCGTACTTGCGGATGATGTTGTCCTCGCTGAAGACGAAGAGGGAGCGGTTGACGGTGAAGCAGTTCTGCTTGACGGGGATGGGGTTGTACAGCGCCATGGCCCGGGTGCGCTGCGCCTTGGACTGCTTGTAGGGCGGCCGCTGGGCGGGCTGGACGCCCCCCGGCCCCCCCAGGCCTCCTCCTCCTCCGGGCCCTCCGGGCCCGCCGACCCCGCCGCCTCCTCCCCCGGGGCCTCCGGGCCCCGGCCGGCTGTTGGGCCGGACCCCTCCGGCCGGGCCGCCCCCGCCCCCGCCCCCATAGCGGCCCAGAGGGTCGTCTCCGAAGCGAACCATGGCCGTGCCCCTGGCCGTGCCCCCGGCCGTGCCCCTGCCCCTGGCCGTGCCCGCAGCCCCGGCCCTGCCGCGATCCCCGGGGCGGGCGCGGCGGGAGGACCGGGCATCCCCGGCCCGGGGGGCCCCCCCGGACCCTCCCCTCAGCGCCCGGCCCCCGCCCCCCGCCCCCTGCCCTGCCCCGGGGCGGCCGGACCGGCCGGGGGCTCGGGGCCCGGGGGGCTCGGGGCCCGCAGGCTGGGGGCGGGGCGCGGGGGGCGGGGGGCGGCTCGGCTCGGGGGTCTGGCCGCGCCTCGGGCTGGGGGGCGGGGTCCGGCGCCCCTCAGGCCACGCCGGGGGGCTTCTCGCCCCTCAGCTTGGACTGGACGGGGGGGGGGGTCCTCTCGGCCCTCAGGCTCGGCTGGGGGCGGGGGGGCTTTTCTCCCCTCAGGCTCGGCTGGGGGTCTTTTCTCCCCTCGGGTTAGGTTTTGGGGGGTCCTCTCTCCCCTCGGGCTCGGCTGTGGGGGGTCTTTTCTCCCCTCAGGCTCGGCTGGGGGTCGGTGTTTTCTCCCCTCAGGCTCGGCTGGGGGTCGGTCTTCTCTCCCCTCAGGTTAGGTTTTGGGGGTCCTCTCTCCCCTCGGGCTCGGCTGTGGGGGTTTTTTCTCCCCTCGGGCTCGGCTGTGGGGGGTCTTTTCTCCCCTCGGGCTCGGATGGGGTCTTCTCTCCCCTCAGGTTAGGTCTTGGGGGCCTTCTCTCCCCTCAAGCTCGGCTTGGGTGGGTCTGCTCTCTCCTCCGTCTCGCCCTGGGAGGGTGCGCTCTCCCCTCCGTCTGGGCTTGGGAGGGCCTTTTCTCCCCTCAAGCTCGGCTTGGGAAGGTCTTCTCTCCCCTCGGTCTCAGCCTGGGAGGGTCTGCTCTCCCCTCGAACTCGTCCTGGGAGGGTCTTCTCTCCCCTCAAGCTGGGCTTGGGAGCGTCTTCTCTCCCCTCTGTCTCAGCCTGTGAGGGTTTTTCTCTCCCCTGGGTCTCAGGCGGGGAGGATCTTCTCTCCCCTCAGGCTCGCCTTGGGAGGGTCTATCTCTCCCCTCTGCCTCAGCCTGGGAGGGTTTTCTCTCCCCTCAGGCTCGCCCTGGGAGGGTCTTCTCCCCCCTCAGGCTCAGCCTGTGAGGGTCTTCTCTGCCCTCAGGCTCGCCCTGGGAGGGTCTTCTCTCCCCTCAAGGTGGGCTTGGGAGCGTCTTCTCTCCCCTCTGCCTCAGCATGGGAGGGTCTTCTCTCCCCTCGGTCTCAGGCTGGGAGGGTCTTCTCTCCCCTCAGGCTCGCCCTGGGAGGGTCTTCTCTCCCCCCGTCAGCCTGGGAGGGTCTTCTCTCCCCTCGGTCTCAGGCTGGGAGGGTCTTGTCTCCCCTCGGTCTCAGGCTGGGAGGGTCTTGTCTCCCCTCGGTCTCAGGCTGGGAGGGTCTCCTGTCCCCTCAGGCTCGCCCCGGGCGGGTGTTGTCTCCCCCGAGCCCGGGGCCCGCGGCTTCCCTGGGCGTCGCGCGTTGTCCCGGGCGTCAGCGGGGGCGCGGGCGGGGTCGGGCTGCGCAGCCCATGGCGGCGGGGGCGTGTGGCCGGTCCTGCCGGCGGGGGCTCCCGGTCCGGTCCGGTCCGGTCCGGCTCGATCGTCTGAGGAAAAGACGGACGGACCGACGGACCCAGGACGGGGAGGCGCCGCGATCCCCGCGCGCGCGCGCTCCGCCTGCCGGTGGCAGAGCGGCGAGTGGCGAGCCGCCGGCCCGCCGCCCTTATAAAGGCCCGGACACGTGACGGCGCGCGGCCAATCCGGACGCCGCCTCCTCCCCGGCCCCGCCCGCGCGCGCGCGCGCGCGGCCCCCTCCCCTCCCGCGCGCCCGCCCTGAGGGGAGGCCCGGGCCTCCTCCCTCGCCCCCCCCCCCCCCGCTCTTTCCTCCCCGACGGCGCCTCAGGCCCTCATGGCGGCCGGGGACCCGTCCCGTCCCGCCCGCCTCGTCCGGACGATGAGGATGAGGAGGCGGGGGGGAGGGAGAAGAAGGACCGGCCCGCGGGGGCGCGCCCGCGCGCGCAGCCCCGCCGGGCGCTGTCCAGCCGCTGAGGGGCGCGCGACCCGCCCACGTGCCCGCGCGGGCCCCTCCCCCTCGCCGTCGCCTTTATCAAACGCTGGCTCCGGGCGGAACACTGCACTAAGCGCTTCGAAAGTACCACGGGGGAAGCGGCGGGCTTCCCCCTCCTCGGCCCCGTACTCGTCCGCTCAACTGTATATATCTCTTCTATATCTGTATCTGTATATTCATGACCCTGTTTATTTTGCGAATGAAATGTACATCGCCTTGATTCTATTTAGTTGCCATTGTTTTTACGAGATGTTCTTCCCCTCGACTCTGTTTATTGCCACTGTTCTTGTCTGTCTCCCCCGATTAGACTGTAAGCCCGTCCAAGGGCAGGGACCGTCTCTCTCCGTTACCTATTCGTCCATTCCAAGCGCTTAGTATAGTGCTCTGCACATAGTAAGCGCTCAATAAATACTATTGAATGAATATACATATCTCTATATATCTTATTTATATATCTATCTTATATATATCTTGATAGAGCTGTATAGATCACCCTATTTATTTTGTTTAATGAGAGGTACATCACCCTGATTCTCTTTATTTGCCATGTTTTTAGGAGATGTTCTTCCCCTTGACTCTATTTATTGCCATTGTTCTTGTCTGTCTCCCCCGATTAGACTGTAAACCCGTCAAAGGGCAGGGATTGTCTCTCTCTGTTGCCGACTTGTCCATTCCAAGCGCTTAGTACAGTGCTCTGCACCTAGGAAGCGCTCAATAAATACTATTGAATGAATGAATTAATTAATGAAACAGCCCGGGCCTGGAAGGCAGAGGTCATGGGTTCGACTCCACTTGTCAGCTGTGTGACCGAGGGCGAATCACTTCATTGGGCCTCAGTGACCTCATCTGGAAAATGGGGATTAACTGTGAGCCTCACGTGGGACCACCTGATGACCCCGTATCTCCCCCAGCGTTTAGAACAGTGCTCTGCACATAGTAAGCGCTTAGTAAATAACATTATTATTATTACCCTTCAGCAGCAGAGACCATCCCCGCCCCGCAACGGGCTCACAGTCTAGGAAGGGCAGGGGAGACGGACAGCCAGAAGAGGCAACAGGCGTCGATAGAAATAAACAGAATTTTAGGTCAAAACAAGTAAACGGGCGGCAATTTCGATAAATTGATTTATAGAAATATAATAATAATAACGTTGGTATTTGTTGAGCGCTTACTATGGGCAGAGCCCTGGCAGGGTCATCAGGTGGTCCCACGTGAGGCTCTCAGTTAATCCCCATTTTACAGATGAGGTAACTGAGGCCCAGAGAACAATAATAATAATAATGTTGGTATTTGTTAAGCGCTTACTATGTCCAGAGCACTGTTCTAAGCGCTGGAGTAGATACAGGGTAATCAGGTTGTCCCACTTGAGGCTCAGTCTTCATCCCCATTTTACAGATGAGGTCACTGAGGCCCAGAGAAATGAAGTGACTTGCCCACAGTCACACAGCTGACAAGTGGCAGAGCCGGGATTCGAACCCAAGACCTCTGGCTCCCAAGTCCGGACTCTTTCCACTGAGCCACTCTGCTTCTCGATATACATACACATATAAATATACATACACAGATACATAAGTGGTGTGAGGTGGGGGGAGGAAAGGGGGGGAGCTGAAGGAAAGGCGGCCCGTGTCTGCTGGGTGACCTTGGCCTAGTCGCTTCCCTTCTCTGGGCCTCAGTTCCCTCCCCCGGAAAATGGGGGTGAAGGGTGTGAACCCCAGCGGGGACCGGGACTGGATCTAACCCGATTTGCTTGGATCCACCTCAGCGCTTAGTACAGTGCCCGGCACATAGTGAGGACTTAACAGATACCACAAATATTATTATTACTATCTGGTTCGTACCTCTCGCTCCTCTTCCCTCGCACCCCTTCTTCGGGGCCTGGACGTGTTGGTCGGTTTGACCTCCACGGGCCCTGTGCTGGGGCAGCGGCGGACAGACAAGGAGGCCGAGAGAGTAATAAAAATATTAATGATAATAATATTTGTGGTATCTGTTAAGTGCTCACTATGTGACAGGCACTAAGCGCTGAAGCGGATCCAAGCAAATACCTAAAATATCTAGAAAAGCCCACGGGGCAGTTGCTGTTGCATTTGCCTGAGGGGCAATCCAGATCCGGAGAGGTTTGGGAACAGATAGACACAGACACACACACACACACACACACACACACACACACACGAGGCTGCAGGTGACCTCAAGGTCTACCTGAGGGCCATTAGGATGGTTTTGACCGCGAACCCCCTGTTGGGCAGGGATTGTCCCTATCTGTTGCCGAACTGCCCGTTCCAAGCGCTTAGTACAGTGCTGTGCACATAGTAAGCGCTCAGTAAATACGATCGAATGAATTAGGATGTGTTAGACGCAGATGCGTTGGGCTCTGCTGTTCCCCGCCAGCCGGCCGTCGCCATTAATCCGAGATTTATCCGTGAAATCCCCTCATCCCATTTCCTTCCACGCCTTCTCCAGTTTCCTTTCACCACAGGCCACACGGCTGGCTTTCCCTCCCTCTGACGGCTGAGAGATCAGATGCTGTAATCGGGCGGCGAGGAAGCAACTCCCTTGACCTCAACAGGGGAGAGGAGCGGGAAGCCGCCTCCGAGGGACCACTGGGGGAGACGGGCAACCCTGCTTTCCGGGGCGAGGGAGGGGGAAGGAAAAAGCTTCCCCAGCTGCAATTGATTCTCAACAGCTAAGTGCATTTTTGCCTTAGTCATTCAGCAGCCTCCCGTCAGCCCACCATTCAGACGAGGCCCAACCGCCAGCCTCGGAGGTGGGGAGAGGGCGAGGGGGCTTTAGAATTGGAGACAAACCAGGGGGGTCACCTGGGGGGGATGCGGGCCCAGCTGGGAAGGGATGGGAGGCTGGGGGGCTAGCAACTTTGGAGGGGAGGGGGATCGTCTCATCATCAGGTTTAGATACATTCCAGAAGGAAGGAGGTCAAGAAGAAGAAGAACTGCGGTGTCTGTTGAGAGCATTTTGTGTGCCGAGCATTACGTTAAGCGCTGGGACAGATAGGAGCTGATCGGGGCGGGCACGGGCCCTGCCCCATGTCTCTAAGGAAGAGGTAATACTAACAATACTAAATAATACTAATAATCATGGTATGTGTTAAGTGCTTACTATGTGCCGGGCGCTGTACTAAGCGCTGAGGTGGGTACAAGCAACTCAGGTTGGACACCGTCCCTGTCCCTCACGGGGCTCACGGTCTTCATCCCCATTTTACAGATGAGACACAGAGAAGTGAAGTGACTTCCCCTGGGTCACACGGCCGATAAGTGGTTTTCCTCAGCTCCCCCTCCCTTCTGCGTCACCTCGACTCGCTCCCTTTGTTCGTCCCTCCCTCTCCCCGCCCCCGCGACATTTACGAATATATGTATATGTATCTATAATTCTATGTATTTAATATTGATGCCGGTTGACTTGTTTTGATGTCTGTCTTTCCCCCTCTTGACTGTAAGCCCGTGATGGGCAGGGATTGTCTCTCTTTATTGCTGTATTGTACTTTCCAAGCGCTTAGTATAGTGCTCTGCACATAGTAAGTGCTCAATAAATACGATTGAATGAATGAACCCAGATCCTTCTGACTCCCAGGCCCGGGCTCTATCCATTAGACCACCCTGCTTCACCCTCATTTCATAGCTGAGGTTACTGATGCACAGAGAAGTGCGGCGACTTGCTCAAGGTCACGCAGCGGGTGAATGGCAGAGCCTAGATTAGAACTCAGATCCTCTGACTCCCAAGCCTGGGCTCTTTCTACTAGTCTACATTGCTACAACAGTGTTGGCAGATTACAGGGAGAGTGGACATATAAATTCATTCATTCAATAGTATTTATTGAGCGCTTACTATGTGCAGAGCACTGTACTAAGCGCTTGGAATGCACAATTCGGCGACAGATAGAGACGATCCCTGCCCAGTGACGGGCTCGCAGTCTAATCGGGGGAGACAGACGGACAAAAACAAGACAACATAATCACGATAAAAAATCAATTACAGAAGGAGGAAAGAGTAGAATATAAGGATGTAGACACAAAGGCGGGGAACATTTAGGTTTTTGGGGAGAGAGTGAAGACGTTAGGGAGGGGGAGACTGGAGCGTAGAGTAGAAGCTCGTCGCGGGCAGGGTGCGTGTCTACCAACTCTGTTCAGCGCTGTGCAGAGGGTAAGCGCTCAATAAATACCACTGATTGACTGGAGTTTCCAAACCTGGGGGTTGGGGGACAGAAAGAGGGGAGGGGTCACGTCTGCAGGACGTCTGTGGCCAGTTGAAAGAAATTAGCAGGATCTGAGTGTTTCTGAACTGCGACGATGGATCACATTTCTCCCTCCGATAACAAGAGGAGCATCTGATGCTGGGATTACTTGTCACAGTTTGGCATAGAATCAGTCAATCAGTCAATCGTATTTCCTGAGCGCAGAGCACTGTACTAAGCACTTGGGAGAGTACAAGAGAACAGAGTGGGCTAGACACGGGCCCTGCCCACAGGGAGATTACAATCGAGGAGGGGGAGACAGTCAAAAATAGAAAGAAAGAAGTTACGGATTCGTCTCTAAGTGTCGCGGGGCTGAGGGAGGGGAGAACAAAGGATTCAGATCCGAGTGCAAGAGCGATGCAGAAGGAAGTCGGGAAAATGAGGGCTTAATCGGGGAAGGCCTTTTGGAGGATTCAAAAACGTAATTGATTTTCATGTCGAACACCCCAACCAGACTGTGAGCTTGAGGGCGGGGATCAGGTCTACTCAGACTGCTGTGCTGTCCCATGTGCTGAATAAAATGGTCTGTGCACAGAAACTCTCAATAAATATCATCGATCGATCGATTGCTTAGTCCAGACAGGGTTAAGTTCCAGTAAGAGGGTATCCTAGGCGACGGCGGCCGCCTGCCCGATTGACAGCCGCTGCCTGGAGGTGTAAAGACCCCATGCCCCCATCTTTATATTCATTCATTCATTCAATAGTATTTATTTGAGCGCTTACTATGTGCAGAGCACTGTACTAAGCGCTTGGAATGTACAGATCGGTAACAGAGAGAGACAGTCCCTGCCCTTCGACGGGTTTACAGTCTAATCGGGGGAGACGGACAGACAAGAACAATAACAATCAATAGAATCTAGGGGATGAACATCTCATTAAAACAAGAGCAAATAAATAGAATTAAGGCGATGTACATTTCATTAACAAAATTAATAGGGTAATGATATTTATATCAGCACCAGCCAAACTGGGGCCCCCCGGCGTGGCAGCAATTGGCAATTGGAAGAACTGAGAAGCCTAGTGGATAGAACACAGGCCCGGGAGTCGGAAAGATCTGGGTTCTAATCCTGCCTCCACCACTTGTCTGCTCTGTGACCTCACCTTCTATTGGGTGCGGGGGGAGGGCCAAGAGGGAGGTGGGCAGGAATCAGAACGAAGTGGGTGAGTAATTACTCCCTCCACAAGCTCTTAATGGTTTAGTCATGAGTCAAGGGTGAGACTGAATGATCCTTCTGGGCAAGCTGTCTGCACCGAACAAGCCAGCCAGATAATCACTCAATCCTTCACTTCATTTAGGAGGTTGCGACCCAGTCAGCACGTCAGAGAGACAGTGATCCCAAAGATCCCAGACCCACAAGGGAAATCGCCATTCCAAGGACGGGAGTAAATAACCATCATCACGCCTTGGATTTATATAGCGCCCGTCTCCTAGGAGCCCAGAGGGCTTTCACGGTCGTTATCAAGACCTGGAACAGAGGCGTCGCCTGGCCTAGTGGCTAGACCGCGGGTCTGGGAGTCAGATCTGGGTTCTAATCCCGGCTCGGCCACTCGGCGGCTGTGTGACCTTGGGCTTCTCTGGGCCTCGGTTCCCTCGTCTGGAAAACGGAGGTCAAGACTGTGAGCTTCACAGAGGGCAGGGACTGCGTACAACCTGATTAGCTTGAATCTACCCCTGCTCTTTCCACAAGTACAGTGCCTGACATCAATCGATCGATCGATCGTATTTATTGAGCGCGTGCCAGGTTCAGGGCCCTGTACTCAGCGCTGGGGCGAGTATCACACCATGTAACGGACATATTCCCTGCCTACAGTTTACGGCCTAGAGGGGAAGACGGACAATATAAAGAAATAAATTACGGATTTGGGCATAGGTGCTGTGGGGGTTGGGAGGGAGGCGAATAAAAGGAGCAAGTCAGGGTGGCCCGGAAGAGAGTGGGAAAATGGAGAAGCAGCGTGGCTCTGTGGAAGGAACACGGGCTTTGGAGTCAGAGATCATGGGTTTGAATCCCAGCTCTGCCACCTGTCAGCTGTGTGACTGTGGGCAAGTCACTTAACTTCTCGGTGCCTCAGTTACCTCATCTGTAAAATGGGGATTAAGACTGTGAGCCCCACGTGGAACAGCCTGATTCGCCTGTGTCTACCCCAGCGCTTAGAACAGTGCGCTGCACATAGTAAGCGCTTAACAAATACCAACATTATTATTATTAACATTATGAAAAGAGGAAGGTTTAGGGAAGACGGCTTGGAGGAGATGTGCCTTCGTTAAGGCTTTGAAGGTGGGGAAAGCCCTTAATAAATAGTATTTTAAAAAAGGGAGGGAGCAGGGGTTGTTCCCTCCCGTTGAGAGCTGAGGAAACTGAGGCACAGAGAAGAGAAGTGACTGGTCGCTCAGCAAGGAGGTGGCAGCCCGAGGGTCGACGTCTTGGCGTCGCACTAGCGCCCCCTGCTGGTTGGTCGACAACGCCAGCCTGCTCAGGCAGAGGCAGCTGTCAGGGATAATAATAATAATAATGTTGGTATTTGTTAAGCGCTTACTATGTGCAGAGCACTGTTCTAAGCGCTGGGGTAGAAACAGGGTAATCAGGTTGCCCCAGGTGGGGCTCACAGTCTTAATCCCCATTTTAGAGATGAGGTAACTGAGGCACCGAGAAGTGAAGTGACTTGCCCAAAGTCACACAGCTGACAAGTGGCCGAGCCGGGATTCGAACCCATGACCTCTGACTCCAGAGCCCGTGCTCTTTCCACTGAGCCACGTTGCATCTACTAATAATGTTGGTATTTGTTAAGCGCTTACTGTGTGCAGCGCACTGTTCTAAGCGCTGGGGTAGATACAGGGTAATCAGGTTGTCCCACGTGAGGCTCACGGTTAATCTCCATTTTCCAGATGAGGTAATTGAGGCACAGAGAAGTGAAGTGACTCGCCCACAGTCACACAGCTGACAAGGAGCAGAGCCGGGAGTCGAACCCATGACCTCTGACTCCCAAGCCCAGGCTCTTTCCACTGAGCCACGCTGCTTCTCTATGGGATGGTGGAGGACCCAGGAAAGATTTGGAAGAGGGTGAAAAAGGAAAAAAATGAATAAGTGAGAGGGAGAAAGTCACCAGGGTAAAACCCCAAAGGGCTTTTGGATTTAGAGTAATCCCAACTACACGGGCCGCACGCCACACCATCCATCCATCCATCCATTCATTCAATCGTATTTATTGAGCGCTTACTCTGTGCAGAGCATTTAGAAAGTACAATTCGGCAACAGATAGAGACAATCCCTGCCCAACAATGGGCTCACAGTCTAAAATAGCACCTCATCTTCTCCCAACGTCCACACTCTTACACTCCCCCCCCCCCCAACACACACACATCCCTTGCCTTCGTATCTGACAGACCCCACAGCACACACACACGCACAAACACACCCACACCCCTCCCCTTCATATGTCATAGACCCCCCCACTCCTCCCTTTCAAAGACTTATTAAAATTCCACCTCCTTCAAGAGGCCTTCCTTGACTAAGCTCTCACGCGCTTGGATCTGACCCCTTTAAACGCTCGGTATCCCCCCACCCTCAGCCCCCCAAGCATTTATGTCCGTTATCTGCAGTGTATTTTAATGTCCGTCTCCCCTTCTGGACTGTAAGCCCCTTGGAGAAAGGGAACGTGGCTACCAACCCTATTATACTCTCCTGTCCCAAGCCCTTAGTGCACAGGGTAAACGCTCAATTAATACAATTGACTGGCTGGTACCGGGGAGAACAGTGTTCCAACGCTTAGAACAGTGCTTGGCACATAGTAAGAGCCTAACGAGGACTATAATTGTCGAGTGGCCTCTAGCCAAGACATTTCCTCAGCCACATCCACGGCAGGGAGGTGGGGTCCTCCGAGTCACCAGAGGCCACGGTTAAGGAAAAAGGGGCTGGGAATTCTCATCTTCTCCCTTATTTTCTATTTCCAGGGTCTCCCATTTGTGGGAATGAACCGCCAGGGCCTCCTGGGACTTGATGTCTGATTTGCATACATTTGCATACGCCTGCAGAGACTGCAGTCATCGTCCCTTGATTTATTTTTTTTTTAATCTTCATTGTTTCCCAGGGGTCTCTCACTATCCCAACTCCCAGGAGGGCGCAGTAGGGTGGGGAGATGGAGAGGGAGAGAGACCTCATCCGGAACTGGGGAGAGACAGAGGTTTGGGTCCCCGGGAACTTTTTTCATGGTATTTGTTCATTCAAATCGCGTTTATTGTATGTTTACAGTGTGCGGAGCACTGTACTAAGCGTTTGGAAAGTACAATTCAGCAACAAAGAGAGACGATCCCTGCCCACAACGGGCTCACGGTCTAGAAGACTGTTAAGCCCTGACTATGTGCTAGGCGCTGTACTAAGCACAGGGGTAGATGCAAGCTAAGCAAGTTGGACACAGTCCCCGTCCCACAGTCTTAATCCCCATTTTACAGATGAGGTAACTGAGACCCAGAGAAGTTAAATGACTTGCCCAAGCTCAAACAGTAGACAAGTGGAGGAGTGGGGACTAGAACGCAGGTCTTTCTGATCCCCCGGGCCGGGCTTCACATGGAATACCACCCTCCTCTGCCAAACCACATCCTTCCTCCCCTCCTAAAAGTCTCCTCCAGGAAGCACTCCTGGATTACCACCCCCCGCAAACACACACACTTTCCTGCTCATATCAACCCATCAGCTACCCTAACCCTGTGTTTATTATTGATTTATCTCTTCACTTGAATCAATTATTCATGTCAATTTTCTCCCTCTTGACTCTGATATGTTCATCAATTTATGCCTGCCGCCTCCCCCATTAGAGTGATCGAATGTAAGTGCTGAAAGACAGCGAGGTGTTGTCCTCAGCCCTCGAGGTTGCCGTCTGGGGCGGGGAGCCTGGTGGTGTTATCTAAAGAGATAGGAAAGTTGAGAGCGGGGGAAGGATTAAAGGGAGAAGGGGAGAAAAGAAGCAGCGTGGCCTAGTGGCTAGAGTCGAGGCCCGGGAGTCAGAGGACCTAGGTTCTAAACCCGGCTCTGCCACTTGTCTGCTTTGTGACCCTGGGCAAGTCACTTCACTCTCTGTGCCTCGGTTACCTCACCAAGGATCTCCAGTGATTGCCCACCCACCTCCGCAACAAACAGACACTCCTCACTACTGGCTTTAAATACCACAATCCTCTTGCCCCCTCCTACCTCTCCTCCAACCCAGCCCGTACATTTTACTCCTCTAATGCCAACCTTCTCTCTTTACCTCGATCTCATCTATCTGGCCGCTGACCTATCGCCCACGTCCCGCCTCCGGCCTGGAACGCCCTCCCACCTCATATCCGACAGACAATTACTCTGCCTACTTTCAAAGCCCTATTGAAGGCCCGTCTCCTCCAAGAGGCCTTCCCTGTCTAAGCCCCGCTTTTCCTCTTCTCCCACTCCCTTCTGCGTCGCCCTGACTTGCCCCCTTTATACATCCCCCCTCCCGGCCCCACACCACTTATGTCCAGATCTGTCATGTCTTTCTTTCTCTTAATGTCTGTTTCCCCTCTAGATTCTAAGCTCAATGTGGGTGGGGAATGTGTCCGTAACATTACTCTCCCAAGTGCTTAGTACAGTGCTCTGCACAAAGTAAGCATCAATAAGTACGATTTAATGAGGGACAGTAGTGGTCTGCCATATATGAGTAGGGGGAGGGAGTTCCAGGCCAGCCCCTCTTGGAGGACACTTTTGGGGACCAGTCTGAGGGGGCTTCCTACCCCTCAGGACCCTCAGTGAAGGAAGGAGGGAGGGGCTTCTCCTGGTGGCCCTAGGGGAGATATTACCAGAACTGTCTGCCTGTTCCGGGAAAACATTTCATCAGGAAACTGAGCTCACAGTGAAAATTGAACCTCTCATCCCCTGGCAGCTCGGGTGGGGGTGGTGGTGGTGGGGGGGGAACACACAGGGCCTTCCGTTTCCCCAAGCAAATCACTTCCAGGCAGGCCGGGGCAGAGGGAGTGTGCTGGCCTTGGATGCCCGGAGACCGGTGCCTCACACCCCAGCTCGGGGTCGCCTTGGGGAGAGAGAGGTGTCAGGGAGGCCGGCCGGCGGGGGAGAGGGGAGAAGCAAACCGGGGTGACCGGCGACGGCCCTCCAAAAACCTGGATCCCGGACGCACGGGGCACCACGCGTGAGGATGTCCCGCCGTCGACATTTTCCAGAAGTCCACCAGATTGGCTCTGGACTCACCGGACCTGGAGTGTTTCCATGGGGGATCCTGACCCTCCCGAGCCGTTGCCTTCCCCTCCCGGGCTCCGGAGGATGGGGGCGCCGCTTCTGGGCCTCGGCACTGGGCACCGGGAGAGGCGGCCGGCATGGAAGACTCTAATTCGGACATAAAAGCCCCCAGGGTCACAGGCTGTCCGTGGTCTTTCCGGTCTGGGAGTCAGACTCCGGACTCCGCCGCCTGTCCGCTGCGGAACCTTGAGCGAGTCGCTTCTGGGCCTCAGTTTCCCTCATCTGTAAAACGGGGATCCTGTACCTGCACTCAGGATTGGGGCCAGGCCTCCGCCTAGTCTCATGGCACTTTCTGGGCTGGTGGGCTCGAGGGCCCTGGTGGACAATTTTCAGGTCACTGGGAGGCAGCAGGCAAGAAGGTGGGCAGACGGGAACACCACTCCCCAGAACCCATGATCTCCTTCACTGAGGAGGGGCCTTTTTTGAAACTTTTAATTTAATAATATAAAGCACTTACTATGTGCCAGACACTGTTCTAAGCTTTGGGGTAAATACAAGGCAATCGATTTGGACCCGATCCCTGCCATACAGGGGGCTTGCCGTTTTAATCCCCATTTTCCAGCTGAGGCAACCGAGGCCCAGAGAAGGGGAGTGACTTGCCCAAGGTCATGGAGCAGACAAGTGGCGGAGTCAGGATTAGAACCCAGGTCCTTCTGACTCCCAGGCAGGGGTCTATCCACTAGGTCACCCTGCTTCCCCTGACGGGTGGGCAATGGAGTCCGGGAGCGATGAGACTTTTCTGCCTTCTCTTCCCCCGTGGGGGAGACGAGGGGAGGGGAGGGAACAGGGGTAGAGCTGGGACACGCTGCCTTTACGGGAATGGACGGCCCGGCTTGTTCTGGCCTCGCAGAACTGGCTCTTTAACACCGAGATCAAAATAGGCTCAGAGTCAGGACACTCCAGTCTTGGCTGGGTTTCCCGACCGTGGAGATCGCTGTGGCTCCCCACTCCCTCAGCTGAACGGGAGATAGAGGAGGAGAAGGAGGAGAAGGAGGAGGAAGAGGAGGAAAGGAGGAGGAAGAGGAGGAGAGGAGGAGAAGCAGGGGTGGAGAAGAGGAGGAGGAGAAGAGAAGGAGAGGAGGAGTGGAGAGGATAGGAGAAGCAGGGGTGGAGGAGAAGAGGAGAGGAGAGGAGGAGTGGAGGAAGAGAGGAGGGGAGGAGGAGGAAAAGGAGGGGTGGAGAAGGAGGGGAGCGTAAGAGGAGGAGGAGCAGAGGAGGAGCAGAGGAAGGAGAGGAGGAGGAGGAGGAGGAGTGGAGAGGAGGAAGATAGGAGGAGAAGCAGGGGTGGAGGAGAAGAGGAGAGGAGGAGTGGAGAAAGAGAGGAGGGGACGAGGAGGAAAAAGGAGGGGTGGAGAAGGAAAGGAGCATAAGAGGAGGAGCAGAGGAGGAGGAGGAGAGGAGGAGCAGAGGAAGGAGAGGAGGAGGAGCAGCAGAGGAAGGCGAGGAGGAGCAGAGGAGGAGAAGAGCAGAGGAAAGAGGAGATGAGGAGCAGAGAAGCAGAGGAGAAGGATCAAAGGAGAAGAGGAGAGAAAGAGGGGGAGGAGAGGAAGAGGAGAAGAAGAGAGAAGAGAAGAGGAGGGTTGAGTCACGGGCAGGGAGGGTTTCTGGTCCATCAGCCGGCACTGGGCCTGGCCAAGGTGGGCACACCCCCTGCCCTCCTGGGGAACAGCACCACGGTGAAGGAGACCCTAACTGGAAGGAAGGCATGTCCAGGGCCTTCAATTCATGCTCCGTTCACCTCGGGTGTCCCACGCCACCCCTGGCCACCGCACACCACACCCCTCCTCATCCTTGCAGTCCACCCGCAACATGGCACACCCACGTCAAGCCACACCAAACCGAAGCGGTCTGGGAAGACGGGGGAGATCGTTTCAAACGCCATGTAGCCTTAACTCGGTAGCTCTGCTGGAGAAAGCGTGGCTTTTCTAGACTCAGTACAGTGCTCTGCACACAGTAAGCACTCAATGAATGCCACTGATTGACCGATTGTTTGACCGATAGGCTCGTTGTGGGCAGGGAATGTATCCTTGTTCTTGTATTCGCCCAAGCGCTCAGTACAGCGCTCTGCTCACAGTAAGCGCTCAATAAATACCACCGATTGATTGACTGCAATCCCAGATACTTCATCCAACAAACGACCTGACTTGAGCTCCATGGAAAACGTCTTCCCCGATTAAGACTAATTAAGGAGGTGCCATCATCCTTAAAGAAAGATTTTCTCACCGGGGAATGCTGTAAAATAATCACACTTGCCTCATTTCCCTGCCACATTCTTTAATTAGGGAAGATCTGAATCGGGAAGGGAGAGATCCCTTTCCTCCCACCGACTACTAGTCCCTGAAACCCGTTCTAAAGCCGAACGGGCTGAGACGACAGGCCCAGGTCCCGCCCGAGGAGAAAGTGTAGGAGCGGAAAACCGGGCCTGGGGCTTCTAACCGGTTCTTTTCCACCCATTAAAAGGAAATGATCTCAGTTCCTAGGAATAATAGTAATAAAAATGGTATTTGTTAAGCGCTCACTATGTGCCAGCACTGTACTAAGCGCTGGGGAAGATATAAGCAAATCACGTTGTCCCATGTGGGGCTGAGTCTCAATCCCCATTTTACTGATGAGGCAACTGAGGCACAGAGAAGTGACTGGCCCAAGGTGACACAGCAGACAGGTGGTGGAGCCGTCATTAGAACCCGTGACCTTCTGACTTCCAGGCCCATGCTCTATCCACTATGTCACACTGCTTCTCAAATGATGGTATTTATTAAGCCCTCACTATGTGCCAGGTGCTTTACTAAGTGCTGGGGTGAATACAAGCAAATCGGGTTGGACACAGTCCCTGTCCCACGCGGGGCTCACAGTCTCAATTCCCATTTTATAGATGAGGGAACTGAGGCCCTGAGAAGTGAAGTGACTTGCCCAAGGTCACACAGCAGAAAGCCATAAAGGACCCCCAACCACCAACATTTCTGGGCCTCCCAGTAAACCATCCTGTCGGGCTCTTGGTCTCAAGCTTCTTACTCTGCCTCGCCCTATCAATCCATTGGCCGTATTAATTATTATGTGTAGGACACTGTACTAAACGCTTGGGAGGGTATATTCCCTGCTCACGAGCTTACAATTTAGAAGGGGAGACAGACACTAATAATAATAACGATGATGGCATTTGTTAAGCGCTTACTATGTGCCGAGCACTGTTCTAAGCGCTGGGGTAGATACAAGGTAATCAGGTGGTCTCACATGGGGCTCACAGTCTTAATCCCCATTTTACAGATGACGTCACCGAGGCAAAGAGAAATCCATCAAATGACAGATAGGGACATAAATGCTGTGGGGCCGGGGAGGGAGGGGATGAATATAGGGAGCGAGTCAGGGTGACACAGAAGGGAGTGGGAGATGAGGGCAAGTGGGGCTTAGTCAGGGAAGGCCTCCTGGAGGAGGTGGGCCTTTAACTGGACTCGGAAGGTTGGGGAGAGTCATCATCTGGGGGATATGAAGGAGAAAAGGGGCAGGGAGACCCTCTCTCCTACCTTTGGCCTCCAACCTAGGATAGGGAATCTAGATTGGCAGTTCTTGGACAAGATCACCAAATTCAACATCGCTTTCTCCTCCAAATTCAACATCGCTTTCTCCTCCTGGCCTGACAAGCCTCGTTGCACAGCGAAGCGCGTTCATCCCACAGAATTTGTCCTTCCCCAGGCTTTACTCTTCCCCTTTCTACCCAATAAGCCGGAGTCTTCTACGCTGCCGGCAAATTGATTTATGGAATTATCAATTGAGACGTAGACATTTTAGCGCACTCCACAGGGAACACAAGCATTCCCGGACTAATTAAAATGAGCGGCAGGGCCGATAATGCTCTTTTTTACAACCCTTCTTTCAGAAGACACTTCAAGCTGCATATAATCTGGTGGCTTTTATCCATTTTTGGCAGATCAGTTGTCCAGGACCGATCCCACTCGCTATCAGCAAATACTCGGGGCTTTAAATCCATTTACAATGGAACGGTCCTAAATCCCCATGAATATTTGAGTTGACTTAAATTACCCAGACTCCTTACTCTCTTTTACCGAGGCACGAATAAAGCTGTGGCAAATGAAGTAGAAGAATTACATTATAGCTACTAATAGTAATAATAATGATGAGAATAGTATTTGTTAACCACTTACTCTACGCCAAGCACTGTGCTAAGTACTGGGGTAGATGATGGGATCGTGAAAGGAATTCTCAGCAAACCACCTGAATCAATCGATAATTCTTACTGAGAGCCCTGCTGTGAGCAGAGCAGTAATTTATTAGCCACTAAAATATGTATTTTTATTACCGCTGATGATGATGATGATGTTCGAAGCACTGTCCTAAGTGCTGGGGTAGATGTGAGATAATCAGTTGGGATATTGTCCCGATGGTGCTCAGAGATGGGGTGGGGCGGAGAGAAGAGATATTAAATCCCCATTTTACCGATGAGGAAACTGAGGCCCAGGAAAGTTAAGTGATTTGCCCAGCAGGCAAGAGGCAGAGCACAGGCTTGGGGGTCTGAGGTCATGGGTTCTAATCCCGGCTCCACCACGTGTCTATGTGACCTCGGGCTAGTCGCTTCACTTCTCTGGGCCTCAGTTCCTTCGCCTGTAAAATGGATATTAAGGCGGTGAGGCCCGCAAGGGACAACCTGATTACCTTGCATCTACCCCAGAGCTTAGAACATAGTAAGCGCTTAACAAATACCATCATTGTTACATGTACGATTAGAACCCAGTACCCCGACCCCCAGGAAGTGGCATATTTGGGATTAAAACAAGTACTCCTGACTCTCAGGCCTATGCTCTTAATAACAATAGTAATTAACAAGGTATTTAAGTGCTTACTATGTGCCAGGCACCGTAGTAAGCGCTGGGATGGATACAAGCAAATCGGGTTGGACACAGCCCGTCTTCATGTTCGGCCACCCTAAACAGCCCAGGCGGGGATTCCTGCTTGCCCTGTTGCCCATTCCCAAGGCCTAAGAGGTCCCTGCCTTGGGCAGCGCCTTGGTTTCCCGGAGTTAATAATAATAATAATAATGTTGGTATTTGTTAAGTGCTTACTATGTGCCGAGCACTGTTCTAAGCGCTGGGGTAGACATAGGGGAATCAGGTTGTCCCACGTGGGGCTCACAGTCTTAATCCCCATTTTACAGATGAGGGAACTGAGGCACAGAGAAGTGAAGTGACTTGCCCACAGTCACACTGCCGACAAGTGGCAGAGCTGGGATTCGAACTCATGAGCCCTGACTCCAAAGCCCGTGCTCTTTCCACTGAGCCACGCTGCTTCTTGGGAGTTGGGAGGAGTGGAAGCCCGGGTGGCCTTGGAAAACTAATTCATAATAATTATGGCACTTGTAAAGCGCTTATTATGTGCCAAGCACTGTTTTAAGCGCTGGGAGATAGCCAGGACCAAGGTAATAATAATAAAAACGGTATCTGTAAAGCGCTTACTATGTGCCAGCCATTGTTCTAAGCATGGGGACAGAGCCAGGATTAAGGTACTGATGATAATAATTACGGTACTTGTAAAGCGCTTACTAGGTAGCAGGCACTGTTCTAAGTGCTGGGAGTGAGCCAGCACCAAGGAAATAATAATTATGGTACTTGTAAAGCACTTACTATGTGCCAAGCACTGTTCTAAGCACGGGGAGAGAGCCGGCACCAAGGGAATAATGATAATTACGTTACTTGTAAAGCGCTTACTATGTACCAAGCACTGTTCTAAGTGCTGGGAGAGAGCCAGCACCAAGGAAATTACGATTACGGTACTTGAAAAGCGCTTACTATGTGCCAAGCACTGTTTTAAGCATGGGGACAGAGCCGGGACCAAGGCGCTGTCAGGGAACGGGAAAGGGCAAGACTTGAGATGCCCGCCGCACCCAAGGAATCGATCCATGGTTTTTGAGCGCTTACTATATGCTCAGACAAGAGAAATAGCGGACGCGATTCCTGACCCTAAAGAGCTGAAGGGCTAGAAGGGGAGATGGACGTTCATATGAATAAATAAGTCATTTGGCCTCGGGTGGAGGGAAGAAGAGGCGGCAGGGGATTGGAACTAGGATGGGATCGGAAGCCAGGCCTGAGGAAGCAGCACCGAAAGAGGTCGGGCCCGGGAGCCAGAGGACCTGAGTTCTAATCCCCCTCTAGACCGTAAGCGCATTACAGACAGGGAGCCTGTCTCCCAAGCGCTTAGTACGGCCATCTGCCCACAGAAGCGCTCAATAAATGTCATCGATTGAGTCTAATCCCGGCTCTGCCACCTGCCTGCTGTGACCTTGGGCGAGTCACTTCACCGGGCTTCCGTTCGCTCATCCGTAAAACGAGGATGCGATACTCCTCCTCCTCCTTAGGCTGCCAGTCCCGAGGGGGTGTGGACTGGGCCTGACCTACTTACCTTGCAGCCACCCAAGTACTTGAAACGTAGTTAGCGCTTACCAAATCCCCCCAATATCTCAAGGGCCCAGGGGGAATGACTAGCCCTTTCAGCTTGACTCAATGGAAAGGGGACTTAGGACGCAAGCACTCAGTACAACGTTCTGCACGGAGCAAGCGCTCAATAAATCCCAGCGATTGGGAGTCGGAGGACCTGGGTTCTAAACCCGGCTCCGCCACCTACCTGCTGTGTGACCTTGGGCGAGTCGCTCCTCCGCGTCCAAGTCCCCTCTTCGGCAAAGCGTGAGTTCGATAGCCGTACTCCCACCTTAGACTGTGAGCTCTGTGTAGGACCGGATGATCTTCTATCTACTCCAGTGCTTAGGACAGTGCTTGGCACATAGAAAGCGCTTAACAGATACTACAATTATTATATAATACACAATATTAATAATCATTAATAATATAACTATTAGGATTAGGTACCTTCTCCCTGGGATCCACGTGACGTTGAAGGGTGACGCCCACTGTCCGCCGACGCCGTTCTGTTGTTCTATTTTACTCTCCCAAGCGCTTAGTCCAGGGCTCCGCACACAGCGAGCGCTCAGTACACACCACTGACATAAGCCTTGTCTGGCTTTACTACCCTTCTAGCTCGTTGTGGGCAGGGAATGTGTGTTACAGTGTTCTTTCCCAAGTGCTTAGTACAGTGCTCTGCACACAGTAAGCGTTCAATAAATACGACTGACTGACTGACCATCATCAACCCATCCAGAATCGTGCAAGGGAAAAACTTCCATCGGGTTTTCCACCACACATCTGGGCGGGCATCCACCATCTCGCTGGGCCAGTCAATCGACCACGGCTATTTATTGTGCACTTACTCTGCGCAGAGCACTGGACTAAGTACTCAGGACAGTCCAATATAACAGAGTTGGTCTACCCAACAAAAAAATGTGGCGTTTCGCTCATTCGATCGTATTTATCGAGCGCTTACTGTGTGGAGAGCACTATCACGCCATGATTTCCTCGCCGTACTGCGGAAACAACTGAGATTCATTCAGTCGTCTTTATTGAGCGCTGACGGCGTGCAAAGCACCGTACGTAGCGCTGGGGAGAGGACAAAGGAACAACGAAGAGACACATTCCTGCCCACGACGCGCTCACAAGTCTAGAGGGATCTGCTCTGCCAGATTCGGAAAAGTGAAGGCTGGAATCGGCGCTTTACGGGGCGGGAGACCGGTGAGCCCCCGGAAGTTGGGTTTCAAAAGCTTAGTACAGTGCTCTGCACATAGTAAGCGCTCAATAAATACTATTGAACAAAAAGCGGTGCCCGGGCCGGCTGATGTTTTCAGGCTCGGAGCCCAGGTGGCTAGCAGGGTTCCATTTGAGTACAAAACGACGTCACGAGAGAGAGGGAGAGTCGTTTTAAAGCACTTTTTTTTATTGATTTCATTGAAAACAGAACAAGAAATGGTCAGAGCCAAAAGACTGCTCTTTAAAACTGTCAAAAACATTTTAACAGAAGAAAAAAAAAAATAAACATGACCGCATCATGAATGTTTAGAAGAGTTGCACAAAAAAAAAAAACACGGTTACTGCACTAATTACAGTATTTAAAAAGATATATGCAAAAAAAAAAAATTATATGACCTGCCAAGCCACCACACAAAAGTTGATGGCAAATTTATTCACACTACAATACTAACAATTTAAAAAAGGTTTTTTTCCTGCATTTTATACTAAAATCACTTTGTTCTTTTTATACAATTGATAGTTTATATTCACTTGGTGAGTAAAAAAAATCACACCAGAATCAGCACCGTAGTTTGTGTTTTGTGTTTGCGTTGGTGTTTCTTCTTTTTTTTTTTTTAAGCTGTTTGTCCCAATGTTCCATAATGGTAGAAAAACAAATCCGTTTACTAAACATCGAAGCCTGGGGTTGAAAAAGTAATAGAAGGTGCCCGGCATCAAAGAAACGGACGGGAGGAGAGAAGACGACTTATTATCTTCGCTCTCTCATTCTTGGCTTTTCCCCGCTCCCCTCAAGCTACAGTACCCTCTGGAAGAAATGCCCGGCAGAGGGTTCTTATATATATATATACGCGTGTCAATATATATAATTTTTTTTTTTTTTAAAAAAAAGCAAACCGATCCTTTTCCGAAGTTAGTGTCTTGTACAATCCCTTTCGATTTTCCTCTCGAAGACGGTTTAATGGGAAAGGAGAGACGGGCCGGCGTGGCCCCGTCCCTGGAGAAAACCAACACTGTGGAACAGTAACGCCCCCCCCCCCCTCCCCCCAGCTTCCCCAACCCCGGGGGGCGGGCCGGGCTCTAACGGAGACGGCTTTGCGGGAGTGATGGTGGCTTTGGCAGGCTCGCACGAAACTGGGTTTGGGGGGGCTTGGGGACCGGAGAGGAAAGGAGAGGGGAGCTCGGGCCCCCGACCGGCACCTTCTAGAAGAGCACGTCGTTCCCCCCGTCCCCCGTGCTGGGCCAACTGCTGGCAGTCATTGGGGGGACGGCCCCCAACCGAGGGGAGACCGGGGGACCCCGATATATGCGCGCAAACCCACAGGCGGATCCTTCCGGAGGGGCCGTGCCCCGAAGACTATCTCTGGAATCCTCGGACCTCGACAGCGGACGTTCGGAAGTCCGCGGTCACGGGTTTGGATTGGGGAGGGGGGGGGGAACGGTTCCGCCCCCGCCCGACTAGGAACGGCGCCGGACGGCGGCTCGGCCGGACCGGGTCGCCGGCCTTCCCTCCCCGCCGGCCCCCCGCCGGGGACTTACCGGAGATGACGGGAAGGGGGCGGGGGGGAGGGGAGGGGGAGGTCCCCCCGGGGCGTGTTCCGTCCCAACTCCGGGGGACGGTCGGTGAGCCGGCCCTTCGCCGGCGGGCCTGGCTCTCCTCTTCATCCAACTGCAAACCGAATAGTATGGAACTCGAGAGGGAAGGTTAGAAGAGTTTCGATCTCGGGGCGGGGCGGGAGGGGAGGCTGGAAGGCGGCGGGGGGTGGGGGCGGAGGGCCTCAGAAGGGGTCGGCGGCGGCGGCGGAGCTGGTGTCGGGGAGCCCGTTCTCCAGGGTCTCCTGGGGCGGGGCGGGCCGGCGGGGGCAGCGGTGCCGTTGGGCCAGGGCCGCGCTCGAGTGTTTGCACTTGGCCGAGCCGCACTGGCAGCTGAACAACTTGCCCTTGATGTCCCAGAACCGCTCTCCGTAATCGAACCTGCGGCCGGGGCGGGGGGGCGGGGAGACACGGACCCAGAGAGGAAAACGGGGGAGGGGGGATCAGTGGACAAGGCCAAGAGTTCCTAGACCCCCGCCGAACTCTCACCTCCCCCCGGGCGTTACCGTGCAGAAACGCCGCCTTTCTTTCTAGACTCGGTCGTTTCCGAGTCTGTTACTTATGGGGCGAGCCCGGGTCGGAAAAAAAAAATCCCTTCAGGGGTCGGTGCACGGTGGAGGTGGAGACCCTCCCGCCCACCGCTCTTCTCCCGGCTCTGCCCCTTGCCACCTGTGTGACTGTGGGCAAGTCACTTAACTACTCTGTGCCTCAGTTCCCTCATCTGTAAAATGGGGATTAACTGTGAGCCTCACGTGGGACAACCTGATTATCCTGTTATCTACCCCAGCGCCTAGAACAGTGCTCTGCACATAGTAAGCGCTTAACAAAGACCACCATTATTATTCTCCCACTCCCTTCTGCGTCGCTGACTTGCTCCCATTATTAATTTATTATTATTGAGTTGCTGTGGCCGTGAGACTGGGGTCCCTGATCGCTACCTAATGGGCAGGGCCAAGGCAGCAGAGGAGCAATCGATCTGTCGATGGCATTTAGTGAGCGTTCACTGCGTGCAGAGCACTGTATTAAGCGCTTGGGAGAGTCCAATAGGGCAGACACAGTCCCTGTCCGCAATGAGCTTACAGCCTAGAGGACGGTCCTGCAGGGCGTCTTTTGGGAATCGTGCCGCGAAAGGGGATTAGGGGGAGGAATCAGCTACTTCCATTTTGGTCCCCGGTAGCCGTGGCCTAGGGAAACTTGGAGAGAACAAGGATTGGGGATTTTCCCTCTAGACCGTCAGTTCGTTGTGGGCAGGGAATGTGCGTGTCTGTCGTTATATCGTCCTCTCCCAAGCGCTTAGTACAGTGCTCTGCACACAGTAAGCGCTCAAAAAATATGACTGAA
Source organism: Ornithorhynchus anatinus (assembly GCF_004115215.2). Lineage (NCBI taxonomy): Eukaryota > Metazoa > Chordata > Mammalia > Monotremata > Ornithorhynchidae > Ornithorhynchus > Ornithorhynchus anatinus. Next base: position 3,621,940 of record NC_041752.1, on the reverse strand, counting down.
TGAACTGGGGCAGGCGAAACGCGGCCTAGGTTTTCCTCGTCCCCCATTTCCCATCCCTGACCTGTCCCCGGGAGCTGGATCTGGCGACTAAAGGAATCCGGGCCAGAAAAATCCCCCAGAGACCAGAGGGAGGGGTCTCAAGATCTTGGGATTTGGGATCATCCCTCTAGAACGTCAGCTCGTTGTGGGCACACAATATGTCCCCAACTCTGTTCTACCGTTTTCTACCAAGCGCTCTGTACAGTGCTCTGCACACAGTGAGCAATCAAATTGACACTGATTAAAACTCTCCCTCTTTCCAATGCTACAGTTCTAACAATACTACTAATGATGGCATTTGCTAAGTGCTTACTCTGTGCCAAGCACTATTCTAGCAGGTTGGACACAGTCCTTGTCCCTCTTAATCTCCATTTTACAGATGAGAGCACTGAGGCCCAGAGAAGTTCCATACCCTGGTGACGCTGGCGTACGTACCCTAGTTCCTCTCCCGCCTCAATCGGCCGGGTGCTGAAGAAGGCGATCCGGGGGAAGCGTAAATCCTGGTGGGACATGAAGACACGCACGGGGATGAGGTTGGGCTCGCAGAGATGATTGATGAAGCGGCTGACGTTACCATAGAAACGAGCGTCTATGCAGTACACCTCTCCGTCCTACGGGGAGAAAAGGGGCGGCGGTAGATGTTGAGGCTGGTTGCGTGTTGTATCGCTTGGTGTGAAGCAACGAAACGAGGCGCCTTTCGGTTAACCTACCAAATCAACTGGGAGACGCGGAAGAGTAATAGATGGCTTTCTTAGGAGACTTGACTCTCCGTGGGTTTTCTAATTTTAATGGGATTCGTTAAGGGCCTACTAGGTGCCAGATACTATACTAAGCGCTGAGCTAATCAGGTTGGACAGTCCCTCGTCCCACGGGGCGGGGGGGCTCACGGACTTTATCCCCATTTTCCAGGCGAGGCGACTGAGGCCTTGAGAAGTGAAGTGGCTTGACTGAGGTCAAAGAGCAGACGGGGTGGTGGAGCATGATCAGAACCCAGCTCCCTGATTCCCAGGCCCAAGTTCTTTCTGGTAGGCCATGCCGCTGCCTGGCTTCCTTTATTCATTTCTATTCATGTCCATTTCCCCTAGAAATGGAGTTTCTAGCGACTGTAAACTCGTGGGCAGGGAACGTATCTGTTCGTTGTTGTACTGTACTCTCCCAAGCGCTTAGTACAGTGCTCTGCACACAATAAGCACGCAATAAATACAACCGGCTGACTGAAAGGTGACTTCTCCTGTCCAGCACCTGGTCCCTCAGGGTTTATCTACGGAGAAGCTTTGGAAGTCCTGCGGTTTTAAATCTCTGCAAGTATGGAGCTGGGGGTGGACATGAGCTCTGAAAGTCAAATACCACCTTCGTGGAGCAGTTATTATACGAAGCAGTCCAGCCTAATGGCAAGAGCCCGGGCTTGGCAGTCAAAGGATGTGGGTTCTAATCCCGGTTCCACCACCTGTCTGCGGTGTAACGTTGGGCCTCAGTTTCCTCATTTGTAAAATGGGGATTAAGATTGTGAGCCTGGGTGGGAAAATCTCATTACCTTCTATCTACCCCAGCACTTAGAATAGTGCTTTGCACAGACTAAGCACTTAAGCAATACCGCGAGGGGGAAGAAAAAAAGTGGCAGAGCCGAGATTAAAACCCAGGTCCTCGACTACCAGTAAGAGCTATGTCAAACCCCTTTCTAAGCGCTGGGCTAGGTACAAGTGAATGAGGTCAGACACAGTCCCTGTCCTACACGGGGCTCACAGTTTTTAAGGAGGAGGGAGAACAGATATTTAACCCATGTGGGACAGGGACTTGTCCAACCTGATTATCTTAGACCTACCCCAGGGCTTAGAACAGCTGCATCATCCTCTCCCAAGCGCTCAGTCCGATGCTCTGCGCATAGTAAGTGCTCAATATATACCACTGATGGATCGATAAAATGCTCAGCACACGGTCTGCACTCAAGTACAACTGACTGATTGAAAGTGGCGAGAAACCAGGGATTTTTTTTTTTTTAACTAGTGTTGACAAATACTGCAAGAGCAGGATTTTGGGGGCCCAAGACCCAGCAAGAACTTAAAGGGTGTAATATCCCCCTAACAGAATCTTTGCTTGGTGGGCGGGGGGCTGCTTCCCTGTGCGACTCTTTTCCTTCCGATGGTTGGCCATTAACAATCGCCTCGCTTCCCCCGACGCCACATTACCTTGTTGTCGAGGTCAAAGAGGTAGGAGTCCTCTTCCCGCACGTCCGCTTCCGAGTCCGAAATCAGCTCCCCGATGTACCTGCGGGAGAGGGGGAGGGAAGGGAAGGAAAGGGTGGCGGTGAGACCCCCGGCTTCGCCCCGGGAGCCGGCCGGGCCCCGGCGGGTGAACTAGCCCCGGTGATTTGGAGTCCAGCTTCAATGCCCACCCTGACTAGTTGGCCCCGCTCTCAGCCCCGCAGCACTGATGGGCATTTCTTCTCACTATGCCTCCCTCTCTCCTACCTCACCGCTGATCCCCCTGCCCATGTCCTGCCCCTGGCCTGGAACGCCCTCCCTCCTCAAATCCGACGGACAATGGCTCTCCCCCTTTTCAGAGACTTATTAAGGGCCCATTTCCTCCAAGAGGCCTTCCCTAAGCCTTCCTTTCCTCTTCTCCCACTCCCTTCTGCGTCACCATGACTCGCTCCATTTATTCATCCCCACCCCCAACCCCACAGCACTTATGTCCCTATCTGTCATTTTATTGATTTATATTAATGTCTGTCTCCCCGTCTAGACTATAAGCTTGTTGTGAGCAGGGAATTTTGCCTCCCAGATGTACATATCTGTAATTTACTTATATTAATGTCTGTCTTCCCCTCTCTAGACTATAACCTCATTGTGGGCTGGGAATGTATCTGCTTATTGTTGTGATGTATTCTCCCAAGCGCTTAGTACACTGCCTGGCACTCAGTAAGAGCTTAACAAATACCGCAATTATTATTAAAAAGACTCTGTTGTATCGTACTTGCCCAAGCACTCGTCCAGTGTTCTGCACGCTGTAAGCGCTCAGTAGATAGCATGGATCGATGAGTTCGTTATGGGGAGAGAGACGTGGCCCTAATTGTGTCATCGCACCCTCTCCCAAACAGTGCTCTGCACACCGTCAGCGCGCCACAACCACCACGTACGGACGGAGGGCTGTGAAGTTCCAGGTTTAAGGACGCCCAACTTACTCGCACACGAAGGTTCCCAGTGGAATGTCTTGCAAGGATCGGACGCCCCAGCCCATATTTTGTGTCCGGTACAGTTGTAATCGCGTCCTGAAAAACAGCCCCGGTTGCGACGGGAGGTCACAGGCAGGCAGCCAATGAGCAGCGGGGGAGTAATGGGCCCAGAAAGCCCCCTCGCCCCCGATCGGAAGGGTCCTCACTTGGCGGGGGGGACGGAGGGGAGCCAGACCCTCTGCTTCCAGGCCGTGCCCTTGCTAAGTGGACATCTGTTCCATCACACCACACGCGCGCACCACAGAGGGAGAGGCCACCTCCTTCCTCGGAGGCCAAAGACCTGGACGCCCCGACAGCCGAGAAGGGCTGACCGCATTCAAAACCTGTCCTCCCCCGCTACTTAGACTGAGCGCCATGTGGATCAGGGACTGTAACCAACCTTATTATCTTAGGTCTAGAAGAGCGCTTGGTACATAGCAAGCGTTCGACAAATACCATAATTATTATTATCCCATGCACCACGAGCTGTGTCCGACCTGACGAACTGGTTTCTCAGCTCGCTGTGGGCAGGGAGTGTGTCCATTATTGTTACACTGTACTCGCCCAAGTGCTCGGTACGGTGCTTGGCCACACAATAAGCGGAAGATAAATAGGAGTGGATGAATCAAGGGCACGGGCCCTCCTCTCGCTCACCTGAGTCCGTTTTGGACAACCCGGTTGCGGCAATTCCTCCAACACGAACAGGCGTGGTTACACTCAAAGATCAACGGTGGCTCTGCCATGTTGAATTCCGGCAACAGTCGACCATCCTACGAAAAGGGTAACGTGTTGAAGATGGGGTCAGTGTCCCGCTCTTTCTGTTTCAATTACCAACGGACCTTTACAAATCCGCCCCCCACATAATAATTATGGTGTCTGTTAAGCGCTTACTATGTGCCAGGCATTGTACTAAGCGCTGCGGTGGATATAAGCAAATCAGGTTGGACTCAGCCCCTGTACCACATGGGGCTCACAGTCTCAAATCTGCATTTTCAGATGAGATAACCGAGGCCCAGAGGAGCCAAGTGACTCACCAAAGGTCACAGAGCAGGCAAGTGGAGGAGCTGGCATTAGAACCCGTGACCTTCTGCCTCCCGGGCCCGGGGTCCAGCTCCTACGCCATGCTGCTTCACATCTACTTATCAGTCAAACTTAGCGTTTTAATTACTTTCCAGGAGGAAGCAAATGTAACCCCCGCCTTGAGTACTTACAACTTGGCACCAGTTAGAACACATTCACTGAGAGGTAAGAATTAATCCCTGTTTTCCCTGAAAATCCTGCAGTGTCAGGAAAATTCCTCATTTTCATTTCAAGGCACTGCTTAGGAATTCACCCTGGATTCCAACACAAATACTCCAGGCGATCTTAACTCGTTTAACCTTCCCTGCCTCGCCACGATTTGAGGTTCGGGGCAGATAAAGACCACCCCTGTTTATAATTACAGAAACACACAAAAAAGCAAACCGTGCCCGATGAGTTTAATGTTTCGTCTCACCCGACAGTTGGATCTGTGGGTAGATAATATTGATAATGAGTTGGGAACTTGAAAATGCAACCTAAGGTACGTAACCTAGGGAATGGTGGTATGAACGACAAGGCTTTGCTAAACCTTAAACGTGGCTACCCTGCTGTCTTTTCGTTGACTTCCATGAAAACACCATGAGCTTCGAGACCTTCAGAACACAGATTCTCAGAGAAATCTCTTAGATATCTCCTTTCTAATTAATGACATGCTGGGCAATGAAATTGTCAAAGGAAACAAAAGAGGAGAGATTACTTAAAAAAAAAAATCTCTGGAGAGATAATCTTACATTTTAGGAGGCAGAAGTAATTTCTCTCTTTGCAAGAGGTGGATGGATCTAAAATGTAGCGAGAAACACTGATGTCCTTACGTGGAAGAACCTCCACTTGGGAACATTCTCCCCACCGGGAGAAGCGGCACAGCCCAGCGGAAAGAGCCCGGGGCCTGGGAGCCGGAAGGACCCGGGTTCTCCTCCTGGCTCCGCTGCCTGTCTGCGCGTGACCAAATCACTTCAAATCCCTGGGTCTCAGCGACCTCATCGTGAAGAGACGCGGATTAGGACTGTGAGCCCCGCAGTGGCTGTGTCCAACCAGATCAGCTTGGATCTATCCCAGAGCTTAGTACAGGGCCTGGCACATAGTAAGCGCTTAACAGATACCATTAAAAACCAACCAACCGGCAACCACCGCTATGCTCACCTTATCATACCAACAGCGCATACTGAGTTGTCCACACATGCAGTTGCTAGAGGAACAATCGTCTATGCAGACGCAGTACTAAAGGAAGGCAAAAGCAGAAAGTTATAGGGATCGTTCCCTTCCCGCCTCCAAGTTCTAAGATCAGCCGATACTCTCTGCTCTCCGTCGGCCAACCGACAGATGGGCTCCCGTTTCTGAAGAACCACTGTCCTTAACCACTCTGCTTAACCCCACCGCTACCCGACAAACCCTGTCCCCGTCTCTTAAAATCTCACCTGCAGGTGGGTGATGTTTCTGTCGATGTTCATGGGCGACGTGACGCAGTTCTGGGAAACGTACTTATAGTTGCTCGGACAAGGCTCGTTGTCCACCGCGTTGACGCAGGGAATGGGAATTCGCTCGTAGCCTCGGGCGATGTCTCTGCAGGGATGAATGGGCAACTGGACGGTGAGCGCTCGGCTATCTGAAGGGGCTCCCTTCTTTCCCCTCCCGCCCAAACCAAGAGGGACACTGGCAACAAAATCACCTACGGGAAAGTGGGACCAAAATGACCCTGACTTTGCTCTCGGAACGTGAAAGAGGCGCGACGTCGTGGGTGGACGGGAGAGATTTCTTCCCTGCCCCCGACCCGCGTTTCAAAGTCGCAGCAGCTACTACTGATGAACACCCGAGTTTGGGGGTGTCGGGGGAGGGCCGGAGGGGACCGTTTTAGCGGTCGAGGGTCCGGCCGGCCGGACTCGTACCTGCTCATCGTCTTCTCTACCTGGGTGGGTTTGTCAGTGGGCGATTCTTGGAGGGTCTTGTTCATCTGCAGAGTCACCCAGACCTGAGAGTTGAGACTTGAGCACTGCAGTGGGGTCTCACCCTCCTTATTCTTCAAGCTGACATCAGAGCCACGAGAGAGAAACAGGCTAAAAAAACCAAAACCCCAAAACGCTCAAATCTTCCAATCCATCAACCGTACGAGACTTCCAGAGATAAGACTACGGGCTGCCGGGAGCAGGGTCAAAGGCCGCTCGCTGAGTTAGGGCTTTCGGAGGTAGGTCTGTGGACGTCAAACGATCACACCAGCCCTCGTAAAGGAAGGCGACATTCTGACACGCTTCTCCCCCAATTCCATTCTGGAACCTCACCAAGCACCAAACTCCCATGAGTGTGGAGGGAGGGCGGTTAATATGTGTTTGTGTGTTTGGGGAATGTGGGGAATAGGGTGGAAAGAGGCCAGATGCAACTGCCGAAATCCTGGATATGAATCCCTTCCCAGCTTTTAAGAGAAGAGGAACTGGGTGATCACTAACGCACCTTGTCGCCACTCCACACAAACTGCCACAGAGGCTGAACGGAGCAGTTTGCAAAAAACCATGCAAAAAACACCTTGCTTGGGTTTATTTATATTAATGTCTGCTCTCCCCCGCCCCCCCCCAACTCTTTAGATTGTAAGCTTGTATGAGCTTAGTTCAGTGCTTTGCACAAAATGAATATGACTGCACTCAATAAATACGATTAAATGGTTATGGGAAGGAAACGTGGCTGTTAATTCTGTTGGATTGGGCTCTCCCACGCACTTAGTATAGTGCTTTGCGCATATTAAGTGCTTAATATAGACCATTTTTTATGGTATTTGTTAAGCATTTAACTGTCAAGCCCTATTCTAAAGCACTGGGACGAGTACGAGTTAATTAGGTCCCATATGGGGCTCACAGTCTAAGTAGGAGGGAGAACAGGTATTTATTCCCCCTTTGACAGTTGAGGAAACTGAGGCCCAGAGAAATGAAGTGACATGCCCAAGGTCACACAGCAATCAAGTGGCAGGGCAATCGGCAGAGCAGATATTAGGACCCAAGTCCTCTGAGTGCCCAGTGCTCTTTCCACTTGGCCATTGATTTGATATTTATTGTCTTAGGTCCACCGGCCTCAATACCTACCAAAATGTAAGAATGGTGTCGAGTGACCCTCCTCCTTCCAAAGAAGATTCCCATTCCCCCCAATTTCCCTAGGAAGTGCCATCTGGACATGACTGCCCAGAAAGCATTCGAGGGTCTATTGCCTGGATACTGCAGCAACAGTTTTTCCTCAAGAACTAGAGATATTTTAGATTCACTTAGGGCCCACAGAAGCAGCGGGGCCTAGTGTACAGAGCACAGGCCTGGAAGTCAGAAACTGGGCTCTCATCCCGGCCTTGCCGCTTGTCTGCTGGGTGACGTGAGGCAAGTCACTTCACTCCTCCGGGCCCAAGTTACCTCATCTGGAAAATGGGGATTAAGGCTGTGAGCCCTATGTGGGGCAGGTACTGTGCCCAACCTGATTAGCTTGTATCTATCAGCGCTCAGTACAGCACCCGACACAGAGTAAGCACTTAACAAATACCACAAGTAGCATTCTTATACGCCTCTGGACTGTACGCTCGTCCTCTGGACCGTCAGCTCATGACGGGCAGGGACCGTGACCGCTAATTCTGTTGTATTGTTCTCTCCTGAAATTTAGTGGATCGAGCACAGGCCTGGGAGTCAGAAGGACCTGAGTTCTAAACCCAGCTCTGCCAACGTCTGCTGTGTGACCTTGTGCAACTCACTCCACTTCTCTGGGCCTCAGTTACCTCAACTGTAAAAAATAGGGATAAAACTGTGAAACCCATATGGGACAGGGACTGTATCCAACCTGATTAACTGGAATCTACTCCAGTGTCTGGCATATAGTAAGTGCTTAACAAGCATCATTATTACTATATTATTATTAATTCACAGCTCCAGACTGAAAGGTCGTCCTCTGGACTGACCGCTCGTGACGGGCAGGGAGCGTGACTGCTTATTCTGTTGTGTTGCTCTCTCCCAAGCACTCGGCACAGTGCTCTGCACACAGAAAGGGCTCTATAAACGGCACTGCTTGTTATGTCGGGGGAAAGGGGACGTCAGAAGCCGAGGAGAGGGGTGGCCGTAGAAGATCTACTTACACCACACATTCATAGCGGTTCTCCCGGGCGGCGATGTGCAGGGGGGAGTCTCCGTGGATGTTGACGGCGTGCAAATCGCACTTGGCAGCCAGCAAGAGCTCCGCTATGTCGACGCAACCTGAGAAGGCTGCCCAGTGCAAGCAGATATTCTCCTCCTGGAGGGAGAGACACAAGAGAGGCCATTTAGCACGTTACGGCGCTGAGGTCCCACAGGCCTAATGCCAGACCGGTGGCGGAGCCTGGATCGATAACTAAAGTGCTATCTGTTATGGGTTTTTATGGTATTTGTTAGGCGCTTACTATGTGCCAGGCACTGTTACCTGATACGAGGTAATCAGGTTGGACACAGTCCATGTCCCACATGGGGCTCACAGTCGTAATCTCCATTTTACAGATGAGGTATGAAGCAAGGAGAACTGAAGTGACTTGCCCAAAGTCACACAGCAGACAAGAGATGGAGCCGGGACTAGAATCCGGGTCCTTCTGACACCCAGGCCCGGGTTCTATCTACGCGTCAACCACCGCACTAGGGGGGCTACCAGACTGTTAGACCGGACCCGATTAGTGTTCCCCTTTGATCTCACAGTCCGAGGGAGAAGGAGAATAGGACTGACCTCTCCATTACACAGATGTGGAAAGCGAGGCCGCTCCGTGCAAGAGGCAGGGGTTGGTGGCGATACAGACGAGGTCCCCAAATCTAGACGCCCACCATCCAAAGGGTCACTATCTCCCACCCTTCTCCCTCTGGCTACGCTTTTAAAGAGATGAGAAACCCGGGGATGACAGCCCAGAAAGGCTCGGAGACTTACGTTGTCTCGGATGTTAATGTCCGACCCTTTGGCGAGGAGTAGTTTCACGAGGTCGACGTGCTTGTACTCGGTGGCCCAGATCATTGGTGTCCAACCGCCGTCATCCTGTGGGCGAAGGGAGAGGGGAAGAAATGACACGGAAGGCTTCCTGGTAGGCAAGGCATCGGCTCCCACGCATTTCCTTCACGCGCCGACCTTCCCCCGGGAGAGAAAGTCTTTCCGCCCTTGTGGCAAGGATGCCGCTGATGCCCATCGTAATGACGGCTGCGGTATCTGTGGGTGCTGTTAGAGTGGAGGCTGTCCAGGTGAGGAGGCTAATATTCAGGGATTCTGGCAGGGAGCTCTTAGCTGACGGTCCGGCTAGGGTGAGCCGGAATTAGAACCCAGGGCCTTCTGACTCCCAGGCCTGGGGTCTATCCACTAGGCCATGCTGCGTCTCTAAAACTACAATTTTAAAGGCCCGAGATCAGTGAATGCAAGGGAGGTGGATAAACAGGCCGTCACACTCCCCATAAAATTGGCCGCCATTTCAGGAGTAAATTAATAATACTACTACTAATAATTGTGAAATTTAAGCGCTTACTATGTGCCAGGCACTGTTAAGTGCTGGGTTAGAAACAAGTAAATTGGGTTGGACCCAGTCCCTGTCCCATGTGGGGCTCACGGTCTCTAGCCCCATTTTACAGATGAGGGAACTGAGGTCCAGAGAAGTGAAGTGACTTGCGCAAGGTCCCAGATCAGACAAGTGGCGGAGCCGGGATTAGAACCGTGACTCCCGGGCCCGGGCTCTATCTACTAAGATGTGCTGCTTCTTTTAAAATCCCACTGGGATATTCAGGGGCTAGGGATGCCTGCCGAGCTTTGGCTTCCTCAACTTTAATCATCAAATTTCTTCTCTTTGCATAGCTAAGGAGCATTTGGGCGAGTCACCAGCCAGAGCTCCCAAAATGACTGTCGGGGTATCAGTGTCCACTAGACAAATCCTCACAACTGGGACCTGTTTCGACACCCTCGGGGAGATGGCGTGAATGGTCCAGAGGGGGATGGAGAAATACACCCTCGGCTGGAAGCTCGTCGAGGGTAAGGATCGTAGATTCTCGCTCCTGTCGTGGCGGGGCCGAGTGGTCTAGAAGGAAGGTGGAGGACCCTGGGGTTCTGGTCCCGGCTCTTGGGTGACCTTGGGCAACTCATTTAACCGTCCCTTGCCTCGGTTGCCCCATCTATAAAACAGGGATAATACAACACCTGACCCTATCTTGCAGGAGTGTCGTGAGGGCTACACTGAAGTAGTTGATGTAAGGGGCTTTGGTTTAAAAAAAGGAAAAAAAGCACTAAATACAACTCAGACAAACTTGTATCTACCCCAGCGCTTAGAACAGTGTCTGACACACAGTAAGCGCTTAACTGATACAATCACTGAGAAGCAGCGTGGCCTAAGGCATACAGCCCGAGCCTGGGAGTCAGGAGGACCCGGATTCTGATTTCGGCTCCGCCACTTGTATCTGCTGTGTGACCTCAGGCAAGTCACTCCACTGGGTTTCAGTTCCCTTAAATGAAAAACTGGGGTGAAGACTGTGAGCCCCATGTGCGAGAGGGACTGTCTCATATCAATAACTCTGTATTTACCCCAGCACTTAGAATAGTGTCTGGCACATAGTAAGCATCTAACAAATACCATTAAGAAATGATCATTATTATTATCAAGAGCCCAATTAATGCTGTTGAATATAATGACTTTGGGATCTGGCATTTGAACCAAAGCTTCTTCTTCAGTTTCCTCTCCAGAAGTGAATCCCTTTTAGGCATCGCAACCAGAGCGAGAAATATCCCAAGATTCACCACTTTCTCCCTTTCTCCCTCCCTCCAATATCTAAGTCATGGGTTAAGGCGGCCCGGCCTCCAACTAAAAGCAAAATTCAGCTCTACGTGTCTCACCTGACAGTTGACATCCATTTGTCCATTGGAGAGCAGATACTGAACCACATCATAATGGCCTTTCTTGGCAGCCAAGTGCAAACACGTGGAACCTTCTGCATCCTGAAATACAAATGGTATCACATAATAAGAATAATGATGGTATTTAAGTGCTTACTCTGTGCCAAGCATAAGTACTCAGGTTAGACACACATCCTTGTCCCACGTGGGGTTCACCGTCTAAATCTCCATTTTACAGATGAGGTAACTGAGGCCCAGAGAAGTGAAATGACTGGCCCAAAGCCACACAGAAAGCATGTGGTAGATCTGGGATTAAAACTCGGCTCCTCTGACTCCCAGGTCCATGCTCTTTCCCACACGTTTAGTACAGTGCTCTGTACACACTAAGAACTCAATAAATACCACTGATTGATGCCAATCCCAGGGTTTAGCTAATAAACTCCAAAATGGTAAGTGTAAAGAATGAAGCGAGCCTCAACCAACCTGTAGAGTCTCTTTTCCTTCCCAAATGACTTTGTGAACGTGTGGAGTTGTACAGCCCCCTGAGTGTGTGTGATTTATATATGTATGTCTGTCCCCCCCTACACTGTGAGCTCACTGTGGGCAGGAAAGTGTCTTTTTTGTTCTACTGTACTCTCCCGAGCGCTTAGTACAGTGCTTTGCACATGGTGAGTGCTCAATAAATACGACTGAATGAATGAATTTGGGTAATCTCTCCATTCTTGGGAGGAACCAGAGTCGTGCAGCCACTTGAACTGGTGTGATTTGCTGCCATTATAATCGATCGATCAATCCATTAAAGCTATTTACTGAGCGCTTCCTGAGTGCAGAGCACTGGACTAAACACTTGGGAGAGTATAATACAGCAGAGTCGGGAGGCGTATCCCCTCCCCACGATGAGTTTACAGTCTAGAAGGGGAGACATACCTTACTCTAGAATTCCTTTACTATATAGACTCTAGACTGTAAGCTCATTATGGGCAGGGAGAATGTCAGCTAATTCTGGTGTCCTCTACTCGCCCAAGCACTTAATAGAGTGTGCTGCACATAGTAAGCACCAAATAAATGCCACTGATTGATTAGAGAGAAATAAGTCTTGGATACGGACACAAATCCGATGGGGCCAAATAGCAAAAGGGAATCAGAGGCGCGGGAGAGTCGGATCGGACTTAGTGGCCGTCACCACCGGCCTCAGAATCAAAGGTCGGGGGAGAGAAGTTACTTTCAGCGGAGTCATTTCAGCGAGCAATCTACTTTCTACCAAAGGGCATTTTCCTCCCAGAAGCTGAATGACCCCTCTGAAAGGACCAGGAATTCCGCTAGACCGTACCCTCATTATGGGCGGGGAACGTGTCGGCTTAATTCTGCTGGACTGTCCGCTCCTGAGCGCTCAGTCCAGCCCTCTGCACGTAGTAAGTGCTCCGTAAATACCACGGATTGATTGGTTAAGTGGAACGTGTGGAGGGGTGGTTACCTTGGGATCTACTAGTGCTCCGGCCTTGATGAGGTACTTCACGGCATCCAGATGGTTGTTTTCTGCTGCCTCCATTAGAGGGGTCCTTTGGTCCTCGGAGCAGGTATCTATGTTGGCACCAGCCTGTTCAAACAAGAGAGCCAGCCAAACTCAATTCCAGAATGCTCCAAAGACATTACTGGGAAAAGAATAAAAAGAATCTGGTAATTCTCTAGGTTTTCGCTTTCGTTTGGGGTTTTTTTCCTCCTGAGAGTGAAACCTGACATTTGCGATTCCTTAATAACTCATGTTTTGTTTTTACCATCCCACAGGATTTGATTTTTTAAAACCTTTTTTTAAGGGTATTTGTTCAGTGCTTTCGATGGGCCAGGCACACTGGGGTAGATACAAGCTAATCGGGCTGGACATGGTCCCGGAACCACATGGGGCTCACGGTCTTAAATCCCATCTTACAGATGAGGTCACTGGGGCACAGAGGAGCGAAGTGATTTTGTCCAGAGTCACCCCACAGACAAGTGGCAGAGCCGGAATTTGAACCCAGCCCCTTCTGACTCTCGGGCCCAAGTTCTCCCCACTGGGCCATGCTATTTCTCTAATTTTTAATTGCTTTCCACCTCTGAGCAAATTCGACGCAATTCCAAACTCAATAACTCACTCAAATGGGGCTCCGAAGCAATCACCAATACCCCTATTAAAAGGGATATCTGAAATTAATGAATCTGGAAGTCTTTGCCAGTGTGTTCCTTAATGAAATGTCTTTACACTTCAAAGTTTACTCATCAAATCCTCATCTGGAAAAGTATTTCTCCTGTCCATTTCTTCTTGAAGTAGTATGTTTTTTAAAGTACAGCCATTCACTCCACTATTAACCTCCCTTTCTATTCAAACTTCATTTAAGAGCCTGTTCACTCCTTGAGGACAGAAATTCTGTCTACCAACTCTACTGCATTTTCCAAGCATCTAGTACAGTGCTCTGTACCCAGTAAGCACTCAATAAATACCGCAGATCGACTGACAAGATCCTAGACCCCCCCAAAAAGAGTGTGATCTGTTCTACTTTCAGAGGAGGTATTCTGGGGAGTGACTTTGGAGGGGGTCACTTGACTTCTCTGTGCCTCAGTGGTTTCATCTGGAAAATGGAGATTAAGACCATGAGTCCCACGAGGGACACAGCCTGTACCTGACCTGACTAGCTTGTATCTTCTCCAAGGGCTTAGAACAGTGCCTGACACATAGTAAGCGCTCAACAGGTATGATAAAAAAAAAAGGTGATTTTGTTCCACAGCCACCAATTTGTCAATTAATCAAATTTTTTGAGCACGTACTGTGTGCAGAACACTGTACTAAGCATCCCGCTTGAGGAGAAAGAATGAAGCATCTTGAATCTGAAGCGTGGGAGCTGAGGAAGAGGAAATACCTAACCCATTGATGGATTGGGGAAATAAAAGTTTCTGATTTTATCTTGTTTGGAAAAAAAGTCTAAGCAGAAATGCACCTACTGCTTAAGGGAAGCGGCACGGTGTAATGGATAGCGCCTGGCCTGGGAGTCAGAAGGTCATAGGTTCTAATCCCAGCTCTGCCACTTGTCTGCTGGGTAACCTTGGGCAAGTCACTTCACTTCTCTGAACCTCAGTTCCCTCATCTGGAAAATGGGGATTGAGACTGTGAGCCTTACGTGGGACAGGGACTGTGTTCAACCTGATTCGTTTGTATCCATCCCAGCACTTACTACAGTGCCTGGAACATAGTAAGCGCTTAACAAATACCAGTTATCATTATGATTATTACCTGAATCAACATATGACAGATGTCCACGTGGCCAGACTCAGCTGCTGCATGGAGGGGAGTCCGTTTATTCTGGTGCTCCATTTTGAAGTTTGGGTCGATTCCATCAACTGAAAAGGGAAGCATGGGTTTCCCCTGACAGTCAGTGAACGGGCATGTAGAAACACAAAAAATCAGCCACAAAAAACCCCTCGTTCCCAAGTTTTTGGTTCAAACTGCCAGGCTCAAATTGGCAGGGTGGACAAGACTCCAACACTTCTGCCGAGACAAAGACGAAACCTTCCAGTCTGCTGCTTCCCCACTTGTTTAGGCCAGTTCCATATAACAATAATGACAATAATGATGGTACTTAAGTGCTTACAATGTGCGAAGCACTGTTCTAAGTACTGGGGTAGATACAAAGTAATGTGGTTGTACACAGTTCCCATCCCACATGGGGCTCCCAGTCTTAATCCCCATTTTACAGATGAGGGAACTGAGGACCAGAGAAGTAAAGTTACTTGTCCAAGGTCAGACAGCAGACTCATGGCTGACCCGGGATTAGAACGAAGGTCCTTCTGACTCCCAGACCTGGGCCCTATCCACTAGGCCACGCTGCTAAAACCAGTGAGGTGAGCTACAGCCCGGTGGGACTCTAAAATTTAATGGTTTGCAGCCGGGACACTGCTGTCCATGGTGGGGGTGGAACCAAGCGTTCTGGTCCTGGCCAGGATGTAAGGCAGCGATCAAAGAGAGCAGCAGAGGTAAACAAACAAACGATCACACATTGGCCGCCCACACAGGTTCAAGAGGCGGGGAAGGCTATTTTAGCCTTCCTGCTCTAAGCTCGACGAGCCCCGGCAGAAAGGCCGGCCCTCTCCTTCTGCAATCAAACCTTTCTGCTGGCCGGCTGCGTGGATGAAGAAAGGCACTGGCCACAACTCTGAGGTCTGAAATTTCCACAATTTGGACAAAAAGGGGTAAATATTTTTTTTCCTTTAAAAAAAAAAAAAAAATCAAGGGGCTTGGGCGATATTACCCTAAATCCAGCTGGAAGTTCATTCTGCCCCGTCAGTCAAGACTGAGATCAGTCTGAAATCTCACCAGACAGAAGGTTTCCAAAGAAACTTATAATACGCTCAATTCCTCCATAGCTGAAGGACTATTAATATCTAGCTTCCCGGAAGGGGTCCCAAAGAAATAAATTTTCCAAGCTGAAATCCTAAATAAGTCTTCTATCCCAAACCGACTGACGACCTCCCATTTGAGTGGTCCGTCTTGATTTCCGTAGCCCCACGGTTGTCTTCTCAGTGGTTCGAAATAAAATAGAATCAAGAGGTCCAAAAACCGCCGCCTGGCCCCGAAATGAGAACTTCACAAATAGCCCTGGGAGGAAGGGCTCTGTGAAAAGAGAACAGTAAACCCAAGAGCAAAGACGCGATTCGGGACGGCAAAACTAAGCTGATTTCTGCTCTCCGGGGCCTGAGGTAACGAACACGCCTGCAAACCAGGCCTGCTACCTGCTGAGTGATTCGAGGCTGGGGGTCGGAGGGGCCCTGATCCCACTCCGCGACCACTCACTTACCCAACATCAGCAGCACTTTCTGCAGTTCTCCTTGTCGGGCGGAGAAGTACAGCTGCTTCGGATGGAAGCGCAGTTTCTTCGGCCTGTGTCGGGGAACGGAACGTGGATGAGAAAGGACTGTTGGGAAGGAGCCCTTTCAGAGTGGATGCACAGCAGAGACCGGAGTGCTGGGATACCCGGGGGCTGGCGGGAGGGTCCGCTGAGCAAAATATACCTGGGGCATCTCTTGCCACCATCTTTTGGCTTCTGGGGGAGGTTTTTTTTGGTCTTCCAGGTGGACGAGCAGGTGGTGCTTGGCAGGGGAATCGGATTCTCCTCAGGAATGACAATAATTACAGTACTTGTGGAAGTGCTTACTATGTTCCAAGCACTGTTCTAAGCACTGGGGTAGATGCAAGCCAATGAGGTTAATCTAGCCCCCGGGGCTTACAGATGAGGTAAATGAGGCCCCGAGAAGGAAGCCATAAGCTGCCCACCCCAATCCATGCAGGTTCGGAGCAGTGGGGAACAATCAGCCGCCCTCCATCACAGCTGTCAATCACGGGTTCTTTCTTTTTTTTTTTTTAAATGGTGTTTGTTAAGTGCTTTACCTATGTGACAGGCACTGTACGAAGCGCTGCGGAAGACGCTCTAACATAGGGATGGACAGAGTTCCTACTCCATGCGGAGCTCACAGTCTTTACCACCCTGTACACATGAGGTAACTGAGGGAAGTGAAGTGACTTGGCCAAGGACACACAGCAGAAAAGTAGCGGAACCGGGATTAGAATGCAGGCCCTCTACCTCCCGGGCCCGGGCTCTTTCCACTAGGCCATCTTGCTTCTCTGTTTTGTACTTCTCAAGTGCACTGGCCCCAGGGGGACTCGAATACCACTGCAACAACAAGCTACCGTGTCCCACATGGGGCTCACAGTCTTAACCCCCATTTTACAGATGAGGTAACTGAGGCCCAGAAGTTAAATGACTTGCCCAGGGTCACTCAGCAGACAAGTGCGGAGCTGGGATCAGAATCCAAGTCCTCTGAGTCCCAGGCCCGGGCTCCTTCCCTGAGGCCACGTTGCAACCCAGGGACAGAGATGCCTCTCGGGGCAAAAAAAACAACCCCAAACGCTGTCTGTGTCAGCTCAAACTTGCATTTTCCAGTCTTTCAGAATGATACCGAGTCCCCGGACTTTAGGGGGCTCAAGAGTCAGGCCCCGTTAGTGATGCCAGGATACGGGTGGGTGCTTAGTTCAGGGCTTCGCACCCCCTAGGTGCTCAATGAATACCACTAACTGACTGACGGAAATTATTTCACTCTGTTCTAAGGTTTGCCTCAGGTAAACCGGGCCAGCACGCTCAGCTCTGGAAACAGAAGGGAGCGGTTAATACGTCAAGAGAATCGACTTTACGGCAACCTGTAGAAACAGTGCGCGGGACTGGGTGTCAGAAGGAGCTGGGTTCCAATCCCGGCCCTGCCTCTTGTCTGTCGGGTGACCTTGGGCAAATCACTTCACTTCTCTGTGCCGCATCTACCCCATCTGTCGAACGGGGATTAAGACTGTGAGCTGCAGGTGGGACGGGGACTGTGTCACGGACGTGGATTAGCTTGTATCTACCCCAGTGTTTAGGACAGTGCCTGGCACACAGTATACACTTTAATAAAGTCAGCCACAGATATCATTGTCTGCTAAACCCACAGGCAATGAGGCCCGAGGTTCTAATTCTGCTTCCAGAAAGAGGATTCTAATGCGCATGTTTTAAACTCAGTATTCTTCTTTCCCTCTCGCTGATAGGAAAATGGGCTCAGATTAAGCCACGGACGAAATCCAGAATAATTACCTCATGAGGCCTAAGGGATGTGCCTCAACAGGCCCGCCGACTCAACAGGCCCGCCGACTGAGGGGTCTGAGGCATCAGGCTTGGGCCAAGGCCTTCAGAGCTCAGTGTGGGCAAGGAACAGGTCTACCAAATCTGTTCAACTGGACTCTCCCAAGCGTTTAGTCCAGTGCTCTGCCCACGGTAAGTGCTCAATAAATACCACTGACGACGGTGAGGGCAAAAACTACAGGCTGAACTCCTGGAGAGGTCGAAACTAGTAGGTAGGACCTCATCACTCTCTGTTATATTGTACTCCCTCAAGAGCTTAGTACAGTATTCTACACACAGTAAGCACTCAATAAATGTGGTTGAGAGATCGATCTGTGCTGCCATTCCCACTCCGAATGACGCGGGGAATGGGAGAGGAAGCCTTTCGACAGAGTGAGTGGAGAGAAAGGCGGACAGATGGACGGAAGTCCATTGTAATTTTGAAAATTTCAAGGTGCTCGGGAGGCCCAGCGGACAAGCCTGGGAGAGAGGAGACCTGGGTCCTGATCCCGGCTCTACCCCTTGCCTGCTGTGTGACTTCAGGCGAGTCAATAAATACTTCTCTGTGCCTCAGTTCCCTCATCTGTAAAATGGGGATGAGGACTGTGAGCCCCACGTGGGACAGGGACTGTGTCCAACCCGACCGGCCCGTGTCTACTCCAGAGCTTAGCAGAGTGCCTGGCACATGGCGAGCGCTCAGGAAATACCACAATCATTACTATCGTGCGGACGGGGACCGTCTTCGACCTGACGATCCTGTATCCGCCCCAGAGCTCAGGACAGCACTGGGCCCGTTCTCTTGCCAGCGTGTCTTCGGCAATCTCCGAGAGCGGATCTTACTTTTCGGAATCCAGGGCGATCAGGGCGCTTTCCAAGGTTTCTTTCACGGGTCCCTGGGATAGGCCGGCGGTGGGTTTCGCCAAGACCGAAGCCCCGGCGCCATCGAAGCCCTCGGGGGCTTGAGATGTGGAACTCTCGGGCTTCTCTTCCTCGGAGAGCAGTGTTCCAACGCCGCTTAAAGTGAAAGACAAATAGTGGAAACGTTTCAGGCCTTGAAACAAAGGGGGCAGCGGGGGAAGAAATAATCCATTCTTTCGGGGATGAACTAGGACTTGCCAGAGTATTCTCTGGGTCCTGAAACCAGGGGGAGGAGGTTCGGCTGGAGAAGCTATTTGGTGGCAATTTATAATAATAACAAATATGGTATTTCTTAAGCGCTTACTATGTTCCAAGCATTATTCTAAGCTCAGGCTGTCCCACATGGGGCTCACACTTTTAAACCCCATTTTACTGATGAGGTCACCGAGGGCCAGAGAAGTTAAGTGACTTGCCCAAGAGCAGACTTGTGGTGGAGCCGGGATTAGAACCCACGTCCACTGACTCCAAAGCCCGGGCTCTTGCCACTAAGCCACGTTACTTCTCTTTATGCTGGGGGTGGCACAGGAACCCCAAGAAACTAGGCCTGGGCCTTCGCACAGAACTGGCAATTTTCTTCTCTCCCATAAACGAGTCTCCTGGAGCTGCTGGGAGCTCCAGAGTAGAGGAGAGAGAAGAAGGTGGGGAGGGGGAGCGGGAATTCATTTCTTCATTCAATCGATCGTATTTACTGAGCGCTTACTGTGTACCTGCAAGCCCTTGGGACAGGACAACAGAGCAATGAACAGACATATTCCCTGCCCACAATGAGCTTACCTCTTCAGGGTTCATAAGGGCCTAAGGAAATGGCAAATTACTAAAGGGAGGAGGGAAGAGGTCAGAGAGAAGCAGCATGGCCTAGTGGATAGAGCCTGGGCTTCGGAGTCAGAAGGACCTGGATTCAAATCCCGGCTCTGCCACTTTTCTGCTGGGTGCCTCTAGGCAAGTCACTTCACTTCTCTGGGCCTCAGTTCCCTCGCCTGTAAAATGGGGATGAAGACTGTGAGCCCCATGTGCGACAGGGGCTGTGTCCAACCCGATTACTTTGTATCTACCCCAGTGCTTAGTACAGTGCCTGGCAAACAGTAGGCTTTTAACAAATATTATTTAAGGAAAAATAGAGGATGAGGAGAGAAGAAGATTCTGAGGCTAGGTGGAACCAACTTTTTTCTGGGATTAAAAGTGATTTTGGCTATGAGACTGTAAATTCTACGCAGGCAAGGGCGTGGAAGTGGGTGGTCAAAGGTCCTCAGTTTAATCTCGGCTCTTCCCCTTCCCTGCTGGGTGATCGTGGGCAAGCCACATCCCTTTCTTATCTGTAAATTGGAGTTTCAATCCTACTCCCTCCTACTTAAACCGTGAGCCCCTTGTGGAGCCAGGGACTGCGTCCAACCTGATGATCTTTTACCCACCCCAGCACCTAGTACAGTGCTTGGCACATAGGAAGTGCTTAACAAGTACAATAATAATTATGATAATAATTAAGAGAAGCAGCAGGGCTTAGTGGAAAAACGACAGGCCTGGGAGTCAAAATGACCTGGGTTGTAATCCCAGTTCTGCCACATGTCTGCTAAGTGACCACGGGCAAGTCACTTCACTTCTCGGGGCCTCAGTTCCCTCATTTGTAAAATGGGGATTTAGACTGTGAGCCCCAGGTTGGACAAGAACTGCGCCCAACCTGATTAACTTGTAACTACCCCAGCGCTTAGAACAATTCTGGGTACATAGTAAGCGCTTACCAAGTACAATAATAATAATAATTACTATTATTATTATGAGAAGGGCCATCCCAGGATTCTTTCAAGTAATGGAGAAGAAATTCCCGCCAGGATGGACTCTGGATCTGGCTCAGGAACGGTTTACCTTACGGCTTTGTGTTCTTTCTCGGGCGTGACGACGATTCCCTCTGACATTCCCAGGGATGCTGAAAACCTATTATCTTTGCGTGCTCTGTTGGCTCAGTGCCATTTCCACGATTACAATATTCAGATAGTTCATTCTGAGTTAAATGAAGTTGCCAAAACGCTCCGCTCAGCTTTAAGAGCCAAGGTTAAACTAGTTCCTGCTCCAAACAGATACTAAGCAGTGTGGGCTTGTGGACAGAGCGTGGGCCTGGGAGTCAGAAGATCATGGGTTCTAATCCCAGCTCCACCATTTGCCTACTGGATGACCTTGGGCAAGTCACTTAACTTCTCTGTGCTTCAATTTCCTCATCTGTAAAATGGGGATTAAGTCTGCGAGCCCTATATGAGACAGAGACTGTGTCCAACCTGATTAGCTTGTATCTACCCCAGAACTTAGAACAGTGCTTGACACATTGTAAACGCTTAACAAATACCATTTTTATTATTATTGGAATAGTCCATATTTCCACTGTCATCGATAGGACTGATCTTTGCTGACAGCTGGAAGTTTGGTTGCCTTAAAAGGCATCATCAGTAATTCTTTTTCAAGGTGGGTGGAGATTTCTTGTGTAACTGGCATCTGAGGTCAATTTTCACACAGAACTGACACTTGTTTGAGTGTTAGCATTCCTGACTCCAATAAAAAACCAGACCTCAAAGACGAATATTTAGATATTTTTAAGTTTTGAGGGGCAACACTGGATTCTGATTCCTTGTATTAAGCAGCCTCGCCCTTAACGTAGCTGGATGTGTCAACCGGGAGCGGGGATAGCAGCCGTTTGTTTAGCCAGTTGCAATCAATCAGTGGCATTTATCGAGCGCTTACTACGTGCAGAGCACTGTACTAAGCGCTTGGGAGAGTACCAGAGAACAGAAAAACCGGCCACGTCCGCTGCCCGTGTATTTGCAATCTCTTGAAAGGAATCTCGCCATCGAGAGCCATAAACAAGTTAGAACGAAGCCTGAAAACCTAATTTTTATCCTGATCTTTCAAAGCAAACACAAGCCTGATCATCTCCCCTGGGTGAGGGGAAAAAAAAAAATCCACACACTGAACTCAGGGAACCGTGGTTTGGAACAGGACTCGCGCAACCTGGCGAACACAGAATCTGCCCCCTCAGAAGGCGCCTACCACATTCTACGGCTTAATTCTCCATCTCCTCCAAGAGGCCTTCCCCGACCGAGCCGGCGCTTCCTCTCCTCCCGCTCCCTTCTGCGTCGCCCGCCATCTTGGTTACCTTCCCGTCGTAGTGTCTGCCCTGCCCTCCGCAGAGACTGGCTTTTCTTGCTCGTAGGTCAAGGACACCGTGGAGGTGGTGTCGGCCTTGGCGATGGTCACCTCCTTGGCCTTTGAGGCTTCCTCGCCACAGTGGGGGCAGTAGCTCGTGTCGTTGACTTGAGAGGCGCAGTCCTTGTGGAAGCGGTGCGAGATGCTGCTCTCGGGCTGGCATTCCATGAAGTTGCCCTGAGACAATCGGGAGGGAGGGAAGGAGGGAGAAGCCCAGAGAGGACGGATTAGTTGAGACTCCGACGGCGAGTCGGGTTTTCCGGGAGACAAGCTGTTGCGGGCTCTTAGTTTGGCGCCGCCCCCCGGGCATTTCGGACTTCCTGAAATGCAGCCAGCGCTCATTTCGTGAGGAGACCCTACTGGACCGGAGGGGAGACATGGAGGGCCGCCCTCTTTATGGGCCACCTTTTCAAGTTCCACCACGGTGCCGATACCGTCGGAATCGGCCTGGCCCGGGGAGGAATAGGGCAGAGGACCTGCCCTGGTTCTCAGGGCTGAGGATAGCGACTCGACTGAGATGGAGAGACTGAGAGGGGCACCGAGACGTGGAGATACAGAGAGATGTTGGGACTCAGACAGAGAGAAGGAAGGACTCTGAGACAGAGATGGAGGGTTCAGACAGAGAGGCGGCGAGGCACTGAGACGGAGAGACAGCAGAACTCTGAGGCAGGGAGACGGCGGGGCTCTGGGACGGAGACGCCCTAGACACCCCGAGGCATAGAAACCTCGAGGTGGGGAGAATAAGGAAGGCCCAGCTAAAGCCCGAGAGGCTTTTTCTGAGTATCACCTACAGCGGGTCCTTTCCAAACCAACCGTGGTCAGCGAATGAAAGATGGTCAGTTACTCTACTTTGAAACCCCACCCCAGCAACGCTTAGTACAGGGCTCTGCACGCAATAAGCGCTCAATAAATACGACCGAATGAATGATCGGGATTTTCCAGGGGGCGGCTTCCCCACGGCGACTGAACCTCGCAGAATCGGGTGGGGCAAAGGGGGGCACGGCTGACAAGGAGTGTCAGTCAGCCAGTCAATCCTATTTATTGAGCTCTTACTGCGGGCGGAGCGTTCTGCTAAGCGCTTGGGAGAGGACAAAGGAAGAAAAGACGCATTCCCCGTCCGCAACGAGCTTCCAGTCTCGAGGGGGAGGCAGACCAGGAGTGCCAAGGGAGAGAGGGGTTGAAGGGAAGTGGAGATGATGGTGGGCTCTCAGGCTCCAGCCACTGGGCCACACCGCTCGTGAGACCAGCTGATCCTCCACCACATCGTACCCCGGGGGCCAAAGGGGGGTCACTTACAGCTGTGCAGAAGTACCCACAGCCCGGGCAGCACTGGTGCTTCACCATCCTCCCTCTGTGGTCCTCACACAGTACCAGAAGCTGGACTTTATTGGACGGACGCATCAGCTCGTACTTAACCACGCTGTTGGTGCACCTGCCCAACTGGAATCAGAGAGAGAAACAAGGTTAGGTTCACTCCAGTCAGTTGGACTTAGTGAGCACTTACTGCGTGCACAGCACTGTACTGACCGCTTAGGAGAGAACCATACAAAAGTAAACAGACCCATTCCCTGCCCACGAGGAGCCTACTGTCTAGACAGGGCACAGGGGTCGAGGAGGAAGAACCCTGAGAACAGCGTGGTTTAGGGGAGAGAGCACGGATCTGGAGCTCAGAAGGTCATGGGTTCTAATCCATTTGACTGCTGTGTGTCCTTAGGCAAGTCCCTTCGCTTCTCAAGGCCTCAGTTACCTCATCTGTAAAATGGGGGAGAACTGTGAGCCCCACATGGGAAAGGGACTGTGCTCAACCTGACCCGACTGTATCTACCCCCGTGCTTAGCACGGTGTCTGGCACAGAGTAAGTGCTTAAATAATAATAAAAATAATAATAATGACTAGGGTTATTATTATTAACCCTAAAAAGAGGAAAAACTCCTTCTACTTCTCGTAAGGAAAAGAACCTATGGGGTCCTACGTTTTGGGCAGGGATCGTGTCCGCTAATTTTGCTGTACTGTCCTTTCCTGAATGCTTAGTACAGAGCTCCGCACATAGTACATGCTCAATAAATCCCACTGAATGAGAAATTCTACAACTGGAGAGGCTGGGACTTTCACAAGCGCTTAGTAAAAAAAACACTCAATAAATACGACTGAATGAATGAATTACATCATCTGAAAAATGGGGATTAAGATTGTGAGACCCAAGTGGGACAACCTGATTACCCTGTATCTACCCCTGTGCTTCCAAGAGTGCTTAGCACATAGTATGTGCTAAACAAGTACCAAAATAATAATAATAATGATAATACCACTGATTGATGGACAGATAATATGAGTATCAGAGACCGGAAAGCCCATCTGGATGGGAAAAAAAAGCAACATTTGTTAACCTGCACAAATGTGATTCCAAGGAATTCACATTCCGTGAAGACATTTATAATGACGAATATGAATAACTTAAGAGACAGCTTCATTATGTTAATTCCTCCACAAGGCCTCTAGACTCTAAGCTTCTTGTGGGCAGGGAACACGTCTACCAACATTGTAATATTGTCCTCTCACAAGTGCTTAGCACAGTGCTCTGCACACAGTAAACACTCAGTGTAGACACTTGACTGAAAGCCGACCTGGACTTCTCATTCTGCTTATATGAAGGGGGTTCAGGCCTAGAAGCACTAAGCCAGTATAGATGGCTAGTAGAGATGGGAAAATTATAACCTGCTTTTCCCCACCAAAAAAAAAAAATCTGGACATCACCCATAGCAAGCAGCCACAGAGAAAGTTCATTACACTTTCTCTTTTCAAGTTAGGGTGAATCTCCTTTAATATTCAAAGGGAAAACCATCTGTTGACTTATTAAGAGGAAACCGGAAACCTTTTGAATCCAATTTACATAACGCGCTTCGAGTCCCTAAACTGACTTTCGGGATCTATTTTTATGAGCACTTTAGACTGCATTCTTCCATGGCAGTATTTAAAAACCCGATGCCCGTCATTGATTTTTGTTTGTTTGTTTGTCCCCCCTCTTCATTTCTATTCAACTCTGAAAGGGAACCTCCAACAACCAGTGTTTTATGTGGGCTTAAAATTTTGCTTTCGGTTTCTCGACCCCTAGGGATTCTGGGTTACCACCACAACCGAAGGCGGCTCCAATTACACCCACAAAACCATTTTCGCCGGAATTTTTTTTTAAAAAGAGTAAAGTCATTATCAGACCCCTCTCGGGCAGTTTGCTTCAGAGCAACATCTGAATTTCGGGAGAATCGCCAAAAAACCATCTACTGCTAAACTGACCGTCGCCGCAGACTATTTAAACTCTCCGTACAGGTTGGAAAATTCAGTCTTTAAGCTCCGCCTCCTGGCTCTCAGAGTGGTTTCCTACTTCAAAAGGCAGTTTCTCCTAACGCTT
Organism: Ornithorhynchus anatinus; assembly: GCF_004115215.2. Lineage (NCBI taxonomy): Eukaryota > Metazoa > Chordata > Mammalia > Monotremata > Ornithorhynchidae > Ornithorhynchus > Ornithorhynchus anatinus. The sequence goes on along the minus strand of NC_041752.1, from coordinate 3,596,592 downwards.
CAAAGAGACCAAGTTTTCCTATGATAATTTGAGAATGCTGATTCTCACAGACAAAGGTCTCCTCCCACCGCCTCCCCCGGCTCCCCAAAATGAGCTTTACCTCATTGTCCACACTTTCCGTTGCCATGCACTGATTGTTGGCTAAGGTGGTAATCTCTCGGCTTTTGGGGGTCTCCATTCGACAGCTGCAGAGGGGCACTTCCTGAAGACCATCGGTTTCCACTATTTCTGGACCGTTAGAAAGAGCTACAATAGAAAAAGAACTCCGGATGGTTTTTTGGTCATATCCCGAAAACGCCCCCGGGTGCAGAAGTTCAACCAATCAATCAGTGGTATTTATTGAGCGCTTACTATGCGCAGAGCACTGTACTAAGCGCTCGGGGGGGGGGGGGTATGATACAAGAGAATTAGCAGACAGGTTCCCTGGCCCTTACAAGCTTACAGTGGTAGAGGGGGAGACATGACGGAAGCCAACTCATCACAATGACCCTTCGGGGAAATTGATAAGGAATTTTTCCAAGTCCGAACCTTAGCGCTCACTATTCAGAGCAGGCTGACGCCCATCAGGCCAACTCTGCCTTTGGGGAAACTAAGGCCCAGAGCCATGAAGGTGTTTTGCAAGGTCACTCGGAGGTAATATGGACCAGCCGTCATCAACCACCTATAGGACCGCAAGTGCAACTGTGAGAGAACTAGGGAATGCTTCTTTTTTTTTTCTTAATGGTACCTGTTAAGCACTTACAAAATGCCAGGCAGTGTTCTAAACACTGGGCTAGATACGAGCTAATCCTATTGGACACACTTCCTGTTGCCCAGGGGCTCACGTTTTTTCACCCCCAGTTTACCGATGAGGTAACTGAGGCCAGAGAAGTGAAGTGACTTGCCCTAAGTCACACGGCAGACAAGTGGCCGAATCGGAATTAGAAGCTAGGTTCTTCTGACTCTCGGGCCCGTGCTCTATCCACCAGGCAATACCGCCTCTCTGCTTCCAAGAGGAACGCTTATTTCTTCATGAAAACTCTCTTTGAAAAGAACCTCAGCACAATGGGCTCTTAAAACAATGCTGAAGCAAAAACTGGGAAATTCAGCACCTCAAAATCTTATATATATATATCTTTAATAATGATTAATATATACATATCTTATATATATATATATATCCCTCTTTAATAATGATTGGGAGCAGCATGGAATAAGCCCTGCAAGGAACCTGGACATCACCCATAGCAAGCAGCCAAAGAGAGAGAGCACAGGCAAGAAGGAACCGCATTCTCCCCACCACGACCTGCGAATATTATTTCACTCCCAGCTTAGAAAAAGCCAAGAGCGGCATTCTCCTTAAATCACATGGTCTACTGGTTAAAAGCAACTTATCTGAAGCCGGTAGGGACCCTCTTAGCTATGGATAATTAGGGCTCCATGGGCCACTGTAGATTTTTCTCCTCAAGGGCCGAGTTAAGATTTGCTTCAGCCAGCAGGAAGGGGAAGAATTTCCACCCAAACTCAGGCCCACGCTCCAAAGACAGAAGCGGTATTGTTTCCTTCCAATTGGTGGGGTTCACGGGTACGGGTCCCACCGAGGCCGGGAACTCCCCGAGCCGACCGACCGCAAGTGCCGTTCCTTCCGGGGCCGGGAAAGGATGGGATGGATTCAACCTTTCCAACCGTCCCGGATCCCCCGCTGATGTTGGCAGGGTGACCCAGACTTAGGCAGGGAGAGTCAACTGAGAGGAACCACTTGGATATGATGGAATTTGGCCCCTTTTGAAAAGAGAGGGAATAAGGTCCTTCCGAGAAGGTGAAGCAAATCATTTTTAATTGTCACCTGGGATGGGTGTTATGAACACAAACGCCCTTGTTTGTGGTGCAAACACAGGCAGCTTAAGTGGCTGAGAGTCAACAGGGCTTGAGTCAGAATGAGTCACGGCACCCGGCTTTAAAGCCCTCCAACAGCTCACCCCTTCCTACCTCACCTTGCTACTCTCCTACTTCAACCCAGACCACACACTGCGCTCCTCTAATGCCACCCTTCTACCGCCCCTTGATCTCATCTACCTCGCCACCGATCTCTTGCCCCCGTCCTTCCTCTGGCCTGGAATGCCCTCCCTCCTGATATCCCACAAATACTCTTCCCCTTTCCAAGCCTCATTGAAGGCACATCTCCGTGAGACCTTCCCTGACAAAGCCCTCTTTTCCTTTTCTCTCATTCCTTTCTGCATCGCCCTGACTTACTCCCTTTATTCACACCCTCAGCCCCACAGCACTTACGTCCCTATCCATCACGTATTCATTTCTATTAATGTCCGTCTCCCCCTCTAGACCGTAAGCTCACTGTGGCCAGGGAACATGTCTGGTATATCGTTGTGTTGTCCTCCCCCAAATGCTCAGTTCAGTGCCCTGCACACGGTAAGCGCTTCAAAAATACAACCGACCGAAGGATTGAGTCTTGCTGGGCGGAGGTATAATCGAGTTTAGGACCGGCTCCTGCTGACTCTGGAAAATTCTCCCACCTCCCGTCTTCGGTCTTGCCCTTGGCCCAAAACGGTCCGAACTCTGCCACGCTTCCTGAAGACGAATTTCGTCCACCACCGCAATCGATCGTGTTTATGGAGTGTTTAGCAATGGCAGAGCACCGGACTAAGCGCTTGGGAGAGGATGACGGAACCGAGTTGGTACACATTTTAATAATGACGACGATGGGATCTGTTAAGCGCTTACTAAGTGTCAAACTCTGTTCTAAGCGCTGGAGTAGATACAAGATAATCAGGTCGGATAGTCAGCCGGACATGGGATGGGGTTCGCGCTCTTATCCCCATTTTAAAGATGAGATGACTTAGGCACAGAGAAGTGAAGTGACTTGCCAAGGTCACAGAACAGACAAGTGATGGAGTCGGGATTAGAACCCAGGGCCTTCCGACTCCCAGGCCCTATCCACTAAGCCACCCTGTTCCCCACCCCCGACCGCCAGAAGCCCCATCCTGATATCATGGTGTCCCCCGGCCTCGCCCCGGTATGTTCCCTGCCCTCAAGATGGACTTTGATATGGGGAGGATTGGGTGGCCAGTTACAACCAGGAGAGGAGCTTCTCCCTATTAAGCCTCATGGGCCCCCTTTACACGAGACTGGGAATCAATTAATCAATGGCTTTTATTGAGGGCTAGGTGCTCGGCACTGTGCTGAGCGCTCCGGAGAGGACAGGACAACAGAAAGAGAAACACGTTCGTTCCCTGCCCATAACGACGTGATCATCAATCCAAGGTATTTACTGAGCGCTTACTAGGTGCGGAGCACTGTACTGAGCGCTTGGGAGAGGACAAGACAATAGAATTAGCAGACGTGTACTCTGCCCATAATGAGTTTACAGACTAGAGGGACGTATGGCGATGTGCCAGTGCTTTCCCATTTTTAAATATTTGCTCTTTAAAATGTCCAGAAGAGAATAATAATAACGATGATATTTGTTAAGCGCTTACTATGGGCCAGGCGCCATTCTAAGCGCTGGGGTAGATACATGGTAATCAGGATGTCCCACGTGGGGCTCACAGCCTCAATCCCCACTTTCCAGATGAGATAACTGAGGCCCAGAGAAGTGACTTGCCCAAAGTCACACAGCCGATAAGTGACAGAGTTGGGATTAGAACCCATGCCCTCCGACTCCCGAGCCCGGGCTCTTCCCCCTAAGCCACGCTGCGGAGGGCCATCAAAAATAAATGATCCGCAGCTCTTATCTGAACTATTTAGCCTCCTAGGTTTCAACGAAACCCCTTCAGGTGATCAGGAGTTTCATTAATCTCGATTCCCCCCCTACGGTTGACACTGGACCCAACAGATACGGGGATCGCTGTGTGGCGGTAAGCTCCCTGGGGCGGGGAAGGTGGCGGCCGCTTGTCGCATTGCACTCTCCCAAGCGCTTAGTAGGGGGCCCTGCACATAGTAAGGCTGGATAAATAAATGGATTCAGTTCTCCGAATTCAATCAGTGATGGATTCAGGCGTGAATCCCAACAAATGCTCCTATTAATATCCACCAGAGGGCATCATCTTAATACGGAGGATGAAGCCAAGCAAACAAAGAACCAAAATGGTACACGGGCCGCGCTGGGAAAGCCGACACTCACCTTCCGACGGCGAAGAGAGAATTCCCTTGACTCGCAGGTCTAAAGAATCGAGAGAAACTTCCATGTATTCCATACTGTTTTCCTGCCTGGATTGCTCTGTGCTTCCCAAAGATGGCTTATATGTTTCTGTACCTGGTTGCAAAAGACACAGACACCACCCTGTATATAAAATTGAGCATTTATAAAGTAGAATGGTTCATACGTAAGGGCCCCATCCATCCCTGCCAGGCCGCGGGCAGAACATCCTTGGAATTCTGTGACGACAGGGCGAAAAAAGGCATTGCAATCACACCTGAATCTGGAAATTTCAGTTTGCGGAGGTCCCCGCTTTCCCTCCCCTTACTTGCAGTTAAAAAGGATGGAAACAAACCCTCCAAAATGCCCCGCACCCAAAGTACAATCCGAGCAACGGCGTGCAAATCCCACTCTGCTCCTTCATTAGCTGGATGAGCTAATCAAACGCCGAAGGGAGACGGATGAGAAATCTAGCCCACCTCAACTTGGGCAGGAATAAAAATAAAACACTTGACTGCTGGATTTTGAAGGTCAGAGTTGCAGTTGAGAAAGCAGTTTCATAACTCTAAGAAGCAAGGGGCGTCTCGGGATGCGTGTGAGGGGGTAGCTGGATCTGAACCCCAAACTGGAGGCTTAATGAACAACACATTATTATTATTATTGATGAGTGGTGCACGTTTCTGTAGAAAGGGTCACCTAGGGCATCACCTGAAGTGGACTATCTCAATAGGAAACTTGAACTTGAAACAGCTCACCCAGAGGACTACCATGACAACCACCTTCTTTTTTCTTTAACGGCACTTGTTAAGCACTTATTATGTGTCGATTAGACTGTAAGCCCGTCAAAGGGCAGGGACCGTCTCTATCTGTTGCCGATTTGTACATTCCAAGCGCTTAGTACAGTGCTCTGCACATATTAAGCGCTCAATAAATACTACTGAATGAATGTGCCAGGCACTGCATTAAGCACTGGGGTAGATACGAGCTAATCAGGTTGGACACAGTCCTTGTTCCGCGTGGGGCACACGGTTTCGATCCCCAATTTACAGATGAGGAAACTGAAGCCCAGGCGTGAAGTGACTTGCTCAAGGTCGGAGCCGGGACTAGAACCCAGGTCCAAGTAAACCGGCGAAGCACCCTCAACTGGCTCTTTTATTACTTCTCACTGCAACGCTGCGTGTCTCGGAGGGTCTTGATGGCCCTGTGGTTTGAATCGAAGACCAGCCCCCCTGCTTTGTCATCACTGACAAGCAACCGACAGATCGGCTCGAAGGACGGCAACCTTCCCCAGACCAGCCCCCACCCCTTCCCGGCTCCCCGAAGACCAATGTTACTCTGAAAGGGGGAAGTCAATGCAGTTACCGAGCCCGCTGCCTGGTTTCTTTTTATTTCTCCTCCTCCTTTTCCTGGATGGTTTGATCCACGGACTGTCCGTTTTCCCTTTTCTCTTCAGTAATTTCTTCTTGATGCTGGATTCTGAACTCTGGAGAACCAAAGGGTTATTTCGATACACAACCCGCAGTCACGGCGGGTCTCGACGGCAAAACTTTGCTAGTTGGTTGCATTTTCCACAGGGACACCTGTTGAATCTTCTCACATCCACGAAACGACTTTTAACTTCCCTTTCTGAAGTGTTTTTCCGGGACAGGGATCTGACTGTGCTCCAAGCCATTATAATCAATCAATCAATGCCACTGATTGATTGAGAGAAAATTAGACTGGGGGAATTCACCACTGCCACTACTCTGAGTAGGCAACATTCCGATCACGGCATTTGTTAAGCGCTTACTATGTGCCAAACACCGTCCTGAATAGGATTACTGAACTAGAACTAGACTCTAAGTTGAGCCACCGCCACTGCTTGGATTTCAGAATCTTTTTTCAAGACATCTGAAAACCTCCATCTACTTTGAATTAAAAAACAGAGCCCATTTCGATTTTTTACGGTGTCTGTTAAGCACTTACAATGTGTCAGAAACAGTACTAAGTGCTGGGGTAGATCCGAGCTAATCAGGTTGGACAAAGCCCAGGGGGGTCCTGGTCTTCACCTCCATTTTCCAGATGAGGGAACTGAGGCCCAGAGAAGTGAAGAGACTTGCCCGCCGTCACACAGCAGACAAGTGGTGGAGCGGGAGGATGAAGAAACCCCTCCCCCTGCTACTCCCAACTTATTTGCGCTCCTTGGGCTCTCAGAAGCATAAATGATAACTACTTGGCTCTCATGACCTTTTGGGAACATGACTGTTAATTGTTGCATTGTACTCTCCCAAGCGCTTCGGACAATGCTCCTCACACAGTAAGCGCTCGATAAATACAACTGAATGAATACCAGAGGAACGGAACCAAAGAACAAAATGTGATCGGACCCACGTCGCCCAACTAGAACCGAGAGATCCCGTCAGTTTGTAAATTCCCAGAACGCTCTCCTTCTCCCTTGTCCTCGTTTTCAGCATCAATTTCAATGAAAAAAACCGCCCATTTATAACACAAAAGCAGGAGCTCTGAATTAGCATCTTGTTAGGAAAGTCCACCCTGTTGAACATGAACAACTAATATATTCTACTAGAGAGCAGGGTGAAGCATCAGTAATTGTTCTGAGTGGGAGGTTTCTGCCGACTAATCCCCCATTTCCTCTTCGCCCACTCCCTTCTGCATCACCCTAGGATTTGAATTTGCCTCCCCTCGCCCCAAAGCACTTATGGACACAAACGTCATGCATTTAGACTGATGCCTGTTTCTCCCTCTGGACTGTAAACCCGTTGTGGGCAGAGAACATGTCTTTTAACACTATTTCACTGTCCTGTCCTAAGCGCTCAGTACAGGGCCCTGCCCACAGGACACGCTCCGTAAATACCACCGATCGACTGATGTGTGGTCGGTGATGGGAGTTTGGGGTCCAGAGGCACAGTGATTTTCCTTGAGGAGCGGGGACAGAAATAAAGAAACCCTCTCCTGCGCTCACCAAGTCAGATTCATCTCCATCCTCCTCCTCTTCGCCGGATTCCCCCGAATCCTGTTCCTCTTCGGATTCGCCATCCTCCACCTGTGCTCCCCAAGCCAAAAAAGAACAGAGTCACACCCATTCAACGAATCCAAAGGCATCGGAAACTCGCCCACACGTAGTCGGCGCTTAACAATAGCCGTTAATAGCATTCTTCTTATTATTAAGGAAACAGGGATCATTTATTAACCTGCTTCAGGCCCGAATGATTTCCTCCACCTGGAAGCGTTCCTTAGGTTCAATGCAAATCTCCGTGGCTCCTTTCCTAGCCACATCTTTTTTCTCACCTTTTAAGATCCCCGCACATACAAGATAGCACTCGAAGCCCAAATTATACAGCACGCGCAAATGCAGTCTCGAGACAAAACAAACGAAACTGGAGCAAAGGCGTAGAACTTCTAAAATTTCTTCCGGCCGCTCTCGGTTTTTTAAGCTTCATTTTCCAGTGGACTTGGGTCCCAGCTGACCTGCCTTGAAGCTTACCCTATCTTGAGCTGGCTTGCAGAAGACTTAAGAAAGAAAAACACACCCGCCTATTTCTCCTGACTCTACCACCGCCCCTCTCTCTAATCTACTTTCATATCCGTCTCCCCCGAAGACTGTAAGCTCCTTGAGGGGCTTGAGGATCACGTCCACCGACCCTGCAATGCTGTACCCTCCCCTGCGCTTAGTCCAGGGCACGGCAAGTGGTGAGCGTCCAATAAATAACACCGACTGACTCTCCCGAGATCTGAGGCTCAGCTAGACCACCAACTGCTTGGCAGGGATAAAAATCCATTCTAATTCCGTCGTCACTCTTGGTGACACTGGGGAGAAGGAGGACAAGCGTGGTGGGGGACAGATTTATTCATTCAGTCTTATTTATTGAGCGCTTGCTGTGTGAAAAACACTGTACTAAGCGCTTGGGAGAATACGATAGAACAACAGACACGTTCCTGCCCACAGCGAGCTAACAGTTTAGAGGGGGAGACAGACATTAATAGAAACAGATTAAACAAATTACTGATTGTGAGGTGGGGAGAGGGGACTTAGAGTTATACTGTGGGCTTCTCTTAAGGAGCCCATAAGTGAATTGTAATTATTGAGCGTTTACTGTGTTCAGAACACTGTACAAAGCGCTGGGGAGAGGACAACAGAACAACAGCCAGACACATTCCCTGCCCACAACGAGCTTACGTCTCTAGTCGAAGCCTTTCGGTCCCTAATTGCTTCGGGAGTACCTTTGGGGCATGTTCTGTTTCGGACACGCTCTCTTTAGAAGTCCTGCTGTCTTCTGCAGGATACGCAGAGGGTTGGTCAGTCCCCCGATCGTCCTCGTCTTCCAGCTCGTCCGAGTCCTCTTCGTCCGAGTCCATCTCTAAGCTCTCCCCGTTGAGGTGAAGGCTACCATCTCCTAGGTCCTTGTCGTTCTGAAAAGGTGGGCAGGGATAGAGCCCGGCGGGGGCCGTGTCAGAGGAGGAGGGGCGAGGGGGACCCTGAGCCGTCACGGGAGGGGTGACCCTTCCTGCCGGATAAACGGGGAGAAAGGCGGGCGGGGAGCCCGGAGGCGACCAGGACGGGCTTCGCGTTCTCCGTCGAGTCCCACCGGTCCCCCGTTTCTCCCTCCTCACCTTGACCCCCGCAGTGGAATGAGTTATGCTTTTAAACATCTCGATCATCGTCCTCTGTTTCAACCCTTTGGTCTTTTTCTTGGGAACCAGGCTATAGGTTCCCATTCTCCGTTTTTTCTTCCGAGATACTGCAGCTGCTAAGACAAAAGGCAAGCTGGCTGAAAAAAAAAAAGAGAGAGAGAAAAGAAAGAGCAGAAAGGAAGGACTAGAAAGACAGGGAAATGCTATTCGAATATACTTTGACGGATATTATGGATGAAGGGCTTCCAAGAATCATCTCTATCAAGAAATATTTATCACACCTGGCTTTTTCTGCCTCGGTGACACCTGCTTTGTGTTGTATTTGTTAAATGCTTACTATGGGCCAGGCACTGTTCTAAGCACGGGGATGGATACAAGCAAATCAGGTTGGACGCTGTCCCTTCCCACGTAGGGCTCACGGTCTCAATCCGTATTTTACAGATGAGGTAACTGAGGCCCAGAGAAGAGAAGCGACTTGCCCAAGGCCACGCAGCAGACAATAGCGGATCTGGGATTAGAACCCAGGACCTCTATCTCTCAGGCCCGTGCTCTATCCATTAGGCCACGCTGCTTTGTAGTGACAATTAACTGAAAGGTAGCTACAGTTAACAGAGATGAGGGTGCTTCGGGGCAGTCTACCTCGCCCGCAGTTCTTCTATGTCTTACTTTTAATAGCACGCGCTTAACGGTATCCGTTAAGCACTCACTAGGTGTCAAGTACTATTCTACATGCTGCAGTCGATAGGAAGTCGGACATATTCCCCGTCCCACACGGGGCTCACGACCTAAGCGGGAAGGAGAACAGGGATTGAATCCCCACTTTGCAGTTAAGGAAACGGAGGCCCAGAAAAGTCAAGTGACTCGCCTGAGGTCACGCAGCAGGCAAGCAGAGGAGCTGGGATTAGAACCCAGGTCCTCTGCCTCCCAGGACCGGACTTTTTCCACTAGGTCACGCTGCTTCTCGTCCTGTTCAACTTGTACCTTCCCCGGACTTAGAGCAGAGGTTGACGCATAGTAAGTGCTTACCAAAGACCAAAATTATTACTGATAATCCTTATGGTAATATATTCTTAACCGATAACAGTGATTCTGGCAGCCCAAAATCGGGGAAGACGCACTCCCCAGAACACCACGAGGAGCAACTCATCGTCCCAGCCTGGTTAAGGGTGTCATCGAGGTTGATTCCGGGGTTCTTTGGGTGAGGCCAATGAAACAACGGTTTTGCCACAGAGGTCAAAAGCTACTTCTGAGGAGCGAGTTGGGGGGGGGTCAGGGCAGCAGAATGCAAACGAGACAACTGCACCCAAATCTTGGTTCTGTAACAGATTCATGTGACAGTGGCCAAGACACCTAATAGTATGGGGTAACAGCTGATTGAGGCAAAGATGTTTTAGGGAAAGGCAGAGTGGCCTTGTGGATAGAGCCCGGACCTGGGAGTCAGAAGAACCTGGGCTCTAATCCCGGCTCCGCAGTTCGTCTGCTGTGTGATCTTGGGTAAGTCCCTTCACTTCTCTGGGACTCAGTGACCTCATCTGTAAAATGGGGAATAAGACTGTGAGCCCTACGTGGGATGTGCATTATGTCCTCCCACCTGATTATATTTAACCCAGCGCTTAGTACGGTGCCTGGAAAGAAGCAAGCGCTTAACAAATACCATAAAAAAAAATGTCGCTGGAGAAAAATCAATTTCGGGGGCTGAAGCTGTACAAGGCAAATCCAAGGTTGAAGTCAACTCCATGTTGGCGGCGACGGTGCCTGACGGACAAGATTCTCCTCACGACCCACTTAACCCCAACCCAAGCCAAACCGTCACTGGCAGCAGTAACAGCAGGGGCAGTTAAGCGCTCACTGTGCGCGGAGCACTGTACCGAGCACTGGGAAAGAATACACAGGTGGGCATTACACCGGGTCACCGTCCTTCAGTGTGGGGGGCGGGGAGGGTTCAGAGTAGCCCCAGCCCATCCACCTGACTGGAGTTAATGCATCTCCAACCACAAGCTCTGTTTCCCAACCTCGCCTGACCCCTGATCCCCTCAGGAGAGGCAGCGGCGGGGAAGAGAACCAAGAGAGATCGTGACTCTCAAAGGGGTGGTCCCGATGCTCGGGAAGGCCGACGAAGGAACAAGAGGCAGCAGCCGGCCCCCTGGCTCGCCTCACATGCTCGTTTTGCTCATCGAGCCGACCCTGAGGCCAAACGCGAGAGTGGTAGATTAGGGTCCGGGGAGGGAGATCGGATACGAGTGCTTGTAAAGGCATTGGCGGACACATTTACCTCTTAACGTTCAAGCCTGCTTTGAGGCCGCAGCGCCCCGATGGGGATACGTCTCAGGGACTTGACCCCCCTCCCTCCCCTGCACCTCTTCCAGGGAGGACGAGGAAGGAGAAGACCGGTCGTCTGCACATGAAGGCCTTTCTCCCGGCCTGTGAATCAGCTTGGCCTAATGGATAGAGCACGGGCCTGGGGGTCAGAAGGAACTAGGTTCTAATCCTGGCTTCGCCACTTGCCTGCTGGGTGGCCTTAGGCACTTTTCTGTGCCTCAGTTACCTCGTCTCTCAAGTGGGGGTGAAGACTATGAGCCCCATGTGGGACATGGACTGCGTCCAACCCCATTAGCTTCTATATCCCCCAGTGTTAAGTACAGTGACTGGCACATAGTAAACGCTTAACAATTACCATTTAAAAAAAAAAGGCATAAAATTCAGTGGCCTAAGACAACCACATCAGCCCAGAGCCACCCTGGGTCTGACTGTCCCAGAGCTAGTCCAGAGCTCTGAGAAAATTATCCCTTACCCACTAGCTCCTCAACTAAATTGAGGAACGAAAACTTGCGTGAAATCGAATAGAACGGCATGGGAAATGAAATGAATCACAGAAAATTGAACAGGGCTTGGGTTTCACTCAGGGTCAGAAACTCATCTTTGGACATGCTTCCAGGGAAGAACGAAAGGCCCAAGGCTGGAAAGTCCAGAAAATTTCCCCGAGCGTAAGACTTTTCTGCCTTTCGGCTATCCGACCAAAATACCTCGCCAGAATCTCTGAGATAACATTGTTAGAAAAATACAAATAGAACTAGCGGGCTGCTGAATAGAAGGTTCCTGCTCCCGAGTTCCAGGCCGTTCACATTATTTGGTTGCCGGCATTCGGGGGAGGTGAGTGTTCTCACGACAGGCTGGTGAAATTCGGCTCCCAGATTCCCGGTGATTTGATTCTTTTTTTTTTAAATGAAAGAGACGGTCATTATGACTTTCATCATTATTTTTTAATACCCCCTTGCTTTTACCTGTCTGTGATTTTGCGGTGGCCACGTAACCCTGGTTCTGAGGTAGCGACTGATGAAGGGACGGGAGAGGGGGTAAAAGCTGCTGTTTTCCAAACTCCGAGACATTTTTGTTACTGTCCTCCTTGGGTTCCTTAAGATCTCTAGCATCTCGCACGTCGCGGGAGTCCTTATTTGCTGTGTGCTTCAAGACAAAGAGAATTAAGGATGAGGTGTGCGAGAAGAGGTTGCCATTCAAAATTAGATACCAAAGCGCTCCGCCCTCTCCGATCAGACCGATCCATCAACGGATCCGACCGAGCGCCAACTCGGAGCAGGACGCTGCACTAAGCGCTTGAGGGAGGTCAGTAAAATGGGGTGGGAAGACACGACCCCCGCCCACAGTACCTACCCCCAAAATCGATCGATCGAATTTACTGAACGTTTACTGGGTGCAGAGCACTGTACTAAGCGCTTGGTAGTTGATGGACACAATCCCTGCTCACGGCATCTTCCCCCAAATCAGAGAGCACAGTTGAGGTGGGTCCGCTTTTTCAATTTTAGCTCTTCCCGGACATCTTTGAGATTTCATATTCTCCTGAGGTATAAAGGTTTTAAGCTTAGGGACGGGAAAACAAACCCCTTAAATTTGGACCGAATGAGGCACGACAGCATAAGCCCAGTGGCCAAACGGACCATAAAATAAATATGTCAGCAATACACGGTCGATAGACTTTACGTCCACCGAGAAGCAGCGTGGCCTAGTAGAGAGATCACAGGACCAGTTCCGATCCCGGCTCCGCCGCTTATCTACTGAGAGGCCTTGGGCAAGTCTATTCACTCTTCTGGGCCTCAGTCACCTCGTCTGTAAAATGGGGATTAAAACCGTGAGTCCCATAGGAGACATGGACTGTGTCCAGTCTGATTATCGGATCTGCCCCAGCGACCGGCATGTAGTAAGCGCTTACTGAGCGCTTGCTATATGCAGAAAACCGTACTAAGTGCTTCAAAGGGGGGCACGATACGACAGAATTAGCAATCTATCTGACGATTTTATCACTGAAAGCTCCTTTAGTGGAGGGATTATGTTTAAATCCATTACACCCTCCCAAGGGCTCAGTACTAGGCTGTGCAATCAACAGGTGCTCAATAGATACTACTGACATAAAGAAAACGGAAAGCAGTGTGGCCTAGTGAGAATAGAGTCAGGGGACCTGGGTCCTCATCCGGACTCCACGGCTTGCCAGCCCCGTGTCCTTGGGCAAGTCCCTTCGCTTCCCGGGGACCTCAGTTTCCTCATTTGTTAAATGGGGATTTGATACCTCCTGCTCAGACGGTGAGCCCCACGTGGGATGAGGACTGTGTCGGACCTGACTAACTTGCATTTACCCGTACGGTGAGAACAGTGCTTGATGCAAAGTAAGTGCTTAATGAGAAAAAATTTTTTAAAATCCCGATGGTGGATTCTGAAGAATGGAGAGGGGTGACCCCAGAGACTTTTTAGAAAGATTAGAGGCTGAATCGGGGGGAGATGATGCAGTAGTCTGCTGGGACGCTTACTGGGAGCCTGAATAATAATAGTAGTAATAAAAGTCATGATGATAAAAATGGTAATCATCACAATGGAACTTGTTGAATGTTTATGTGCCAAACACTGTCCTAAGCGCTAGGGAGGATGAAAGATGGTCCATCAATCACAGAAGCAGCGTGGCTTAGTGGATAGAGCCCAGGCCTGGGAGTCAGAGGGACCTGGGTTCTCAACCCAGCTCCGCCACATGTCTGCTGTGTGACCCTGGGCAAGTCACTTTGCTTCTCAGTGCTTCGGGTACCTCATCTGTACAATGGGGATGAAGACTCGGGGGTCAAGAACGGCGTCCAACTCGATTATCTTGTATCTACAGCACTGTAACACTCCTTGGCACATAATAAGTGCTTAACAAATCCCATCATTACTTATTTGATTTGCTGAGCGCTGACTGTGTGCAGTGCACTGTACTAAGCAACTGGTAGAGTACGGCACACCAGAGTTGGCAGAAGCATTCTCCGCCCACATCGAGCTTACGGACTAGAGGGGGACCTAAGGTTAATCTACAGTTTCCGGCCACGAGGAAGCGGAAATGCGGGATCGTAGGGGGGAAGCGGAAGGATTTGCGAGTCACCCCGGAGCAGAGTACGCTCAAGTCACGTGGGTGGAAAAGGCCTAATATATTAATGTGGGACCCTCAGGGAATCCTCCTACCGGCCTCCGTGACAGTTTGATCTTTACTCAAGCGAGGAGCTCAGTTTGAGCTTGAAGTAGGATGTGGAGAAATTTGTTGTGGGTCAAGGAGAGACTGGGCTAAATGACTACAGGAGATGGACATGGGTCCCTTGAGGGAAGGCTAAAGGATCAGGGGTTGTTTGGCCTGGAGGAGAGAAGGTAAGAAAGTGACTTGCACAAAAAAAAAAAAAAAAAGAAAACCTCTCACATGTTCCAAGACAATTTACGAGGACATTGTCCCTAACTCCAGAGGCCCGAATGAGACCAGATGGCTTTTAATTGCGAGGGAGAAGTAGTGGGGCCTAGTGGCTAAAGCCCGGGCCTGGAAGTCAGAAGGACCTGGGTTCTAATCCCAGTGCCACTACATTTCTGCTGTGTGACCTTGAAGTGAAGTCACTTCACTTCTCCGGGCCTCAGTTACCTCATCTGTAAAATGGGGATTAAGACTGTGAGGCCCATGTGGGGCAGGGACTGAGTACAACCTGATTTAGTGTGGCTCAGTGAAAAGAGCGTGGGCTTCAGAATCGGAGGTCATGGGTTCAACTCCCGGCTCTGCCACTTGTCAGCTGTGTGACTGTGGGCAAGTCACTTAACTTCTCTGTGCCTCAGTTGCCTCATCTGTAAAATCTGGGATTATCTGTGAGCCTCACGTGGGACAAACTGATTACCCTGTATGTGCCCCAGCGCTTAGAACAGTGCTCTGCACATAGTAAGCGCTTAACAAAATACCAACATTATTTCCTTGCATTTCCCCCAGTGCTTAGAACAGTGCTTGGCAGATAGTAAGTGCTTAACAAGTGCCATTATTATTGACAACTGAAAGAATTTCTTGACTATCTGAGGCATAAATGACCATCTAGGACAGAGTGAGTGCCATCTTTCCTGAACAGCTGTGAGAGACCCCTTTTCAGTTCTAGGTTTCCAGGAGAGGATATTCCCCCACTCTTCACAACTGGGGGGAAAGATTCAGAGGGACATAGATGGGGCTCCTGGAAATATTTTAGGATGGAAATAAATCCCTCAGAATTATGCGTCTGGGACCTTCCAAGTCCAGTGTTAATCAATCAATAGTATTTACTGAGCACAGAGCACTGTAACTAAGAGCTTGGGAGAGTTCCATACAACAGAGTTGGAAGATCTGTTCCCTGCCCACAACGAGCTTAATGCTTCGAAATGACTATTTATTTGATTGAATGCATTTTCATTTACCTAATTTTAAAAAATGTATTTTGCAATCATATAAGATATATTCAATTTTTAAATGAGCTTTTGAAACTATCACCTTCATAAGCCACCACAAATTTCTGAACATGGCCATTCAGATAGCCAAGGGTTGTTGTTTTTTTTTTAAAGCCTGAAATCAGTTTTAGCCACAATCATCTACGTTGCTCAGAGGGAACTTCTGAGTAAAATATAATCAAGTTCCAGCATATCTTTTAAATCGAAATTGGAAACTACAATGCCATTGCCCTGACAAATGTGAACAATGAATCCGTGGAAAAGTTATTTCATTAGAAGCATTTACCTAGACAGAGAATTTTTACTCAAAACAGTGAATAATGAGACACTCAACTCTTTCTAGTCAAAACTGTCTGAGGAAAAGAGCACGGCCTAACAGAACGAGCATGGGCCTGGGAATCAGAGTAGCTGGGTTCTTATCCCGGCTTTGCTAAATTCAATTCAATAGTATTTATTAAGTGCGTGCTATGTGCAGGGCACTGTACTGAGCGCTCGGAATGTACAATTCGGCAACAGTTAGAGACAATCCCTGCCCAATGATGGACTCACAGTCTAAACGGCTAAATGCTTGCCATATGACCCTGGGCAAATCACTTCACTCCTCTGGGCCTCAGTTATCTCGTCTGTTAAGAACGTGAGCCCGACGTGGTACAGGGACTGGTCCGACCTGAATGACTTGAATCTACCTTTGCGCTTAGAAGAGTGTTTGGCACATAATAAGCCCTCAAGTACCATCATTATTATCATTATCCTCAGTTGTTCTATTCTCCCTCCTACTTAGACTGTGAGTCCCACGTAGGACGGGGACTGTGTCCAACATAACAACTTGCATCTACCCCAGCGCTTAGAACAGTGTTTGACACATCGTAAGCCCTTAAATGCCATAAAAAAAGCAAAGGGATTTGTTTGAACTGGAAAATGACTCAAGAATATGGTCCCGATCATCATGCTAGATAAAGAACACATCCTGAAGATGGAATGATTTAAGTAGAAGAACTGCCGAGAAATCCGAGTAGCTCTGGCTCCTAGCCCTGAACGTCGCAAGTGTTTTAGAGAAGCATGGCAATTAAAATTTTCTTCAATTTTGACAGCCATACATTTCTGGGTGGAAAATCTACTCAGGCCTGTGTTCGGCAAACAGAAACCTAACAGCCGTGTTTGGTGTCTTATTTTTTAATTGAGGTACAGAACAAACAATTGTAATTCCAGACCCTGCCAAAAAAAATAAAAAATAAAAAAACCACCACCAAACAAATCTCTGGGACCAATCACGTTTCCCCAACATTTGACAACTGCATTCCTAGTAAAAATTAAGACGAGAGAAGCCGTGATCTCTACTAGAAAGGAATATAAACATTTTCCTACTTCGTGCCCAAACAGGACTTTTCCTCTCCCCCTTTCCGTTAACTAACAACTGAATTTGAGACGAAAGGAAAAATACATTCCTTTTTCAAATATTTTGACTCAAAACTGTAAGCTAGTGTACAGTTAAGGACCTGGGGTCTAATCCCAGCTCTGCTTCTAGTCTGCTAGGTGACCTTGGGCAAGTCCTTTAGCTTCTCTGTGGCTCGGTTCCCTCATCTGTAAAATGGGGAGTAAGACTGTGAGTCCCATGTGGGACATGGACTGTGTCCAACTTGATTAGCTTGTATCTGCACCAGCGTTTAGAACTGTGCCTGGCACATAGTAAGTGCTTAATAAATATCATTAGAAAAAGAAAGAAAACTAGGGATTTTGAAATTCACTTGAAATTTCCAGAAACAATTCAAATAAACTCCTCCATCCCTCAGTTTCCGCAGTTAGACTGTGAGCTCGTAAGGTGTCTACCAACCCTGTTACGCTGTTCTCTCCCAAAAGCTTAGTAGTGTTCTGCACACAGTGAGCGCTCAATAAATGACCCGACTGAATGACCCGATGTTCTACTGTTGCCTGATCGTCTTGTTGAAAGGCAGGTGAACAAACCCCCTTGTTTTCGCCGAATCTTCACCTTGCGCCCCTGAGCCACAACGTTTTGCAAAGCATTTCTACTTATTACAGTGGAGCAGCCAAAAGTTCAGCAAGATTCTTTTGTTCTAAAGTCAGTCATTTGTACTTATCGCATGCTTACTGTGTGCAGAGCACTGCACTAGGGAGAGGACGATATGCCACTGCAACAGACACATTCCCCTATGCTGACTATGAGTGTAAGTTTAAAAGAAAAAGACTTTTCCATCGCACGCCCTTCAAAATTACCTACGTCTGTCTCTCCCTCTAGACCGTAAGCTCGTTACGGACAGGGAATGCGCCTGACTGTTATACCGTTCTCACCCAAGCGCTTTAGTATGGCCCTCTGCCCACAGTAAGTGCTCAATTAACACACCTGACAGATCTTGGACTGGGGGGAAACATGCTGATCAGAGGGGGGAAAAGAGTGCACGCGAACCTTCGCTGAAAAGCTCTAAAATGCTGATTTTTAGTAATGTATCTCTCCATCTGTGAACTGCCTCCAGGGTTGGTAAAGCATCAAAAGCAGACCTGCCCTTAACACTAAAGTCTTGCTTGATGGTTTACACACATCCACAAGTAAACTTCACCATCTTTGAGCGCAAAAGACAACTGCTGATGTTGCAAAACATAATTACGCTCTTGAAAGGTCGCTTCAATTTCCCGTTGGGCCACCCCCACAAGGGAAGCAGTGGAGGGGGTCCCAAAAAGGCGGCCCGGAGCTTGGTTTTACGAACTCACTCCTGTTGGAGACTGTGGGAGTTCCACGTGTGCTTTACCCTTGCTCTGGAGAAGAGAAAGATCAGCGGGGGCTGCCTGGTGGGAGCAAAATGGACCCATCTAACTTCCACCCGGTGAAGGGGGACCGGAACCACTTCCCCGCCCCACCGCCGAAACACACCGCGGACCCCGGAAGGTAACCACGACGGAGCCCCACGCACCGGGTAGAGGATACCTTACCGGGTTGGGGGTGGATTTCGGCATCGTCTTCCGGGCTCTGTGGACCTTGACGTCGCTGTTGGGGGCCGGGGCTTTTTTAGTATCCCGCTCCTCGCTGCCTTCCCCGGCCTTGGCCGACGGCGCGGCTTGGATCGGAGACAGCGTGCTCAGAGTTCTCCCTTTGCCGGCTCCTCCGGGGAGGGTTTTGGCGGCGTGACCGGGCAGCGAGGGGGCCGGGGTACTCGTAGTCCTTAAGGCCTGCTCTTGGGAGGTGGCCTTTGTGAGGATAAACCCATTGCTCCCCGTGACAGAGGTCTGTGTGAGTTCGCTCGACTTGGCGGCGTTGGGCTTCCCCCCTTCAACGTCTCTTTCCGAGAGCCCGTTTTCGGCGACCCGGCCCAGCTTGGCGGCGGGGTCCGGCTGGGTTGCCTTGATGCTGTCCTGAGTGTTCTGGGCGGGGCTCGGGGGGTCGGTGGCTTCGCCCCCCTCACAGGAGCCGTTGGTTTCCACGTCCGTCACCAGCTGGGGCTCCCCTCCTTGCTTCTCGGCAGAACTTTCGTCGGCCGCCATGGCATTACACCCTGTGGGCAGAGGACATCGATAACGCTGGTACCTGTTCTAAGCGCTGGGGTACGTACGAGGTAATCGTTGGACTCGGTCCCTGTCCCAAATGGGGCTCGCGGTCTTAATCCCCATTTACCAGATGAGGTCACTGAGGCACAGTGAAGTGACTTGCCCAGGTCATAGAGCAGATAAATGGCAGAAGGCACCAGGGGGGCCGTTCACCCATCCATCCATCCACTGCATTCATCATTATTACCGATAATAATAATTATGGCATTTGTTGAGCACTTTCTATGCCCCGAGCACTGAGCTATGCCCTAAGGGGTCGATACAAGATAGCCAGTGGGGACACAGTCCGATCCTGTCACACGTAACGATACTGCGAGACTTCTGTCTGTTGTCCACATTCAAGTATAAATTCCTTGTTGACCTGTCAACAGCTTGCCCTGCACGTCGCTTCACTTCTCTGGCCTTCAGTTTCATCTGTCAAAGGAGGATTCGATACCCTACCTCCCTCCTACGTAGTCTGGGAGCGAGCCAATGTGGTACAGGGACTGTGTCCGACCCGATTCCCTTATATATACCCCAACGCTAAACCACTACATATATTACCGGCCTAGTCATTTCCCCTATATTGTTTCACACGGGGCTCATTT
This sequence comes from Ornithorhynchus anatinus, assembly GCF_004115215.2. NCBI lineage: Eukaryota > Metazoa > Chordata > Mammalia > Monotremata > Ornithorhynchidae > Ornithorhynchus > Ornithorhynchus anatinus. Next base: position 3,576,930 of record NC_041752.1, on the reverse strand, counting down.
TCCAGAGGAACCTAGCGGGCGAGGGAATAAGCATTAGAGTGATGTGCAAAAAACAGTCAACGACAAAAGAAGAGGAGCATTTAAGCCAATTCATAGGCCAAGTTCAGAGAGGAGAGTCCTGCTAGAAACAAAATTCAGCAAGCCAACGACCGTGGGGTTGGGACATTTTACCCATTATGGGAATTTACCCTCCTGCTTGTCTGAGACAAGCTCAGACCTGCGCATTGACGATAATAAAAATAACATTAATGGAACTGATAAGGCACTTATATTTTTCTTAAATGCTTTCTTATTCATTAGCTCATCCTATCCTCCAAAAAGCTCCTATGAGGTAAGGACTGTGACTGGGGCTTTTTAATGTAGAAAAAGAGCATTTTTTTTTAAAACCTACAAAATTCCCACAAAATTCTTTTGTAGCAGGCAATGAAACGGCAGAGTCGTGGGAAGGCCGGTTAGCAATTTAGGAAGGGGTAGGGCACAAAATATTTCATTTGAAAAACTAAACCCACCATGGCGCGAGAGTTCATATTAACTATACCCTTCACAAGGAAGACAGACGACCGCAAATGAGAACCTGAGAATTAAACAGGTTTAAAATTAAAGTTCATTCAATCAGCTGTATTTATTGAGCACTTACTGGGTGCAGAACACTATACTAAGCGCTTGGGAAAGTATAACACAAGAGACAGACAGAAACATTCCCTCCCCACAATGAGCTCACAGTCTAGAGGGGGATAATTCAGGCCCGAATGTCCCGGCTGAGCCATGAACGATCTAGATTGTCAATCGATCGTATCTGTTGAGCGCTTACCGGGTGCAGAGCCCTGGATTAAGCGCTCGGGAGAGGACAACGGAACAGTGTCGGTAGACGTGGTCCCTGCCCACAACGAGCTATCATCACCAATGGCATCAACTGAGTGCTAACTTTGTGCAGAACACTGGACTAACCGCTTGGGAGAGTCCAATCCAAGAGAGTTGGTAGACATGTTGCAGTTAAATGACAGAGGCCCTTGGGTGGCTATTCTGTGACATCCATTCAGCCCTATTGCCTATGACGCTGTTTCAAATGAAAGTCATATATTTGAATGATCCGATGTCCGCTTTGCAGATTTTATTTATTTTTTTGCTGTGAATGGTATATTAAAAATCACCCATCATCATCTGGAAAAATCACCCTCACCCTTTCCTGGAGATTCTCGGTATTAGTTTTCCTGATAAGTTTAAGGGCAAAACTAATGATGAAGAAAATAGTCAAATGTAGGCTTTATTACCCAATCGGTGGGCACGGCTGTAAGAAAGCCAGGGAGTGATTGCAATATCGCGAAGAGATTTCCACCCACTTCGAACTGCCCAATTCCCTGGGACGGATCGATCCGTTAGCTTTCCCAGAGAACCTAGCCCGGTCCATCCCCGCTTGAAATTCCAGTTGGCCCACAGCCCTTGGTGTGAAGGAACGCGTTTTTGACCGTTTCTTATTTGGGCCTCATTTCTCAGGCTGCCTTTAAACTGGTACTTCTGACTGTAAGCTCGTGTGGGCAGGGAATGTATCTCTTTGTTCCCAAGAGCTTAGTACAGTGCTCTGCACATGATGAGTGCTCAATAAATACAACCAAATTGAATGCATGAAATGCTTCCCAATGAACAGCTGATAATAACTACAGTGAAGCAGCATGGCTCAGTGGAAAGAGCCCGGGCTTAGGAGTCAGGTCATGGGTTCTAATCCTGGCTCCGCCGCCTGTCAGCTGTGTGACGTTGGGCAAGTCACTTGACTTCTCGGTGCCTCAGTGACCTCATCTGTAAAATGGGGATTAAGACCGTGAGTCTCACGTGGGACAGCCTGATGACCCTGTGTCTACCCCAGTGCTTAGAAAGGTGCTCGGCACATAGTAAGTGCTTAACAAATACCAACGTTATTACTATTATTATTATTACAGATACTTTGTATTAATGAAGTGTTTTTCAGTTAAAAGCTTTAGGGGGAGCTAGTTGATCACACCCTGAAAGAGGCAATTAACCCCAGAATGACCCCTCCTCACCATCTGGTTTCCTAAAAGAGAAAATTTATCCTAAGTGGACAAATTTCTTTGTTTCCAAGGCGGGTACTGTACTCCTCTAGCATATCTATAAAAAACATTGAGAGATCTGCGAGGTATGAGAACATAAAGCACGCTGTTGGCAGGGAATGTATCTTCCATCTCTGTTACACCGTACTCATTCATTCATTCAATCGTATTTATTGAGCGCTGTGTGCAGAGCACTGTACTGAGCGCTTGGAGTGCACAATTCGGCAACAGATAGAGACGACTGCTGCTCAACAACGGGCTCACAGTCTAAAAGGGGGAGACAGACAGCCAAGCAAGCAGTTGGACATCAGTACTGTCAAGATAAATAGAATCCTAGATACATACACATCATTAATAAAATAGAGTAATAAATAATATATACAAATACACACAAGTGCTGTGGGGAAGGGAAGGGGGTAGAGCAGAGGGAGGGAGTAGGGGGAATGGGGAGGGCTTAGTGCTGACCAGTGCTCTGCACACATTGAGCATCAATCAATTCCATTGATTACTACAATAATTCACTGCAATAATTCATCAAAATGACCTAGAGAGGTGGCAAGTGCCTTCTAACAACTGCTCACACAATTTAACCCATTTTTTAGGTAAAATATTTATAACCAAAGGTAGGGATCTTAATCTAAAGAAAGGGCTAGGGGCCACAGGACAAAAGAGACTTTTTAAAAGCTCTGTGACCAGGCAATTCAAGCCATTCGATGAACGTCAGGCATGGGCTAGTGGATAGAACCCGGGTCCCAGGAGTCTGAAGGACTGGGGTTCTAAACCCCACTCTTCCCCTCCTGCTGGGTGACCTTGGGCAAATCACTTCACTTCAGGGCCCTGGTTCCCTCACCTGTAAAATGGGGATTAAGACTGTGAGCCCCATGGGGGACGGGGACTGTGTCCAATTTGATTAGCTTGTATCTACCCCTGTGGCTCAGCACCTACTAAGCGCTGAAAAAGTACCAAAATAATAATAAAATAAAAGCCAGTGGCCTTGTCTAAGCAACCTGAATAGCCAACATGGCGTGCGAAGGACATTTTGCAAACGATGTGGTCTGGCAGTGGAGGCACTGGGCTCGGAAGCCCAGAGATTCGATTTACATTTCCTAGTCCTCAGCTCCTCGTTGAGTGACTCGGTTCCACTCTAGACTTCCAATTCTCCGATCCAAGCTGTGGGGCTGAGGGAGGGGTGCAGAAAGGGCAAAAAACAGGTTCAAGAAAGACGCAAAAGGAAATGGGAGAAGAGGAAATGAGGGCCTAACGGGGAAGGGATTTATTTCCGACTCTACCCTTACCTTCTTCTTTATTGTTGGTGATATCTTTGAGCAGCTCAGTCTTCATGCACGTCTCCCCCTTTGTCTCCCCTTTATTCAACACTGCATGCTAGAGGGAAACAGATAAGCAACAAAAACATTAATACATAGGTTTTTCTTTGTGGCACCCGTATTCAAATATTTAAATAAGACCAACTCGACCACCTCTGCTGATAATGTATTTTCCCAAGCGCTCAGTCCAGTGCTCTCTACACAATAAATGCCATTAGTTGACTGACCGCACACTATCAACATAGAGAGGGTCATTCCATGGGATATTTTTTCTAGAAAACTCACATTCTGTTCTACTCTGTTCTACTGTCCTCTCCCAACCCTCCAGTACAGTGTTTGGTGCACATTAAGCGCTCACTAAGTATGATTGATTGATTTGGGTTTACTAAAGAAGAACTGCTTGAACATTCAATCCATCTTGAACCAAGAGCTCTCGAGCAGAGAATACGATTTGCCACTGCCTGCCACACAAGCACATGGAAAACTAGAATACAGAAGCAGCGTGTCCTAGTGGAAAGAGCCCGGGCCTAGGAGTCTAGGGCCTGGGTTCCAATCCCATTGCTGTCACTTGCCCGCTGTGTGACCTTGGACAAGGCCCTGAGCTTCTCAGTGAGCTCAGTTCCCTCATCTGTGCAACAGGGATTAAGTCCTACTCCCTTCCTATTTAGACCGTGAGCTCCACGTGGGCAGGGACCGTCTCCTAACTGATGATCTTATATCTACCCCAGTGCTTAGCACAAAGGAAATGCTTAACAAGGACTATAATTCTTAATACTGTTCTAATAAGACTAAAGATAGTCTCTCTCTCTCTCTCTCTCATAATTTCCTGAGTACAAAAACAATAAACCATGGCTAAAACCCAATTTAAAAAGATGACCGGTATTCCAAACCAGCACCTATAGAGTAGCCAGTAATTATTTTTCTTATAAATTTCAAACTAGACACAAAATAGTTCCCAAAGGAGAAACTTGTGTCAACATTCACACAGCAGGAAAGGCCTCTAACAGAGATACGCCTTGAGACATGGAACTGTTTCATAATTGAAGTAACTTCCTTTTAAGCAAGTTTTAAAATGATAGAAGAGAGATTTAAGTTTTTTTTAAGGAACAGAAGGATTCAATCCACACTGAACGCAACCTAAAGAATAAAACTTGGAAATGATAAAACGAGAAGCAGCGAGGCCTAATGGCGAGAGCCCAGGCCTGGGCATCAGATGGGCCTGGGTTCTATTCCTGGCTCCGCCCCTTGTCTGCTGTGTGACCTTGGGTGAGTCACTTCACTTCTCTGGATCCTGGTCACCTCCATCTGTAAAACGGGGATTAAAACTGTGAGCCCCATGTGGAGCATGGATCACATCCAACCTGATTAGTAGCCTGCATCTACCTCCACGTTCAGTACAGTGCCTAGCACACAGTAAATGCTTAAGAAATACTATTAAAAAAAAGGTAAATTAAAAAATCCAAGTCTTCTAGGCTGTGAGCCGCTTGAGGGCAGGGATCGTATCTGCCCAATTCTATTGTACTTTCCTCTTCTCAGCATTTATTCCAGTGCCCTGCACATGGTAAGGCAGCTGTGTGACTTTGGGCAAGTCACAACTTCTCTGGGCCTCAGTTACCTCATCTGTAAAACAGGGATTAAGACTGTCAGCCCCATCTGATTAGTTGATATCCCCCTCAGAGCTCAGAACAGTGCTTGGCACAAAGAACGCGCCTAAGAAATGCCATCATTATCATTATATTTATTATAAACACCACTGACTGTGTGATTCTCCAGCCCGACGGCACGCGGTGTTGTCTACTGTCCTTAAGCTAAATAGCTTCGGTTTCCAATTCAGCTGCACTTTGAAGCTGCCTGAACATTGTGACCAGCCTTTTCTTGATGTTTCAAAAATTCGCCTTGCCCCTCATTTTTCCTACCCAGCTCCCAGCAAGAGAGGAAACATCAACACATTCTCCCCAAGTCCTCAAACTGGCAGGATTTTCAAGAGATATTTCTCATGACAAAAATTCAACTGGTAATACGACACGGCGGAGAGGAGCCAAGAGTCGCAAGATACACTTTAACTCTAATGAGCTTGCTACGACTCTAGTCTTTTCCAGAGGAATTCTCAGCCACTGTCTGAATGCTGTCCGCCCTTCTATTCTGAATTTACCCTGGTCTGGGCATAACACGTGTTCCCATTCCATGTGAGCACTACAATGATGATGTCATTTTTAAGCACTTCCTAGGTGCCAGGCACCAGGGTAAAAACGCTGGAGAAGCAGCGAGGCCTAATGGATGGAGTCCGGGCCTGGGAGTCAGAAGGACCTGAGTTCTAATCCCAGCTCTACCATTATCTTGTGTGTGACCTTGAGCAAGTCACTTCACTTCTCTGGACCTCAGTCCTCATCTGTAAAATGGGGATTAAGACAGAGCCCCATGTGGGACTGGGAATGTGTCCAGCCCGATTAGCTTGTGTCGACCCCCCGTGCTTATAACAGTGCCTGGCATAGAGTAAGTGCTTAACAAACCCCTTAATTATTATTACCATTATTATTAATAATAATGATAATAATAAATACTAGATTATCGGCTCACACACAGAACTTGTCCAACATGGGGCTCACAATCTAGCATCCGGTTGTTCCTACTGTCAGTTTGCCTTAACGAAGGGTTTGGCTCCATCTCTGAATACGAAGCGACCATCTTGTGTCCGTTCCCAGATCCTCGAACCGGAAAAATGAAAAAAACAGCTGAAAGATTTTTTGCTTTCCAGGAGTAGAGCTTTTTTTAAAAAAAAAAAAATGAAAAAAAGATAAAAACCAACCAGTCGAGGAGTCGAGGACAGAAAAGAGGAAAGAAAGTCAGAACCTAACACACGTCCATTTTTCTTCTCACATCAGTTTAAGACTGGTTCTGCATTTTTCCCCATGTGGGCACGAATTACTCTCCACACCATCTGACGGCTGCTGCCGGGAAAGGGCAGACCAAGTATTGGTCATCAAATCTAGGACCTGGCCACGATGGACGGGATTTGACCTGTCACATACCAGCCTCGGATCCAATAAACCTCTTCTCTTCCTTCCCAGACTCTACTGAACCCAAACGCCTCCGTCGCTTTCATCCCGTTACCCCTCACGATCTGCGTCGAGCCGATTCTGCCGCCGCCGATCCCAAGTCACACGTCCCTCTCCCGAAAACCCCGGGCCGAAACCAAAAAGGGGTCCGAAAGACGACGGCCAACTCGTTTCCGTGTCCTCGGGAGACCCGTGCGGCATCGCTACCTAAACTTTGGCCCAAGAGAGCGATTCGGGCCTCCTGTTGGTCACCTTCCTTTCCTTCCTCTTTTACAAAACCATCACCAAACCAAACAGCCCAAGGTCCTTCCCGAATGGCTCCTCCAGTCCACGTTCTAGAGCCGCACCAAAATGGCTTCGTTAAAACGATCCCCCTTCATTTCTTTAGAGAAACCAAACAATTAAAAAAATCGAGGTGTGCTTTTGACACAGTTTTGCCCTGTAAAAAGGAAGGGGGGGGTACCCAAGGTTCCAAACGCAGTCACTAGGGGAGGAAGTCACCACTTCTTAGCAAGCTGGGGGAAAAAAAAAAAAGGCCCTGTTTGGCCTATATCAATCCCGTTTATGACCCCAAAAGATCCTCTCCAGAGATCTGCAGGCCGCAGACGGCGGCCTGCGGGGTATCCCTCGCTTCCAGGACCACCGTCCCCCCCGCCCAAAAGAAACCCAACTGGGCAAGCCCACCATTTCACCTGCCACCCTGCACACAGCTGCACCTCAAATTGGTTGCCAGCAGGCCTGTAGAGTTGCCAGGGCCTCCATATTTCCACCCCCTCTTGCATTCAAAGCAAACTTCCCTTTTTTCTCGCCCCCCCGCCCCACCGTGCCCCAATCTGTCGTCTCCTGATTGGTGGAGAAACCTTATCCATCTGCCCCCCCTCCACCCACCTACCCCCCCCCCCCCCAGCAGGCCCAACAAAAGCCAACAGCCAAACCGAGGCGGCTTCACAATAAAAGTCCCCCCTTTCCTGCAGCCTGCCCGGCCCGGCCTCCCCTGCCAGGCTCTGGGCGACATTACTCACCTTCAATCCACCCTATTGTCCGCCCAAGGTTTAGGCCCCATAATCCCAAGGGGCCGAGGGGGGGGTGGTTTGGAAGGGGTTATTTTTTCTTTTCTGGCGGGAGGGGAGACTCCGACCGATCCCCCGAGAGATTCGAGGAAGCGAAAGATGACCTTTCCCTCAAGGAGGACTGGGGCCGAAGTCAACCGGGTTTATTGAGCGCTTACTGTGCGCAAGGCGCTGTACTGTGAGAGTACAATACAACGATAGGCAGACACATTCCCTGCCCGCAACTAGAGTTCGCATTCTAGAAGGGGGGGTGGGGGGAGAAGTCTAAGGAGTCAAGATAGCTAGGACACGGTTGCTTGATGAGGTTGGGGGGTGGGGGAGAATTCATGAGGTCTCCAGCGTGCCAAAGGGGCCTGTTTTAAATTCTTCCCCAACACAGAACTGACACCCAAGTGCTCCCTCCCCTGCTTTTTCACTGCAGAGGGAAAAAAAAATAATAATAATCCAGGTCCAGTATGAGCTTTTTCACACCTTCCCTGACAAATCTAGTGGCCTCATTCAGGCTCTTCCACCAAAGTTGGCTGCAGGAAAATAAGATAATTCAACCCCTAGCCCGGTGTGGACCAGGGCCCTCTTCCCTCCAGAAAGGATCACCGTTCAAACCATACCTTTTTGGAGGGACAGAGGCCTGGGCCTTTTAGAAAGCTTGAGCTTGTTAAAGACAAATTTCAGAAAGAAAGAGGAAAAAAAAAAGGGAGGGGAGGTGCTCAACTCCCCCTCCCCAAAATACCATTTAAGATGTTCAGTTGGATCTAGGCCAAACTTAAAAAGTGGAGGGGAGAGAGGAAGGAGCTTTTGAGGACCTCTCTGTCAACCAGAAACCGCTCTGCAGAAAAGAGCTGAACCAGGAAAAAAAAAATCCTCAGTTCTTTAACATTCAAGTCATTATCTACATTAACACATCTGTTTGTAGAGAAAAGAATGAGAGGAAGGAGCTCGGCCTAAAATTCAATGGCAGCGATAGAGTCTTTTTCATGAGTCCATTCCCACCTCCTCCCCACCTTTCCCTCCCTCACCCCCCAAATTAGGCTATAATTCTAGGACTAAAAGACCTAAACTCCTCTCAGATCCAATTTGAGTCCAAAGCCACCCTCTTCCGAGCATTTTCCACAAAGCGATATTTCACCCCCTCTACACGGGGTCATTTCCTCCATCAAGGCCACAGCTAACAGCAATTCCCCACCCCCCCAAAAAAATTCTAGAGAAAAATCAAATAAGTAGAGCAAATCAACCCTCTTGGATTGTCCTTTAGTCTCCTAAACAAAACTCTCAGGGGAAACCCTTTAAACTTCGCTTCTTTCTCTGACCCGTGGCACTGTTTTGGAAACAATCACTCGGAACCGAAGTCAAACTGGGTTGACTTTTCAGTGATACTAGTTTCATCTCTTCCCTCTCCACCCCCCTCCAGGCAGCCCCTTACACCATCTGACCTAAATCTCGATGGCAAATGTTTGGTGACCACTGACTCTTTATGAGGGCTTAGAGGCTCCACGGCCAGATGAGGGGTGGGGGAAAGTTGGGGGAAAAGAAAAAATGCAAAAAGTTCTTGGCATGGGGCAGTGTTAGCAAACACAAACCCTCTCTCACATTGAGGCCACTTCCTTGAAAGGCTCTGGCAAGCCAGTCTACTGTAGCTTAATGTAACAGAGAAAAAACAAGAGTGGATCTTATTCAGAACGGTTATCCTCACATCAGTTCGCATTTGGCTTCTTTTGTTTTCATCATCATTTCTGAGGTTGGGTCTCCTCTTCAAAAGGTTCCCGTTTCACAACATGCCACCCTCCCCTCGCCAAGTATCACGATTCTGCCCGTCCTCACCGCCGCCCCCCCCCCCGGCCTCCGAAAAAATGGCAAGCCTCTGCATGCACACCCTTGGAATGGACAGCCACACGCATGTAACGTAAGACCCTATGTGGCTTTTGGAAGTGTATCTAATTCGGGATAATAGTCTTGTGAATTCGTACACAGACGGAGTTTTGTAGAGCCTCCATTTGCTCAAGGCAAAGCCTTCCACGGGCCTACGTTTAGGATATCTTTTCTGTCTTTTTCGGGGGGAAAAGGCAGCACGACAAAACCTACCCGAGTCAAGCTCTACCAGATAAACACCCGGCAAATCACCTTTCCCCCACCATCAGCATTTTGGGCGACGTCGAGTATTTTGAACCCCAACGAGAATAAAATGTGGCATGACAGGTAATCCCGAGCAAACCTGGGTCTGTGAACGCAAATTTAGAACGGAAAGCATGCGGGTGTCGCAGGGCAAATCCAAATACTTGCTTCGGCTCTTTGAGTTAAAAGATCCATAGTATGACAATTGCAGCAGAGCAGCTCCTTGAAGATTTTGTCCTCTTTTAACCTCAGCTCATCTGACCATATCCAAGCCAAGAGAGAAGGGATTCACTTCCAATGCTACGGGGGAGAAAAAGACGGAGTTGGGGGGGGGGCATTTCTTCCTTCCCTAGGTCTGATTTCTTGAAATCTCAAGGCCTTCCTTCGCGTACAGGCCCTCTGAACCGAAACGGTCTACAGCAAAAAGACCAGAGGAAAAATAAATATAAAGTGAGGCCCCCAGAAAGCAAAAATGCTGACCCTGGAAAAATGAAAGAGCGGGGAGGGAAAGCAAAATGCCTAGCTGGGGTGCAACAGTCAGAGTTGAAATTTCATCTTCCCAAAACCACCTTCTTCTTCTTCTTCTTCTTCTTCCTCCTCGTCGTCTTCAATCTACTTAAAAGCAAAACCCTACCTTGATCCCCATTCCTCAAAACAGGAAATCGTCCAAATCTTTTTCAGCCATGGCCTAGAAATAGTGTTTCTGCTCTGTCATTAGGGTACTGTAGCCTAGGCTTTTCCTTCAATCCTAAGAATTGCACTGAATTAGATCATCTTTCTCTGATCACCTCCCCCTTCAGGCTGCTCCTGAGCATGCTCAGCTGAGCTTTGCACTGCCATTTCATAACTGCATTGTTTACAGACCCACAGTGACCTGCCATTTTTTTTGTTGGTCAGGAAAACAGATGCCTCGTTCCCCTCACCGGTCCTCGCCCAGGGACGGTGAACTCACGGCTTCCTTCAAGCCGGGCCCCCCACCCCACCCCACCCTCCCCATCCCCTTTCACATAACGGAGGAGGCGTACAAGTTCACATTTTACAAGGAAAATCCAACGGTGGGAGACGCGTGACAAATCTAAGGACGGAAAGTCCGGGGGCTTTTTAGGTGCCTTCTAGCTCAAAACTCAACTGATGAAAAAATTTGGTTAGTGACAATTTAACTCTTTTGGGGAAGGGCGGCGAGGGTGAGGGAGGGAGCGGAGGAGCTGTGAGGTTTGCATAGAAAATGTCATCCCCGCTCGCACCCCTTTGGACTGGTTTGTGTGATGGATATTCTGCTGTGGTGTCCCCCAGAAATCAAACAAGTCCTTTTGTGCTTTTCCTTAAACCTCGGGGATGGAGAGGGGATGGAAGAGTCAAGAGAAAATATCATTGCTCTGAAACAGCGTGGCCTAGTAGATAGAGGCTGGGCCTGGAAACCAGAGGACGTGGGATCTAATCCCGGCTCCACCGCTTGCCTGCTGTGTGACCTCGGGCGAGTGACCTCATTTCTCTGGGCCTCAGTTACCTCAACAGCAAAATGGGGATTCAATACCTGTACTCCTTCCCACTTGAACTGTGAGCCCCAAGTGGGAGGGCGGCTGTGTCCGACCTGACTGGGCCTTACCCCAGCGCTTAGAACAGTGCTTGACGTGTAGTGAGCGCTTAACGAAAACCCTAAAAGAAGCAGTCTAAAGGCTGAGAGGCAGCACACAGCTTTCTTTCCCCTTAAGTGCAAACCGGAGTGATCCAAGGAAAACAGAGGCAGCAACGCTTTCTACTTTAACATAGAGAAGGGCTCGGGTAAGTTTTACAAAGAACCTTCAGCTTATACAGCTAATTCATACTACAAGGAGCAGCTGCTTCTAAGAAAGCAAAGGGCAGTAAGGTCCACTGGTCACCTCAAAGCAAGAGGGAAACCATTTTAAAACGTTAAAACAAAGGGATTCGCTACAGAAGCCGCTTCTACGAGACAAGGGAAGTGGAGAGAGATGCTTTAAATGTGACTAATTGTCCCTCTTTCCCAATCAAAACCCCCTCTTTCTTGGCAGTGACAGAGCAATAGCTATGAAACCTCCTTGAGAGCGGGGATCTTGTCCACCAACTCCTTTCCCAAGCGCTCAGTACACTGCTCTGCACTAAGCAATCGCTCAGTAAATAGCATTGATTGATTAGTCCCTACGGGTTTTGCCTTACATTGTGAAAGTCTGTCCCACCCTCCTAAATCCAGGCACAGAGACAGAAAACTTCATTTCCTCGTCTTCAACTCCAGGATGAGTCCACAAAGAATGCTTTAGGTCAAATACTATGACGAACGGAGATCACTTTTTGACAAGTTGAGCGCCTGGTGCGTTATGGAATGGGAAGAATTTGTAAATGAAGATCTTTCGGAGTGTTTTTCTCCAACCCTTGCTTCAAAAGTGACTTGTTCGATCCATCGGTGGTTTTTACTGAGCGCTTACTATGTGCACAGCGGACAACAGTCATTAGACTCCAGCTTTTAAGGAGCTTACAATCGAATGCAAAGTGCTTCTCAGATATTGGCCAGCTTGTTATGGGCCTGTTAATTCCATTGCATTTTGTTCTCTCCCAAGCGCTCAGCACAGTGTTCTTGCCTTTAGTAAGCACTTAATAAACACCACCGATTGATGGATCGATTCACAGATTGTTCACAAAGCTACTTGCGGGCAGGGAACACATCTACCAACTCCCAAGCACTTAGTCCGGGGCTGAGCACACAGTAAGTGCTCAATAACTACCACTGACTCAGTATACTTCTTCATACATTCTGTTCAGCGTCCTTGGTTTTGGGGCGTCACTGAAAGAAAAAAATTGCAACACCTTCCCCGCTCCACCACCACCCCTCCGGCTGTCAAGTGCTCCTGTGCTGATTTCTTGTCTTCAATGGGGTGACAGGCACAAGGAAATATCTGAAGTTAAAAAGAGTATTAGGAACTATGAATAAACTACTGCTAATCCAAATAGTTGTGGGCATTGGGCGGGGAATGCTATCTACCAACTTGATTATACTGGACTCTCCCCAATGCTTAGGACAGTGCTGTGTACACGGTAGGTGCTCAATAAACACCATCGATTGAACGTTTCCCTCCCATGATTTAAACGGAAGCTTTAAGCAAATGCCTCATCTTTTCAAGATGGCGCAAAGGAACAGGACAGTTAAAATGGGACGTCTACGGAATTAAAATAGAAATGCAAGCACGGAAACCCAAGTTGCCATTCCGTCACAACGTGCTCTTAACTCTCACCCCAGAATGAGGGATCTTGCGTTCGACTGCTTAGAAGGTGGCGCGAAAATAGATGTCAGTCTTTCCAAATGGGTCCCATGGAAATATAGTCATTCAGCAGGTTAGAAATAGAAACAGTAAGGAAGGATGAGATGGATGCGAAAGAAATCAACACTGCTATAATAATAATAATGATAATAATGGCATTTGTTTAGTGCTTACTACTTGCCAAGCACTGTTCTAAGCCCTGGGGTAGATAAAAGGTAATCAGGTTGTCCCATACGGGACAGTCTTAATCCCCATTTTACAGATGAGGTAACTGAGGCACAGAGAAGTTAAATGAGTTGCCTAATGTCACCCAGCTGACAAGTGGCGGAACCAGGATTAGAGTCCACGTCCTGGGACACTAAGCCATGCTGCTTCTCACCTATAGAGTCTTAGGTGTGGGATTAACCCTAGGGCTGTTGAAGGAAAAACAACAAATGAGGCACAATGTCACCAAACGGAGCCCACAGCTCTAAAATCCACCCCTTCTTCTACACCCGAACTGCTCATGCGCTGGTCCGAGCAATTATATCCCACCTTGACTCCAGCACCAGCCTCCTGCCTCTCCAGTCCATTCATTACTCTGACACCTGGATCAGTTTGTTGGTTGTTTTTTTTTTTGGCTGGGGGGCAAGAAACAGTCGACATCTCCCCAATCCTCAAAAACCTCCAGTGGTTACCCATCCAATGGATACGCCTCCCCATCAACCTTTAAGTGCTCCATTGTCTCTTCCCCTTCTCCTCCTCACCTCGTTCAACCCAGCCCAGACACTTTTGCTCCTCAACATCCACCTTCTCCCTGAATCTCCATCTCGTCTTTCTCGCTGCCGACCCCTCTCACCCACGTCCTCCCTTGGGCCTGTAACTACTTCCCCCTTCATATCCGGCAGACCACCGCTCTCCCCCGTCCTCTTCGCAGCCCGACTAAAATCACATCTTCTCCGAGACGCCTTACCCGACGAGCCCCTCCCTCCCCCAACTTTTCCTCCATTCTGCATCACCTGTGCACTTGGGCCTGTCTCTCATGGACTTTGGTATTCACCCCACTTTCAGCCCCAACCTCAGACTCCGCCATGTCTCCTCTCTGTAATTCATCTGAATATCTTCCCCACTCTAGTTCTTGTGGGCAAGAAACGATTCTAGCAACTCTACTGTACTGGTCCAAGCGCTTAACAAGTGCTCTGCAACTAGTGAGCACTCAAAAACCATTCATTGAGGGCTTCGCCCAGAGTAAGCGCTTAATGAATACCACTGACTGGAAAACACTCGAACAACCTCCGTGAATGGAAACTCAACCACCTGCCGATGTTTTCTCCCTCTATGAATTCACATATCTTGTCAACATTGTAATGAAAATTGTCTCCTCATTTCCCCCTACAGCTTTCAGTACAACTAACTAGCAAAAGATTTTATCTGAAGAGATTTTTCATTATAGAGAAAAGTGGGGGAGGGGGTGGGGAGGGAGGGGGGTGGTGGATAGAAAAGAGCCTGATAACCTAACAGCCGTTTCCTGAGTCATAAGCGTTCTGCAGACAAAAGACATTCTTTGGGCACTGTTTAAGTGTTTTAGATATTATAAATATTTACTTCCCAAGGAGCGCTGCCTCCAGCCCATCTTGGTACATTCATAAAAGCCTAAGCATCAATTTATGAAAATATCAATTTACGGAGATCCTTGTCTGTTTAAAGCCCACTCCTCGCTGCTTTAAAATACAAGAGCAGCAGACAGAAAGGAAACTAGGCCAGTGTTGGGACACAAGTTGCTCCCGTGAGACTCAAGGAAAAACTGGACAGGGCCACACTGACCTCAACAGACTTCGGAATGGCTTCGTTGGAAATGAAAGACAAATTTCAATAATCAAATCGGGCAAAATATGAAACAAGGAAGAGCTTTAAGCCAGCAGTACGGTATCGATCCCCAGCCATGAAAAAAAATGAAGCGTCGATGGTTAAAACTATTCCCTGCTACAATCTAGCGGCTACAGTCTCGATCGCTCCACTCACTCCACCTCCAGCCAAGTCGCTCTCCGTCTCTCTCTACCCAGCTCAGAAACAAACCTGCAGGTTTTGTCCCCATCTTTAACTATAAACCAAGCTGTCCAAGTGCTCTGAGGAAATGCAGTCTGCTTCCAAGGTCTCTTCCCTTTTTATTTCCTGAAACACCAACCTCGAGTGGCATATGATCTCCAGAGTTCTCTCCGTGATGATAATTCAATTTTTTATTTTTTTTTCTTTTTGGAGAGCCCTGCTCCGGAGAAGTCTTCCCTGCTTGGTCCTCACAACGAGAGGTGGACAGATAAAATGAGGCAAGTCAGAGAATGTTGTGAATTCCTCCCTTCGGGCTTCGGGAGGTTTATTAGAGCAGAGCTGGGCCCACCCTTTTATCACTGAATCGTTCAGGCCCCTGCCCGGGCTACACCTGAACCCACCACGAGATGCCTTAAACGCGGCCTTCCGCGGTGCCCGAAGTACGGCACCCATTTCTGCTCTGCCCTGTGTGACCAATGAAAGAAAGCCTCAACCGGGATTCCCTGAACTGCCTTTCTTCCTAGGTCTGCCTACCTGAAGGTTTGCAGGCGCAGTGAAAGATGGAAAAAGGTCTCTGGGTGTTACTATACCTGCAGACTTCTGGGGTGAGAGGGGCGGAGGGGACAGTCTTGTCTTGATGAAGACTCCAAGAGTTGCACATTCCCACTCATGGATAGCGAGTGAATCCGTTTCGGCTCATGTGATAAAAGCTCCCTCTTTCAAGTGAGCATGCTCAGAGGAGACCATTTCCCTGTTGAAGCAGCAGCCATTTCACAGAGAACTCTGCAGCCTGAAAGGACTTCCACTGGGTCGACGACCCTCTTGACTATCACAGAACGGCCCCGACCCTAGAGGGTACAGTTAAAATCATCTGGCAGTACTCTGATCCCTAGCCTGTGGGGGGAAACACCTCTGAAGACATTCAGGATTGGATCCTGGTGCTAGAATTTAAAACCGATGACCCTGAAACGCTAATTATATCCTCCGGTGAACTGGGCAGCCAAGGTGGGCAGCCAAGGGATCGCTAGAACGTAGACGTTGGTTCATCTGTCCGTTTGCAGGATCTGACCGAAAGGAGACTCTGAGACTCGATTTGGCCGGACCTCAATTATTAAGCTACGGATTTAAAACCGTGATCTGACCTTAAATAACCATCTCACGCGACACAGGCCCCAGAAAACGATTCGTTTTAAAAACCCGACGGCACTCTAGTAGGTTGGTAATTGTCCGTTGAGCTCCGTGGTCTTCTCTTGTTTTACATTACGAGTTTCTGCTTCAAAAATCACTAACAGTTTGCCTTTCTTCAATTTAACCATTAAAAAAAAAGGCTTTGGCAATCTTCATATCTGCTTAAGCTCCTAGGAAAACTGCCTGGACAACTTTCAGGAACATCTGTGAGCAGAGCTCGGCTGGACTGGATTCAAGTAGAAAGAATGGCATATTTATAAGAATGCAAAAAGTCTGGAGGGTTTGGGTGTTCAACATCTCTCTTCCCAGAAAAAGTTGAGAGAGAGAAAGAAAATTCTCCATCGTGATGGCTTCCCATTAATTTCCAAATACTGACAACGTTCCTCTCTTACTAAACTGAGTCTACGACAATCTTCACCCCTAGGATTGAAGACGTCGCTGTTTTAATCTGATTCTTCATGATGGTTCAAAGGCCCGTAGGAAACGGGAACCAGAAGGAGACATTTGGAAACTAAAATCTGTTCTAGGATGCTGGAATCAATCATATTTATTGAGCGCTTGCTGTGTGCAGAGCATTGTACTAAACACTTGGGACTGAGTCGGTAGACAAATCTCCTGCCCACAATGAGTTCGCACTCTAGAAGGGCGGACAGAAAACAGAAATGATTGTCTTAGTAAGCAGCCCACAATTTGAGGTCCTTTTGGCTTGTGCTAGAGTTCCTGAACAAAAGGGAAGGCTTCCCATCTTTGATCAATGCAAATTAGAAACAAATGATCCTCAATCACTTGTAAATACTGTCTTTCCTTCATCTTGCTCATGCCTGTGGGAAGGTGGGAACAGTTAAAACCAGCAGACATGAATCATCCACACCCTAAATCAAAGTCCTTTCTTTCTTTTCTGACTCTTCGTTTCAGATAACTTATCCTCCGCAATTATAAAGTCTTTGGGTCTTCAAGGAGGTCAGGGAAAAAAACGGATAAGAGGGCCAGGGACACTTAGAGGAAAACCGCAAATTTGGAAGCATCGATAAGAAAATACATTTTTATTTTGGGCTTCTTAATGAACAGATTTAAGAGAGATTCCTTCTCCAGTACCCAGCTTCCATAATGGTCACTTGGAATTGCAGCTATAACTCTTTTACGGCCAATGAATTTTATTATTTTTTTTAACAATGCAAACTGGATTGCCTTTTCTGTTTGAAAATATTTCAAGTAATTGCTTTAAGCAAAAAAATGAATAATCTATAACAATGCAATGTTGAAAAATATTCTGAATGCTACTGCAGGGAATTCATTCATTCCAAATGTAAAATAATCAATTGTACTCCAAGGACTAACGGATGAAAATTATTGGCCCAAACTTACTCTTCTGTCAGAATACTCTTGGACATAAGGCTTACTCCTCTTACTGCTCTATCTAAACGCTAAATGTATTTTCTACTATAGTTGAAAAAAAGTCAGTTTTTCCGATTGAAATCGGTCTTTCAGTTGCGGTCTCCATCTTGAACACAGCTGCTAAGCGCTGCAACCCCAGCCTCCAGATGAAATACCGGAACCCCCACCATAAAAAAAGAGACGCATATCGGACATTCGTGGGACTTTTTCCAAAACCCCAATGTCACTATGACACTAATCAGAAAACTGACGTTACTAATGAGATGTGAGGCCTTACCGGAGAGAGCCCGGGCTGGGGAATCAAAGGCCTGAGTTCAAATCCCAGCTCCACCTCATACCTCCCGTGCAACCCTGGGCAAGTCACCTGACTTCTCTGAGCCTCAGTTCCCCCATCTGCAAAGGGGGATTCAATATCTGTTCTCCCTCCTACTTAGGCTGTAAGCCCCATGTAGGACCTGATTATCCTGGATCTACCCCAGTGCTTAACAGTGTTTGGCGCATAGTAAGCACATAAATACCACTATCATCATTATTATTAAACACATTAAAGAAACTACATTGAATAAAATACAGACTCCCCCTTCACCTAAAAACATTAAATGTGCTTCTTAGCTGCATCTAATAGGCCAACAGCCAGCAAAGAACCCAAAAATGCAGCGCTGAGTAGAGGAATAAAATGATCTTTTGGAACCCGCCCCGCGCTCTAAGTCCCGCCGAGGCAACCTGCTAAAATGACGGTCACGTGGAGCTCCTGATCATAACTGCAATCTTGACAGAGCTTTTCTGTACGTATCCGTAATTTATTTCCCTCAATGTCAGTTTCCCTCTCTAGACTCCAAATTTGTTGTGGGCAGGGAGCGGGTCTGTTTATTGCTGAACGGCGTTCTCCCAAGCGCCTAGTACAGCGCTCGGCACGCAGAGCGGCAGGCCGATAAATACGACTGAGTGAATGAGCTGGATTCTGTCCTTTTCGGCCCTGGTCCCTGGATCCACATCCGCTCTAAGGTGCTTGGGGTTGGGATGGGTGAAATCGCTTCCGGCTGTTTTCTTGGTCCACGCACACGAGGGCTCTCGTTCCAGACCATGTCCTAGGCTCCCTCTACAGGTTTAAAGGATGCAGCAAAGCCCGGTCGAAGACAGACCATTTCATTTCAGCCTTCGGGGCTGGGGAAGCTGCAGCCATTTTGTGGAAACCAGGGTATCTGCACAAAAGCACACTCCTCCTACGTGGCTCCTGCAAGGGACGTTCAAAGAGCCATCTCTTCCGTCCTACGGAGCACGGATCGGAAGCCCACTGGCGTTTCAGGCCAGAAGGTGGTTGAAGAAACTTAACTGTTTAGTATCTCCGCTTTCCTCAAATGCAGCAGGAGAGAGTCACATCTCCCAAAGAAATCCAGCGCTTCAGAAATCGCTTGGGATGGACATTAACGCTACGGCGATTCTAGTCATTAAAAGAGATTTTCCATCCAATTAAACTTGGAGAGGATTTTCCATCCGACAAGAAACCCCTTTCCCCCCAATAATTTCACCCCAAACTCTCGGTGTGTCTTTCGCCTCTCCAGGGGAGGGCCATCTGCTACTTGCCAGTTTTCCAAATGTGATCTACAAAGGCAATCGGGAACCGTACAACCGCAGAAGGTATTTTAAAACCCTTGCGCTCTAGTTCAGCTTCATGAACCGGTGGTTGAATGTGCTTTTAGCATTTCAGTTCAGAAGAGGGCTATCAAAAGAAAAATCTTCCCTACACAAAGAGACATTGTTCCTCTTGGGATTTCACTTAATTACCCGATTAACATTATGTATATCATTTTCAGGACTCCCATGGAGGGGGGTGGTGGGGGGAGAAATAGGGATTGCCTTCTCTACAAAGGGGATCCATTTTTCCCCCTCCTCCCTGAAATAGGCAAGTCTTTCTGAATTCATTTTTTGCCCCCTTCAGATTGGGGCGATGCTTCTCCCTAGAAGCTGTTCCTTCTCTCTGAAGCAGCTTCTGCTGTGAAGGGCTTTTAAAATGGCACAATAGAAGGCAAGAGGAGCCATCTTTCATCCACGAAGCTCACAAGCAGCAGCCCCCGCCCCGATCTAATTTGAAAATAGGTTTGCCTATGTCCGCTTCACCCCCAAAGTGCGGGGAGGGGGAGGTGGATGGAGGGGTCATCAAGGAGACGGGGTCACCTTTCAGACTCCTTCTTTGACACATTAATGGATCGCAGCAGAAGTAGGAGGGTAGAGTGAAGGGAAAAGATCCAAACTATAAGAGAGCCATAGAGCTCTTCCCACTATTATTGTGAAATGGAAATTAGCATACAATGTAAAGACTGAAATTCAGGCAGAACTAAGGATTTGTGATTTTTTTTTAATTCCCAAAACTGACTTCACACCCAAAGCCTCTCATTTTTAAGTCATGGAAAAGGCTGGGTCCAACTTTCATGCAGGTCGCTGGGGATATAAAGCTCCTTGGCATTTGAAAAACACCCAGAAAAGAAAATTTCATACCCGGGAAGTGCTTCAGCTCTAAAACAGTTAAGTAAATGCAGGCTCTACACCGGAAGCTCATTATGGGCAGGGACGGGTCTGCTAATTCTGTTGTACTGTCCTCTCCCAAGTGCTCAGTCCAGGGCTCTGCACATAGTAAGCGCTCCGGAAATGCCACTGATTAATACGTCAATGGATCAGAGGTCAAAACACCAGGAGGTACTTCTGTACACATCTTTAAAGCATATATGATAAATTATTTATTCATAGTAATGTCTGTTCCCCTGCCTAGACTGCAAGTTCCTTATAGAAACGGAACACGTCTGCTCAATCTGTTGTACTGGACTCTCTCAAGGGCTTAGTACAGCGTTCTGCACATAGTAAGTGCTCAAGAAATACCATCTTGAAATACCACTGACTGAGTGAAGAGAGTACATTCACTCAGGTTTACTCCTGCTCCATATATTCCTTGAATAATTGTAGCATAGGAAAATGGGGATGTATGGGAAACGGGCAGGGTGGTGGGAAGGGGGAGGGAGAGAGAGAGAAAGGAGGACACTGGAATCCCAAAACTGCTACATTCAAGAACTCTTTCATGAGGAAACTTTGTTAAGGGTTTGAGGCAATTCTGCTAACCATTTCTTTTCCCAACCAAGAGTGTCTGAGCACTTACTGTACACAGAACACTGAGGTAAGCGCTTGGGCAAGTCCAATACAGTGGAGTTGATAAATACGTTCCCTGAACACAATGAGCTAACAGTCTGGACTGGGCTTTTTTTCCTGCCCTTTCTCCACCAATCTCATCCTCATTTTTTTTCTTTTTAACAGATGAAAATATGAGGAATTATACCCCGTAGATTGTAATCTCCTTGTGGGCAAGGATTGCTTCCACCAACAATGTTGCACCGTACTTTGTTGCCAGGAACTGTACTAAATGCTTGGGACAGTACAATATGACAACGTTGGTAGACAAGTTCCCTGCCCACAAAGTTTATAATCCTTAATCCTAGGGGGAAAAAATGAAACCAATTTCAAATTATTATTATGGTATTTAAGCTATTACTATTTGTCAAGCACTGTTCTAAGCGATGAGGTAGATACAGGTAATGAGTTTGCACACCAGTTCTGACCCACAGGGGGTTCACAGTCTGAGTAGGAGGAGGAACAGGTTTTTAATCCCCATTTTACAGTTGAGGAAACAAAGGCACAGAGAATTAAAGTGACTTGCCCTCAGTCACACAACAAGCATTTGGAAGAGCTGGGATAATGAACCCAGGTCCTCTGACCCCCAGACCCATGCTCTTTCCACAAGGCCATGCTGAATGCTTTTAAAAATAAAAAGGGCATAAGACAATTAGCTATAAACAGCATGTTTTTTTTAAATCAAAGAAACACCTTTTTAAGTGATTATAACTATCACATCCAGGCAATGTCCTTACGTCAAATGACCATGGTTTGAAATGTTACGACGCTACAGTTCTTCTGTTTTTATCAAGTGGGCTTGGCCATTCATAAAAAGGTTCAGCTTGATTCTGTTTCACCGATACCAGTGAATGAAAGGAATGAAAAAAAAAAATCAAGATCTAAATCAATGAAAAGCTTTGCTTTAATACACTGGCTGGCTTCCTAATGTGGTTCCCAAAAACATTCTTCACAGATTGTACATAAAAGGTTCTCAAATACCTAAGCACTATCACTTCCTAGAACAAAACTAAAACCAATAAGGGTTAAGTTCAAGATACATTCGAGTGCAGATTTGTGTATTTTAACTCTAGGGTGGAAGCTTGTTGTGGGCAAGGAATCCAACTCTGTTGTACTGTACTCTCTCAAGCGTTTAGTACAGTGCTCTGCTGCATACAGTAAGTGCTCCATAAACACTACTGATGATGACAAATGCCATTTTTAAACTGAATATATAGTGCATGTACCAAGATCCAGAAAAACATGTAAACCAATTACTACAGCACAGCCTGGTTGTTGATGTAAATAATTCATTTAAGTACACAAACACAAATACACAAAATATATGGAGAAGCAGCAAAGTCTCCTGGAAAGAGCACAGGCCTGGGAAGCAGAGGGCCTGGATTCTAATCCCAGCTCCATCAACTGTCCGCTGTGTGACCTTAGTCAAGTCACTTTAATTTTGCTCCGTTTCAGTTCCCTCATTTATAAAATGGGGGTTAAGATTGTGATCCCCACGTGGGACAGGGACTTTGTTCAACCCAATTACTCCAGCGCTTAATACAGTGCCAGGCATAGAGTAAACTCTTAACAAATGCCAACATCATTTTTATTAAGGCAATATATCAATTCACCAGCATGAGGGACACCTAAATATTCAAGACACTCTATGTTCTGACTCAACAGAGAAACTGAAATCAGTGCATATTTGTTTTCACTAATCTCGCTATCCAGCGCTTCATAAACCGCCGGAGAAATTCAGTCTTCTCCAAAGGATACATTATACAGTACTATCAAAAGATTGACGGATCAGAGAAATGGCAGCAAACTTTACTGAGAAAAAGCTATATATCCAGGACTCACACTTCAACACAGTTTCTCTGCATTTGGTTTCAACTCTTGTTTAGACAGCAAAAATCAATCAATGGTATTTGAGTGCTCACTGTGTGCAGAGCAAGGTACTGAGCACTGGATGAGTCTAATGATAATGAGGAGGAGAAGGATAGTGGCATTTGTTAACTCTTACCACGGGCCAGGTTCTATGTGCGGGGAGGATACAGGCAAATACATACAAATTGTACCCTCCAAACAGAGTTCATTCATTCAATATTATTTGAGCGCTTACTATGTGCAGAGCACTGTACTAAGCGCTTGGAATGTACAAATCAGTAACAGATACAGTCCTTGCCCTTTGGCAGTTCCCTGCCCACAACAAGCTTAGTTTAGAGACAGTAAGTGTGCAGTTAATATCAATGACTGACTGATAGATACAGAAGTGGTAATAATGTTTTTTTAAGTGCTTACTCTTTGAGAGAATACACTGGGAGAGAATACACAGGTGAAAATTAGACAAGGTCCCTGTCCCTCAGAGGGGAGGGAGCAACTCTAGACTGTAAGCTTGTGGTGGGCAGGAAATGTGCCGGTTTATTGTCATGCTGTATTCTCCCTTGCGCTTAGTACAGTGCTCTGCACAGAGTAAGCACTCCTTGAGACTGAATGAATGAATTCAGGAGAAAAGAAAGAACAGGAAATGGTGCGATTGAGGATATGACCCAGTTCCGGTTCCGGGGTTGAAAAGGTTCCAAAGAGTTAATTTCTTCTAAAATGTTCTTATCACATTAGCACAGAATTCTGCTCTTCATGGTAGCCAGGCTGAGTCTTTAGGGTTGTCCCCCTTTCTCCCTGCAAACACCAGGAGAGGCAAAGTGAAGATACGGCACAGGTTTCTCCCCCGGTAAATCAGGCCGAAGCTCTTCTCTTTTAATTTATTTCAAGGTGGTTTCAAAATAAGGTCTAACGCCCCAAGGCAACGTCAGCTGGTTGCTTATGGGCTTTCCCAGGTAGCACTGCTCAAACATGTCATGTCTGTTCCCTTGGAAACAATGCCTGATTTGTAAGCATTGCTTTCTATCGCGCCCCCCCCCCCCCCACCTTCTTTATCTTTTGGATAAATAAATGAAGACTTCTTTCTGGCTGCACCTGAAACCTTCCTGAATCCCCGAAGAATTAAAACCAGTTCAGGGAACTCTGCAGGGAGGTGGCAAACTGGCCTTGTCCAGGAGAGCTTCCTGGTGGATAAATAAGACTGACAAACTTTCTCCCTGGAGAGGTGTGCCAGGCGTGTCTTCCAAACGCTTAATATACACATAGTACGTACTCAAAAAATACCACTGATTGAATGAGCATTTGATGAGTCCTGTGACTTTCTTAGGGGAAGAATGGTAATAGGAGTAGGGTTAAGGAATGACCAACAAGGAGATAGCACAAACACAAATATAATTTTTAAAAACTGTGGCTCTGAAGGTATAAAGCTCAGCTCGACCAATTGATTACTGAGGAGTCTACTGAGCCTGGCATGTAGTAAGCACTTAAAATAAACCACGATTTCTAATATTCCATAAAATGTGCTTTCACTACATAATCCATCCTATTTATTGAGTGCTTACTATGAGCAGGGCACTGTATTAAGCGCTTGAAAGAGTAGATTATAACAGAATTGGTAGACTGGATCCATGTGCTTTCACTACATAATCGATCCTATTTATAGAGAGCTTAGTATGAGCAGGGCACTATATTAAGTGCTTGAAGGAGTAGAGTATAACAGAGTTGGTAGACTCGATCCCTGTCCAGAGGACTTTGAGTCTAGAGGGTATGTCAGGTGCTAAAATAAATGTCATATATGGATGTAAGTGCTGTGGGGCTGAGGGTGGGGGGAATAAAGGGTACAGAGCCAAGTCCTGGGGTGACAGAGAAGGGAGTGCGTAAAAAAGTCGTGGGGGAATTGGGGAACCTTTTCCCGGCAACGCACGTTTTCCTGGATGGGGTGAGGCCGGCAGTCAGGACACCCGGGTTCAATTCCCGGCTCCGTCCCTGGCCTGCCCTGTAACCAAGGGCAGACCGTTTGACATCGCTGGGCCTCAGTTCACTCATCTGCAAAATGGGAGTAAGATACATTATGAGCGCCATGAGGAACAGGAATGGTGTCTCCGATCTGAGAGCCTCCTATCTATCCTAGTGCTTCGCGTAGAGTCAGCACTTAATGAATGTCATAATTATTAGAAAGGACTGGATACTGGTGGTTGCACTTTGGCTTGTTGTTCAATCACACACACACACACACACACACACACACACAGTTTCACCTTTGGCAGTATCTTTATTTGCCGAGGTCTACTAAAGGCTGGAAGGCTCATTCGGTACAGGTACCGTGTCTGTCCTGATGACCTTTCATCTTCCCCAGCATTTAGAACAGTGCTTCAAAGAGTGAGCGCTCGATGTAGTTATTACTACTCCTATTATTATTATTAACTACTAGAAATTCAATTAAGCATTTGTACAGTGCTTTCAAGTGCTCAATCAATACCATTGATTGAATTTACTTGAACCATTTGAGATAACCAAACCAAATCGGAATACTGCTAACTTGGTAATCTGTGATTTTGTGGAAGTGGTTTCTTTGCTTTTTCTAAAACATATATATATATACACACACACACATACACTAGTGATTAATGGATAATTGACATTGATAATAGTGGCAAATCCACCGTTTGGGCTCTGACTTCTCTATCACAGACAGTTCTTCTTGTACTTCTACAGTTTAGATCAGCAAAGATAAAATGCCGAACCTTTGCTAAAAGGAGCCATCTCATTAAAATGGCTTCCACTTTACGGCTCATAACTCGTGTATGGATTTGTCAGGTCTTATCCAAGCCACTATGTGTTAGCTGCGTTGGGAAACAGCTTGCCCTAGTGGAAAGAGCCCAGCCCGGGAGTCAGAAGGAACCGAGTTCTAATCAAGACTCCAGAACTTATGAGGAACTTCCCAACAACCAAAGTGTGTGTATACACATGCCTGCCTGTGCAATCGATTGTATTTATTGGGTGCTTACAGTGTACAGAGCACTGTATTAAGCACATGAAAGAGTCCAATACAACAATAAATGGACACATTCCCTGCCCACAGTGAGCTTTCATCTAGAGGGGGAAAACAGGCATTGATATAAATAATTACAGATATGGACATCAGCGCTATGGGGCTGGGAAGGGGGGATGAATAAAGGCAACAAGTCAGAGTTACGCAGAAGGGAGTGGGAGGAGAGGAAAGGAGGGGCTTAGTCAGGGAAGGCTTCGTGTAGGAGATGGACTTTGAAGGGAGGGGAGAGTCATGGTCTGTCAGATATGAAGAGGGAGGGAGTTCCAGGCCTGGGTGGGACATGAGTGAGAGGTCAGAGGTGAGATAGATGAGACTGAGGCCCAGTGAGAAGGCTGAGAAGAAAATGAGATAACATACAAAAAAAGCTCAATTCACAGGAAGAAAAGCAGTAGGTTAACCAAAGGTAATATTGCTGTGCCCTTTCAGAAGGTCCTGATGAACCAAATGGATTTCAGGTAGTCATACATGAAACAATCAATGGTGATCATTAAATGCTTTCTCTGTGCAGAGTACTGTACTAAGTGCCTAGGGTAGTCCAGAGCTGGTAGACAAGTTCCCTGCCCACAAGGAATTTAATCAGATTGGACACAGTCCCTGTCCCACATGAGGCTCACACTCTTAATCCCCATTTTACAGACGAGGTAACTGGGGCCCAGAGAAGTTAAATGAGATTTGCCCAAGGTCACACGGCAGACAAGTGGAGTCAGGATTAGAACCCAGGTCCTTCTGACTCCCAGAGCTGTGCTCTATCTATTGAGCGCTTCTGGTTTGCAGAGCACTGTATTAAGAGCTTGAAAGAGTATAATACAAGAAAGTTGATAGATATGTTCTTTGCCCACAATGCCCTTACAGTCTAGAGGGGAAGACAAACACTAATATAAATAATTTAGAATTTATAGATGATAGTCTCCTCTAGACTAAAAGCTCATTATGGGCAGGGAATGTGTCTGCTAATTCCGCTGTACTGGACTCTCCCGAGCTCTCAGTACAGTGCTCTGCACAGAGTAAGTGCTCTATAAATACCAATGATTGACTGATGTCCATAAAGTGCTGTGGGGTCGAGAATGCCATGTGTTTCTTCCTTGTGAACGCCTCAGACTTTTAGGAAGTATTCAGGTCATCCAGTCCTTTGCCAAGTGAATAAAACTTTACGTAGATTTTCACAACGTGCCGCACGTTATGTAACTGATCGTCCAATTATACCCGTTTCGGGAGAAACTGGAAAAGAGGTCAGGAATCGAGGATCGTCGGGATTTTAAGGTGCCAAAAAATAAAAAAAAAAAACCACCCTATGACCCGTATATTTTCCTCTTATTTACCTCAGCTCTGGGAATAATTTATTTTCCTGCACTATCCTGAAGAAACACCAACACCGTATATTGCCGAAGCAGGGCGTCTGTAGTGATAGATGCAGCTAAATCAGCTATTCCGTTCACACAGAAGAACACAACGCTTCTCACCGTGCCTTCATTCTAGTTTCTAACATCTTCAACGCAGCCATTTTCTTTGGTCTCTTGCATCAGACTAGGAACCCCATGTGGGACAGGGACCACATCCACCGTGACTGACTTGTATCTTCCCCTGCACTTAGCGCTGACTGCCCGATGGACACGCTGCACTTAAATGCCATTATTATTGTTGATTTACTATTATTGTTCTTGTTCAAATTTTAACGTAGAGATCTTTCATAAGGGATTAATCAAAGGTATTTACCAAGCACTTACGGAGTGCATAGCACTTCACTAAACGCTTGGGAGAGGACAATACTGCAGAGTCACTAGGCGCATTCCCTGCCTACAACGAGCTGACAATCTAAAGCTGGAGGAAAAAAACAGAAAAAATCGCTTTTCCACCTCATTCATTTCTTTAATGTAATATCAAAGATAATACGAGTTTGAAGACTGGCATAGCAACTGATATTGAACATCGGCAAGCAGATGGCAAATATGTTCCTTTCCACTATGCATCAGCAGTGAAAACAGAACTTGCATGACCAATTCAGGTAGTCACTGCATCTTTGGATCATGACCTATCTTGAAATGCTTTACGCTGAACAAAAATGAAGTTCGATTCTCCCTCTGCAGGTCACTACCTTTTAAGTCAATAGCATTCTAGGGAGGTGAAAACTTAGGGTATTGAGATTATTTTTTATTTTTTTTTACAGTCCATCATCATTCAGTGGTGAATACTGAGTGCTAACTATATGCAGGGCACTAGATAGTACCTTAAAATCACCTGCTTCCGTGACTTTTGGAAGGGTGAAAATGGGGTTCCAAGTAAGGATTTCTACAAAATATCTTCTCCCTGGAATGGCCCCAAATTCAGTATAAAGGTTCACTTAGCTAGGTGAAGAATTTACCCCTTTGAAAAAAATGTGGTTTCCCTCCCACGCTCAGAATTGATCCTTCACCAGCCCTCTCTTTCTACCCCCTTAAAGGACACCACTAGGGAGAAAAATCTTCCCAGAAAAAAGAAAACAGGGTCTCATTTTCCATGACTGAGGAAGCTTCTAAGGAACAGGGATGAACGGAATCAGTTAACTATGGGATCAACCTTAAGCCCAGAAGAAAGGAAACATACTTCCTCATGTAAAACGTCGAGTAGAGTGGGGGTTTGGGTGAACAGAGAGAAGGGCAAAAGCATAAGAAGCCGACATTTTATATTAGTCCACGTCCTCTCCCCTTCCCTTGAGAAACGTCAATTTTTTAAGAAATGGATGATTTAAAGGGGCCTAACGTCAGAGCTTGCTTTTTTTGAAAAAAAAAAAGGTATCACAAAAATACAAGGAGCAGATTACTCTCCAATCTATCAGTTTCTCTGCTATGTTGCAGTCTCAAATCAATCAGTGGTATTTATTGAGTGCTTACTGCGTGCGGAGCGCTGAACTAAGCACTTGGGAAAAATAAAACAGGGATCATGCCTACTAACTCTATCTGCCAGGAGCTTACACTCTACAGGGCAAGAGGGACGATGAGATAAATTTCCAGACACAGCAGAATATATGGATCTGGACCATAAATGTCAAGGGACTGGGATGAAGATCCAAGTGCTTACATAGCCAAGTGAATAAGCGACAAAAGGCCACAAGAAAGCGCTCACTGTGTGCAGAATACTGTGCAAGCGCTGGAGAGTACAATATAACAACGTAACAGACACAGTGAATTTACAGCCTAGAGGGAAATTAGGGCTCTGACCAAGAACAGACACATTGTGAATGATTCTTGCCCTTTTCCCAAAATTATATGGGTCAAGTTTTTCAGGATGGTCCTCAAAAGCTCATTCTCAACACCTGCTGAAATTCCATCTTGATGCTCTCTCTCAAAACAATTTTCAAGAACCTTTAGTTCCATGATCTGAACACCTCAGACCTTCAAAGTCCACTGGGGAGAATCTCTCCCCACCATGAGGAGAGTTTTATCACAGAGACCACTATCTATATATGTTCTAATAGTTTCCAAAATTTAAAACTGAAAGAGAAAAACCTCTTCCAAATTCATCCCCTTTACCTCCTCTCACCCCTGGGGTTCAGTACGGTAAGATCATGCAGAAGAACATGGGTTGTTATCCCAGGTAGGGTGCAAATGGGTACTTTTAATTATGTATTTTTTAAGCCACCTGGCAAAAAAAAAACCAACAAACCACAATCCTTTAAAAAAAAAAATGGTGACTCAGAGGATGCTAACAGGATTTCTTTAGTTTGATGGACAAAAATAACATTAAAAAAAAAGAGCACCTCCTGGGTAGGCAATTAAATAAGAGCCATTTTAGTGGTCCCAATCTCTCCCTGTGTTAACACTTTACCCAAGACCAAACCCCCAAGGAAAGCTTGGTTTAAAAAAAAAAAAAAATTGTAGCTACTGGGGCCTTACTTGAGGGGCCTGGGAAGCACATTGCAAAGGACCAGGCCTCTGCAAAATGATCCTTTTTTTTTTTGTTCCAGTCATTTTTCTGAGGGTGACGGGACAAATCCCTCAAAAAATCAAATCCCAAGACATTTCAGCTTTAAAGAAAACCATCTCTGGATACGGAGAACAAATCAGCAGAGGCCTAATTGTTTTTCCCCCCCCCGGCATAAATACAAGTCAAAGTAGGTTGGAAAGCAGCCTCTCTTGTTTTTGTTGTTGTTTTGGGGGGGATTGGGGATCTTTTTTCTCTTTTTTTTTTTTTTTTTTTTTTAACACCTTCCCACTTTGGTCCTCCCAGTAATGAAGCCCTCCTCAGGTCCACTGTAATTTTTAAAAGGCTGGGCAGGACTTACCTCCTGACCTCCAGACAAACTGGTCTGAAGCACACATTGCCAAGCCTGTTCGGAAAGGACAAACTCAAGGCAAAAATGTTTCCGACGGCAACTGTATGAAAGAAAAAACCAAACCCCTCCCAAAAAAGGGAGGGCAGCAGCACCTGAAAAATGCCAGTTTAGAGCACACATTTTAAAAAAAAAGTGCAAAGGTTCCCTCCCCAAGAGCCCCAGCCCGGCCTTGAGCAGAAAGAGACTGGTTCCCCAGTGACTGCTGAAAAGCCATTTACATTCAGAGAAGCATTTCCCCCTTCCACGGTCTTCAGGAAACCCCAGAATGCTGAGAAATGAGCAGATCCCCCCCTACCAAACACACACACACGCAAACACCCCCTCTCCAATTAAGTGTCAAAAGAACATACCTCTGTTCCATGCCCACTTGGGAAGGATTGGCCCTGGGAGATTTTCCTTCCAGATTTTCTGAGGCCTACCCTGGTCTGCCCATGAGTTCCAACCCAGTGTGCGGAGTGGAGAGCATGCTCAGAAGGAGCTGCCTGTCTTACAATGCTCTACAGCTTGAATCCGCTCATGGCTCTGCAGTTGTGTTTGCAAACTGAGGAGGAATTAAATGGCAGCAGGCTACAGTAGACATTATCCTTCCTAGTTAGGGGCTGCGAGAGATCAGAACCAAATTTCCCCGCCACCCCCTCCCCCTCACCACCATGGCCAGAAGGACGCTCGGATGTCCCCCTAAATCGTTTCCAAACCAAGACAGGAGGCAGAGATAATTAAACTCTTAAAGAATGTGTCAACGTTTTGGCTTGGCGTTCTGACTGCCACATGTTCACACGTCAGACAAAACCCAGCACAGAACGAGCGCTTAACATGACGGAAGGAAAAATGTCGGCTGCCCTTCTCGCCGATGAATCCACCCGGATAAGTCACGCGGTTCCGACTGGGATTTGGCCATTCGGGTCTTTGAAAATAAACAGGGAGAAGGGAGGAGGGAAGGACAGGAGAGAAGAAGTAGTATAAGAATAATGGTGAGCCTTTTTTGTTTGTTTGTTTCCAAAGCAAATACAGTTCACGTCACACGGCCACATCTGGAACGTTTTCTTGGCCCCAAAGATTTTTTTTTTTTTAGCTAGTTTCTCGGGCCCAGGCTGGTGACAGGCGGCGGCTCCTTTTTCATTTGCAAGGTTCAATCAGATTCAGTAATCCCTAGGGCAACATGCATTTGGTAGTTCTTAAAACATACTAGATTTCAAGAAATTTTATTTTAAAATTCCTTAAGCTAGTTAGGCATCCGGGTGGCAGGATTTTCAGGCCCGAAAGGCCTCAAGACCCAAGGAATACCAAGAAAAACAAAACCAAAAAAAAAAAACCCAACCCCATCCAATGTCACTCCAACATTTCTCCACTTTCAGAAGGCCATCCAAACTATCTTATTGGGGAAAAAAATACAGCCTTTTGGGGATTCTATCTCCTAGTGACTCCTGTTCTCAAAGAAGAACACCTTCTTTCTCCAAAGAAGTATGCTGCAGTTTCAGAAGGCCACCCAAACTATCTCCTCAGGAAAAATATGGATTTGGGGGGCTATCTTCTTAGTGATTCCCATTTTCAAAAGAAATCAGGATAGCGGGTTTAGCCTGATGAGACTACTGAAAATGGTGTCCAGAAGCTTAAGAATTCCAAAACCACCAGGGAGAAGTGGGAGTGTGGAAATCATTATTAAATTAAAAGCACACCACCGAAATGAAACAGAGCTGAGGAATCTAGGCTCAAAAGTTCTTCCACTGAGTGAATCTGTTACTGTCCCAAGTGCTTAGTACAGTGCTCTGCACGCAGTAAGGTGAATACGACTGAACTGAATGAAATACCATCGACTGATTGAGCTAGTTGCAGCTATATCAGTAAAACAGAGCACTGTACTAAGCATTTGGGAGAATAGGAGAAAGCTTGCATCTATGAAGGGATGTGAGGAGGGAGGGCATTCCAGGCCAGAGGTAGGACGTGGGCCAGGGGTCCACGTGGGCAGGACAGGCGAGAAGGAGGCCCGGTGAAGAGGTTAGTGGCAGAGGAGCGGAGTGTGCGGGTTGGGATGGAGGAGGAGAGAAGGGAGGTGAGGTAGGAGGGGGCAAGGGGATGGACAGCTTTGAAGCTTGATCATGTCTCCCAACTCAGCTACGTTTATACTCTTCCCAAGCGCTTGATACAATGTTCTGCCCAGAGTAAAAGCTCAGTAAATACCACTGATGATGTTCTCTTCCCACAAGGAGCTGGATCACGTCTACTAATTCGGCTTAATGCTTTCCCGAGCGCTTATTACAACGCTCTGCACAGGGTAAGAGCTCAATAAATACCATCGGCTGATTGATGCAGTTTCTGCTTATATTTTGGCCTTCCTTAAGCCTGGGTAGAATGGATGTACAGCATTTCTCTTCACTGTTCCTTCAGTCACAGTGAAAATAGCAAGACCAAACAATTTTTTTTTTTAAGGGCATTTGTTAAGCACACTGGGTGCCAGGCCCTGTACTATGCGGTGGGGTAGATACAGTCCCACTTCGGGCTCACAGTCCTCATCCCCAGATGAGGGAAAAGAGGCCCAGAGAAGGTAAGTGCCTTGCCCATGGTCACACGGCAGACCAGTGGAGGAGTGGGGATCAGAACCCAGGACCTCCGGCTCCCGGCCCCGTGCCTTTTCCACTAGGTCATGCTGTTTGACAAATCCTCTGATGGACCGGACAAGCCGTCAAACTAACGACAACCGCCAATGATGAGACCTCAACGGAGACTGTAAGCTCACTGTCGGCAGGGGATGTGTCTGTTTATTGTTACACTGTACTCTCCCAAGAGCTTAGTACAGTGCTTTGCACACAGAAAGCACTCAATAAATACTCGCTGAATAAACAGAGCGCATTGTCATTCCAATTCAACACCTGATTTTTAAGCTTCAATTCCAAGCAGCCCTCATCACCACAGAAACACTAACACTTTATTAGACCCAGCAGGGCCTGACCCATTTTCCATGCAAAAGAGAGCATCGTTTCTTGTAGGACAGAGACAGAAAAAAAATACAGATATATGTATATATTGGGTCTCCTTAAAAACCCAACCCTTCGTTTCACAGGTCATTCTGAGCTCTGGTTTGCCCCATCACGACAGTCTGAACCTGGAGTCACCTGGTGCCTTAGATCCCAGCACATTCTTATAGAAAGCTTGGTTTAATCCTCATAAGCCAAGTGAGATAAGAGTTCTTTGGAATTCTCAGGGGGAAAATGGTAGTTAACACCCAGACAAGTCACTGTGGTCAATCGGGATTTATTGAGTGTTTAACCTGTGCAGACCACTGAACTAAACGTGTGGGAGAGTACGACGTATGATAACTTTACCCAACATTACTCCACTTTCTGCACTTACACAGCCCTCGACATTTGGGAGAATGGGGGAAGCAGAATTGGCAAACTGAGCCCGAGCCTGGGGATCAGAAGGCCCTGGATTCTAAGCCCATTTGTCTGCTGAGTGACCTTGGGCAAGTCACTTCTCTGGGCCTCAATTACCTCATCTGTCAAATGGGGAGTAAGACGGCGAGCCCCATGTGGGAGGTGGACTGTGTCAATCTGATTACTTTGTATCTACCCTCCAGGGCTTAGAACAGTGCCTGGAATAGAGTATTTAAATACCATTTAAAAAAAAAAACCCCTCAGTTTTCTCATCTGTAGAATGGGGATTAAACATCTTTCTCCCTTCGTCGCTGTCTCACATGGAACTCTCATCCTGTGTCCGAACCGGGTAGTTTGGATCTAGCCCAGGGCTTAGTACAGTACTTGGCAAATAATAAGCGCTCAACAAATACCAGTCATCCCTAAACTATAAGCTCGCTGTGGGCAGAGAACACAGCATGGCTTAGGGGAAAGAGCACGGGCGTGGGGTTCTAATCACAGCTCCGCCACTTTGGGCAAGTCACTTCACTTTTCTTTGCCTCAGTTCCCTCATCTGTAAAATGGGGGTTAAGACTGTGAGCCCCACATGGGACCACCTGATTACTTTGTAATCTATCCTGGCACTTAGAACAGTGCTTGACACACAGTAAGTGCTTAAATAACATCATTATTATTATTATTGTTATTATTAACTCTGTTGTACTGTACTCTCCCAAGTGCTTGGTTACAGGGCTCTGCACATAGTAAGTGCTCAATATATACTATTGATTGATGATTGATTTTTATTACCTGTCCCTGGATCTTCTATCATCTGGAAAGTGGGGATAAGACTGTGAGCCCCATGTGGGACAGTGACTCTGTCCAAGCCAGCTTGCTTGTACCTACCCCAGTGCTCGATATAGTGCCTGGCACATAGTAAGTGCATAACAAATACCATAATAATAGTAATTATTATTATTACATATATACAATGAAGATATACATACATACCTATATGAATCATGGCTATCTGCATTATCTTTGAATACAAAAGACTGCGCTATAGAAATCCTTCCTACCAACACTCTTTCACTTCTGCCAAGGTTACAGAAGTTTCAGAATGCTAAAAATAACGTCAGTCTCTTTTAAATAAAACATCCTGGTGCCTTGGTATACAACTCTATCAAGTTCCCGTTTCTATTTATCCCACTGCATGCATACACGCGTACACACTCCCACACAAAGACACACGCACTCACACACGTGTTCCTCACAAAACCCACCTAAAAATAAAATTTTATCATAAATGAGTAAATTCACTACCGGTCACTGCCATGGCTGAAAATCAGACAGAGGCAATACCATTATGGATAATGGGCAAACTAATAATTAATAGTCGGTTCCATTATGAGGGGATACATCCCTTTTTTAAAAAAACAACAACTTGGTATTCTCTAAGCGCTTACTATGTGTCAAGCACTGTACTAAATGCTGGAGTAAATACAAGGTCAGGTCACAACCCAGAAGACAATAATAATAACACATTATTATTATGGTATTTAAGCGCTTCCTGTGTGACAAGCAATGGAGCATATTCAAGGTAAGGTCACTCTCAACAGACAATGATAAGAATAATTAATTATGGTATTTGTTAAGTGCTTACTATGGGCCAAGCACTGTTTTAGGCGCCGGAGTAGATACAAGGAAATCAGGCTGTCCCATATGGGGCTCACAGTCTTAGTCTCCAGTTTCCAGATGAGGTAATGAGGCCCAGAGAAGTTAAGTGACTTACCCAAGGTCACACAGCAGACAAGTGGAAGAACCAGGATAGAGAGCCGAGGTCCTCTGACTCTGGGACCCAGGCTCTACCCGTTAAGCCACTCTTCTTCTTTGTTCAGCTCCATTACCTGCTTGCCATAGCGTGGCAGGTTAGGTGCCTGGCCCGAAGCAGGCTGCGTGTGGATTTGGGGAGGGGGTCCCGGGGTGGAGGGTAGGGAAGGAAGATGGTTTCTTCTGCCAAGTTCTCTTAAAGGCTCATCCTTGCCCTACCCCGATACTTGCAGTCAAGTATTTCCCCTTGCACGTAACACTCCCCGCTGCTTCTGGCTATTGCAACCGCCAACTTAGAGGTCCGTTTCCCCAGGACAGCGGAACTTTGTCTGAAGCAGAGGTGATTCTCCGACTGGACGTTAAAGGACCTCTTGGGAAGAATGGGGGGGCCGCGGGCAAAAAACAGCAAAGGGCTCGGGAGAGGATGCTACGACAGAGTTGATAGACACCTTCCCTGCCCACAGTGAGCTTATGACCTCGGCCTGCAGTTGACCAATTCCACTGATGGATATTCTGGATTTCCAATGACCGTATCTTAGTAATGCCAGAGCAACCAAAAGCAGAAAAGCCCTAAATCTTAATTCCTCCTCCCTCAATTCTTCAAGTTCAAAATGTAATGCTCCCTTATAGGTATATAGTACAGTGTAAGTGTGCAGTACAGTGCTAGGTGCTTAGTAAGCGCTCATTAAACACCGATTAAGATTCCTTGATCATTTCACATTTGCTTCCTTCAACAGGCCTTTCACCATGAAAACTATCCTAACATTGAAGTGTTTTGTCGGATCAGACGAAAGATCACAATCCTCATTAGGAAATGTGGAAGAAAAGCATCCTGCAATACTTTCGGGAACACAATTCCCAAGGCCTTCGAATGTGAATAACGCAATGGGGATTCCCCGAGGACAGATTATCAATATTTGTTAAGCTCTTAGTCTGTGCCAAGCGCTGGAGTAGATACAAGGTGATCAGGTTGGGCGCAGTCGCTATCCCACATGGGGCTCAGAATCTTCATTCCCATTTTACAGATGAGGGAACTGAGGCAGTGGGAAGTGACTTACCCAAGGTCACAATGTAGGCAAGTGGCAGCAAGTTTAGAACCCAGGTCCTTCCGACTCCCAAGCCACATCAAACCACTAGGCAACAATGCTTCTCAAGAAATTAAATCTCTTTCCCCACCCACCAGCAACTGAGGACAAAATGAACTCGGCCGACGCTCCAGAGGATAGGCAAATTAAAAATTGTACAAGAATTCCCTCTACCTGAACTTTTGCCCATTGTCGCTTCTCCCCCTTGTAACCCACTGCCTGAGTATTACCCCCAAAAGCTGGTCTTCAGGAGCGAACAATCGACTAGATGAAATACACCTACGAAACTCCACATCATTCTTGGAAGACACAATATACAAAGACTCGGCCAAGTTTATTGCAGAACCCCCCCCCCCCTCCACTTCTCACAGGATTTACAATCACCTGAACATCAAATAACAGCTGCCACTAGCAGAAACTAGTGGAACTGCCAATATCTGCATACCTGATAAAAAAACAAAACCGTCTCCCTCTCTGAACCACCACCACAAAAGAAGTCATTTTCCACCAGACAGCCTTTACAGAGAGACTGCTGCTACTGCAAATATATTAGTAATGGCAAACGCCAGGGCAAACATTACAGCCCTCCCACACGGCCTACCGCCAAGCAACTGAGTTTCTGAGCTTGGGGGGAAGGGGTGTCATCTCCCTTCCCTGCCCCCTTTTGCTCTTCTCTTCCAAGAATCCGGCTCTAGGACTGCCGGTCTCCAAATTGACCTTCGCCAACTCCAGCCACCTGAAGCAAGGGGATTCCCGAAACCAAAGATGAATATGTAACTCCTCGCCTTCCTTGCCGTCCGGTTCTCCTATCACGTACAATAAAATCATTTAATAGTGCACATCGGCTTCTTCGTTTTTCTTCACCTCTCCTCCTCCCCGCCAGCTATCATTTAGGAGATTAAAAACTCAAAGTCCCCAGGCCCCAGGTTACTTGCATCGCCCTCATTTACCCTTCCCAAGCCCACATCACCGGATGTCTGTCCCGACGGAGAAGCGAGACTGGACCACACCCCTCCTCCCTTTAATGAAAATGACGCCAGCTTCAAGTTCCCTTTCCCTCCACCCATCCCTTCCTGGTAAAGGTAGCTAAATGTTGTATTTCTCTCTACAACGGAAGGAAGGTGGTTCTGTTTTGTTTTTTTCCTCCCCACTCCAGCAGGCTGAGCCCACGGCGAGAGGAGTCGTATAATGGAGTGGCCCCGTTTCCATTTATATTTTCGGGCGAGTCGATGGCTTGCCTGACCCCAACCCAATCAAGTCTCTACTCTTTCATCTCATTTACCCACAGACACACACACGCACGCACACACAAGGCAGCATCTGGTATCATATGGGATAGGCTGTTTTCCTTCTCCTCCAAAAGAGGTGCAAACCTTACAAAACTCATTATTCTGCAAGCAGTTTAAGCCCTATCTCTTTCCATGTTCTCTTCTGACAGAACCATGATAACAATCCCACTGGGTTACAAAGCCCAAACTAGGAAAGGACTGGCTATTCTCAGCTCCACCCTGCCGGCCTGAAGGCCTCCACTAAGCATTCTTTTCTGGCAACCGGAGGTCTGCAAGCTACTTCCACAGTGTGAACCAGGCACCTTAGCTTGGGATCGCAGAGATAAGCAAGCATTTTCCTGGCCTAGGAAAGAAAACACCACCGCTGAAGGTGACCCAAACACACTATCCCCTTCACATGCTACACTCCCCCCAGCTTATTGGCAAGGAAAAGCTGTTTGGAAAGGGGGTGGGGGAGATGGAGAGAAAGAAGGTGAAGAAGGAGATGAAGAAGAGAAAGTCAAGAATAAAAGAGGGAGAGATGGTGAAGAAGAAGAGAGGAGAGAAAGAGACATAAGGTGAAGGAGAGAGAAAATGAAGAAGGTGAAGTAGAGAGAGAAGGTGAAGAAATGAGAGGAGATGAAGAAGCTGAAGAGAAAGAAAGAAGATGAAGAAGGAGAGCAAGAGCGAGAGGTGAAAAAGGGGAAGAGAGAGAAGGCAAAGAAGAGACGGAAGGGGAGAGAGGGAGAGAAAGAGAGATGGTGAAGAATAGAGGCAGAGAGGGAGGGCTTTGTAAACAACAAACTGAAAACATTTTTAAAAAAAAAAGCAACGTGGCTTCCAGGTACCTCCATCAATTTTTTTTTTAATTCCTCGGGCCTTTGAGTAGTTGTTTGCTGCAGCCAACTGCAGAGAAATTACAGTAGCTTAACTCTCCAACTCCCTCTAAAGGATTAACCTTCCACTGAGCATGCTCAATTGGGATCTTTTTCAGCAGTTGCATCCATTTCATGAAATGAAGCTGCTTCAGACGTTGAGGAAATGCCATTTCAGGACGACTTGCAAGACAGGCAAGCCCCAAAACAACCACTAATCCTTTTCTGAACTTCTATGTCAAAGTCATTCTTCAAAAAATAAAAACTTTTTTTTAAAAAACCTTTGTCCTAACGAGTTCCTTAAGATTATTTTGTTGTTTTCTAAGGTGGTGTAAGTGGCAAATATGACTTTCTCCCTAGGAACTGGTAGGAGGGGCCTCTCAATTCATCAAGACAGCTCTTCTGATTAAGCAGATCAATCCGTCAATGGGATTTACAGAGTGCTTATTGTGTGCTGAGCACTCTACTAAGCGCTTGGGAGAGTCCAGAATAACACAGTTGGTAGTCATGTTCCCTGCCAAAACGAGCTCACAGTCTAGAGGGTGAAACCAGATGAAACATCCTTCTTAAAATCTCTTCAGGTCAATCTTTTTTTAAAAAAATAAGCTCAAAAAAGAGAACCACACAACACTTGCATTCAATTCGAGATAACTCTAATGGATAACCCGCATTTAAAAATCTATACAATACTACAAAAATGCTCCAAATCCATTTCCTGGCAATATTTAACATTACAGAACATTCAAAAATAATTGGTGATTTTAGAGACGATTGGGCTTCCTGGGGCAGCGTTGTCAGAGTTGATAAATCTAAATATAAGTAGCAGCAGCGTGGCCTAATGGATAGAGCACAGGCCTGGGAGTCACAAGGACCTGGATTCTAATCCTGGCTCTGCCACTGTCTGCTGTGTAACGCTGGGCAGCCCACTTTACTTCTCTGGGCCTCAGTTCCCTCAACTGGAAAATGGGGATTAAGACTGTGAGTCCCATGTGGGACGTGGACTGTGTCCAACCTGATTTGTTTGTACCTACCCCAGCGCTTAGTACAGTGCCTGGCTTCTAGTAAGCGCACAACAAATACCATTTAAAAAAAGACACAGAACATTGACTTCACTCCTACAGTGAGTGTAGCCTAATCTGGTAAATAACACAGGAAGTAGATGCCCTGAATTCTGCCATTTTTGCAGTCTTAAACCTCTATGGGCAGGGAATAGGTTTGCTATTTACCTGTATTGTCCTTTCCCAAGTGCTTAGTCCAGTGTTCTGCACACAGGAAGGTGTTTTTGAGAAATGCAGACTAAAGGAAACAAATACAAAAACTAGAATCTCACTGCAAGAAAATCGAGACCTGCTGCTAATTCAGTGTTATCCCTGGTGTCAGCATGGAAGGGTGGGTGTTTGAAAATGTCTTCCCATACCATTTATTTCCTTTTTCTTAAAAATCAGGCAAATCAGGCACCTTTAATTGGTGGACGAATCAAAAGTAAGGGGTCGTGCCAATAATTCTGATCTAGATGCACCCACCGAAGGTTTCCGTTGAATGTGCTGAGGCAGTAAAGCCTAGTAGCAGGGGTCTGAAGTCTTACCCATCAGGACTCTCGTTTTATCTTACTTCTGGAAATAACAGTTGGTTGGATGCTGTTAGCTTTGCACTTAAGTACAGATCTGTAATTTATTTAGGTACAAATATGTACAAATTTATATACAAATCAGTACAACGATGTCTATCTCCCCCACGCCTAGACTGTAATCTCACTGCGGGCAGGGAATGTGTCTATTTCCTGTCATATTGTACTCTCCCAAACGCTTAGTAGAGTGCTCTGCACACAATAAATGCTCAATATATACAACTGAATGAATGCCCAGGGTCAGCGGTCACACACCAATTATCGACTGATGGATTGGAGAATTCATTCATACTCTCTCCCTCATCTAGCTTGCTTCATGACTGATTTGCTCCTCGTTGGAAGATCTTTATGCTTCAGAGTCTCTCCTATCTCTTCTTTGAGGAAGCCGCCTCCCTTGTTCAATTCTTTACAGTGAAATATTTAGGGAGGGAGGTTAGAGACAAAAACTGAAGACAGGATTCTCCACCAGAGGTGAAAAAATGGCTTTCATGTAAAGGAGCTAAAAGCAGTCAGAGCTGAAAAATAATTTTGCTTCGCTGTCCTTCTAGCCTGAGAACTCACTGAGGGGAGGGAAAGTGTCTATCAGTTGTATTGTATTGACTAACTCAAGTACTTAGTACAGTGCTCTGCAGATAGTAAGTGCTCAAATACTATTGATGATGTCAGAAGTGAACTTTAATGATAAGACTAGCTATGAAAAATAATAGTCTTTGGGTCCAGTGGAAATCTGTCCCACTTATCCATCAAAAAGAAAATAATGAGTTGGAGAAAGCAAGAACCTTGCAGCAAGACGAATCTCCCTACAACTGGTGCGCATTAAATGGCAAACAAACTGCATCGGTGTGAATTTTTTTAAAGTTGTTCGGTCTAGACCTGTCCCTAACCACCATCCATTTATATTTAATAAAGAGCTTCTTGCCACTGTCTATTTCATCACTGCATAAAGCAGTAGAAATCCTCAGAGATCCCTGCCAGAAATCTATGGGGATTCCCCTTCTTTTTACTCAGTCTAGATTTTCCATTCTAATCAATTTCTTTCTTTGATCCCACACACTGCTGAAACACAAGAAGTTCAACAAGGTGGGTGCCGGTATCTTGAAAGGTGGTGCTTGCACTGTTAAAAAGCCAGCTTCATGGCAAGCCCTAATAATATCATCCTAATCCTCACATCCCTGAACGAAGTCTGCAGAGGATACGCGAAGAAAATGGCATCTTCCCTCCGCATTAGAACATCATAGTATGGTGTTCCTCACAAAGCAACTCAATAAATACTAAGGAAGGGCTGATCATCCATGCAAAGAATTTTAACAATCTATGTTTACTTCTACATTCGATACGAGCACTCTCTATATAAAATGGCTTTTCACAGTAGGCGGTCGATAAATACCACTGATCATAAGCTCCCTCTAGACTGTAAGCTCCTTGCGGGAAGGGAACGTGGTTGCCACCTTGGCTATACTGGACTCTCTCACAATTATTAATAGCTAGCATCCAGAAATTGCCAGTTAACCCTCCTCCTCCTGTTCTTCATAGACTTTTCAATCAATCAGTGGTATTTATTGAGTTCTTACCTTGTGGACAGCAATGGGAGAGTACTATGTAACAATCCCTCATTCCCCTTTGAAAACACTGTTTCTTTCGGTTGTTCATCATTCTCTGACTAGTACTTAGAGGAAGGGCCCTATATAAAATTAAAAAATAGATCAAATGTAGGTCAAATCGAAAAATAAACAAAGATCTTGCGAGCCATCTGGTCAAACTGACGAGCCATTTAGTCTTGTGAAGAGCACCGACGTCCCGACCTCTTCGAAGCATGAAATCTGTAGCGGGTTGACATCTAAATTCTTCAGTTCCCCGTGGAACTTTTCCCTTCCTCCTGATTTCAACGACTCACATTGTGGTGAGACCTCATACTGTGACATTAAGAGCTGATCTAAACATGGTTTGCTCTCTAAGCTTTCACCATTTATATCTAGAAGACTTTGGTAGGCCTTTAAACACACTGATCTGAACAGAAGCTCAAAAATCACCACAACAGCCAAATACCGTGCGTCAAACGGAAAAGCAGCGTGGCCTAGTGGATACAGAACAGGCCTGGGTGTCAGAGAGACCTGCTTTCTAATCCCAGCTCTGCCACTTGTCTGCTGTATGACCTTGGGCAGGTCACTTCAATTCTCTAGGCTTCAGTACCTTCATCTGTAAAATCTAAGACTGTAAGCCCCATGTGGTGTCCCAACCGGACAACCTTGCATCTATCCCAGTGCTTAGCACAGAGCCTGGCGCATAGTAAGCACTTGAAAAATACCATTTAAAAAAAAAAGAATCTGGTTTTTCATCCCATCTCTGCAACCTGTCTGCTGTGTGACCTTGCACAAATCACTTCACTTCTCTGGGCTAAAGTTACCTCACCTGTAAAATGGGGACTAAGTGAGCCACATTGTGTCCAATCTGATTAGTTTCTACCTACTCCAGTACTTAGTTCAGTGACAGGCACACAGTACGCACTTAAAAACCATAAAGGGGGGGAAAAAAGCCTTTGGAAGAGGAAAAGGACTGCTTATCTCCTTTGTGTTTCCTATGCCTGCCTACTGGAAATGCCTAAATTGACATTTCAGCTTTGCTTATTTTGGCCTTTCTTGATTCGAAGAATCATTGTGAATGACTTTACGAGAGGTGGAGCAGCCGGGATTAAAACCCGGGTCCTCTGACTCCAGACTCAGACTCTCTCCACTAGGCCACACTGCTTCTCGGCGTAATTTTTTTAATGGTATTTGCTAAGCACTTATTATGTGCTAGGCACTGAACTAAACACTGGGGTAGATACAAGGTAATCCAGTTGGAC
Organism: Ornithorhynchus anatinus; assembly: GCF_004115215.2. Taxonomy (NCBI): domain Eukaryota; kingdom Metazoa; phylum Chordata; class Mammalia; order Monotremata; family Ornithorhynchidae; genus Ornithorhynchus; species Ornithorhynchus anatinus. Next base: position 3,534,149 of record NC_041752.1, on the reverse strand, counting down.
GCAGTCCCTGCTCCACTTGGGGCTCACAATCGATCCCCATTTTCCAGACGAGGGAACTGAGGCCTAGAGAAGTCACTGGCCCAAGGTCACCCAGCAGACAAGTGGCAGAGCCAGGATAAGAACTCGGGTCCTCCTGACACCCAGGCCCGGGGTCTATCCACTAGGCCATGCTGTTTCCCTCCCTTCATTGCAAATAGGCAGGGTTGAGGCAGGTAGCGATGTCTGTCTCCCCGCCCCTCTAGACTGTAAGCAGTCTTAGTACAAGTGCTTAGTACAGAGCTCTGTGCACAATAAGCGCTCAATAAATGATTGATCGAATGAATGAATGAAAACTTCCATCAGAAGATCCACAGAGAGGTACAAGAGATATCAAAATAAGCAAGCTGAAGGAAGCGGTTGTTCTTCGATTAATAAATGAGCTACCAAATCTTTAAAATTAATGGGCTAATAGTGGCCCTTTATGTGACTGAGAGAATCGCTGAATGCACCAAATCTTCCAGAAAAATTAGGTGATACTTTTGTGGCTGTAAATTAGCTGAATTGCTACTTATCAGTTGCTCCACTGCAAATGTTGCTGACAGCTCAAACTCACAGGTACTTAAAATTTAGACCTGTCTCCATCAAGCAAACTTCACCGCAACATGGTAAGGGAACATCCTAATCTCTCAAGGTGGGGTTGCTGCTTTAATCGCATTACCTGAACATTGACTTAATCACTAGCTACTTTTAGTTTTAAAAATGCTTTAAGTTTTAAATATATTGAAAATATACTTTTAAATATGCTTCTGATTATTAAAAAAAATCACATCACCCTTGCAAAATAAGATCATTTGTACACAAAAAATGATCAAAATAACCTTAATTAAAAATCTCTATGCAGCACTATACAATTTTTGGCAGTTGTAATATAATCCTACACATAACTTTATGTTTCCTAAAGCAAACGGTTTTAATTGAATGAATAATGCTTACAACAAAGCAATGCTATTTTGCAACCGCTAACCCCCCACCAAAAAAAAAAAAAAAGCACTTAAAATTTAGTAACAGAGAAACAACTAAAGCTAAATTGTATCTCATCAAGATAAAACAAATTATCGTGGTATTTGTTGAGCACTTACTAAGCGTCAGCCACTGTGTTCAGGGCTGGAGTAGAAACAAGGTAATCAGATCCGACACAGTCGCTGTCCCACAAGGGGATCACAGTCCCATTAAGAGGGAGAAAAGATACTGAATCCCCAGTTTAGAGATGAAGAAACTGAGGCCCGGAGAAGTGAAGTGACTTGCCCAAAGTACACAACAGGTAAGTGGCAGAGACCGGATTAGAACCCAGGTGCTCTGACTTTCAGGCCCGGGGTCTACCCACTAAGGCACATGGCTTGAGAATGCATCATTCATTCATTCAATCGTATTCATTGAGCACTTACTGTGTGCAGAGCACTGTACTAAATCCTTGGGAGAGTAGCAAACAACAATAAACTGACACATTCTCCCTGCCCACAACGAGCTTTAGTCTTGAGGAGAGCAACCTTTCAAAAACCTTGCAGGAGTCAACAGCAACAGGGTGAAAGAGTTGGCAGTATCCGACCTAATTAGCTTGCATCTTCCCCAGCGCTTAGAAAAGTGCCTGGCACATAGTAAGCGCTTAACAAATAACATCATCACCACCACCCAGCTACCCTGGACTGTTGATTGTGATGACGTGATACAAAAGCAAGGGCCTGGCAGTCAGAGGACCTGAGTTTTAAACCTGGCTCCACCACTCTCCTAAAGTGTAACCTCGGGCAAGTCACTTCATTTGTCTGGGTCTCAGTTCCCTCATCTGTAAAGTGGGGATTAAGACTGTGAGCCCTGTGTACCTGGTACCTGATTACCTGGTACCTACCCCAGTGCTTAGAACAGTGCCTGGCACACAGTAAACGCTTAACAAAGACCATAATTATTACCACTACTAATTTTCCGGGCCTCTGTTTCCTCGGCTGTAAAAGGGGGAGTAAACATCTCTCCTCCTTCCTTCTTAGACTCGATCTCGAATCCACCCCAGGGTTTAGGACACATGATGGGCAGTCAGTAAGCCCCTCACGAATATCAGTTATTACGATTAAAGTGATGAGGATGACGGGGTCTCCCGTGAAACGGCAGGCCGGCAGGAGAGCCTCGGTGAGACGGCGAGGCCGCACCAAGGAAATGCTTCTCGGGTTGCTGTCTGTGCGGTGCCAGATGCCCTCTCCTGCTGTGCTTCCGCCGGGATGCTACAAAGCGAGGAGGAGAAGGAGGAGGAGGAGGAGGGCAGCACGGGGGGGAGGAAGGGAGGTAGATGAGATGTCACATGATGAGACACGTGAGTTTTTTTCCGTGCAAGGAAGCAGCGCGGCCTAGTGGAAAAAGCACACAGGCCGGGGAGCCGGGAGACTCTTAGATTGGGAGTCCCCGGCGGGGACAGGGATCCTGTCCAAAATGAGCTTGTTGTGGGCAGAGAAGGTGTCTGCTCGTTGTATTGCACTCCCCCGAGCGCTCGGAACAGTGCTTTGCATACAGTAAGTGCTCAAATTTGATTGAATACAGTGTATTTCTTTTTCTTTATGGGATCTGTTAAGCCCTCCTTGTGTGCCAAGCACTGTACTCGGCGCTGGGGTAGATATAAGCTAATCAGGTTGGACACAGTCCCTGTCCCACACAGGGCTCGCAGTCTGAATCCCCATTTCACAGATGAGGTAACTGCGGCCTAGAGAAGTGGCCTGCCCGGATTAGAACCCAGGTCCTTCTGACTCCCAGACCCGGGCTCTATCCATTAGTCCCTGCTGCTTCTCTTCTCTCCCAACGCTCAGTACAGTGTTCTGCACACAGTAGGTGCTTAATAAACACTATTACTACTATCACCTGAGTTCTAATCCCCTCTCTGCCTCTTGCCCGCAGAGTGACCTCGGGCAAGTCACTTCATTTCTCCGAGCCTCAGGTTCCTCACCTGCAAAATGGGGATTCGAGACCTGTTCTCCCTCCTACTGAGCCTATGAGCCCCATGTGGGACAGGGACCATGATTACCTTGTCTCTACTCCAGGACCTTACGCTTAACAAACACCACAATGACTATTATTACCTTAGAGCAGGGCTTCGCTCAATAATTCTTCATCCTGGGGTTCTCAGAGCCAGGCGCTATCATCCTTAAAAGATCCATTCTAGCTTGGCGAGGATGTTTCAGGGGAAAAGAGGAATGAAATCAAGAGAGGGGGCTTCGAGATCACAGTGGCTTTGAGTCTTGAGAGAGTTTGAACAAGGGGCTTAGAAGGCGTCCTTTAAAGGAAAGGTTTAGAAACCAGACTGGAAAAGAGAGCGCTTAATACAGCGCTCTGCGCATAGTAAGCGCTCAGTAAAGACCACTGATTGATAGAAAGCATTCTTCCGAAGAGAACTCCGTATCTTCCCACTCAAATCCTGTCCTTCCCCTGACTTTCCCATCACCATCATCCTTCCCATCTTGGCTCTGGCATTACCTTGGCATTATCCTGGACTCTCTCATTCAACCCACATATTCGATCTACTACTACATCCTGTCAGTTCATTCTCCACACGTCACTAAAATCCATCCTTTCTACCCCATCCAAACCGCTACCACGCTCATCTAAGCACTTACCCCATCCAGCCTTGATTACTATATCAGCCTCCTCGCTGACCTCCCAGCCTCCTGTCTCTCCCCACTCCAGTCCGTACTTCACTCTGCCATCCGGATCATTCTTCTACAAAAACGTTCAGGCCGTGTTTGCCCTTTCGAGACCCTCCACCTTCCACATCAAACAGAAACTCGGCATCGGCTTTAAAGCAGTCGATCACCTTTGCCTCCTCTTACCTAAACTCTCTGCTTTCCTACTACAGCCCAGCCCGCACACTTCGTTCTTCTAACGCCAAGCTACTCACTGTACCTCGATCTCATCTATCCGACCGCCAACCTCTCGCCCACATCCTGCCTCTGGCCTGGAATGCCCTCTCTCCTCATAACTGACAATTACTCTCCCCCTCTTCAAAGCCTCACTGGAGGCAGAACTCCTCTAAGAGGCCTTCCCTAAGTCCATTTTTCCTTTTCTCCAAATCCCTTCTGCATCGTCCTGCCTTTCTCTTTTTATTCATCCCCCCAACCACCTCCACAGTACTTCTATATATGTCTGCAATTTATTTATTTCTATTAACGTCTCCCCCTCTAGACTGTAAACTCACCTGTGGGAGGGAATGTGCCTTTTATGTTGTTACAGACTACTCTCCCAAGTGCTTAGTACAGTGCTCTACATACATTAAGCGCTCAATAAATTCGACTGATTGATTACCCAGGTAGGAATGCGCTTACACACACATACACACACTTTGGCTACTGGCAAGCTCTGAACAGGCTCAGTAGACTGCGGAATCTCAATCATTTTTATGATATTTATTAAGCACTTACTATGTGCAAGGCATTGTACTAAGCACTGGGGTAGATACAAGATAATCAGCTTGGACACAATTCTGTTCCGTAGAGGGCTCACAGTCTTAATCCCCATTTTACAGGAGGGAATTGAGGCCCAGCAGTGCAGTGACTTGGCCAAGGTCCCACAGCAGGCAAGAAGCAGAGCCGGGATTAGAACCCAGGTCCTCTAACTCTCAGCCCAGGCTCTTTCCAGTAGGCCACACTGTTTCTCTATCAATGATGATTCCAGGCCTACCATCACAGATGAATCTATTTAACTCAAACCCAGGGTAGTTGATGTTCAATTTACAGAATTTCAAGAAACACTCACGTGAATCCTGCCTTTGCCAATCTAGGGGGCACAATGGCACCCACTACAAGAGAAGAAAAGGGCAGACCAAACATCCTCAACTTACTCTCTATTGCCAGTGAAACTCCTCTCTCCAGTAGTAGTAAACCATCAAACATTTATTGAGCACTGCCACGGGCTCTGTACTGAGTGCTTGGGAGAGTTGACAGACAAAAAACCATCATGGATTCCATAATAATAATAACTGCGGTAGGTGTTAAGCACTTACTGTGTGCCACCAACCATACCAAGCGATGGGGTGGATTCGAATAAATCAGGTTGAACACAGACCGTCCCACCTTGGGCTCATAGTCACAATCCCCATTTTACAGTTGCGGTAACAGGCACAGAAGTGAGGTGACTTGCCCAAGGTCACACAGCAGACAAGCGGCAGGGCCAAGATTAGAACCCTTGACCATCTGACTTCCAGGCCTGTGCTCTATCTACTATGCCACTTCACAATTCTCCTACTACGAGCCAACGTGCACAACTCGCTCCTGTAGTGCCAACCTTCTGCCCGTTTCTCCATCTCATCTCTCTTACCGCCGAATCTCTCACTCACATCCCGCCTCTGGTCTGGAACTCCCTTCCCTTCTCATCTGAGTTGCTCTCCCCACCTTCAAAGCAAGCACGGCCCATCTCCTCCAAGAAGCCTTCTCTGACTAAGCTCTCCTTTCCTCTTCTCCCTCTCCCTCTGCTTCACCCCGATTTGCTCCCTTTATTCACCCCCATCCCTGCACCACACCACTTCTTTCCCTATCTGTCATTTTTTTCTATTAATCTCCATCTCCCCCTTGAGACTGTAAGCTCTTTGTGTCTGTTTCAGATGTCTGTTTCACTCTACTCTCCCATGGGCTTAGTTCAGTGCTCTGCACACAATAAATGCTTAATAAATACACCTCCTGAATGGCAGGAAGAGCAGTGAGGCCTAGTGGAAAGAGCACAGGACAGGGAGTCACTTAACTCTGCCACTAACGGCTGAGTGACCTTGGGTGAATCATTTACCTTCTCTGGGCCTCAGTTTCCTCATCTCTAAAATAGGGTTGAAATACCTGTTCTCCCATGAGGGACAGGGACTATGTCCGGCCTGATTAGCTTGTTTCTGCCCCAGAGCTTAGCGTCTAACAAGTGCTAAGCTCTAGGCTGTCTGCTCCTTGTTGGGAAGGGAACGTGACTACCAACTGTTAGATTGTACTCTTCCAGACGCTTCAAACGGTACTTAAGTAGATGTGCTCTGCAGAGACCCTTCTCAGACTGCCAATCCTACCTCTCCTCTGCAAAGAGAAGCTTCCCAACACTTTCTTTCCAACTCTCCCAACCACCCCAGCCCGTTGCGGGTTAACTCAGTTCCTTCCCTTTGGGCAGGCAAGAAAACGGAGCCGGGACCTGGGAGAGACCAGGCAGTTGGGCTTTGTTTCCTCGCCCATTCATTCCCCTAATTCGCATAGAGATGCAGATCTCTGGGAGAGAACGGACAGGGAGATGAGAACTTTGGTGGGTCTGTGCGGCTTTTGTATTTGCCAGTGAGGTCGATAACAATAACAATTGGGAGACTTAAGCCCTTACTCTTTGCCAAGCACTGTACTAAGCACTGGAGATCTGACAGGACCCCTTCCAATACGGGCAGATTGGAGGCTGGGAAAGGTCCGATTAAAAAACAATTAAATGGTCTGAGATGGTATGGAGCTGGACAGAGCAGGCTAGGGAGATGGCATTTATCAAGCACTTGCTTGTGCTAAGTACTGTGCTAAGGACAATCAGATTGGACACAGTTCCTGCTTCACAGGGGGCTCACAATGTAAGGCCACTGCCTTAGCACACAGACATTTTATCTCAGTGCTTAGTACACATAGCAGGCGCCTTAACAAATACCATAATTATTATCATCATCACCTTTTTACAGAGGAGGGAACTGAGGCACAGTCAGTTAATCGTATTTATCGAGCAATAAATAAATCGTATTTATTTTACTGTGTACTAAGTGCTTAGTAAAGTGTTTTGCATAAGTACTCAATAAATATGACAATGAATGAATGCAGAGCACTTAACTAAGTGCTTGGGACAGTACAATGCAACAATAGACACATTTTCTGTCCACCACAATCTAGAGGGAGTGACTTGCCCAAGGCCACATGGCAGGCAACCGACAGAGCTGGGACTAAAATCCTGATCTCCGGGCTCCCGATCCTTGTTCCTTCCACTAAGCCACACTGAATTGGAGAGGAAGTCAGGGACTGCTGAGGAAAAATGGGGGTCAACAAAGGTTATCACAGGGAGCGGAGGAAACAAGGAGATGGTAAGAAGGGAAGAGGATGGAGATGTGTCCCAAAGTCAGTATTCCCTACAGGCACAAGGGGTTTAGGGGGTTGGGGGTGGCGGGGGGTCACAATTCTCAGAAGCCCCTTACCACCGAGGCGGAAACTATAGGTCACTTTTGATCCTGTTCCCGCAGGGTCACTTGACCTCTGTGTTTCAGTTCCCTCCCCGGCCCCCATCAGCCCCTCCCCGCCTCACAGGGATGAGTGAGGGTCAAAGAGCACTTGGAGTTCTTCGAAGAAAGGCTTTTGCAAAAGCCAACGGTATTATTACTTTGATTTAGCTGCAATAATAATAATTATGGTATTGGTTAAGTGCTCACTGTGCCAAGCACTGTTCTAAGATAGATAGATAGATATAAGGGTAGATATAAGGCTGTGCCCCAGTCTTCATCTCCATTTTACAGATGAGGTAACCAAGGCCCAGAGAAGTGACTTGCCCAACATCACACAGCAGACGAGTGGCGGAGTCGGGATTAGAACCCAGGTCCTCTGGCTCCCAAGCCCAGCTCTTTCCACTAAGCCACGCTGCTTCTTGTCCAACCTCAACCATCCTCACCATTGGTACTGTCAGAACTTCTACTGTGTGCAAAGCACTGGACTAAGCGGTTGGGAGAGGACAATATAACAGAGTTGGTAGACAAGCTCCCTGCCCAAGCTTACCATCTACCATCCATCCGTCAACGGTATTTATTGAACGCTTCCTCTATGTCTGATCACCTCTAGACTGTAAGCTCATTAATGGGTAGGAAACATGTTTACTAATACTGCTGGTTCAGTGCTCTGCACATAGTAAGCGCTCAAACCATGCAACTGACTTATTGATTGACTGCAGAACATTGTATTAAGAGTTTGAGAGAGGACACTACAGCAGAGTCAGTAGGAACTTTCCCTGCCCACAGCACGGCGTAGGGGAAGCAGCGTGGCTCGGTGGAAAGAGCCTGGGCTTCGGAGTCAGAGGTCATGGGTTCGGCTCCCGGCTCTGCCACTTGTCAGCTGTGTGACTGTGGGCAAGTCACTTCACTTCTCTGTGCTTCAGTTACCTCATCTGTAAAATGGGGATGAAGACTATGAGCCTCACGTGGGACAACCTGATGACCCTGTATCTACCCCAGCGCTTAGAACAGTGCTCTGCACATAGTAAGCGCTTAACAAATGCCAACATTATTATTATTATTAGCCCGGGGCCTGGGAGTCAGATGGTTGTGGGTTCTAATCCTGGCTCTGCCACGTCTCTGGGCCTCAGTTCCCTCATCTGTAAAATGGCGATGGAGACTGTTACCCCCGGTGGAATGGGGACTGCGTTCAACCCGATTTGCTTGTATCCACCCCGGTGCTTAATACGGTGCCTGGCACAGAGTAAGCTCTTTACAAATGCCATAATTATTAGTATTATTATGAGGCCACTGAGGGCGGAGAGGAGACCAGAGAGTACAATACCTCCCTGAAGATCATTTTTCAATTTCGATTCCAACGCTTACCTAGTTCTGGTGTGAAATGCTGGGGTAGGAACACTCTGTGCAGTCCCTGTCCCACATGAGGCTCCTGCTCTAAGAGGGAGGGAGAACAGAATATTTAATCGCCGTTATACTGTGGGGAAAACTGAGGCACAGAGCCATTTAAGTGACTTGCCCGAAGTCACACAGATTAGTGGCGAAGAGGGAGTAGAACCCAGGGTACTGACTCCCTGACCTATGCTCTGTCAACCAATTAATCAATGGTATTTATTGAGCACCTTCTCTATCCAGTACTCCACATTGCTTAGGGAAGAGTCAAGCCCTCTGAGAAGCAGGGTGGCCTAGTGGACAGAGCACGTACCTAGGAGTCAAGGAAAATTGGACTCTAATCCCAGCTCCTCCCCTCATCTGCTGTGTGATCTTGGACAAGTCACTTCGCTTCTTTGTGCCTCAGTTCCCTCATCTGCATAATGGAGGTTCAATCCCTGTTCTTCCTCTTGTTTAGACTGTGAACCCCATGCCTGTACCTACCCCCCAATGCTTAGTCCAGGGCTTGGCGCACACCCCAATTATCGCTACGGAATGTAGAGGAGATCCGCCTGCAGAAATCGAGGAGAGAGGAGACAATGCTGGACATCTGAGAGGAACCGAACTGGAGCAAGAAAAACCCACTGCTTCCAGAAATGAAAGTGAAAGACACCACCTGGGCACTTGGGCTACTTTCTGAATCGCACGATCCTCTGTACTAGATGATCCCCAGACCAGACTGACATCACGAAACTTTGCAGCCAATTGACGAAGTTTACAGTTCACAGTGCTTTCCTATCCGACGGCAACTGTCTCGGCAGAAAAAGACACTGGATGACGACAACCTCAGTTTACCCACGATAGAAGACGGCCAACTCCCTCGCTGCGAGAAGCAGCCGTGGCCTGGTGGACCGAGCCCGGGCCTGGGAGTCGGAAGGGCCTGGGTTCTCATCCCTGCTCCGCCACTCGTCTGGTGGGTGACCTTGGGCCAGTCGCTTCCCTTCTCTGGGCCTCACCGACCTCATCTGGAAAATGGGGATTCAGACTGTGAGCCATGGGACGGAGACTCTGAACAACCTGATCAGCCTGTATCTGCCCCCAACGCTTAGTACAGTGCCTGGCACATAGTGCGGGCTTAACAAATGCCATTGAAAAAAAACAAATAAAAGCCAAAAACCCTTCAGACCTAGGATGAATAACAATGCGGGCTGGAGAGCGATGTCATTACCAGCAAAATGCAGGCCATTGTGATGAAATCACCACCATGTAGTGCTAATAATATTTGTTAAGCGCTTACTAGGTGCCTCACACTGTACTGTTTGGGTAGATACAAGATATTCAGGTGGGACAGTTCATAGCTGAGGAATCCACAGGGGTCAGGTTTCAGATCCCACATTTCAACTGCATCTCTTCTCACCGACCAACTGGTGGACAAAGAAAGTACCTTGGGTCTCAGTGGTACCATGCTGGGCAACCTAGATCAGGCCATGGCTTCCTGGCACTTGTTGTGCCTGAGGGGGGAGAAGACCCCCTCCCAACTCTGCCCCTGCCCTCACAGCAAAGCTGAGCCATAGGGGTGATGGAGCCAATGGAAACTCCCAGGACCCTTTAGGGTGTCCCTGAAACAGTCGAGCGGTGTGGCCCCGTGGATAGAGCCCGGTCTTGAACATCAGAAGGAGCGACATTTTAATCCCGATTCCGCCACTTGCCTGCTATGTAACCTTGGGAAAGTCGCTTAACTTCTCTGTGCCTCAGTTACCTCATCTGTAAAATGGGAAGCGAGACTGTGAACCCCACAAGGGATCTGGACTGTGACCAAACCAATTTGCTTGTATCCACCTCAGTGCTTAGCATAGTGCCTGACACACAGTACGCTCTGAACACCATAATTATTATTATTTAATGCCAGCTCCACCAATTGCTTGCTGTGTGACCTGAGGCAAGTCATTTCACTCCCTGGGCCTCAGTTTCTTCAACTGTGAAATAGGTATTCAATACATGTTCTCCCTCCTACTTAGACTGGGAGCAGGGACAGGGCTGTTTCCACCCCAATTAAACTGTACCTACCCCAGCGCTTAGAACAATGTTTGACACAGAGTAAGCGCTTAACAAATACCACTTAAAAAAATTTAAAAAACAAGTCTCCAAGTTCCAATCACAAGGTCATCTCAACCAGATCTGTGACGTTACCAAAGATCCAACCAGGGTGGGATTTTTGCTCTGCAATGTTACGTGCCAATTATTTGGTCAAAATTGTTTTTGTGTTGTGGTTTTGTTTTTGTTTTTAAGTTTTTAATGGTATTTTGTTAAGCACTTACTATGTGCCAACCATTGTACTAAGCGCCGGAGGCAGATGTCCCATATAAGGCTCACGGTCTTAATCCCCATTTTGACTGATGAGGGAACTGAGGCAGAGAGAAGTCAAGTAACTTGCCCGTGGTCACACAGCAAGCAGACACGTGACGGAGCCGGGATCAGAACTCAGGTCCTCCGACGCCCGGGCTCTTTGTGCCAGGCTGTACAGTTCTCCCTCCTGCCTACGCCGGGGAGCCCCGTGCGGGGCCTCTGTACCTTCGCCACCTCTCACCTGAGATATCACAGCTTTGTCCTTCTCCTAAGGGCCACAAGGGTGACAGAGGCATGGGAAATGAAATATCCACCACACATTACGCAGCTGCTTTAGGAAGCAGTGCTTCCAAAAGGCTTCCAAATCCCAAACCTGCAGGAGACCACGATCGAATCATGAAATAAGCAATGAACTGGAGGAAACAACTGTTATTAATGAAGATTACCAACAGAAGCCACAAAGATAAGTTGTGGGGGGGGAGGGAGAGGGGGAGATTTTTCCACTTCCTATTTGCATCACACCTGCAGGGGTCTAATTAACAGGGCTCTTCATCACAATTCACTGTGCAGGTTCCTTCTTGGGATGTGCAGTTTAGAGGAAAAGCCCCGCTTTACTACTTTTCCTCCTCTCCCACTCCCTTCTGCGTCGCCCTGACTTACTCTCTTTGCTCTTCCCCCCTCCCAGCCCCACAACTGTAATTTTATTTATCCGTATTACTGTCAGGCTCCCCCCGCCCCAGCCCGTGAGCTCGTTATAAGCAGGGAATGTCCCTGTTTCTTGTTGTATTGAACTTTCCCAAGCACTTAGTACAGTGCTCTGCAGATAGTAAGCTCTCAATAAATACGACTGAATGAGTGCTCTGTGCCTCAGTTTCCTCATATGAAAAATGATGATTAAATACCTGTTCTCCTTCGCCCTTGGAGTAATCCCCACACAAGCCAAGGGCTTGGCTGATCTGATTGCTTTTTATCTACCTCCAGAGGAAGCTCCATAAATACCATAATTACTTTTATTACTATAAGGATGTCTCCTTACCTGCAGGAGTCTTATGATACACACCTGAAAACAGCCATTTCTTAAACCTAAAAATACTCTGTTCTTCAGGAAGGGTATTCCAAAAGCTAATCTCCCCAAGCCCGGTATTGATTTTACTCAGGGTGCTTCTAAAGTTCGCTTTGCCAGGTGTTACAGGTCCTAAGTCACAGAAGCATTTTGGCATTTTCAACTTCGCAGCATTAGAGTTAAGGATGAAGGACTTCCCATTGGTAGTATTATTAATTATGATGATTTGCTCAGCCCTTACTATGTGTTAAGCACCGTTATTATACATGTTAACCAGGTTGGACGGTCCCTGCCCCACATGGGGCTCAGTCTAAAGAAGAGGGAATCTGGCAATCTGTTGCCAAATTGTACTTTCCAAGCACTTAGTAAGTGCTCTGCACAGAATAAGCGTTCAATAAATACTATCGAGTGAATGAACGAATGAGGGAGAGGCTCCCCCATAGCTAATTCAGAGTTATTCTATGACTTGGAGAAAAGAGCAGGCAGTTTCGGCCAGTTGATCCTGTCACTTTCGCCCCTTCTGACGCAAAATGAGAAGGACATGATACCAAAGTTAGGCCATCTTTCAAACGACCGCTTTGCTAGGCAAAATCATTTGGCCACCAGCAGAGCCGTTACCCTACCGTGACTTCTGAACTGAGCTTTTCAAGCCGAGTGGGGGTAAAGAGATTATAAACTCCTCAAGGGTAAGGATCTTCAACTCTGTATCGGTGTACTCCCCCAAACGCTTAGTACAGTGCTCTGCCCACAGCTCAATACATACGATTAATTGAATCTAATTCTCCAACGGCTTTACATACACCAGGAGCTTAATGAAAACCACCGATTGATTGATAGAGCAAGATTCAAAGAGGACCTAGCCAAGTAAGATTCCAACCTACTCACACTTCCCCCACCCTTAATTTATTCCAAAAGAACCATTACACTTTATTTTCCTAAAATGATCTCTCTCTGGGTCATTCCAACTCTGATAAGCAGCTTGCCCTGAGGAGAAGAGCCCAGACTTGGGAATCAGAGGGTCTGGGTTCTAATCCCAGCTCCCACCACTTGCCTGCTGTGTGACCCTGGGCAAGTCCCTTCACTTGACCTCAGTTTCCTCATCTGTGAAATGCCTGTTCTCCCTCCTTTTAGAATGAGAATGGATCTGATGATCCTATTTCTATGCCGGCACTTACTACAGTGCCTGGCTCAGAGTAAGCGCTTAAATACCACAATCACCAGGGAAGCTGCAGGGCCTAGTGGATAGAACATGGGCCTGGGAGTCATCAGAAGGTCATGGGTTCTAATCCCAGCTCTGCCACTTGTCTGCTGTGTGACTTTGGGCAAGTCACTTAACTTTGCTGTGCCTCAGTTACCTCATCTGGAAAATGGAGACAAAGACTGCGAGCCCCACAGTGGGACAACCTGTTTACCTTTCATTCAATCGTCTTTATTCAGTGCTTACTGTGTGCAGAGCACTGTACTAAGCGCTTGGAATGTACAATTTAGCAACAGATAGAGAAAATCTCTGCCCAGCAATCTCTGACTCAGCCCAGTCTAAAAGGGGGAGACAGCAAAATGAGTAGTCAGCGCTTAGAAAAGTGCTTGGCACAGAGTAAGCACTTAGCAAATACCATACCAACAATAATAATACTAATTAAGCGGCTTGCCCAAGGTCACACACTAGACAAGTTGTGGAGCCGGGATTAGAACTCACGGCCTCTGACTCCCAAGTCCGCACTCTACAGTGTCTGGCTCTTAGTAAGCGTATAACATGCTGTAATTATTATTATTAATAGTATCATCACCAAGCCTCACTCTTGGTACCAAACTCATTAATCAATAGTATTTATTGAGTGCTTACTCCCTGCAGAGCCCCACACTAAGCAATAAGACAATAATAAGAACAGTCCTAAAACTAATAAACTCATCTCCATTTTCCAAGACTGCCTCGAAAGTTAGGCAAAGGAGCAACGTTCACTAGCAGCTTGGCTTAGTGGAAAGAACCCGGGTTTGGGAGTCAGAGGTCATGGGTTCTAATCCCAAATCCACCACATCAGCTGTGTGACTTTGGGTAAGTCACTTCACTTCTCTGGGCCTCAGTTACATCATCTGGAAGATGGGGATTAAGAGTGTGAGCCCCACGTGGGACAACCTGATTACCTTGCATCTACCTAGTGCTTAGAACAGGGCTGGGCACATAGTAAGTACTTAACAAATACCAAATTTATTATTAGTGGAAAGAACCTGGGTTTGGGAGTCAGAGGTCATGGGTTCTAATCCAGGCTCTGCCGCTTGTCAGCTGGGTGACCTTGGGCAAATCACTTGACTTCTCTGGGCCTCAGTTCCCTCATCTGTGAAATGGGGGTGAAGACTGTGAGCCCTACGTGGGACAACCTGATGACCTTGTGTCTCCCTTGGTGCTTAGAACAGTGCTTGGCACATAGTAAGCACTTAACAAATACCAACATTATTATTAATAATGAGGATGGTTATATTGCATTTATTTTAAAAAAAGGAGAGTGTGCTCTGCTCTCTGCAACAAAAGAACCCATAAAGGAGCCTTAAGTTGGGCAGGGATTGTCTGTTACCAAATTGTACCTTCCAAGCGCTTAGTACAATGCTCTGCACACAGTAAGTGCTCAGTAAACAGGATTAAATGAATGAACGTGACTCAGTGGCAAGAGCACAGGCTTGGGAGTCAGAGGTCATGGGTTCTAATCCCAGCTGTGTGACTTTGGGCAAATCACTTCTCTGGGCCTCAGTTCCTTCATCTGTAAAATGGGGATGAAGACCGTGAGCCCCATGGGGGCCAACCTGATGACCTTGTGTCTATCCCAGTGCTCAGAAGAGTGCTTGGCACTTAGTAAGCACTTACATACCATTATTATTATTATTATTATTATTATTATTATTCTCTGGGCCTCAGTTCCCTCATCTGTAAAAGGGGATGAAGACTGTGAGCCCCACGGGGGCCAACCTGATGACCTTGTGCCTATCCCAGCGCTCAGAACAGTGCTTGGCACATAGTAAGCGCCTAACAAACGCCATTATTATTATTCTCTGGGTCTCAGTTCCCTCATCTGTAAATTGGGGATGGAGACTGTGTGCCCCACGTGGGACAACCTGATGACCCCGTATCCCCCCCCAGCGCTTAGAACAGTGCTCTGCACAGAGTAAGCGCTTAACAAATACCAACATTATTATTATTCTCAGTTACCCCATCTGTAAAATGGGGATAAAGCCTGTGAGCCCCAACCTGATGACCCTGTATCCCCCCCAGCGCTTAGAACAGTGCTCTGCACAGAGTAAGCGCTTCACAAATACCACCATTATTATCATTTTGATCCTCGATCCCCAACTTCGGCCCCCATTTCTCCCTCCCGTCCTTCTGCCCGGCCCCTGCAACGACCTCGGCCCAACTTTGTCCTCCTCCACGCCGAAGAAGTGGGGGGGGGGGGAAGAGGGGAATAACAACCCCCCACGTCCCCCAGACCTCTTTGCACCCAAAAGGGTGTTTTGATGATGGTGATTTTTCTTTTCCTCCTGCAGGCTCAGCTGCCATGTGCAGTGTTGGTGGGGAAGGGGGCAGCGGGGCGAGCACATGGGCTGGCAGGCGTCGGCCCCCTCCCCCCGGCCGGTCCTTCCACCGCCACCTCTGGGGCCCCGGAACCTGAATGCCTGGCGGCCCGGCGGCGGCGCCGGACGGCGGGGTATGGCTTATCCAGAGCGCCGGGCCCCCCCTCCTTCCTCCCTCCCTCCCTCCCCCGCCGTCGCCTCCACACAAAAGCGGCTCCCCCGCCCTCCCGGGCCGCCGGGCGGCCGACGGACGGACCTCCGGCGGCCTCCCCCGCCCCGCGGCGACCCTCCCGGCGCCGCCGCCGCCGCCTCAGCGGCCGCCCGCCCTCCCGCTCGCTCACCTCGGCGGCATCCGCTGTAGCCATGGCCCGGCCGCCCCGACTCAGGCCCCGCCCCCTGCCGCCACGCGTCATCGCTCCGCCCTCTCCCCCCGCCCGGATGGACCGCGCGCGCGCCGGCCCCGCGAAGCGGCGGCGCATGCGCGCGGACAACGGGGCGCCATGGCGGCCTCCGTCTCCCTCTTTTCCGTACGACATCATGGCGGCCTCCGTCTCCCTCTTTTCCGTACGACATCATGGCGGCCTCCGTCGCGGCCCCCCCCGCCCCATTTACGCCATACGTCACGTGGTCCCGGGTGACGTAAGCGCCGCTTGGGCCTTTACCCCGCTGAGGGAGGGAGGCGGTTTGGCTCAGTGGAAAGAGGCCGGGCTTGGGAGTTTGACTCCCGGCTCTGCCCCTTGTCAGCTGTGTGACTGTGGGCAAGTCACTTCACTTCTCTGGGCCTCAGTTCCCTCATCTGTAAAATGGGGATGAACTGTGAGCCTCACGTGGGACAACCTGATCACCCTGTATCTCCCCCAGCGCTTAGAACAGTGCTCTGCACCTAGTAAGCGCTTAACAGATACCCACATTATTATTCTCTGGGCCTCAGTTCCCTCATCTGTAAAATGGGGATGAACTGTGAGCCTCACGTGGGACAACCTGATCACCCTGTATCTAACCCAGCGCTTAGAACAGTGCTCTGCACCTAGTAAACACTTAACAAATACCCACATTATTATTCTCTGGGCCTCAGTTCCCTCATCTGTAAAATGGGGATGAACTGTGAGCCTCACGTGGGACAACCTGATGACCCTGTATCTATTCCAGCGCTTAGAACAGTGCTCTGCACATATTAAACGCTTAACAAATACCAACATTATTATTCTCTGGGCCTCCGTCCCCTCATCTGTAAAATGGGGATGAACTGTGAGCCTCACGTGGGACAACCTGATGACCCTGTATCTATCCCAGCGCTTAGAACAGTGCTCTGCACGTAGTAAGCGCTTAACAAATAACAACATTATTAGTATTATTTTGCTCCAATTAACCAAACCGTTAGGCTGTGGTGACTTGATCAATTCTTCCACTCTCCACCGCTTAGCCCAGTGAAACACGAGACAAGTCGGACCGGTCAACTTTGCAGGTTCAATTGCATTTTAAGAGTTTCGCAGTGAGCGGCGTTACCGATAAATCAGTGGTATTTTTTGAGCGCTTACTGGAGCACTGTCCTATACGCTTGGGAGAGGACAATATAGCATTAGGGGTCACGTTCCCTGCCCACAGCGAGCTTACAGTTATCTTGGAACTGAAAAATAACTGCTATTACCAACCGCCAGCTGGGACTCAGGGTATTGACATGTATTATTATTTCCAGCTCCAGCTAGGAAGGATCCAAACCAGCGCACTCTGGAAAGCGCCCAAAGAAACACTCTTTAATTTTATTTTATTTTTTTCAGTTCGGTCCAGAATGGCCTCAATAAAGACTCAAGCCTACTAATTCAGGTTTAGTTGCGGTTTGAGGAAAAAGTGTTGGCCCCACCTGGATTTGGGTTCGGTTTGACTCTCTTCCCCGCCTCATAGGAATGTGGTGAGGTTTAATTTGGGGTTGGAAATGGGAGCTCGGGATGAAAGTGATGAAAATATGCAAACTGCTTTTATTCTCCTCCAGCCTCTTGCACCTGGGAGTATTGAAAAATGTTCGTGAAGCAAAATATAGAAAAGGGAGCTAACCAATTGAGAGCGAGCGTGGAAATGATTCCGAGAAGAGTAGCGTTCACCGCGATTTTATCAAAGGGGCTGAGCTTGTGGATTCCCACTGCAGTTAGAAGTGCAGGATACAACGTATAATTACACAGAAGAAAAGGAGAAATTAACTAACTGCTGAATCCTGTTTCTTTCTTTATCCTTTCTGATTCACTGACGGCTGGCGAAGGTGCCCCAGCAGGAATTCCTTTCCAAATTGTCTGATCTTTTTCCTCTCTTTGGTTCCTTTTATGTGACATTGTTGAAAATCGACTGGGGCCTTTGGTGGGGCTTAGAATTAAACCAAATGTTGGAAAATCAAACCTCAGCTGCAAAAGCAGTTCCTCTAAGCATCGCATAACCTAGTGGAAAGAGCAAGGGCCTAGGACTCAGAGGTCCTGGGTTCCAATCCTGCTCCTCCAGTTGCCAGCTGTGTGACTTTGGGAAAGTAGCTTAATTACTCTTTGCCTCAGTTTCTTCATCTTAATACCTGTTCTGTCTTCTACTTATACTGTGAGCCCCTCAACCTGATTAGCCTTATCTACTCCAGCACTTAGAACAGTGTTTGTCACAGAGTGAATCCTTAATAAATGCTTCCTATTATTGTTATTATTATTATTATTATTATTGTTGAGGCAATTCTCATCTTAGATGGGCACCCAGAAAACTACTCTTAACTAAATGTTTGTCAGTTTCAACACTGTGGACACCTCAAAAATGGGACTAATTTTCTTGGGTTGGCAAATGATGCAGTGTCTTTTTTTTATGGTATTTGTTAAGCGGTTACTTTTCATTCAATAGTATTTATTGAGCACTAACTATGTGCAGAGCACTGTACTAAGCACTTGGAATGTACAATTCGGCAACAGATAGAGACGATCCCTGCCCATTGACGGGCAAACACTGTTCTAAGCGCTGGGGTAGATAGAAGGAAATCAGGCTGGGCACAGTCCCTGCCCCACATGGGGATCACAGTCTTAAATCAGAGGATTTAATCCCCATTTTACAGATGAGAAAACTGAGGCACAAAAAGTTAAGTGACTCTCCCCACTAGACTGTAAGCTCTTTGTGGGCAGGGAACGCGTCTGCCAATGATGTTGTATTGTCCTCTCCCAAGTCCTAAGTAAGGTGCTCCGCACACAGTAAGCACTCAATAAATACCATTTATTGACGGTCACACCGCAGACAAGCGGAGGGGTCGGGATTAGAATCCAGGTCTTCTGACTTGCAGGCCCAAACTCCTCTTGGCCACAGTGCTTCTCATTTGATGAAGTAAATCCTACAGGACAGTGGCTATGTTTATCAGAAGTACAAACCAAAGTACATAATAATATTAATAATAATGATGTTGGTATTTGTTAAGCGCTTACTATGAGCAGAGCACTGTTCTAAGCGCTGGGGGAGATACAGGGTAACATAAGAGGGTTTTTATGTTGTCTTTCCCCAGGCACTTTAGGACAGTCCTCTGTACACAGTAAGTCCTCAATAAATACTATTGATGATTGTCCTGGGTTCCGTTCCCAGCTCCACCACCTGTCAGCTGGGTGACTTTGGGCAAATCACTTGACTTCTCGGTGCCTCCGTTCCCTCATCTGTAAAATGGAGATTAAGACTGTGAGCCTCACGAAGTGACCTGAGTGGAAAGAGCCCGGCCTTGGAAGTCAGAGGTCACGGGTTCGAATCCTCCTGGTCAGCTGTGGAACTTTGGGCAAGTCACTTCACTTCTCTGGGCCTCAGTTCCCTCATCTGTAAAATGGGGATTAAAACTTTGAGCCCCACGTGGGACAACCTGATCGCCTTGTATCCCCCCAACAGCGCTTAGAACGGTGCTTTGCACATAGTAAGCGTTTAACAAATGCCAACATAATTCATTCATTCAATAGTATTTATTGAGTGCTTACTATGTGCAGAGCACTGTACTAAACGCTTGAAATGGACAAATCGGCAACAGATAGAGACAGTCCCTGCCCATTGACGGGCTTACAGTCATGGTTAGTAGTAGTGGTAAGCACTTAACCAAGACCATGATGATGAGGAGAGCGCTTAGTACAGTGCTCTGCACACAGTAAGCGCTCAATAAATAGGAATGAATGAATGATGATGATGATGAAGCAGCGGGCTGCCGCCACCTCGTGGCCGCCCGCGGGAGCGCCGCGCCCGGCCCCCAGAGACGCTCCCGCCGTCACGTGCCGCCGCGCGCCGCCCCGCCCCGCCGCGCGCGCCACGCACCGAGTCCCGCCGCCAAAATAAAAGCCCCCCACCCCTCCCAACCGCCGCCACCCACGGAGACCGGCCGCCAAATAAAAGTCCGCCCCCCCCCCCCCGTAAAGTCTCTAAACGCCCACGCAAACCCCACACACCGAACTTCGCACCCAAAATCGAGGTCTACAAACACCCTCACCACACACACAGACTCACAACCCTAATGAAAGTTTCCCCCTAACACCCTCCCAACCTGCACACACAAAGACACACACAGACTCACAACCCAAATGAAAGTCCCCCTAACACCCTCCCAACCTGCACACACACACAAAGACACACACAGAGACTCACAACCCTAATGAAAGTCCCCCTAACATCCTCCCAACCTGCACACACAAAGACACACACAGACTCACAACCCAAATGAAAGTCCCCCTAACACCCTCCAAACCTGCACACACATACAAAGACACACGGACACTCACAACCCTAATGAAAGTTCCCCCTAACACCCTCCAACCTGCACACACAAAGACACACACAGAGACTCACAACCCTAATGAAAGTCCCCCTAACACCCTCCCAACCTGCACAAACACACAAAGACACACACACAGACTCACAATTCTAATGAAAGTTCCCCCTAACACCCTCCCAACCTGCACACACAAAGACACACACAGAGACTCACAACCCTAATGAAAGTCCCCCTAACACCCTCCCAACCTGCACAAACACACAAAGACACACACACAGACTCACAATCCTAATGAAAGTTCCCCCTAACACCCTCCCAACCTGCACACACAAAGACACACACAGACTCACAACCCTAATGAAAGTCCCCCTACCACCCTCCCAACCACCACAGAGACACACACAGAGACTCACAACCCAAATGAAAGTCTCCCTAACAGCTTCCCAACCTACACACACAGACACACAGAGAGACTCACAAGTAAAATGAAAGTCTCCTTACACCCTCACAACTTACACACAAACACACACAAAAACTCGCAGCCAAAATAAAAGCCCCCAAACACCCTCACAAACACCACACCCAGAGACTCACAACCCAAATAAAAGCCTCCAAACACTCTCACAACCTACACACACAGAGATTCGGAGCTAAAATAAAAGCCCACAAACACACAAAGGCACACACAGGGACTCACCACCAAAATAAAAGTCTCCTAACACCCTCACAACTCACACAGACACACGCACACAGACTCACAACCAAAATAAAAGTCTCTAAACACCCTCACAACCCACAGTGACACACACAAAGAGACCTGCAGCCACAATTAAAGTCTCGAAACACCCTCACAACTACCACACACATACACAGATTCACAGACAAAGGTGTCCTAACACCCTTACAACCAACACATACACACACACACAAAGACTCCCAACCAAAATAAAAGTCCCTTAACACCCTCACTCCACCCGAGAGATTCACAGCTAGAATAAATCTCTATAAACTCTCTCCGTCACACGGGACACAGACTCACACCTAAAATGAAAGTGTCACACACCCTCACAGCCTCCCCCCCCCCCCCCACACACACACAGACTCACAGCCAACATAAAACTCTCTAAACCCCTTCACACTACCACACACAGATTCACAGCTAAAAGAAAAAGTCACCAAACACCCTCACACAGGGGGACTCACAGCCCAAATTAGTCCTTGTAATAAGAATAACAATTATTATGGCATTTGTTAAGTGCTTATTATGTGCCAGGCACTGTTCTAAGCGCTGAGCGCGGTACTCCCTCACCACTACCACACACAGAGACACAAAGCCACTTGTCTGCTGTGTGATCTTGGGCAAGCTACTTGACTTCTCTGGGCCTCGGTTCCCTCCTCTGTAAAGCGGGGGGTGAAGACGGGGAGCCTCAAGGGGGACAAGCCGATGACCTTGTATCGACCCCAGCGCTTAGAGCAGGGCTTGGCACGTAGAAGCGCTTAACAAAGACCATCATTATTTATAGCCAATAAAAGTTCCTTACCCCCACCACGCAACTAAAATAGACTCACAGTTAAAATAAAAATCTCCAAACACCCTCACAACCACTACACGTGGGAACTCACGGCCCAAATTAAAGTCCCTCTACCCCTTCACCACCGCCACCCCAGCCAGAGCCCCATAGCCAAAAAAAGTTCCCTTTACCCCACCACACAACGAAAATAAAACTCCCCAAACACCCTCAACCACCACACAGTGAAACAAATAGCAAAAATGAAACACACACACACACAAAAGCCCCTATATACCTTCCAGCCCAAACCACCACGATATACGGCTAAAAGTTTCTAAATACCCTCAGCCTCAAAACCACCACACACAGACACACACACACACCAGAGAATAAAAGTCCACACGTGTCCTCATTCTCACAACCACACACATACATAATAAAAATCCACACGTGTCATCCTCACAACCACACACCCACATAAAAGTCCACGTGTCCTCATCCTTGCAAACACCCCCCCACACACACACATAATAAAAGTCCACACGTGTCCTCATCCTCACAGTCACACACACACAAGTCCACACTTACCCTTAACATCACAACACACACAAACCACACAATTAAAGTCCACATGTACCCTCTTCCTCACAACCACATACACATCACACAATAAAAGTCCACACATACCCTTATCCTTACAACAATAAACACACCACACAATAAAAGTCCACACGTACCCCTTCCTCACCCACATACACCACACAATAAAAGTCCACAAGTACGCTCATCACAACCATACACACACATGCAATAAAAATCCACAGGTACCCTCATCCTCACAACCACACACACACACACACCTAATAATGAAGTCCAGCCAGCCTGATGCCTTTGGGTTGTCCCAAGGAAAGAGTGTGAGCTATTATATTATTATTATGTTATTATGTTATTTTGGGTGACCCCCAAATGGGGAGGGTATAATATGACAGAGCTGGTAGACGTGTTCCTGGCTCAGTCTCTCAGTGTTCCTGTTGTCTGCTTTGTAGATTAGAAATTTAGATTAGAAATCGCAGATTAGAAACTTCTGCAGACGTGGGGGTCGCTTCTCCCCCAAGCGCTTAGTACAGTGCTCTACACATGGTAAGTGCACAGTAAATACCACTGATTGACCTCTTTCTTGTCCTGTGCCCATCGGGTAATTAGGGATAGAGGATACGAACCTCCTCTGGCACGAGGGTGATTGAAAGTAGTGAGGGAATGAAGAGGAGGTAGGAGGGAGGAAAGGTGAGGACAAAAAAAGTAAATTAAACCAAATCAAGATTCATCCTCAGTCCCCTGCCCTGGCAGGAGACTTCCCCAAATCAGTAGTATATACTGAGCGCTTATTGAGAGCAGAAGACTGCGCTAAGCACTTGGGAGAGGACAAGAGAGCCCTTCTGCAAGGCGGAGAGCCATTTTTGAAGAAGGTGGGCCAGGCTCTGAGAGGGTCGGAGCTGAGGTGGAAAAGTCCCCGAGAACTGGGCCGGGCCTTTGACCTGCCCAGGTGGTGACGGCCGGGAGATCCTCCAGATCTCAGATCGTCAGTGGCCAGTGTCGGGGACCTGACTCCCCCTCTGGAGACCACGGCCCCACCCCCGTCTCCCCAAGCCCAAGATATGAGAAGCAGGGTGGCCAAGTGGCTAGAGCCCGGGCCTGGAAATCAGAAGGATATCGGTTTTAATCCCGGCTCTGCCACTTGTCTGCTGTGTGACCTCGGACAAGTCATTTCACTTCTCTGGGCCTCAGTTCCCTCATCTGTATTATTATTATGGTATTTGCTAAGCGTTTACTACGTGCCAAGCACTGTTCTAAGCACCGGGGTAGATACAAGTTAATCAGGTTGCCCCACTTGGAACTCGCAGCTTTAATCCCCATTTTACAGACGCGGTCACTGAAGCACAGAGAAGTTAAGTGGCTTGCCCAAGGTCACACAGCAGACAAGCGGCGGAGGCGGGATTAGAATCCACGTCCTCTGACTCCTGAGCCCGTGATCTTTCCACGAAGCCACCGTAAGCCCCATGTGGGACTGTGCCCAACCTGGTTACCTTGTATCTACCCCAACACTTTTGCACACCGTCTGGTACGTAGTAAGCGCTTAACAAATACCATTTTTTAAAAAAGGACTAGAAAACAAGAACTTTATTTACACCTAGAATCTTCAGGTTGATTGTTCCATTTGGTGACGGAGGCTCAGAACTGGAGCGGGGGCGGTGGCCATTAAAAACCATTTCGTCGGATAATAAATAGTGCCAGAATCAGAAGCCGTAGAGACGGTGAGGTGCGATACAAAACCAAAGCTGTGACTCAAAGAACCGAATCTGAAACCAGCGTACAAAATACACAGGAGGGGCTGGAGGTTGCTCACGTCCATGGCTCCTCCCTCCCTCCCCGGCATAGAGCGATGCTCTCCTTCTTGGTGGGTTTCCTCCCTTCTCTGGGGATGCCTGCCCCTCACCCCATGGATGTATGGGGGTAAGGAGAAGAGGAGGAGGAAGAGAAGGAAAAGGACAAGGAGGAGGGGGAGAGGAGGAGAAAGTGGATGAGGCAGAGGACGTGGAGGAGGAAGAGAAGAAGGGAAAGAGGATGAGACAGAGGAAAGACAAGTAGATACGGTGGTAGAGGGAGAGGAGGAAGAAGACGGTAACTCAGGTCACTGAGGTTTTAAAAAAAATTCCTTCATTCTTTAGTTTAAAAAAAATACAGATCCCAGAGAGAGGTGTAGTCTCCGAGAGATGGAAGCCCTACGACAGGAGAGAAACAGATGGGGTGGTGATCCCAGCTTTAAGGGGGTGCATTGGTAGGTGGGCGGCGGGGGCAGAGAGAGGAAAGGGGGAAGGTGAAATCGGTTGGGGACGGGTGATCCCTTCCAAAGGTGGAGAAACAGAGGCAGTTGGAGTGAGAATGTCATCAATAAACAAGGACGGGGGGCGGGAGGGGCAGAGGCCATATTAAGGAGGGCAGAGTCACCTAGCAGCAGCAATCAAATGCCCATGGATATTGAGAGAGAGATGCCATCCAGTCGTAGGATGCCCGGGCACAGTGGAAACCCCAGTAAGTCTGCTCTCTTTCCACCCTGTAAACCTCACATGGAACACCAAACCCAGACCCACAGCCAGAGAAGAAAAAAAGCAAGACCCCCTTACCCCACTCTGACTGCACCCCTTGAGGGAAAGGGCATTTTTAAAGCAGGCCTATCAATTATTCCCTAACTGGCCTAAGCAAATAGTAGCAGAAGCCCACCCAGAACAAAATGCAAGGAAAGATGGACAGGCTGCAACTCAAACTCTAAGTCAAACCACGCTTATTTCCATCAAGAACGAACAGCAAGGCCCCTGCTAAATTGCAAACTCCTTGAGGCCAGGGGAGGAGGGCTTGAGAATATTTTCAGCACTTAGGGGAGGATTATTTATTAGCGTGGGAAATGGGAGGAGAAAGAAGAAGGTAGGAATGTAAGAAGAGACCTAAGCAGCAATGGGGGAAAAAAAAAAACGCCAGAGTGTGAAGCTCAACCTCAGAGCAGGACCCACACCACCTGGAGAGGAGGGAATAGCAGAGAAAGGAAACAGCAAACAGAAAGTAACAGCCAAGGCAGGAAGCGCTACATTATCGGCAGATTCTCTCCTGATCCAGAGCTTCCACACGGCAGCCTGTCTCGCCCTGGATTGATCCGGGGGCTCGGGAAGGCAAGAGGATGGATCAGAGAGGGTTTCAGCTTGGCTGCGGAGAGAAGCCGGGAGGTGGGAGAGATAGAGACAGAGCTCAGGGCAATGAAAGGAGAGGTTCCCCCTCTCACTGGATTGCAGTCTGAGGGGGCAAGAGGGAGCTGGGGCTTGCCCAAGCAGTAGGGGGAAGGATGTGCTATTAAGAAGGTGGGGCTGAAAGAGAGGATCTCGCTCCCTGACTCCACAGGGAGGACAACAGCCCCCTTTTCTTAAAACCCACAGGGCCTTGTTGTTCTCCCAGCCACCCGCTAGGTCAAGAAAACAGAGAGGCTCAAAGAGTCGCGTTTTTCAGCAAGGAGCTCCCCTTCCCGTCCCCTCTCCGAGGAGAGGCCGACGGGAGGTGAAACCCCAGAACCCGCCACCCTGCAGAGCCGACCCTGTGGGAGGGAACACCCCGCAAGTGGGTATAGATGAATATGGATGTATGTGTATAGGTGGGAGTCCGAAAGGGCAACAGGCCTAGACAAGGCCCAGGGAAAAGAACAGATAGGTGGATATGTGAGTATGTTTGTGAGAGTATGCTTGTCTATATGTATCTTTTCATATATGTGTGTGTGCGCGTGTTTGGGAGTGAGCATGCGTGACAAAGGAGGGGGGCAGTAGACATTATTGCAAGAACAGCAGGGGTCCATCCTAGGGTGGATGCCCCTGCCCCCCAATCTGACTCACCTCAGCTTCCCTCTGATCCCTTCCCTCAGCCCACTTCTGCCCTCCTTGCCCCTCGCCCATCCCTGGGCCCTCCCTCCCACCCCCTGCCTTGCTCGGGGGCAGTCGGGAGGAAGCAGGAAGAGAAAACTGACCCATTGATTCCTACATCCAACACCGTCAAGTGCCCAGGGAGAGAGTGAGGAGGGGGTGGAGAGGGACAGGGGGCAAGCAGAGGGAGGCCCCAGACAGAAATCCTTCTGGCCTTCGTCCCTGCCTTTCCCCTGAGGGGTCAGAGATCCGGGGTCGGGAACGCTCCCGGTGGACCAGAAAAGCCGGGCAGAAGCACCGGGGCTGTTGGGGGGGAACCGAGGGGAGGAGAGACAAGGAGGGAGGGCTGAGAATCCAGAAAACAGACTTCGGGTGAGAGGAGAGGTAGAGCCAGAGATACCCCAGGATGGGCAGGCGAGAGAGGCCGGAGCAGGCCACAAGCCAGTAGCATCGAGAGACCAGACAGCCCAGGCCTCCTGGCCATAAGCGGCTTCCCGGAGCAAGGGCTTCTGAGGGAAGCCACAGTTCTCCTCTCAGCTCAAGGCTGGGCTCCGTCCCCAGCGGGATCAACGCCTCAGCCCCTCAAAATCCCTTACCCGGGGGGAGTATGGCACCCAGAAAGGATCCCAGTCCTAGTCGGGGGCTAGGTGGGAGTCCCGGGAAGAGAGCGGCTGTCCCAGCGCCCAGCCCCAGGGGAATCTCCTTGCTAGTGGATGGGCAGCAGTGTGGGCCAGGGGCACCATTAAAGCTTCCACAAAAGTGAGGGGGAGGAGCTCCCATCCCCAGCCCAGTTGCCCACCACCTCTAGCAGAGAGACTAATCAGTAGCATTTCAGATAAGGCATCGTGGGCGCTTCGAGAGAAAGCGGCAAATCAACGTCAGCACGGGTTCCGGGCGGGAAGTTGAGGCAGCCGCGCGCGACCTAGGCCGGGGAGGAGAAGGAAAGGGGCCGGCGGTCCTGCTCCGGCCTCTCTTCTCCCCTCCCTGCCCGCCACCTTGGCCGGGTCGGCCTCACGGCCAGCCCCGGGGCCAAAGTCATCGGAGAAGCGCAGGGGGTCGGTGGGAGGGAGGCCGCTGAAAAGCTTCGAGGCGGCCAGGCTGGGTGAGGGGGGTGGGTGGTCCATCCGGAGCCGGTGCTAGATTCCATTGCTCAGGTTTGAATTGGCACTGCTGCAGCTCTGCTCGTAAGAAGGCGGTGCTTCTGAAAGGGAGAAGCCACAGGACACAAGAGACTCTGACGGTCTGCTCTGGGGGCTCCTCCTCTCCTCCCAGAACACTATCCCCAACCGCTAAACCTAAATTGAGGGGCCGTGGCTGCCTCTTTTTATTTTTATAGTATTTATTAAGCACTTACTATGTGCCACGCACACGGGGGTAGATATGAGCTAATCGGGTTGGACGCAGTCCTTCTCCCCACCATGGGGCTAACAGCCTTAATCCCCATTTTACAGATGAGGTCACCGCGGCCCAGAGAAGTAAAGTGACTTGGCCGAGGTCACTCAGCAGACAGGCAGCAGAGCCGGTCCTTCTGACTTCCATGCCCAAGCTCTCTCCACTAGGCCATGCTGCTTCTCAACTAGGAAGAGCCTGGGTGGTGAAGCCCCTCACCGAGGACGACTGGGTTGAGGGCATGGCAAGGGTGGCATGGGGGTAGGTATCCCAGGCAAGTCCTTGCTTTTTTTTTAATGGTACTTGAGTGCTTACTATGTGCCGGGCACTGTACTAAACGCTGGCGTAGGTAAAAGCCACAGTCCATGTCCCACATGGGGCTTGCAGTCTGAATCCCCATTTGACAGATGAGGAGACCGAGGCCCAGTGAAGTGCCTTGGCTAAGGTCATACAGCAGACAAGTGGAGGAGACGGAATTAGCGGCTCAGGCTCTTGCCCTTAGGCCACACTGCTTCCCGTGCTGATGCTAGCGGGGGCATCTCTCCCTCGGCCATCCCCTCCCTGGGCAGAGGCACTTGGCAGAGCAGCGGGGGGGCTCGGGGGCAGACAAGACTAGAAGGCGCCACCCTGAGACCGCCGAGGAGTCTCCCCACCAGGCCGCTCCAACCCCCACCGCCTTCCCCCACCTCTTCCCGGGACAGGGCGGTCAGCGAGGAGCCCCAGAGTTACTCCCAAAGCACTCAGTTAGGGACTAAAAGGCTTCAACTAGGAGCGTAAGCTCGTTGTGGGCAGGGAACATATCTGTTTATTGTTCCGTTGTCCTCTCCCAAGTGCTTAGTACAGTGCTCTGCACACAGTAAGCACTCAATAAATACGACTGATTTATGGGCACACGGTGTGACTCCAAGCACCCCCTACTCTCCTTCCCCCACCTCACATTCTGTAATTTGTTCATTTAATCTATTGATTTATATTAGTGTCTGTCTCCCCCTCTAGACTTGTGAGCCCGTTGTACACAGTAAGCGCTCGATAAATACGACCGAATGAACTTAACGAATGAATGAGCCGGCTCACCGTACGGGTAACCCCACGTGCTGTACTCGGGGGGCAGGATGAGGGAGCCGGCCGTGGGCACCGGCACCACCGTCCCATCGGCGAAATATGGCACCGTGGCCCCGGTGGACAGGCAGAGGGGCGGGCGGCCGGGGGAGCCGCCGGGCTCGGGGTCCAGCCGGGGGTCCGGGGAGCTCGGGCCGGGCGCGGGGCCGAGGGGCGGCGGCGGAGGCCGCTGCTGCGAGTGGCTCTTGGTGGAGATGGAGACGCTGTCCATGGCGGGGCGGCCCCCGGCCGCGTCCGCGTCCTCGTCCTCCGGGGGTGCCGAGGGCAGGACGGGGAGCGGCAGCCGGGAGGGGCTGACGGGCACCCGGTTCACCGCTATGTTCCCGATGAAGAGGGGAAGGGAGACGGAGACCTCGGGAGCCTTAAGAGACACCTGGCGGAGGGAGAGGACAGAGACGGGAGCCCGGGCCCCGGATTCCCTCAGCCCGGGACCGCCCCACACCCTGCCCGGCCCCAGGATTCCCTCAGGCGGGCATCGTCGCCTGGGGGCACGTGCAGGAGTGTGGCGGGAAGGAAGGGAGGGAGAAGGGACGGGCCATCTGTCCTACCTGCAGGTAGTAGTCGATGTGAATGAGGTTGCAGCCCTGAAGGATGGACTGGGGGAGGGCGGGGACGAGGATCTGTTCCCTCCACTCGGCATGCTTCCACGCCTTCACCGCTGCCCCTTCCACTTCCGCGATGGTCCGCAGGTCATAGATCCAGCGCTTCGACTTGTACGACACTTTCTGACGAGGGGGTGTGAGAGAGACAGAGACACAGAGAAAGAGAGAGCGAGAGATGTCAAGGGCCTCCCACAGCCTGCCCCATTGACGGAGCAAGGCCTGGAGAAGCAGGGGGCCCTAGCGGAAAGAGCGCCGGCCTGGGAGTCGGGAGATCTGGGTTCTAATGCCGGCTCCGTGACCTTGGGCCAATCACTTAAATTGCCTGGGCTTCGGTTTCCTCATCTGGAAAATGGGGATTGAGACTGTGACCCCCACGGGGGACAGGGACTGTATCCAACCTGATTTAGCCTGTAGCTACCCCAGTGCTCACAACAGTGCTTGGCACATAGTGAGAGTTTAACAAGTACTATTATTATTATCATCATTATTAATAAAATGGGGCACGCTAAGTCCACCGGGAAAGACTAAGCACTCAGTCCACCCATTGACTGACCAGTCTCCCCCTCTAAACTGTCAGCTCGCTGTGGGCAGGGAACGTGTCTACCAACTCTGTTCTACAGTTCACTTCCAAGCGCTTAATACAGTGCTGGGCACAGAGTAAACACTCAATAAATATCATCGATTGACGGCTCATCTTGCCATCCTCGGGGAGTGGTCAACCAGGCTGAGGATCCGTGCCTTAGTGCAGGGGTTGGGAGGTGGGGGGATTGTGGGAGGTTGGGGGCGTCTCACCTGCAGGAGGCTGGCCACCACCGTCCCCGTGTCCTTCCCCGATTTGTTCTCGATGTCCGTCTGGAGATGGATGATCTGTCCCACGACGTAGCCCTTAAGGTTCGTGGTCACGCTGAGGTTGATGCTCCCGCTCTTCACCAGCTTGTAGGAGAACTTTTTGGTCGTGGACACCGTGTTGGGGTTCTGGGGACCCAGAGCGGATGGGGAGAAGCTGGTCGGACACTCTTATTTTATTTTTAAAAGTTATTTTCATGGTATTTGTTAAGCGCTTACTATGTGCCAGGCACTGTACTAAGCAAGGGGGAAGATACAAGATAACCAGGTTGGTCACAGTCCCCGTCCCACATAGGGCTCACCGTCTTAAACCCCATTTTATGGATGGAGAAGCAGTGTAAGCTATCGGATAAAGAACGGGCCTGGGAATCAGAAGGACCTGGGTTCTAATCCCATCTCCACCACCAGTCATTCAATCAATTCATTCAATTGTATTTATTGAGTGCTTGCTGTGAGCAAAACACTGATCTAAGCGCTTGGGAGAGTACAATACAACAATAAACAGACACATTCCCTACCCACCCGAGCTGACAGTTTATCATTATTATTACTATTATTATAGATGAGGTAACTTGGGCACGGAGAAGTGAAGTGACTTGCCCAAGTTCACAGGGTGACTTTCACAGCAGATATGTGGCAGAGCCAGGATTAGAATCCACATCTTTCTGACTCCCAGGCCCATGTTCTATCCATTATCCAACGCTTAGTACAGTGCCTGGCACATGGTAAGCATTTAACAAATACCATAATAATAATGATTATTATTATTAGGCCACGCTGCTCTTCCTGGAAGAGAGTTCTAGATCCTTCATTTTCCCCTAAAACGATTGAAACCAAGCAGATGGATCCTGTTCCCTCCCAGACCCACCTCCCCAACCCCCTCACCTCGATATCGGGGATGTCATTGAGGTTGAGGGGACAGAGGATATAGAAGACCTTGTTGCACTTGTAATCTTTGGAGAAGCGCGGAGTGTCTATCACTGCTCGCACCTGGTGGATGACCTTCCCGAATGGACCTTCAAATGACGTCGGCGCCGTGGCTGGAGGAAGGAAGGGGAGGGACACTCCAAACTCTCACCTTGGGTTGGGAGGGCCAACCCTCTGTCAAACAATCAATCGGCGGTATTTATCGCGTGCTTCCTGAACGCAGAATACAGAACCAAGCTCTCCAGTACTCTGCACGCATTAAGCGCTCGGGAGAGGACAGGATCAATCAGTGCTATTTATCGAGCACTTACTATGTGCAGAGCACTGTTCTAAGGGCTTGGGAGAGTACAATAAAACCCAATTAGCAGATATGTTCTCTGCCCACAATGAATTTACAACGGAGCACGCTAAGCGCCCTCTCCATGTTCCTTTAAGTCCCCTCCTACTGATTCCCCCCTCACTCTCATCGCAATTATTCATATTAATGTCTGTCTCCCCTTCTAGATTGTAAACTCATTATGGGCAGCGAACGGGTTTGCGCATGCTGATGTACTGGACTCTGCATGCCATAAGAGCTCAATAAATACTACCAATTGATTGAGTTGGTACACAGGATCCCTGCCCTCGAGGAGCTTACGGTCTCCCCCTTTTTATTTTTAGTGTGAGGCCCCAAGGGATTCATTCATTCATTCAATCGTACGTATTGAGCGCTTACTGTTTGGGTGAATACAAGCAAATCGGGTTAGACACGTGAGGCTCGCAGTCTCAATCCCCATTTACCAGATGAGGGAACTGAGGACCAGAGAAGTGAAGCGACTTGCCCGAGGTCACGCAGCAGACAAGTGGTAGAGGTGGGATTAGAACTCTTGACCTTCTGATTCTCAGGCCTTGCTCTAGCCACTGCACCATGCTGCTTCTCTAAGTTCTTTGACCTCAAGAACACATAGTCTCTTCCCTTGTATGACCCCGACTCCCCTGGCAGGGTCTGGGGAAAAGGGGCCAGAAAGGGTAGGATTGGTGTCAGGGGAGTCTCCACAGCACCTTGGGACTTACCTGGTAGGAGGAACTGGAAGGGAAAGGTGTGTTCCCCAGCCGACAGTGTCCCTGCAAACACAAAGGGACAAACACACACATTTTTGTTTTTGCAGTATTTGTTAAGCGCTTAATCATAACAACAGCTGTGGTATTTGTTAAGCACTTATTATGGGCCAAACACTGTACTGAGCACTGGGGTGAATACAAGCAAAAGAGGTTGGACCCAGTACCTGTCCTACGTGGGGCTCACAGTTTCAATCCCCATTTTTCAGATGAGGGACCTGAGGCACGGAGGAAGTGAAGCGACTTGCCCCAGGTCACACAGCAGACAAATGGCAGAGCTGGGATTAGAACTCATGACCTTCCGACTCCCAGGCCTGTGCTCTATCCACTACACCGTGCTCAGTGCCAGGCACTGAACTAGGCTCTGGGGTAGTGCTTAGAACAGTGCTTGGCACATAGTAAGCGCTTAACAAATACCATTATTATTATTATACAAGTTAAGCAGGTTGGACCCGGTCCCTGTCCCACACGTGCTCACAGTCTTATTCCCCATTTTATGGATGAGGGAACTGAGGCCCAGAGAAGTGATGTGACTTGCCCACGGTCACACAGCAGACGAGTGGCAGACCCGGGATTAGAACCCAGGTTCTTCTGTCTCCCAGGCTCGTTCTCGATCCACTGGGCCACGCTGCTTCTGTCCATGTCTTTAAATTATATATAATTTTTTTAAAAAAAGTGCTGTGGGGTGGGGGGTGGGACGATTTCGTCTCTCTAGCTGCTAACCCCTTATGTCAACCGAGCGCTGAGTACACAGCGAGTGTTTAACAAATACCACGGTGATGACTGTCGGCTGCAGAAGCCAGACCACTTCGCCTCAGCTCCTTGTTGCCCGTTTCCAAAGCCCTGAGCCAAAAGCCACCCTGCCAGGCCTCGCCAGTTCCCACGGGCTCCGGCCTCGTGATCGAGGTCTCAAGCTAACATTTGGGGCCGCACATTTAGAAACTGAGCATTCTGTATGTTTAAAAGGTTTCCTCAAATAGCACAGGGTTCTTATTTTTAACCCTCCGAGGCGGTTTCGGGAGAGACGGGAGGGGCTGCGTCCCTCCGAGGCCCAGCTGGGCGGAGGGTCTGTTGGTACCGCCCGACTACGGGAGGATGCTCGCGGGCGATCTCGGGGTGCTGGGAGGAGGGGGTGGACCGAACCCCAGAAGCAGCGGGCGGTCCGCTCTGGCTACCATCCCCTCGGAGGCCGGCCAGACATGGATCGGCGAGCGGAAGGATGCTTCTCGGCCAATCAGTCGGGGCTATCTATTGAGCGCTTTCTGCGTGCAGAGCGCTTGGGAAGGTACAAGACAACAGGGCTGGCAGACACATTCCCTGCCCACAACCAGCTTCCAGTGTAGAGGGGAAGACAGGCGCTAATAGAAAGAAAGAAATGACAGATGTGGAGGTGAGTGCCGTGCGGCTGAGGGAGAGCCAGTGGCCTGACCCCTATGGGAATGGCCGCCAACTCGGGACGGGGAAATCAAGGCCGGGATACGAGCCGGCCTCCCCGTTTTAAAGGAAGAGACTCTAGGGCCAAGCTAGGAAATGGCTGAGGTCACTTGAAGGTAGCAAAACTATCCCTCCTTTCCTCTCAGCCCTATTCAATTCAATTCAATTGTATTTATTGAGAACTTACTGTGTGCAGAGCACCGTACTAAGCACTGAGAGAGTACAATTCAACAACAAACAGACACATTCCCTGCTCGTAACAAGCTTATGATCTAGAAAGTGCAGCCCATGGAGGCTTGTGCTGCCTTTTTCGGGGAAGGAGTAATACTGCCCAGGTCCCCCCAGCTTTTACATTCACAGTACTGTTTCCTCACCCCCTGCTCTCTTCCAAAAATAGTGAAGTTTTTTATGGTATTTGTTAAGCACTTACTATGTACCAGTCACTGTACTAAGCGCTGGGTAGATAGAAGATAATCACGTCGGACCAAGTCCTTGTCTCACATGGGGCTCCAAACCTTAATCTCCATTTTACAGATGAGGTGACTGAGGCACAGAGGAGTGAAGTGACTTGCCTAAGGTCACACCGCAGGCAAGAGGCGGAGACGGAATTAGAACCCAGGTCCTTCTGCTTCCAAGCCCGTGCTCTATCCACTTCTCTATCTGTTCTCCCTCTGCCTTAGACTGTGAACTCCATGTTGGACCGGGTCTGGGTCCGATCTGATTATCTTGTACCAATGGAGCGCTTGGTTCACATAGTAAACTCTCAATAAATATGAGTGATAGATTGATTGGGTGCTTATTCAGTGCACAGCATTGCACTAAATGCTTGGGAGTTCTTTCTCTCAGGGCGTACTACCTCTCAGCAAGAGCCAGCACGAGCCGGAAGATTGGGGGCCTGGGTTGGAATCCCAGTTTCATCAACTGCCTGTTGGGTGACTCTGCCTCAGTTTCCTCACAGGTAAAATAGGGATTAAATACCTCTTTTCTCTCCCCACCTGAGCCCCAGTGGGACACGGATTAGTCCAACCTATCTTTCATCTACCTCAGTTCTTAGCTCAGAGAAGCAGCACGGCCTAGTGGAAAGAGCCCAGGCCTGGGAATCAGAGCACCTGGGTTCTACTCCCAGCTCTGCCAATTGCCTGGAGGGTGACCTTGGGCAAGTCGCTTCACTTCTTAGGGCCTCAGTTTCCTCATCTGTAAAATGTGCATTCCCAATGTCCCCCCAACCTCCTACTTAGGCTGTGAGCTCCATGTGGGACAGGGACTATGTAAAAAATGGGGAGTCCCTCACCCGGGACACCCTGATTCCCTTGTATCTCCCCCAGCGTTTAGAACAGTGCTTGGTACAGAGTAAGCGCTTAACAAATACCATTATTATTATATTAACTAATATCTACCCCAGCACTTCAAACGGTGCTTGACACATAGCAAGCACTTTCCAAATACCACAATTATTATTATTACTATTATTAAAAATGGGGAACCAGAAAAGCCAAAAAAAGTGATTTTTAGGGAAATCTAGACAGTAAACCCGTTGTGGGCAGGGAACGTGTCTGCCAACCCTGCTGTATCGTACTGTCCCAGGCACTTAGCCCCAAGCTCCGCACGTAGTAAGCGCTCAATAAATACCACGGATGACGACAATCCCCTCCGTCCTCATATCTTCTTAATTACTCTTCCCTCTTCAAAGTCTTATTGGAGGCCCGTCTCCTTCAGGAAGCTTTCCCCGACTAAGCTCCCTTCTCCTCTTCTTGCGCTCCCTTGCGCGTCACCCTGTCTTGCTCCCTTCATTCATCGCGCCCCCTCCCAGCCCCGCAGCACTTAAGTCCTTATCCGTAATTTATTTATTTATCCTCGTGTATTCATTTATGCTCTCCCACTCTAGACCGCGGCTCAACGAGGGCGGGGAATGCGTCGGTCATATCGGCATAGGGTACTCTCTCGAGTGCTCAGTACAGCGCTCTGCACCCAGTAAGCGCTCGCTCCATAAATCCGATCGGCTGACTGATGCCGGAAGGCAACAGGTGATTCATTCTCCGTCACCTGTCCGGTGTCACCAGCCCCTCCCACACACACACACACCCCCCCCCCCCGGCTGGGCAGAGAGCACCGCTTCCTGATTGTGTGAGAGTCACAGGCACAGGTCACTAGCCCTGGCCCGGGGCCAAGGGGCAGAACCGAGAAAACAGGTTTGCCGTGCTTGCGTAGCGTCCCCGAGTCACGAGGTCCCTGGAGGAACCCCTCTAGACTGTTATGGGCAGGGAATGGGTCTGTTTATTGTTGCGTGGTCCTCTCCCAAGCGTTCAGTACAGTGCTCTGCACACAGAAAGCGCTCAATAAATACAACTGAACCCTGCTGGGTAGGACTCAAACCGAGCAGCCAGCAGACTTCCTCGGGACAAATTCAGCCAGTCCCTACCCACCCCTCGGCCCTGGTCTGTGCCCCGAGCGGCGATAATAATGCTGATAATAATGTTGATGATGGCATTTGTTAAATGCTTACTACGTGCAAAGCACTGTTCTAAGCGTTGGGGTAGATACAAAGTAATAAGGTTATCCCACGTGGGGCTCACAGTCTTAATGCCCATTTTCCAGATGAGGTAACTGAGACAGAGAAGTTAAGTGACTTGCCCAAAGTCACCCAGCTGACAAGCGGCGATAAGAACTGTGATATTAAGCCTTAACTACGGGACAAGCGCTGTGCTAAGCACTGGGGAACATACAGTACGAGCCGACGCAGCCTCTGTCTCACGTCAAGGTTTTACAGCCTAAGGGTAGGGGAGGACGACAGGTATTTCATTCCCATTCTATAGATGAGGAAATCGAGGCACAAGCGAGTCAAGTGACGTGCCCAAGGTCACACAGCAGGCGAGAGGCGGAGCCGAGATTAGGAATCCAGGTCGCCTGACTCCCAGGTCGGGGCTATTTCCACTAGGCCATGGGCTACCCTCACCAAAAAGGGAGGAAACTGAATCGGGGAAGTTACAAGTTTTAATCTTTTCTTCTCTTCCTCACTGTGGGCATGGCATATGTTCATTTATTGTTGTATTGTCCTCTCCCAAGCGCTTAGTCCAGTTCTCTGCACACAGGAAGCGCTCCATAAATAGGACTGGCTGACTCAACGGTGGTCTAGTCCAGACACCGCAGTCAGTACATAGCTGCCCTTTATAGGCCCCAGCTGCATGCCGCCGGGCGAGTCACTTCTCCGTGCCTCAATTTCTGCATCTGTGAAAGGGGGACTCAGTACCCACCCTCCCTTCACACCCTTAGGCTTTGAGTCGCGAGGGAGACAGGTTGTATCTGGTCATCCCGGCTCAGTGGAAAGAGCCTGGGCTTGGGAGTCAGAGGTCGTGGGTTCTAATCCCGGCCCCGCCACTTCTCTGCTGTGTGACCTTGAGTAAGTCACTTAACTTCTCTGTGCCTCAGTTACCTCATCTGTAAAATGGGGATTAAAAAGAAAAACGCAAAACTGTGAGCCCCACGTGGGACAACCTGTTTACCTTGTATCTACCCAGCGCTTAGAAGAGTGCTTGGCACAGAGTAAGCGCTTAACAGATACCAAAATTATTATCATTATTATCTCTGGTAGACTCATCCGAGGTCACCCAGCGGAAAAGTGGCGGGGCCGGAATTAGAACCCAAGGTCTTCCTGACTTCCAGGCCCGGGCTCTACCCGCTTAGACCACACTGTTTTCCCTGCCCCTTACGCTGGGAGCCCCACGCGGGGCAGGGGCTGTGCCCGACCCGACGATCCTGCATCCACCTCGGTGTTTAGGACAGTGCTCGGCACATAAGCTTCCCAAAGAGCGCAGTTATTGTGGATAAACCTCGGCGGCCTGCTTCCGGCTTCCACCCCTCCCAACCCCTCCGGCCTCGGCGGGAGTTAACCTTTGTCGGCCAGGGAGAGTGTGCTGTTGAAATACGGCTCTTCCACGGTCCAGGCGGTGTCGTTGATCTTGTTGGACACTCCACAGGAGCCCATGCAGGTCACCTTGATGGCTGCGGGACAAAGCTTCGGTCAGGAGAGGCTGAGGGAGGAAGGATTCCCCTCAGAGACCTGGTTCCTCCCCTGCCTTTTTCCCCCTGGGGAGCGGGACCACCAGGTCTGGGATCTAGTCCTTGCCTGCCGGGTGACCTTGGGTAAGTCACATACCCGCTCTGGGCCTCGGTTTCCTCATCTGTAGAATGGGGAGAAAAAAATCCCTGTCCTCCCTCCATCTTAGAACGCGTGTGGGACGGGGACTGTGCCCGACCTAATTGTAACCCAAGAGCTCAGTCCTCCGTTTAGACTGTGAGCCTGTTGTTGGGCAGGGATTGTCTCTATCTGTTGCTGAATTGTACATTCCAAATGCTTAGTACAGTGCTCTGCACATAGTAAGTGCTCAGTAAATACCACTGAATTAAATGAATGACCACTGTAAACTGTAAGCTCCATGTCTGTGAGAAGCAGCATGGCCTAGTGGATGGTGTCCGGGCCTGGGAGTCAGAAGGTCGTGGGTTTTACTCCCAGCTCTGCCCCACGTCTGCTGTGTGATCTTAGGCAAATCACTTCACTTCTCTGGGCCTCAGTTCCCTCATCTGTAAAATGGAGATTAACACTGTGAGCCCCATGTGGGACAGGGACCATGTCCAACCCCACTATCTTATATCTATCCCAGCGCTTAGAACAGTGCCTGGCACATAGTAAGTGTGTAACAAATACCACAATTATTATTATTATTGTTCTCTGTGCCTCAGTTACCTCATCTGTAAAATGGGGATTGAGACTGAGCACCCTATGCAGGATAGGGACTAGGAGAAGCAGCGTGGCTCAGTAGAAAGAGCCCGGGTTTGGAAGTCAGAGGTCATGGGTTCCAATCCCAGCTCTGCCACTTGTCAGCTGTGTGACTTTCCCAAAGTCACTTAACTTCTCTGAGGCTCAATGACTTCATCTGTAAAATACCAGAATTATTATTATTACCTACTCTGTGAGGCTCTTCCGGGAGCTTAGGCCAAGGTACCCAGGGTACACAATAAACTCCACGTTCCCTGAGGCAAGGATTTCCATCTCTTTTGGAACTCCCCCAAGTGCTCAGTCCAGTGCACAGTGACATCAAAAAATGACTTATTCAAGGTCACCTGGCAGGTAAGTGGCTGAGCCGAAATTGGAACCCAGGTCTCCTGAGGCTCAATCACGTGCTCTTCCCATTCTGACCTCTCCAAGCACTTGGTACAGTGCTCTGCACAAAACAGGCACTCAATAAATGTGATTCGCTTAGTGAGGGGCTTGGCACATCATGGTCTGGTGGCAAGAACCCAGGTTTGGGGGTCAGAGGACATGGGTTCTAATTCCAACTCTGCCACTCATCTGCTGTGTGACCTTGGGCAAGTCACTTCACTTCTCTGTGCCTTAGTGACCTCATCTGGCAAATGGGGATGAAGACCGTGAGCCCCACGTGGGACGACTGATCACCCTGTATCTACCCCGGTGCTTAGAACGGTGCTTGGCACATAGTGAGCGCTTAGCAAATACCTTGATGATGATGATTATTATTGAGCACTTGGTGTGCAGAACACTGTACTAAGTGCTTGAGAGGGTACGATGTAACAGAGTAGGCAGATACGTTCCCTGCCAAAAAGGATCTTAGTACGTGCTTAACGAATACCACCACGATTATCATCATTAGGTGCTCCATCAGGCTGTTCTGCATTCCTCAGCCTCCCGGAGAAAACGCAAAGGAATATTCTTCCCCCTCCCTCCTTCCTGGCTTTCCAGATTCCGTGAGGGGGGGAACACCCCGCCCCGCGGCCCAGAAGCCCAGTTGCCGGTCACTCCGCCCCGGGAGCCAAAGGCCACAAGGCCCGACCTCTGACCCGAGAGGAGAGCGCTTGGAGTGTCTGGAGGGGCCGTGTGGCTAGCCGGTCACCCCAGTGCCCCACCCGTGGCCGGCTGGAAAGAAGGAGCCTCTCTCGGTCCGCCCCACCCGCGGTACGGGGCCGAACTAGCTGCCGGGAGCCAAGGCTCTGGTTTCCTCGACCCCACAAAGAGGCCTTTATTCCCCAGACAAGTCTCCTCCTTTTCCAGACACCGGGGCGGGAGTGGGGAAGGAGAGAATCCCCCCACCCATTCATTCATTAGTATTTACTGAGCACCTGCTGTGTGCAAAACACTGTACAAAGCGCTTGGGAGAGGACAACGTACCAAGAAACAGACATATCCCCTGCCCACAACGAGTTTACAGTTAGAGGCGGGGAGACGGACGAGAACAGAAATAAATAAATGACAGATATGGACAGAAGTGCCACGGGGCTGGGAGGGGGGAACCGCAGAGAAGAGGAAAGGGGGGAGCTTAGTCAGTCACCCACTGCTGGATCATTCATTCATCCAGTCGTATTTATTGAGCGCTTACCGGGTGCAGATCACTTGGGAGAGGACAATACAGCCTGTGGCCTTTGCCCTCCTGCAGCTCAGGAGACTGAGACCCGACTGATTCTTTCCTCATCGCCCCCCACCCACTCCATGTCTCACCGTGAGCTGACACCTTCTATAGGTGTGGGGAAAGGGATTGAAAAAGGATGTTGGGGGGCAGGGTAAGCGTTTGGGGTGCACAAATACAGCTGGGGAGAAGAAAAGGGGCTAAGCAAGGGTGTGTAGGTGGTGTGTGTGTATATATCCAGCTGGGGAGAGGAAAAACGGCTGAGAAAGGGTGTGTGTTTGTGTGGGGTGTGCATATGCAGCTGGGGAGAGGAAAAGGGAATGACAAAGGGTGAGTGTGTGTGTGTGAGTTTGTGCTGCACATCCATACAGCTGGTGGGGAGGGGAACCAGGGCTGAGAGGGTTTTTGATCCCTAAAACCACTCCAACATTTGCAAGTCCTCCCGCTGGTCTCCCGGGCCACGTTCCCAATCCAGCTGGGAAGGGGGCCGGTGGAGAAGGAGCCCTGCGCAGTGCCCCAGATAGTGTGTTTTTGTTTGTTATTTTGGACAACGCCGCTGAATTGTCCAACAGATCTTAGGTATCTGAGGAGAGGTGGAGCTGCTTTAGCAGCTGCCATTTTTCTCGCCCCTATTAGACGTCCTTCCCGGCCACTGCTTCCTCCTCCCCTACTCTCCCACGGGCTCCAATGGGGGGCTCCCAGGCCATAGAGTTCACCTTTGGGGGTGCGTTGGGGAAGGAAGGATTCAATGCGAGACCTCTCCCACCGCTCCCCAGCTTCGGCCGAACCTGTGCTCACCCGAGGAGTGACCTTGGTCGGCCTGTTGGATTTGCCCAAAAGGCCCAGGACTGGTTTTCATTCATTCGATCGTATTTATTAAGCACTTAACTGCGTGCAGAGCACTCTACTAAGCTCTTGGGAAAGTAAAATACAACAATAAACAGTGACGATCCCTGCCCATAATGAGCTCACAGTCTAGAGGGACTGGTTTGTACCAGTAGTGTGGCTTAGGAGACACAGCCGGAGGCTGGGAGTCAGAAAGTCCTGGGTTCTAATCCTGCCTCCGCAACATGTCTGCTCTGTGACCTTAGGCAAGTCGCTTCACTTCTCTGGGACTCAGTGACCTCATCTGTACCGTGGGGATCAAGAGGGGGAGCCCCATGTGAGACAGGGACTGTGTCCAACCCGATTAGCTTATATTTACCCCAGTGCTTAGTACAGTGCCTGGCACATAATACCACAATAAACAATGATAATAGCAGAGACTGTATCTGTTGCCGATTTGTACATTCCAAGCGCTTAGTACAGTGCTCTGCACATAGTAAATGCTCAATAAATACTATTGAATGAATGAATGAAAGGTATTTGTTAAGAACCATAAGGCAAGCACTGTACTAAACACCGGACTAGAGAGATGATGATCAGGTTGGACAAAATCCCTGCCCCACACATTCAAAGGAGGATAGAAAACAGAACGCCCACTTCACAGGAAACTGAGCCCTAGACAACTGATGTGACTTGCCTAGTGTCACCCAGCAGAGAAGTGGTGGAGCCGGAATTAGAACCCAGGCCCAATGACTCCCGACCCCGGGGTCTTTCCACCAGGCCATTTTCTCACAGATACTTATGAATACTTTGTCAGAGCAACTGCGAAAGGGAGGATCGGGAGGGAAAGTCTGCCCTCCTCTAGCTCCCAAAGCAGTAAATATCCGGCAGATAGACAGCACAGATAAGGAGACACAGGAAAGTCCCCACCCAAAAGCACGTCAGAATTGAGTCAGCTTCTTTGTTCTGGGCCTCTTAGGTTAGCTAGACAGGCTCAAGCCGAACCCAAACCGGCCCCTCCCACCCGAGGCCTTTGCTGCCCGACAGGCCAAATTCCAGGAGCGAGCGGGATTCAAGGGGGATGAGATTCAGACACTCCATCTGTAAAAGCCTGCTTAGGGAGAGTCGCTTGTTGGAAACGTTTCCACCCTGTCCAGTGGGAGACCCTTGGTGCCAATTAGGAAGCGAACGCAAACAAAATGGAAGAGGAAGTGGCTTCCCTTCAAAGGGCGCTGAACCCACACTCAAACCTTCTGCTCCTTCCCATCAGACTGGAAGCTCGCTGTGGACAGCGAACACGTCAAGCAACTCCGTTACATTGTACTCCCCCACGGTGAACGCACTGTAAGGGCTCAGTAATGTCAGACAGCTGGGACATTTGCTCCTTAGGCCTGGGAGTTGGGGAATTCTAATCTTGGCTCTGCCACGTGCCTGCTGTGTGACCTTGGGCAAATCACTTGCCTGTTTCAGTTTCCTCATATGTAAAATGGGGATTAAACACCTGTTCTCCCTCCCCACATGAGCCCAGTGCAGGACCTGATCATCTTGATTCTAACTCAGTGCTTAGTGTAGCGCTGGGAACCCAGTGCTAAAGCACCACAATTATTCTTCTGATTCTTTTTTCTTCTTAATCAGGGGGCAGAACAAGAACTCCCTAATGCTCCAATCGGAGGCTCGGCAGTTTGCTGCTGTTTCCATTTTAGGTTTAGAAAAATTGGATGTCAGCAACTCCTATCCCAAGAGGAGAAAGCATCGACGGCTGAGACCCCTCAACGCCGCAGGTTCATTCACTCATTCAAATCCTATCTATTGAGCGCCTGCTGCGTGCAGAGCACTGTTATAAGTGCTTGGGAGAGTACAATAAACAGACACATTCCCTGCCCACAACAAGTTTACATTCTTGAGGGGGAGACAGACATTCATATAAATAAATCAATGACAGATCTGGACCTAAGTGTTGTGGGGCTGGGAAGGGGGGATGAATGAAGGGAGCGAGTCGGGGCGATGCAGAAAGGAGAGGGAGAAGAGGAAAGGAGGGTGCAGTCAGGGAAGGCCTCTTGGAGGAGATGGGCCTTTAGTAAGGCTTTGAAGCGGAAGAGACTGATTGTCTGTCGGATATGAGGTGGGAGGGCATTCCAGGCCAGAGGACAGGATGTGGGCGAGAGGTTGGCGGCGAGATGGAGGGACAGTGAGATGGTAGGCATTAGAGGATCGAAGCGTGGGGGCTGGGTTGGAGTAGGAGAGCAGCCAGGTGAGGTAGGAGGTGAGGTAGGAGGGGACAAGGGGCAGGTGAAACCGGAATCATCGGTGCGGATACCTAGCTGAGCCCACCCAGGCACCGACATCTCCACCCACAGACGACGGACAGCTCTTTTGGCGACCTGTTTCCTAAATGATTTTTTTCGAACCAGTTCTTCATTTTAAAATGAAACTCTGAAAAACGCCAGGCGCTCAGAAATCGGCAGGAGCTTTGACTGC
The DNA here is from genome assembly GCF_004115215.2 of Ornithorhynchus anatinus. Taxonomy (NCBI): domain Eukaryota; kingdom Metazoa; phylum Chordata; class Mammalia; order Monotremata; family Ornithorhynchidae; genus Ornithorhynchus; species Ornithorhynchus anatinus. Next base: position 3,490,752 of record NC_041752.1, on the reverse strand, counting down.
TGAGAGATTATGTTGGAATTTAATTCCTCTCGACTGTAAACTCACTGTGGTCAGGGAAAGTGTCTACCAAACCTACAACCTGATTACTTTGTTTCTACCCCAGCACTTAGAACAGTACTTGGGACATAAGACTGCTATGTGACCTCGGGCAAGTCACTTCACTTCTCAGGGCCTCAGTGACTTCATCTGTAAAATGGGGATTAAGATCGTGAGTCCCATGTGGGACAGGGACTGTGTCCAACCTAACTACCTTGTATCTACTCCAGCGCTTAGAACAGTGGTTGGCACACACTAAATCCTTAACAGGAACCATTATTATTAAGCACTCAGGAGCGTACAGCAGAACAATAAACAGACACATTTCCTGCCCATAAAAAGCTTGCAGTCTAGAGGGACGGACATTAATATTAAAAAACGACAGATACATACGTAAGTGCCATGAGGCTGGGAGGGGGAATGAATAAAGGGGAAGGGGCTCCGCACGCAGAAAGTGCTCAATAAATACGATTGATCGATCGAAATGGATTCCATTTTGACAAGAGTCTTGGGGTGGAAAGGCCAACTATGAACCTCTAAAGCAAGCAGGGAAGTTCCATCTTCAAGGTGAAGCTCCCTCCCCAAGCCCTGCCTTTCTTGAGGCTGGGAGCCTAGAGGGTCTGAGCTACATAAATCTCCCCCCTTCTAGACTGTGAGCCTGGTGTGGGCAGGGATTGTCTTTCTCTATTGCCAAATTGTACTTTCCAAGCGCTCCGTATTAATTAAGCGCTCGGAAGATACAACATAATCAGGGTGTCCCACAGGGGTTCACGGTCTAAGGGAACACAGGTACAGATGAGGAAGCCGAGGCCCAAAGAAGAGAGATGACTTGCCCAAGGTCACACAGCAAGCCAGTGGCAGGGCCTAGATTAGAAACCAGGTCGTCTGACTTCCAGGCCCTGTACTCTTTCCAAGAGGCCTCGGACCTGAGTCTTGGGGAAAGAGAATCTGAGAGGAGCACGGCCCAGTGGACAGAGCCCAGGCCTGGCAGTCAGGAAGATCTGGGTTCTAATTCCAGCTCCGCCACTTGCCACTTACCTTAGGCAAGTCCCTTCACTTCTCCAGGCCTCAGTGCCCTCATCCATCAAATAGGGATGAAGACCGTGAGCCCCATGTGGTACAGGGACTGTGTCAAACCCGATTAACTTATATCTACCACAGCGCTTCATACAGCGCCTGGCAAAGCAAGTGTTTAAGAAATACCATTATAAAAAAGGATGGGATTCTTGGCCTATTTGCCCACTCTCCCCGGTGCCAGTCGTGTTACTGCTAGGGCCCAGAGCACAACGAAAGCGGGGGGCGGACAGGGACGCTGCACGTCGCGCCGTGACCTCAGCTTCACCCCGCTGCCGGGCCTCCGTGACCCAGCAGGCCGTGGCCACGGTAGCAGATTTTCGGGATTCCTGTCGGACCCGTCCGTCTCGCCTAACGGCCCGGGCGACTCTTGGGCGGTCGGAAACCTTCCCCTCTGAGGTCACGGCCCCGTTGGCCCTCCCCGACTCGAGGAGTCAGAGCCAGACCCACCGAGACCCGTTGACCAACCCTGTGTTCTTTTCACCGGACCAACAGCAGAGTTTAGGAGATGCCAGAAGGAGAAGGAGGATTTAAGGAACTGGGCCAGGGCCCAAACAAACTGGTTTTCTTCCACCCAGTGTCCCGGTGGATTGGCCGCTCCAACTCCACACCCACAAGCCATCACCGCGTCAGCCAGGTGCCCCCTTCTAAACCCAGCTGGGCTCGGAGGGTGGAGGGGATCTGCCTGAGACTCCAGGAACTCCTTGATGGACGAGAAGCAGCGTGGCATAGCAGATAGAGCCCGGGCCTGGGAGTCAGAAGCTCATGGGTTCTAATCTCGCCTCCGCCACATGTTTAGAACAATGCTTGGCACTTAATAATCACTTAATACCATAATAACAATTATTATTACTTCACTTCTCTGTGCTTCAGTTCCCTCATCTGTTAAATGGGGATTAAGATGGTGAACCCCACACGGGACAGGGACTGAATCCAACCTGATTATCTTGTATCGACCCCAGCGGCAGTTAAACCAGGGCCTGGCACATAGTAAGCGCTTAATAAATACCAGTTAAAAAAAAAGTAGACTACAAACTCCCTGGGGTTTGGGAATCACACCTATTTACTCTATTGAACTCTCCAACTGGCTTCTCCCGGAAACCTGGAAAACTGCAGAGAGGCAGCTGCACCCTTGACACAATTTCCCTCTTAGGGATGCCCCACCCCTGACCACCCCGGGTGTCTACACACCCTTAATTTGGATTTCTGCTAGTCCAGGGAGGGCATCTGCCCACAAAGTGACCAGGAAAGGGGAAGATGAAAAAATTAAGCCTCTTTATTGTGCAGGATCTTTGGGTCTGGTTTCAGATCCCCACAATCCACAATCCAAGAAACTCAATCCGTCTCATCCCATAACAAAAGGCGGTGGACGTCCCGGGATCCTCACCGGCCGCAAAAGACAACTTTCTCCCGAAAACTTTTGGGTGAGAGAAGCAGTGTGGCCTGGCGGACAGAGCCTGGGCCTGAGAGGCAGAAGGACCTGGGTTCTAATCCTGGCTCTGCCACTAGTCTGTTGTTTGACCCCGGGCAAGTAGCTTCACGTCCGGCGCTTAGTACAGTGCCCGGCACAAAGTAAGCGGTTAACAAATACCATAATTATTAATTACTATTCTCTGGGCTCAGTTACCTCATCTGTAAAATGGGGAATCTATACCTGCCTCCTTCCTGCTTAGACTGTGAGCCCCATGTGGGACCTGTACTAAGCCCAGCTCTTAGTACAATGTTTGACACACAGTAAGCATTTAACCATTAAAAAAACCCACCCAATTATTATTATTACATCTGAGATCCCCCCAAGAGACTTGAAGTTCCAGAAATCCCTACTTTTAAACAGTGGCAGAGACCCAGAAGCTTCAGCTTCTCTTCTGGATAGGGCAAGTCATTTCACTTCTCTGGGCCTCACTTATTTCATCTGTAAAATGGGGATTAAGACCGTGAGTCCCATGTGGGATATGGGAGTCGTCCAACCTGATAACCTTGCATCTACCTCAGTGCTTAGTACAGTGCCTGACACACAGTAAGCGCTTAACAAACACCACAGGGGCCGGAAATGGCCAGGAAGCAATTTGTCGAAATGGAATTTATTAAGCACTTATTAAGTACGACCATCAGATTGGACACAGTCCCTGTCCCAAATGGGGGACAGAGGGACCCTGAACAGATATTTAATTCCATTTTGCAGATGAGGTAACTGAGGCACAGAGGAGTGAAGCAACTTGCTCAGGTCCCACAGCAGACAAGCGGCAGAGCCGGGATTAGAGCCCAGGCCCTTCTGATTCCCAGGCCCGGGCTCTAACCACCGGACTAAGCTGCGTCCCCTGGGGTGGACTGGTTAGGCTAACTTTGCTTTCTCCAGCCGCCCAATCTGAGTGAAACTTCCCTGGCTCCCTCGGCTCCCTCGGCTTCCTGCGGGCTGAAGAACTAGGCCAGGAAGCACCCTCGGAAGTCAGAGTTGGAGCACGGGGTTTCTGAAAACTCTAATTGCCCATGACTTCTCCCAGAGGGCAGCCATCCAGGTCTGGCAGAGGGTAACCATAGTTACCGGGCAGCCGGGCCCTCTCGCCCGCCTCAGGCAAATCCAAAGGCTTTCCTGTCCTCGGGCTCGCGTGCTGCTCCAGGTAGGAGCGGGAAGAGGGGACGGGAGAGCATTTCCCTGAAGACCTCATGGCTCCATCTTTCCTCCCCCACGCAAAGGTGGAAGTGGGCACAGGCTGACGTAGCCCGGGTTCAAGAAGGCGCAGACGCGGCAAGCTTAAGGCCTCCAACTAGCAGCAGTGTGGAAGCAGGGTGACCTGGCGGAAAGGGAACGGGCCTGGGGGGCAGAAGGCGCGGGTTCGGATCCCCCCATCTGCCGCTTGGCTGCTGGGAGAGTTCCCTTGCCCGCCAAATGGGGATTAAGACTGTGAGTCCAGTGTGGGACCTGGTTAGTTTGTATCTACTCCAGGGCTTAGAACGGTGCCTGGCATATAGTAAGTGCTTAAAAATCAGGGTGTAGGTGTGGTCAATCCAGCCTCAGCGGTCCAATCCCACCAAAGCGGGACTGAGAGGTCTCCTGGGTTGGGAACGTGCCTACCAAATCCGCTGTGCTGTCCTCTCCTGAGCGTTTAGTACAGTGCCCCGCCCCCGGTAAACGCTCGATAAATAATAATTATGGTATTTGTTAAGCGCTTACTATATTCCGGAAACGTACTAAGCGCTCGGGTTGGACACGGTCCCTTGCCCCACGTGGGGCTCCCGGTCTCAATCCCCATTTCGCAGATGAGGGAACTGAGGCCCGGAGAAGTGACTTGCCTAAGGTCACCCAGCAGACAAGTGTCACGGCCAGGATTAGAACCCAAGACCTTCTGACTCCCAGGCCCAGGCTCTAGCCACTAGGCCACGCCGCCTCTCTGCCGTGCCACTGATGGCTTTCTTGAACTGGGATCTGTGACCTTTTGGGCAGTTGGTATTCGCCCCACCCTCAACCCCACAGCATTGATTATTTACACTGCTGTCTACCTCCCCCTCTAGACTCTAAGCTCACTGGGGGCAGGGATTGCAGGAGAAGCAGCGTGGCTCAGTGGAAAGAGCCCGAGCTTGCGAGTCAGAGGTCGTGGGTTCTAATCCTGGCTCAGCTGCTTGTCCTTGGGCAAGTTACTTAACTTCTCTGGGCCTCGGTGACCTCATCTGTAAAATGGGGATGAAGCCTGTGAGTCCTATGTGGGGCAACCTGATGACCTTGTATCTACCCCAGCACTTAGAACAGTGCTTGGTACATAGTAAACACTTAACAAATACCAACATTATTATTATCTAACACCTGCTGCACCGGACTCTCTCAAAGCATTTAGTGGTCTGCACACAGTAAGCGCTCAATAAATACCACTGCTTGGATGATTAAGAAGCCAAGTTTACCAGGAGGTGTCTTAGACAGGGGGCTTGGCCAGTTAATCACCCACTCCAGCCCACCCAGGGTGGGGGGCACAGAGGGCAGCGGTGGGCATTTTGTTGGGTGGAGTTGGGGAGAGAGTTTAAACAATTCTGGAAGCAGCGTCAGCAGGGCACGGCGGAAAAGGCCCGAGCCTCGGAGTCAGTGGTCCTGGGTCCTAATCCCAGCTCTGCCGCCCGCCTGCCGGCTGACCCTGGGCAAGTCACTTCACTTCTCTGGACTTCAGCGGCCTCATCTGGAAAATGGGGAGTGAGACTGTAGGCCCCGTGTGGGACAAGGGACGGTGTCCAACCCAATTTGCTTGGATCCACCCCAGTGCTCACTACAGCACCTGGGACAAAGTAAGTGCTTAACAAAATACCATGATTAGTAATTATTAATGGAAAAGCACAGGGTCGTGTGAATGTCACTTGATGTCTTGGCGCCTCAGTCTCCTCATCTGTAAAATGGGGATTTTTCTCTCTGTTTTCCCTCCTCCATAAGACCCAATGTAGGACAAAGACCGTGTCCGATTTATTTTTTTTTTATGCCATCTGTTAAAGTCTTACTATGTGTCAAGCACTGTTCTAAGCGTTGGGGTAGGTTGAAGTTTATCAGGCTGGACGCAGTCCCTGTCCGCCACGGGGTTGGCGATCTCAGCCCTGCACTGAGGCCAGCGCTCCGCCCAATGTTTGACACCTAGTAAGCACTTAATAAACCTCACTATTATGGTGATTATTGGTGGAGAGAGTTCCCGAGGGCCGGGGTGGGGTTGGGGGGATAACGGAAGCCCCGCAAAGCTGAGAGGCCAGTAAAGCTCTGCCCACACAGAATCCATTTAGTGTGACACTGTCCTCTCCCAAGCGATTAGTACAGCGCTCTGCGCACCTTTAGCGCTCAATAAATCTCTGTTACCATGATTATGGGTCGGGCGGGTTCCCAAGGGCCGGGGGGGGGGGGGTAAAGGGAAACCCCAAAGGCGAGGGGACAAAGGGGAGAGGCTGGGGGGAAGGGGGGAGAGGATGCAGAGGGAGAGAGGTTAGGATGGGGGAGAGGCTGGGGGGAGGGGGAAGAAGCTGGGGAAGGGGGGGAGGCTGCGATGGGGGAGAAGATGGGATGGGGGAGAAGATGGAATGGGGGAGAAGATGGAATGGGGGAGAAGATGGAATGGGGGAGAGGCTGGGACGGGGGAGAGGCTGGGACGGGGGAGAGGCTGGGATGCGGGAGAAGATGGGATGCGGGAGAAGATGGGATGCGGGAGAAGATGGGATGCGGGAGAGCCCTGGATGGGGGAGAGGCTGGGATGGGGGGGAGAAGCTCGGGGGAGAGGCTGGGGGAAGGAGAGAGGCTGGGATGGGGGAGAGGCTAGGGGGAGCGGGGAGAGGCTGAGGGAAGGGCGAGTGACTGGGGGGTGGGGGGAGGCTGGGGGAGCGGGAACTCCGGGGTCCCGGGCGGGACTCTTCATCCATCCATCCATCCATCCATCCATCCATCCATCCATCCATCCATCCATCCAAGCGTAGTGACAGAGCCCTTGCTGCGTGCGGAGCACTGGCCGGCCCGCTGGGGAGAGGAAGGGGGAGCGGTAAGGAGGGGCCCGCCCCGCCCACCGCGGGGGAACGAGGAGGGGGGGAGGGAAGCGCGGCGTCTCTGCCGGCCTGTGCCCGTCCGTGGGCCCGAGAGCCCGTGGGCCCGAGAGCCCGTGGGCCCCTCACCTCTGTAGGGCAGCGGCGCGGCGAGGCGCACGGTGACGGCTCCGGCCAGCGGCTGTCCGGGGCCGTAGATGACGCGGCTGTCGGCCAGCTGGATCTCGAACAGCTGCAGCTTCCCCATGGCCCCGGACCCCCGCCGACCACCCCCCCCAGGACCGGCCCGGCCCCGCTCGCTGCAGCAGCTCCCGCCCGGCCGCGGCTGCGGCTCCGGCTCCGGCTCCGGCTGCGGCGGCGGCTCCTCCCAACGCTCCGACCGCCGCCGCCGAAGCCCACGGGAGCCGCCCCCCTTAGGGGAGGGGCACCACTCACCAATCCCCCCGCCCCCGAAGAGAACACGCCCCCCCAGGGGCGGGGCTTTTCACACCGTGACTCCGCCCCCGCACGGGACACGCCCCCTAGTGGCGGGGCTTCCCCCACGGCGACTCCGCCCCCGCCCGGATCACGCCCACTGAGGGGAGGGGGCGGGGAGGGGAGGGGAGATTACAGTCTAATCTCCCCCGATTAGACTGTAAAATCCCCCGATTAGACTGTAAGCCCGTCAAACGGCAGGGACTGTCTCTATCTGTTGCCGACCTGTTCATCCCAAGCGCTTAGTACAGTGCTCTGCACATAGTAAGCGCTCAATAAATACTATTGAATGAATGAATGAATGAATGGGAGGGGGCCTCTCACACCCACCAATTATAATAATGTTGGTATTTGTTAAGCGCTTACTGTGTGCAGAGCACCGTCCTAAGCGCTGGGGGAGATACAGGGTCATCAGGCGGTCCCACGGGGAGGCTCACGGTTAATCCCCATTTTCCAGATGAGGTCACCGAGGCCCAGAGAAGTGAAGTGACTCGCCCACAGTCACACAGCTGACACGTGGCAGAGTCGGGATTCGAACCCATAACCACGACCGAGCTCTTTATTAAAGAGCTTACCCTGGGCAGAGCATCGAACTAAGCGCTTGGGAGAGGACGGTATCCCTGAGCTGGCAGACCGGTTTCCCGGCCCATCCCGGGAATAGAGCCAGCTCCTCCCTCGCTTCCCGAGGGACAGCGGCCCTGGCAACCATTGAATAGGGAAACGCAGATTAGGCTGCTAATGGGATGTGCCAGTCTCTCCCGTGGCTGGTGGGAGCGGGAAAGGGGGCTGGCCCTGGGGAATTTGGAGCTCTGCAGGGAAGTGGTGAGGAAAGGCAACTTTAATTGATATTTATGCATCTCAGTGGAAAAAGCCCAGGCTTGGGAGTCAGAAGTCACGAGTTCGAATCCCAGCTCTGCCACTTGTCAGCTGTGTGACTGGGGCAAGTCACTTAACTTCTCTGTGTCTCAGTTACCTCATCTGACAAATGGGGATTACGACTGTGAGGCCCACGTGGGACGACCTGATTCCCCTCTGTCTATCCCAGCGCTCAGAACAGTGCTCTGCACATAGTAAGGGCTTAACAAATACCAACCTTATTATTATCTACACGCATACCCACACACACATGCGCACCAAGGTAATAATAATAATGGTATTTGTTAAGCGCTTACTATGTGCCAAGCACTGCTCTGAGCGCTGGGGTAGATACAGTGTAATCAGGTTGTCCCCCGTGGGGCTCACAGTCTTAATCCCCATTTTACAGACGCGGTAACTGAGGCCCAGAGAAGCGAAGGGACTTGCCCAAAGTCACCCAGCTGACAAGTGGCGGGATTAGAACCCACGGCCTCTGATTCCCAAACCCGGGCTCTTTTCTACTAAGCCAAGCGCGCCTCTGCAGTGGTCCGGAGGTAAGCACCTCATGGGATTTCTGGTGTTCCTCTTCCTCCTCCTCCTCTTCCCTTTCCCCGTCTATTCCCTGAGGTCTGCCGGTTTAAATCTAGCCCCGCTTTAGGAATAAAATGAAGCGGGAAGAAGCAGCAGGCTGGGGGCTGCAGAAGGCCAGGAAGCAGCATGGAAGTCAGAAGGTCCTGGGTTCTAACCCCATCTTCGCCACTTGTGTGTTGGGTGGCCTTGAGCGCGTCACTTCACTTCTCTGGGCCTCAGTGACCTCCTCTGTAAAATGGGAATTAAGACTCCGTATAGTGGTTATCACATTCGCCTAACGGGCCAAAGATCCGCGGTTCGAAACCGAGCGGAAACATTGAAATTTTTTTCTTTTAGACGGTCAGCCCGTTGTTGGGTAGGGATTGGCTCTATCTGTTGCCCAATTGCACTTTCCAAGCGCTTAGTACAGTGCTCTGCACACAGTAAGCGCTCAGTAAATACGATCGAATGAAATGAATGAATGCCAGGGATTGTGTCCAACCTGATTTGTGTGTGCCCACCCCAGCACGTAGTACAGTGCCTGGCTCATAGTAAGTGCTTAACAAGAAGCAGCATGGCTTAGTGGAAAGAGTACGGGGTTGGGAGTCAGAAGTCATGGGTTCTAATCCCGTCTCCGCCAATTGTCTGCTGTGTGACCTTGGGCAAATCACTTCACTTCTCTGGGCCTCAGTTACCTCATCTGTGAAAATGGGGATTAAAAAATGTGAGCTCCACGTGGGACAATCTGATTACTCTGTATCTACCCCAGCGCTTAGAACAGTGCTCAGCACATAATAAGCACTTAACAAATACCATAATCATTATTATTATTTATTAACAACTGCCATGATTATTATTAGGCTGGGAGAAGCAGCGGACTGGGGGGGATACAGCCGGGAGAGAGATGCTGCAGGGAGGGAGAAGCGGAAGCAGCAGGCAAGAGATTCAGGAGTTGGTTCTCTCCCAGGAGGAGGCTGGCAGAGAAACCGAGTTGGAGCGTTGCCCGGGCTCTGGCCCGGGGCCCCGGCGGCTGAGAGATACAACGGCAGCGACTCAATCAATCAGTCGTATTGATCGAGCGCTTACTTTACGCAGAGCACTGGACTAAGAGGTTGGGGGAGTACAGTGTAAGAGAGTTGGTGGCCACATTCCCTGCCCGCAAAGAGACCACAGTCTAGAGGTTTGATAATGATTGATATTACAGAGCTCATATCTATCTTCTCCGCTGTACTCTCCCAAGTGCTTAGTACAGTGCTCTGCACACTGTAAGGGCTCAATAACATGTCTGTCAACTTTCCCGAGCGCTCAGTAGAGTGATCTGCAGAGTAAACCCTCAGGAAATACCACGGATTGCGCACTCTGATGCTTCTCCCTGCTAAAAGTGAAGCAGAGAAGCAGCGCGGCTTAGTGGAAAGAGCCCGGGGTTGGGAGTCAGAGGACTTGGGTTCTAATCCCAGCTCTGCCACTTGTCTGCTGTATGACCTTGGGCAAGCCACCTCAGTTCTCTGTGCCTCAGTTCCCTCATCTGTAAAAGGGGGATTAAGACTGAAAGCCCCACGTGGGACAACCTGATTTCCTTGTATCTACCCCAGTGCTTAGTAAATCCTTGGCAAATCCCATAATAATTATTATTATGCCAAGGGAGCAGAAAATATCCCCTCCTGGGAGTCTTGGACTTCAACCCTAAGCAAAACACTAAGTCATAGTTCCTACTAAAAATATCTACCCGTGGGACTTTTTCTCAATTGAACACAGAACACCTAAGACACAAACTGCTCTTCCATGGGCTGGGACGGGGTCTTGGATTCTCGGGGGGCTCCCGGCTGGAGTTGGGGTAGGGGGCATTCAGTTGGTGCTGCAGTCCTGCCCAAATCCTCCGCTGCAACAACCCAGATGCAGCTGTCTCTGGGTGACTAAGAAGCTCACGTGGCCTTCATCCTCCACCCCGTTGCGCCAAGAAGTCAGTTGATCGGAGCACGCGTCTCCCCCCTCCCCAGCCCCCCTACTTTGCGGTTTGACTAGGCCTGATCCTAATCCCTCTGCGCAGGGCTCAGTAGCCACTAGGGAGTTCTCAGGAGCCCCGGGCGAGAATGTCTCTCCCCGTGTGATTCCCCGGCTCACCTCCCCGCACTGCCGATTTTCCTAGAAATTGTAAGATTCTTGCTTCTAGGTCAGGCTAAAATGGGGAGGGGGAAGTGCTCCCTCAACGCCCGCTTCTCGTGCCAGGTGATGCCTCCAGAGAAAGAGTCAAGTGGTAGAGGTGCCCCCTATAATTCCCAATTTCCCCAATTCATTTATAATAATTACAGCATCTGTTAAGTGCTTACTTTGTGCCAGACACTGTACTACAAACAAATCATTCCCTGTCCCACCCGGGACTTGCAGTCTCGATCTCCATTTACATATGAGGTCACTGAGGGCCAGAGAAGGGAAGCGACTGGCCCAAGGTCACGCAGCAGTCAAGTGGCTGAGCTGAGATTAGAACTCATGACCTGACTCCCAGGCCCGGGCTCTAGCCACTACGCCATGCCGCTTACATTAATTTCTGTCTCCCCCTCTGGGAACTCCTCGGGGGCAGGAATGTCTCTGCTTGTTGTTCCATTGTAGCGCTTAGTACAGTGCTTTGCACACAGTAAACACTCAATAGATACACTTGAATGAATGAATGAAGCATGCACTGAGTGCTACTGGTTGATTGGGTGGTTGAAGTGTGCATATTGAAAGCCACAAGGTTGGGGTCATAGTCTCTCGCACCCGGGACGGGGATCAGGGACTCCTGCCTTCTCCAGGGTACGGGGAGGGGGAGGCCTGGGCTACAGAGGGGGGGTTTCCTCGACCTCCCCCAGCCTGACTGTGACTGACTCAGCCGGGTCCCATCCTCCCGGCCAAACATCCAGCACTTGCCGGATTCCCCGGACTCCTGGCTCTGTTTGCACAGGCCGCAAAACCTGGGCTCTTTGCTTCGCTCCCGTGGAGGTGGGGAGGGAAAAGGGGGGAGGGCTGAAGGCCCAAAGTTGGAGGGTTAGGCAGCTCTGTTCTATTGTACTTTTCGAGGTGCTTATCCCAGTGCTCTGCCCACAGAAAGCGCTCAATAAATACCACAATATGGGAAACAGCGTAGCCCAGTGGAAAGAGCCCAGCCCTGGGAGTCACAGGACTTGGGTTTTAATCCCGGTTCTGTCACGAGCCTGCTGCGTGACCTTGGGCAAGGCGCTTCACTTCTCTGCCTCCGTTTCCTCATCTGTAGAGTGGGGATTCAATGCATGGCCTCCCTGCTGCTTTAATCATATTTATTGAGGGTTTACCGGGGGCAGAGCACTGTAGTAAGCGCTTAGGAGAGGACAGTAGCTTCAACTGGGAGCCCCATGTGGGACAGGGACTGATAGACATGTATCTATCCCAGCGCTCGGCACATTTTAGGTGCTCATTAAATACCTCTATTATTAATAATGATAATATTATGATATTCAAGTGCTTCCCACATGCTAGAGCACTGTTCTAAGCCCTGAGGTAGATACAAGGTTATCGGTTTAGACAGAGTCCCTGTCCTGCATGGGACTCGTAGTCTAGGTAGGAGGGAATGGGATTTAATCTTCCTTTTACAGACGAGGAAACAGAGGCCCGGGGAAGTGGAGTGACTTGCCCAAGGTGACGCAGCGGGCAAGTGGCAGAGCTGGGATTAGAAGGCAGCTCCTCTGACTTCCAGGACTGTGCTCGTCCCACTAGGCCACACTCCTCTCATGTTATGTTCATTATCACCATGGATAGCAGAATGAGACTCCCCTGCCCCATCCATACTCTGGCTTTAGCCACCTAGCCTAGTTGATAATCAGTGCTTGGCACATAGTAAGTGCTTAATATTTAAAAAACTGCCACAAAACCCAGACCTGGGAGTCAGAGGACCTGGGTTCTAATTCTGTCCCCGCCACCTGTCTGCTGCGTGACCTTGGGCAAATCACCTAATTTCTCAGTGCCTTGTTTACCTCACCTGTAAAATGGGGATGAAGACTGTGAGTCTGATATGGGACAGGGACTGTGTCCAACCTGCTGAGCTACTCCAGTGCTTAGAACAGTGCTTGACGCATAGTAACACCTAACAGATACCATTATTTTTATCGGGGGGCCTCCTCAGGTCCAGCCGGGAAGGACGCTGAGGTCCAGCGGGGGACCCCTGAACCACCGGGCGGGTCAGCTCCGGTGGCCGCGGGAGAGGAGAAAGGGCAGGAGGGTCTGGAGTGCAAGCTCGTTATGGGCAGGGAACGTGCTTGCGTATTCTGTTGGCTTGGCCTCTCCCGAACGCTCAGTACACTGCTCTGCACCCAGGAAGCGCTCAATAGATACCACAGGCGATCGACGGAATCAGGGCGGCCCCCGGCCACGGCGTCCCTTTATTGGTCTCCTCGCGACAGGGGGAGGGTGGTGGAGAGGAGGGAACCGATGGGAAGAGGGCGTCGTCTCCGCTTCCGAGAAGCCCTCCGGCCGGCGGTCACTGGCCCTCGGACGGCTCGGGCCCGTCGAGCAGCGTGGTCCGCACCAGGGCCTCGGTGACAGCGTAGGGGTCGCAGTTGGCGGCGGGCCGCCGGTCCTCGAAGTAGCCGTGGCCGTCCTGGCCCACCTGGCGAGGGATGCGGATGCTGGCGCCCCGGTTGGCCACGCCGGCTGAGAACTCGTGGAGGCTGGACGTCTCGTGGCGGCCCGTCAGCCGCCGCTCGTTGTCCCGGCCGCCCTGGGGGTCGTACAGGCTGATGTGGTGGGCGTGCCGCCGGCCCAGCTTCTCGATGGCTTCCTCGATGAACCTGCGGGCACCGGGTGGGACAGCGGGTTGGCTGCAGTCCCTGTCCCCCGTGGGGCTCACTGTCTCAGTCCCCATTTTCCAGTTGAGGCCACTGAGGCCCAGAGAAGTGAAGGGACTTCCCAGAGCCCCCCAGCTGATGAGTGGCAGAGCCGGGATTAGAACCCACGACCTCCGTCTCCCGAGCCCACGCCCTTGCCACTAAGCCACGCTGCTTCTCTCCCACGTGTCCGTGAGAGAGCCCGAGTTGGGAATCACTGGGCCTCTCTACTGGATGGCCAGAGGCCACCAGGGTCCCCTCCCCCAGCGCCCCCAGCAAGGGCCACTCACCGGATCCCCCCGCTCTGCCGCATAGCCTCGGTGCTGTAGTTGGTGTGGCAGCCGGCGCCGTTCCAGTGGCCCGGGACGGGTTTGGGGTCCAGCGTGGCCACCACCCCGTAGTCCTGGCAGACGCGGTGCAGGAGGAAGCGGGCCATCCACAGGTGGTCGCCCATCTCGATGCCCTCACACGGGCCCACCTGGAACTCCCACTGCCCGGAGGGGCGCCGGCCGGGGTGAGCAGACGGTCAGCCGGGCGGGCAGACCCCGTCCCCTCGCCCCCAGCCTCTCTGCCCACGGGGTCCGAACTGTCCGTCCGAGCCCCCTGAGCTCAGGAGCGGGGGGACCCGTCGGACCCAGGAGCCCCCTCTCCCCGCCGGGCCCGTCCCTTCCGCTGCCGTCCTCCTCGGAGGCCCAGTTCAGTGCTCTGTCTCCACAGGCCGGACCTACATCCTGGCGCTGTGCTCATTCATTCACTCAATCCTATTTATTGAGCGCTTCCTGTGTGCAAAGCACTCTCTGCAGTGGGAGGGACTGTGCTCTGCGCACAGTCTGCACTTAGTAAAAATGATTTAATGAATGAGTTAGCCCCCGTAATTATAATTATGGAATTTGTTAAGTGCTTACTATGTGCCAGGCACTGTTCTAAGCACTGGGGTAGTTATGAGTTAATCAGGTTGATCCACGTGGGGCTCACAGCCTTAATCCCCATTTTACAGGTGAGGTAACTGAGGCCCAGTGGCTTGCCCGAGGTCACACAGCAGACAAGCGACGGAGCCGGGATTAGAACCCATGTCCTCTGACTCTCAAGCTGATGCTCTTTCCACTAAGTCACGCTGCTTCTCTGTAGCCTGGGAATCACGGAAGTCTGAAGCAATAACCGATCCCCAACCAGCCTGGATTTGGGGGAGGGAGGGTCTGGTTTGGAGGCAGGGGGTGGGCCAGGACCACTTGTGACCCCCAAGTGGGATGGGGACTGTGCTATCTTCCCTAACTTATCTACCCTAGTGCTCGGCACACAGTAAGCGCTTAACAAGTACCATTATTACTGACAACTACATTATCAATAATTAATTAGTAGTATGTGGCCTAAGTGTATAATAAAGAACATGATATAATATATATTGTTAAATATGATAACGAGTATAATATACAATTATTATACTATATTATTGATCGAACATTATATATATTTTTATTACACTAATCTTGTTATACTATACTAACAATATACTATAACATTATTATATATTTTATTTTACTGTAATATTGCTATACTATACTAACAATATACTATAATAATAATGATGGTATTTGTTAAGCGCTTACTATGTGCTAAGCACTGTTCTAAGTGCTGGGGGTGGGAGATACAAGGTGATTAGGTTGTCCCAAATGGGGACATTATGTTATTATATTAATATACTATATACTAGAATATTAAGTATAATAAAATATATCGTAACAATATAATGATGCATGCTAAATGATGTTATAATTATTAATAATAGTAGATTGGCTAGGTAAGGGAGGTAGAGCGCCCCCGGCTGGTGGTGTCAGCTACTCCCCAGGCCCAGCCTGGAGGAAACCATCCCCGTTGGCTTTCCTGACTCCTGGGTGCTCTCCCCGACCCTACGGCAGAAGCCCCCTTCCCCACCCTTGTCCTCCCGGGGTGTGTGTGTTTTGGGGGTGGAGGGGTCCCAGTCTCGCTGCCGAAGACCCCCCCGCCCCCACCCAGAAGCACCCACCTGAGCAGGCATGACCTCCGCATTAGTGCCGCAGATCTTGACCCCAGCGTACAGACAGGCGTTGTAGTGGGACTCCACGATCTCATACCCGTACACCTTGTCTGCCCCAACCCCACAGTAATAGGGTCCTGGGAGGGGACAGGAGAACGAAAACTGTAACCTCGCTGGGGGCAGGGAATGTGTCTCCTTCCTGTTGTCTTCTCCCAAGCGCTTAGCACAGTGCCCCGCACGCAGGAAGCGCCCAACAAATACGACTGACCGACTAGACCGGAAACTTCTTGAGGGCAGGGCTCTGCACGCGGGAATCGCTCAATAAATACGACCGACTGACTAGACCGGAAGCTTCTTGAGGGCAGGGATCAGGTTTCCCGATGCTGTCGTAGTGTCCTCTCGCAAGCGCTCAGCCCAGTGCTCTACACCCAGGAAGCGCTCAAATGCCACTGATTGACTGGGAGAGGTTACAAAGTGCTGTGCCCGGCTCTTCAGAGGGCAGAGGAGGGCGGACCCTTCCAGGAGGGAGAATGGGGTGGGCACAGAGGCTTCCGTCCTTGGCCGGCGTCTTTCTAGCTTTTGCTTGGGCACGGAGGGGATGGGATGCGTGGCGGGCGGGGGCAAGGGGAGGGGACGGGCCCCTGGGCCCGCTCTCACCCTGTGGCCCGGGGAACCCGTTGTCAGGCCAGCCGAAGGGGTGCCCGTTGACGCCCAACAAGGTGTATTCCTGCTCCATCCCGAACCAGGGGTGGTGGGTCTGTGCCAGGTCCATGGCTTCCTTGCAGCTCCACCTCATGTTGGTCTCTGGGAGATGAAGAGTCAGGGCTCAGTTCTCCGGCCGGGGAGGAGGCCGGGGGGGAGGGGGGAAAGAGGGGAAAAGGGGAAGAGGGAAGGAGAAAGAGCGAGAAAAAGAGAGAGAGAAGGAGAAAGAGAGAGAAAAAGAGAGAGAGAAGGTGAAAGAAAGAGAAAAATCCCTTTTGGGTAGGGATTGTCTCTATCAGTTGCCGAATTGCACTTTTCAAGCTCTTAGTACAGTGGTCTGCACACAGTAATAATAATAATAATGTTGGTATTTGTTAAGCGCTTACTATGTGCAGAGCACTGTTCTAAGCCCTGGGGGAGATACAGGGTAATCGGGTTGTCCCACGTGAGGCTCACAGTTAATCCCCATTTTACAGATGAGGTAACTGAGGCACAGAGAAGTTAAGTGACTCGCCCACAGTCACAAAGCTGACAAGGGGCAGAGCCGGGAGTCGAACCCATGACCTCTGACTCCGAAGCCCAGGCTCTTTCCACTGAGCCACAGTAAGCGCTCAATAAATACGACTGAATGAATTTGACTGACGAGGAAAGTGAGGCACGGAGAAATTAAGTGAGTGAGCTGGGATTAGAATCCCTGGACTCCTGACTCCCAAGCTCGGGCTCTTTCCATTAGGCCACACTGCTCCCCACCCAAAAAGCGCCAAATGCCGGCGCTCGATAAATCCCCCCAAAGATGGGAGGCCTAGTTCTGGCCGAGCCTCTGGATCACCCACGCAGACCCCTCAACCCAAGCTCCCCTCCTTTCGGTTGGCACGTCGCCGGTCGAGTAACCGAGGCCGACCTGTTCCGACACGGGCATCGCCCCCCTCTCACCCGCTGGCTTCCTGTTGTACTTGAGGACTTCGCAGAGCACCAGCTTGTCTGGGTCCCCGAAGAAGGGGTCTCGAAACATCCTCACCGGAACCAGGTACATATCGCTGTTGGATCCTTCTGCCTGGCCGGTGCTGGATCCATCGAAGTTCCACTCCGGAATGTCTGCGGGCGTGGGGGGAACAGGGGAGAAGAGCGGAAAAGGAAAGTCGCCATCGGACTCGCGGGCCGAAAGACGGTAAGAATAACAACTGCGGTACTTGTTAAGTGCTTACTATGTGCCAAGCACTGGGTAGAGAGAAGTTAATACCTGGCTTCGTTCACCCCCTTCCGGAGGGGCCCCCAACTGACCCTCTCTTTCTGATGTGGTCGGCTAAAAGTTGGGCCAAGTACCCCTTGACCCTGAGTGACCTTAAGCCCTGCTCCCCCCTACTTTCTCCCATCCTCCCTTTCACTTCTCTCTCCAAGCAGGGTTTTTTTTTAAGGGCACACCCTGCAGTCAGCAGAAGGGTCAGGAAGGGCCTGCAATTTCTTCTTCTTCTCTGCATAATTTCCTTCCTGCTTACTGACCCTTTTTTACTCTCCCAAGCTCTTCGTCGTGCTCCGCAAACAGGAGACTGCAAGCCCTCTGAGGGCAGGAATCGTCTCTCCCAACTTTATTGTGCTTTACCTAGCACGAGTAATAATTCTAAAAATTAAGGTATTTGTTAAGCGCTGGGGTGGATGCAAGCCAATCAGGTTGGACACAGTCCCTGTCCCAGGTGGGGCTCACAGTCTCGATCCCCCTTTTAGAGATGAGGGAACTGAGGCACAGAGAAGTGAAGTGACTTGCCCAAGGTCACATGGCAGATAAGCAGGGGAGCTGGGGTTAGAACCCAGGTCCTTCTGTTGCCTGGGCCTTGAGGGCATAGGGATAACGTCTCCAATAGAGTTACTACTCTCCCAGGTGCTTAGTAATAATAATAATAGTGGTGGTATTGGTTAAGCATTTACTACGTACTAAGCACCGGGGTAAGTACAATAAAAGAAGATTGGACCAAGTCCCTGCCTACATGATCTGCAATGATCAATGTGCAATGTGCAATGATCTGCATAGAGTAAGCGCTCAACGTGACCTAGTGGATAGAGCTTGGACCAGGGAGTCAGGAGGACCTGGGTTCTAATCCTGGTACCAGCATTTTTCTGCTGTGTGACCTTGGGCAAGTCACTTCTCCGGGCCTCAATTTCCTCATCTGTAAAATGGGCATTCAGTACCTCTTCTCTCTCCTACTGAGACTGTGAGCCCCATGTGGGACCTGATTAACTTGTATCTACACCGGTGCTTATACAGTGCTCGATAGAGAGTAACCACTTAACCCCCCCGCCCCCGCCCCAGCTAGATGGTTTAGCCAGGAATGGACCTGGATTCCAATCCCGGCTCCGGCACTTGTCTGCTAAGGGGCCTCGGGCAAGTCACTTCACGTCTCTGGGCCTCAGTTCCCTCATCTGGAAAATGGGGATTAAGACTGTGAGCCCCACGTGGGACGGGGACTGTGTCCAACCCAATTACCTTCCACCTACCCTATTGAAGACTCAGCTCCTCCTCCAAGAGGCCTTTCCTGACTAAGCCCTCCTTTCCTCTTCTCACGCTCCCTTCTGCATCACCGTTTATTAACCTCCCAGCCCCACGGCATTTATGTACACAACTCTAATTTATTTACATTAATGTCTGTTTTCCCCTCTAGTCTGTAAACTCGTTGTGGGCAGGGAATGTGTCTGTTTATTGCTATATTGTACTCTCCCAAGCAATTAGTACAGGGCCCTGCACCGGGTAAGCGCTCAATAAATACGATTGACTAACTGATTAACATGCCCACTAGCAGGCAAGGAGCCTGCAAATTTGACTGCCGGTCTCTGGAGCTCAGGTTGAAGCCTGCTATGCCTGAGGCAGGGGAAATGAAGGGAGGGGAAAAAAAAAATCGCCTTCCTCCAACTCCTCCGGGAACCACCTTTCTTAGGGGATGGATTCAGGAGCGCGGAAGGCAGTGTGGCCTACTGGAGGGAGCAGGGAGATAGGATGACTGGGTTCTAATCGCGATTCTGCCAGCCGCCTGCTGTGTGACCTTAGGCAAGTCGCTTCACTTCTCTCTGCCTCGGTTCCCTCATCTATAAAGTAGGGATTAAGATTATGAGCCCCATGTGGGACAGGGACTGTGTCCAACTTGATGAGCTTGTATCTACCCCAGCCTGGAAAAGAGAGAAGTAGCGTGGCTCTGTGGAAATATCCCGGGCTTGGGAGTCAGAGGTCATGGGTTCGAATCCCAGCTCTGCCACTCTTCAGCTGTGTGACTGTGGGCAAATCACTTCACTTCTCTGTGCCTCAGTTACCTCATCTGTAAAATGGGGATTAACTGTGAGCCTCACATGGGACAACCTGGTTACCCTGTATCTACCCCGGCACTTAGAACAGTGCTCTACACATAGTAAGCACTTAACAAATAATCACATTTTTTTTAAAAATACCACAATTATTATTATTATTCTTGGCCCCTCTCTGGAAGACCCAAGCCTTCAGGCCCGGGGTCGGCTGCTAGTTTGGACCATAAGCTCATTGTGGGCAGGGAATGTGTCCGATATAGCGTACCCTCCCAAGTGCCTAGTACACAGGGGGCGCTCAATAAATTTGAATGAATGAATGCTGCTCCAGGGGTGCCCTTTTGGACTCCACCCATAGGAGAACTGCCCCATCCCCCCACCCCAGTTCCGCCTCCGAACGGATGACGTCCTGTTATCCCACCCCGACTCCCGCAATTTGTCGCTCCTGCTCCGCCAGCTCACCCAGGGAGCTCAGCGTGTGTACAGAGAGAGGCGGAGGCAGCCAGCCCAGACTCACCCCACGTATCACTCTGGGCCGTTTTAGGGGATTGCTTCCTGTCTCCCTCCCCCACCTTGCTGATACTGCCCAGTTGGATGGTCAGTCTTGCAACGTGGGACCCTACCTCGCTTAATGCTCATTCCCTAACTGCATGGTCCCTGGACCCAGATTTAAACAGTCCTCTAGACTGTAAGCTCTCTGTGGGCAGGGAATGTGTCTACCAAGTCTGTTGTATTGTACTCTCCCAATCACTTTGCAGAGTGCTCTGCACACAGTAAGTGCTCAATAAATACGATTGAATGAATGAGAGAGGGAGAGCAGGGGGAGGATTCGACTCTGAGCAAGTGACAGGGCCTCCCGGATCCCTATTCGATACCAGTTCATTCATTCGTTTGTATTTATTGAGCACTTACTGTGTGCAAAGCACTGTATTAGACGCTTCAAAGGCTTAAAGAAGGCAAATCTCCTTCAAGAGCCGTCCCAGACTAAGCCCCACTTTTCCTCATCTCCCACTCCCTTCATCTCCCTGACTTGCTCTCTGCTCTTCCCCCCACAGCACTTAGGTATAGATCTGTAATTTTATTTATTTGTACTGATGTCTATATCGATGTCTGTCTCCCCCGCTGTCTCCACTCACAACAACCGTGAGCTCGTTGTGGTCTGGGATTGTCACTGTTTGTTGCAGCGTACCTTCCCAAGTGCTCAGTACAGTGCTCTGCACGCGGTAAGCACTTAATAAATAAGACCGACTGCCTGAAAGAATGAACAATATATAAATATATTAGTTCTCCCTCCTCCTTAGACTGCGACCCTCAAGAGGGTGTCTGACCAAATTCATTTCTATCTACCCCAGCGCTCAGGACGGTGCTCGACACACAGTAAGCGCTTCTTGTCTTGTTTTATGCCGTCGAGTCATTTCCAAACCAAAGCAACACCAGAACGCCCCACCTCCATCTGCAATCGTTCTGGTAGTGGATCCACAGAATTTTCTTGGTCAAAATCCAGAAGCGGTTGACCATCACTGCCTTCCAAGCAGTAAATTCAAGTCTCCACCCTCGATTCTCTCCCGTGCCGCTGCTGCCCAGCACGGGGGTGTTTTGACCGGTAGCGGATGGCCTGCCACTCGCTAGCCCCCGGCCAACCTAGGACTGGAACGGACAGGCCTTGGTTTGACTCTCCCTCTCATACCCGAGACTGGTAGAGGGCTGGAAACTCCAGGTGCGACCCCGAGAGGGGGAGTAAGTGCTTAGCAAATACCAAAAAGCAAAACGAAAAAACCTAACCACCCCCCGACCGGTACCTTTGATGTTTTGGGGTTCCTGTTCCAGAGTCTTGGTCTTGAAGCGAAGCCCCTCTCCACTGCCATCGACCCACACGTAGGTGACCTTAACAGCACTGCCCCGTGGAGACAGGCGTCTGTAATATTCCCGCACCGACTGGCTCAGCTTGGAACTGTTGGACATCGCCATGCTGCTGACTCTGGGGAACAGCAACATCATCATCATTAACAAGAGGACCTGGGTTTTAATCCCAGCTCATTCACCCAATCGTACTTATTAAGCGCTTACTGTGTGCAAAGCAGCGTACTGACGGCCTAGCCTCATTTCTGTTGGGTGACCTTGGGCAAGTCTACTTCTCAGGGCCTCAGTGACCTCATCTGTCCAATCGGCAGATTATGAGCGTGAGCCCCATGCACGACAGGGACTGTGTCCAACCTGATTAGCTTGGATCTACCCCAGCGCTTAGTACAGGGCCTGGCACATAATAAGAATAATTAGTAATTGTGGTATTCGTTAAGCGTATATGTGCCCGGAAGATCCCTGACTTCAAAAGTCAGAAGATTTTTGGAAGACAGAAGAGAATCCTGACTTCAAAAAGCTTGCATTCTAGTGGGAAAGCCAGGCAGACATAAATCGACCAACCTACAACAACAACAATAATAATAATAATGCTAAGTGTGGTATTTGTTAAGCATTTACTATGTGCCAGGCACAGTACTAAGCGCTGGAATGGATACAAGCAAATGAGGTTGAACACAGTCCCTGTCCCAAGTGGGGCTCAGAGTCTCCAAACCCATTTTACAGATGAGGTCACTGAGGCTCAGAGAAGTGACCTGTCCAAGGTCACACAGTTGACAAATGGCAGAGCCGGGATTAGAACCCATGACCTTCTGACTGCCAGACCCAGGCTCTATCCACTACGCCGTGCTCCTTCTGAGTAGAAAGAGTGGATGGATAAATCACTGAGGGTCAGGACACGACTCCCCCTGACCCCCTCCACCAAATTGATCTCCTGGGCATGATCTCCCCATTCATCAATCAATCGTATTGAATGGTTTCTCCATGCAGAACACTGAACTAAGCATTTAGGAGAGTACAGTAAAATTAGAAAACACAATCCCTCCCCTCAAGGAGCTTCCAATCTACTGCATGCAGAACACCGGACTAAGGACTTGGGAGTGTACGACAGAGCCGGTAAACACGACCCCCTCCCTGAAGGAGCTTGCACCCTCTCAGGGATGATCAGTAGTGTTTATGGAGCGCTGGCAGTGCGCAGAGCACTAAACTAAGCGCTTGGGAGAGTACAATCCCGGAAGTAGGATCGACACCCCGAGTCCCCCCACCCGAAAGGAGCCCCGGGAGGATTTCTGTTCTCTCACTAAGCGGCTGAGCTCGCCGGCCGGAATCACCCAGGGTAGACCCGAGAAGCAGCGTGACGGAGCGGCTGGAGCCCGGTCATGGGTTCTAATCCTGGCTCCGCCAGTCGTCTACTGTGTGACCTGCGGCGGGTCACTTTGCTTCTCTGGGCCTCACTCCCTCATCTGTAAAAGGGGGAGTAACGCTCAATAAATACGACTGAAGGAATGAAATACATACAGCTGAGTGAATGAAGTTGGGACAGGGCCCGTGTCCAACCCGATTTGCTTATAATAATAATAATGATGATGGCTTGTGTTAAGCACTTACTGTGTGCAAAGCACTGTTCTGCATCCACCCCTTCGCTTAGGCACACAGTAAGCCCTTAATAAATACCACCACCATCATCATCATTATTATTATTATCAGACTCGCCCTTCCCCATGCTCCCCCTCCCCCCTGCTGCTGAGAGCTTGAGAAGTGCCAGGCCCACTTCCCCTTTCAGGGTCCGGAGGGTGGGGGCGGGGGGCAGCCTGTCCCCCCATCCCCCCCCGGCCCCGGGGGGCTCCTGCAGGGTGTGGGTCCCCAGATCCTCATTCATTCCATCGTACTTATTGAGCGCTTACTGGGTGCGGGGCACTGTGCTGAGCGCTGGGGAAAGCAGAAGGCAGCAATAAAGAGAGTCGATCCCCGGCCACAAGCAGTTCCCGGTCCCTCCCGGGCCCCGGGCCATGGTTAGAGGGTGGGAAAGGAGCCCCGGCGTCGCCCCCCGGCCCTGCCCTGCCCTGCCCTGCCTTCTCACCTGGTGTCTCCGCCGAGGTCCGCACGGGGGCAGCGGCTGGTCCTTCACACCGCGCCCTTTTATAGCGCCCGCCCCAGGCTCCGCCAATCAGGAGGCAGAGCGGGAGGAGGCCCCGCCCCTGGGAGCCTTCATTCATTCATCCACCTCCTCCTTCATTCATCCAATCCTCTTCACTGACCCCTTCCTATGTGCAGAGCACTGGACTAAACGCTTGGAAGGTCCACACTGGGCCACGGAAGGAATCCAGCCCTGCCCAACAGTGGGCTCACCGTGGGAGACGGACCACAAAACAAGTAGGCAGGAGTCGATATCATCAAGATAAATGGAATCCTAAATAGAGGCACATCATCAATAAAATAGAGAAATCAATAATATATACAAATAGGCACGAGGGCTATGGGGAGGGAGAAGGGGGAATGGGGAGGGGAGGAGGAGCGGAGGGAAAGGGAGGGCTCAGGCTGGAAATAGAATAGTAGATATACACATATTAACAAAATGAGTAGAGTAATAAATAATACATACAAATATACACAAGTGCTGTGGGGAGGGGAAGGGGGAAGAGCAGAGGGAGGGAGAAGGGGGGATGGGGAGGGGAGGAGGGGCGGAGGGAAAGGGGGGCTCAGTCTGGGAAGGCCTCCTGGAGGAGGTGAGCTCTCAGCAGGGCTTTGAAAAAGGAAGAGAGTTAGTTTGGCAGATATGAGGAGGGAGAGCATTCCAGGACATCGGTAGATCGACGAGGACTCCCTGGCGTTGATTCATTCATCCAATCGTATTTACTGAGCGCCAACTATGAGCGGAGCGATGCCCTAAGCTCTTGGAAAGTACAGTTTGGCAACAGATAGAGACCATCCCTACCCAACAACGGGCTGATTGAGCGCTGACTGTGTGCAGAGCACTGCCCTAAGCGTTTGGGGAGGGACCCTACAGCAGTAAAGAGAGACAATCCCTGCCCACAACAAGCTCACAGTCTACAGGAGGGAAGGTAGACATCGATACAGATAAACAGACATCAACAATCGTAATAGTAATTCTGGAATTTGTAAAGTGCTTACTATATGCCAGGCACTGTACTAAACGCAGGAGTGGATACAAGCAAATCAAGTTGGATACAGTCCTTGTCCTAAGTGACGCTCACAGTCTCAATCCCCATTTTACAGATGAGGGAACTGAGGCGCAGAAGTGTCTTGCCCAAGGTCACACAGCAGACAAGCGTGGAAGTCGGGATTAGAACTCACAACCTACTGATTCCCAGGCCCGTGTTCTAACCAGTAGGCCACGTTGCTTTCTCTGATAAGATAAATATCAGATACATATCAAAATAAATAAAATGACAGATATATTCATAAGTGGTGTGGGGCGGAGGGAAGAGCAAACGGAGTAAATCAGGGTGAGACGGGAGGGAGGAGGATATGAGGAAAAGTGGAGCTTAGTCTGGGAAGGCTTCTTGGAGGAGATGGACCTTCAATAAGGCTTTGAATGGGGGGAGAGTCATTGTCTGGGGTATTTGGGGAGGGGTGGATTTGTTCCAGGCTAAAGGCAGGACGTGGGCCAAAAGTAACCAGCTTCCTTCATCTCTTCTTTTTCCCCCAATTCCCTCCTGCTCTCTTCATCTCTCATGGAAGGCATCCATCCAACTCAGCACTTAGTACAGTACCTGGCACATAGTAAGCGCTTAACAAATACCACAATTACTTTTATTCTTTCTCCCTCTTTCTCTTCCCTCCTTTTATCCTCCCCTCTTCCTCCCCCTTTTTCTTCCCTCCCTTCACCTCCCTTGATTTGGGTGATTTCACTTTACTCTTTGGGCCTCAGTTACCTCATCTATAAAATGGGGATTGAGGCTGTGAGCCCCAAATGGGATAGGGACTGTGTGCAACCCGATTTGCTTGCCTCCACTCCAGCGGTTAATACAGTGCCTGGCACATAGTAAGCCCTTAACAAATATTATTTTTATTATTATTACAATCCAAAGGGGCAAGGTAATACAGAGCCTGGCCCCAGGAAGGTGCTGTTTCTCAGCAGGAACACCCACCCCGGCCAATACTGGACTGGTGTGAGGAACTGGGGAGCATCTCCCCCATCTCCCCTTTCCCGGTAGATCAGGATTCCTGCTGGGAAGCAGCTCTTCCCTGGCGTAGGGAGAAATCTTGAGCCAGTCAATCAATCCATCAATCCACAGTATGTACTGAGCGCTTACTGTGTACAGGGCACCGTTCTAAGCCCTTGAGAGAATACACTATGTCAGAGTTGGTAGCTGCTTCCTGCCCGCAAGGAACTTACAATCCATCAATCAGTTTTATTGACTGAATGATAATAATAATAATGAGTGATCATCTGTTCACATTCATATCCTCACACTCCCGCATTTCCTCCTTCTGCAATTTATTTTAATGTCTGTTGCCCCCCGGTTGACTGTAAACTCCTTGTGGGCCAGGATCATGTCTACCAACTCTGTTGCATTTAACTTTCCCAAGAGCTTAGTCCGGTTCTCTGAACACAGGAAAAGCTTAATAAATACCACTGATTGATTGATTGATTGATGAGCAAATATCCCCATTATCATTAATTATTCAGACTCACAAACACTCAAGAAGTAGCGTGGCCTAGTGAGAAGCAGCCTGGGCTAGTGGATAGAACACGGGCCTGGGTTCTAATGCCGGCTTCGCCGTTTATCTGCCGTGTGATCTTGGGCAAATCACTTCACTTCTCTGTGCCCTCATCTGTAAATGGGGGCTAAGACTGGGTGACACGTGGGACGGGGACCGTGACCCACCTGATTAGCTTGTAATTACAACAGCGCTTTATACAGTGCCTGGCACATAGTGAGCGCCTAACAAATACCACCAAAAAAAGCAAAAAAAAATCGTGATTTTTTTTTTCATCCGGATAGGCGGGGTCAGGATTTCCCCAGCAGCTCCAGGGCCTAGGTCTTTTGAAATTAGTTGGGCTGGTAAAGTCTAGAGAGGGTGGGGCTGGAGAGGTGTTTTCAGAGAGTAACGTCACAGCTGTAATGAACAGTTTGTCCCCTCTTTGATGCCGGGTCAGAGGGGATCAGCTCCCTAGGGTCTCCCCAGCCCCCCTATTTTTTTATGGTATTTTTATGGCACTGCATTAAGCGGGGGAGTAGATCCAAGATAATCGGGTTGGACGCAGTCCCTGTCTCACATGGGGCTCACAGTCGTCACCCCCATTTTCCAGATGAGGAAACTGAGGCCCAGAGAAGTGAAGCGCCTTCTTGAAGATCACCCAGCAGACAAGTGGCAGAGTTGGGATTAGAACCCAGGTCCTCTGACTCCCTGGTCCGAGATCCATCCACTAGGCCACACTGCTTCTCATTTTCAGGAGTGGCAATTATCTGGACCTTGGGTCAGGCCTTCATCGGGATCCTGAGCAGGCCCTTAATAATAATATTAATACTGCTACCACTTCTAATGATAATAATCGTGGTATTTGTGAAGCGTTCATTAATTCATTCAATCGTCTTTACTGAGTCCTTACCATGTGCAAAGCACTGTACTAAGCCCTTGAGAGAAGAAAATATAAAAATAAACAGATACATTCCTGCCCCACAACAAACTTGGTGTCTGGAGGGGCTTACGGCACTTACTACGTGCCAAACACCGTTCTAAACCCCGGATGGGAAATGAGGTAATGAGTTTAGACACAGACCCTGTCCCAGTATTCATCCCCATTTTCCAGATGAGGAAACTGAGGCCAGAGAAGAGACCCGCCTTGCCCAAGGTCACAGAGCAGACATGTGGCAGAGCCGAGGTTAGAACCCACATCCTCTGACTCCCAGGCCCGGGCTCGTTCCACTAGGCCATGATACTGTTTCTTCAATCTGCCGCTCGCGGCCGTCACCTGATTAGCCACCTCGGGGCCCAGGGCTACCGTCACGCCACGCAGTGCCGGGCAACATCCGCATTCTCAGCAGCGCTGCCCTCTGACCGCCAGTGCTCGCCAGGCCCACTCCGCTCCCGGGATGTCCCGTCGAGGGCGGGCAGCATTCCAGGGAAGCCTCCACGGGGCTGGGAACGTCGAGCTGGCCGCCACCCAGCCCCCCTGACTCACGGCCCCGGGCTAGCCGGAGGCACCCGCGGGAACCGCGGAACACGTTGCCTTCCGTGATGCTGGACCAGTGGCCGTGGGCCGGTGGTTCCCGCAGGCCTGAGGGTAGGAAGGACTTCATTCATTCAGTTAGTCATGTTTATTGAGCGCTGACTGTGTGCAGAACACTGTACTAAGCCCTTGGGAGAGTACAATAGAACAATTAGCAGACACATTCCCTGTCCACAAGAAGCTTATAGTAACAATAATAGTAATTATGGTACTTATTAAGAGCTTACTATGTGCCAAGCACTGTTTTAAGCACCGGCTTAGTTACAAGTTAATCAGGTTGGACCCAGTCCCTGTCCCACATGGGACTCGCGCTCCTAATCCCCATTTTACAGATGAGGGAACTGAGGCCCAGGGAAGTGATGTGATCTGCCCAAATATGACCGACAGACTGCTCTGTGCCTCAGTCTCCTCATCTGTAAAATGGGGATAAAGTACTTCGCCTTCCCTCTCTCTTAGATTGCGTGATCCATCAGGGACTATATCTATTCTGAATATCTTCTATCTACCCCAGCGTGTGGTAGTTCTTGGCACAGAGTAAGTGCTTCACAAATACCACTATTTTTATTCATTCACTAAGTCGTATTTATAAGTAAATAATAATAACGATGGTATTGGTTAAGCGCTTACGATGTGCCGAGCACTGTTCTAAACTCCGGGGGAGATACAAGGTAAGGTGGGATCTGATCATCTTGGATCTACCCCAGCACTTAGTGCAGTGTTTGGCACATATGAGATACTTAACAAATACCACTATTATTATTATTATTGTTATCATCATTCATTCATTCAATCGAATTTATTGAGCACTTTCTGAGCTCAGCACTTGGAAAATCCAATTCAGCAATAAAGAGAGACAATCTCTGTCCCTACCGGGCTTACCATCTAGAAGGGGGGAGACAGACATCAAAACAAATAAATAGACATCAATAGAAATAAATAGAATTATAGATAGACATCAAAACAAGTAAATAGGCATTAATAGAAATAAATAGACTTATAGGTATGCACATCTATATACAAGTGCTGACTGGGGGTAGAGCAAAGGGAGCAAGTCGGGGCGAGGAGGAGGGGAGGGGAAGCGGAGGAAAAGGGAGACATAGTCTGAGAAGGTCTCTTGGTGGAGGTGAGCCTTCAGTAGGGCTTTGAAGGGGGGGAAGTGTGACCGTTATTATTCCATACACAGTGAACGCTCAGTACATACGATTGAGTGAATTACGATTATTTGGAGCAGCCTGGGAGGAGCGGTTATTTGGAGCAGTTATTTGGAGCAGTTATTTGGAGCGGTTTGTAAGTGAAGAAACCGATATCAGCATTTTGAAAGCTGATCCGTGCGGTCACCTGTTCAATACATGAAAGAGGGGAGTGGCAGGAGATTGATGAGAGGCGGGAATGGATTGGCGGCGGAAAGGGTGGAGGAGAAAGGGTGGATCTAGGAAATACTAGCGAGAAAGAGCCAGTGGGGCCTAGGGAGAGGCTGAACGTGGGAGGGAGGGATGACACCAAGCTGAGAAGCAGCGTGGCCAAGGGGATGGAACACGGGCCTGGGAGTCAGAGGACCTGGGTTCTAATCTTGGCTCTGCCAGGGCTATGATTCCCAGGCCTGGGCTCTTTCCACTGGGCCATACTGCTTTCCAACTAGAAAAGAACAGTAATAATAATAATGTTGGTATTTGTTAAGCGCTTACTATGTGCCGAGCACTGTTCTAAGCGCTGGGATAGATACAGGGTAATCAGGTTGTCCCACGTGAGGCTCACAGTTAATCCCCATTTTACAGATGGGGGAACTGAGGCACAGAGAAGTTAAGTGACTTGCCCACAGTCACACAGCTGACAAGTGGCGGAGCCGGGATTCGAACTCATGACCTCTGACTCCCAAGCCCGTGCTCTTTCCATTGAGCCACGCTGCTTCTAACAGGCCAGTTAGCAGAACCTCTCTGGAGTCAATGAATGAGGCACTGCTTTTCTGTTTCTCTGATAATGGTATTTGTTAAGCAGCACTTCGGGCTGGAGAATGTAAGCCCGATGAGGGCAGGGAATGCCTCTCGTTATTGCTGAATTGTTCTTTCCAAGCGCTCAATAAATATGATCGAATGAATGAATGTGCGAGGCACTGCACTACGCTCTGAGGTAGGTAGAAGCTAGTCAGGCCGGAAACAGTCCGTGTCTTACCTGGGGCCTAAGAGCTCGGCCCGGACCTTTGACCTCTCTGATCTCCATCTACGGCTGACACCGCATCAGAGAAACCCCCTGCTTATCATCTGAGAGTCGCCTCCTTCTCTCCGACGGAGACCGAGCACCTGCGTGTGATTTTAGTGCACGTGTGGGGGTGTGAGGGAGATTCTATGTGCGTGGCTGATTGTCCTTGCTTTTCCTCTATCCCTGCCTTTTTCATTCCAGGAAATTTACTCAACAGAGACCACACCTTAATGACGGCCTCTCATTGAATGGCTCTCTGCATTTATCCCCCCCTCTTCCCTCTCCAACACCTAAGATCCCCGAGGTGAGTTCCTGGTCCAGACTGTGTAGGTGAGGAAACTGAGGCAGATCCAGGGCTGGGCTAAGGTCTGCAGAGCAGCCCCCCGGGGGCGGAAGTGGGAAGAAGCCCTGACGGTAAGGTAAACAGGCAGAGGCTGTCTGAGGTGAAGCTGTTACACAAAGAAGGTCTTTGTCTCCATCTCGCTGCTTCTTTGTGAATCCGCCCTGAGGTGAATGGCCACATGCTAGACTCCTGGTGGCCCGCTTTCCTGATCACAAGTCCCCAGAAGCCCCAAGTCGAGGCTGTTTTTACCTGAAGTGGTCATTTGCCCGGTTTGATACTGTCCTCAGGCTGGTCTATCCCGTATGAATCTGCTATCGGTGTGATATTTTTACCTCAGCGTCTCTCTCTCCCCTAGACTGTAAGCTCCTCGAAGGCAAGGATCACGTCAACTACTTCGATTGGATTCTCCCAGTCAATGATATTTGCATGCTTACTCTGTGCGGAGCACTGTGCCAAGTGCTTGCTAGAGTACAATAGGATTAGTCGATACGATCCCTGCCCTCGAGGAGAATACAGTGTGCAGAGCGTCGTACTAAGCGCTTGGGGTGGATACAAGCAAATGGGGTTGGACACAGTCCCTGCCCCACACTGTGCTCACGGTCTCAATCCCTATCGTACAGATGAGGTAACTGAGGCATGGAGAAGTGAAGTGACTTGCCCAAGGTCACAACAGAGTGCAAAGTGCTTCCTAGAGTACAGTGGAATTAGTCATTCATTCACTCAAGTGTATTTATCCAGGGCTTACTATGGTGTTGGAGAAGGCTTTTGCGAATAATAATAACAACAATGGTGGCATCTGCTAAGTGCTTACTATATGCCAAGCACTGGTCTAAGCTCTGGGGTAGATACAAGGTAATCAGGTTGTCCCACGTTGGGCTCACAGTCTTAATCCCCATTTTGCAGATGAGGTTACTGAGGCCCAGAGAAGTGAAGTGACATGCCCAAAATCACACAGCTGATAAGTGGCGGAGGCAGGATTAGAACCCAGACCTCTGACTCCCAAGCCCGGTCTCTTTCCACTAAGCCATGCTGCTTCCCTACCATGTGAATACCATGGCCTGCTCAAAAAGCAAAGAGATGGATTTTGGAGCAAATTAAATCAAAGTGGTCTTTGGAAGGCCAAATGACTCCACTTAGATGAGCATATTTTGGACACATCATCAGGAGGACTGATTCTCTGGAGAAAACACTCATGCTAGGAAAAGTCCAGGGAAAACGTGGAAGAGGCAGACCGGCATCTAGATGGATAGAGACCGTAACGACGAGAACGGAAGAACCATTAGAAGGGTCGTGGATCAGGGCAGAGGGCAGGACGTTCTGGAGAAACTATATCCGTGTAGTTGCTATGAATCAGAAACGATGGCACTTAAAAATAATAATAATAATAGTACTGTGTGCAAAGCACTAAGTACGGTATAACAAGTAGACACATTCCCTGCCCACATTGAGCTCACAATCTAGAGGGGGAGGCAGACATTAATGTACATAAATAAATAAATAAATTACAGTTATATACGGTTATATACATATGAACTATGGTCTACATTGTCGATCTGATTCCCGCCCTAAAGGAGTTTATACAGTCTACTTTGCGCAGAGCACTGTACTAAGCACTTGGGAGAAAAAATCAACACAATCAGGTCTGAGCTCCCCAAAGTCACCCCTCCGCCTCTCCCCTCCCCCCCACCAACCCTCTCCCCTACTTTCCCATCCTTCCCTGCAGTATCCTCAGAGGAGATCTCCTCCCTCCTTGCAAGTGCCACCCCCTCCACCTGCGCCTCGGACCCCATTCCTGCTCACCTTATAAAAACCATCGTCCCTGCCTCCTCCCTTCCTTAACTTCTATTTTTAACCACTCAGTCTCCAGTGGCTCCTTCCCCTCTGCCTTCAATCATGCCCACGTCTCCCCCATCCTAAAAAAACCCGCTCTCGATCCCACTTCCCCTTCCAGTTATCGCCTTATCTCCCTCCTACCCTTCCTTTCCAAAATCCTAGAACGGGTCATCTACACTCGCTGCTTAGAATTCCTTAACTCCCATTCTCTCCTGGACCCCCTCCGATCTGGCTTCCGTCCCCTCCACTCTACCGAGACTGCTCTTTCTAAGGTCACCCATGACCTCCTTCTTGCCAAATCCAATGGCTCCTACTCCATTCTAATCCTCCTTGACCTCTCAGCTGCCTTTGACACTGTCGACCATCCCCTCCTCCTCCACACCTTATCTCACCTCGGCTTCACGGACTCCGTCCTCTCCCGGTTCTCCTCTTATCTCTCTGGCCGGTCATTCTCAGTCTCCTTCGCAGGCACCTCCTCCTCCTCCCATCCTTTAACAGTTGGAGTTCCTCAAGGGTCAGTTATGTTGGTATTTGTTAAGCGCTTACTATGTGCAGAGCACTGTTCTAAGCGCTGGGGGAGATACAGGGTCATCAGGTTGTCCCACGTGGGGCTCACAGTGAATCCCCATTGTCCGCCCTCTTCTGTTCTCCATTTACACTCACTCCCTCGGTGAACTCATTCGCTCTCACGGCTTTGACTACCATCTCTACGCAGATGACACGCAGATCTACATCTCTGCCCTGTCCTCTCCCCTTCCCTTCAGGCTCGCATCTCCTCCCGCCTCCGGGACGTCTCCACCTGGATGTCGGCCCGCCACCTAAAACTCAACATGAGCAAGACTGAGCTCCTCATCTTCCCTCCCAAGCCTGGTCCTCTCCCAGACTTCCCTATCACCGTGGATGGCACGACCATCCTTCCCGTCTCTCGGGCCCGCGATCTCGGTGTCATCTTTGACTCGTCTCTCTCGTCCACCCCACACATCCTATCCGTTACCGAGACCTGCCGGTTTCACCTCTACAATATCGCCAAGATCCGCCCTTTCCTCTCCACCCAAACGGCTACCTTACTGCTACGGGCTCTCGTTATATCCCGGCTAGACTACTGTGTCGGCCTTCTCTCTGACCTCCCTTCCTCCTCTCTCGCCCCGCTCCAGTCTATTCTTCACTCCGCTGCCTGGCTCATCTTCCTGCAGAAACGATCTGGGCATGTCCTCCCCTTCTTAAACACCTCCAGTGGTTGCCTATCAACCTCTGCTCCAAACAAAAACTCCTCACTCTAGGCTTCAAGGCTGTCCATCGCCTTGCTCCTTCCTACCTCTCCTCCCTTCTCTTTCTACTGCCCACCCCACACGCTCCGCTCCTTTACCGCCCACCTCCTCACCGTCCCTCGGTCTCACCTATCCCGCCGTCGACCCCTGAGCCACGTCCTCCCGCGGTCCTGGAATGTCCTCCCTCCTCACCTCAGACAATCTAATTCTCTTCCCCTCTTCAAATCCCTACTTAAAACTCACCTCCTCCAAGAGGCCTTCCCAGACTAAGCTCCCCCCTTTTTCCCTCTGCTCCCTCTACCCCCCTTCACCTCTCCGCAGCTAAACCCTCTTCTCCCCCCTTTCCCTCTCCTTCTCCCCCTCTCCCGTCCCACCCCCTCAGCATTGTACTGTCCGCTCGCCTGTATATATCTTTATCACCCTATTTATTTTATTTTGTTTAATGAGATGTACATCACCCTGATTCTATTTAGTTGCCATTGTTTTTATGAGATGTTCTTCCCCTTGACTCTATTTATTGCCATTGTTCTTGTCTGCCTGTCTCCCCCGATTAGACTGTAAGCCCATCAAAAGGCAGGGACTGTCTCTATCTGTTGCCGACTTGTACATTCCCAGTGCTTAGTCCAATGCTCTGCACATAGTAAGCGCTCAATAAATACTATTGAATGAATGAATGAGAGTGCAATAGAGTTAATTGACACAATCTCTACCCTCAAGGGGCTTACAATCCCCCACCCCCTCACCCCCACCTAGACTGTGTGCCCGTTGGGGGCAGGGATTGTCTCTGTTGCTAAATTGTACTTCCCAAGCGCTTAGTACAGTGCTCTGTCCACAGTAAACACTCAATAAATATGATCGAATGAACGAATAAAAGGAGAGATGAACACTGAAATAAATTAAAGTTGGGGAAGTAATAAAGTCCAGAGCTATGAACCTCTGCTCAGAGCAAAGGTTCAATAAATACCAGTGATAGTTTGGAATCAATCAAAGGTATTTTTTGATCACCTACTGTGTGCCAAAGTGTCGTATTAAGCTCTTGAAAGAGCACAATAGAGTAGGAAGATATTATCCTTGCCCTCTTGATAAAGACTTCATTTCCCCTCTACTTTGGCTCAGAGCACTCCGTGATCTGGATCAGAGGGACCTGGGAAGGAAACACAAAGACTCTCAAGCAAATAAGTGGGTGAAGAGGGCAGGCATAAAAGAAGCAGCGTGGCTTAGTAGAAAGAGCCCGGGCTTGGGAGTCAGAGGACGTGGGTTCTAATCCCGGCTCCGCCGCTTGTCTCCTGTGTGACCTTGGGTAAGTCACTTAACCTCTCTGGGCCTCAGTTACCTCATCTGTAAAATGGGGATTAAAAGTGTGAGCCCAACATGGGACAACCTGATTACCCTGTAACTACCTCAGCACTTAGAACAATGCTTGGCACGTAGTAAGAGCTTCTCAAATACCATTATTATTATTACTGCCTTAACAGAAAGCTCAAAGTCCCGGTGGACTTTGGCAAAATTTACTGTAACAATGATTAGGGTATTTGTTAAAGTGCTTACTATGAGTGAAGCACTGTTCTAAGCTCTGGGGTTGATAAGAGTTAATCAGGTCAGACAGGCCCAGGGGGCTCACAGTCCAAGAAGGAGGGACAGCGGATATTAAATCCCCTTCTTTTTGATGAGGAAACAGGCACAGAGCAGTGAAATGACTTGCCCAAGGCCACACTGCAAGCATGTGGAGGAGCCGGGATTAGAACCCAGGTCTTCTGACGCCCAGGCCCAGGCTTTATCCGCCAGGCCACGCTGCTTTCCATTCAGGAGAATGTGTACTTAATGTCCCAGATTCATTCATTCAAGTGTATTTATTGAGCGCTTTCTGGGTGTAGAACACTGTACTAAGCGCTTGGAAATTACAATTCGGCAACCAATAGAGTTGATCCCTGCCCGACAACGGGCTCACGGTCTAGATAGCTGGGTGCCATCACTGGCTAGTCCATCACCGCTTGGATTGGCTGGCCCAAGGATCCCCCACTGTGGTCAGTGGCCACTTCACCTCTACCTTGATTTTCCGATCCAAGGACCTCCCAGTTCTGTCACTGGCCACCCCGCCTCTGCCTAGATGGGTCAGTCTCAGAATGCCCAACGCCATCACTGGCGACCTCATCTTATCTCTACCTCAATTGGCTAATCCAAGGAAGGGCGCAGATCAAGTGCGTGGGGCAGGGGTGGTGGTGATAGCCACGTGGCCATCCCCCACCGCCCCCAACTCCCACCGCCTGGGTCCCCGAAAGAGACTCGGCTGCCAGGGTAGGGTGGGGCACCTCCAGAAGCCTTCAACAGCAGCATCAGCCCGGGAGGAAGAGGAAGGGAATGGAAGGGAATGGTGTTGAGGGATTTGCATACCTCCTCAGCCTGGATCTTCCCTTCGCCTCCTTTCCGAAGCTCTGGATTCGACTTCCTGAATTCTTCCTCCAGGTGGGTCTCGGCAGACTTCCTTTAAAGGGACGAAAGGGGTTTCCCCCCTCCTCCTCTCTCTCCTTCAGACACCCTCCACCCTCTCCTTGTGCTAAACAATGGCCGGGCCATGAGCTGAGGAGCGGCTCCCTCGGAAATCACAGCCAGGGCGCGACGGCTGCCAACAACCCACGCCAAGGCACAACAAAGCTTCTTATGGGCAGAGAACGTGTCAGCTCATTCTCTCGTACTGTCCTCTCCCAAGCGCTTAGAGCAGTGCTCTGCACCTAGTAAGCGCTCCATGTTGCTATTGATGTCTGTTTACTTGTTTTGTTTTGTTGACCATCTCCCCTCTTCTAGACTGTGAGCCCGGTGTTGGGTAGGGATTGTCTCTATCTGTGGCCGAATTGAACTTTCCAAGTGCTTAGTACAGTGGTCTGCACACGGTAAACGCTCAATAAATACGATTGAATGAATGAAATACCACTAACTGATGAACGAAGGCCAGGAAGAGATGATTTGATCCAGACTATCAGCCTCACATTACCCTTTCCAACCACACACACACCTTTAGGTAAAGTGCCCTGTCCTTGGCTTCTTGTTTGTTTGTTTTTTCCCAAGGTATTTGTTAAGCATTTATTATGTGCCAGGCACTATACTAAGCAATGGGGCAGAAACAAGCTAATTAGGCTGGACATGGTCCATATCCCACATAAGACTCGCAAGTCTTATCCCCATTTTACAGAAGAGGTAACCGAGGCACAAAGAAGTGAAGTGGCTTGCCCAAGGTCACTCAGCAGGCAAAGTGGCGGAGCCGGAATTAGAACTCAGGTCCTTCTGAGTCCTAGGCCCATGCTCTATCCACTAGGAAATGCTGCTTTGTCTTTGGTTGTGAAAAATAATCATCTTCACCCCTCCTCTACAGGGTAGTCAGGTGTTTATCAAGGTCCCTCTAGGCTTGTAAGCTTGTTGTGAGCAGGGGATGTGTCTACCAACTCTGTCATATTGTGCTCTCCCAAGTGTTTAATAAAGTGCTCTGCAAATAGAAAGTGCTCAATAAATGCGATTGATGATGATGATGATGGTGAGGGTCTGGGACAATTTTCCAAAGGTTGGTGGGGATAAGCAGCATGGCTTAGTGGACAGAGCCCTGGTTTGGGAGTCAGAGGACCTGTGTTCTAATCCCAGCTTTGCCTCTTTTCTGTTCTGTAACCTTGGGCAAGTCACTTCACTTCTCTATGCCGCAGTTACCTCATCTGTAAAAATGGGGATTAAGACTGGGAGCCCCATGTGGAACAGGGACTCTGTCCAACCCAACTCGTTTGAATCTACTCAGTGCTTAACACAGTGCCTGGCACATAGTAAGCCCTTAACAAATACCACAGTTATTACTATTATCATTATTATTATTCTTTGTGCCTCAGTTACCTCATCTGTGAAAATGGGGATTAAGACCGTGAGCCCCATTTGGGATGGGGATTGTGTCCACCCCGATTTACTCGTTTCCACCCCAATGCTTAGGACAGTGCCAGGCACACAGTAAGCTCTTAAATACTGTAATTATTGTAGTGATTATCCCTCGGCGGAGTCTGGGACCACCACCTGCCCCTGCCTGGTCCAGAAGGGGGATAGAGAGGTGGGTGAAGAGGAAGAAGGGGAGACGGAAGGGACCCTCCAACCAGAGTTCCTCTTCCCAGGAATAATAATAATAATGTTGGTATTTGTTGAGCGCTTACTAGGTGCCAAGCACTGTTCTAAGCGCTGGGGGAGATACAGGGTTATCAGGTTGTCCCACGTGGGGCTCACACACTTTTAATCCCCATTTTACAGATGAGGCACAGAGAAATTAAGTGACTTGCCCACAGTCACCCAGCTGACAAGTGGCAGAGCCGGGAGTCGAACTCATGACCTCTGACTCCGAAACCCAGGCTCTTTCCACTGAGCCACGCTGCATCTACGTATGACCCCCCCCCCCCCAACGCCTCCGGGGGCATCCCTTATCTCTGGGAGAGGCAGTCACAGCTCGGCAGGAGGCTGCCCTGTGCTGGACGATATGCCCTGGTCAAGGGCGCTGGTCTCCTCTGCGTCTTTAGAAGCTGCCCTGCTTCTGGGCTTGGCATTACAAGTCTTGCCAACTCTTTTTCCTTGTTGAACCAGGAAATCAGAGTGCTAAAGCACAAACAGAGCAGTTAGGGCAGGGCAGCGCTTCGTACAAACACTCAAGGAGAGCGAGTCCGGGCCTAGAGCGAGCCCGGGCCTCTAGTTTCAGGAGAAGCCAACCACGTCTGCGTTCTCGTCAGCCCACGGATCCCGTCTTTCCCACCCCCGGGGCCAGAGAGCAGGGTCTTGGCACCACCAAGCTGAACTCGAGGGCTCAGTCGGTCTCCGACGTCCAATCCCAACCCCCAAATAATTCCTTCTTCCATCAGTCATCAATCGATACCGTTCAGCGAAGCCTTACTCTGTGCAGAGCTCTGTTACTTGAGAGCTTGCGAAGGAGTTAATAGACATGATCTCTCCCCTGAAGGAGCTTGCAATCTAGACAGGGAGACAGCCACTAAAGCAAATTATGTCCAGGGGAAGCAAACGAATATGCAAATACACACATATGCGCTGCTGGGGTGGGGTGAGTATCTAAGTGCTTAGTGGGTGAGGACTCAAGTGTGTGGGTGAGGCAGTAGAGAGGGAATTAGAGTAGGGAGGCGAGTGATTAGTCAGGGAAGTCTTCCTGGAGGAGATGTGATTTTAGCAACTCTACCATATTGATTTTTTCCACGTTCTTAGTACAGTGCTCTGCACGCAGTAGACTGTAAACTCTTGAAGGGTGTGTCTACTAATTCTATTTTATCGGACTCTCCCAAGCGCTTAGTACAGTGCTCTGCACATTGTGAGCCCTTGGAGGCAGGGATGGAATCTCCTAATTCTATTTTATTGCACTCTCCCAAGTGCTTAGCCCAGTGCAAAGTACACAGTAGGCTGTAAGCATCTGAAGGCAGGAATCATATCTACTAATTCTCTTTTTACTGGACTCATCAATCAGTGAATCAGTGGTATTTATTGAACAGTTACTATTTACAGAGCACTGTACTATGCCTTGGAGAGTACTATAGAAAAGAATTAACGGATACGTTCCCTGCCTATAATGAACTTACAGTCTACAGTCCCAAGCACTTTGTAGAATGCTCGGCACACAGTAATAATGTTAATAATAATAATTTGGTACTTGTTAAGCACTTACTATGTGCCAAACACTGTTCTAAGCACTGGGGTAGGTGCAAGTTAACCAGGTTGGACACAGTCCCTGTCCCGTACGGGGCTTTCGGTCTAAGTAAGAGGGAATAGGATTAATCCCCATTTTACAAATGAGGAAACTGAGGCCCAGAGAAGTGAAGTGACTTGCCCAAGTTCATTCAGCAGACACGTGGCAGAACCGGGATTAGAACCCACGTCCTCCGACTCCCAGGCCCGTGTTCTTGCCATTGGGCCGTGCTGCCTCTCTCTTGGTCAGTAAGTGGTCAACAAACATTATGGATGGATTTTTTGATTTAACAGGCCTCTGAAAATTGGGTCATCCCGGAGGAGATGTGATTTTACCATCTGACTCCTCGAGCAGCTTCGTCGGAGTCTCCCCCTGGGCTACCATCAACACCACATAGCAAGCCAGGGCTTCAGACAACCGAGTCCTGCAAGTGGAAAGAGACAGGGCCTGGGAGTCAGAGAACCTGGGTTCTAATCCCAGCTCTATCCCTTCTCCGCTCGGTAATTTTGGGTAATTTCATTTCACTTCTCTATGCCTCAGTTCCCTCATCTGCGAAGTGGGGATCAAGACTGTGAGCCCCAGGTGGGACAGAGACTGTGTCCAACCTCATTATCTTCTATCTACCCCAGTGCTTAGTACAATGTCTGGCACATAGTAAGCCCTTAACAAGAACCATAGAATAATAACGAAAAAAGAGGCCAAAGCTAAAATAGCAGCAGAATCAGCAAACAGCAAGCTCAACCACCCCGTAGAGGCTGTTGTGGGTGTGTATGTGTTCACACAGGGAGGTTGGCAATCACAAAGTGACAAAGAGACCAAGGAGGATAAAAACACCCACCACTGACTCTCCGAAATTTCCAGCTTCCAGTTTAACACCTGGACTCTCTGAAGGTGCTTCTTTGTGAGTGGGAGACAGACAGACCTTTTTGCTCAACCCACTTGCTCCTAACCCCTAACTGATCTCTTAATCCATACGAAATAGCTTCTTCTGATTCAGGCTCCCCATTCGTTTACACAAGCATTTACACAAGCATACTCTTTCTGGATTTTCACGTCGGAAACGTTTCTACCATCTCTGCCGTACTCTCTCAAAGGCTTAGTCCAATGCTCTTCACCCAGTAGGTGCTCAATAAATTGTGATCGATTGGTCGATGGACTAGAAAAGTGTTCTCACTGTGTCTCGTTCTCACCTGTCCCGCCGTCGAGCTCTAGCCCACGCCCTACCTCTGGCCTGGAACGCCCTCCCTCCTCAAATCCGCCAAACAATCACACTTCCTCCCTTCAAAGCCCTACTGAAGGCTCACCTCCTCCAGGAGGCCTTCCCAGGCTAAGACCCCCTTTTCCTCTGCTCCCCTCCTCCCCGCCTCCCTCCTTTTGCTCTACCCCCCATCCCACAGCACTTGTGTATATATGTACATTTTATAATTCTATTTATATTAATGATGTGTATGTATCTATAATTCTATTTATTTATATTGATGCCATTGATGCCTGTTTACTTGTTTTGTTGTCTGTCTCCCCCTTCCAGACTGTGAGCCCGCTGTGGGCGGGGATTGTCTCTGTTGCTGAATTGTGCTTTCCAAACGCTTAGACCAGTGCTCTGCATATAGTAAGCGCTCAATAAAGACGAATGAATGAAGAGATGTTGCAGTCCTCGGTTTGGACTGTGGTTGGTTTTTGCCTGAATCGTTGTTAGAACTGGGGTTTGTAATTGTTGTTTTGTTGTGCTAGGTGGCCAATTAGATATAATGCTGCCAGTGGCCTTAATCAGTGTTTCATTTAACAGAGGGAGGAGAAATTAACCTCACAAGGTTGTTAATCGATTAAGCAATCACTGGAATTTACTGAGGGTTTACTGTGTGCAGAGCACTGTTCTAAGCACTTGGGAGAGTACAGTAGGGGAGCAACATGGTGTAGCAGACAGAGCCCGAGCCTGGGAGTCAGAGGACCTGGGTTCTAATCCCGGCTCTGTCACTTGTCTGCAGGGTGGCCTTGGGCAAGTCACTTCACTTCTCTGTACCTCAGTGACCTCATCTGTAAAATGGAGATTAATACGGTGAGCCTTATGCGGGACAGGGACTGTATCCAACCCGATTTGCTTGTATCCGCCTCAGTGCTTAATACAGTGCCTGGCACATAGTAAGCACTTAACAAATACCACTATTACTATTACACTGTAACAGAGTTGGTAGACACGGTCTTTGCTCAAAATAAATTTAGAGTCTTCAGGTTTACAGTTTGCTTTTTATTTGCCATTCAAAACATCCATTTTATATCCTTCCTCAATTCCTCTTTGCAGTTTTATTCCTTCCATCCTTCCTGGAACTTCAACTCCCTTCGCATCCAGCAGACCATCTCTTTCCGTATCCTCAAAGCCCTCCGAAAATCATCTGTGCTCCAGGAAGCTGTCCATAACTAATTTTCTATCTCCCCATCCAATTTTCTCTTTCTTCTGCCTCATCTATGCGCTTTATTGTAAGTTCAACTCCGTTGTACTGTCCCAAATGCTTAGCACAGTGCTCTGCCCACATGAGGCACTCAGTAAGTCCTGTTGACTGATGTATTGATTGGCTGGGTAGTTCAGTGCTCTGCGCACAGTACGTCTTCTTCGATACTTTTGATGATGCTGATGATATGAAGAATGCAGGGGAAAACAGATGTTTTCAGGTGCACTGGGACAGAACTGTTGTAGGCAAATAATAAATCCGGGACACAAATGTCACACATCAGAAGAGTTTATTGATTACACCGTTTCATGAAATATCTTAAGCCGAGTAGGATAAAGGAGAGTGTGGTTTTGATCATGGGCACAGACAGCCGAGACCAGTAGCTGATAATCAGACTGCAAGCTCACCTTAAAGACTCTAGATTCACTGTGGCCAGGGATTGTGTCTGTTAGGTTGTTATGTTGTCCTCTCCCAAACCTTAGTACAGTGCTCTGCTTACAGTAAGTGCTCAATAAATACGATCGACTGACTGTTATGGACACTGTCCTAACTCCGAAAGAACTAGCCATATCTTCTAGGGAGCTGGACCCCAATTCAGAAGAAAGAACTCCCAGATCCTAGTCAGAGAACCCGGATAATTTTCGAAGACTCCACCACAGAGAATCAGAACACGACTGGCTAATGCCTGAGTTGGTATGATGCGATAAAACCAGGTTAAGCAGAAAAAAATGTTGCCTAAAGGATAGGGCCCGGGCCTAGGAGTCATAAGGACCTGGGTTCTAATCCCCGCTCCTCCACGTGTCTGTCGTGTGACCTTGGGCAAGTCACTTTACTTCTCTGGGCCTCAGTTATCTGCAAAATGGGGATTAAGACTGTGAGCCCTATGTGAGACGCAGCTTGTATCTACCTCAGTGCTTAGTACAATGCCTGGCACACAGCGCGTAACAAATAGGGTAAAAACATAAGAACCAAACACGACGCCAATTTATCGTTGGGTTTGGTGGTGGTGGACTGTCCTTGGGCTCCCTCTGGTGGTCATCCCTCTTCTCTCCCTCTAATAATAATAATAATAATTTTATAATAATAATTCTCTTATTTGTAAAGCACTTACTGTGTGCCGAGCGCTGTTCTAAATCCTTCGAGTAGATCTGAGCAAATCAGGTCGGACACGGTCCCTGTCCCACCTGGGGCTCACAGTCTAAGTAGGAGGGAGGAGGATTTAATTCTCATTTTACAGATGAGGTAACTGAGACATAGAGAAGTGAAATGACTCACTCAAGTTCCCCAAGCAGGCGAGTGGCAGAGCCGGGATTAGAACCCGGGTCCTCGGACTCCCAGGCCCGTGGTCTATCCACTAGGCCTTGCTTCTTCTCAATGTGAACTCTGCGGTCATTAAGGTGTCTGCTGGGAAACCTTTTAATCTGAGGAAACTGACGCACAGAGAAGTGAAGGGATTTGTCCAACCTCCCAGAAGAGGCTAGTGGCGGACCTGGGATTAGAACCCGGGTGACCTGACTCCCAGTTCCGGGGTCTATCCGAGAAGTAGAACAGTTGAAAACCTCATACAACATTCTACCGGATCTGAATTTCCCGAGCTGCCTTCCAATAGGCAAGGCCTGGGCCCGGGAGTCCGAGAACCTGGGTTCTAATCTCAGCTCCGGCACTCACCTGCTGTGTGATTTTAGGCAAGTCGCTTTACTTCTCAGTGCCTCGGTTCCCTCATCTGCAAAATGGGATTCAGTACTTACTGTTCCTCCTACTTAGTCTGTGATACCACGATGATGATGATGATGATGATGATGATGATGATTTCTATTTCGGCAGGCGGACCAAGTCCTGGCTCCCACACTTCACAATGAGGTCATTTGCCTTCCGCATCCTCCCGAGTGCCCGGGAAATCTCTAGGGTCCGGGGGGTCCGCCTTATCTGGAGGCCGAGGTCTGGACGACAGGATCCTGGAGGTTTCTGGAATCCAGAGGCCTCTCCCTGGCCCCATCTCGGCCCGGGAACCAATGGTAGCCGAGCAGGACCCTGAAGAAGATCTTGTTGAAGTTCTCGTTGGCAAAGCTATAGAGGAGAGGATTCAGGCAACTGTTGGCCACGGTGAAGATCCAGGTGATGTAGTAGGCCAGCTCCACCCGGATCAGGAAGGAGCAGGACAGCCCAAAGAACTTGGCGGAAGTGGCCACGGTGCGACAGACGTGGACGGGGACGAAGCAGAGGGTGAAGCTCAGCAGGGTGACCGTGATCATCTGGTTGGTCTTGGCCTTCATCGCCCGGCTCCGGGAGCTGGGGACGGTCAGGCTGGAGAGGGAGGTCACCAGGCAGACATAGCAGGCCAGCGCCATCCCAAGGGGCAGGAGAAGCCCCAGCCCGACGGCCACCAGGTTGTAGTAGAAGTAGAACGGGGTCGGGCCGGTTTCGTGGATGTTCAGACACTGCGGGGGCCCCTGAGAGGGAGAGGCCCAGAGGAGGAAGAGGAAGGGCAGAAGGCACTGGATCCCGATGGCCAGCCAGACGGCCACGCAGACCTTCTTCAGGAAGGACTTCCGGCCCCAGGGCGTCCTCGAGTTGTAGCGGGCCACGGACCAGTAGCGGTGGACGCTGATGAGGAGGAGGAAGGCGGTGCTGCCGAAAAGGTGGATGCTGAGGAGGAAGATGAGGAGGCAGCAGGAGAACCGGCCCAGGGGCCAGGAGGTGCCCAGGTGGACGTAGTAGACCAGCATGAGGGGGGCGGTGGGTAGCAGCAAGACATCTATGAGGGCCAGGTTGAACTGCAGGAGCGTGCTGGGGCTCCAGTGCTTCATGTGCCTGAAGATCCACAGGCTGGCGCCGTTCAGGATCATGCTGGCGAGGAACAGCAAGCCCAAGAAGATGGACATGGCCAGGGGCAAGGGCTTAGAGCTGCAGACTGAGTTCGCGGCCGTGCCGTTCATGTTCCAGAGGCCTAGTGACCAGGGCACGGGCCTGGGAGTCAGAAGGACCTGGCTTCTAATCTTGGCGCTGCCTCTCGTCAGCTGAGTGACCTTGGGCAAGTCGCTTCACTTCTCTGGGCCTCCGTTACCTCATCTGGAAAACGGGGATTGAGACTGTGAGCCCCATGTGGGACAGGGACGATGTCCAACCCGATTACCTTGTGTCTATCCCAGGGCTGGTACAGTCCCCGCCACATAGTAAGCGCTTAACAAATATCACAGTTATTATGTGGGAGAAGGTGGGCGGGTGGAGGTCGGAGTGCCGGGACCCCCCACCCACGTCTCGCACTTGCACGGGGAGAGGGGAAGGAGAGGGAGGCTGAGAGGATGGGAGACTGCATCTCTCCCAGGGTCAGTGATCCCTCGGTTGTGGTGACCCACTCACACATAAGAATAATAATAATAATGGTATTTGCTAAGGGCTTACTATGTGCCAAGCACTGTTCTAAGTGCTGGGGCAGATACAAGGTAATCGGGTTGTCCCTTGTGGGGCTCACTGTTTTAATCCCCATTTTCCAGATGAGGTAACTGAGGCTCAGAGAAGTTAAGTGTCTTGCCCACGGTCACACAGCAGACAAGTGGCGGAGCCATGATTAGAACCCAGGTTCTTCTGATTCCCAAGCCTGGGTTTTATCCACTAAGCCACACTGCTTCCTTCCATCTGTCTTTTGTTTCTGCTTCCCTCCATGTGTCTTTTGTTTTT
This sequence comes from Ornithorhynchus anatinus, assembly GCF_004115215.2. Lineage (NCBI taxonomy): Eukaryota > Metazoa > Chordata > Mammalia > Monotremata > Ornithorhynchidae > Ornithorhynchus > Ornithorhynchus anatinus. The sequence continues at coordinate 3,445,895 of NC_041752.1, read as the reverse complement.
TACTATTAATTAATAATACCAATAATCCACAACATTGATTAATTGATGAGTCTTACGGTGTACGTTCGGCACTTACATTGTACACAGATCAGACAGAGTCCCCATCCCACATGGGGCTCACAGTCTCGGTTTCCTCCTCTGTCGGTTGGGGATTCAATACCTGTCCTCCCTCCAGCTTGAACTGTGAGCCCCAGATGGATGCCTGAACGAGAGGAGGCAGAGGCTGAGGGAGGCTGGTGGTCAGAGAGGCAGGCGGGAGCGGAGGCTCAGAGGGAGATAGAAGCAGAGGGAGCGGGGAGGACCGTGAAGCGGTTCGGAGTCAGAGGGAGACTTACGCTGCCGGATTCGGGTTCGGCTGTGCCGGCGGGTCAGTGGAGGGGTGTGAGGAGAGAACTGGCCGGAGGGGAGCCGGTCCTGCCGTCCGTTGGACTGTCTGACTGTTGAAGACCGTGAGAGGCTGTGCAGAAGTCTGGAGAGGCCCAGCTTCCTCTGCTAGTGGTCACCAGCTCATCCGAGACGCTGGGGCCCCAGGGCGGGCGACAGGAGCCTCTCCGCTGAGTGGTTTCTGAGGCTTGATCGTGGGGCATTGGCGGTTGGTGGGGAGGAGCCCAAAACCCAATTCCCACGATGGGGGGTGGGGGTGAAGTACGGCCTAGTGGATAGAGCTCGGGCCTGGGAGTCAGAAGGTCCTGGATTCTAATTCTCGCTCTGTCACTTCTCTGCTGGGTGACCTTGGCCCACTCAGTTCACGGCTCTGGGCCTCAGTTCCCTCATCTGGAAAATGGAGGTTAAGACTGTGAGCCCTGTGTGGGACAGGGACTGTATCCAACCCAATTTGCTTGTAACCACCCCAGCGCTTAGAACTCTGTCTGACACCGAGTAAGTGGTGAACAAATACCACAGTTATTATTAATTATTAGGGAGGAAGAAGGAAGAGAACACTTTCCTTAAGGGGTACATCAATCAATTAATCAATCAGTGCTATTTATTGAGCACTTACTAGGTGCAGAGCACTGTACTAAGTGATTGGGAGAGGACAACAATAAACAGACACTTTCCCTCCCCACAACAAGCTTACAGTCTAGAGGGACAAGCTCAACCGTGTCCAGAAGAGAGTTTCCAGCTGCCTAAAGACCCTTTCTGAGAGAGAGGAACCTATTTGCCTCTATTTTGGCCCTTGCCTTTATTCCCCTGAGTTTGATCTTGACCTAATCCCTTAAGGCACGGAGTTGGGAGTTTGCTTTTGAAAAGTTACTATTATTATCAATAATCATAGTAATGGTATTTGCTAAGCACTTACTATGTGCCAGGCACCGTACTAAGCGCTGGGGTGGATACAAGCAAATCGGGTTGGATACAGTCCCTGTCCCTCATGGGGATCACAGTCTCAACCCCCATTTTCCAGATGAGGTCACTGAAGCCCAGAGAAGTGAAGTGACTTGCCCAAGGTCACACAGTAGACAAGTGGCAGAGCCGGGATTAGAACCCATGACCTTCTGACTCCCAAACCCGTGCTCTATCCACTGTGCCATGCTGCTTTTTAAGTGCTTTACTGTGTGTCACACACTGTACTAAGTGCTGTGAGTTGTATAATAAGGGTAAGGAGGAACCTCTGACCAGGGCAGGCAGATCCTCTTTCAACTGTTAGCTGGACACCTCCACGGTGGTTGGGAAGTTGCAGAATGAGAACTTCTCTTATTTGGGGGAGAGGATTTCACCTATGTGGCCCCTCTGGCTGGGACTGGGGTTTGTGGGTATCCCCTCCCCGCTACTCCCCAATCTGCAAACAACGTCACATAGCAGACAAGCGGCAGAGCTGGGATTAGAACCCAGGTCCTTCTGACTCCCAGGCCCGGGCTCTTTCCACTAGACCACACTGCTTCCTGCTTCTTCTACCAGAGAAGAGAGGACAACAGAGAAAATCCAGGTGGAGAAGAGGCCTCACCATATTTTCTCTCCCGGGCCTGTGGAGAAAGTCTTGGGAATCTTCCCAAGATCAGATGATTCTTGGGGGATAAAAAACCAACCGGATCAGATCTTTGGGGCCGTTATGCTTTGATTACCGTATCATCCTCCTTGCTGACCTCCCAGCCTCCTGTCTCTCTCCATTCCAGCTATTCATTCACTGATTCACTTGTATTTATTGAGTGCTTACTGTGTTCAGAGCACTGTACTGAGCGCTTGAGAGAGTATGATATAACAATAAACAGACATATTCCCTGCCTGCAATGAGCTTACAGTCTAGAGGGGGAGACGGACATTAATATAAATACCCCGGCAGGTAAAGACTGGATCAGGCCACAAGAGAGGGAGCCTGGAGGATCCCCAAACCTGGAGCTCAAAGAGAAGCCATCTGGGGGTGAGCACTATCCAAGGTGTGGGGCATGTGGAAATTAAAAAGGGAAACAGGACAAAAATTTTGTTTTAATGGATTTTTATTCATTCATTCAATCAATCGTATTTATTGAGCGCTGACTCTGTGCAGAACACTGCATTAAGCACTTGGGAGAGGGAAAAATAAAAATAAAGTTACATTCCCTGCCCACAATGACCTTACAGCCTAAAGGGAGAGACAGGCATTAATATAAATAAATAAATTACAGCTACAGACATAAGTGCTGTGGAGCCGGGATGGAGGGTGAATAAAGGGAGCAAGTCAGGGAGATGCCGAGGGAATGGGAGAAGAGGAAAGGAGGGCTTAGTCTGGGAAGACCTCTTGGAGGAGATGGGCCTTCAATAAGACTTTGAAGGTGGGGGAGAGTGTCAGTCGCCAATGATCCAGGGCATCATACGAACACAAATCTCACGTGAGCAAGGATGGAAGGATGGCTTGGCGTGGATAGGGAAGCGGAGCCTGCCCGGTCTGGAAACAAGATCGAGACGTCCTCGACCGGCTGCTGCTGAGGCGTCTAGCCGGGAATGGTCAGGGCTGTTTTTCCACTTGGTTCCACCTCAGAACCCATCCCCAGAGCGGTCCCTTCCCCAGACACTTGTTGGATGTCCGGATGCTTTCGGAGGTTGACACATTTGTCGTGACAGGCGCCGATCGGTTTCCGGCAAGCTCGGAGGCAACTCACCACCTGGGTGGTTTAAGTGGCTGACCGGCTGACCTCCTGACCTTCCAGCTCTGAGATTCGAGAATCGGGGACATCGAGGGCTCAATAGTGAGAAAATTCAGATGAGAGAATAACAATAATAATAGTAACGATAATAATTGTGGTATTCCTTAAGTGCTTACCATGTGCCAAGCACTGTACTGAGCGCTAGGGTAGATTCAAGATAACCGTGTCCCGTATGGGGCTGCCAGTCTGTGTAGGAAGGATCTCAGAAGAGGTTTAGCTCAGATCTTAGGCATTTGAGATGTGGGGGAAGAGAGGCAGGGGGTAGCAACCAGCCCGGAGAGGTGGCTTTGGGCTAGTTTGGACGTGGCTACTCTTGGGTTTGGGGAAAGATGGGGAGGTAGGGCAGGTGGAGGGGAGAGTCGAGGGGCTGGGGGGTAGGGAGGGAGAGTTGAAGCTTGGGCTCTGGTCCGAAGAGGACACGATCTCTCTATTACAGGATCCGTAACCAGTAGGAATGGAAGATAAAGGAGAACCTAATCTGCCCAAAGCAACTGAGGGGACAGGATGCAAAGGTCTTTCCCCACCTTGGAAGGAGGAAACCGGGGAAGTTTGGCTCTTGCCTTCCTCCGCGGCCGGCCCAGTCCTTCGGAAAACGCGGAAATGTCATCTTGGAAACGAGGGAGCCGTCAGCATCTCCGGTCCTACTCCAGAGCAGAGGAGGCGGCGGCCCCATTCTTGTCTGGACACTTTCTTTGTGGGTTACCTCTCTGGGGGTGGTGTCCGAGGATGGTGTCTTTGGGGGCCATCTCTGTGGGGGAGGTCTGTCTCGGAGTGGTCTCTCTGAGGGTGGTCTCTCCGCTGGTGGTTTCCCTTTGGGGTGGGCTCTCTTGGGAAGGTCTCTCTCTACGGGGAGGTCTCTGTGCAAGAGGGTTCTCAATAGGAGTGGGCTCCGGAGGAGGTCTCTCTGGGGGATATCTCTCAGGAAGATGTCTCTGAACAGGTGGTCTCTCTATGGGGAGGTCTCTCTGGAGATGGTCTCTCTGCCGGTGGTGTCTCTGTAGCAGTGGGCTATTGGGGAGGTCTCTGGGGGATATCTCTCTGGAGGTGGTCTCTCCTTGAGGAGGTCAGCCTGTGGTCTCTCTGCAGAGAGCAGGTCTCCCCAGCCCCGAGGGCGACAGGGCCGGTCAGTGGGCTCGGCCAGGCTGCCCGGTGGGTGGAGCAGGCCATCCCCCGGGGCCCGGGAAGACCGAGGGGTCGGGGTCAAGCCTTCCGGATGATCCTGCCGGCCTTCCTCCAGTCTCTGAACCGCTCCCTCCTCAGGGAATGAGCCGGGGACCTCGGGTAGCCGGAGCGGCCTGGTCGTGGCCTGGAGCCGCTGAGGGGAGACGGGAGGAGCGGTCTCAGGTGCCAGCCCAAGGAGTGACCCCCCGTCCTCTCTTTCCCCCTTCTGTCCCCACCCACCCAGGGGTCTATCACAGTGAACTCAATCCCTTGAGCCCATAAGAGGTTTAATGTCTCTGATGTGGGAAGGGAGGGATTTCACCTCATTCTGAAACCTGGGTGCAAGAGGGGACAATAGATCTGCTCCCTGCTGAGAGCCACCTTGTGAAGAGACGGGAACAACTGTAACTTGTAGCCTTACTCTCTGCCACGCCCCATCTTTCCTACCTGGGAACCCCTGATCTCCCCCACTTACCACCCTCTGGAACACCTGTTCCCCACTATTCCCTGCCAGGAAACACAAGTGCTTAGTACAGTGCTCTGCACATAGTAAGCGCTCAAAAAATGCAATTGACTGACCTGTTCTTCCCAATTTACCACCCCGTGGAACATCTGCCTGAGAACACTTATTCTTCCCCACATGTCCCCTCTTGGAATTCCTGCTTGATATCCCAGCTATCTGGGACTCTCTGCCATGTCATGATTTTGTTTTGTGCCTCTTATTATTATTATTAATAATAATATTAAGGGAAGCAGCGTGGCTCAGTGGAAAGAGCCTGGGCTTCGGAGTCAGAGGTCATGGGTTCGACTCCCAGTTCTGCCACTTGTCAGCTGTGTGACTGTGGGCAAGTCACTTAGCTTCTCTGTGCCTCAGTTACCGCATCTGTAAAATGGGGACTGACTGTGAGCCTCACGTGGGACAACCTGATTACCCTATATCTACCCCAGCGCTTAGAACAGTGCTCTGCACATATTAAGAGCTTAACAAATACCAACATTATTAATAATAGTAGCGATGATATTTAAATGCTTACGAGGGGTCAAGTGCTTGTTAAGAACAGTTTAAGCCTCGTTAATTAAGGGCTTAAACACCATAATTATTTCCCCCTCTCCTTCCCCTTACACCTTACCCCGCCCCCAATTTCCCTTTGATGTTTCTCGATCAGTAATCACAATATTATGGTGTTTAAGTGCTTGCTATGTGTCAAGCACTGTAATAAATGCTGGGGTAGATGCAAGATAATCAGATTGGACACGGTCCTCGTTCCACCTGAGACTTACAGTTTGAGTAGGGGGGAGCACTGGTATTAATAATTAATAATAATGATATTTAATAATGATGGTATTTGGTAAGCGCTTACTCTGTGCCAAGCACTGTTTTAAGAGCTGGGCACTGTTCGTTAAGCAGTTACTGTGTGGCAGGCACTTTACTCAGCACTGGGGTGGATAACAAGGTGACCAGTTTGGACACAGTCCCCCTCCCACGTGAGGCTCACAGCCTCCATCCCCATTTTACAGATGAGGGAACTGAGGCACAGAGAAGTCAAGTGACTTGCCCCAAGTCACACAACAGACAAGTAGCAGAGCCGGAATTAGAACCCTCCACCTATTGAGTCCCCATTTTTCAGGGGAGGAAACCAAGGCCCGGCAGAAGCGAAGCAGCTTGCCTTAGGTCACACAAGGCAAAGCTCCTCTGATTCCCAGGCCTGGGTTCTTTCCGCCCTACTCCTCGGCGCTCTGCAAATAACCAGTCTTGCAAATAACAATCTCTCGCTGGCCTGGGGGATGCTACGATTCGGTCCAGAAAGATGCCCACTTTATTTTGAGCTCCTGACCTGGCGTGGGGGAAACCCGGCCGAGCTAGACGGGGCAGGGTGGGGAGTGGGTTGGGTCTTTCTTAATCTTGCAGGATTGAGCCCGGTGAAACTGGGGGTGGGTGAGAAGGTGGGATTCTTTTCCAATTTGTGCGATGGAGCTCGGTGAAATCTAGGAACTGTGAGGGGTGGGCCCGACCCAATAAATAGCCACCCACACAGCTCTAATCCTCAGGGATTTCCTAATAATAATAATGTTGGTATTTGTTAAGCGCTTACTTTGCGCCGAGCACTGTTCTAAGCGCTAGGGTAAGCAGGTTGTCCCACGTGAGGCTCACAGTTAATCCCCATTTTACAGATGAGGTAACTGAGGCACAGAGAAGTTAAGTGACTTGCCCACAGTCACACAGCTGACAAGTGTCAGAGCCGGAATTCGAACTCATGACTTCTGACTCCCAAGCCCAGGCTCTTTCCACTGAGCCACGCTGCTTCTCTCTGAGCCAATAAGCCCCCTATCCCGGCTGTCGTGGGGACTGGCAGACGTTTAACTAGACCAAGGCAGTGTTTGCTCTCTGTCCACATAATAATAATTATTATAATAATATTTAAACGCTTACTATCTGCGAAGCACTGGGGATGTAGCCCCTCCCCTACCTCTTGGGAGTGACAGGCCGGCAGCGGTCATTCATTCGTTCAATCGTATTGACTGAGTGCTTACTGTGGGCAGAGCACTGTACTAAGCGCTAGGGAAAGTCCAATACAGCAATGAAGAGAGACAGTCCCTGCCCATCACAAGCTCAAAGTCTGGGGAGACATATCAGCCCTCGTGTATATATGCACATATTTATTATTCTATTTATTTTATTCATGATGTGTATGTATCTATAATTCTATTCATTTATATTGATGCTATTGATGCCTGTCTATTTGTTTTGCTTTGTGTTGTCTGTCCTCCCCCCTCTAGACTGCGAGCCTGTTGTTGGGCAGGGATTGTCTCTCTTTGTTGCCGAATTGTACTCTCCAAGCGCTTAGTACAGTGCTCTGCACACAGTAAGCGCTCAATAAAGACGATTGAATGAATCAATACTAGTAAACAGACATGAATAGAAATAAATAAAATGACAGATATGGTGGACATGGGCCTGGGAGGGGGGAAGAGCAAAGGGACAGAGTCAGGGTGATGCAGAAGGGAATGGGAGGTGGGAAAAGTGGGCCCAGACCTCCAGACACAGGGGAGACGGACAGGTGACCCCCTCCCCCATCTCTGGGTATCAGTCTTCCAGCCGGTGCCCCCCTCCCGCCCCATCCAGGGGGGATGACAGACCCAGACAGGCGTCCAGCCCTTTCCCCCATCTCTGGCTATCAGCCTTCCGGCGGGTGCCCCCCTCCCCCCCCGGGAGGATGACAGACAGACAAGCAGGGGTCCAGCCCCCTCCTCCATCCCTGGGTATCAGCTCAGCCTTACCAGTGGGTGCCCCCCCTCCCAAGGGAGGATGATAGACGGACAGGCAGGGGTCCAGCCCCCTCCCCCATCCCTGGGATTCAGCCTTCCAGTGGGTGCCCCCCCCAGGGAGGATGACAGACAGACAGACAGGGATCCAGCCCCCTCCCCCATCTCTGGGGGTCAGCCTTCCAGCGGGTGCCCCCCACCCAGGGAGGATGACAGACAAGGGGGCCGGCCCCCTCCCCCCCTCCTCGGCCCCCAGGGAGGCCGAGAGACGGCCGGCCGGTCGGACGGAGAGGGAGGGGTCCGTCGCCCGGCCCCCGCCCCCGGGCCCGTTACCTGGAAGCCCAGGTGGGCCCTCCCTGTTTCTTGGGCCTGGCCCCCTGCTGCCGGTACTCCATCCAGCCGCAGATGAGCTCCTGGACAATGACCAGGTAGAGCAGGAAGATGAGGGGGCGGGGGTCCGTGCGGGTCCCCTCCGGGTCCATCCCTGCGGGGGGCCGGGCCCGGGGAGGTCCGCACCTTCGCAGCTACTGCAAGGACCCCTCCTCTCCCTTCCTCTCCCCTCCCCTCCCTTTCCCTCCCTTCCTCTGCTGCTCCGCATCCTGCCCGCTCTCCCCCCCCCCCCTTCCTCCCGCGTTTCTCTGCGGGGCGGAGCCTTTGCCCCCCAAATCCCACCCACCCCCCCTCCCCGACCCGGCCTGGAAATCCATTCACTCGATCATTCGGGCGTATTTACTGAGCGCCTCCGGTGCGCAGAGCACCGGACCGAAAGCTCACCTCCTCCAGGAGGCCTTCCCAGACTGAGCCCACCCTTTTTCCTCCCCTCGCCGTCACCCCGACTCCCTCCCTCTCCTCCACCTCCGCTCTAAATATAAATATATGGATATATTTTTTATTCTATGCATTTTATGCACGATGGGTACATAGCTTTAATTCTATTTATAGTGAAGCTATTGATGGCCGTCCACTCCTAGACTGGGAGCCCGCTGTTGGGTAGGGATTGTCTCTATCTGTTGCCAAATTGTACTTTCCAAGCGCTTAGTACAGTGCTCTACACACAGTAAGCGCTCAATAAATACGATTGGATGAATGAATGAATGCTCTGCGCACAGGGAGCGCTCAATAAATGCGATTGAATGAATGGATGCTCTGCGCACAAGAAGCGCTCAATAAATACGATGGGATGAATGAATGAATGCTCTGCACACAGGAAGCGCTCAATAAATACCATCGAATGACCGACTGAGAGCTTGGGTAAGAACAGTACAGCAGTAAAGAGGGAATTGCTGCAGTCTCTGCAGAGAGACCCCACCCAGGGAAGAAACTTCCCCCTTCCAACCAGGGATCAAACGGGCCCCTTCCCATGATCTTCTTGCACCCACCCCGGTGCTCAGCCTTCAGAACAGTGCTTGGCACAGGGTAAGCAGCGTGGCTCAGTGGAAAGAGCCTGGGCTTGGGAGTCAGAGGGCGTGGGTTCTAATCCCAGCTCCACCACTTGTCAGCTGTGTGATTTGGGGCAAGTTGCTTCACTTCTCTGGGCCTCAGTTCCCTTCTCTGGAAAATGGGGATTAAGACTGTGAGCCCCACCTGGGACAACCTGATCACCTGGTATCTCCCCCAGCGCTTAGAACAGTGCTTGTCACATAGTGAGCGCTTAAAAATACCGTTATTATTATTATTATTGTGTCGATTTCTGTATCTATTGCCTATCTTGACTTGTTGTTGACTCTGCCGTCTTGCCAGACATCTGCTCCGACTCCTGCTTGTTGATGATGGTTTCTCCTGTCGCCAGCCCTGACTTCTGTTTGTCTACCACCCTGTCTCTCTGGGCATTGGCTCCCAGACCGGCAGAATCACCCTCTTGCCTGGACCCGCTGGTCTGTTAATCAATCAATTGTACTTACTGAGCTCTTACTGTGTGCAGAACACCCTACTAAGCGCTTGGGAGCAGACAACAATACAGAGGTGGTAGACACGTTCCCTGCCCACAGTGAGATTAGTCCCAGCACTTACTGGAGGGTTTGGCACATCAGGGTCTAGTGGTTAGAGCCCGGGCCTGGGAGTCCTTCTGACCTGGGTTCTAATCCTGCTCCGCCACTTGCCTGCTGTGTGACCTCGGGTGAGTCAATTCACTTCTCTGTGCCTCAGTTCCTTCATCTGTAAAATGGGGATTAAGTGAGCCCCATATCTACCCCAGTACTTAGAACAGTGCTTGACATACTATAAGCACTTAACGAATACCATCATCATCATCAATGGCATTTGAGTGTTTACTGGGCATAGGACACGGTACTAAGTGCTTGGGAGGGTCCAATATAAAAGGTTTTTTATGGTATTTAAATGCTTATTACGTGCCAAGCACTGGGATAGACACAAAATTATCAGTTAGGACACAGTCTGTGTCCCACAAGGGGCTCACAGTCTTGATCCCCATTTTACAGAGGAGGGAACTGAGGCCCAGAGAAGAGAATTGACTCGTCTAAGTTCACATAACAGACAAATGGCGGAGCCAGGATGAGAACCCAGGTCCTTCTGACTCCCAGGCCCGGACAAAAGCCGACCACGCTGCACCCCGAGCCGGTAAAGACAATCCCTGCTCACCACGAGCTTACAGTCTACCTGCCAGTTAATGGCATTTATTGAGGGTTTACTGGGTACAGAGCACTGTGCTAAGCACTTGGGAGAGTTCAATTTTAAAATTTAAGAAAATGAAGCCCAGAGAAATTAGGCAATCTGCTAAAGGTCACACAGCGTCTCTGATGTAAACGGATTTTGAAAAGTGCAGTTCTAATGTGTGGGGCAGAACCACAGGATACTTTGACTCACTAATTAACAGCACGATTTATCAAATGCTTTTTGCCATGGATACATCCCTGACATGAGTCACCAACACCGGCTTTTCTTGGTATTTCTGTTTTTCTTTACGTAGTGTGTCAGGAAACTTTCTCTTTTAACGACAAGTGACTGAGGATTCTGAAGGATGTATTCTCTTCTTAAAGCAGGGGCTGAAATAAACCGAGAGGCAGGGCAGCTCTCAGTTGTGAGGAGAGGCAGGGAAATAGCTAGAGGACAGCATGGGGCGGGGGGGAGGGAGAGGGCCGGCAGGTTGCTGTGGCAACAGGGGCTGTTGCCTGGATGTGGAAGATGGATTTAACTCGATTTGCCGAGAGCTCAGACCAAACTCGGACTGAAAGCTCGATAAGCTTTTCCGTCTTTAGCTTTGGGCCTCATTAGCGGCTTCACTAGCAAGAGCCCAAGCCCAAGTCTTGGCCTTATCCTCGGCTCCCCTCTCATTCGACCCACATATTCGATCCATCGCCGAATCCTGTCGGTTTGACCTTCGCACACTGCCAAAATCTGCCTTTTCCTCTCCATCCAGACTCCCACCTTTTTAATACAGTCACTTCTCCTATCCCTCCTCGATTACCGTTATCGGTCTCCCTGCGGCCCCCCCAGCCTCCTGTCTCTCCCCACTCCGGTCCGTACTTCACTCTGCCGCCCGGATCATTTTTCTTCAAAAACGTTCAGCTCGTGTTTCCCCACTACTCGAGAAACTCCAGTGGTTACCCATCCCACCTCTGGGATCAAGTATCAAGCAGAAACTCCACACCATTGGCTTTAAATAATAATAATAATTATGGTATTTTTGAAGTGCTTACTATGTGCCAGGCACTGTACTAAGAGCTGGGGTGGATACAAGCACGGCCTCAATCCCCATTTTCCAGACGAGGTAACTGAGGCCCAGAGAAGTGACTTATCCAAGGTCACACAGCAGAGAAGTGGCAGAGCCTGGCTTAGAACCCACGACCTTCTGGCTCCCAGGCCCGGCCTCTATCCACTTTGCCAAACTGCTTCTGAAGCACGATGTTTTTAAAGCATTCAATCCCCTTGCCCTTTCCTACCTCTCCTCGCTGGTCTCCTACACGCGCACACTTCGCTCCCCTTAACGCTAACTCGTCTTCCTCGAACTCATCTGCATCACCGCTGACCTCTCGCCCACATCCTGCCTCTGGCCTGGAACCCCCTCGCTCCTCATATCCGACAAGCTATTACTCTTCCCACCTTATTCATTCATTCGAATCGCATTTGCTGAGCGCTTACTGTGTGCCAAGCACTGTACTAAGCATTTGGGAGAGTACAATATAAGAACAAACACATTCCTGCCCACAGTGAGCTCACAGTCCATTCATTCATTCATTCAATCGTATTTATTGAGCACTTACTGTGTGCAGAGCACTGTACTAAACGCTTGGAAAGGACAACCGGGCAACAGAGAGAGACAATCCCTGCCCAACAACGGGCTCACAGTTTAGAAAGGGGGGAGACAGACGACAAAATAAAACAAGGAGACATCAATAAAACATCAATAGGCACATCTCCTCCAAGAGGTCTTAGCCAAAGAGATCATCACTAAAGCAGTCAAAGGACACACCTGCTTCTAGCCAGCGCTTAGAACAGTGCTCTATATATAGTATAGTATAGTATAGTATAGTATATATATAGAGAGAAGCAGCGTGGCTCAGTGGAAAGAGCACGGGCTTTGGAGTCAGGGCTCATGAGTTCAAATCCCAGCTCTGCCACTTGTCGGCTGTGTGACTGTGGGCAAGTCACTTAACTTCTCTGTGCCTCAGTTCCCTCATCTGTAAAATGGGGATTAAGACTGTGAGCCCCACGTGGGACAACCTGATTTCCCTATGTCTACCCCAGCGCTTAGAACAGTGCTCGGCACATAGTAAGCGCTTAACAAATACCAACATTATTATTATTATTATTAGTAAGTGCTTAATACAATAATATTAGCAATAGTAATAACGGTGAGGACTCAGGGATGGTTCAGAAACATGAGCTGTCTCCAATTCTGAACTGGAAGGATTCCTTGAGATAGTCAATCATATTTACTGATTATCTTGCATTTACCCCAACGCTTAGTACAGTGCCTGGCACAAACGAGGGGCTTAATACCATTAAAAAAATAACACTTGCCCTTAAGGAGCTCACAGTCTAGTGGGGAAGACAGATACTATAATACGTTATTTGTACAGATAATTAATGTAATACATATATTGGAGGGATTGAGAGTATAAGATGTGTGTAAGTGCTATGGGGTTGAAGGAAAGAAGCGTGTGAGTAACCAAGTATTTAGGTAATAATATAGTATTAAATGCTGTACTAAATGCTTGGGAGGGGAGAAGCAGCGTGGCTTAGTGGAAAGAGCCCAGACTTGGGAGTCAGAGGCTGTGGGTTCTAATCCCTGCCTCAGCTATGTGACTTTGGGCAAGTCACTTAACTTCTCTGTGCCTCAGTTACCTCATCTGGAAAATGGGGATTAAAACTGTGAGCCCTATGTGGGACAACCTGATTTCCTTGTATCTACCCCAACAGTGCTTGGCACATAGTAAGCGCTTAACAAATACCAACATTATTACAGATATAAAAGAGTTGGAAGATACATTCCCTGCCCACAGTGAGCTTACAGTCTAGAGGGGGACCTATACAAGTTTTTGTCGTTGTTGTTTCCTCCTGGACATCTTCGAGACCCAGACCTGTGTCTTTTTTGAATTTTTATTTTCCCATCCAGGTCCGTGCACAATACACTGAGTCTCAGCACAGGCCCCCAACTCTCTGTGCAGCTGTTGGCTTTGCCTAGAACAGCCTGGGATTCCTAGAGATACGTGGTGATTCACCAATGTCTTCCGCCTCCCCCACCTGCCTTTGTTTCCCAGCTTGCTAGGAGAATTAAATGATCATTTTTTTCATGAGTAATTACCCTCTGGGTGGCTGGGAGAGAGCAAGCTGCAAGGAGCGGATTTGCTCTGTTCTATTTCCTCAGAAAAGCCATCGCTTTCTGCATGTTTCCCTGGAGGTCTGGAACTGCTGCGGGTTCCGGGATTGAATAATAATGTTGGTATTTGTTAAGCGCTTACTAGGTGCCGAGCACTGTTCTAAGCGCTGTGGGAGATACAGGGTAATCAGGTTGTCCCACGTGGGGCTCACACACTTTTAATCCCCATTTTACAGACGAGGGAAGTGAGGCACAGAGAAGTTAAATGACTTGCCCACAGTCACACAGCTGACAAATGGCAGAGCCGGGAGTCGAACTCATGACCTCTGACTCCGAAGCCCAGGCTCGTTCCACTGAGCCACACTGCTTCTCTAATTGTATTGAAGGACAATACGATACAGTTCTCTAGGAGGTCGTAATAATAATGGTGGTATTTGTTAAGCGCTTACTATGTGCAAAGCACTGTTCTAAGTGCTGGGGGGACACGAGGTCATCATGTTGTCCCACAGTTTTAATCCCCATTTTCCAGATGAGGTAACAGGCCCAGAGAAGTGAAGTGACTTGACCAAAGTCACACAGCTGGTAAGCGGCGGATCCGGGATTAGAACCCATGACCTGTGACTCCCAAGCCCGTGCTCTTTCCACTGAGCCACGCTGCTTCTCACACCATGGACAACCCTATACGGGCAGGCCGGGGGGAGGATCTTAGTTGGGAGAGATCTCGAGAGACAGTGCGGCCCAGTGGAAAGAGCAGGGGGGCTAGTCCTCTAAACTCCTTGTGGGCAGGGAACGTCGTCTCTCAACTCTGCTGCATCGTACTCTTTTAAGTGCTTAGTACAGTGCTTTGCACCCAGTAGGCCCTCAGGAAATACCACTGATTGACTAGTTGAAAGCAGCGTGGCTTAGTGGAAAGACCCCGGGCTCGGGAGTCAGAGGTCGTGGGTTCTAATCCCGACTCCACCGCTTGTCTGCTAGGTGATTTAGGGCCAGTCAGTTCACTTTTCTGGGCCTCAGTTACCTCATCTGGAAAATGGGGATTAAGGCTGGGAACCTCACGTGGGACAACCCGATTACTTTCTATCTACCCCAGTGCTTAGAATGGTGCTTGGCACATAGTAAGCGCTTGACAAATACCACCATAATTATTATTATTATTCAGGGGACCTGGGTTCAAATCCCACCCCTGCCATTTACTTCCCGTGCACCCTTGGGGAACCACTTACCATCATCTGTAAAGTGAGAATAAAATATCTGTCCTCCCACCCTTAGACCGAGCCCCATGGAGGACAGTCGGTTAGGAATACCTTGTATCTGTCCCAGCATTTAGCACAGGGCTTGACACCTAAGTGCTTCATCAATTCCAGTGCTACTATTAAGTTTCCGGGCTGCAGTTTATTTGCCGGCACGTACAATTTACCCACTTTCTGTTTCTCCATTTTCACATTTCCTAACTACTAATTCCCAGGTTACCAATCGATCAGTAGTACTTATCGAATGCTCGCTCTGGGCAGAGGCCTGGACACAAATCCTTGGAGAGATGTAACTTGTGGACATGATCCCTGTCCTCAAGGAGCCCTCTAGACTCTAAGGTCGTTGTGGGCAAGAAATGTCTTCTAATTATTGTCCTGTCTTCTCTCAAGCGCTCAGTCGCTAAACACGTTCTTGTGGGAACTAGTGTATTGACTGCAAGTAAATCTTCATTGCCAAATGACCTGGCCGAGGAGGAGGGGAATCTATAATAAAGTCCTCCTGGATGAGGGTTGTTTTTTTTTTGGCTGACCTAGGATTCTACAACACAGTGTTAAACATTAACGAATGTTTGTTTTCCAGCTTCCGACTCTGATATAAATGGCAGTTCAGATATTATTTATAAAATCCTCTTTTATTTCTCCAAGCGAAAGCCTATATCGCTTAGATAGCTTTCTCCCAGTTAACACGAGTCTCCCATTTACACCAAATAATTGGGCAGAGATGAGAGGCGCCACAACCCTCCCTGAGACGGGAATCTGGGAAAAGGGACTGACCCACCATTTTGTTTGATTCGTCTGATTCGGTTACGCTAAAGCCAAGATCGCTTATTGTCTTCTTTCTCGTGGCCGGCCAAAGCTTTCTAGTCGCTGATGTTCTGTTGAGAAGATTGCCCGCTTTCTCTCTCCACTCCGAGTCCGACGCAAAAGTCAGTGGGTCGGGGGACCGGATGGCAGTGTTTGGTGGAGCAGGGTGAGACTGTTGTGGTTGGGGGGGCTGAGTCTGAGGCAGCAGAAAGTTTGCAGATGACAAAAAAAGGACAAGGGCCAAAAGGGGACAGGAGATTGGGGCCTTGAGGACTGAAGGAGGAGACGGGCAATTGGTAAGGGGTGAGGCTTTCCTTTCTGGGACCCTCTGGGGGCTCTTGGATTTTTGCGGGAAGGAGCACAAAAGGGTGGTATCCAGCTAGGATTCTCCCTTCTCCCACGAGGCCCCCCCGAGCCTAGATTACACCCCCACAGTGCGTGGCTTGTACTCCCTAAATTTACAGGGTGCGGGGGAGTTGGTCTTTCCACGTGCTACTCCATCCCACCTGAGCCTTCTACTGAAACCCGTCCGTGACTAGAAACTGGTGCCTGCCTTAGCCTTCCCATCTTCTCTCTGGGGCCGGGCAGAGCCGATCCCCGCTTCCCCAGGGGCACTTGTCGCAGAGTGTGATTGACTGGAAAGCCAGAGGGGGCTACCACACTTCCTGACTCGAGGCGGACTTTCTTCCATTACATAACTGGGATTTGGAAACCCCGAATGTCTCCTTTCTCTGAGCCCTGACCAACTTCGGGAGTGAAACACTCGTTCGGTTCAGATCTACGCCCGCCCCCGCCGACGCCAGACCTGCCTCTGCCTCCCAATGGTTCCCGAGGCTGCGTGGGCAGCATCGGCCGACCCTGGATTTCACTCTGTCCACTTGCCAAACCGAAGCCCCCGACATACAAAACAGTCGTTTCTCCCCGCTCGGGACAGCACGGAGAAAGATCCAGCGACAAAGACAGAGAACGTTTTTCGAGTTAAGCATATGTACATATTAAAAAGAAAAAAATAGGTCAGATGCCTTCTGAGGATAGCTCAAAAAGAAATGCCAAAAAGAGGGAACCTGCAGCGACCTTACTGCAGTTGAAAGGATGCTCGTTTCTCCGTTCTGGGAGCCAAAAGTGAAAAGTGGGGAGAGTAGGGGAAGGCGACCTGAAGGATTTCTTTCTAAGAGGCCGGCGACCCTGCGCTGGGATGCATGGAATCACCTTGCTTCCGTAAATCTGGTCAACTGGACCCCAAAGGGTGGATGGTGTCTTCGCTTAAACAAGCGGGGGGACGGAGGCACGGAGGAGGGAGATGTGCCTGGGACGGGACAGGGAGGGGCAAGGGAACGACCGGTAGGGGATTCCTGTCGTCCAGATGCCCGGCCCTTACCTCCCTTAGGTGGACATCCCGCCTGTTGTGAAAGGAAAAAGAGGGGGCCGCTAATTCGCTGCGAGAACCGGCCCGAGTGGCTTCGTCATCCGGATCCCGAAGAGGAAGCTAACGGAGAAGCGGCAGCCCCCCGCCCGCCCCCCGGTCCGCCCCCTGGCTCAGAGCCCAGGGAGCCTCACAGCGATGCTGGGGTGGGGACAGTCGCCAGGGGCAGGTCCAAGGCAGGCACCTCCGGGGCCTGGGCTGGGCTGGGTTTGCGATGGTCTAGTTTCTCTCCGAGCTGGTTGTACAGGTCCTTTATGGCCTCGCCGCTCTGCGGGGGGAGAAGGACGCACAGGGTAAGACAAGTCATGCTTGGGGATGGGGGACAAAAGCCTGGCTACCACTCAAAAAACAAAACCAAAAAAACCCAGAGGCCCACCTGCCACAGATTTTTTTTTTTTTTAGTGAAGGATGTAATTAAAACCCAGGAGATAATTAAGCTTCAGAAGCCACCAGCTAAATAGAACAGGTTCTCCAGGGAGCCAAGGGAGGGGAATCTGGCTTTCTGGTCTACGGGTCATGTCCCTTTCAGTGTGGGAAATGGAAACCACGGAGTCCAACATCCGGCTGCCCAGAGAGCCCCAGAGGGGGTAGTTCCCCGGACTGGAAAACAAGATCAGAAGTTTGGAAGGTTGTTTTGGTTTTTTGGGTTTTTTTTTTTACGGTATTAGTTAAGCACTTACTATGGGCCAGGCACTGTACCAAACGCAGGGGTAGACATTAGACAATCAGGTTGGACCCAGCCCACATTTCAAATGGGACACGGGCTTAATCCCCATTTTACAGATCGAGGCCCAGAGGAGCGACATGACTTGCCCAAGGTCACCCAGCAGACAAGCGGCGAATCCAGGATTGGAAACCGGGTCCCAGGTCTGGGCACCCTCCACTAGGCCACGCTGCTTCTCCGAGTTGCGAAAGGGTCTGGGCTCCCCCGCTGGGGATGCAACGGCGGTGGCCGGGTCTGTCCTGGGGTAGAAATGCCCAGCCCCAAAGTGACCAAGTGACCCACCTGGCTGCCGGGCTCCAACAGCTTCCGCAGGGCCTCCAGCTTGGAGGGTGCCACCTTATGATGCAGGTGAACCAAGAGTCGCAGTATATGACGATGCACGTTTTCCTTTCTGGAAAGGAACAGGCACGGGAGGTGAAAGATTAGGCCAACGCCACACAGGCCAGGAGGGTAGGCGCTTACTACAGTGCTCTGCACACCCCAAGCGCTCGGTCAATACGGTCGAATGAACCGAATGAGACGGGCTGCTTTTTTGGGAGAACCAAGGTCGGAGGTGTAAAGTGCTCCTCCTGCCCAAATACAATCGTATTTATTGAACGCGTACAGTGTACTAAGCGCTTGGAGAGTACAATTCGGCAACAGATAGGGACAATCCCTACCCGACAACGGGCTCACAGTCTAGAAGCGGGGAGACAGACGACAAAACAGAACAAGTACACAGGTCCAAAGAATCCCTTTCCCTGGGTGCCGTGGCCAATGACGAAATAATGATAATAATTGGGGTACTTAAGTGCATACACTTCACATAGCTGGGAGCTGTACTAAGCGCTGGAGTTGGTACAAGAACATAGGGTCCCGCCAGTCCTACAGATTCTGGGCTTTCAAAGCCTCCCCGTCCCCCAACCATCCCAGGCTTTACAAGGCCTGTCTTCCCCTATCCCCGCCCAGGACCGGCCGCGGGCTGACCTAGCGAAGGAGGTGAGCAAGAAGCCGTCGAAGAGGCTGGTGCAGAACTCCTCGGTGGAGAATTCGTCCGCCAGGAGGGTCAGGTTCCCCATGAGCAGATGAAGGAAGATGTCGCCGAAGGCCAGGTCGCTGAAGGTCTCCACTGCAAGGACAAGGGTTCGTTACTCGGCCGGGGGCGGAGGGCCCCGATGCTCTGCGCTTCGTTGATGGCGACGGACGGCAGCCCCCCAATTTTTAACCCACAGAGGCTGCGTTTCCACAGAGACGTCGGTGCCGTTTCTCCAAACTCCCTCGGGCAAATTTCTCTTTCGTTCTAGCCGAGAAGTGGCGTGGCCTAGTGGGTAAAGCCTGGGCCTGGGAGTCAGAAGGACCTGGTTTCTAGTCCTGGCTCCGCCGCTTATCCACTGCCTGACCTGAGTCATTTTGCTTCTCAATTCCTCAGTTCCCTTGCCTGCAGAATACAGATTCACTACCTATTCTCCCTCCTACTTAAACTGTGTGCCCCACGTGGGACCTGATTATTTTGGATTTACCCCAGTGCTCGGTACAGCGCTTAGCACGAAGTAAGTTGTTAATGCTGTGGAAGCAGCACAGCCTAGTAGAAAAAGCACATTCTAATCCCAGATCCGCCACCTGTCTGCTTTGTGACCTTGGACAAGTCGCTTCACTTCTCTGGGCCTCAGTTCCCTCACCTGGAAAATGGGGATGAAGACCGTGGGCCCCACGTAGGACACGGACTGTGTCCAACGTGATTAGCAGGTATCTACCCCAGCGCTTAGTAAAGTGCCTGGCACACAGCGCTTAACAAATACCACCCACCGGGGTTTGATAAGGAAGGCTACTGGAGCAGACTCACCCAATCCCGGCAGGAGTCGGAGAAAAGCGTTTTTGTTCCTCTGCTTAGTAATGTGAAGTACGTAGTACAGGCCGACTTCGCAGGCGATGCGGTGGTCTTGCAAAAACCTGAGACGGGCACGGGCGGCGTCAGAGCCCGGCCCCTCCCCACAGACCCCCGCAAAACTACACCCAGGGTCTCCAACGGGCTACTGTTTAATGATCGTGCACGTTCAGGGAAGGGGTTTTGTGGCATCCCGAAGCCCCATTTTATGGGAGTGGGAGCCCCTACGGCATCTGAAGCAGCAGCACGGCTTAGTGGCAAGAGCATGGGAGTCAGAGGATGTGGGTTCTAATCCCAGCTCCACCACTTGTCTACGTGAGTTTGGGCAAGTCACTTAACTTCTCTGGGCCTCAGTTACCTCACCTGAAAAATGGGGATAAAGACTGTGAACCCCATGTGGAACAGGAACTGTGTCCCACCTGATTACCCTGGATCTACTTCAGCACTTAGAACGGTGCTCGGCACGCAGTAAGCACTTAAATACCATAAATACTATTATTATTAGCTGATCCTTAAAACCACCCACCGGCATGCTTATCCCGCTATTTTGGTTCTGAGCAGCTTTATTTCAAGACGATGACTCAGCGTGGCCTAGTGGATGGAGCCTAGGCCTGGGAGTCAGAAGGACCTGAGTTCCAATCCTGATTCCGCCACTCGTCTGCTGTGTGACCTGGGGCAGGGCACCTCACTTCTCTGTGCTTCAGCTACCATATCTGTGAAACGGGGATTAAGATTGCACCCCCAGGGGGAAACAGAATGTGCTCCACCTTGCATCTACCTCAGCATTTAGTACAGTTCCTGGCACATTGTAAGCACTTAACAAATACCATTAAAAGAAAAAATGACTCCTTTAACTATCCTTCTTCATCTTCAGCTCCAAAGAGGAGATCTTAAACAGAGCCCGAGCATGACGACTTGTAGTTGGCCTCTCTGACCCGATGCTTCTGGGTTTTAAGAAAGGTGGTCTAGTGGGAAGCACACAGGACTGGAGGGCAGAAGACCGGGGCTCCTCAAGTATTGGCTCTGCCACGGGCCTGCAGTGTGACGTCTCTGTTCCTCAATTTCCTCACGTCTAAAATGGGACAAGGGTCCCTGCTCTCTCTGCCTCTTAAGACTGTGAGCCCCGGGTGGGACGGGGACTGTGTCTGATCTGATTATCTTGGTCCTACCCTGCCATTTAGCTCAGGGCTTTGGGACATAATATATACTACCGTAACTATTTCGCTCAATCGAATTTGGCTTTTCAATAAAGTTAAAAACACATTTTTCCTCATGAAGCTGACCCACTCAATAAGCCCTCTTTTCCTCTTCTCCCTTTCCCTTCTGATCACTCTCACTCCCTTTATTCACCCCCGCTCCCAAGCCCACAGCACTTATGTCCGTATCCGTCCTCTATTTATTTTCATTCCCGTCTGTCTCCCCTTCTAGAGTGTAAACTCATTGTGGGCAGGGAACGTGTCTCTTTATTGTTATAGTGTCCCCTCCCAGGTGCTTAGTACAGTGCCCTGCACACGGTCGGCCCTCAGTAAATATGACTGAATTGAATAACATACTTGGTGAAGCCCTCCGGAAGTGTACTGGGATAAGGAACGGGCACTTTGTCTTCCGTTGGCAATTTCTGGTCTACGTTGAACGTATAATCGTCAACCACAAAGGACATCAGCATTGGCAAAAACCTGGTGATCAGCTCCACTTCCTGGAAGAGGGAGAGAAGAAAGTTGCAAATGAAACAGCCTGACGATAATAATGTTGGTATTTGTTAAGCGCTTACTATGTGCCGAGCACCGTTCTAAGCGCTGGGGTAGACACAGGGGAATCAGGATGTCCCACGTGGGGCTCACAGTCTTAATCCCCATTTTACAGATGAGGTAACTGAGGCACCGAGAAGTTAAGTGACTCGCCCACAGTCACACAGCTGACAAGTGGCAGAGCTGGGATTCGAACTCATGACCTCTGACTCCAAAGCCCGTGCTCTTTCCACTGAGCCACGCTGCTTCTCTAACCACTGACGAACCACTCGAAGAAAGGTTAGTGGTCAAGACCTTGGGGTTTTGGCTTGGTGAACTGAAGGACCGTGGCCTGGTGGCTACAGCCTGGGCCTGGGAGTCAGAAGGCTCTGGGTTCTAATCCTAGCTACGCCCCTTCTATGCTGTGTGACCTTTGGAAAGTTTCTTTACTTCTCTGGGCCTCGGTTACCTCATCTGTAAAATGGGGATTACAACTGTGAGCCCCATGGGGGACAGGGGCTGTGTCTAATCTGATTAGCTTCGATCTACCCGGGTGCTTAATATGAGAAACAGCATGGCATAGTAAATAGAGCATGGGCTCGGGAATCAGGTCATGGATTATAATCCCGGCACCGCCACTTGTCTAGGGTGCGATGTTGGGCAAGTCGCTTCACTTCTCTGGGCCTCAATTACCTCATCTGTAAAACGGGAATCGAAACCGGGAGCCCCGTGTGGGACAAGGGACTGTGTCCAACCCCATTCACTTGTATCCATCCCAGTGCTTAAGTACAGTGCCTGGCACCCAGAAAGTGCTTAACAAGTACCACAATTATTACTATTATTATGAATACAGTCCCAGGCACAAATTAAGCACTTAAATATCACAATTTATTATTATTGTTATTATTATTATTGAATCACCAGTTGTGGGACTCCCGCTTGGACACTAAAAAGAGTCCATGGAGAGGCACTTTAATTCTCTGTGCCTCAGTTACCTCTATCCACTAAACCACGCCGCTTCTCTCAGGTCACGCTGCTTCTCACTTGTCTGCCGGATGACTTTGGGCAAGTCACTTCACTTCTCTAACGCTTCAGTTTCCTCACCCGTCATGGGGATTCAGTACCTCGAACCCCGTTTCTTAGACCGTGACCCCCTTGTGGGACAGGGCCTGGGTTCAACTTGATTGGCTTGATTCTCCCCCAGAGCTTGGTACACATTAAGTATTTTAACAAGAATAATAACAGTGATAATAACGATGATGATAAAGATAGTAACAATCATCTTGAAAATAAGAGTACCATCTTTGGCTCCTTGAAGACCTGGCTGTCAATCATGTCCCAGGCGCCTTGCCCCAGAGACAGCATCCTTAACAGCAACATTAGATCAGGGCTTTCCTGTAAATTCAGATGAAAACAAAACACATTTAAAATCACAGATTACTACCTTTAGCTAGGCCAAATGACACAGGCTCTCTGAAGGAGGGCTTCTTTTCGATCTCCTCCTGGAATCTAGAAACACCACACCCTCTCCATCTTTAGCCATGATTCAGAACGGGATTTCTCGTTTCCCTCAATCCATCGACGGATTACTTTGGGGAGAACTCTAGGTTGTAGTGGGTAGGGAAAGTGCCTATTGCTGGAAAGTCCCCTCCCAAGCACTTAGTACAGTGTTCTGCACACAGTAAGTAATACAATTGAATGAATAAGAGGACAACAGAGCAGGGAAGACACACTGAACTGAGCGCTTGGGGGAGTGTGCTGGAGTTGGAAGGCACGATCCCTGTCTTCTAGGAGCTTACCGTCTGCTGTGTGCAGAGCACTGACCTGAGTCCAACTGAGAAGGCATCTCCAGCTCTGCCTGGGAGCCTGCCTTTTGACAACTCATTAGGACCCTTTTGGAGCTGCATATTCTCCCCACTTTTGGTGAGGAGGAGGAGATGGAGTCAGGGCACATGGGGGACAAAAGTGAGACACATCAGAACCTGGCGGGGACTGGTCTGCTTTTTTCCGTACAACACCTTCCTCCACTTGCAAAATAGTGGAGGACCAATTTCATCTCCTTCCGAATTACACCCCTGGAGTGAAGCTATGGTTTCAGAGCACTGTACTAAGAACCCGGCAGAATACAACAGAGTTGTTAGATACAGACATGTTCCCAAGCAGAAACAGCACGGCAAAATGGCCAGAGGCCGGGCCTGCGAGTCAGAAGATCATGGTTTCTAATCCCGGCTCCGCCACTCGTCTGCCGAGTGACCCTGGGCAAGTCACCTCACTTCTCTGGGCCTCAGTTATCTCATCTGGAAAATGGGGATCGAGACCATGAGGCCCACGGGGGACAGGACTGTGTCCAACCCTATTTGCTTGTATCCACCTCAGTGCTTAGGACAGTGCCTGGCACGTAGCAAGCACTTAAGAACTACCATAATTATTTATATCTCAGCCAGTATCAACCTCTTTTCAACTAAGGCATATCTGTGGAAAAATGGACAAGGACGACATCATGTCATCTCGGGAAACTCACCCTGGGCAAGGTGTCTTGGCCCACCAGCTCCTGAAGGTGTCTAATAGTGCTCAAGGCCAAGGTGTTGATAGCAAAGGGGTCACACAGGATCATAGATAAATCCCTTTGCGGGGAGAGAGAAGAAATGAAAGAACGTCAGTTCTACATTTTAAATTTGGACCAAGAGCTAAGCAAGACACCCCTTCCCCCCAAACAGGAGCCACTTTTATTTGAACGATGATCAGAGGAGCCCAAGATGTCCATTAATTTGCGATCCAAAGAAATGGCTGCCAGAGTTTCACCCACTCCACGAGAAGGAGCCTGGGGGTACTTTCTGCCGTGTTCGGTTCTACAGCCCAGGTAGATAACATCTGACGAGAGCATTAAGAATTCAAACCCAACCACCAAACGACAATGAACCCGCCAGCAACTCGTTTTCTATGTTACAGAGAAAATACGACTTTTTGAAATTTCTTTCTTCTTTTTAACATCCATTCCCTGATAATTTTCAAGCAAAAGGGAGTGTAATGTACTCAGGTGATATTCACGCAGCAGGACCCGGGAGCCAGAGGACCTGGATTCTAATCCAGGGTCCACCCCGTGCCTGCTGTGAGGACTTTGCCGCTGATTGCCCTGTGCTGTCCCGAGATCCTTTTCCTTCCGCTCACCCCAATACTTGTTCTTGTCCCTTTTTCACGCCGTCCAGGAAGCCCTGCAGTTCCCGAGCTCGCTTGTTATCCACGAACCTCTCTCGGATGCAGGCGTCCAGGCACCAGGTGAACTGCACAAGACGAGAATAAAACAAACAAAAAAAACACACCACCGTTGTGAAGTCGGGGAGGGGCCCCTTTCTATCACCGAGAGCAGACAAAAAAAGCAGTAGCTTACGGTATTTGCTGAGCATTTACTACGTGGCAGGCATTCTATCAGGTGCTGGCATGGATACAAGTTAGTCGGGTTGGATCCAGTCCATGTCCCCCATGCACGGTCTTAATCCTTATTTTACAGATGAGGAAACTGAGGCACAGATAATTGAAGTGACTTGAAGTCCTTCCCCCCCCAACTCATTTATTTCTGGTCTAGGAGGAGGAGAAAAAGGGTTCTTCCACCCTCATTTCTGTCCGGTCTAAGAGGAGGGGGAAAAAGGTCTGTCCGGTACCTTGTGGCAGGGGTCCACCGTGCAGATGTCGCTGATGTCCAGGTCGTGGAGGGACATCAAGAGCTCGGCCCTCAGGCTGCAGTAGTGGACGTTCCTCGTCCGCAGGAAGAGCGTGCGGAGGAACTGCAGGACCATGTCGTACAGCTTCACGTTCTTCCCGATCATCTGCGTCAGCTTCTGCACCACCTAGGACCGCGGCGAGACACCACCAGGGTACTTGCTAAGCGCTTACAATGGGCCAAGTGCCAGACTAGGTGCCTGGGGGAGGGCGACCTGATGGAGATGGTCACTGCGTCCCCTGCCCGGAACGAGCCTAGGGTCTAGAAGGGGAGATGGAGGTGGACAGAAATAAAGACCGATGTGGACGGAAGCGTCGTGGGGCCGAATCAAGAGGGCAACGCGGAAGGGAGTGGGAGGAGAGGAAGTGAGGGCTTAGTCGGGGAAGGCCTCTTGGAGGAGATGGGTTTTTAATAAGGCTTTGAAGGTGGGGAGAGTTGTGGCCTGTCATATTTAAGGGGGGGAGGGAGTTCCGGGTCAGAAGCAGGACCAGGGGTGAGTAGCGATCATTTGAATTCACATTCCTCAGGTGCCAAAGGCAGATAGGGAGAGTGTGGGCAAAAGAGTGCCCCTCACTCTTGCTAATTTAGCTTCTGTCCTGTAGAAAAAATGCCCCCAGTGATCCAAGAAGTCAGAAACCTGACACCAATATGGTTGCCCTCTGGCTACCTTAAAAGGTGAGCTGAACTTACCCAAATTAAGTTCACTTGTCGGCATTTTGGTAACGCTTTAGTGCTGCAAACTGTTTCACTATCACCTCCCGCTCACTTACCCACAGAAACCGTGCCTCCGAGAAGCCGGCTTGTTCCAAGTTTGGCAGAAAAACAATTCCTTTGGACCCTTTTAACTCCTCTGAGGCCCCGGATTCCTATAGCTCTCCAAAACACCTCTCACCAGAGGATGAAATGATGGTATTTACCAAGTGCTTTCTCAACACCAGGGAATCAGAGTCCCTGCCCCACATGGGGGTTTCAGACTAAGAAGGAATCATTCATATTTACTGAGCGCTTACTATGTGCAGAGCATGGTACTAAGCTCTTGAAAGCACAAACCTAACAGAATTAAGTCGTGTTCCCCGCCCGTGACAAATTTACCATCTCATGGGATGGAGAAGGGGAAGTTAATTCTCATTTTACAGGTGAGGAAACCGAGACCCAGAGCACTTAAGTGACTTCCCCAAGGTCACTCAGCAGCCAAGTGGCGAAGCCACGATTAGAACCCCAGCCCGGGGTTCTTTCCACTACACCCCGCTCGGTGCAGAATTTCAACTCCAGGGTGAGATTACCGGAGGCAGGATCCGCCACGTGGATCTAAATATTTATGTCTCCCCATCTACTGTCCTCTCCCCTGCGCTTAGTACTGTACCCTGCCCAAGTAAGCGCTCAATAAATACGACAGACTGAATGAACGGACGAGTCCCGAGCCTCACCTCCCCCTGACGCCTCGTCTTCGGAGAAGGGCTGAAGAAGTTATGCAAGACGGACAGGTCGCTGCTGAACACGAGGTTCTCCTTCTCCAGGATGTAGTGTTTCAGCAGCGGGGAGACCTCGTCGCCGAACAGGGCTTGGTTGTCTTGCCAGATCTGACGCTTCACCTCCACCGAGCAGGCGCGGTACAGGTCCTTGTCGGCCATGACCAGCTTCAGTTTCTTTTCCGGGACCTTCGCAACAGCGGGGAGGAGTCGGCAAACCCCCGTGCACATTGCGGGGCACATTGCGGGGCTGCCGTTTTACTCGGTGCTCCTTATCTACTGAGCTGGCAATGCCTCTCAGGCCACAGGGAAGACCCCCATCTTTCCCAGAGCACCCGCTAAGCTCCATTCTAGACATTTACTTCTTTTAAAATGGTATTTGTTAAGCGCTTCTTAGGTGCCGGGCACTGTACTAAGCGCTGAGGTGGATATAAGCTTAATCGGGTCCTCTCCCCGCTTCCCAGCCCCACAGCCTTATGTACACATCTATAATTTATTTATATTAATGCCTGTCTTCTCCTCTAGACTATAATCTTGTTGGGGACAGAGAATGTGTTTATTTTTATAATATACTGTTTATCATTATATTATAATTTTATTATTATACTATACTCTCCCAAGTGCTTAGTACAGTGCTTTGCACACAGTAAGCACGCAATAAATACATCTGGATGAAAAAATGGAAGGTTGGACAAAGTCCACGTGCCACATGGGGCTTGCAGTCTTAATCCCCATTATACAAATAAGAGAACTGAGGCCCAGAAAAGTGAAACGACTTACCCAAGGTCACGTAGGAGATGAGTGGTGGAGCCAGGGTTAGAACCCAGGTCCTTCCGACTCTCGGGCCCGGGCTCTAGCCACTAGACCATGCTGTTTCTTGGCCCAAAAAAACATACCATCATCTAGATTCGATCCTCTCTTTTCTTGGAAATGTTACTCTTTACCAACTTTCCAAGCTCCATTCTGTGGTCAGCCAAATTATAAATGGACAAGGGCTGCCCCCTCCCCGCCCGCACTCTGGTTCTTCGAGAAGATTCAAATATGCTTTCTGACTAAAGAAAGTGTAACTGAAAGGTTGGCGGCTGCCATTTACATCCCAGTTGCCAAAGTCTAAGACCTTTGATTGAGAAAGTACGAGAGTTTAAGACCCTGACTGAAGATACAGGAGTCTAAGACCCCGATTGGGAGGGTATAACAGAGTCAGGCAGGTTTTGGCATCAGGCAGCTTTTACCTTAGGAAGATGTTTCATGACACACATCACCACTGGCTGGATAGAGGGCATTTTGACAAGCGAGAAACTCTTCTCCAGGAGATCTTCCAGCTTTTTGTACCTAGGAACGCACGGAGGAAAAAAAACCAACAACGTGACGGACGGTTCTGAATTTCTGAATGGCGGTCAGAAAGGGCAAGAGCGGGAATCAATCAAATAATCCATCGTATTTATTGAGCGCTTGACTAAGTGCTGGGGACGGAACAGTATAACAGGGTTGGCAGCCAGTCATATTTATTGATCGCTTACTGTGTGCAGAGCACTGTACTAAGCGCTTGGGAGAGAACAATAATAAGTAGACATGTTCCGTGCCCACAATGAGCTTAGAGTCTGGAGGAGGAGATGGACATTAATATAAATTATGGATATGGACTTAAGTCCTGTAAGCTCATTACGGGTAGAGAACACATCCACTATTTCTGCTGTACTCTCTCAAGCGCTTCGTTCAGAGCTCTGCACAGTGTAAGCGCTCAATGAATAGCATTAATTGATTGATAAATAAATTACGTATACGTACCTAAGGGTTACGGGGCTGAGGGTGGGGTGAATGCCAAATGCCCAAAGGGTATTGATCCAACGGCATAGACAGATTTAAAAACAACAGGTACTGAACCCCCATTTTACAGATGTGGGAAGTGAGGCCCAGAGCAGGTGAGTGACAGCCCCAAGGCCACAGAGTTGAGATTAGAAAAGCAGCGCGGCTTAGTGGAAAGAGCCCGGGCTTGGGAGCCAGAGGATGTGGGTTCTAATCCTGGCTCTGCCACTTGTCAGCTGTGTGACCTTGGGAGAGCCACTTTACTTCTCTGTGCCTCACTTACCTCATCTGTAAAATAGGATTAAAAGCGTGAGCCCCACGTGGGGCAACCTGATTACCTTGTATCTACCCCAGCGCTTAGAACGGTTCTTGGCACATAGTAAGCGCTTAACAAACACCATTATTATTATTATTAGAACCCAGATCCTCCGACTTCCAGGCTCGGGCTCTTTCCTCTAGGCCATGCTGCTTCTCTAATCTCAACTGTGTGGCCTTGGGGCTGTCACTTAACCGCTCTGGGCCTCACTTCCCTCATCTGTAAAATGGAGGAGTTCAATACCTGTTGTTATTAACAGGTGCGGGGTGTATTCTTGGGTTGGCGACCGACGGGACGCCACCCCCCACGTGCCTACCTTTCCTCGACCTTCCCTTCGGCAGCGATGGCGGACACCCGCTCCAGGAGCTTGTCCCGCAGCTCGTCGAACACGGACTGGTGGAACTCCAAGCGTGGGGTGCCGTGCAGGTCCAAGAAAGGCAGGGCAGACTGGAGGGAGGGGAGTAAGACCCCATTTTCTGTCTGAGAAAACACAGGAATAGGTCGGAAACTGACTTCTTGCTAAGCGGGGCTAAAAAAATCAAGGAACTGTATGCGGATCTGAATCCCTTCCACGTAGGAAGCCTGATTGACTCAGTCTACCACGATCCAGAGACACGTGTCCCCCCCCCCCTTCTAGACTATAAGCCTGTTGTGGGCAGGGACTGTCTCTCTTTATTGCTGTACTGTATTTTCCAAGCGCTTAGTATAGTGCTCTGCACACTATAAGCGCTCCATAAATATGACTGAACGCCTGCTCTCCTAAGGGCTTAGTCCAGCTCTCTGCACCCAATAATGCTCCAAAGAATGCCTGCTCTCCCAAGGGCTCGGTCCAGCGCTCTGCACATAGTAAGTGCTCCATAAAGAAGGCTGAATGAACGCCTGCTCTCCCAAGCGCTTAGTCCAGTGCTCTGCACAGTAAGCCCTCCACTGAATCTATTTATTGCTATTGTTCTTGCCTGTCCGTCTCCCCCGATTAGACTGTGCGCCCGTCAAAGGGCAGGGACTGTCTATCTGTTACCGATTTGTCCATTCTAAGCGCTTAGTCCAGTGCTCTGCACATAGTAAGCGTTCAATAAATACTATTGAATGAACGCCTGCTCTCCCAAGTGCTTAGTCCAGTGCTCCTCACAGAGTAAAGTGCTCCATAAAGACAACTGAAGGCACGCCTCCTCTCCCAAGTGCTTAGTTCAGTGCTCTGCACAGAGTAAGCCCTCCATAGAATGCCTCCTCTCCAAGCGCTTAGTCCAGTGCTCTGCACAGAGTAAGTTCTCAACATATCACCTCTCCCATGCGCTTGGTCCAGTGCTCTGCACAGTAAGAGCTCCACAGAATGCCTCCTCTCCCAAGCGTTTAGTCCAGTGCTCTGCACAGAGTAACCCCACTACAGAATACCTCCTCTCCCAAGCGCTTAGTCTAATGTTCTGTCCAGGGAGAGCTCCACAGTGTGCCTCCTCTCCCCAGCGCTTAGTCAATAATAATAATAATGTTGGTATTTGTTAAGCGCTTACTATGTGCAGAGCACTGTTCTAAGCGCTGGGGGAGATACAGGGTAATCGGGTTGTCCCACGTGAGGCTCACAGTTGATCCCCATTTTACAGATGAGGTCACTGAGGCCCAGAGAAGTGAAGCGACTCACCCACAGTCACACAGCTGACAAGGGGCAGAGCCGGGAGTCAAACTCATGACCTCTGACTCCATAGCCCAAGCTCTTTCCACTGAGCCACGCTGCTTCCCCAGTGCTCTGCACACAGTAAGCCCTCCACAGAACGCCCCCTGTCCCAAGCGCTCTGCACCCAGTCCTAGGTCATGGGTTCGACTCCCGGCTCTGCCCCTTGTCAGCTGTGTGACTGTGGGCGAGTCACTTCACTTCTCTGGGCCTCAGTTCCCTCACCTGCAAAATGGGGATTAACTGGGAGCCTCCCGTGGGACCACCTGATGACCCTGTATCTCCCCCAGCGCTTAGAACAGTGCTCGGCACAGAGTGAGCGCTTAACAAATACCAACATTATTTATTAGAGAACCAGCATGGCTCAGTGGAAAGAGCCCGGGCTTTGGAGTCAGAGGTCATGAGTTCGAATCCCAGCTCTGTCAGCTGGGTGACTGTGGAGAAGCAGCGTGGCTCAGTGGAAAGAGCACGGGCTTTGGAGTCAGAGGTCATGGGTTCGAATCCCGGCTCGATCACTTGTCAGCTGTGTGACTTTGGGCAAGTCACTTAACTTCTCGGTGCCTCAGTTACCTCATCTGTAAAATGGGGCTTAAGATTGTGAGCCCCAAGTGGGACAACCTGATTCCCCTGTGTCTACCCCAGCGCTTAGAACAGTGCTCGGCACATAGTAAGCGCTTAACAAATACCAGCATTATTACTTCACTTCTCTGGGTCTCAGTTCCCTCATCTGGAAAATGGGGATGAAGACTGTGAGCCCCAAACAAATACCAACATTATTACTTCACTTCTCTGGGCCTCAGTTCCCTCATCTGGAAAATGGGGATGAAGACTGGGAGCCCGACGTGGGACGACCTGATTCCCCTGTGTCTACCCCAGCGCTTAGAACAGTGCTCGGCACATAGTAAGCGCTTAACAAATACCAACATTATTATTATTAGAGAGGTGTGAATGACTGAATGAATGAATGAATGAATGGGGGGTCCTCTGGCGCCGCCCGGCGGCCGCACCTGGAACTGCTCGATGGCCTTGAGCGGCTCGGTGCAGTTGGTCAGCGTCTCCTTCAGGTCGTCGCCGTTGGCCACCCCCAGGTCCTGCAGCCCCGCGAACATGGAGGCCGAGGCCGAAGAGGAGGCCCCGGGCCGCGGTCCATCGGGGCCCCGCTCCGCCGCCGCCGCCGCCGGCCGGGCCGCGCCCCGCTCCGCCCCCGCCGCCGCCGCCGCCGGCCCCTCCAGCTCGGCGCCCCCCCAAGCCCCCCAAGGCCTCACTTCCGGCCCGCGCCCGCCACATCCGGTCCCGGCCGGAAACCGCCACCCGGCGCTTTTGGTTCCCACCGGCACAACGGCCCCGCCCCGCAGAATGACGGCATTCAGTCATCCAGTAGTATTTAATAATAATAATAATGTTGGTATTTGTTAAGCGCTTACTATGTGCCGAGCACTGTTCTAAGCGCTGGGGTAGACATAGGGGAATCAGGTTGTCCCACGTGGGGCTCACAGTCTTAATCCCCATTTTACAGATGAGGGAACTGAGGCACAGAGAAGTGAAGTGACTTGCCCACAGTCACACAGCCGACAAGTGGCAGAGCTGGGATTCGAACTCATGAGCCCTGACTCCAAAGCCCGTGCTCTTTCCACTGAGCCACGCTGCTTCTCTATTTATTGAGCGCTTCCTAGGTGCAGAGCACTGGACTAAGCGCTTGGAATGGACACATCGGCAACAGAGAGAGACAGTCCCTGCCCTTTGACGGGCTTACAGTCTAATCGGGGGAGACGGGCAGACAAGAACAATGGCAATAAATAGAGTCAAGGGGAAGAACATCCCATAAAAGCAATGGCAAATAAATAGAGTCAACGCTTCCCATCACTGTTCTCATAGCAATGATAATAATAATGTTGGTATTTGTTAAGCGCTCACCAAGCACTGTTTTGACAATAATAATAATGGCATTTATTAAACGCTTACCAAGCACTGTTCTAATAATAATAATAATGATGATGATGGCATTTATTAAACGCTTACCAAGCACTGTTCTAATAATAATAATAATGATGATGATGGCATTTATTAAACGCTTACCAAGCACTGTTCTAATAACAACAATAATAATGTTGGTATTTGTTAAGCGCTCACCAAGCACTGTTCTGACAATAATAATAATAACATTTATTAAACGCTTACCAAGTACTGTTCTAATAATAATAATGATGATGACATTTATTAAACGCTTATTAAGCACTGTTCTAATAACAATAATAATAATGTTGGTATTTGTTAAGCGCTCACCGAGCCTGTTCTAATAATAATAATGATGGCATTTATTAAACGCTTACCAAGCACTGTTCTAATAATAAACGCTTACCCAGCACTGTTCTAATAATAATAATAATGGTGATGGCATTTATTAAACGCTTACCAAGCACAGTTCTAATAATAATGATGGCATTTATTAAGCGCTTACTATGGGCCAAGCACTGTTCTAAGCACTGGGGTAAATACAGGGTCATCAGGTTGTCCCACGTGAGACTCACAGTCTTCATCCCCATTTTGCAGATGCGTTAACGGAGGCCCAGAGAAGTGAAGTGACTTGCCCAAAGTCACACAGCTGACAGGTGGCGGATTCACGATTAGAACCCATGACCTCTGACTCCTAAACCCGGGCTCTTTCCACTGAGCCACGCTGCTTCTCATCTCTTTCCCCCCCAGCCTTTGTACTCTGCTTGTTGATTGAACTTCTTCAGTTGTAAATGGCCCAAATCTACTAATTACAGCTCCATTGTCTTCTGCTCTTAGAAGACATCTCGCCCGGGCACCTCAGGGTGTCAACATTTAGATCCTCACTTACGATCCCAGGAAGGGACCTGCCCAAGGGCATTCGATTTAACGGGGCGTTTAACGAAGTGCAAACTGCACGCTTCAACCGCGCAGAGTAGGAGAGGGAATAGAGATAGAGAAGCAGCATGGCCTAGTGGAAAGAGCCCAGGACTGGGGTTCAGGATCCCTGGTTTCTGATTCCAGCTACCCGTCTGCCGAGTGCCCTTGGGCAAATTACTTCTAGGTGCCTCATTCATTCATTCAGGAGTATTTATTGCGCGCTGACTATGTGCAGAGCACTGTACTAAGCGCCTGGGGTGTACGATGCGACAACAGGGACCATCCCTGCCCAAGAACGGGCTCACAGTCTAAACGGGGGAGACAGCAAAGCAAAGTAGAACAAAACAAGCAGTCTAGCGCAGGCATCATCAAAGTAAATAGAATCAGAGAGATATAATAATAATAATGTTGGTATTTGTTAAGCGCTTACTATGTGCCAAGCACTGTTCTAAGCCCTGGGGTAGACACAGGGGAATCAGGTTGTCCCACGTGGGGGGTCACAGTCTTAATCCCCATTTTACAGATGAGGGAACTGAGGCACCGAGAAGTTAAGTGACTTGCCCAAAGTCCCACAGCTGACAAGTGGCTGAGCCGGGATTCAAACACATCAAATGATATACACATCATTTACAAAAGATTTCCTCATCTGTAAAATGGGGATTTATTACCTCTGCTAGAGAAGCAGCGTGGCTTAGTGGAAAGAGCAAGGCTTTGGGAGTCAGAGGATTTGGGTTCTGATTCCGGCTCTGCCACTTGTCTGCTGTGTGACTGTGGGCAAGTCACTTCACTTCTCTGTGCCTCCGTTACCGCATCTGCAAAATGGGGATTAAGACTGTGAGCCCCTCGTGGGACAACCTGATTAACTTATATCTACGCCAGCGCTTAGAAAACTGCGTGGCACATAGTAAGCGCTTAAAAATGCCATAATAATAATTATTATTATTATTATCTTGGCCCGGCATAGACTGTGAGCCCCATATGAGCCAGTGACCATATTTGATGATTGTATTGTATCCACCCCAGCACTTAGCATGGTGTTGGACACATAGTAAGCGCCACTTTGCAAATACCATGGTGATGATGATGATTAGAGGGGAGAAGTGGACAAGCAGGTAGAAGGATGTCAAGGTTTAATATCCGTTCTCCCTCTCCCTTAGACAGTGAGCCCACTGAAGATTGGGATTGGGTCCAACCTGATTATTTTATATCTACTCTAGCACTTAGTACGGAGAACCAGCAGGGCCTAGTGGAAAGAGTTCTACCCCCAACCCCACCACTTGCATGCTGTGTGACCTTGGGCAAATCACTTGACTCCTCTGTGCCTCGGTTCCCTCATCTGCCAAAGAGGGATTCAGTACCTTTTCTCCATCCTACTTAGGCTGTGAGCCCCATGAAGAATCTGATTATCGCGTATCTGCTCCAGACCCTATTCCAATGTTTGGCCAACAGTAAGCATTTAAATTCTACAGTTTATTATTATGCTAGGATTGATGTTTTGGAAGTGGGCTCGGGGGTCAGGGTTACTCAGGGAATCCTGTTGTGATCCCTCTTTCTGTCCAGAGAGAGAGAGAACGTCTCACTGAGGCCGGCCCAGTCAGGGTCCTCAGCAAGGCTTTTATTCATTCGATCATATTGATTGGACACTGGCTGTGTGCAGAGCACTGTACTGAGCACTTGGGAGACTACGATATAGCAATAAACAGACACATTCCCTGCTGAATGCCCTCTACTTCCATCCAAAGACACCGGGCTTTTCAGAGGAAAATGGAGTCTTTAATTCAGCAATCAAGATGCTCAAAACAGTTCGGTCTCAGAGACCCATCAACAGGTCATGATCTGATGGCAGAGTCAAGGGCAGGTTCGGATACAACCTCTCACCGGTCACCCTGGATGGGAGTTACCGTCCGAGGCTTGGGGTGAAGCCAGGGTCGTTTCCGACCTTGCGGAGGCGGGAAGGGAGGTGAAAGAGGTCAAAGGAAGAGCCACACGAGGGACAGAGATCAAAACTAAGGCACTAGAACACGCAGAACGACTTCAGCCTCTCCAACAGGGAAGAAAGAATAAAGCCCGAGAGCCACTCCTGTGCCAGAGCCTGGCTCCCAGATCCTAGGCGGGCCTGAACTTCATCTCTGTGAACTTGAAGGAATAATGAAACCCTTTCCCGGAGGACCAGTTGATGCCGTCGGCGAAGCTCGAGTGAGATCCAGAGAGGTACTGCCCGTTCAGGTTGGAGTCGTGGCAGTTTGCAAACCACCAGCCTCCCTTGTGAGTCACAGCGCAGTTAGAGGTGCTGTCATCGTTGTCGCGGTCTCTGGTGGTGAAGGGTTTGTCGTTGTGCCCGGCCAGAGAGTCACCTGCAGGGAAGTGGGTCACTGGGTACAGCTTGGCACGGTCCAGATACCCCAAGATGGAGGGGGGCCAGTTGCCCTCCTGACCCTCCAGCCCCAAACTACTTGTCAAGGGACTCAGGGGCCACAGGGACTTGTAGGTTTGCCAGACTGCCAGCGGCCTAACCCACCACCGGCCCCCGGAAACAAGGTAGAGGCTCACTTCGAGCTCCAGGCCAGACCTCTCCCCAGGTAAGACTAGTAATATTTATTATTGAGAAGCAGCATGGCCTAATGGATAGGATCCGGGCCTAGGAGTTAGAAGGACCTGGGATCTAATCCCCATTCTGTCACCTGTCTTTCTGTGTGACCTTGGGCAGTCACTCAACTTCTCCATATCTCAGTTAGCTCATCTGTAAGATGGAGCCCCATGTGGGACATGGACTGTATTCAACCTGATTATTTTGTATCTGTTGCAGTGCTTAGAACAGGGCCTGGAACTTATGAAGCGCTTCACATACCATTTTTAAAAAATTGTGGAATCGGGTGAAGCAGCCTGGTCTAGTGAATAAAGTGAGGACTTGGGTTTGAATCCCCATTCCACCGCTTGCTTATTCTATGACCTTGGGTAAGTCGCTTAACTTCTCTGCGCCCATTTCCTCAACTGTAAATTGGGATTTCGATGCCCGTTCTCCCTCCTATTTACACTGTGCTCCCTTTATTCACCCTTCCCTCAGCCCCACAGCACTAGGGTACTCATCTGTAATCTATTTATTTATTTGAAATGTCTGTCTTCCCCTCTAGACTGCAAGCTCATTGTGGACATGACTACCGGCTAGCTCTGTTCTATTGTACTCTCCCAAGCGTTTAGCACAGTGCTCTGCCCACAGTGAGCACTTAATCTGATTGATAGTAAGGGTTTATAATATACCAAGCACCGTTCCGGACACGATAGAATCAGATCAGACACTGTATGTCTCCTGATCTGTCTGGTTAGCCCTGGGATATTGTCGAATTGTATTTTCCAAGCGTTTAGTACAGTGCTCTGCACACAGTAAGCGCTCAGTAAATACGATTGAACGAATGAATGAAATTCACCTCTAGACTGTAAGCACATTGTGAGCAGGGAATGTGTCTGTTTATTGTTATGCCTTACTTTCCCAAGCGCTTAGTACAGTGCTCTGCACACAGTAAGTGCTCAGTAAATAGGATCGAATGAACGAAAGGTCCGGAATGGCTCCCGGGGGCCTTCCGAGACCCTGGATCCGGGAACTAGGTAGGTTGGGAGCTTCAGTGTCCGGAAACCCTGACCTCTCCGCGCAGCTGAGGGTGGGAACCTTTGTTTTAGGTGACAGAGCTGCCCAGAGGAAGGGGAGTTTTCTGTGAACTACCCTGCTTCTCGTCGTCTGGTCGATATTCCCCCCGCACCCAGGGTGGGTGCCCACACCCACACTGTACCGGCAGAGCCGCCCTCAAACTTTCCCACGGCCAACTTGTAGTTGTCCGTCTCTCCAGCCACCTTGAAAGAACGGTATTTGGCAAAATAATGGATGTTGTCAAAGTCCCTGAAGTCGACGCGGAGTTCGTTGGTCCCTGAAAAGAGGATGAGAAAGGAAATCAGGAGAACCATTTTTCTGGCCAGGGGCAAGAAGAGCTGGTGTCTGCTCAATCATCCTCAGTCCACCACCGGCAGATCCCTCTCAGGCCAGGTTGAAATTCCTGGGGGAAGGGGAAGACCCACATTAGTTGCCCAATTAGGGCAGGCCTGGTCACCCCTCATTAAGGGGAGAGAGGTCTTGGGGAAGGAGCTGAATGGAGCCTGTTGAGCCAAAGTTTACCCTCGTCTGTTCTCCCTCTCTCACTTCCCCCAGCCACGTCTGCTCCACGCACCCAGGGTCTGACCCCCGGATGCTATTTCCTGTGGTCGACCCAGGCCACTTGACCACTCAAGGCCACAGTGACCAGGACCTGGGAGGTCACGGACAATCCTCCGGGATCTCCAACCCGTCTGGCAAATCCCCACCGTTCCCGAGGCTGCTAGGTTCTACCGGACCCTGCCAGCTGCCCCAGGGGAGTGGACACGACCCCATCTCGTGGGGGTCCCGAGGAGAGGGGGGCGGCCCTGATGCCACAGCTGGACTGGATTCAACCCCCGCTCGGGGGATTCAGTGGGGTGAAACCCTTCTGAGGACGGGAGCTGAGGATCCTGGTCCAGCTTGGGGCATCCTCTCTCTGGGACCCCTAGGCCGGTGGGGTCCAGGCCTGCCCGGCAGCTCAGAGAGGAAGAGGCTGAGCCCCGGAAGGGGCTGAGAATCGGGGAGGTGGCCTGTACCCTCAGAGGTCAGGCAGTGGATGTTGTCGTTGCCCAGCCAGAAGCCGGCCAGCTGGCTGCCAAAGCCCTTCTTGTAGGTCGTCCAATCCCGGTAGAAGTCCACGGAGCCGTCCACCCGTCTCTGGAACACCTGCGGTGAGGGGGCAGAGGGCGGCAGGGGTGAGTACCCCTGGGCTGGTGGAGCTGAGCTTCCCCTTCCAGCTGGATGAGGGCCTTTCCCCCCAAAATCCTCGCTATAAAGCAGGAGCATTCCCCAGTCTCCCTCAGCTCCTGCTCCCAGTCCCAACATCTCAAAGATGGGGCCTGGGGAGGACATGACCTATGACTGGGCCCTTGATCTTCTGGATTTTGGGGGTCTCTGAGGAGTTTGTGCCCCCTGCAACACTTAGCTAAATGCGCAGAGCCTGTCAACCACAGACCTGTCTCAGGGAGGTGACACAGATTCGGGGGAGCTAGAGGAAGTTTGGGGGTGGGGCAACCTAGACTCTAGACTGTAAGTTTGGGCAGGGAACATATCTAACAACTTGGTTGTGCTTCGTTCAGTGCTCCGCATGCAATAAACGTTTGATGAATACAGTCGATTGATTGATTGATTGAAACCATCTCGACAGCGGGTCCCATTGAGCTCAACGTGGAGGCCGGACTGATGTCCGGGTGGAGAAGAGATGATGGAGATGAAGTAGGGGCTGGAGCAGAAACCCTGGAGGTCCCAGATAGGACGGGGGTGGAGACCAAGGCTCTAGGCTCTAGGGCCAGAGCCGTATTGGTGGAAGAGGAGCCCTTCTCCTGCTCTGCGTCCCTGTAGCGAGAGGGTACTGAAGGAGCATGGCACATGTGCAGGAGTGAGGGAGCCCCAGAAGTGGAGAGCCGAGGGAGAAGTTGCTACGAGAACATCTTCCCACCCCTGAGTGGCAGAGTCATTTTGGTGAAAACCCCCTGGCCAACGTCTGGGCCTGTGGGGCTGGGGGAGAAGGGGAAGCTGAGTGAAGTCATTTTCCCTGAGGGGCAGTATGGAGGGAGAGACTCAGGAGTGCCCAGATTCTGGGGCTCAGGGCTCCAGAGCCCCAGGTAGGCCAGCCAGGAGCCAAAGGCCCCTCCTGGCCGTGTTCTGCCAGAAGGGTCGGGTCCTGTGGGGGGCCCCGGGCTCCACTGACCGTCCAGCCGCCGCCGTCGGTGTCCATGTCGCACAGCACGGTCAGAGGCCCACAGCCGACGGGGTGGATGGTGTACCAGCCGCTCAGCAGTCTGCCCATGGCCTGCAGCTCCTGGCAGTTTTTGGCTCCTGGGTATACGCGAGGGGTGAGAGGGCAGTGGGGCTGGGAGCAGGGATGGGCCAAGGGGCCCATTTGCTGCATCCAGCAAGGAGGAAGGTCTGTCTGGGTCCCAGACCCCAACTGAGCAGGAATGGTCCTTCCGGGCCCCCGGGGCTGCCTGCTCGGGAGAAGGGAATCCCATCCCCATGGGGCTGGGAAAAGCCATGAAAGAGGGAGGGAGGGAAGAAGGAAGGGGCAGAAGGTGGTGAACGTCCAAAACCCCAACCCCTGCCCGGAGAGCTGGAGGAGCCGGCCCTAGGGCCCAGCCTAGCCCAAGAGTCCCGGCTACTCACTTTTCTGAGCCAGGAGACTCTCCAGGTCTTCCTTGCCTTGGAATGAAAATAGAGGGGATGTCAAGGCGGGGAGTGAGATCCTAGGAACCCTGTGTCTGCTCCTTTCAATGTTTGTTAAGCAATTTGGGGGGAAAGAACTTCATCCAGCTGAAAGGGGGGACCTCGGGTCTGCCAGCACAGGAGTGCTCACCCCTTGAAGTCCCCTCCTGGCTCCCCTCGCTCTTCAGACCACCCCGCCTGCCACCACAGACCTGCCTTGGACTGGACAGGGGAGAGAGACCCATTGCCTGCCATATCTTATGATCGATGGACCTGAAGTTGTGTATAGGTCACTCTGAGCCCATGACCAGCATAGGGTGGGCTGTGCCCTAGGAGAAGCTCAGGGGTCGCTGGCTTCCCTGGCTACAGGTTCAGTGGTCTCGGCGGCTGCCCCGAAGTCACAGAAGGCCCTGGGTGACTGCTGGATCACTGCAGCTTTGAGGCAACCCAGTTACTCCAGCGGACTTGTTCGCCCTGGGGCTTGTCGTCCCTGGGCTCGATTCTTTCTTTGTCCCCTAAGTTTCCCCCTGCTTGTGCTAGGCAACCATCGATCAGTACGTTGGCACTGCCAGCCTGGCCCAGTGGGAGGACTGGTAATGCTGGGACTCTTTTTAACTCCCTTTCATAAAAACCGTCATAATAATAATAATAATAACACTTCATATGTGCCAGGCACTGTACTAAGCTCTGGGGTGGCTACCAGCAAAAATGGTTGGATACAGTCCCTGTCCCACACGGGCCTCACAGACTTCACCCCCATTTTACAGAGGAGACAACTGAGACACAGAGAAGTGTAGTGACCACCTTGTTACTGTTTTTTCTTCTTTAGAAGGCAGTTTCAACAGAATGTGACATTGGTCAAAGGATTACATTTAACTGGCCAAAACCCCCCCAAACTCATTAGAGTTAGGGTTAGGGACCCTGACTCTGACTACGGGAAGAGTTGGGCGCAATCCGGGGGGCCGGTTGGCTTAGGCTCCTGTGCCTTCAGCCTGCCGTTTTTCTGTTCGTTCTCAAACCGTAAGCTGTGGCCGGGATCTGTGGGGTTTCTTACTGAGGATAGTCAGCGTCCCACGTTCTCCTTTCTCCCCTGGAAGAGAGAAGCTGGTTTCAGGGCATAACCACTCAGGGGTCTTTCTTCCCTCCCTCTCCATATCTTCAGAACCTTATCGAAGGCACAGCTCCTCCAAAAGGCCTTCCCCGACTAGGCCCTCATTTCTTCTTTTCTCACTCCCTTCCGTGTCGCTTTATTCACCCCTCCATCAGCCCATTAGCACTTATGTCCACTCCAGAATATATTTATTTCTATTAACGACTGTCTCCCCCTCTAGCCTGCAAGCTCGTTGTGGGCAGAAAATGTGTCTACCAACTCTGTTCTACTGTATTCTTCCCAAGCGCTTAGTTCAGTGCTCTGCACGCAGTAAGCACTCAATAAATACAATTGATTGATTTGGGTTTCCATGACAAACATGCAGGGAGCAAGGCAAGTGAGGCCTGAGTTCGAGTCCTCACTCTATTCTTGATGGAGAGGAAGTAAGAGAAAAGGAAACCAACTGCCACCTACAGCCAACTCTTGTACTGTACTCTCCCAATCGCTTGGGACAGTGCTCTGCACATAGTACGTGCTCAATAAATATCATAGATGTCTCCCCTTCTAGACTGTAACCTCGGCATGGGCAGGGAACGTGCCTGCTAATTTTGTTATACTCTTCCAAGCGCTTAGGACAGTGCTCTGCAAATAGTTAGTGCCCAATAAATACCACTGATTGATTGATTGAAATCCAGGCATCGCTATCTTTTACCTTGAAGTCCAGGAACCCCAGGAGCCCCAGGTATTCCTGGCGGGCCTACAAATGCAAGAGAGAAGCATCTGGATCAGAAGCTGAACCCTCCAAACTCTCCAAGACAGAAGGGGAAGCTCCGACCCCCTAAGAGGGAGCGATGGAATAGACCTCAAGATAGGTGAGACGGAGAAAGCATAGCTGTCCTTCCCTCTCCCAGATTCAATCCAGGCATCGCCGTCTTTTACCTCGGAGTCCGGCTGGTCCTGGAAACCCAGATGCTCCTTGAATGCCCGGCAACCCTACAAATGCAAGAGAGAGGGGTCTGGATCAGTAGCTGAACCCTCCAAACTCTCCAAGGGAGAAAAGGAAGACCCTATCCCTTGAGAGGCAGCGATGGGACAGGCCGCAAGAAGGGTGGGACAGAGAGAACATCTCAGATTCTAGACTGTGAGCTTATTGTGAGCAAGGAATGTGTCCGTTTGTTGTTATATTGTACTCTCCCAAGCACTTAGTACAGTGCTTTACACACAGTAAGCGCTCAATAAATACGATTGATTAATTGCATACCCCAGCCGAGGGCAGGGTTAAAGGTTTGTGCTCTTCTACCAGTAGTAGCGGTGCTCGGACACCAGACTGTCCCCACAACTCCTCATGAGGCTTTCAGTGGCGAATCTCCCACCAGAACCCAACCCTCTCTTCCCACCCCCGTGGCCACCCATAGCTTCTCCCTGCAGGCACAGGCACGCACCCGGGAATCCAGGCGGACCGGCGGGCCCTCTGGGGCCGGGGATTCCAGGAGGTCCGGGTGGGCCTCGGAGTTTGTCGGCATCTGTGTATTCAGAGAAGAAGGCAATGGGAGTTTAATACCTGTTCTACCTCCAACTTAGTCTGTGACCCCCATGTGGGACAGGGACTGAGTCCGACCTGATAAGCCTGTATCTACCCCAGCGCTTAGAGCAAGGCTTGATGCGTAGTGAGTGCTTAACCAAAAATATGTCGTGAAGCAGTGCGGTCTAGCGGGCCTGGAAGTCAGAAGGATTAGAGTTCTAATCCCAGGTCAGCCACTTATTTGCAGTGTGACCTTGGCAAGTCACAACTTCTCTGGGCCTCAGGTAGCTCACCTATAAAATGGGGACTAAGACTGTCAGCCCCATGTGGGAGAGGGACTGTGTCCCACCTGGCTAGCTTATATCTATCCCAGCACTTAGAAGAGTGCTTGACACATAGTAAGTTGGTAACATATCACATTATTAATAAGTCAAAGAGAGAAGTAGCATGGTCTAGTGGAAAGAGCATGGGCTTGGGAGTCAGAGGACCTGGGTTCTAAATCCCAGCTCTACCACTTGCCTGCAGTGTGACCTTGGGCTAGTCCCTTCCCTTCTTTATGCCCTGGTTCTTCTGTTCTCCCTCCTATTTAGATGACGAGGCTCACGCAGAACAGGGATTGTGTCCAACCTAATTCACTTATTTCTACCTCGAACGCAGCTGAAATGCAGGGGGAAGGTGAGGGAGGAAAAAAGGGAGAGAGGAAAATAGAATTGTGGTTCTGTTTGGAGGGGAAAGGGAGAGTTTCGAAAGAAAAAAAGAGGGCTCTGACCATTGGCTTTAGAGCTGACAGGGCTTAGTACAGTGCTCTGCACAGACTAAGCATTCAGTAGAGGTCACTGATTGATTGAGTGGAGCTAGCAGGGCTCCTTACAGGCTCTGAACTGATCCTTTCCCATCCTTGCACCTTTCCTGGTATCTGGACTGCCACCTGCTTCTACTGTTCACTGCCAGTAGTTTAAGAGCTGGAAACATTGGTGGTCAAACAATATTGAGCTGATTTACAGACAGGTGAGCTTTAAGCATTTAGTTTTAGTCAATTCTCTGCTGACCCATAGAGTCTGAGGGGCTCAGATTTTAATTCTTTGAATAATAATAATAATGATTTTAATATTTGTTAAGCACTTGTTATATGCACATTCTACTGGACGCTGGGGTAGTTACAAGATAAACAAGTCCCACATGGGGCTCACAGTGTAAGTAGAAGGGAGAAGAGGTATTGAATCCCCATTTTGCAGATGAGGAAAGTGAGGCACAGAGAAGTGAAGTGAAACTCAAGGTCACACAGCAGATATGTGGCAGTGCTGGGATTAGAACCCAGCTCCTCTGACTTCCAGACCCCTGCTCTATCCACCAGGCCAGGCTGCTTCTCCGCCCGGGGAATTCTCCTACTTGCTCACCCACCCACCCGTCTGCAAGCCCCATGAGCCCCACGTAGGAAAGAGACAGCATCTGATCTGATAGGCTTTTATCTACCCCACCGTTTATCACGGCCCCAGGCACGGAGTAAGCGCTTAACAAATATCCCAATTGTAGAAAAAAATATGCTAAGCTCCCCATTCGATTGTAAAGAATTAGTGCTGTGCTCTTAGTGCTCTGGAAAAATATCACTGATGGATTAAGACTCCTCTGGACTCATGGGGCAGTCAACTTCACTCACCTGAATCCTTGTTCAGGACCTCGGCCTGAATGATGGCAGAGGCCACCCAGAGGACAGTGAGCAGGGCTTGCTGTGCAGTGTTCCCCATGCCTGGCACCGGTCCTGGGCTGGCAGTTGCCACAGTCTCCCTCCTGGGTCCTTTCTGCCTTCCCGTCTAGCGGGGGCGAGGTTTATATAAGGATTCCTGACCAAATATCCACCCCTTTACTCTTTATCCCAGTCCTATGCACATTGTCCACGTTAGCTATTTTCCCAGAAACACAGGACATGCCCTCTGCCCATGATAACTGTGGCACCCTGTTTCAAAACAAGAGCAGAGAAGCAGTGTGGCCTAGTGGAAAGAGCAGGGCCTGACCGTCAGGAGACCCTGGTTCAGATCCTGGCCCTGCCTCTTGCCTGCTGTGTGACCTGGAGAGAGTCACTTAACTTCTCTGTGACTCAGTTTCCTCATCTGTCAAGTGGGGATTCGATAGTTCCTCTCCTTCCTGCTTAGACCGTGAACCCTATGCGTGGTATCGGTGGAGATACTCTACTATCCCAGTGCTTGGCACAAGGTGAGCCTTTAAAAAATACCACAGTTGTTTATTATTAGAAATCTCTTTTGGAGGGGGAGAAGAATCTAGTAAGAAAAAGATTTCATTTCCCAGAAGGCAAAGGACATTTACTACTCCTCTGCACATAGACACAAGCAAGCCACACTGACTATAATTTTGGCTGCAAATTGCTGTTTTTGTGGTATTTGTTAAGCGCTTACTATGTGCCAGGCACTGTACTAAGCACTGGTGAAGATATAAGCTAATAATAATTAATAATTTTCGTATTGATTAAGAATTACTATCTTGCTGCACCCTGCGGACTGACAAAGGAGGAGCCATCTGCTCTTCTCCTGGTCCCTGGGCAGTGGTGCTGAATAGCCTGTTAGCATCCCTCATGGTACAAGGATGAGACAGCCTCTGGCTGGAAAACCAGGCTAAACA
Organism: Ornithorhynchus anatinus; assembly: GCF_004115215.2. Classification (NCBI taxonomy): domain Eukaryota; kingdom Metazoa; phylum Chordata; class Mammalia; order Monotremata; family Ornithorhynchidae; genus Ornithorhynchus; species Ornithorhynchus anatinus. Next base: position 3,401,381 of record NC_041752.1, on the reverse strand, counting down.
GTTCTCTGCAGCAGCCGTGATAACGCAAACAAGAAGGTTTGGACAGTAAGTGATGAACAGAAGGAAAGAACTTCCCTCCGAAAAAGATATTTACGAAAGAGGTCTCTGTGTGCAATGGTATTTAGGAATGCAAGTCCTCTGTGAGGCATTTGGTATGTTTAAGAATTTAAAAATGATATCTTTCAATTCTGAAAAGAATCTCTGTGTTTGTAGAATTTCATTATTTTAAAAATATATTTTTAAATCACTCCAACTAATTGTTTATCTTAATGCAATTCTGAAGGGGAAAACGAGATGGGATTTGCACTTCAGCATTAGGAAAATCTAATCAGTTTTAGAGTATTAAAGAACCATGTTATTCACATCACCACTTGCAAAGCAAATTAGACTTCCATTTTCAGCATCACATCAAACAAACAGGTCTTTCTGTGTGCCTCAGAATACGTTATTTCATTATAATATTACATTTATTGATATCAAAAATCGTTATAAAATCACTGATTTCTTGGTTCTTAAAAATACAGTGGGGTCCGAAATAAAGATGGTTGAAGTTTTAGACATATGAAAAATTCCCATGATGCTAGCCTAGAAATTGTAAATCTAAGAAAGGGCATCCTCGGATCCCATGCGGTTTCTATTCTAAGTAAAGGGTTGATCAAATGGAGTGAATATAGTTCACGCTGAAAGAAAAACAGCATGATTCAGAACCACGAAAAAAAAAAATCTCTTATCTAGATAATTGCCTCAACTTTAATTTTCACTGTGCTAGAGTAGATATGGCCACATTATTTTCTTTTCAGGTTTTTGTTTGATTTGCTTTTAAATTATAGGAAGAGAGGAGAAAAGGTGATGGTAACCCCTAAAAATACTGGCTTGTCAGGACCAATCATGTGTCAAACAGGAGAAGTCCTAAAAAAACTAAGTGATAATCCACACCAGGAAACAGTAAAAGAGCTGATAAAGTCAGTGAGTTCAATTGGAGATTGGACAGCAGTGGCCTTTTGAGAATGGTGGATGTGCAATCTGAGTGAAAAAGGAAACTATTACACGTGAAGATGCTGATAAGGGAAAGGATAGATACACTTTAAGGCTTAATTGCACTTAACTCTCTAGGGCTCATTTTGGCAAAAAACTTTTCATTAAACACTAGAAAATGATTTATAAAAGGGGAGCTGAGGTAATTTGGAACTTGGTTTCCAAAGCCTTTTCCACTGACTCAAAGGGGACAGAGCTTGAATAGGTAAATAGGTAAAGAAATAAGTGAAGACATTTCAGTTCTAATTACTGCTACTCTACATAAACAGTCCCTTTCAGACCAGTATGAATTTTCCCTTTATAGTTAACAGATCAAAGGCCAATTCAATTTAAGGACATCATGTAACATCCACTAAATGTAAATGGTCAATAGACTATTCCTTAAACATGGAGATGGATACTCCAGGTTTAACAACTTAATATGCTGGTGTGCTTCATAAAAGGTAAGGCATTTATTTTGCCAAGCCAGAAGGCCGATAAGTGTGACGCAACATTTACAATGCAGCTTTGTGCAACTTCATTTAGCTGATAAGAATTTGCACATAACCTTTAGTCCTTCACTTATAAAAATCAAATATACTTGTTTTTCTCTAGAAAAAGGAAAAACAAGCGAGGATCATTAATTAAAATGTAAAAAAAAAAAAAAACCCAGCAAGGGCAAAGGTTGGCTCAGTCCCATTTCACACTCATAATCCCCATTTTCCAGATGAGATAACAGAGGCACAGAAAAGTGCCTCCTCCTTCTTCTCTCCTTCTCTTCTTCCTCTTTTCTCTCCTTCTCATCTTCCTCCTCTTCCTCTCCCCCCCTCTTTTCTCCTTCTTGCCCTCCTCTTCTCCAAGTTCACACAGCAGAGAAGTGGTGGAGCCGGGATTAGAACCCATGTCCTTTGACTCCCAAGCCCGTGCTCTTGCCGCTAGGCCATTCTGCTTCTGCTGCTTCTGAAATCACCCTACCCACAACCCCACAGCACCTATGTACACCTCTTTAATATTATCAAATATTGATTTTAATGTCTGCCTCCCCCTCTAGACTGTAAGCTCCTTGTGGGCAAGGAACGTGTCTGCCAACTCCGTTGTAGGGTACTTTCTCAAGCGATTAGTACGGTGCTCTGTTTATAGTAAATGCTTAATAAATACCATTGATGATGGTAATAATAATTATGGTATTTGTTAAGTGCTTACTGGGTGCCAGGCACTGTACTAAGCGCCGGGCTGGATACAAGCAAATCGGGTTGTACACAGTCCCACAGTTTCAATCCCCATTTTGCAGATGAGGTAACTGAGGCCCAGACCAGCAAAGTGACTTACCCGGTCACACAGCAAGGAAGTGGCAGAGCCGGGATTAGAACCCATGACCTTCTGATCCCCAGGCCCACGCTCTAACCATTACATGCTGCTTCTCTGATGATGGAGGTTTGATGTTAGAGGAACGAAGTGTGAAGGCCGGGTGGTAGGAGGAGAGGAGCGAGATTGGGTGGCAAGATGAGAGAAACTTCCCTCTCTTCAGGCATCAGGGAGGGGAATCTTGGAAGAGGGGAGAAGGTCTTCACCTCACTGGGTCCAGTAGATGGAGCCATTAGCCCTCTTCTGGCCCAGAAGCTAAACGTTGCGCTGGCTTATTAAAAGCCCTCCAAGCAGCTAATGTGGCTTAATGAACAGTAATCCAGCTATTTAGCAAGACTTTGCCAGGTGGAATGCGACCAAAGGAAACTCTCATTTCTTGTGGTGAGTTGCGTTTTAGTCAGGAGCATGCAGACGGCCTCCCTCTCGCCCCCAACTCCCCACCTTCAGTTTCCGAATTTCCCAAACTTTCCCACTTCTGCTCACCTGGTGAGGACAATGCTGATGGTGGTGGTACAGCGAGGGATTGTGTCTCCCAGCTCTATTTGTATTGTACTCTCCGGCCACCCTTGGTGACCGGAGTTTGAAGATGACAAGGGTGAGTCTGAGGGGTGGTGAATGGGGGCGAGAGGGGCAGTATTAGTGCCTGCTACCTCCACCAGAAACTCCCTTTCTAGCGGCCTCTCTCCACCACGAGTTGAAGTTCCTAGCGAGATTCTGGGAGACCTCTGGTTGGAGGTAATCAGAGACGGAGAAAGTAGGTCAGGGCAGTGGCCTTTGTCCCTGAGTTTTAGGAACTGACCACCCACTGTGACTGCCCTCATTACATCATCTTTCTCCTCTTCCTCCTCCTCCTTCTCTTCTTCCTTCTCTTCCTCTTGCTTGCTTCGTCGTCCTCCTCTTCCTTTCTCTCTTCCATCTCTTTCTTCTCTTCCTCCTCTTTCTCCTCCTCTTTCCCCTTCTCTTCTTTCTCCTCTTCTTCCTCCTCCTCTTTCTCTCATTTCTCCTCCTTTTCCTTCTCCTCTTCCTCCTCATCTTCCTCCTTATTATCCTCCTCTTCCTTCTCTTCCTCCTCCTCCTTCTTTTCCTCTTGTTCCTACTCCTCTTCTCCCTCCTCTCCTTTTATATGGTATATACTAAGCCCTTACTTTGTGTCAAACACCACTGAAGCACTGAGATAAGTACAAGGCAGTTAGGTCAGACTCGGTCCCTGACCTGCATGGGACTCACAGTCTAAGTAGGAGAGAGAACAGGTATCCCCATTTTACAGTTGAGAAAACTGAGGCAAAGAGAAGTTAAGTTTCTTGCCCAAGGTCACACAGAAAGCGATTGGCAGAACGGGGATAAGAACCCAGATCCTTCTGATTCCCAGGCCTGTGCTCTCTCCACTAGGCCTTGCTGATTCCTTGCTCACAGAGTCCTCTTCCTCCTCCTTTTTCTCTTCTTCTTCTTCCTCCTCCTCCCCTTCTGCCTCTATTTCAGGTCAATGAGTAGCCCTGCTAGAGTAGGAAGCGGCTATGCCTCCAGAGAGATTATGTGCTCCAGATCCCAAGGCAAGTGTTAGCCTGGGGCCCACCGTGCCCTGCTGGCCCAGAGTCCCCAAGGCCCAAAAGGTGGTTCCAGGTGATATCGCGGTGGATTTGGGGGTGAAGTCAGATTCCTAGGCCAGAGATTCTGTCACCTCCTAGCCCGTCTCCATAGAGGTATCCTCCTGCCTTGGAATCACCTGATCGTGCAGAACCCGTTCCAGAGTGAGCCATTCCCAGTTCCGCCCTCCGGGAAGGGTCAGGTGTGGGGGTTATGTCCCAGTGGCAGGCAGGACCCCTTGGGAACAGCAGTTCATTTACGCCCCGGAGTTTAAAAAGACAAAGTGAACTAGAAGGGTCAACACTTATGACTTGAGGCGGTGCCAAATCTCCCCAGAGCCTGGAAGAGGACTACCCAGCCTCCTTTATAGCAGAGGATGAAGTCAGATGTCCTGGAACCACTGAGGAACCAGCACCGAGGACTCCGAGTCACAGAACCAGGTGCGGGAGGATGAGGGCCATCCTGCTACTTGTTGTCGTGCTGGGGCTGTTCCGGGAGGCCAAAGCAAACTTTACTGTCAAGAAGGATTTTGACCTGAATCAGGTAGAGTTCCAGTGCCCCAGTCTCGGTGTCGGGAATTTTGGGGGTGTCCAATGGAAGGAAATAAGAGAGCCAGCACTGAACTGACTGTCCAGCTCCAAGTGGACAGGGAAACACGGGAAGCTGAATTCTCACCCCCTGTCCCCTGTTCTGGGGAACGTTTGCACTCAACTGCCAGTGGGATGAGTCTCTTCTCCTCCCTCCTGGATTCGGCAGGTTTCCTCCCCACACCTGAGGCTAGCAGCATGGAAAGAGCCCAGGCCAGGGAGTGAGAGGACCTGGGTTCTAGTCCCAACTCCTCCACTTGTCAGCTGTGTGACCCGAGGCAAGTCCCTTCACTTCCTTGGGCCCCAGTTTCCTCAGCTGTAAAATGGGGATTCAAAACCTCCCTCCTATTTAAGACCGGAAGCTCCAGGAAGAATGGGAACTTTGTCCAACCTGATTAGCTTGTATCTCCCCCAGCGCTTAGTACTGTGTTTGGCACCTAGTAAGCATTTCACAAGTACCGTAAAAAATATTGGCACGGGTGACCCTCTTTATCATCATCATCAGTGGTATTTATTAGCAATTACTATGTGCAGAGCACTCTACTAAGCTCTTGGCCCTCGAGTCTCCCTGAAGGGAAATATGCTTTGGTCTCTCAGTTTGCAGGGTTCTGGTATGTGTCTGCAGTGGCAGCCAAAAACCTGTCCACTCTGAACATTCCACCCACAAGGAAGATGGGCTCAGTTCTAGTAACACCCCACGTGGGAGGCGTGAATTTCACCTTTATGGCTGATTTGTGAGTATGATCGTAAACCCTCTGCAAGTCCTTCCTGGTTATCTCTCTCTCTGCCCCCCCCTCCCTTGGAGAATTTTCGTACACCCCCCTGCCATCGGGACATAACCCCCACACCTGACCCTTCCCGGAGGGTGGAACTGGGAACGGCTCACTCTGGGACAAACGGTCACCGTGATTCAGGTTCTGCCGATCAGGTGATTCTGATGGTGATTCCAAGGCAGGAGGATACCTCTATGGAGACGGGCTAGGGGGTGACGGGCTAGGATACCTCTGTTAGGAAGGGATAAGGATGCATAATCAGATGACCTCTATCATTTATTGTCATTTATTGAGTGCTTACTGTGTGCAGAGCACTAAACTCAGCACTTGGGAGAGTGCAATACAACAGCCTCTCCAAACAACAAGCTCACAGTCTGGCTGGGGAGACATATATCGATATATGTGCATGTTGGGGAAAGTTCCCACATATGTATGTAAATGGGTGCATATACATTACACACACACACGCCTGTGATAATGCATTCTCTTCCTGGTTCAATCGATAATATTTATTGAGTGCTTACTCTGTGTAGAGCACTGTACTAGGTGCTTGGGAATTAGTCTTTATTAATAATTCTAATTACGAGAACAATAATGATAAAAATAATAATTATGGCATTTGTTAAGCACTCACTATGTGCCAATCACTGTTCTAAGCACTGGGCAGATACAAGATAATCAGGTTAGACATGTCCCTGTCCCACATGGGCCTTACAGTAGGATTTAGAAGGATTAGTAGAGATGGGCCCTGTCCTCAGAGAGTTTATAATCTAGCAGGGCAGACAGACACTATAATAAACTATCGGTAGGGGAAGCAGTTTATCGAGGACCTAGTGAGGTAAATCGGGGGCACCGGGCAGAGCATTGGATCCTCCGAAGATAACTGTGAACCGATACCGTTCATTTGTGCTTACATATAAATCATATAGGGGTATGGGGAGGGGTGCGGAGCTAGGGGGTGGGCTAATCCTGTGATCACCAGCGAGGTTGAGGGTGTCAGGACAGAGCTTCAAGGTGGGATAGAATTGAGGACCCAGAGGGCAGACGATCAGAAAAACAGTGGTAGACAAGAAAATAGAGCACCAAATCAAGAAGGCGACTATGTCCTTTGGGAGGGCGGCAGAGGAGGGCGGCAAGGTGGAATCATCAAGGACACCTTAGAGCTGAGGATAGATCTGGATCTCGCACAAAAACCAGAATTCGGCTACCTGAGCACTTCTATCAGCGTTTCTTCTGGGCCAGATTCAATGTCAACTAGCCAGACAAGATCTCGAACAGTGAAGTTCGGACTCAGAGTCATTCTCCTGGCTTTGAAGCTCTGCTCAACTTAGCACAGATGGGATGAGATGTGTGAGGAGAATGAACCACAGCAGAAAACCCTAACTGCTGCTCTATGGAGAGCCAAAATTGACTGTGGGCTCCTTCGAGACAGGGACTGTAGCCAATTCTACTATACTGTACTTTCCCAAGTGCTTAGTAGGGTGCTCTGCACACAGTAAGTGTTCAGTAAATACTACTGATCGATTGATTGTAAACCAGGATGACAGAGGAATTGATTTAAAGACACGATTAAACAAAACTTCAGACAAAGCTCCATCCAGCTGAAAACTGAGGGTCAGTTGCTGAGAATAGTCCTGCGTAGTACACTACCAGCAGAAGCTTTGAACAAAACCTTCATATGGAAAGAGGGACAAAGACAAGCATCAAGGAAGCAAAAGAGAGAACAGCTCCAGGCATTGCAAACTTCCAAAACAACAGCACAAGGGACATCCTTTTTGGATGTGCAATGTGCTACTTATGGTCAGGGAATGTGCCTGCTAATTCTGCCTTATTGTACTCTCCAAAGTGCTTAGTACATAGTAAGCACTTAGTAAGCACTCAGTAAACACCACTGATTGATTTATATGCATATATGAAGGGCTAATATATATAACCAAACGGCTGCTTTCTCTCTCTCTCTTTCTCTATCTATATACATGGAGTTAGGTAAATGAGGCTATCCAACTTCCCACCTTTCCTCGTCCCCAAAGAAATTCCAGTTCCACGAGCAGAATTGTCTTGGACCAATGGTTCTCTCATTGCCTTCCCTAGAAATGGAAGTTGTGTCCGCAGAGACCAAAGGGATGTTCAGATGGCCTTTCCAGGAAGATTCCAAATAAATCCCGCAAGTATGCTTGAACTGGGAACTGCTGATTTTTGCTCAAGGGAGTGGGAGTTGAGGGGGACAAGGGGAATGTCAAGAGAATAGAAGCCTAGACACTTTGTTTTTAATTGAATCCACTTTTTCCCAAGTGACTTTTCTGCCCTCAAATTCCCTACTCAATTCTTGGTCATTTTTGCATTAATAATGACTGTATTTGGTAAGCGCTTATGATGTGTCAAGCACTGTTCTAAGCACTGGATTAAATGCAAGTTAATCATATTGGGCATAGTCTCAGTTCCACATGGGACTAGTTTCAACCAGATCTGTGCATAATGTGGGGAGTAGAGAATCACTTGGACCCAGGAGGGTTTGAAAGCCCTTAATTTGCTAGAAGACAATGCATTAATTATTTCTGGAGTACCAGTTCAGAGGTATTTACGTTTTCATGTCCTTTGGAAATATTATCAATAACAGTAATTGCTAGGTTCATTCCATGTACCAAACAGCGGGGTACAATCAGAACAAAATAGTCACTGTCCTACATCAATTAATCAATGGTATATATTTAGGGCTTATTGTGTGCAGAGCACTGTACTAAGTACTTAGAGTAGCGTTAACAGAGTTAGCAGACGTGTTCCCTGCCCACAAGGAGCTTACAGTCTAGAAGGGAGGCGAAAGGAAGATAAATTACAGATATGGAGTTAGGTGACTTCGCCCATGGACACAGAGAAGTCAAGTAGCGAAGCCAAGATTAAAACTCAGGTCTTCTGACTCCCAGTCCTGGGATCTATCCTGATTACTACCTCAGAGGTTAGTATAATCCTTGGCACAAAGCAAGTGCTTAACAAGTAATACTGTTATTATTATAATATGTAATATAACATTATATATTATTATAATCATCTCCTAGACTACACTGCTTCTCAAAGGTGTGGCAATCTTCTTAGTTCTTCCTCAAAGGAGATTTCTATCTGTGGGACAGGAAGAATCCCAAAAGGAATGGGGTTGAGAGGAGTTGGGGGGTTGGTCAAGGAGTTGAAGAGGGGCTGAGAAGTTCTGGTTTCCCTAGAAGGACTTCCTGACAGGTATCCCAAACTGTACTGGGTCCAGAAGACCCGCTCTCTCTAGCCTCATTCCCGTTCCAGGCCATCCTGCCCTCTGAATAGCTGATACTGGTGGTCCATTACAGTGCTTTGCAACCAGTAAATATGGTTGATGGCTCTTCTATGGCTCATCTCAGGTTTGTGTATTAAACTGGGATTGACTTTTTGCTCTCTCACAGTTTCTCTCACGGTGGTTGACACGGATTATAAGAAGTTTGCTTTCGTCTTGACCTCTGGAAAATTCGCTGAAGGAGACTTTAACTTTTTGATGGCTTATGGTAATCAAGGAAGGGTTTCCCCTTTGAACTGAGGGGTAAAGAAGTTTGTCCCCGGCTCCCTGGGGAACCACAGCTTGAACACTGTGCTTGGGAGAGGAGGGTAAGAGAAAGCTCCATGAGAGTAATAAGATGGGAAGTGGCATGGCGTGGTGGCAAGAGCATGGGCCTGGGAGTCAGAAGGTCATGGGTTCTAATCTCGGCTCTGCCACTTGTCTGCTGGGTGGCCTTGGGCAAGTCGCTTCACTTCTCTGGGCCTCCGTTATTTCATCTGTAAAATGGGGATTAAGGCTGTGAGCCCCATGTGGGACAAGGACTGTGTCCAACCCGATTTCCTTGTATCTACTCCAGCACTTAGTACAGTGCCTGGCACATAGTAAGCACTTAACAAATACCAGAATTATTATTATTGTGACTGTTAATTGGGAATTTTGTTATACATTTACTATGTGCCAAGCAATGTTCTAAAAACTGGGGAAGATATACATTAATTAGGTTGGACTTAGTCCCTGTCGCATGTGGGGCTCACGGTCTAAGGAAAGCGTAGATTTAATCCTCATTTTACAGATGAGGGAAATGAGGCACAGAGAATTTAAGTGACTTGCCCAAGGTCACACAGCAGACACGTGGCAGAGCAGGGATTAGAACTCAGTTCCTTCTTAGGCCCATTAGGTGACGTTAATTCTCTCAAGGCTTTAGAGAATTTCTTCCACACCCCCAACTCCCCAACACTGGACCCCACAATTCTGTCCCAGCTCTTTTCAAGCCCCACTTATCCCATATCCTGACAAACTCAAGTTTCCTTCTGACCGCAGGCCGAGCTTGGGAACTGGACAAAGAAAGCAAGTTGAAGTTCTGCTTGGCTTTATACAATGAGGGAATTCCCCACACACAGACAATCTTTCTGAAGAACGATGGTAAAGCTGGGCTGTGTCTATACTAACTCTTCTTCTTGTCTCTCCACCCAACTGGTGTGAAAAGCGAGGTCAAGGCTGGGGATGAGGGGTGGGGCAGGAGGGAGGTGGGGGGAAGGTCCTTGGCTTCTTGACTCGGCCACTCTTGGGTTGAAAGACAAGCATCTAATCACCTTCGGAGACCTTCGAGCTACCAGATCGAGTGGCATCTCCCCGATTTCTCTTTATTTCCTCAGATACATGTGCCAGGTTGATCAAGCAAGACTATTTCAATGTTACTGAGTCAATATGGCCTACCAGTCCCAATAGCGGCAGTTCTTTCTCTTTGGAATGTTCCTCGGAAACATAGATGGACATCTCCTTTGAGGAATAAATACATGAATGCTCACCCTGACCTTCTTGCATTTGGGTTTTTTTTTGTATTGGTTAAGTGCTTAATGTGTGCCAGGCACTGTTCCAAGTGCTGGGGTTGGAACAAGCTAATCAGGTTGGAAAGTCTCACCTGGAGCTCACAGTTTTAATCCCCAATTTGCTGATGAGGGAACTGAGGCACAGAGAAGTGAAGGGACTTGCCTGAGGTCACAGAACAGACGAGTGGCAGAGCTGTTAGCAGAACCCAGGTCCTTTTGACTCCCAGGCCCAGACTCTATCCACTAGGGCATGTGGCATTCTGTCTCCCCTCAGAGATCTAGTCCATGTTGATTGCCAGAATCCACGCTGCCCACCTCTGCAAAGCCTCTTAGTGAAAGAGCATGGGCCCGGGATTTAGGAAGACCCAGGTTCTATTTCTCCTTCTGTCACATTTTCTTTTTTTCTTTTATGGTATTTGTTAAGAACTTACTATTTGCCAGGCATAGCAGTGGGGTAGATACAAGCTAAATCAGGTCGGACACAATCCCTGTCCCACGTAGGGCTCAGAGTATTAATTCCCATTTTGCAGATGAGGTAACTGAGGCCCAGAGAAGTTATTTGGCAAGGGTCTGGGTAAGGGAGGTCATTATAATGGTGGTGGTCCTCTACACAGTAAGTTTTTGTGGGCAGGGAATGTGACTGTTAGGTTTGTACTCTCCCAAGTGCTTAGTGCAGTCTCTAGCCTGTAAGCTAATTGTGGGGAGGGATTGTGTTTATTGTTATATTGTATTCTCCCAAGAGAATACAATACAGTACAGTGCTCTGCACACAGTAAGCACTCAATAAATATGATTGATTGATTGACTGACTGGCTTTTCTGCACACAGTAAGCACTCAATTGATGGATTACTGACTGGTGCTTATTGAGACTTTACATGTGCTGGAGCTCTAATAATAATAATTGTGGAATTTATTAAGGGCTTACTATGTGGCCAGGCACTGTTCTAAGAGCTGGGGCAGATACAAACAAATCAGGTTGGACACAGTCCCCTTCCCACAGAGGGCTCACCGTCTTGAACCTCATTTTATAGATGAGGTAACTGAAGCCCAGAGATGTGAAATGACTTGCCCGAGGTCACACAGCAGGCAAGTGGCCGCGGCAGAACTAGAACCCAGGTCCTTCTGACCCTCAGGCCCCTGGTGAGGTCACGCTGCTTCTCTATTAGGAGCTGGAGTGGATCCAAAATAGCCTGGACAGAGCCCCTGTCCCTCCTGGGGACAGAAGGGCAGCTCAGGAGAGCAGGGATTCTTCCACCCGGACCCCACTGCCCTGCCAAGGGTCTCCCTTTCCTGGTCCTGCCCCGGCCCTGTAACCCTATTTAGTAATCACTGGGTACTCAGGGTACCCTGGGGTTTTACGGCTCAGGAACTTGAAAGCATCCAGCAGTTCCTTATCTGAAAGGAGGATCGTTAGTTATGCTCCTCTGGGCCTCAGCAAACAAAGGAGGACCTCACTGTGCTGGAAACAGGAAGAGTGAAATGAGATGAGGGCTGCGTGGGTTGCTGCCCTGTTGTCTTGTGGTTCCTAAAGACCCTTTCTGACCCTGTATGTCTGTGCTCCTTTCTTATTTCCACAAAAGATTGGTTTCCACCCTGCCCCACCGAAACTCAGGGCTGTGGCCTTCAGACAGAGCTCAGGACCCCAACTCTAGCTCCTCTGTGCACTCAGGACCGAATTCACACCATGCTGATCTTTCATCTTCTCAGAACAGCAAAACACCTCCTCCCTCTGCTCCCCTTTCCTCTATCCATCTCAATTTGACAGAAAAAGTAAAGACCCTTTGCTCACATCCTCACTCTAGGCTGGAATTCCCTCCCCCCACTTTTTTTTTAAATGGTATTTGTTAAGCACTTATTATGTGCTAGGCACTGTACTAAGCACTGGAGTAGGTACAAGCTAATCAGGTTGGACACGGTGCCTTTCTCGCATCGGGCTCACAAATCTTTAGCCTCATTTTACAGATGAGGTAACTTAGGCACAGAATAGTAAACTTGCCCAGGGTTACATAACAGGCAAGAAGCAGAGCCAGAATTAGAACTCAGGTCTTCTGACTCCCATGTAGCTTTTCTGGCCTAGTGAAAAGAGCACCTGATATTTCACAGACCATCACTCTCCCCACCTTCAAAGCTTTTCTAAAAATCACACCTCCTCCAAGAGGTCTTCCCCGACTAACCCCTTGTATCCACTCTTTCTTCTGTGTCACTTACACACTTCATTTACAGAGCAGGTGGGCGAACTCTTCAATCAAGTCCTTACCTTGAGCTGAAGCCCTCTTTCAGGAGCTGGGGTGAATGAATCAGTCAATTAACCTGCAGAGCACTGTACTAAGCACTTGGGAGAGTTAGCAGCCGTGGTTCTTGCCCACAGCGAGTTTACATTTTCCAAGACAGTAAGACTGGACAGAGCCCCTGTTCCTCTCGGGGACAGTAGGGCAGCCCAGAAAAGCTGGGAGTTCTTTCTCCTGGGTCCCCTTGTACTAGAGAAGCAGGTGGCTCAGTGGAAAGAGCACGGGATTGGGAGTCAGATGTCATGGGTTCGAATCCAGGCTCTGCCACTTGTCAGCTGTGTGACCGTGGTCAAATCACTTAACTTCTCTGTGCCTCAGTTACCTCATCTGTAAAATGGGGATGAAGACTGTGAGCCCCACTTGGGACAACCTGATTACCCTGTATCTACCCCAGCGCTTAGAACAGTGCTCTGCACATAGTAAGCGCTTAACAAATACCAACATTATTATTCTGCCCTTCTTGGTTCAGCTTGGGCTTCCTGCCAGGTTTGGATTCCCTGACCCTGAAAGGACTCCCTGTCCCCATTTAGCAATGACTTTTACCCCAGGGCCCCAGCTCAGGAACTTCAAAGAACCCTATGGTTCTTTATCTTGGATGATGATCGTTAAATAAGCTCCTCTGGATCTCAGCAAACCCACCAGGACTTCATCATGCAGGAAACAGGAGTAGCAAAGCGATGGGATCAGGGCTGTGTGGGTGGCTGCCTTTCTCCAAAGACCTTTCTCTGACCCTGTGAGTTTCTAAAGCTGTTCTGTCCTCCTCCCTGCCCCTTCCTTCCTCCCTGGTCCCCTGCCCAGCTGGGCCGAGGGTGTAGGGAGAGGAGAAGGGAGCGGACTTTAAAGAATCAGCATGGCTTAGTGGCAAAAGCATGAGATTGGAAGTCAGGGGAGCTGGGTTCTAATCCCAGATCTTCCACTTGCCGACTGTGAGACCTTAAGCAAGTCATTTTTTTTTAAGATATTTATTAAACGCTTACTATGTGCCAGGCACCGTACTTAGAGCTGGAGTGGATAGAAGCAAACTGGGTTGGACCCAGTCCCTGTCCCACGTGGGGCTCAGAGTTTCAATCCCCATTTTTAAGAGATAAGGAAACTGAGACCCAGAGAAGAGAAGTTACTTGTCCAAAGTCACACAGCAGACAAGTGGTGGAGCTGAAAGTAGAATTTATGACTTTCTGACTTCCAGGTCCATGCTCCATCCACTATGCCATGTTGCAGCTTTCTGTGCCTCAATTTTTCCATCTGTAAAAGGGGATTAAATACCTGTTTCCACGTCCCCAACCTTTAGAGTGTGAGTCCCTTGTTGGGTAGGGTCTGGGTCCACCATGATTCTTATGCACCTAATCCCAGTGTTCAACACAGCGTGGCTCAGTGGAAAGAGCCCGGTCTTGGGAGTCAGAGGTCATGGGTTCGAATCCCAGCTCTGCCACTTGTCAGCTGTGTGACTGTGGGCAAGTCACTTAACTTCTCTGTGCGTCAGTTACCTCATCTGTAAAATGGGGATGAAGACTGTGAGCCTCACATGGGACAACCTGATTACCCTGTATCTACTCCAGCGCTTAGAACAGTGCTCTGCACATAATAAGTGCCACTTGTCAGCTGTGTGACTGTGGGCAAGTCACTTCACTTCTCTGTGCCTCAGTTCCCTCATCCGTAAAATAGGGATTAACTGTGAGCCTCACGTGGGATAACCTGATTACCCTGTATCTCCCCCAGCGCTTAGAACAGTGCTCTGCACATAGTAAGCGCTTAACAAATACCAACATTATTATTATTATTATTACCAAATACCAACATTATTATATTAAGTGTTTAACAAAGACCGCAATTATTATTACTGTTAGTTTCCTCTTCAGTAAAATGGGGACAAGATCGTTGCTCTCCCTACTTCTTTGACTGCGAGCCCCATGTGGGACAGGGACTGATCTGATAATCTTGTGTCTACTTCAGTAGTTAATTCAGTGTTTGGCACATAGCACTTCACAAAACTATTATTATTATTAACATCACCCAGAGCCCAGTACCTTCATGGGTTGGCCGAATGTCATCGGAGTGCTCTCCTCTTACTTCCTGATAACCCCCACACTGTTCTCCACTACTTCCTCTTAGCTGAGGTCAAACTTTGTGTGTAACCATAGACATGTTGCTTAACCTCTGGGTGCCTCAGTCTTCTCATCTGTAAAATGGAGATAAAATTCCTGATCTCCCTACCTCTTGGATGGTGAGCCCTGTTTGGGAAAGGGGCCATATCCCCGTATCCAGTCTGATTATCTTGAATTTATTATAGTGTGTGGCACCTGATGATGATGATGACAGTATTTGTTAAGCGCTTACTTTGTGCCAAACACTGTTCTAAGCACTGGGGTAGATACAAGCTTATCAGGCTGTCCCACGTGGGACTCATTGTCTTAATCCCCATTTTACAGATGAGTTAGGCACAGAGAAGTTAAGAAACTTGTCCAAAGTCACACAGCTGACAAGTGGTGGAGCATGGGATTAGAACTCAAGACCTCTGACGCCCGAGCCCGTGCTCTTTCCACTAAGCCACGCTGCTTCACCTGGTGGGGGGAAGGGTCTAATGAGTACCACAGTTATTAGAAGAGAAGTGGGCTGGTTTGATTGTGAACTGATCATTCCCATAACTGCAAGAAGAAGCCCGCACCACCAATGCCAATCATTTTTACTTCAGATATTACCATAATGAAATCATCAGAGTCATTGCAGCACTAGAAGAATGGGAAAGATCGTTGCCCTCTGATTGGCCACCTCAGCATCACCCAGGGACATAAAGTCAGGGGAGGCCGGGCAGCAGTGACAGAGGATCCCTGGGTAGTTGTGGTGGAGCCACGCAAGGGGGACGTCTGCGAGGATGAACTCTGCACTGCTGATCTCCATACTGGGGCTGATCTGGGCAAATCATGCCCAAAGTAACGTTCCCTTCAAGAAGGACTTTGATTTAAACAAGGTAACGTCCAGATGGTGGTTTCCTATCTGTCGGGGGGGAAAGTGTCTGAGCTCCATCCCCAGGTCCCTCTTAACAGTGCCCAGTCAGCTGGCTTCATAGAGGACAATCCGTTTTTCAGCTGCTCTGTCCTAGTCTTGGCATTGGGACATATCCTTCTCTGCAGCTTAGAAGAAAAGTGGGAAGGAAAGGCAAAGGACTTGGAGAACATGGCAAGAGAGATTGGACCTGAAGTCAAACAAAGGGTTGGGGAAAAACAAGGGGTTACTTGTTCAAAATTGTACTTGACAGCAAGCCCAGGGTAATATCCGTAAGGTCGCCATGGACCGCCCCATCTGGTATTCTGAAGTCCCATTGGTGATCCCTTCTGCCTCCTGTCAATTCATGTGCTCTCCCTCCAGGACTAATTTCCCTCTGAATATCTCTCCCGCTCCCATGCCAGTGAGATGCCTAGTGGAAAGAACCCAGGGCTGGAAATCAGAAGACCTGGCTTCTCATCCTGGCTCCACCACGGGCCTACTGTGTGACCTTGGGCAAGTCGATCAGTTTACCTCATCTGTCAAATGGGGATGAAATACACGTTCTTCCTCGTACTTAGACTGTGAGCCCCTTGTGTGATAGGGACTGTGTCCAACCCGATTGGAAAGAGCACGAACTGGGGAGTCAGAGGTCAGGGGTTCAAATCCTGGCTCTGCTGCTTGTCAGCTGTGTGACTTTGGGGAAGTCACTTAACTTCTCTGGGCCTCGGTTACCTCAACTGTAAAATGGGCATTAAGACTGTGAACCCCACGTTGGACAACCTGATCTCCTTTGCACATAGTAAGCGCTTAACAAATGCCATCATTATTATTATTATTATCTGGTATCTACCCCGGTGCTTAGTTCAGTGATTTTAGTAGTTCAGATAGCAAAGCTCTCTGAACATTATGACTGCAAGTTTCACTCATATCACTCTCTCCAGTTTTCAGGCTTCTGGTATGTAATCGGAATGGCAACAGATTCGGAACAGTTAATGGCACCCAAGGGTGAGAAGAAGATGGCAGGTTCCATTGTTAGTGTGGAGAACGGCCAAATTCGATTGAAGTTTTCCTATCACCAGTGAGTGTGGGAAGTCTATCCCCTGACTGATCTCTAGGGGCCATCCTGTGCTCCCATCCACTGGGATATAAGCTGGGTAGCCACAGGCCAGTGGTGCCCAGTAATCTCAGTCAAACCAGGTCATGATTTTGTCCAGAAGTGATTTTTAGGTGAGGGTCGGGATCAGGGTCCGTGGCCTTCCTAGGAGAGTGGATCAGTCTGGCCTCTTGGGACAGGCTGGGTGATTCTGAATCTTCTTCCCCTCCCCGGGGCTGGGATTGACTTTGGGAAGATCCTCTCGAAGTCCAGATAGATTCAGAATTCCCCCAAACCCTCTAGATGCCCCCCTGGGTGATTCAACTCTACTAGAGGGATACTAATCAGTCCTGTGCTAATCGTCCTTGAAAGAGATCTAGAAAAGCACCTGGTGCATAGGCGGGAATTCAAAATATGTTTCTTATAGATGTGGAGGACGTTGGTCTGATGACAACGTTGACGATGATGGGGGTGGGAGTGGAGGACAAAGTCAGAGAAATCAGCGTTGGTCTGATGGATGATTTTTTTGCTTTCCAGAACAAGAGGGTGCCAGGTAGAAAATTTAGTTGGGAAAGAAATAATCAGTGGGAAATACGATTTTCCTGGTAAGTAGAACCATTCTCCTCCAAAGCTGTCAGGTCTGGGCCTGGGTGGGTTGCAATGGAGCTAACTTGAATGCAAAAACTAGAGTTGGGGAAGGCATCTACAGGGAGAATGGGCCTGATGCATATATGCATTAATATGCAGGGTATATATGTGAATCACTGGTCCAAATGTACCTGTGCCTAGATCCAGAAACAGTCAACAGCAAAACAAGGTCAACTAGGCTTCTCACTGGTTGTAATATGCTGTGCTACACCATTCCAGCCACTGAATGCACTTTGACCTCTGACCTTGTTACACTCCATGGTGTCAGCAGAGCCCACATGGGCATCCTGGGGAAGGGGGGAAATGCCATTAGCTTCAAGGGGCAACTATCCGGAGAGGCTGAGGGAACATAAGACCGACCCAAACTCCCCATCCACCCTGGCTCAACCTCCTCTTCTGGGCCTACCCCGTGCTGGATGAGACTGCCCAGCTCACCGACAGGAAGATGCTGCTTTAGGCAATTTATCTCAAATGTCACCTTGATGGAACATGCCTAGGTTTGCTCGCTGCTTCAGTGTGACGATCTGAGGTGTCAAAAAACTGTGAGGGTTTTTTGGATTCCCTATCCAGGGAAAAGAGTCGTGTACATATCAGATACCGATTACCAAGATTACGCCGTGCTCTACATAACTGCATATCTTGACGGAGAAAACCACGATGGGTTGATGTTTTACAGTAAGTGATAAATTCCTCTCTCCTCCTTTCAAGGGTCAGAGGGTTCGTTAGGAAAGCAGGAGTAAAAGCCACTGAATGTAATAGCAGTAATAGTATTTATTAAGTGTGTCCTGGGTGCAGAGCTCTGTACTAAGTGGGCGGGATCAGACATAATAATAATAATGATAAAGGTGGGAATTAGACATAATGTAATAATAATGGTATTTGTTAAGCTCTTACTCTGTGCCAGGCACTTTACTAAACGCTGGGGTGGATACAACATAAATGGATTGGACATGGTCCCTGTCTCGCATAGGGTTCACAGTCTTAATCCCCATTTTACAGATGAGGTAACCGAAGCCAGGAGAAGTGAAGTGATTTGCCCAAGGCCACACAGCAGACAAGTGGCAGAGCCAGGATAAGAACCCATGACCTTCTAACTCCCAGACCCATGTTCTATCTATTGTGCCATGCTGCTTCCTGACACGATCCCCACCCGTTGTGGGACTGACAGTCTAACATAGTGGCAGGACGGCAATCTCAGTCAATCAATTAATAAATGGTATTTATTCAGTGGAGTTTATGGAGCACTTACTATGTAGAGGACACAGTACTAAGCACCTGGAAGAGTGCCATAGAGTTGGTAAACTATGATTCCTGTCCTTAGGATCTTACAGTCTAACATGTCTACCAACTCTGTTATATTATATTCGCCCAAGCACCTAGTACAGTGCTCTGCATGCAGTAAGCACTCAATAAATGTGATTGATTGATTGACTAGGGGAGACAGATCTTAAAATAGATCATTATTATTTCTCACTCTGAGTCTATCAGACCAGGGGAGGCAGGTGGGAGCTGGAGGTGCTGAAGAAAAGACTGTAACCTCCTTGAAGGTAGGGATTGTGGCTACTGACTCTATTATATTGCACTCTCCCAAGTGATTAGTACAGTGCTCTGCACACAAATAGAGCTCACTAAATATCACTGATTTTAAGATTAAGGGTATGAGTGGTGCGGACGTCTTCATTCCTAACTCCTAATTCCCAGACACAGAGGAGGGGCCTGAGAGTCTTATCTGATTTAACCAAGGCCTCAAGCTCAGAGAAAGATGCCTCCAACCTCTGACTCCACCATGGAGGTGGGGCTCGGTGACAACTTGGAGACACCAAAGACTTTGTATTATGACACTGACATAGTCATCCAACTAAAGCAACTAATTGCTCCTGATTCCCTCCGAGAGACAAGAGAAACAGCATGGTCTAGGGGATAGAGCACGGGCTTGGGACTCAGAAGGTCATGAGTTCTAATACCCGTTTCGCCACTTGTCTGCTGTGTGACAGTGGGCAGGTCACTTCACTTCTCTGGGCCTCAGTTACCTCATCTATAAATTAGGGATTGAGACTGTGAGCCATATGTGGGACAGGGACTGTGTCCAACCCAATTTGCTTGTATCCACCCCAGCGCTTAGTACAGTGCTAGGGACGTAGTAAGTGCTTAAATACCATAATTATTATTATGATGATCATAGCTACTCCCTACTTTATGGTCCCTAGCACTTTGACCTCTCTCATTTTCCAAGTCCACCTTGCTTCTTTATCCCCTCCTATTTCTTGGAAGGTCCCAGAACCCCAGAATCCAAGGATCTCCCAGCATCCTCTCTCTGTCTTGGCCACAGGTCGGACTAAGGACCCAAGTGAAAACGGCAAGAAGCAATTCATGAAAATCAGCCAGACGGGCTTCCATAAGTACAATGAAGATCAAATTGTCATGCTTCAGAATGACGGTAAACACTGCGATCTCAATCAGTTCATCAGTCAATCAATCAATGCTATTTATTGAGTAGTTCCCGCATGCAGAGCACTGGACTAAATAGTTGAGAGCATACAACAGCATTGGTAGATATGTTCCCTGTTCACAAAGATCAGTGATATTTAGTAAGCTCTTGTTGTGTGCAGAGCACTTGTACTAAGCGCTTGGGACAGTCCAGTGCAATAGAGTCGGCAGTCACAATCCCTACCCTCAAGGAAGTTACAGTCTTCTCCTCAGGACCTCCTGCTCCTGTCTACCTTCCCTGGCCTAATAGACTCAGAATAAGGAATAATTATAACAACTGGTAATTGTTAAGGAATGATTTCAGGAGGGTCCCATCCCCACTCCTCTCCTTTTCAGGACCAGGGTAAACCCACCTATCTCATCTTGGCTGATTGTAGAATTATCAGGGAACAAGTGTAACTGATTCTCTTTGTTTTCCCAGATGAGTGCATCAAAGCACTTGACGAGGTATGTCAACTTTTCTGTCCCTGTCCTTCCTAGATGCCCATCTGCCTGATGGGGAAATTGCCTTAAACAGTCATGCTCCTTGCTCACTTGGTGCTTTTAATCCATGCCAGTGGGATATCATTTTCTCTTTATAATAACTGTGGTATTTGTTAAGCACTCCCTAGGTGCCAAGCACTGTACGAAGCACTGGTGTATATATAAGATAATCAGGTCAAACCAAGTCCATATCCCACATGGGGCTCTCAGACTAAGTGGGGAAGGGATAGTAGACATTTAAATCTCTGTTTTACAGATGAGAAAATAGAGGCACATAGAAATCAAGTGACTTTCCCATCTTTCAGTGACAGCGGTGCCTTCAGTTGCTTGGGGAGACACATCAGGTTCCATGAGAGAAGCCCTGATCCACACAGTCCTAGCCCCATCTGCCCATCTCAGAAACTTTCCCAAAATCTGAGAACCCCCGCTTCTTTCCACCTTTCCAGTATGGGATTTTCTCTGAAGAATCGTGGATGGAAATCTCTTCTCAACGCTAAATAAACTAATGTTCAGTTTTTCCTGTTGTGCTCTATGGATCCTGGCGGCTCCAAGGTCTTTGGTCTATAGATAAAGGGATGATAGCAATTGTGAAATTTGTTAAGCACTTACTATGTGACAAGCACTAACATAGACACAACATAAATAGATCAGTCCCAAACCCCATCCCATACAAGGGCTCACCATCTATGGGGAAGGGAGAGCAGGTTTTGAATCACTATTTTAGAAATGAGAAAACTGAAATGTAGAGAAGTTTAGAGACTCACTCAAGGATAAGTAACAGGCCAGTGCGTAGCCGGGATTAGAACCCAGGGCTATTAATAATAATTGTGCCAAACACTGAGATAGACACAATACAAACAGATCAGACCCAATCTCTGTCTCATGGGGCTCACAGTTTAAATAGGAAGGAAAACCGGTGCTTATCCTCCATTTTACAGATGAGGAACCTGAGGCACAGAGAAGTTAAATAACCTGCTTGGGGTCACACAGCAGGCAGATCCAGGTTGGAATCCTGTACATACTATTACTATCACTACTAATAATAATAATAAGAAGAAGAATCACCGTGGTACTTGTTAAGAACTGACTTCTGACTCCCAGTTCTGTGCTCTAACCAGTAGGCCAAGCTGCTTCTCTGAGCCCATTCTGAAAGTTTCCTAGAAGGATTTAAAATCCTCCAAATTTGGCTACTCAGAACCTGATAGACACCCAGCAGCCTAGTCATTTCGCTGCATGCAAAGCCCACGTCAGCCCGAGGCCCCGTAGAGATGCAGTTGGTGAGGAAATAGGAGGGAGAGATGAGTTGTTCTGTCCCTGGGAGATGTTCCAGAATTCTGGGGATCCTGAGCAGGGACTGGAGAGAATCACACTGTTCCCATCCGGCCCCCATCACCCACCCTGAAACCAATGGTCACAGTCAGACCTGGTCAGCCCTGTCCGAACTCTAATCGTCCACTTGTCCAAACTCATCTTCCTCTCCTGTCCCTCCAGCCTCCTCACATTCCTACTTGAATCCCCTCAATGGCTCTCCACAGCCTTCTCCCCTTAGTCCTGGGTTCTCCGCTCAGTTCTGAGGACATCAGCAGTTTCCCCCTCAGCAAATCTGCGTGTGACACCTTCTCCCCTTCACCTTCACCGATCCACTTCCCTCTCCTTCTCCAGAATCCTCCTGTTCTCCAGTCCACCCTGGATTAAATCAGAGTCTCAGAGGGAGAATAATAAATCTCCCCGGCAGCTGGTAGCAGGGTGTTGTGGCTGCTCCCAGAGGGAAGCCTGTCTTTTCTCTGCCCATCCCCTGGACTTGACACTGTGGTTCTTGGGAGTAATACTATTTATTAATAGTATTACCTACCATGTTGAGAGCAAACAGTCAGTCAGTGGTATTGGGTGTAGAGCACAGTACTAAGCATTTGGGAGAGTACAATACAATGGAGTTGGTAGATATGATCCCCGGCCTCAACAATCTTACAGTCTAGTGGGGGAAGCACTGTACTAAGCATTGGGAAAAAAATATACAGATGGGTTAGGCCTTCACATGTTCATAGTCTAAGAGTGAGGTGGATGGGGGTGGGAGATAGAAAGAGGAGGAAAGAAGAAACAAAAATATAAAAGACAAAGACTGTGATGGGCAAGGCAGGAGTGGAGGGATATCCTCATGGCTCAGGACAATAGGAAAAGTCACAGCTGCAGCCAGAGCAGTGGCCTTCCCAGGATTCTGTACTCTCCCAAACGCTTAGTACAGTGCTTTCCCAAGCGCTTAGTACAGAGCTTTGCACACAATAAGTGCTCAATAAATACAAGTGAATGAGTGAATCTCCACCAGACTAATCTGGCCTCTGTGTGGTAGTTGTTTAGCGCTTACTATGTGTCAAGCTGTGGGGTAGATTCAAGATAATCAGTTCCCTCAAGGGGCACACAGCATAAGTAGGAGGGAGCACAGGTATCAAATCCCCATTTTGCAGATGAGGAAACTGAGGCACAGAGAAGGGGCTTCAGATTGTTAACCCCATGTGGGAGATGGACTACGTCCAACCTGATTAGCTTGTATCTTCCTCTAAGCTTAGTACAGTGCCTGGCACGTATTAAGTGCTTAATAAATACCCTAAATAAAAGAAAAACAGCCCCGCTGTTTCCCCACACAAGAAGGCCACGTCAACCCAGGGCCCAGTGGAGACGCAGATGGTGAGGAAACAGTTGGAAGAGACGAGCTGTTACTTTTCTGGGAGATCTTTGCAGAGTCCCCGTGATCCAGGAGGGACTGGAGAGGCTCACTTTGTTCCCATTCCGGCCCCCATTCCTCTCCCAGAAAAATCGGTCACAGTCACACCTGGTAAACTCTGACTAAACTCTAACTGACCCCTTGTCTGAACTTACCTTTCTCTCCTGCCACTCCAGCCTCTTCACGTTCCTCCACATTAAGCTACTCTCCTTAATATCCTGGTTCATTTTCCTGCTCCCACTTTTTGAAAACAATTTTCAAGCATCTGTCTCCCCCAGTAGATGGTCTGCTCCTCGAGGGGCAGGGAACCTGTGTCTTGTTTACACTGCCCTCCCCAAGAGTCCAGTGAATTGCTTCCTACTCAGTAGACACTCATCAAATACCTTGAGGGAAACTGAGGTACATAAAGAAAGTGAATTCAGCTTTTCAATCCTGTCTTGCCCCCCTGCCCAACCACCCGTCACAATGCTCAAATCATTAATTGCCTAGGGCACTAAAGGAACATCTGGATGAAGGGGAAAGAGAGTTGCACCCCAGAAAATGACATACAAAGGAAGGAAACGAGGTCAGAAAAGGCCATTTTTCTGGATCAAACACACACACCCAAGGGGAAATACAGCTTCCTCTTATCATTAAACTAACACATGGATTTTTTGGCATGAAACTCAGTCCCTGTGCATCTTCCACCTTCATTAATTCAGTCATATTTATTGAGCGCTTACTGTGTGCGGAGCACTGTACTAAGCGCTTGGAATGTACAATTCGGCAACAGAAAGAGACAATCCCTGCCCAACTTCTATCTCTTAGTAGTAGTCATGTTATTTATTGAGCAGCTATTGAGTGTAATGCACTATTCTAGGAACTTGGGAGATACAACAGCTGCATAAGACATCTAGTCCCTCTCTCTTTGGAGCTTAGAAGAAAGCAGAAACCTGGGAAATAAATCAAGCAGTTCTGTTGCCTAATTGTACGTTCCAAGTGCTTAGTACAGTGCTCAGTACATAGTAAGTGCTCAATAAATACTGTTGAGTGAAGCAATGTCATTTCTAAAGAGCTTACTGTATGCAGAGCACTGTTCTAAGGTTTGGGAGAGGACAATACAGAGAGATGGTAGACACGTTCCCTGCCCGCAATGAACTTACATTCTGGAGGGAGTTGCACTCTTTCCATGCTTATTGCAGAGACAGTGTTGAGGGCAGACTCCTTATTTTCCCTGGGGAAACGTCTCTCTGGGTTCTCTAATGCCAACCTATTCACCATGTCTCTGTCTTGTCTATCTCATCAGTGACCTCTCGCCTCTGGCCTGGAACACCTTCCTTTTTCATATCTGACAGACAGTTACTCTTTCCGCCTTCAAAGCCTTATTGAAGGCACATCTCCTCCAAGAGGCCTTCCTTGACTAAATCCTCATTTTCTTTTCTCCCACTCCCATCTGCATTACCCTGATTTGCTCCTTTTATTCAGTGCTCCCTCAGTCCCATAGCACTTATGTTCCTAGCCATAATTTATTTATTCATTTTAATTTCTGTCTCCCCCTCTGGACTGTCAGCTCCTTGTGGGTGGGGAATGTGTCTGTTATGTTATTATACTGTACTCTCCCAAGCACTTAGTACAGGGCTCTACACAGAATAAATGCTCAGTAAATATAATTGATTGATTGGTTTCAGAGGTCTATTCCCTAAGGGACATGAACACTGAGGCCAGAAACCATCTCAGACCAAACCAGGAAATTTCAAAGAAGAGATTTATGACACTACAGAGGAGACTTTCAGGAGCAATTTATTTAGTCTCGAGATGGAATCCCATGACTAAAGCAGGGAACAAGACAACAGGGCCATTAACTGGAGAGTGAGAAGCAAAAGGAGAATCAGGAGAGGAGGAATCTGCAGAGAAAAGCTGAGACTGGCACTTCTGAGATCATTGTTCCTCTCATAGCAATGAAATAAAATTTTCTTGGAGTATTACCTGTAAGACAAGAAGGATAGAGGAGTGATGGGGGTATTTGGCGCTGGGGAAACATATCACACTGATTTATGAGATCCTCCCCTTCTAGACTATAAGCTCATTTTGGGCAGGGAACATGTCTAGAAACTCTTTTATTTGTACTTTCCTAAGTGCTTAGTACAGTGCTCTTCACACAGTAAGTATGACTGATTTATTGAACATGGCAGAAGGATGGAATCTGTCCTGTCAAACCAGGGCAAATCATGCTGCATTACCCAGAAATATCCCTGGACCCAAACCACCTACAAGTGACCAGAAAGTGTGACCTTGTATCAAAGGGATGAGAGTTCGGAAACTCATTTGATCGGCCTTCTCTGAAACTGTCTGTTCAGTTCTGATCAGCCCCAGCTCCAAGAAGAGCTTTCCTTTGAGGCCAGGACAGCTCTATTTTTTTGAAGGTATTTGTTAAGCGTTTACTACTTGCCAGACGCTGTACTAAGAATTCATTCATTCAATCATATTTATTGAGCACTTACTGTGTGCGGTACACTGTACTAAGCCCTTGGGGAAGTACAATATAGCAATAAGGAGAGACAATCCCTGCCCACAACGAGTTTACAGCCTGGGGATGGGGAGGGGAGACAGACAATGATACAGGTAAACAGACATCAATATAGATAAAATTATAGATATATACATAAGTACTGTGAGGTGGGGAGAGGGGAGAAGAGCAAAAGGAGCGAGGCAAGGTGAAGTGGAAGGGAGTAGGAGATGAGGAAAAGTGGAGCTTAGTCTGGGAAGGCCTCTTGGAGGAGATGTGCCTTCAGTAGGGCTTTGAAGTGGGGGAGAGTAATTGTCTGACGGGTTTGAGGAGGGAGGACGTTCCAGGCCAGAGGTAGGACATGGACGAGGGGTCGGGGGTGAGACAGGCAAGATAAAGGCGCAGTGAGAAGGTTAGCACCAGAGTAGCAAAGTGTTCAGACTGGGTCGTAAAGGAGACAAGTGAGATGACATAGATAGCGGTGAGGTAGATACAAAGAAATCGGGTTGGACAAAGTTCATGTTCCCACATGGGGCTCACTGTCTTAACCTCCATTTTGCAGATGAGTTAACTGAGGCTCAGAGAAGTTAGGTGACTTGCCCAAGGTCACACAGCAGACTAGTAGTAGAGCAGCAGACAATTTTGGTGTCAAACCCAGACCCTGGCGACAGAAATCCTGATGAAGGGCAGCAGCTTAGTGATCGGACAGTGCACTCAATCCTCTGACTTCAACTTTATGTCATAATGAGAGAAACTAGAATCTCGTAGGGACTGGGCATGTTTTGGCTAAGCACTGCTGAAATCCCAGGTGACAGTGTTCAAGGGGGCGGGCAAATCTACCTCAGCCCTTCACCCAACAATTTGCGAGAGCCACTGGATAGAAACTGAAGCTCAAATTGTAACCCATCGCTCTGCAACTCATCAATCAATCAATGATATTTATGAAGGGTTTACTGTGCGCAGAGCACTGTAATAAATGCTTGGGAAAGTACAGAATAGGTCGACATAATCCCTGCCCACAAGAAGCTTATAGACTAGAGGGAGAAAGAGACATTAAAATATGTAGTCAAACTCCATTGTTCCAATATACACTATCTATAGTTCCAAAAACCTCTCTGGTTGGGTGTTTGAATGCACACTGTCTTTTCCCAGAAGCTGAAGGGGAAACACACACACTCACCTCATTCGACTCGTTCTTAGAATTACAGTGACCTGTTGAAAAAAGAAATGAGAAAATAAGAAAAACAAAATGAATGAGAAAACAGAATGACTGAAAGTACAAGAAAGAGAAGCAGCATTGCCTAGTGCCTAGAGCATGGTGTCTGGAAGTGACAAATCATATTTCTATCAGTCATATTTATTGAACAGTTACTATGCTTAGAGCACTGTACTAAGTTCTTGGGAGAGTACAACACAACAGAGTTGGTAGACACATTCCCTGCCTATAAGGAGTTTACAGTCTACAGGGGGAGACTGATAAGGTAGACAAAATCAAAGAGTGACTGATAATACCTTTCTCATCATGAGTTGGAAAATATGGTTCCCTATCCATCCCTTTCCCACATGGCCAAACCTTGTGTTTGAATCTCCCTCTTTGGGTCACCATCTTCCCAAAGCCTCTGTTCTAAGACCATAATCCTCTTGCTAGGCTGATGTGTCTTCCTCCTAATTCCCTTATTATTGTGTTGCTCTACACTAGCAGTGTGACCTAGTGGATAGAGCATGATCCTGGGAGTCAGAAGGACCTGGGCTCTAATCCCAGCTCCGCCACTTGCCTGCTGTGAGATTTTGGGAAGGTCACCTAACAGTGCCTCGATTCCCTCATCTGCAAAATGGGGATTAAGATTGTGAGCCTTATGTGGGATCGGGACTGTGTCCAGCCTGATTATCTTGTATCTACCCCCAGCATGCAGTACAGTGCCTGGAATATAGTAAGCACTTAACAAACATCATTATTATCATGTCATCTTTAATTATTTCTTCTGCTGACCCTATGACTGAGTACTCTAGGTCACTACTGAGACGATATATGGGTATCCTTTTGCCAATCTTCATGTAGATCTGCTACAGTAAATTCCTTACCCTCTGCCCATTACCCCATTCCTCAACCAACAAAGATAACCTGCTGGGCCCAGGATATGCAGTTTATTTCCTTCTTTCACCAGTAAAACATTTATCCATCCACTCAACTAAATTTCATCATAACTGGTTCTTCCTTTCAGCTTCCCTCCAGCACATTCACAGTCTGAGGAATTACTGTCCCTCCGGGCTATCTTGGGAACAATATACGATGGATCCCACTGTGGGTTTGCTAGAAACTTACGTACCAGGTGACTCGAATTTTGTTGGAACTGTTGTCTTCTCTGCCTCAAACAGATAGGTGACACATTTCCCGTTCCTATGATGAAAATGGAACAGTCAAAAGGCCCGAGTCCACAACCTGAGACAGATCGTCTCCCTCTTTGAGGGCAGAGGAGGGGGAAAGGAAGTGATTGGCATGGTTCCCATGGATATGTCAATCAATCAATTGATTGATTGCATTTATTGAGTGCTTCCTGTGTGGAGAGCACAGTACCTTGGGAGAGTACAATATTACAATATAACAGATGCATTCCCTGCCCACAATGAGCTTACAGTCTAGGAGAATGGGACAGGTCATCCAGACCAAGATCAGGGCTTTCCTGCCTCCTGGAGGTTGCTGGGTCCAGGGAATTGTTTCCCACGAACTGGGGGTGACAGAGTGGGAGAGAAGACCCAGAAATGGCACGGGAGCCTCTTTCTCCACATGAGCTGGACCAGTAGGACAGTGCGTTCCCCAGAAGAAGGGGAGATTCATCTCATCAGCCACTCACCCACTCCCAGCCAACTCCCGAGACCCATGGCCACACTGAGACATCCACCGGAAAATCCTCCTGGGAGCAAGGCTGAGGGTCTCGGAAGACAGTGTTACAGATTGAGAGAGAAGCAGCATGATTTAGTGGATAGAGCCTATGGGCCTGGGAGTCAGAAGGTCAGGGGTTCTTATCCCAGCTCTGCCACTTCTCTGCTGTATGACCTGGCGTAAGTCACTTTACTTCTCTGGGCCTCAGTAACTTCATCAGTAAAATGGGGATCCAGACTGTGTGAGCTCCACATAGAACGAGGACTGTCTTCAACCCAATCTGCTTGCACCCATCCTAGCAGTTAGTACAGTGCCTGGATCATAGTAAATGTTTAACAAATACCATAATTATTATTTCCCTTAATTGCTCAGAGTCAGACCAGGATTCAGGATGGGCCCCAGTCACTAGTGGAGCCCAGGGGAATCTAAAGACAGATACAGTCATTCCACTGAGTTCCCATGGCCTGACCATTTCTCACACGGGGTCCCCCAGAGACAGCTCTGACTCCAGGATGAGCTTCGGCGGTGGGGTTGGTGGGGTCAAGACAAACCAGGTACAAGAACATGAAATCACTTCAAAGTTGTGAAGGCAGTCACACTTACTTGCTTTGTGCAATTGAAATTTGCATGATGCCATCTTTAATTTCGATAAAGTGTTCCAAAATAGTGGCTATTCTGATTGTGTCAGATATGCTGCAATTCCCATCACATACCAAGAGCCTAGAATCTGTAGCAGAAGTTCATGAGAACAAGAGTCACTTTATGGAAGGCAGATGAGAGAAAAGTCAATCAGATCATTCATTCATTCAATAGTATTTATTGAGCGCAATCAATAGTACTTACTGCGTGCTTACTTTGGGGCACAGCACTGTACTAATGCTTGGGAGAGTACAATACAACAGTAATAATAATGGTAATAATAATAATAATGTTGGTTTTTGTAAAATGCTTACAATGTGCCAAACACTGTTCTAAGCACTGGGGTAGATACAAGGTAATCAGGTTGTCCCACGTAAGGCTCACAGTCTTCACCCCTCATTTTACAGATGAGGTAACTGAGGCACAGAGAAACTAAGTGACTTGCCCAAGGTCACCCAGCTGACAAGCGACTGAGCCGGGATTAGAACCCACGACCTCTGACTCCCAAGCCCGGGCTCTTTCCACAGAGTCACGCTGCTCCTGCTTCTTCCAGAAGTTAACATCCAGAAGAACATGAACAGTGACAGCTCTATAAAGGAATACATGGAATTTGGGCACTGCTTCACAGTACATTTAGTAACATCCTCTTCAAAGACAGAGAAGTATCATGGTCTAGTGGAAAGAGAACAGGCCTGGGAGTCTGAGGATCTGGGTTCTAATTCAAGCTCCACCACTTACCCACTGAATGTATGATCCTGGGCAAGTCATTTACTGCTAGATACAGTACCAGCATCTCACCTGGCACACTTACCAACTCTTGAATTCAATCCTCTAGTCAATCAAGTTCAAACCTCCCCAGATTAAAAATTTCAATATCAGAACCAGAGTGGTCCCCGAGGCCTACCATGGAATCTTTAAAGTCCGGAAATGAGGTACGTGGTCCACTCACTGCAGACTCCCAGCATAGTCCCAGCAGGGTGCTCAGCAGGATGATCTTCATCTTCCCAGGGGTCAGTTCTGCACATGCTCCGACACCACCGACCGGTAGCAGGGACCAACCCTCCCGCCTCTCGTCAATGCCTGGATTTATGTACCTCTGGGTGGATTTGAAAAGGGTGCCCATTCAGAACAAAATCAAACTCTCCCGTCCAACTGTGTATGCACTACCAGCCATGGGCATAAATTCAGGAACCTCTGATTCCCAGGCCCATGCTCTAACCACTAGGAACACTGCTTCTCTACTTCTACAATTAGCCCTTTTCTGTATTTTAGCCTTCATTTATTTATCTAATTTTCCTCTCATACTCCTATCAGGAGGTATACCACTGTTTCTGTCTCCTCTCCCTGCTATTTTCAAATCATTTGTGTCTCCAGTCTCTTGCATCATATTGTAAGCTCCTAGAGGGCATGGACCTTGTCTCTTACTTTGTTTCACGCTCCCAAGTGTTTAGTATAGTGTTCTGAACATAGTAGGTGTTTAGTAAACACTATCAGTTGGTTGAATGACTAGTTATAAGTTCAAGTATCTACTGAATTATCATGAACAATGATCTCATGCTTCTTATTTAACATCCCTGTGCCTCAGTTTCCTCATCTGTACAACGGTGATAATAATACTTGTCTCATTTTTAGTTAGACTACGAGCCTCGTGTGAGAAAAGGACTATGTCAGAGCATTTTGCATCTACCTCAGAGCTTATTCCAGTGTTTGGCACATAGTAAGCACTTAATTAATACCACTATTCATTCATTCATAATTTATTGAGCACTACTGTGTGCAAAACACTGTACTCTTATTATTATCTTCCAAACAACAGACAACTCTACTCTCTCCCAAGTATTTAAGTCTAGGAAGCACCCAATAAGTTATACTGGAGGAATGAATGATTGATTGATTGTTGAAAATTAAAGGAAGAAGGAAATTCAGTGGATTGAATGCATTTTAGGAAATATATGAAAAGGGAAATACTAGAACAAATCTCAAGAGTTAGTTTGATCAATCAATGGAATTTATTGAGCCCTTACTATGTGCGGAGCACTATAGTAAACATTTGGGAGATTGACCTTATCTCCAGCTGAGGTGGGCCACATCCACTCAGATGGAGTCAGATGTTTTGGATGTGTCATTCAGTCAATCACTGGTATTCACTGAATGCTTTGTGAATGCAGAGTACTGTGCTAAGCATATGGGAGAGTACAATACACGTAGACAAAATGCCTGGTCCTCAGTTTGTAGCTAAGGATACTCTGTGAGGAGGTGGAGGAAGTGGTAGTGGGGAGGTGTTCATCAGTTATCCTGCCAAGGCATAATCAGCTTGATTCTCCCTTTGAAGCCCAGGAGTCAAGGAGGCCCTGAGCATCAGCAGACTGACCTGGGGATATCAGACCTCCCAGCAGCCCAGCCATTTCCCCATACTGAGGAAATGAGTCAGCCCAGGACTCAGTGGAAAGGTCAGTGAGGAAACAGGTGGAAGAGACAAGCTGTTCCATCCCTGAAGGATGTTCCCAGAGTCCCAGAAAGCAGGTCAGGGACTGGAGAGGATCACACTGTTCCCATCGGGTCCCCATCACACACACTGAAAAACAGTCACACATTCATCATCAGTGACATTAATTGAGTGCTTACAACAGAGTTGGAAGTATAGAGGGAAAGACAGACAATATCCAAATCCCATCTCCTCCAAGAGGCCTTCCCCAACTAAGTTGTCATTAAGATGACAGCAGATTTTAAGGAGAGTCAAGAAAAATGAAGGAATAAGAATATACTGCCCACTTTCCCCTTAGTCAGTCAATCATATTTATTGAGCACTTACTGTGTGCAGAGCACTGTACTAAGCATTTGGGAGAGTACGATATAACAATATAACAGAAACATTCCCTGCATATAATGAGTTCACAGTCTAGAGGGGTTGATCGTACTCAGTATGATCACACTCAAAAAGAATATCTTTCCCTTGAACAGTGAGGAAGATTCTATTGGAGTCTCCCATTCTGATACTACTGAACAGAAATTGAGAGATTTCAGTGCTGCAGACATCTTGCTGATACAGATAATCCAATACTCATTTTCCTCATCCTTTTGGATTCCTTTTCTGACTGAGCACACCACTGTGAACTGGTGAATGGAGCAAGGTTGGGCAAACATCCTGGCTCTAAGTCCATGTCCAGTCACGGAGGCCCAGATGCACAAAAGAATTTACTGTTGCTCTCATTGGTCCAGCCCCTCTACCCAGAGGGTCATAAATCCACCCATTGTCTCCTTGTGGGAGAGCCAGTTCATGTCGGTCCCTGGGGTGCCTGAACAACTGGAAAGATAAATGTTGTGTTGCTGAGCATAAACCTGGACCTGATCTCAGAGTCTGATGAAGGAGAAAAGATTCCAATTAAGCTGGACTTTGATATTTCCAAGCTAATGTTGAGCTCTTACTCTTTGAAAACTGAATGAGAGTGATAGTTGCAAGCCTTCTGGGGCAGGAAGGGTGGTGGTGTTAGCAACTGAGATGGGTAAATTAGAGTGAAGAATTGTTTGAGGAAAAAGATAAGAACTTGTGTTTTAGACACATGTTGAGTTGAGCTTGAGCAGCTGGCAGGATTAACCAAGTGGAGTTGTGAGCCTGTTTTTGGACAGGGATTGTCTCTATCTGTTGCCGAATTGTACATTCCAAGCACTTAGTACAGTGCTCTGCACACAGAAAGTGCTCAATAAATACAAATGAATGAATGAATGCGGGATTGCAAATCAGAGGATTAGCTTGGTCTTATTGGCCTGATTGTCCATTTTGGAGACTTGTGACTTCTCCATCACTGCTTACCACCTTTTTCTGCCACGCAGGGTGCAGGAGATAACCAAGGAAACACTTCCTGATAGTTGCTGCTGCATGTTGATGTTGCATCATCTCCCAGCAATTTACAGCTAAATAATAATGGTTAACTCTGTTACACTGCCCTTCTTATTTGCTTAGGTCACCTTCCAGTTCACTCTGCAGTAGCTGATGCCATAACCTGCTATCATGGAATCCCAGGGAGATGTTGGGCAGGAAACTGGGGTTCTTGTTGATCTGCTCCACGGCAAACACCAGGGTTTGGACGTGCTGGTAATGTTTGGAAACTCGGCTATAAGGAATGAGGGAGAGATTTTTTACAGGTCTGTTCCAGGTACTTTTGGAATGGGGTTCATGGGCTTGGAGAGGAGGGTCTGAGTTCTGGTGACTGGGAATATCAAGGATGAAAGTTATTGGGATCTGGGAAGTAAATGGCTGGGGGCGTTGGATGCTGCAGTCTTTGCTTCTTGAGCAGAAGCAGTCTGTTCTTCCTGTGGGGGAAAGTGAGACATCTCTGCCTCACTAACGAACCAGCCCAGAGGGAATGGAGAAAAAGCCATAATGAGGTGTCAGAGCTGCATTTTGCTCTCTGACACTAAAAGTCAATTGGGGCCGGGGAGGACAGAGAAAAAAAACCGAAGGTAGAGAGGCTATGGAGTGGGGAAATACCTCAGCTAATTGCTCAGTGAAAACAGCAACAGTGAGAGAGTCAAACCTTGCCCCAGCCCCTCTGTCTCTCGGACAACAGAAAGACCTCCCTATTCTTCCCTAACCAATCAAAACTTCACACGGACATTAAATCCGTGCAAATGACACTTACACAAATTTCCTATCATATCCATGAGGATATCTATCAAAATCTGACTGGTGTCCCTCAAACACATTCAGAGCGAAGAGAGCTCTGATCACCAGGTCCCCATCTTTGTAGTAGCCCTGTGAGTAGCCCCTGCACAATGAACATTGGCTCTCGGACAGAGAGACCGGAGATGTCAGTAGCCACAACCTGAGCAGCCGCAGCCAAAGAAGCTGCAGCAGTATCAGGACGGAGTCTCCCGGGCCCAGAGCTGTAGCCCTGAGCCTGTCCTGAGCTGAGAACAATGCTGAGCCCCACACCACCCGGCTGCTTCAGTCGATTAAGAAGGGATGATTGCTGCTAGCAGAAATGTCCCCTGAAAGGAGGCGGCACAGTCTGTCCCTGACAAAAAGTCTGAGTCGTAGCCAGCCCCAGCTAGGACCCGGTTCGGGGAGCTTTTATAGGCTCTGTGATAATATTGTTTGAGGAGACTTTCCCACGGGATCCAAATTCCCCTGATAGGGAAATGCAAAAAGCTCCCCCTCCCTCCCCCTCCCTTCTGCTCAAGAGTACCCGTGCTCTTACCAACTCTGGGGCTTGTCTCTGTCGAGAAGAGCAGCACCTGGGTCCATGCTTCTATTTCCAGCTGCCTTGTGACAAAATCAATCTCCCTCCTTTCCCTCACCTCTCCCATGCCACTCTGAAAACCCCAGAGAATCAGAAGTCGAGCCTGTCTGATCTCACACTGAGTTGTGTCCCTGGTTGCGGTAAATGGAATTTTGTCCCACTCTCATTCTCATCCCCAAATAGCCAGGTCCAACCAGCATGAAAGAAGCCAAGGAAGAGAGGCAAGATCCCTTCCATCTTTTGGTGAAATGAATGTGTGGGCATCATCAACAGTCTAGCTGGTGGTGGGATGCTTAGATGTCAGCCTAAGGTGAAAGGGAAGCTGGAAGTGGAAGTGAAGTAAAGTGGAAGTGAAGAACTTTGGGAATTTACAGTCAAAGGTTTATGACAAAACAAAGCAATGGAGTATATTAAAAGAGTCACTGAAAAAAACTGGAAAACTCTAGAGGATTTAAATTGTAGGCTACAGGCCTCAAAAATGACCTCTGATGGAATTTTAACCTGTTTTCCTGAGATTTGATTTACACTCTAGCTAGTCTTTCTGGGAGGCTCTCTTTCACTGAAAATCTTTTGTGGGGATTTTAAAAAGCTGCTTCATCAGCCTCACCTTTTTGTCAGGTGATGATTTCCACAGTTTCTGTGTAATCCTTCATTTTGATTGCCCAATCCTTTTGGGACCTCTGTCCTGCCTTCTCTATCTAGTCCTGACCTACTCATTTTAAGTCCAGTTAGTTCTTTAATCAGCTTCTTTATTGCCTACCTCAGTGCCTGGGGTCATACTTTTGTCAGCCTTTTTATAGCTAAGTTCTGCACTTATCTACCATGCTCAAACTTCTATTTAGGTTTTTGTCGCATTTTTGGACTACTAAATCTAGCCCAAGGCAGGGATACAAGGAGATGTGGGTAGAATCAGAAAGTTCCCTAAAATGAAGCTAGTAGTGCATACTGCAGAAAGTATCACTTGCAATTGAGCTGAGACTAGTGAAGCAGCGGTTTTAATCCCCTGAATTTTTCAAATTACTAAAGCATAGAGAGTGCCTGACACATTTTTAGAATTTCTGTATGAGGCCTTCTTTTATCCCCTGTGGAGGCATGGAATCCAGGCTTTTTCAATATGGTCTCCAGAACCTATTGTGAGCCACGCTCAATATGTTAATACTACTGAGACCCACTCACTTTGAACCCTGCTCCTTTTAACATTGCTGTAGAAACAGTCTCATATAATGTACCCAAGCATTAGATCATATTTAGAATTCACTCATGCCCATCTCGGCCATATTCTCATGCATATGAAAAAAGATCTCATTATTATTAGCAATGGCGATATCAGTAAGCGGGGGAGAGGGCAGGGTACATGAAGGGAATGGATAATAACAGATTAGTCTTGAAACTACAGTATAGATACTTTAAAAGAAGGCCATACAAGCCTGGAGAAAAGAAATGAAGATCTGGTAGTGTAGTAATGGTGTTTATTAAGCATAAGCCTTGGGGTGAGAACAATTCCTCATGCCAAGTTCATATGAGAACAAAACAAGCATAAGTACAAATGAACAAATGAATGCACACATCCAAGCCCACAAAAGCCTCACTGCTTAGGTTGAGGAAGATGGGCTTTAAAAATGAGAAATAAAATACAATACATTGAGCAGAAAACAGGAGCAATCTCAAGAGAGGAAACAGTTCAGAGTCAGGGACTGAGTAGGGCTGTTCTGTGAAGGAAAGATGAGTTCTGATGGAATCACGTGCATGTGGCTGCAATATCCCTGTGCAGGTTGTAAGGACAGTCAATTTCTCCAAATCCGAAAGAAATCATGGAGTGCCAAGGACCCTCAGTGGGCTTCTGAAGATGTATGGATGTAGGTTTCAGGATCAAGAGTGACCATCAGGTCACCTGCTCCAAATCTGTGGTATAGCTATGACCAAATAATCAAAGAGCAGCTCTGAGTAACAAAGTCGTTAGGACCATGTTGAATAGAAACCTAACTTCCAGTACCAATATGAACAGTGATTGTACACTTTGTCGAAGTACAATTAAAGAGCTATCAAAGATTGAATACAGCAAATACATCTTCTGGGGTGATTTTTATTAAAAATTTTGTCACAGAAATTAATGTATATTAATTTATACATGTTTGTATGTATTGTAATTCTTAATGTGTATAACCACATATTATGTATAATTTTATATAGCACATAATACACATTATATAAAATAAATAAATATAATTATATATACACATTAAGAACCAAAATCTATTAAAAATGTTTTGCAGCTCATCAGAGTTAGAACAAAATGGAGGTCTTCCAAAACCTAAATTTAGATAGGGGAACAAGGGGGACATGAATTTATTTTGGCCTAGTCTGTGGGACAAATATCAAGGGAACTTAATGCTGATATTGGGTTTCCTCATTAACTTTTCCCGGGAGTTTCTGTCTGGCCTCAGCAGGATCACATAGACCTTGGGCCCAAAGATACAGCCCAGGAGTCCAGCGCTGGAGGCCAAGATGGAGAAGATCTCCACGGCCACCATGGCCTTGCCCTTGGTGCTCAGGTAGGTGGGCAGGAAGGTGATCCAGACACTGCAGAACACCAGCATGCTGAACGTGATGAACCTGGCCTCGTTGAAAGTGTCGGGCAGATTCCGAGCCAGAAAGGCCACCATGAAGCTAACCAGGGCCAGGAAGCCCATGTAGCCCAGGACGCAGTAGAAGGCGGTGATGGAGCCCTCGTTGCACTCAAGGACGATGTGACCAAACTCAGCCTGCCTGTTGAAGTCAGGGAAAGGGGGAGAGGTCCCCAACCAGACCCCGCAGATGGTCACTTGGATCAGACAGCAGATAAGGATGACAGAGTTAGATATTTGGGGACCCATCCATCCCCGGAACCTGCTCCTCGGCTTGGTGACCCTGAAGGCCAGGACCACTGTGATGGTCTTGGCCAGCACCGAAGCCACGGCCACGGAGAATATAATGCCAAAGGCAGTCTGTCGGAGGATGCAGGATGCTGGGCTGGGACGGCCAATGAAGATGAGGGAGCAAAGAAAGGAGAGCATGAGGGAGATGAGGAGGATGTAGCTGAGACCGCGGTTGTTGGCTTTGACAATGGGGGTGTCTCGATGCTTGATAAAAAGCCCCAACGTAAAAGCTGTGGCCAAGAAGAGTGAAAGAGCCGTAGAAACAAGAACAATCCCCAGCGGCTCATCGTAGGTGAGAAAAGACATGACTCTGGAGAGGCAGCGATCTTTGTAGTCATTGGGATACTCATCATCAGGGCACTTCAAACAGTGAGCCGCGTCTGTAAGGGAACACCTTATGGATCAATTTGCCCACCATGATAGAGTTGGGAAACATGATTCTACCTTCAAAGAAACTGTATTCTAGCTGCAGAGATAAATATCAAATAAAGTAGAGAAAGGAGGAAGAGAAGAATGGAGAGATGACTATATCCATGAGTTGGGTGCTTGAATAGTAGAGACAGAAAGAGCATAATTGCTAAGGTTGATTATGAAAGCGAATATATGGGGGGTGGGGGGTGAGTGCAGAAACCCCAAAGAGTTTTGAAATGGAGTTTGGGCAATATGACCACAGGAGAAGGAGCAGTAATATTTAAGGACTCTGGTGGGATGTGGGGAGAAATTTCAGAAGGGCTTTCCGTATGTGAAGAGTTGATATTGGGCAGATTTGAATGGGGAGGGAATTTGAGATGAAAGGAACAGCGTGAGCCAGGGGTTAGAAGCAAGATCAATCAATCAGTCAATAGTATTCCCGAGCACTTACTGTGTGGAGAGCACTGAACTAAATGCTTGGGGAACTGTGATGCACTAAAGATGATAGTCCCTCCTCCCTCCAACTCCACCGACTAGAAAGAATTTATATACTACAGGGGAGAGGAAAATGAGGTTGACCTCATTAATCGGTATCTACCTCAGCCCTTAGAACAGTACTTGACACATAAACAAGCATGGAATACATACCATAAAAAAAGAAAACAGTTGGTTTGAGTGAAACAGAGAGTTGAAGCTGTGGTGTCGTGGGAGATGAGAATATTTTAAGTAGGAGGGAAAGACCTGATGCCAACTCTGCTGTGTTGCACTCTCCCCGTACTTTGTAGAGTGCTCTGCACAAAGTTAGCACTCAATGAATAACATCAATTGATCAATTGATCAACTGTTTGATAATTGGACAGAAAGTCTGTGAAGTTGTTGATAATGATGTGAAATTTAGGAATAATGAAATTCTGAAGGGAAATTGGGTGTTTGAAGGTTTTTGTGATGATATTTGTTAAACTCTTATTTTCTGTTAGACACTGCACTGAGTGCCCAGATAGACACAAGCTTAATCAGGTCGGACACAAACCCTGTCCCACATGAGGCTGACAGTTTATCCCCATTTTGCAGATGAAGTAACTGAGGCACAGAGAAGTTAAGCGACTTGCCCAAGGTCACACTTCAGACACATGGCGGAGCCGGAAGTAGAAACCAGATCATTCTGACTTTCAGGTCCATGCTTTATCCATTAAACCACAAAACTTTTTTCTTTGAATTGAGATATGATGATCCCTCATGTCCTCATAATAAGGAGCATCCTCAATCGTCTGTGCTGCTTTGGATTGCCACACACTTAAATGAGAAGCAGTGTTGTTTAGTAAATAAAGCGCAGGCTTCGGAGTCGGGAGGATGTGGGTTCTAATCCTGGCTCTTTTACTTTTCTGCTGTGTGATATTGGGCAAGTCACTTAGCTTCCCTGTGCCTCAGTTATCTCCTATGTTAAATGGTGAGTAAGACCATGATCCCCATATGGAACATGGAATGTGTCAACCTGATTAGTTTGTATCTCTCACACCACTTAGTCAAGTGAACAGCACATAGTAAGCACTTAACAAACACCATGGAAAGTGGAATTACTATTAGTTGCTCTATAGAATTCAGTGTAGAGAGTCAGGGAGTGAATATGGGGTGCTCAACAGCCACCATGATGATTCGATGGAAGTTCCAGAGTCACCGATATGGTCAGTCAGTGGTGCCCAGGCCACTGGATACCTGGTTCCCTGCAAATTCCTACCTGTTTGGTTGGAAATCTCACCCTCGGGGCACAGGGTACAATCATAGCAGCAGACGGCCTTCCTCTCCCGAGCTGTTTTTCTGAATCCAGGGAGGCAGTTATTGCTGCACATGGAACGAGGAGGAGTCTGAGCATCGGGAAGGGAAAGGACAATATAAGAGTCTCCTCCTTCTTCCCAACTTTTCCAGTTCCATTGATAATACTGACATTTTCAAACCTGGAATCTTGGAATCAGCCTCAAATCCCCACAGGCTTTCTTCCCTCATGTCCAATTTACTGCTAGAACCTGTTCATTTTTCCTCAAAAACAAATCTCAGTCCCAGCCCATTCTCTTCAAATAGCCCCTATCATTGTACAGTACTGATAACTATAATGACAGTACTACTAATAATTACCCCAACATAATTTTTATTTTGTTTAGTAAGTGCTCACTGTCTTCCAAGCAATGTGCCAAGCTCTGGGGTAGATATAAGGTACTCAGGGTGGATACAGTCCCTGTCCAACTTGGAGAGCACAGTCTAAGTAGGAAGGAGTAGGATTCATTCACTATTTTAGAGATGAGGAAATTGAGGCACAGAGAAGTGAAGTGACTTACCCAAGGCCACACAGCAAGCAAGTGGTAGAGTCAGAGTAAGAACTTAGATCCTCTGACTCACAGGCCCATGAACTTTCCTCTATGCCAAGATGCTTCTCAAGTAAATGTTCAGTAAAAATGGCTTAGCCTTTTGCCCCCGAGAATTGCCTCAAGAAGACTCCCCTGTCAGAACACCTTTTGAGAAGTGTGAATCATGAAATGCAAATCATCTATGGGGACCTGTGTTTCATTACAGATTGGTATTTAAATAGTTAGTTTTCAATCATCCTTTGATCTAGAAAAGTTTACCCTGAGCACCTGAGGAGTAAAAGTTCCATGAGTGCTTTGGGGGTTTTTGTTTTGTTTTGTTTGTCAAGAATATTATGGTTAGAAAAGGAGGGAGTACAGATATTGCTAGGAAAATCCATAGGAGATGGTGGAAAATATTTTACTAAAGACAGAAAGAACATAACACCTTGACCAAATTCTTTAGGTGCTCCCTGCTTAACTATGCGGCCAGGGGAAATATCATTAGTGAATCACACTTCGTCAAGGTCTCTGCCTAAGGCAGCAGCAAAGGGACTCTTGGAGAGACCAGCCCAGCCCAGCCCATAGACTCTGCTCCCCTGAGGCCACTCACCTCCTCACTGGGACTCTTTCTCACCTGTCCCGCCATCGACCCCTGGCCCACGTCCTACCTCTGGCCTGGAACGCCCTCCCTCCTCACATCCGCCAAACTAGCAGACCTACCCCCTTCAAAACTCGGTTAAAGCTCACCTCCTCCAGGAGACCTTCCTAGACTGAGCCCCCCTTTTCCTCGGCTCCTCCTCTCCTCCCCATCACCCCAACTTGCTCCCTCTGCTCTTACCCCCTCCCCGCCCCACAGTACTTGTGCATATATGCACATATTTATTATTCTATTTATTTTATTCATGATGTGCATATATCTATAATTCTATTTATTTTATTGATGCTATTGATGCCTGTCAACTTGTTTTGTTTTGTTGTAGGTCTCCCCCCCTTCTAGACTGTTAGCACACTGTTGGATAGCGATTATCTCTATTTGTTGCCAAATTGTACTTTCCAAGTGCTTAGTACAGTGCTCTGCACACAGTAAGTGCTCAATAAATACGATTAAATGAGCGCATGAATGAATTAATGACCATATTCTGATTTCCCCCGGACACAGATCCCTAAGACAAATGATGAATGATCATCAACGTCTAATATTCCTATTCTATATCCTTACTTTCCTCTCCATCAAGGGCCATTGGTGTCTCTGTTGTGAGAAATTTCATATGCAAAACCCCAGGAGATTGAGAAGTGATAGGGAGAGGTTTTTGGAGATTAACAGTAAAATTATCACATACCCACCAGAGGAAATAGATATGGGATGGGGAGAAGAGGTGTTTACCCAGAGGTAAACGGGAGTACTGACCCTTTGTGGACAGGTGGGAAATGACCAAGAATTTACCTGGCCTTCACATGCCTTCACATGCCTTCACATCCAAAACTGTTTCCTCACCTGGTGGAATCCTATACCCCACACAATAGCCTCCTTGTCAATGATCAAGTCATTCCCTTTAGATGCCTGAGGCTTAAATTCTCCGATCTTCACTCGTCTCCACTGATTCCAAAGGAGTTCCTGTAAATTGAGGATATCGTAACTTGGGACTGATTGGGCGCTTCCATCAATGTATTGTTGGTCCCCGGTGCTGACGTTGAACTGACTCCGCCTCAGGAATGAATGGAGCTGTCATGGAGAGAGAATGGTGAGAGATGAAAGGACACAGAAACTTACATGAGAGAGAGAAGTTGCAAACAGCACGGAGGGAGTTCTGCCGCAGAGGATTGTGCGGGAATCTTACCTGCCATGGAGGAGACACCATTATGTCCTCTGTCCCAGACATTTCCATTTCTGACCTGGACAAAAGCATTTCATGAAGCGCAAGTGCCACCCTATACACAGCGCAGTACAAAGTGTACCGCAGCCCAGTCAGCTCCATGTCAGTATTCTGCAAATTTAGGCTGACAAAGCTCTCATTTCCTGTGCAGTCAGGCTCCACTCTATGTCCCCATTGCTCTGAAAATTCAAAGGAACAACCTACTGCTACTTTCCAGAAATCCTTAAGAAAAACATTACTGGGGTATTTAGAAGGGTTAACTGCTAGGAGGAAATCTTTGAAACTAGGCATATCATCCGTGTGGATAGAGAATGACAAAGAACCTCGGAAGTAATTGTCAGATAGGAGGTAATTATTACTGACAGTGTCATCAAAGTGAGCTGGGTTGATCCAAACCTTCCCTTTAACACCAACCCAAGTGACAACCCATTTAAACGTGATGAGGGAGTCTATGTCACCATAGACAATGGCCACATTGACTGACAAATCATTCATCTTTTGATCCAATATTTGTACTTGTCTTGTGCCATAGTAGTCAGTTTCAGGAATCTGTTCTGTTAAGGCCACGCAGACTCCGTGTCTTCTCATCTCCTGTGTCAGGTCCCTGACGAAGGTTTCA
Source organism: Ornithorhynchus anatinus (assembly GCF_004115215.2). NCBI lineage: Eukaryota > Metazoa > Chordata > Mammalia > Monotremata > Ornithorhynchidae > Ornithorhynchus > Ornithorhynchus anatinus. Next base: position 3,359,109 of record NC_041752.1, on the reverse strand, counting down.
CCTTGAACGTTATTGGAAACAATGAGACTGACCCAGGTCCAGTCAAAATACAGCAACAATTGGACTATTCCCTGCTGCTGAGCAGTGTCCTTGGGGGCCATCTGATACAGAGAAGGGAACTGTAATGAATCCCTTAGGGAGGCATCAAAGGGGCCGTAGGTGATCTGGATGGGAGAAAACAAAGCTCAGTTATCTCTTAAACACTTGGATTTGGAGGCACAAAGTAGAACATCGACATGGAAGGAACTGGAGTTCAGGCAAACAACTTTATTAAGCAGCAAATAGATATTCTCTGCTACATCCAGTTAGTATTTTTAATTTGTTTTAAAAAATTATGTATTAAGCAAAATGGCATAGACCAAGTATAATTTCCACATTAAATAATGTAAAAAAGTCTCTTCATTCCCAAGATTCCCACAAATTCATTAAAATAATATTCATGTAATCTTTGAAAATGAAAATTTCAATTAATACCATTAATGCATTTGCTAATTAACACTGTTTGTTGATGATGATGATGGTGGTATTTGTTAAGCACTTACTATTTACCAAGCACTGTTCTAAGCACTGGGGTAGATACAAGATAATTAGGTTGCTCCAAGTGGGGCTCACGGTCTTAATGCCCATTTTACAGATGAGGAAACTGAGGCATAGAGAAGTGAAGTGACTTGCCCAAGGTCACACAGCAGACAAGTGGTGGAGATGGGATTAGAACCCAAGTCCTCTGACTCCCAAGCCCATGCTCTTTCCACTAAGCCAAGCTACTTGTCCAGCGTTTGTTAACACATAAGATTGCTTAAATTGATCACATACATGTCAACACATGCACCCACGTATAAACACACACACACACACACACACACACACACACACACACACACATAGTTTTTCCTAACTCTGCCAAACTAAAAGCATGGTATAAATGAAATCAGTTCAGGTGGCTCAGTACACACCATTTAACTGCCAGACTTATGCTTCGATCATTATTTTTCTCTGCACTGGAAATAGTAATTTTGGTGACAATCCTCAAGATTGAATAGACTATCCTTTATACTGTAATCTGGTTTTGAAACCTTAAACTCGTTGTAGACAGGAAATGTGACTACCAGCTCTTTTGTATTGTACTCTCCCAAGTGTTAAATTTCCAATTTTTCTTACCATAAGAACTAAATAAATATCATTGATTGATTATATGATGGATAACCTCAGGGCAAATCCCAGTAGTTATATAGTAGTTTTGAATACCCAACACATATACTTTGTTCAAAATACATGTGGCAAACGCAGGGAACTATTTCAAAGTGAGAGCACTGTGCAAATTACTGGTATTATAATGTCATAGTACCATCGTGAGAAAACTCTCTAAAAGCAAAGAATTGTAACAGGGGATCTCGGTATTTGCCCATTGAGAATCTGTAACCATAATTACATGGCATAAGATGAAACAGAATTGGGTTGAGATGGATCAAGAAAGAAAAATGGCAGAGTGGCCCCAGTGGAAATGGCTTTGGACTTTGATACAACGTGGCAGAAATCTTTAGCTGAGTCTCTAAAGATCCAGGCCTGCCTCGTGGGAAGCATTTCAGGTGGCTTAGGGCTCTGAGCTTCTGCTGGACCCCTGAAAAGAAGAACCAGGGTGGGCGATCTGCCTCATGAAACCAGGCAGGACCTGACAACATTCAGAGAGATGAACTGCAGGAACCAAGTCTGGAACAGAGCTCTAGAAAGAGACCTTAAGCCTGAGAAAATCTGCTGGAATGGGCTCCAAAATCAGAATAAACCTGTGGTTTAAACTAGATATTTTTTACTCTCATCTAAACTTGTACTTTTGGTTCCTACCAAGTATTCTAAATGTACTTCTCCTATGCTATGTGATTTTTTGTTTTCTCTTCTCCCTAACTCCTTGGGGTTTTATTCCCTTAATCAGATTTATTTAATGCATTTGGTCAATGAAATCAAGAAATATGCTGACAAAATATTATCTATATATTATATCTCTATCTGTAATGGTATTAAATGCTTACTATGTGCCAGGCACTGTTCTAAATACTGGGGTATATAAAAAGTAAGCAGATTGGACACAATCCATGTCCCATAGGGGCTCACAGTCTTAATGCACATTTTACAGATGAGGTAAATGAGACACAGAGAAGTGAAGAAGCTTTCCTAAGGTCACACAGCAGGGAAGTGGCAGATCCGAGATTAAAGCTCAGGTCCTTCTGACATCCAGGCCCGTGCTATATCCACGGGGCAAGGCCACTTCTCTATACTATATATACTATATATATACTGTATATAATATTGCATTATACTAATCTGAGAAACAAACTATCTCCACAGATTCCAGAGCTGCTCTCGGCAAATGGGGCAGAAACAAACGTCTAGGAACCTGCAACAATTTTTCCCAAAGAAATAGGTCTTTACAGACTTCAGTGTGGGGGGACGGGTTAAGGGGCACCTAGCATAATGCAGTGATAGTAATTAGGACTACGCTGAGATGCCCTACCTGGGGAAATTTGTGGAATCCGATGACGTTGGCCATGGCAACGGACAAAGTCGACCTGATTCCCCCGATGACGGCCACCAGCTTGCGCCGCCTCTCGCAGCTGTAATTGGGAACTGTCCGCCCCGCGCCCGAGAGCAGCATCAGAGACTGCTCCACGGCCAGCCTCTCCCGGAATAAGTTATCATAGAGGTGGAATCCCAGGGAGATGTTAGGCAGGAGGCTGGGGTCCTTGTTGATCTGCTCCACGGCAAACACCAGGGCCAGGACGTGTAGTTGGTGTTGGTAAATGCGGCTGTAAGGAATGGGAGAGAAAATTCTCACCGCTCTGTTCCAGGTGTTGTTGGAATGGGGTTCGAGGGCTTGAGGGGTTGGGATTGAGACATGAGGACTGGGAATTTCGGGAATGAGGGTTACTAGGACCTGGGAAGTAAGAGGCCGAGGGGGTGTGTGCCTGCAATTTGTGCCCGTGGAGCAGAAGCAGCTTGCCCTTGCTGCGAGGGAGAGCACAGCAATCTCTGCCTAACTACGCCAAGGGTCCGGGGGGATTCACAGTGAGCCATAATGAACTGCTGCCTTTTCTCTGCCACTAAAAATCACTCAGACCTGTGGAAGGCAGAGAGAAGAGCAGCAGGTAGAGAGCCAAGGGAGCAGGGAGATCGCTCGGCAAAGGTGACGGGGAAAACAACAACCGCGACAGTTGCAAAGCGTGCCCCGGTTCCTCAGTCTCTCGGAGAACGGAAACACAGCCCGGTTCATCCCAATCCAATCAAAACATCACACTGACATTTTACCCGTCAACACTTACGCGAATCGATCATCAAACCAAAAAGGATATTTGTTAAATTCTGGTCTATTTCCCTCAAACACATTCAGAGCTAAGAGCGCTCCAATCACCAGGTCCCCGTCTTTGTAGTAGCCCCGTGAGTAGTCCCTGTGCAAGGAACATTGACTCGAGGACCCAGAGACCGGAGGCGACAGGAGCCGCGAGCCAAGAAGCAAGACCAGCCGCAGCAGCATCAGGACGGCGACTCCCGGTCCCAGAGCTGTAGCTCTGAGCCTTCCCTGAGCTGAGGACGATGCTGAGCCCCAGATCACCTAGCTGCCTCTGTCCAAAAGGGATGCTCGCTGCCAGCTGAAACGTCCCCTTAAAGGAGGCGGCACAGACTCAGAGACAAACTCGCCCTGGCAAACAGTCTGAGTGCTAGCCAGCCCCAGCTCGGAGCTGTTCAGTGAGCTTTTATAGGGTTCGGGCTGATACTGTGTGAGTAGCCTTTGCCACAGGCTCCAGTTTCCCCAGATAGGGACGGGGCAGAACGGTCCCCCCTTTCTCCTCCCTCTCTTTCCTTCTGCTCAAGCAGAGACCAGCACAATCCCCGTGCTCTGATTGACTCTCGGGACTGTCTCGGTCGGGAAGACCTGCACCTGGATCCATGCTTATTTTTCCCCAGGGGATAAATGAAAAAATAAATCATCCTCCTTCCCCTCACCCCTCCATTTTCACTCTGGGGACCACCAGAGGATCAGAGGATCAGAAGTGGAGCCGGTCTGATCTCACACAGAGTCGTGTCCCCGGTTCCAGGAAATGGAATTTTCTCCCACTCTCACCGTTGTCCCCAAATGGCATGGTCCAACCAGTACCCAACAAGCCGAGGAAGAGAAGCAAGATAATAATAATAATGGTGGTATTTGTTAAGCGCTTAGTATATGCAAAGCACTGCTCTAAGCGCTGGGGGGATACAAGGTGATCAGGTTGTCCCACGTGGGGCTCACAGTTTTAATCCTCATTTACAGATGAGGTAACTGAGGCACAGAGAAGTGAAGTGACTTGCCCAAAGTCACACAGCTGGCAAGTGGCAGAGCCGGGATTCGAACTCATGCCCTCTGACTCCCAAGCCCGGGCTCTTTCCACTGAGCCAAGCTGCTTCTCCTGATCCCTTCTATCTTGCTGTGGAATGAATGTGAAGGCACCACCAACGGTCTGGATAGAGGTGGGGTGCTTACATAACAGCCTAAAGTGAAAGGGAGGCTTCTCTCTGGAAGTGAAGCACTTTGGAAATTTACAGTCAAAGATTTATGTCAAAAGAAAAAGAAAACAATGGCTTGGAAACAATGGAGTCATTGAAGAAAACAGGAAAACTCCAGAGGGGATTTAAATTGCGGGTACAGGCCTCAAAAACTACATCTGTTGGAATTTTAACTTGCTTTCCTGAGAATGTAATATACCCTTTAGCTACCCTCTTGGGACCCAGAGGTTGTGGTTTCTAATCCCGGCTACTCCACTTGTAAACTGTGTGTCTTTGAGCAAGTCTACTCAACTTCTCTGAGCCTCGGTTACCTCATCCGTAAGACTGGGAGCCCCAGGTGGGACATCCTGATTACCTTATATCTCCCCCAGCTCTTAGAACAATGCTTGGCACATAGTAAGCGATTGACAAATACCGTCATTATTATTATTATTATTAGTTTCTCTGGGAATCCCTCCCTCTTTGACTGGGAGTCTTTTGTGGGGATTTTAAAAAATTACTTCATCAGCATCACCTTGTGTTCGAGTGATAATTTCTTCCTTAATCTACCCTCCTCAAAATTTGTATTTGGGTTTTTGTTGGGGTTTTTTTAACTGCTAAATCTGTCCCAAAGTGGGGTTCAAGGTAGAGCTGGGTAGAACCAGAAGGTTCCCGTAAATGAATCTAGCCACAGGTACTGTGGAAATTGTCACTTGCAAGCAAAGTGAGGCTGGGGAAACAGCTTTTTTAAATCCACGACTTTTTCAAATCACTTATGCATGAAGGGTGTCTGACACACTTTTAGAACTTCTGTGGGAGGTCCTCTTTTATTCCCCCATGGAACCATGGAATCCAGGTTGTTGTAAGTAGGTCTCCAGAATTTACAGTCATGATCAATATGTTAGCACTACGGAGACCCACCCTCTTTGGATGTAGCTCCCTTCACCAATGATATAGAAAAAGGACAGTGACTGCTGCAGCAGTTGCCCTTAGAATATAACGTCACAGGAAGGTACTGGGCAAATGTAATCACCAAACCTGAACAGTAAACTCTCAATTAACACCACTGATTGAGACACCAAATATGAACAGTAAACTCACAGTTAATACCACTGATTGAGACACCGAACTTGAACAGAAAGCGCTCAGTTAACACCACTGATTGATCAGCTCCAGGCCGACAGCTAAAGGGGGCTGATTACTGTCCGTCGTCCTGAATTACCATAGTTTTCCCTTCTTTCCTGGCGTGTGAGAACGGAGTGGAGACCATTAAGCACCGCAGACATCACTCAAAGCTTTGGGGACATTTTTAGAAAAGCTCTGCTCCAGGGAAAACATCTGCAAGTGAAATCGAAGAGTCAACTGATTCAAAAACTGTGGAAGCCAAGATGCCTGCTGTTTCCTCCTTCCCTTGACCCGTGCACACCATCTCACAGAGAAAAAACAGCTCAGGCCTCTGATAGAAACCTTTGGAAATTTCTCAGACAAGAGTGACTATTATGCCTCAAGCCCAAGCCACCGAACCCCTGGCGCCTGGATAATTGCTTCCTCCTTGAAATTTGATATGAGATTTCCAGCAATGTTTGCATCATTTGAGAAAATTTTAATTGAAATCCCAATCGGTTACGAGCCAGGAGAGTTGAAACTGTGATTTGAATACATCATTAACCACAACCTCATATAATGTGACATAGTGTTAGATCATTTTTTAGAATTCACTCGTGCCTATCTCAGCCACATTCCCATGTATATGAATACGATCTCACAGTTACCAGTAATGCCAATATGAATAAGGTGTGGCAGGTGAGGGCAGGGGAAGGGAATGGTTACGAACAGATTAGTCAGAACACTGCCCTGCAGAGAGTTTGAAAGAAGACGACATGAACGTGAAAAAACGAATGAAGATCAGCTACTGTAACAACGGTATTTATTAAACATTTGCCTTGGGGTAAGAACGATTCTTCGTACCGAGTTGGGATGAAAAGGAAACAAGCGCAAATAGGAATGAACAGATGAAGGCGCACACCGGAGTCCCCCAAAGTCTCACTGTTTAGGTTGGGGAGGACAGGCTTTCGAAATGAGAAATAAATCAGAAACATTGAGGGACAGACAGTGGCAAAACCAGGAGAGAAAATGGTTCCATGTCAGGGGCTGAGTAGGGCTGTTCTATGAAGGAAGGATGAGTTCTGATAATAACTCAGGTTGTCCCACATGAGGCTCACAGTCTTGATCCCCATTTTACAGAGGAGGTAACTGAGGCACAGAGAAGTTAAGTGACTTGCCCTCAGTCACACAGCTGTCAAGCGACAGAGCCTGGATTCGAACTCATGACCTCTGATTCCCAAGCCCGTACTCTTTCCACTGAACCATGGGAATCACTTGCGTTTGGCTGCAATATCCTAGTGCAGGTTGTAAAGAAAGTCAACTGTCATCAAAGTGAGCCAGGTGGACCCAAACTTTCCCGGTAATACCAACCCAAGTGACAACGCACTTAAACATGATGATGGAGTCTATGTCTCCATAGACAACCGCCACATTGACCGACAAATCATTCATCTTTTTAAACAATTCTTTTGCTTGATCTGAGCCATAGTAGTCAGTTTCAGGAATCTGTTCTTTCAAGGCCACGCAGATTCCGTGTCTTCTCATCTCCTGTGTCAGGTCCCTGGAGAAGGTTTCACCTTGAACGTTATTGGAAACAATGAGACTGACCCAAGTCCATCCAAAATACAGCAACAACTGGGCTATTCCCCGCTACGGAGCGGTGTCCCTGGGGGCCATCTGGTAGAGAGAAGGCAAGTGCACCACATCTCTCAGGTGGGCATCAAAGGGGCCATAGGTGATCTGGATGGGAGACAGCAAAGCTCAGTTATCGCTTAAGCATTTGGATTTGGAGAACAAACAAGAACACCGACATGATAGGAAGAAGCAGAGTGGCTCAGTGGAAAGAGCGTGGGCTTTGGAGTCTAGAGGTCATGGGTTCGAATCCCAGCTCTGCCACTTGTTAACTGTGTGACTGTGGGCAAGTCACTTAACTTCTCTGTGCCTCAGTTACCTCATCTGTTAAATGGGGATTAAGATTGTGAGCCCCACGTGGGACAACCTGATTTCCCTGTGTCTACCCCAGCGCTTAGAACAGTGCTCTTGCACATAGTAAGCGCTTAACAAATACCAACCTTAACTGGATTTCAGGCAAACCACTTTCTTAGTCAGCTAATCGATATGCACTGCTACACCGAGTTAGCATTTTTTATTTATTTAAAGAAAGTTCTGTATTACACAAGAGATAATAAACCAAATATAATTTCTGATAGGAAATTGTTTAAAGCAAGCTGAAGCCATCCCAAATTCCCCCAAATGCATCAAAATAATATACATATAGTTTTTCAAAGAAATACAAATTTCTATACAGATAATTAATGTATTTGCTAATTAACACTTTATTTAACACATACGATTGCTTAAATTGATCATTTGGATCACTTACATGTTAACACAACAACCCACATGCAAACAAGCACACAGGCACACACACACACACATACACATCATCCTCCTTGTTAACCCTGCCAATCTAAAAGCTCTTCTTAAATTAAATCAGTTCAGTCAGCTCAGGACACATCATTTAATCGCCAGAATTACGTTTGCAGGGTAATTTTTCCCTGCCAAGGAAATAGTAGTTTTGGGGACGTTCGTCACAGTCCAGCCGAAACCAGCAGAGGTTTTCCTAAAGAAATAGCTCTTCCCAGACCTCGGTAGCAGGGGAGTGGTTAAGGGAGCAACGCGTATAACACAGTGATAGTGATTACCTGCGGGAATTTGTGGAATCCGATGACGTTGGCCATGGCAACGGACAAGGTCGACCTGATTCCCCCGATGACGGCCACCAGCTTGCGCCGCCCCTCGCAACTGTAATTGGGAACTGTCCGCCCCGCGCCCGAGAGCAGCAACAGAGACTGCTCCACGGCCAGCCTCTCCCGGAATAAATTATCATAGAGGTGGAATCCCAGGGAGATGTTGGGCAGGAGTCTGAGGTCCTTGTTGATTTGCTCCACGGCAAACACCAGGGCCAAGACGTGCAGCTGGTGTTGTTGAATCAGGCTGTAAGGAATGGGGGAGAAAATTCTCACAGCTTTTTTCCCAGGTGTTGTTGCAGTGGGGTTCGAGGGCTTGGAGGGTTGGAATTGAGACATTAAGGACTGGGAATTTCGGGGATGAGGGTTATTAGGACCTGGGAAGTAAGAGGCCGAGGGGGGGTGTGCTGCAGTTTGTGCCCATGGAGCAGAAGTAGCCTGTCGTTGCTGGGAGGAAGAATAAAGCAATCTCTGCCTAACTACCCCAGGGGCCCGGGGGAATTCACAAAGAGCCATAATGAACTGCTGCCTGCTCTCTGCCCCTAAAAATCTCTCAGACCTGTGGAAGGCAGAGAGAAAAGCAGCCGGTAGAAAGCCAAGGGAGCGGGGAGATCGCTCCACAAAGGTGGCGGGGAAAACAGCACCCGTGACAGTGACAAGGCGTGCCCCAGTTCCTCTGTCTCTCGGAGAACAGAAACACAGCCCTGTTCATCTCTATTCAATCAAAACATCACACTGATATTTTACCCGTGCATATGACACTTATGCGAATTGATCATCAAACCAATAAGGATATCTGTTAAATTCTGGTCTTCTTCCCTCAAACACATTCAGAGCTAAGAGTGCTCCAATCATCAGGTCCCCGTTTTTGTAGTAATCCTGTGAGTAGCCTCTGTGCAAGGAACATTGGCTCGCGGACCCAGAGACCGGAGGCGACAGGAGCCGCGAGCCAAGAAGCAAGACCAGCCGCAGCAGCATCAGGACTGCGGCTCCCGGTCCCAGAGCTGTAGCCCTGAGCCTGCCCTGAGCTGAGGGCGATGCTGAGCCCAGGCTGCCCCGTCCCATTCAGAAGGGATGCTCCCTGTCAGATGAAACGTCCCCTTAAGGGAGGCGGCGCAGATTCAGAAGCAGATTCGTCTTGGCAAACAGTCTGAGTCCTAGCCAACCCCAGCTCGGGCTGCTGAGAGCTTTTATAGGCTCTGGGCAGATATTGTGTGAAGAGTCTTTTCCATAGGTTGCAATTTCCCCTGATAGGAACGGGACAGAATGGTACCCCCTTCCTCCTCCCTCCCTTCCCTTCTGCTCAAGCAGACACCAGCATAGTCCTCCTGCTCTGATTGACTCTCGGGATTGTCTCTTTCGAGAAGACCTGCACCTGGGTCCATGATTTTTTTTTCCCCAGCTGCCTAATGAAACAATAAACATTCCTCCTTTCCCTCACCCCTCCTTTTTCACTCTGGTGACCCTCAGAGGATCAGGAGTGAGGCCGGACTAATCTCACCCAGAGTCATGTCCCTGATTCCAGTAATTAGCATTTTGCCCCACTCTCACTCTCGTCCCCAAATGCTCTGGTTCAACCAGCACCCAACAAGCCGAGGAAGAGAAGCAAGATGCCTTTCACTTTGCTGTGGAATGAAAGTGCAGTCACCACCAACAGTCTGAGTGGAGGTGGGATGCTTACATGACAGCCTGAAGTGAAAGGAGGGTCTCTCACTGGAACTGAAGAACTTCGGGAATTTACAGTCAAAGCTTCATGCCAAAACAAAGTAACAGAGTATATTAAAGGAGTCATTGAAGAAAACTGGAAAACTACCGAGGGGATTTAAATTCCAGACTACAGGCCTCAAAAATGAACTCTCATGGAATTTTAACTTACTTTCCAGAGGATTTGATTTGCACTCTAGCTACTCTCTCTGGGAGGCCCTCCATCTTTGATTGGAGTCTTTTGTGGGGATTTTTAAAAGTTACTTCATCAGCCTCACCTTGTTTGTAGGAGACGATTTCCAGAGTTCTCCTGGATTCCTTCATTTTGGCTGCCCAGTCTATTCGGGACCTCTATCCTGCCTTCTCTATATAGTTCTGATCAGTCTGTTCTGAGTCCATTCAGGTCTTAATCAGCTTTTTTAATTTCCTACTTCAACACCTGGGATCAGACTTTTGTCAGCCTTCTTTCAGCTAATTTCTGTCTTTACCTACCAGTCTCAAAACTTCTGTTGGGTTTTTTGACTACTAAATCTAGCCCAAAAATGAATCTAGGCGTGGTTACTGTGGAAATTATCACATGCAAACAAAGTGAGGCTAGAGTAGCAGCTGTTTTTAGATCCCTGAGTTTTTCAAATCAGTTATGCATAGAAAGTGCCTGACACCCTTTTAGAACTTCTTTATAGTATAAGGACTTCTTTTATTCCCTAAGGAGACATGGAATCCAGGTTGTTGTAAGCATGATCTCCAGAACCTACTGAGTCATGGTCAATAGTTTAGCACTACTGAGACCCACCCTCTTTGGATCCTGATCCCTTCAACGCTGTTATAGAAACAGGAGAAACACTGACTACTCCAGCAGGTGCCCTTAGAATATAACATCACTGCAAAGTGCCAGGCAGATTGAAATGCCAAACCTGAACAATAAACGCTCAGTTAATACCACTGATTGATTAGCACTAGGCTGAGATCAGAAGGGGGCTGGTCACTATCCGTCGTCCTGAAATATCACAGGTTTCCCTTCTTTCCTAGTGTATGGGAACGGAGTTGAGGCAATTAGTCACCGCAAAGAACACTCAAAGGTCCAGGGATTTTCCAAGGGAAATCTCTGCTCCAGGGAAAACTTCTGCAAGTGAAATCTAGGAATGAGTTGATTCAAAAACTGCCGAAAGCAAGACCCCTGCTTTTTCCTCCTTTCTTCCCCCGGGCATACCATCTCACAGAGAAGAAACAGTTCAGGCCTTTGATACAAACCCTTGGAAAGATCTCAGAAAAGAATGGTTTTTGTACCTCAAGCCCAAGTCTCCGAACGCCTGGTGTCTGGATAAATACTTCCTCCTTGAAATTTGAGATGAAATTTCTAGAAATGTTTGCATCATTTGAGAAGACGCTAATTGAAATTCTAATGGGTTGTCAGCCAGGAGAGTTGAAAACAAGATTAGAATAAATCGTGAACCACAAGTTTCATATAATGTAACGAAGCATTAGATCATATTAGAATTCACTGATGCCTATCTCAACCACATTCCCATGCGTATGAATAAGATCTCACTATCACTAACAATGGAAATAACAATGATAATAATAATGGTGGTATTTGTTAAATGCTCACTATGTGCCAGGCACTGGATTAACCGCTAGGGTAGATACAAGCAAATCGAGTTGGACACAGTCCCTGTCCCACGTGGGGCTCACAGTCTCAATCCCCATTTTACAGATGCGGTAACTGAGGCCCAGAGAAGTGAAATGGCTTGTCCAATGTCACACAGCAGGCATGTGGTGAAGCCTGGATTAGAACCAATGAATTTATGACTCCCTAGCCCTTTGCCATACTGCAGAGGGGGCCGGGGGGACCGGAACATGCATAGGGAATGGATATGAATATATTAATCGTGAAACTGCAGTATAAATAATGTGAAAGAAGGCCACATAAACCTGAAGAAGAATGAAGATCCAGCAGTGTAGTAAACGGTATTGATTAAGCTTATGCCTTAGAGTGGGAACTACTCTTTGTGCTGCGTTGGGATGAGAACAAAGCAAACTTAAATACAAATGAACAGATTTATAAACACACCTGAGCCCACAATAATAATAATGTTAGTATTTGTTAAGCGCTTACTATGTGCCGAGCACTGTTCTAAGCGCTGGGGTAGACATAGGGGAATCAGGTTGTCCCACGTGGGGCTCACAGTCTTAATCCCCATTTTACAGATGAGGGAACTGAGGCACAGAGAAGTTAAGTGACTCGCCCACAGTCACACAGCCGACAAGTGGCAGAGCTGGGATTCGAACTCATGAGCCCTGACTCCAAAGCCCATGCTCTTTCCACTGAGCCACGCTGCTTCTCCACAAACGTCTCACTGTTTAGGCTGAGGAGGACAGGCTTTGGAAATGAGAAATAAATCACAGTACATCCAGCAACAGACAGTGACAATCCTAGGAAAGGAAATGGTTCAGTGTCAGGGGCTGATTTGGGCTGTTCTATGAAGGAAAGATGAGTTCTGATCTATGCCTGTAATATCCATGTACAGGTCGAAAAGGCTGTCAATTTCTCCAAATCGGAAAGAAAGAAATCATGGAATGACCTGGGTCCTCAATGGGATTTGAAAGATGTATGGGTCTAGAATGATCATCAACCTAACTGCTCCAAATCTGTGGTATCGCTATAGCCAAAGAATTGAAAAGCAGCTCTCAGTGGCAAAGACGTTAGGGCCATGTTGGAAATAGAAACCTAACTTACAGTACCAGTATGAAGAGTGATTGTACGTTTTGTCAAAGAACAATGAAAGAGCTTTCCAACACTGAATACAGCAGAGTCACCATCAGGAGTGATTTTTTTTTAAATGATGTCACAGAAATTAATATATGTATTAAAATCCGAAATCCATTGAATTTTTTTGTTGTTGTTGTTGTTGATTAGAGATAAGACAAAATGGGGGCCTTCCAAAATCTAAATTTCAATAAGGGAAGGAGAGGAGCATGAGTTGACTTTGCACTAGTCTATGGGACAAATATCAAGGGGATTGAATGCCGATGTTGGGTTTCCTCAGTAACTGGTCCCGGGTGTTCCTGTCAGGCCTCAGCAGGATCACATAGATCTTGGGCCCAAAGATACAGCCTAGGAGCCCAGCGCTGGAGGCCAAGATGGAGAAGACCTCCACGGCCACCATGGCCTTGCCCTTGGTGCTCAGGTAGGTGGGCAGGAAGGAGATCCAGACGCTGCAGAACACCAGCATGCTGAACGTGATGAACTTGGCCTCGTTAAACGCGTCGGGCAGATTCCGGGCCAGAAAGGCCACCATGAAGCTGACCAGAGCCAGGAAGCCCATGTAACCCAAGACGCAGTAGAAGGCAGTGACGGAGCCCTCGTTGCACTCAAGGATGATGTGTCCAAACTCAGCCTGCGTGTTGAAGTCAGGGAAAGGGGGAGAGGTCCCCAGCCAGAACCCACAGATGGTTACTTGGATCAGGGAGCAGATGAGGACGACACAGTTAGACACGCGGGGACCCATCCATCCCCGGAACCTGCTCCCTGGCTTGGTGGCCCTGAAGGCCAGGACCACTGTGATGGTCTTGGCCAGCACCGAAGCCACGGCCACGGAGAATATGATGCCAAAGGCAGTCTGTCGGAGGAGGCAGGACACTGTGCTGGGGCGGCCGATGAAGATGAGGGAACAGAGGAAGGAGAGCAAGAGGGAGACGAGGAGGATGTAGCTGAGGCCGCGGTTGTTGGCTCTGACGATGGGGGTGTCTCGGTGCTTGATGAAGATCCCCAAGGTCAGGGCTGTGATCAGGGAGAAGAAAAGAGCTGAACAAATCAAGGTAATTCCCAGTGGGTCATCAGAGGAAAGGAAAGTGATGAGTTTGGGCAGGCAGCGGTCTCTCTGTAGATTTGAATACTCATCTTCGGGGCACTTCACACACTGGGTGGCATCTGCAAAGGAAAGTCCGGTGGGCTATTTGTTTCTATACTTCACTTTTGCTCACTCCAGTCCCTTAGAAATATCCGAAAATTTCTCATTAAGATAATATGTTGGCAGTAATAATTACTGTAAGTTATCCTAATTATCATCATTATTTTTAAGTGCTTATCATATTTCAAACATTGTTCTAAGTACTAGGGTAGACACAAGTTAATGTGGTTGGACACAGATACTGTCCCACTTGGAGCTCACAGTTTAAGTAGGATAAAGAACAGGAAACCTAATCCCCATTTTTCAGTTGAGGAAACTGAGGGACATAGAAGTTACGTGATTTGACCAAGGTCACACAGCACTGACTTAGCAGAGCAAGGGTTAGAGGCCAGGACCTCTGTCTCCCAGCTCATGCTCTTTCTACTGGGTCATACTGCTCAGCGATGTGTACGTTCTAAATTGCGGGGGCGGGGGTTGGGAAGGAGTTAGAGAATCGAGTTCTGATTTCTTCAACGTTGTAATAATAATAATAATGGTATTTGTTAAGCACTTACTATGTGCCAAGAACTGTTTTAAGCGCTGGGGTAGATACAAGGAAATCAGGTGGTCTCACGTGGGGCTCACAGTCTTAATCCCCATTTTACAGATGAGGTAACTGAGGCACAGAGAAGTTAGGTGCCTTCCCTAAAATCACAGAGCTGACAAGTGGCGGGGCCGGGATTAAAGCCCACGACCCCTGACTCCCAAACCCATGCTCTTTCCACTAAGCCACGCTGCTTCTCCCGACTCCCCCGGGATTCTCCCGTCTGAAGTCACTATCTAATCTGTGCTTTGTTTGACACAGTCCTCTCTTGGGTCTCCTTTAATCTCTCTAACCAATTTTTCTACATTTATTTCACCAGCAATTCGCCTGCTTTCAAACTCCAACCTATGCTGGCGATCTCTTATGACTCTTTTCTCCTTTCTCTTCTCGATTCTACATTCACTCTCTTGAGCAGTCCGTTTCTTCCTATGAGTTCAAGAACCGCTTCCCCACAGATGACTCCCCATTCGCTCTTGCAAGCCTTAATTTCTCACCATCTCTGCATTCCATTTCTCCTCCCTTCGGGATATCTTTATATGGACAGGCCTCCGTCATCTCTCAATATGTCCTAAACTGAACTCATTTTTTGCCCAAATCCTCTTTTCCATCTACATTTCCCGTCACATTTGACACACTATCCTTCCCATGGCCCATGGCCATGAACCTTGGCCCCTAGGAGCTCACGATCTAAGAATTAGGAAGTAGGTGCTGGGATTTTGGCAATAGACACAAAATGAAAAGCTAACAAAAATGTAAAAGGCATAGACGATGATAAACGTGACACAACAGCAAGGTGTTAGGCTCAGACCAACAGTCACAGAAGTCACAGTTACGATAACGCTCACGGCCTTCTCATCACTCTAAAAGTTTAGAAGATGTGCTGTAGATATTTTTCTCCTTTCCCCTGGTGGAGCAGGTGACCTGGGGAACACCGGCCTTCCAGAGGAGGACAGCGGCATTCCCGTCCGGCTGGTCCCGAGGACTGGGATCAGAAAGACCAGGAGAACCGCTCATGTGTTTACAGCTGGCCAAGGCCTTCCTAAAATGAAGTAGGGGATTATTGGAATCTCAGTGTTCAACAAATCTCATTTTTTTACATCGATTGATTCGATAAAATAATCAGCAATGGCCCAGCTGTGATGATGACCAAACCAACTAAGAGGCAGCCTTGCAGCTGGATGCTCTGCGCGATGTTGATCTCTCTTCTGGTTTGCGGATCCCACTCCCAAACTCAATGACTTTCTGGATTGCTGTTTGGAAGGTCACGGAGTAGGAAGTGGTGTGAAAGCAGTGGCCCTATTGTACGGAGAAAGATTGTAGAGTTGCTGAGATGGTTAGCCAATTGCCTCAGGGTGGAGTACCCTGGGAGTTTGGAATCCTCCCTAAGTATCTGGTTCCCTGCCAGACCCCTACCTGTCTCGTTGGAGATCTCGCCCTCAGGGCAGGGGGAACAATCATAGCAGCAGACAGCCTTCCCATCCAAAGCTGTTCTCCTGTATCCGTGGCTACAGCTCTCACTGCACACAGAGTGCGGGGTCTGAGCATTGTGATAGAGAGAAACGACAGTGAGAAAAAGTGGTTGTCAGTTGGGGAGGGTGAAGAAGATGCCATGGGAATGTGAGCACTAAGGAGGGATAAGGGATGTGCCTGACTCTATAGAAATCATCTTGATTCCTATTCTGGACCCTTTTATTGGCATAGATGAGAGACAATTCAGTGTCTTCATATCCAGTCCAAATATCCTGTCCCTTTTCCCTGCATAGTATTGCCTCAAGGAAACTACAACTGCACATTATCTATGGGAGAAAAGTGAACCCAGAGATGCCATTGGGGAATGGCACAGAAAAGGTTAATTCTGGAATAGTCTTTCTCATAAAAGGTTGATACAAAGGCAGAAGAAGTACAAAATCCATAGGGCATTCTACTATCACAGACCTTGTGTTTATATAGCAGCGTGGCTCAGCGGAAAGAGCCCGGGCTTGAGAGTCAGAAGTCATGGGTTCGAATCTCGGCTCTGCCACTTGTCAGCTGTGTGACTGTGGGCAAGTCACTCAACTTCTCTGTGCCTCAGTTACCTCGTCTGTAAAATGGGGGTGAAGACTGTGAGCCATAAAATTATGGCAGGTCTGGATCACTGCTACATTCTTTGGACAATGTGCTGACTGAGTCCCTGGGAATCTGTCTACACCAGTAACAACGGGAAAAAAATAAAGAAATAGGTTCTAGTTGACCTCTTGGGTACCCACTCTTCTTGGTGGAAGATGAACTATCAAATAGCCTTATCATTTCCCTTCTAAATCCATCCTTTCCCTCCAGTAATCCATAATGGTTTGAAGGTCCTGAATTTATCCAGGCCACTTGAGTGAGCTGATATTTTCTTCCTCCATTGAGTTGTGCTTCCTGGAGTGACAGATTACATTTATTTATGCCCTTCTAGGCATCTCCTAATTCTGTTGTATTATGCTGTCCCAACCACTTAGGACATAATAAATGCTCCATCGGTATCATTGATTGATTGATTCGGGTGAGGCACTACTATAGAGAGAGTTGGAGAGATTATCCAAAAAAACCTCAAACTAATCAGAGCCATTGGGTGTCGAGTTGGGGAGGAAAGCTGTTTACCAGGGCAGAAGGAACACAACTGCTTACTGGACATTTGGGTATTGACTAAGGGTTTGGTTGGACTGCTAATATCTTCACATATACAAACGACGATCATTTTTCTCACTTGTCTCACCTGGGTGAATCCGTTCCACACAATGGCCTTCTCGTTAATGGTTAAGTCATTACCCTTAGAAGCCTGGGGATTAAACTCTCCGACCTTCAGTAGTACAGATGTAGTCCACCTGGGTATCTGCAAATTCAGTATATCGTAGCTCAAGACAGACTGACTGTTTCCATTTTTGTACTGCTGGTTCCCAAGGCTGGTATTGAGCCAAAGCTGCCTCAGGAAGGAGTGGAGCTGCCAGGAAGATAGAGTAACAACAATAATAATGTGATATTTATTAATTACTTACTCTGTGTCAAGCACTGTACTAAGCACGTAGTTACAAGATAATCAGTTCCCACATGGTGCTCACAGACTAAGTAGGCGGGAGAGCAGATTTTCAGTTCCCATTTTGCAGCTGAGGGAACTGAGAAGTTAAGTGACTTTCCCAAGGTCACACAGGAGGTAAGTGGCGGAGCTGGATGTAGAACCCAGGTCCTCTGACACCCAGGCCCTTGATCTTTCCTTGAGGCCTCGCTGCTTCTTAGTGCGGGACTAAACGGCATAGAATATCACATAGGGAAGGGAAGTTTCCAGTCCTAAACAAAGGAGGCTCTGCCCTAGAAGACTGAGGGGGGAACCTTACCCGCCACAGAGAGGGAACCATGGTGTCTTCTGTCACACTCATTTGCTTCTCCGACCAGGACAAGAACATTTCATGGAGCCCACGGGCCAATGTGTACACAGCACTGTACACGGTGTACTGCACCCCAGACATCTCCACATCAGTGTTATGCAAGAAGTGGCTCTCCAAGCTCTCGTTTCCCTTGCATTCGTACAAGGGCCCGTTGCTGACAAAGTTTGCAGATGGAAAGTAACAGCCAAGTTCAGCTTCCCAGAACTCCTTGAGAAAAACATCATCTGGGTACTTCAGAGGATTAGCTGCTCGAAGGAAAGCTTTGAAATTGGGAATTTCATCCGTGTGGATGGAAAAAGACAGGGAACCTTGGAAGGATCTGTCATATATGTCATAATTATTACTGGCACTGATGTCCCAATGAGCCGTGGCGATCCAGACCTTCCCGAGAATATTAATCCAAGTGGCAACCCACTTAAACATGATGAGGGAGTCGATATCACCGTAGACAATGGCCACATTGACCAACATATTATTCATTTTGGAATAGAGTCGATGGGCCTCTATTGTGCCGTAGTATCCAGTTTCAGGAATCCGATCTGTGAAGGCCACACAGACTCCGTGTCTGTCCATCTCTCCCATCAGGTCCCAGGCGAACGTTTCACCTTGAACATTATCGGAGACCACTAGACTGACCCAGATCCAGCCAAAATGCACCAACAGTCGGACTATTCCACGCTGCTGGGCGGTGCTCCTTGGGGCCACCTGGTAGAGGGAGGGAAACTTCACTGGATCCATCAGGGTGGGGTCAAAGGGGCCGTAGGTGATCTGGATGAAGATAACCCAGATCAATAATAGTTTAAACATTAAGATTTGAAGAAGCAAAAGTACTAAAACTGTATGAACTGGATTTGAGGATAAAATTATTTTATCACTAAGCTAATGTATATAGATTACTACACTTCCTTTGGAGTCTAAATTGGTTCCAAGAAAATTGAGAGTCAAACAAAAGGGCACTGAGTTCAGAATCGAGTCCTCTGGAAAATAATGCAGAACATATTAATGCGTTCCTGATTTTTTTTAAAAAGCTCAAAACAGTTTAGATATATTATTCTGAAGTTATTTGGAGTTGATGTAGTTAATAATCAATTCACCCACAAATACTGCGCATTAACTTACACGATTGTTTAAATGTACAATGTTTAAATCATAAAACGTTAACAACATGCTCGCATATGAAAATTGAAATTGTGCTCCTTTTTGACTTTACCAAAACTAGAGCTTTTTTAATGTCAACTTGACTTTCACTTGAGTCCAGATGGTTCAACACAATGAATTTAACTCCCAGGAGTAAGGCCAGGGCGGAAACCCCAGGGTTTCGGCAGCTGCCTGTCCGCCCCGTTGTCACTCTAGGACCTACATACTTTTTAGAGAAGCAGCGTGGCTCAGCGGTAAGAGCACTAGCTTGGGAGTCAGAGGATGTGGCTTCTAATGCCGGCTCTGCCACTTGTCCGCTGTGGGACGTTGGGCAAACCACTTAACTTCTCTGTGCCTCAGTTACCTCATCTGTAAAACGGGGATTAAACCGTGAGCCTCACGTGGGACATCCTGATTACCTTGTATCTACCCCAGTGCTTAGAACAGTGCTTGATACATAGTACGCTCTTAACAAATACCAAAATATCATTATATAGAGAAGCAGCTTGCCTTAGTGAAAAGAGCCCGGGCTTTGGAGTCAGAGGTCATGGGTTCGAATCCCGGCTCTGCCACTTGTCAGCTGTGTGACTGTGGGCAAGTCACTTAACTTCTCGGTGCCTCAGTTACCTCATCTATAAAATGGGGATTAACTGTGAGTCTCATGTGGGACAACCTGATTACCCTGTACCTACCCCAGCGCTTAGAACAGTGCTCTGCACATAGTAAGCGCTTAACAAATACCAACATTATTATTATCGTTATTACTTTTATTATTATTCCCAGCTCACCGGGGGCTCAGTCACCTCCGAGGGCCATTTCACCTTGAAATCTTCGTATTCTACGTGGACCGCTGAAACGCTCCCCTGTGGCAATCTGGAGCGAGGGGCCGTTCTGTCTTCCCCCAAACTAACCCGCAGCCCGGGGATCAGAACCCACTTTCCAGGTCTTTCTGCTCAACAAAGCAGCACAAGGCTCAGCAGAGTCCTGTCCTCTCTTCCCCATATCCCTGCGGGAAGATTCAGGAACCAGGACTCCAGCACAGTAAGGGAATTTCTAGTTTCTCCCTCCTCAGGCTGTCCCTCATCCAGAACTAGGCAAGCGTTTCACATCGGAATAATAATGTTGGTATTTGTTAAGCGCTTACTACGTGCAGAGCACTGTTCTAAGCTTTGGGGTAGATACAGGAGAATGAGGTTGTCCCACGTGAGGCTCACGGTCTTCATCTCCATTTTACAGATGAGGGAACTGAGGCACCGAGAAGTTAAGTGACTTGCCCACAGTCACACAGCTGACAAGGGGAATAGTCACCCAGATCACTTCTGAACCTAAGGAGCAGAGGAAAGGCAACTAATGTGAGAAACCGAGTGATATCTAAGCAGTTTTCCAAGTCTCCCTTTGCACACGGGACAGAGGATGAATCTGACAACACAACTCGAGAAACCTGCAGAAATTTCCCCAGAGATGGCTAGTTGCAGACCTCGGTGTGTGTAGAGAGGTTGGTGAGGGTAATGAGTAGGGGACAAGCTGAGCTTCATGCGTTTTGGGATTAGACTAGGAAAGGGGGTGATATTGCCCTACCTGCGGGAATTTGTGGAATCCTAGGATATTGGCCATGGCCAGAGACAAGGAGGATTTGACTCCGCCGATGACTCCCACCAGCTTGCTCCGTCCCTGGCAGCTGTAATTGGGAACTGTCCGCCCCGCTCCCGAGAGCAACATCAGGGACTGCTCCACGGCCAGCCTCTCCCGGAATAAGGTATCAGAGATGTGGAATCCCAGGGAGACGTTGGGCAGGAGGCTGGGGTCCTTGTTGATCTGCTCCACGGCAAACACCAGGGCTAGGACGTGCTGGATGTGTCTGGGGACACGCCTGCAGGAACAGGGGGTGAGGTTTCTCATAATTTTGTGCAGTATTCCACACGCAGTACATGCCTAATAAATTTTACTACTACTTCTAGAAATGGGGGCTTTGTAAGATAGCTTGGTGCAGCAGAGGTCGAGCACTGGGAACTGGGTGGGGGGAGTCAGGGGCTTGGGAAGGCAGAGGCTGGGGCTGTTGTGGGCTACGGTTCTTGCAGATGAAGCAGAAGTAGCTTGTCTTTGGCAGGAAGGGAGAGGAAGGATATTACTAAGTAACGGGCCCGGGGGAAATGAGAATTGAGCTGACAGCTGCCGCCTGCCCTCTGGCATTAGAAAGCAATCAGGCACACGGAGAACGGAGAGCAAAGTAACAGGTAGAGAAACTATAGAGCGTGGAGATTCCTCGGCAAAGCTGCTCAGCAACATCTAACAGTCACAGCAAGCCCAGCCGCCCTACTGCTCGGAGAACGCAAACAATTCCTTGTTGATTTCCAACCTTCTAGCACATCTCATAGACATTAGAGCCATATCCAGGAAACACAACACTTACGCAAATCTGATGTCAAACCAAAACGGATATTCGCTGAACTCCTTGGGATTCCCTTCAAACACATTCAGAGCTAAGAGCCCCCCAATGAGCAAATCCCCGTCTTTGTAGTATCCCCGTGAGTAGTCCCGGCGCAAGGAGCACTGATTCCCAGACACCGAGAGAAGTGTCTGGAACCCCAGCCCAAGCAGCAGTAGCAGGCTCAGCATCAGGACCGCTGTTCCCCGTCTCAGAACTGTAGCCCTGACCCTTCCTTCAGCTGAGAAGGATGCTGAGCCTCAGCCAGCCCCCAGTCTGAGTCACTGGAACCATCGATTTCCCGTTGCAGGCAGTCACAGACTCTGGGACACACACACACACACACACACACACACACCTGGGAAACAAGCCTGAGTTGAGCAATCCCGGCTCAGACCTGTTCGGGAGATATTTAAAGGCTCAGAGGCTCGGAGTTATTGACGGTGGGGGAGGGAGTCTTTTTCTTATTACTTCAGCTCCACCGAAGACGTCGTTTTCCCCAAAGCCTCAGCCACTCTGGGGAACGCTCCTACGCAAAAGTCCCGCACCTGTGTCGTTCTTCTTTTTCCTGCAACGAATAAACAGTATCCCTCCTTTTCCCAGCCTCTTCCATCCTCTCTGGTGAACCCCAGAGCTTCAGGAATGGGATCTGGCTGACCTCACACACACTTGATTCCCTTTTACTGGGCGGGGGGCATTGTGCAGCTCCCTTGACGGGCCCAAGACTCTCCTGGTCCAACCAGCGCCTAAGAGGCTGGGAATAGGAGATACACTCTCATAGCTACAAGATTTCCAAAGCCATCAGTGGTACCTACCAACTTCCCTTCTCCTTGGGCTTCTCCTCAGCCTTAGTCTCTCCTTGCCCCTTAATTGGACCGTCTCAGAGGAGCTCATCGGAGCTACAGCGGATCGTCCGGGAGCTTAGTTACAATCCATTCCACTCGCCTTTTGTTTTCCCACCCACCGTGCTCAGACAACAAATCTGAGCATATGTCTGAGTACAGAAGGGATCACTCCTTCGCTCTTTCTGTTTGTCTCTATTTCTCTTACATTTAGAAAAAAATCTTTCCCGAAAACGCTGTGGAAGCCATGGCCTTAGTTTCCAGATCTCGTTTCGATTTCTCCATTAATGATTCTCAAGGAAACATCTACTTACTGTTTCAAAATCGGCCCCTTCTACCTGCTTCTTGGGCCTCTTCCCTTGTCATCTCCTAAAGCACTTGCTTCCACTCTTTTTTCTAAAAGATATTTTCAATTTATTCTCTTTAGGTAGCCCTTTCTATAGTCCCTTCAGATATATCCTTTTCTCCCCAATTAATTGATCGCTCAATAATAGTTCTTTCATTTCTACTTGTTCATTCTCTTCTTCCACTAGTTTGCACTCTTCATTCTTCTAAAGTTATATTTTAATTTACTTTCTTGAAATTTCGATTTACATTCTTGCTAGTCTCTCCGTTAGTCCCTCCCTTTTTGATTGGAAGTCTATTAGGGAAATTTTAAAAAAATGGTATTTTTTCAGTGTATACTGTGTCCCAGACACCGTACTATGAGCTGAGGTAAATACAATCTAATCAAGTTGGACATGGTCCATGTCTCGCATGGAACTCACAGTCTTAATTCCCACTTTACAGGTGTCATAACTGAAGCATAGAGAAGTTAAGTGACTTGCCCAGAGTCACACGAAGACAAGTGGCGGAGTCGGGGTTAGAACCCAGGTCCTTCTGACTCCTAGGCCCGTGCTCTATCCACTAGGCATGGGAGCTAGTAGGAGCCAACTCTTCTCTTTCCCAGAGAGTCTAGGAGCGTGGGAGAATGGTTGCCTATCAACCTTCGAACGAAAAAAAAACTCCTCACTCTTGACTTCAAAGCTCTCCATCACCTTGCCCCCTCCTACCTCACCTCCCTTCTCTCCTTCTACAGCCCACCTCATACACTCCGCTCCTCTGCCGCTAACCTCCTCACTGTCCCTCGTTCTCGCCTGTCCCGCCGTCGACCCCTAGCCCACGTCCTACCACTGACCCGGAACGCCTTCCCTCCTCACATCCGCCAAAATAACTCTCTTCCCCTCTTCAAAGCCCTACTGAGAGCTCACCGCCTCCAGGAGGCCTTCCCAGACTGAGCCCTCCCTTTCCCTCTGCCCCTTCTCCCCTCCCCACTCCCCCTACTCCCTCTGATCTTCTCCCTTCGCCTCTCCACAGCACTTGTGCATATTTGTATATATTTTTATTACTCATTAATGATGTGTATATATCTATGATTCTATTTATCTTGATGGTATTGACGTCTGACTACTTGCTTTGTTTTGCTGTCTGCCTCCCCCATTTAGACTGTGAACCCGTTGTTGGGCAGAGATTGACTCTATTTGTTGCCAAATTGTACAGTCCAAGCGCTTAGTACGGTGCTTTGCACACAGTAAGCGCTCAATAAATACGATTGAATGAATTAATGAATTTAGGAAGAGCCAGGTTCCACTGAGGGTGAGGAGGGACAGTGATAGGGTCAAGTCACTGGATCAAGGATGAAGAGAAGCTTGACCGCGATGGAGTGAAGATTCCACAAGCCGCACTTGGCTGAGGATGTGGGAAGGGTCCGTGCGGTGAAGGCGGTGCAAAGGATGGGGAGGGATTGGAGGGGAGTGAAGAGGGCCAGCGTGTGGGGAGAAGCAGGATAGACTACGGGCCTGGAAGGCAGAAGGACCTGGGTTCTAATCCCTACTCTGCCACTTGTGTGCTGTGTGATCTTTACTTCATTTCACTTCTCTGGGCCTCAGTTACCCCATCTGGAAAGCGGGGATTAAGACTGTGAGCCCTATGTGGGACAGGGACTGTGTCCAACCCAATTACTTTATATCTATGGATTGTTTAACAAATTTGTTAAACATTCTTTAACAAATACCACAATTATTATCACTATTATTAAGGAGAATGAGGAGGGGTGATGACTATGTGCCAAGCACTGTTCTAAGCGCTGGAGACAAGTTTACCAGGTTGTCCCACATGGGGCTCACGGTCTTAATCCCTATTTTTACAGATTAGATCACTGAGGCACAGATAAATTAAGTGACTTGCCCAAAGTCACACAGCTGACAAGTGGCGTAGCCGGGATTAGAACCCACGACCTCTGACTCCCAACCCCGTGTTCTTTCCACTAAACCATGCCCGGAACTGCAACCATCGATGAGTAGAGGCCAAAGCAGATTCTTCTACTAGATGGGAACTCCGTAGCTTCCAAATGGGGGGAATCCACAAGTCCTAAACTGTGATTAGCAAATCAATGGAGAGGCTGTCCAGAGTGAATGGGCCAAGGTTATCAAGTTGTTGTTTGTAATGGGTGATTGTTGACATCTTATCTGCTTGGTGAGCTGCTGTCCTGCTTCGTTGGCAGGAGTTAGGTTTCCCGGTGAACGAGGGGGTGGAGATGGTGGGGGCAGGGGCCGGCAATTTGACAATTTCAGGGATTGGGAGGAGTTGGAAATGAGGGGCATGGGGGCGGGGCCTCATCCTTCTGAGCAGTCCCAGGCCTCCAACTAGAGGAATTTAGGACTAAGGAACTCCCAAACTAAGGACCCAGCCACAGATAATCAGTTTGTTTTTCACATCAGTTTGAGGTTTCATCCTTTCCTCCGCTCTTTCGGTTTAATACTTTCCTGGGTGATTCTCCCGGTGTGAAATGTTTGTCTGATTCTAGGGACAGTCCAAGGAGGGAGAGGCTGGAAACGTCTTTACTGTGTTGGAAGGCGGAGGAACTCAAAGAGAAAGGATGGGAGGATTAGAAGTCACCGGGAGTGCCAGCCCTTTTTCCCCCTTCCCCCAGGTACTCGAGCGATCTGGGCCAAACTGAGATCTATACAAGGGTCACACAAATTCCCTGTATCATGACTCGGGACAAGGTCAGTCCTGGTCCTATGCCTGCTCACCTGGAAGTCACTGGACTGGATCTTAAGGGGAAGAAAAGGAAAGAGTCAGAAGATATTTAGTCTTTCAGCAGCCAGAATTAGAAGCAGAGGCACAGGTGCAGGCCTCATTTGGGACTGTCCCCAGAGTGGTTCTGGCTTCAGGGACTGTGAAGTCTCTGCTAGAGATGAGGCAACAAAATGGGCGGGGTGGGGGGGAGGAGAACACTCTCCACCCTGTCAATAACAAAGTAATTCTGAACCTCTGAGACTTTAAATATCCCCCGCACCATTCTGAGATGGGGCAGAACAGCATTCGGATTTTCGAATCCGTGGGTCTGCCCCCAACGGGAAATTAGGGCTTCCAGAGAGGAACCCTTCTGTCTGGGACCCAAGCTGGCCACTGGCTGGGATGAAACCTCGTCCTCAGCTCAGGAGAGACTCGGGACTAGCGCTCTTGAGGCCGGGAAAGGCGATTCTGATGCTGCGGCGGCGGCTGCTGTGGTTGTGGCTTCTGATGCCTTTGGTCTCTGGTTCCGGGAGTCAATGCTCTTTACGCAGGGACTATTCCCGGGGCTACTACAAAGACGGGGACCTGGTGATTGGAGGGCTCTTAGCTCTGAATGTGTTTGAGGGAAATCTCCCGTCGTTTAAGAAACATCCTTTTTGGTTCGATAAAGGGTTTGCGTAAGTGTCCGTTTATCTGGATCTATTGTGTGTTCAGTTAAGGTCACTGAAGCCAGGGTTACATCTCACCTCTAGGTCTCAGCCTGCCTTAGGAGCGTTTCCCAGCCGGTCGGGGAGATGCGAATGTAACGTCTCCCTGTTCGAGAGACAGAAAAACCTGAGCGACTTCGGTGCGGGGATTTCTCCAGCCCATTTAATGCTCTGTCCCTGCCGTTCCCTCCCTGCTCTGAACCGCCGTTGCTCCACCTAATCGCAGGCGGCAGCCGGGAGCTGGCATAGCCCAGCATATTCTCAGGCGCCCACCTCGGTTGTCCAGCGATGCAGAAAATTCCCCTCCCTTCCCTTCTTCCCCGTGGACAGGCTGCTTCTGCTTAATGTTCAAAAACGCCCCATCCCCAAACTCCCGACCTCCGACATCTCCAGCCCCCGCTGTCACCCCAAATGCCCTCTCAGTACCCTGCATCCCCATAAATTCCTAATCCCTCGTACATGTAGCAGAGCTGTGAGACATTAGACATTTCTCCCCCTCTCCTTGCAGCCGTGTCCCCAAACACAATCAACACGTCCTGGCCCTGGTGTTTGCCGTGGAACAGATCAACAAGGACCCCAGCCTCCTGCCCAACTTTTCCCTGGGATTCCACCTCTATGATACCTTATTCCGGGAGAGGCTGGCCGTGGAGCAGTCTCTGATGCTGCTCTCGGGCCCAGGGAGGACAGTGCCCAATTACAGCTGCGAGGAAAGGGGCAAGCTGGTGGCCGTCATCGGGGGAATCAAGTCAACCTTGTCCATTGCCATGGCCAACGTCCTAGGATTCCATAAATTCCCCCAGGTAAGGAATTTCAGCTCAGCCTTAATCCCTGTCCTAAAAGACGGGCTGGAGAAGGAGAAGTTGCGTTAACATTTATCTCAGCTTTCCCCTTCTTCACTTATAACTAAGACTCTTTCCGCACGCCAAAACAGTCTACAGGTTCTTCGAAATGCGTTGTCAAGTCCTTCCTCTGTCCCATCTGCCGAGAGACAGATTTAGAAACCTCCGAGTGACGGGCGCGAGACCAGAATGTGCCCCAGGTTCAAAATTATGAGTAAAATCAAATCTTTCCCCCTCGGCCCGGGACCCTCCCTGTGCACAGCTGGGAAAGGAGGGAGGAAAGGGTAGAGGTTTAGGTCTGAACTGGGACACACGGGGCTGCTGACATAGGAGGGTAAGAGATATCTGGTGTGAAATGCGTCAAAAAGAAACAGGTGCATTTGCAGAAGAACGATAATGAGGAAACTGAAAACTAATTTTTTTTTCCAGAGGATTTGGAAGTGAGCAGGGCATTTTGCGTTGTAAAACTTTAAGTTGTCAAAGTCACACTTACCCTCTTCATTTGCCTATAAAGATGCATCAACGTTTGAGCGACACTTCGGAATGAGATATAGGTCAGATATAGGGTGAGAAGCAGCGTGGCTCAGTGGAAAGAGCACGGGCTTTGGAGTCAGAGGTCATGAATTCGAATCCCAGCTCTGCCACTTGTCAGCTGTGTGACTTTGGGCAAGTCACTTAACTTCTCTGGGCCTCAGTTACCTCATCTGTAAAATGGGGATTTAGACTGTGAGCCCCATGTGGGACAACCTGATTTCCCTATGTCTACCCCAGCGCTTAGAACAGTGCTCTGCACATAGTAAGCGCTTAACAAATACCAACATTATTATATAGGTCGATTAATACTTCTGTGAAAACTTTCTCCTTGCATTCTTTATGATATAGATTAAGCACTTAGTGCGTTTCAAGCACTGTTCTAAATGCTATGGTAGATGAAAGACAATGAGGTCGTTCACATCCCCTTTCCTTTATGGGGCTCACAGCCTACACCAGGAGGGAGAACAGTATTGATTTCTCCTTTTTATAGTTGTGGAAACGGAGGCACTGAAAAATATCGCGGTGAAAATCAGCGTGGCTTAATGGAAAGAGCACGGGCCAAGGAGTCCGAGGACCTAGGTTCTGATCCTGCCTCCTCCACTTGCCTACTGAAGGGTCTTGGCCAAGTCACTTAACTTCTCTGTGCCTCAGTTACTTCATCTGAAAAGTGGAATTAAGACTATGAAACCCACGTGGAAAATGGACTGTGTCTAACCTGATTATCTCGTATCTACCCCAGGGTTGGCACACGGCCTGACCCATGGTAAGTGCTTAATACCACTTAATAACACCACAACCCAGACCGCACACTTCGCTCCTCTAATGTTAACCTTCACACCATGCCTCGATCTCGCCTATCTCGCCCCCCGACCCCTCGCCCACGTCCTGCCTCTGGCCTGGAAAGCTTTCCCTACTCAAATCCGACAGACAATTATCTCACCCGCATCAAAGCCTTATTGAAGGCACATCTCCTCCAGGAGGCCTTCCCTGACTAAGCCCCCTCTTCCCTCTTCTCCCACTCCCTTCTGCGTCGCCCTGACTTGCTCTCTTTGTCCCCCCTGCCCCGCAAGTCTCACAGCACTTATTGTAATTTACAGCACGGAGCTGTAATTTATTTATATTAATGCCTGTCTTTCCCCCTCTAGACTTTAAGATCCTTGCGGTCAGGTAATGTTTCTGTTTATTGTAGTGTACTCTCTCAAGCGCTTAATACAGTGTTCTGCACACGGAAGGCGCTCAATAAATACGATTGAAGGAATGAATGGATGAACTCGGGTCTTGTGACTTCCAGGCCTGGGCTCTTTCTACTAGCCCACGCTGCTTCCTCTGCTTGTCTGGATGGGGATGCTGCACCGTGGGGAGACCCAAGGTAGGTGGAAATTCTGCTGCCCAATCTGCAAGACTGGCAGAGGAGCAAGGGGAGGAGGCAAGGCGATTATTAGTATTATTATTATTATTACGACGATGATATTACTGATAATAGTAATGGTATTTGTTAAGAGCTTACTATGGACCAGGCACAGTACTAAGCGCTGAGATAGATACAAACAAATTGAGTTGGACAAGCCCTGCCCCAGATGGGGCTCACAGTCTTCATCTCCATTTTACAGATGAGGTAACTGAGGCACAAAGAAGTGAAGTAACTTGCCCGAAGTCACATAGCAGACAAGCGGCAGAGTGGGAATTAGAACCCAAGGCCTTCTGACTCCCAGGCCCGTGCACTATCCACTATGTCAAACTGCTTCTCCAGAGGCAGAGACTCCAATACCTCGATCCTTCCACGACACAGGCTGTAAAAGAAAATCCAGATTAAATGGAGGGATTCCGCTAAATCTCCAGGAGCTTCGCCACTCTTAACCGCAAACTAGTATCTCTCTTACTTTCGAACGCTTTTTACAGTATTCGGCACCCAGTAAGCGCTCAGTAAATACCACTGTTTGATTGATCGTTTTCATTTATGAAATGAGTAAAATGGATATTTTAAAGGAGCTAAATAAAACGGGAAAGGGACTGAGCAGAGGGCAATCAAGCCTCAGCATGAAACGTTACACGTACACCGGTTTGAAGAGCTGTAACGAAAATGCCGATTAAAATGCAAGATTGTCCCCGGACTGGAATCCTTTGTAGCAGAGGCTGATTTTTGATCCCTTTCAAGACCACTTTTCAGTCTTATTCCTTTCCATAGTGCCCTTGGCTTTTGCAGGATGTGACCCCTGATTTTGTGAAGCCAAGCTTTCTCTTATGGGGGACTTATAGGGAACCCGGAATCCCAGAACCACCAAGGTTCTGCCCTTGAGGTGGTCCCAGGCCACCCTAGAGAATCGGCTAGAGATTCCTACCCCATGGTTCTCAAACTAACGTCGTTTCCACTATCTCTGTGTTGCATCTTTCTTTTTCTCCACCTTTTCTTCTCTCTGCTCCAATTTCCAAATCATTTTATATCCAAGGAAATTAGCTCTGAGGACTTGACACGTTAAAATGGTTTCCTTCAAATACTGCCCCCAATTCCTTTTTGTTTCTCTGAATCCTAATGTTTCCACTTTTCTGAGTCGTGTTTTCCCCTATCCAGATCACCTATGGCCCCTTTGACGGTACCCTGAGGGATTCGGGGCAGTTCCCCTCTCTCTACCAGATGGCCCCCAGGGACACCGCTCAGCAGCGGGGAATAGTCCGACTGTTGGTGCATTTTGGCTGGACCTGGGTCAGCCTCGTTATCTCCAATAATGTTCAAGGTGAAACTTTCGCCCGGGACCTGATGGGAGAGATGGACAGACACGGAGTCTGTGTGGCCTTTACAGAACAGATTCCAGAAACTAAATACTACGGCACATGGGAGGCCCGCCTATTCCATCACAAAATGAATACCATATTGGTCAACGTGGTCATTGTCCATGGTGATATCGATTCGCTCATCATGTTTAAATGGGTCATCGGTTGGGCTGAGATTTGGGGGAAGGTGTGGATCACCACAGCCCACTGGGACATCTCCGTCTCCAACGCTTATAACACGTATCAAAATTCTTTCTGCGGTTCCTTGTCATTTTCCATCCACACAGACGAGATTACTGGTTTTGAAGATTTTGTCCGGGAAGCAAGCCCTTCTAAATATCCCAATGATGTTTTTCTTCAGCAATTCTGGGAGGCTGAACAAGGCTGTTTCTTGTCACTCCGACAAATGGGAAGAAAAAGGACAGGAGTATGCATGGGAAATGAGAGCTTTGACAGACTCCCACAATTTGATCTGGATTTGCAGTTGTCGGGACTGAAGTACACTCTGTACAGTGCTGTGTATGCAGTGGCTCGGGTACTCCATGAAATGCTCTTGTCCAGGACAGAAGCGGAGGTGTCTGAGACAGGAGACGCTGTGATATTTCCTCCGAGGCAGGTAAATTCCTCCTTTCATTCATTCATTCAATAGTATTTATTGAGCGCTTACTATGTGCAGAGCTTCCTGGCGCAGAACTTCCCTTAAGATCTTCAGAACTTTCCATCGTTGATATGAAAGGCTGTATCCTCTCTCCCCTCGTGTGCCCCAATTATGGAAGTGTAGGTGGGATTGGAGCAGCTAATTTGTGGCGTGGACATTTGGAGAAGGTAACCTTTTTGGCCTGAGGAAATGGATGCCACTTTGCTATTGAGAAGCAACGTGGCTTAGTGGATACAGCATGGGCCTGGGAGTTCGGAAGTCATGGTTTCTATTCCCGGCTCCGCCACTTGCCTGCTGTGTGACCTTGGGCAAGTCACTTCACTTCTCTGGGCCTCAGTTACCACATCTGTAAAATGGAGGATCGAGACTCTGAGCCCCATATTGGACGGAATGTGTCCAACCCAATTTGCGTGTATCCACCCCAACGCTTAGTATAGTGCTGGGCACCTAGTAAGCGCTTAACAAATACCATAGCTATTAATTCTCAGTCACCTTGCTCCACTTCACGTCTATCGCTAACCCTATCCTTTGTGAGTGGCTGAATCAGCAGTCACATCTCCACGGAGGATCCTGAAAGCTAGGGTTCAACCCCTAGGACGTGTAAAAGGTAAATCACTGGGGTGAGAGTCTCCACTCCTCTTTGTCCCTGAGAGGAGTGTGCCCCCCCCCCCACCCGAGGGTTGGGGAGGGTGGTGTGTGTGTGAGGGGGGATTGACCCCAATCAATAACGGGACAGAATTGGAATCTGTCCATTCCCACCCCATGGCAGTATGATCTTTCTCCCTGCAGCTCTACTCCTTCCTAAGGCGACCCAAGCTCAAAATTACTGCTGGAGGCGAGTGGAACTTTGACCGAAACAACCCTTCAGTCGTGAGCTATGATATCCTGAATTTTATCCAGGTCGGATTTGAAAATTTCACCAGGGTTAAGGTGGGAGAATTTAACCCTCAGTCTTTTCTGGGGAACGACTTGACCATCAACGAGGAGGCCATTGTGTGGGACAGAGAATTCAATCAGGTGAAGGGGTTGACAAGGTTAAGTGCTGGCTTATTTTATGTGATGTTATATGAGGAGAAGCAGCGTGGCTTAGTGTATAGAGCACGGGCCTGGGATTCAAAAACATCTGGATTCTAATCCCGGCTCCACCACATGTCTGCTATGTAACCCTGGACAGGTCATTTAACTTCTCTGGGCAACAGTTACCTCATTTGAAAAAGGGGATTAAGACTGTGAGCCCCATGTGGGACAGGCACTGTGTCCAACCTGATTAACTTGTATCTACCCCAGCGTTTAGAACAACGCTTAGCACCTAGTAAGTCTTTAATAATAATAGTGGTATTTGTTAAGTGCTTACTATGTGCCAAGCACTGTTCTAAGCGCCGGGGTAAAAATACAAAGTAATCAGGTTGTCCCACGTGGGGCTCACGGTCTTAATCCCCATTTTACAGATGAGGTAACTGAGGCACAGAGAAGTTACTGGCTTGCCCAAGGTCACCCAGCAGACAAGTGGCAGAACCGGGATTAGAACCCACGTCCTCTGACTCCCAAACCTGTTCTCTTCCCACTAAGCCACGCTGCTTCAAGTGCTTAACAGGCACTAGCATTATTAGTTATTATTATTACTGAAGTGTAAATTGCTTTTGCTATCTTATTGCTGGAGAAGTGACCGGGTGGTGCCTTAAAGCCAGTGTCTAAAATTTCTCGGTATTCCTTTCTCTTCCTATTGCTTACACCCGCTCTCTTTCTATATTCTTCTTCTCCATCTGAATGCTCAGACCCCCCGCTCCCTGTGCAGCGAAAGCTGCAGCCCTGGACATAGGAAAACAGCTCGTGAGGGTAAGGCTGTCTGCTGCTACGATTGTTCCCGGTGCCCAGAGGACGAGATCTCCAACCAGACCGGTAGGCAGAAGACCAGCTGGGTAGGATGGGAGGCAGTGGCAGATCATTTGTCCAGAGCAGAAAGAGATAATGACTCGTTTGCTTTTTGTCCCTTATTGCACTCTCTTGGGCCTGTCCCTTTGGAGTACCATGATCTTTGGGGGTGACCTCCTTTCAGTTTGGTCCGTATTGCTTCGAATTCTACTTCTGTCTTGAAAAGGGGGTAGCTACTTGGTTCCTGCCAACTCCAGGGGGGCAGCGGATTTGGCAGTAGAGGCCACCTGGCTTCACTGGCCAACAGTGAGGCAAAGCCATTGTTTATAACCTTTGAGTTTTGAGGTTGTATTTTCAGTCTCTTTGATTCTATTTTTCTATTAGTCAGAAGGACCTGGGTCCTAATCCCGGCTCCGCCGCTTGTCTGCTGGATGACCTTGGGCAAGCCACTTAACTTCTCTGTGCCTCGATTACCTCATCTGTAGAATGTAGATGACGACTGTGAGCCCCGTGTGGGACATGGCCTGGTGTCCCAACTAACTAGAACAGAGTGTGACACATAGTAATCACTTAACAAATACCATCGTAATTATTAGGACCTTGGAAATTCCCAAAAGAACTTAAAGTGATTGAACAAGGTAGAAAGACTCCCCAACCAGGAATCCTTTCAATTCTTTGTCTCTTCAAGGGTTGTCTGGCCTTCTTTCACTTCCCCTCCTCTCTGCTACACACGGCCAGGAAAACATTTGGTCCCTTCACTCTAAATGAAAACTTTGGCCACTTAGCACCTAAGCAACAGCCCCATGCAACCGCTCCAGCAACACCCCGGATCACCCGGTATCTGGCAGGCATAAGGAACAGGTCCCCACACCTCTCTGAAAGGAATTTATGGTATTAGCTCCGTCTTTAGGTTCCTTGAGATAGAATTGGTGCAGGGGATGGGAAAGACGAATTTTGATAGATGGGATTTCTGCTTACAGATGCGACCCAATGCATGAGATGTCTTGAAGATGAGTATCCAAACCAGGAGAAAAATCGCTGCCTTCCCAAAGTCATCATTTTTCTCTCTTACCAAGAGCCACTGGGAGTTGCATTCGTTTGCATGGCTCTTTCCTTCTTCTGGATCTCAGCCCTGACCCTGGGGATCTTTATTAAGCACCGGGACACACCCATCGTCAGAGCCAATAACCGTGGTCTTAGCTACATCCTCCTCGTCTCCCTCATGCTCTCCTTCCTTTGCTCCCTCGTCTTCATCGGCCGCCCCAGCACAGCATCCTGCCTCCTCCGACAGGTTGCCTTTGGCATCATATTCTCCGTGGCCGTGGCTTCGGTGCTGGCCAAGACCATCACAGTGGTCCTGGCCTTCCGGGTCTCCAAGCCGGGGAGCAGGTTCCGGGGATGGATGGGTCCCCGCATGTCTAACTGTGTCGTCCTCATCTGCTCCCTTATCCAAGTGACCATCTGTGGGATCTGGCTGGGAACTGCTCCCCCTTTTCCTGACTCCAACACACAGGCTGAATTTGGCCACATCGTTCTTGAGTGCAACGAGGGCTCCGTCACCGCCTTCTACTGTGTCCTGGGCTACCTGGCCTTCCTGGCCCTGGTCAGCTTCACGGTGGCCTTTCTGGCCCGGAATCTTCCCGACACGTTCAACGAGGCCAAGTTCATCACGTTCAGCATGCTGGTGTTCTGCAGCGCCTGGATCTCCTTCCTGCCCACCTACCTGAGCACCAAAGGCAAGGCCATGGTGGCCGTGGAGATCTTCTCCATCTTGGCCTCCAGCGCTGGACTCCTGGGTTGTATCTTTGGGCCCAAGGTCTATGTGATCTTGCTGAGGCCGGACAGGAACAACCGAGACCAGTTACTGAGGAAACTCAATTCCAACATCAAATCCCCTTGACATTGGTCCCAAACATGTAGATGCCATCTACCCCATTCTTTTTGCTAACACACTTCAGAAATCATTCCATCCTAGGAGGAAGACAAAGCACAGTTAATTTATCTCTACCCACAAAGAAGGCAGGACTTCCATTGTGAGAATGTATTCCACCACCTTATCTTCACAGTCCATTTCTGGTTTGCAGTCGTATTAGGGATAGATGTAGGCGTTTTAACTGGCCCTGTCAGAGGGGTGTGAGTGGTTTCAAGTGGGAAAAAGTCAACGGTATCAAGAGCAGCAGTATTGCCTAATACAGGCCTGGGAGTTAAAAGGACCTGGGTCCTAATCCCGTGTTTTCCATTTGTTTGCTGTTAACTTCTCTGTGTCTCATTTATCTCGTTTGTAAAAAGAGAGTTAAGACTGTGAGCCCATATGCGCCATGGACTGTGCCCAACCTGATTAACAGTTGCTTGTTTGGCGATCAGTGGCTTCCTGTTCTCTTCCTATTGTAAACTCTTAAAACGTAGAGAATATAACTTTATGTGCTATTGTATGTCCCCAAGAGGCTGGTAGAGTATTCTGCAAAGTATAAGCATTTCCATACATGCTGAAAGCAAATATAATATGATAGCAACAACGGCATCAAAACAATGATGGAGATGGTAAATCAAGATAATCAATAAACTGTTTGAAAACCACTGAAGTTCCCTCTCTTCTCTTCTACTAATCTGGCATTACTAGCTGTATCTGCAGAATCAGAACTAGAGAGAAGCAAGGTCGTAGACCCTATCTCTATCCTGCTAGGTGACCTGTCTGCCTCTCACGTCTTCCTTCCTGGGGAAGGAAGCCGCTTGGTTGGACTCCTGGCGACTGTTTTACTGGTACAGGCTCTCATAATATCGCGGCTGGATTATTGTGTCAGCCTTCTCTCTGATCTCCCTTCCTCCTGTCTCTCCCCGCTCCAGTTTATTCTCCATTCCACTGCCCGGCTCATCTTCCCGCAGAAACGCTCTGGGCCTGTCACTCCTCTTCTTAAAAACCTCCAGTGGTTGCCTATCAACCTCCGCATGAGACAAAAACTTCTCACTCTTGGCTTCAAGGCTCTCCATCACCTTGCCCCCTTCCTACCTCTCCTCCCTTCTCTCTTTCTACTGCCCACCCCGTAGGCTCCGCTCCTCTGCCGCCCACCTCCTCAGCGGCCCCCGTTCTCGCCTATCCCGCCGTCGACCCCTGGCCCACGTCCTCACGCTGTCCTGGAATGCCCGCCCTCCTCACCTCCGCCAAACTAATTCTCTTCCCCTCTTCAAAGCTCTACTGAGAGCTCACCTCCTCCAAGAGGCCTTCCCAAACTGAGCTTCCCCTTTTCCCTCTGCTCCCTCTGCTGCCTCTCTGCCCCTCCCTTCACCTCCCCTCAGCTAAGCCCCCTTTTCCCCCCCTTTCCCTCTGCTCCTCCCCCTCTTCCTTCCCCTCCCCCCAGTAATGTGCTCGTCCGCTCATTTGTATATACTTTTGTTACCCTATTTATTTTGTTAATGAGATGTACATCCCCTTGATTCTATTTATTGCTATTGTTTTTGTTTGTCTGTCTCCCCCGATTAGACTGTAAACCCGTCAATGGGCAGGGATTGTCTCTAACTGTTGCAGAATTGTACATTCCAAGTGCTTACTACAGTGCTCTGCACATAGTAAGCGCTCAATAAATACTATTAAATGAATGCATGAATGAATGAACTGAGCCCCTGTTACTGGAAAACAGAGCGAGTCCAGTCCTTTTTGGGGGTTAGAAAATGGGTGTGGTGATACTTTAGCCTAAATTCTCCCTACCTACTATTCTCCACCCACATCAAGTCAGAGTCTGTCTTGGAGACACAAGCCTTCTCATGGTCTGGATCAAGCACCCTGGAAAGGAAAAGAACTATTTAAGGGAGTAGAAGATTCTTGTTTGCCCGTTGGTTCAAATTTCAACCCACACCAACACATTCTCACGTTGGGAGCCCCATTCTCCTGTCCTTATAAGTGTTCTGCCTTCTCTGACAACTCCTTCACTGTGTTAGACTTTGGTAAATTGTGGCAGGAGGGGAAAGTGAGGCAGTTATAAGTTTGTCATTCATTCAATCGTATTGATTGAGCGTTTACTGTGTGCAGAGCACAATACTAAGCGCTTGGAATGTACAATTTGGCAACAGATAGAGACAATCCCCGCCCAACAACGGGCTCCCAGTCTAAAAGAGGGAGACACACAACAAAACAAAACAAGTATTCAGACATCAATACCATCAAGATAAATAAAATCATAGATATATACACATCGTTAATAAAATGAATGGAGTAATAATATATACAAATATACACAGGTGCTGTGGGGAGGGGAAAGGGGTAGAGCAGAGGGAGGGAGCAGGGGGAATGGGGAGGGGCAGAGGGGCCGAGGGAAAGTCTGGGACACTGTGGGATCTTTGAATTCCTTTGCTAGGTCCCATTGGGAATTTTGGACCCCTCGGATATTCCCCCAGACAGGAGTCTAACAGATTTGCAGGGGATGGTTGTGTTTATTTTCCTTCCTTCCTCACTCTGTTTCTTCCTTGAGTCCTTTCAGCCATAAATGGAGTATGGTTCAGTGTAAACACGAGATTCTCCCAACTATAGTTTGGGAAAATGATAG
Organism: Ornithorhynchus anatinus; assembly: GCF_004115215.2. Lineage (NCBI taxonomy): Eukaryota > Metazoa > Chordata > Mammalia > Monotremata > Ornithorhynchidae > Ornithorhynchus > Ornithorhynchus anatinus. The sequence goes on along the minus strand of NC_041752.1, from coordinate 3,321,763 downwards.
AGGTACAGAAAGTCACCAAGAAAGTTTGGAAAAAGTCATTTTACTTCTTTTTACAACAACAACAATAAATGACAATAAAAAAGAATTGAAGTCACAACGATAATTGCTATAATACATACTAAAATTCACGTAATTTTAGTTATCATTAGGCAGTCACATCCTCTGGACTAATTTGGAAATTTAGTCTCTGCCATACAAGCACTTAACAAATGTAATGATAATGGTAACACTTAACAAATATAATGGTAGTAATAGAGAACATGATATTGAAAAGTAGATAATAATGATAGTAATAATAATGTTGGTATTTGTTAAGCGCTTAACGTGTGTGAAACGCCGTTCTGAGAGCTGGAGTAGATACAAGGTAATCAGATTGTCCCACATGGGGCTCACCGTCTTCATCCCCATTTTACAGATGAGGTAACTGAGGCACAGGGAAGTTAAATGACTTACCCCAGGTCACACAGCTGACAAGTGGTGGAGCCGGGATTAGAACTCTGACTCCCAAGATCCTACTCTTTCCACTAAGCCACGGTGAGGTGTCAGGGTTTAGTAATATCCATTTAGGGATGACCGGTAGAGTGGAAGTTGACCGGGATCCCGGGGCACGAACCGTATTTCCAGAGGCTCTTTCTACTCTGTCAGGGTCACAAGGCTGGGTGTTGGCTGGGAGTCAGAAGCAACATGGCCTAGTGGAGATAGCACGGGCCTGGAGCCTTAGGACATGGGTTCTAACACCGGTTCTGCCCCATGTCTGCTGTGTGACTTTGGGTAAGTCTCTTTACTTCTCTGTGCCTCAGTTACCTCAGCTGTAAAATGGGGATCAAGACTGTGAGCCCCTTGTGGGACAAGGACTGTGACCAACTCATCTACCTTGCTTAGAAGTAGCGTGGTTTAGTGGAAAGAGCACGGGCTTGGGAGTCAGAGAACGTGGGTTCTAATCCCGACTCTGCCACTTGTCTGCTATGTGACCTTGGATAAGTGCCTTAACTCCTCTGTGCCTCAGTTACCTCATCTGTAAAATAGGGGTTAAAAGTGTGAGCCCCACGTGGGACAACCTGTTATCTACCCCCAGCGCTTAGAACAGTGCTTGGCTCATAGTAAGCGCTTAACAAATACCATTATTATCATTATCGTTATTATTCTTATTATTATTAGAACAGTGTTTGGAACAGGGACTACTCTCGGGGTAACGACGGGGACGGCGACCCGGTGATTGCGGGACTCTCAGCTCTGTATGCCTTTGAGGGAAATCTAAAAAAAACGGTGGCGGACTTCCTTTTTGGATGAATCCAAACTTTGCGAGTGATTCTTCCTGTTTGGGGTTATAATGTCTGTGAGATGTGTTGCGCCGACAGGGATGAACAAAGAATTGCTTCTCTTCTCCAAGAAACAGAGGGTCTGGGGCAGGTGCTGGTGCTGTTTTCACCGAGCAACTTTGCCCAGGGATCTCACGGGTTCTCATTTATCTACTTGCTAATTTTCTTTCTTTTCTTTGTGATTCTGATGTTTTTCTAATGCCGGAGGGCAGACAGGAGCTTCCTGTCGGGTCCTTACGACTGCAGACCCGGGCATTTACAGTGGCCTGGGCCGACCTCCAAATCGCTCTTCCATGGGACATCATGGGGCGTTTAAATGATGGTATTTTCGAAACGGTCGCCGTAAAACCCCGTGACTACATGTGTAGCTATACAGGGGGCGTTGCCCTGTAAATTGGGGGAATTGAGGCAGCATAAGAGCAAAGCATGTCCCAGGAATTCCTTTCGAACCCGCGCCGCCTCAGCCTCCTCTCCCTTCTCACTTTACCCCACGTGGACAGAGATGAACACAAATACATGCTAATCACCTCATCTTACCACCTGCAAGGATGCAACTTTTAACCCCAGAGGAATCTTGAGGATTCACTGGTCGGAAGAAATCATTAACCTGATAATGAATAGATAGGGGAGAGGCGAAATGGATTTTAAAGTGGTGATGAGGTGACAGTTGCAACTGCCTATTTGCCAGGATGGGGAACAGATTTACAGAGCGTGAGTCCTGACTAAATTTTGGTGGCAGGTAAATGAGTTGAGTCTGTTTCCTTACTGCTGTGGAGTCAATTTTGAATTTTATCCGAAGAGTGAAGCAAGCGGGCTCACTGCATCCTGGTCTCTGGGACAACTGTCAGGAACATTTGGTGCTGGCATTGGGTTTCCTCAATAACTGTTCTCGGGTGTTCCTGTCCGGCCTCAGCAAGATCACATAGACCTTGGGCCCGAAGATACAGCCCAGGAGTCCAGTGCTGGAGGCCAAGATGGAGAAGATCTCCACGGCCACCATGGCCTTGCCTTTGGTGCTCAGGTAGGTGGGCAGGAAGGAGATCCAGACGCTGCAGAACACCAGCATGCTGAACGTGATGAACTTGGCCTCGTTGAACGTGTCGGGAAGATTCCGGGCCAGAAAGGCCACCGTGAAGCTGACCAGGGCCAGGAAGCCCAGGTAGCCCAGGACGCAGTAGAAGGCGGTGACGGAACCCTCGTTGCACTCAAGAACGATGTGGCCAAATTCAGCCTGTGCGTTGGAGTCAGGGAAAGGGGGAACGGTCCCCAGCCAGATCCCACAGATGGTCACTTGGATCAGGGCGCAGGCGAGGACAACACAGTTAGACATTCGGGGGCCCATCCATCCCCGGGACCTGCTCCCCGGCTTTGTGGCCCGGAAGGCCAGGACCACTGTGATGGTCTTGGCCAGCACCGAAGCCACGGCCACGGAGAATATGATGCCAAAGGCAGTCTGTCGCAGCAGGCAGGACGCTGTGCTCGGACGACCGATGAAGACGAGGGAGCAGAGGAAGGAGAGCATGAGGGAGACGAGGAGGATGTAGCTAAGACCACGGTTATTGGCTCTGACGATGGGTGTTTCCCGGTGCTTAATAAAGATCCCCAGGGTCAAGGCTGAGATCAAGAAGAAGCAAAGAGCCGAACAAGCCAGCACAAACCCCAGGGGCTCGTCATAGGAGAGGAAAGTGATGACTTTAGGAAGGCAGCGGTCTTTCTGTGGATTTGGATACTCATCTTCAGGGCACTTCACACACTCAGCTGCATCTGAAAGGGATAATGTTTTCTGTCGATATCGCCCAGCTATGCCCCAGGCTTTTCACTAAGCTAGACTGTGAGCTCACTGTGGGTAGGGATTGTCTCTCTTTATTGCTGTATTGTAGTTCTTCAAATGCTTAGACAGGTAAAAGCTCAGTAAATACGATTGAATGACTGGACCTGACCGAGCCCCCAGTTACTTGTAGCCAAGGTCGACAGCCTCCATGACGTAATTGCCTCAGTCTCCCCTACTTGCTCACTGTTTATCATTTCAAGCCTTGAATTAGACGAGAGAATGGAGAGTGTGATACAGGTCGGGCCCGAAGAGGGAGCGGTTACTGAACCCAAAAAGATGGAGGTCAGTGTGTTTCTGGTGTATGGAAGGAAATATCAGAGCTACTGACCTCGTTAGGCCACTGTTATGGTGGGCGACTCTCCTGCAGCCCCTTACCTGTCCGGTTGGAGATCTCGCCCTCTGGGCATGGGGCACAATCGTAGCAGCAGACCGCCGTGCTCTCCCTAGTTGCTTTTCTGTATCCAGGGAGGCAGCTTTGGCTGCACACAGAGCGGGGGGTCTGAGCATCCCGGTGGGGAAGGAACAACACAGAGAAAGAGAATGATTTAGAGAGAGAGGAGAGAGAGGGGGTGAGGGTGACGGGACGCAGATTTCGGGAGCACTGAGAAATGGCGAGAATGTGCTTGGCCCTTTGAGTACTACGTGGGCATCTTCTTTACTGAGAATTGTGTGGGCAAAGACTCTAAAGCATTCAACCCTGCATGTCTGTTTTTAATGCCTTGTGCTTTTTCTTTCGAAAGATTGAAAACCACCGGATCAGCTTTCACATCACTTCATCAACCACGGAATATATAAACAAAGAAATGCTAATGTTGGGAATCCCTAGTTCATTTGCCATAACCTCCTCATCTCCAATCCAGCTCACCCAGATCTGCCCAGCCTGAGTTCTCATATTTAGGGACTAGGGGAATCCAAATATGGGAGTTGAGGAAATCTGGGGACAGTTCCTACCAGGAGTGTCCTCCTCTAGGTGCCTCCCATCTAATTTGAAGACATTTTGCAGACTCTCAACCAACAACATCTGTCAGAGGAGACTCGATTCAGAGAAGCAGAGACCATTTAGGGTGCGCTGTGGGTTCTCATTTGAGGGATGATGATATAGGGAGTCATTCCTGTCAATCGTTTCCCTTAAAAGGATTGAATTGAGAGTCTGTTTCACCAATCCTCCTCCATGGGGGAAGGTGAGACAGGGAAAAACACATGAGGTAGGACGTGTTTATGCAGGGGTGAGGGATAATACTAATGATGATGGTATTTGTTAATAGTTTTCTATGTGCCAAGCACTGTTCTAAGAGCTGGGGTAGACACAAGTAAATAGGGGTGGACACAGTCCCTGTCCCACAAAGGAAGACTAGAACAGAGAGGCAGCTTGACCTGGAGGAAAGAATCTGGATTGTATCCTCACCTTGTGAGGACTGGAAGAAAGACATTGTTGGGGTCAAGGGGTTGGAACTAACCTATACCTTGGAATGCTAACGATTCCCTGTCCCTTAGCCACCCCTAAAAGAGATGGGAGTTGGTTTGCCAACATCACCGCACAACAGTAGGTTTGGGGATTATCCATCAAGTAATCACACGCAAATCAGAGGAAAAGGGAAGGGTACTTGTCCCTCGAAATGAAGGCACCCCTGACCCTTCCTGGAAAACCTAGAAATGGCCATTGGCTGGTCAATCTGAGAGAGACCTCCACCCCGAAATAAAAAGTTCCTTACCTCTTCGAATCTCTCATTCCACTCGATAGCCTTTTCATTAATGGTGAAGTCGCTCCCCAAAGGAGCCCGGGCGTTAAATTCTCCCACCTTAATCTTCTCGCAGATATAGTATCCAGTTCTGCGAAAGTTCAGAATGTCAAAGCTCAGGACAGCCTGGTTGTTTCCGCCAAAATGCCGCTCGTCCCCAGTGCTGGTGTTGAACCAGTGCCGACTCAGGAAGGAGTGGAGCTGTCAGGGAGAGAAATGCCGATCATGGAGTGGGAATGGGCAGATCCTGCCCTGTGGGGTACTATTGAGGTCTCCCTCTTCACCAGGGCCGGAGCTAACTTCACCCATCTCCCCCCTCCCCCCTACCATGGAAGTTTAGAAAGAGAGGAGCCCCTCTCTGACCCACCGGATTTTCCTTTCCCATCTCCTTAGAGTTTAATTTAGTGGCATTTGTTAAGCGTTTACTATGTGACAAGCTCTATACCATGAGCTGGAGTAGATGTGAGGTAATTAGGCTTAATGTAGCACCTGTCTCACAAAGGGCTCACAATCTTATTTCCCATTTTACAGTTGAGGTAACTGCTGCCCGAGGTCACGTAGCAGACAAGTGATGGAGCCGAAATTAGAACCCAAGTCCTCTGTCTCTCATGTCCATGCTCTTTGAACTAGGTCACGCTGCTTCTCTTAGTTGTTCCCTATTTAATGGCTTAATCAATCAGTGGCATAGATTGAGCACTTACTCCATGCTGAGCACTGCCCTAAGGATTTGGGAAAGCAGTATACTATAGAGTATGTCGACACGATCCCGGACCAAGAGGACCTTAAAGTCTAGAGGGCTAGCTAGTCGAGACAGTAGCCTGAGCCACCGGGAAAGGGTATAGTCCGACTTGGAGCGCCGAAGTGCCGAGGTGACACACGAAGCCAAGGGATTTCTGAGAATGTAAGTCTAAACAGCATGAACATTTGCAAATCTTCAAAGGATTGGAAAGCAGCGTGGCTCCGTGGAAAGAGCCCGGGCTTGGGAGTCAGAGGTCATGGCTTCGAATCTCGGCCCTGCCACTTGTCAGCTGTGTGACTGTGGGCAAGTCACTTCACTTCTCTGTGCCTCAGTTGCCTCATCTGTAAAATGGAGATGAAGACTGGGAGCCTGACGTGGGACAACCTGATTGCCCTGTATCTACCCCAGCGCTTAGAACAGTGCTCTGCACATAGTAAGCGCTTAACAAATACGAATATTATTATTATTATTCTCAGTTCTCACACCGCCGTTCTGGTTCTACCAACCCCTGCATTTCTGGACGGGCTCACAAGGATGAGAAGGCACAGACCTTCCCTCGAGGGAATCTGATGTTTTTCCCCAGAGGACTATGGGAGAAACCTACCTGCCATGACAGAAGTCTCACGGTGTCTCCTGTCTCGGCCATTTCCATTTCTGACCTCAATAAGAGCATTGCGTGGAGCACGCGGGCCACTGCGTACACAGCACCGTACACGGTGTAACTCACGCCTGACAGCTGCAAATCCGTAAATATTTCAGGAATACCTTTATGGCTCTCATTTATTTGGCAGACATTCACCCTTTCCTGTACAAAGCTTCCAACAGGAAATTGACACTGTAAATAAGCCTCCCAGAAATTCTTGAGATAAATGTCATCGGGGTATTTCAAAGGGTTAACTGTCTGGAGAAAATCTTGGAATTTAGGAATCTCACTGGTGTGGGTGGAAAATGACAAGGAGCCGCAGAAGGCATCATCTTTCCGTTCATAATCAATCCTGACGGAGACGTCCCAGTGAGCTGTGATGATCCAAATCTTCCCAGATTCATCAACCATACTGAGAGTCCATTTAAACAAGAGGAGTGAGTCTATGTCTCCATAGATAATGGCCACGTTGACAAAATTAGCATCCATTTTAGTATACAAACGTCTTATTTCCATTGTTCCGTAGTATTTAGTTTCAGGAATCTGTTCTGTTAAGGCCACACAGACACCGTGTGTGGCCATCTCTCCCCTCAGGGTCCGGGCGAACCTTTCACCTTGAACATTATCGGAGACCACTAGGCTGACCCAGGTCCAACCAAAATGCACCAACAGTCGGACTATTCCCCGCTGCTGAGCGCTGTCCCTGGGGGCCATCTGGTAGAGGGAGGGGAACTGCCCCGAATCCCTCAGGTCGGCGTCAAAGGGGCCGTAAGTGATCTGGATGGAAACAACTCAGCTCAGTAATAGTTTCAAAGTCAGGATTTGGAGATACGAAGAAAACAATGTCAGCAGAGATTGAATTTGATTTCAAAGCAATATTTTTAATCTGCCAAATCCCCCTCAGTGTTATCACTGTTCATTCCACAGTGAGGAAGACATAATAGACCACGTTCCAAGGCATAGAGAAATGGAAATTAACAAACGTGGACTAATAATGAAAGAGGACGAAACGGACACGGAGAGATGATAATAATTTTGGTATTTGTTAAGTGCTTACTATGTGCCCGGCATTGTACTAAGCACTGGGGTGCATACAAGCTAATCGGGTTGGACACAGTTGCTGTCCCACGTGGGGCTCACAGTTTCCATGCCCATTTTATCGATGGGGTAACCGACGGCCAGAGAAGTGACGTGACTTCACCCAACGTCACACTGCAGACAAGCGGCAGAGGTGGGAGTAGAATTCATGCCCTTCAGACTCGCAGGGCAGTGCTCTGTCCGCTTAGATCGGACCCAGTGGAGCTGATTTGCTTCGTTGAACTCTAGTCTGAAGATGGGGGAAAGTGAACTGAGATGCTGACTGCTCATCCTGGGAAGCAGCGTGGCTCAGTGGAAAAGAGCCTGGGCTTCGGAGTCAGAGGTCATGAGTTCGACTCCCGGTTCTGTCACTTGTCAGCTGGGTGACTGTGGGCAAGTCACTTAACTTCTCTGTGCCTCAGTGACCTCATCTGTAAAATGGGGATTAACTGTGAGCCCCACGTGGGACAACCTGATTCCCCTATGTCTACCCCAGCGCTTAGAACAGTGCTCTGCACACAGTAAGCGCTTAACAAATACCAACATTATTATTATTATTATTCAGAAGACGATTCTGTTCGTTTTGACTGAAATACGGAACCTTTCCTCTTCAATTTGTCAGCAGGGCAAATGACGGGACCCGGGGCCGAGCCGGAAAGTTTGGGTTTTACTGCGGATTTCGACCCTGGGGATGGTTCAGTGACAACACTTGACACAATGCTCTTCGCTTAGTACAGTGGTTGGCACATTGTAAGCGTTTAACAATACCACAGTGATTAATATTATTATTTGGGTCCCGCACCCAGCATGGCTCAGTGGAAAGAAAGAGCACGGGCTTTGGAGTCAGAGGTCATGGGTTCTAAACCCGGCTCCGCCGCTTGTCAGCTGCGTGACTTTGGGCAAGTCACTTAACTTCTCTGTGCCTCAGTTACCTCATCTGGAAAATGGGTATAAGACTATGAGTCACACCTGGGACAACCTGATCACCTGGTATCCCTACCCAGTGCATAGAAGAGTGCTTTGCACATAGTAAGCACTTGACAAATACCATCATTATTATTATTATTCACGGGCCCCATTCGGAGCAGTGGAAAATTCAGGCCAGGGCAGAGATCCCAGGGCCTCGGCAGCAGCACCGTCCGGCCTAGACCCTCCCGGAGGAGCCTGCTGACCCCCGAAGGCCATTTCACCTTTGAACCCTCGGGTCCATTCGGATCCCTGAAACTCACCCTCGCGGAAAAAAAAAAAAAACAAGAAAGCCTCCCTTCCCTCTTCTCCACACCCCGACCCGCAGCTCGGGGACCAGACCCCACTTGAAATCTCCTCGTACACAACGGATCAGCACAAGGTTCAGCGGAGCCCTGCCTCTCTTCTCCATCCCCCGGAGGGAAGACTGGGAAACCAAGATTCCAGGACAGTAAACGGATTTCCAGCCTCTCCCTCTTCATTCTGTCCCTGCCCCAGAACCACACCAATATTTCACCCCGCAATAGTCACCAAGGAGAATCTGGAACCAAAGGAGCAAAGGAAAGGCAGGAAGACACATGCTAATGCAAGAAACACATTGATATGGGAGGAGATTTCCAGATGGAGAAGTGACGGGCCAGAAACCACGACTCTGGGAACCTGTAGAAAGTTTCAGAAATTCTAAGAGTGGTTGTCCATAAGCGGGTTTGTGGAAAGAAACTGAGGGATATGCTCTTGGAGGAAGCAGAGATGGAGGTAAAGTGTTTGGTTACCTTCTCCCGCCACAGAGAATCTTTAAGGACACTAATTAGAACAGAGCTGAGGTCTCTTACCTGGGGGATCCTGTGGAATCCGAGGATATTGGTCATGGCCAGGGACAAGGAGGCTTTGACCCCACCGATAACGGCCACCAGCTTGCGCCGCGCTTCGCAGTTGTAATTGGGAACTGTCCGGCCCGCGCCCGAAAGCAGGATTAGAGACTGCTCCACGGCCAGCCTCTCCCGGAATAAATTATCAGAGATGTGGAATCCCAGGGAGATGTTGGGCAGGAGGCTGGGGTCTTTGTTGATCTGCTCCACGGCAAACACCAGGGCCAGGACGTGTTGGTAGTGTTTGTCAGCGCGGCTGCAAGGAGAAGGGGGAAATAGGGGCTTGGACCCTTGGATCCTTACTTAAAAATCACCTCCTCCAAGAGGCGTTCCCAGACTGAGCTCCTCTTCCCCCTCTACTCCCTCTGCCATCCCCCCTTTACCTCTCCGCAGCTAAAGCCTCATTTTCCCCTTTTCCCTCTGCTCCTCCACCTCTCCCTTCCCATCCCCACAGCACTGTACTCGTCCGCTCAACTGTATATATTTTCGTTACCCTATTTATTTTGTTAATGAATTGTACATCGCCTTGATTCTATTTAGTTGCCATTGTTTTTACGAGATGTTCTTCCCCTTGACGCTGTTTAGTGCCATTGTTCTTGTCTGTCCGTCTCCCCCGATTAGACTGTAAGCCCGTCAAACGGCAGGGACTGTCTCTATCTGTTGCCGACTTGTTCATCCCAAGCGCTTAGTACAGTGCTCTGCACATAGTAAGCGCTCAATAAATACTATTGAATGAATGAATGACCCAACCCTCGGTGTAAGAGGGTTTCGGAGTGACGTGAAGACCTGCCCGGTCAGAGGTTAAAACCTGGGGATCGGAAGAATTAGAGAGGATGGGGAAATCAGTGGCTTAGAGGTCTTGGGGGCTGGGGTCTTTGCACATTAAGCAGAAGCATCACCCCATCATTCATTCACTCGATCTCTCCATCAGTCGTATTTATTGAGCGCTTACTGCGTGCAGAGCACTGGACTGAAAGCTTGGAAGAGTACAGTGTAAAAGAGTTTGGGAGGCACGTTGCCTGGACCTAAAGAGTTTACCCTCTAGAGGGGAAGACCGATATTCTTGTAAATCGATCAATCACGGATATGGGCAGGAGTGCGGGAAGAAGAGGTGAATAAAGGGAGCAAATCCAAGAGTCAGAAGAAAGAGGGAGGCTATCGCTGTATCACTAAGCCACAGCCTGGGGGACGGTTGAGAAACGGCCATAATGAGCACCCCTAGAGACGCTGCTGTCTGCTCTCTGGCATTGGAAACCCACCCGTTTCTCGGAGGACAGAGAAAAACCACAGAGAGCCGTTGGACCAGAGAGAACTCTCACACGGCTGCTCAGTAAAAACAGACCATCTCCCAGCCTCTCTATCCATCAGAGAACTGAAATAATTCCCTGCTCGTCCCCTTCCGCCCGTGTAGCCAAACGCAGGAAAAAAGACACTTACACAAATTTTGTATTGAACCAAGAAGGATAGCTGGAAAAGCTTGGTGGAATACCTGAAAATATATTCAGAGAGAAGAGCCCTCCAATCACCAAGTCTCCGTCTTTGTAGTAGCCCCGAGAAAAGTCCCTGAGCAAGGAGCACTGGTTCCCGAACACCGAGAAGGGAGGCGTCAGGAGCCAAATCCACAGCAGCAGTAGGAACAGCATCTGAATCCCTTCTCCCTGCTTTAGAGCTGTAGCCCTGAGCCTTCCCTGAGCTGAGGACGATGCTGAGCCCCAGATCACCTAGGTGCCCCAGTCCCATTCGGAAGGGAAGCTCCCTGCCAGCTGAAACGTCCCCTTAAGGGAGGCGGCACAGACTCAGAAACAGACTCGCCCAGGCAAACAGTCTGAGTCCTAACCAGCCCCAGCTCGGAGCTGTTCAGAGAGCTTTTTATAGGCTCTGGGCTGAGACGGTGTGAAGAGATGTTTTCGGAGGCGCCAGGTTTTCTTGTTAGTGAAGGGGACGCGGGGGGGGGGGGGGGCTTCCCCTTCTGCTCGATTAGAGACCACTCCCCGTCCCCACGGCCAGAACGACTCTAGGGAACGTCCCTGCTGAGGAGTTCTACACCTGTGTCCTCGCTTCTATTTCCAGAGCCATAGGGAATTACCATCTCCCTCCGTCCCCTCCTCCCTCCCCAGAGAGCGTAGAGAAGCAGCGTTTCCTAGGCGATAGAGCACGGGCTTGGAATCAGAAATTCTAGTCCCGGCTCCGCCATTTGTCTGCCGTGTGACCTTGGGGAACTCACTTAGCTCCTCTATGCCTCGGTTACCTCATCTGTAAAATGGGGATTATACTGTGAGTCCTACGAGGGAAGAGGATTGAGACATACTGATGGAACCAGCCAGGAAATCCGGAGCTATGGAATACTGAATTTTTAGTTTGGGGATTGGGCTAAATTCACACAAGTGAAGGTGGGAGAGTCTCATTGCGAGGCTTTTGTGGGCAGTGGCTTGACCATTAATGAAGAGATTATCATTTGGGAAAACAGCTTCAATTAGCTAGGAAAGGGACAGTCCTGGGTGTGAGGGCCATTCCGGGGTCATTCTTCCAAATGCTAATACTCTTCTCTCTCTCTCGTGTGTGTGTGTTTGGGTGGGTGGATGTATATCTGGATGTGGATGTATGCAGTGGAAAGAGCACGGGCTTTGGAGTCAGGGCTCATGAGTTCGAATCCCAGCTCTGCCACTTGTCAGCTGTGTGACTGTGGGCAAGTCGCTTCACTTCTCTGGGCCTCAGTTCCCTTATCTGTAAAATGGGGATTAAGACTGTGAGCCCCACGTGGGACAACCTGATTCCCCTGTGTTTACCCCAGCGCTTAGAACAGTGCTCTGCACATAGTAAGCGCTTAACAAATACCAACATTATTATTATTATTATCTGTCCTATTTTACTGCTCAGGCTTCACACTTTATTTGCAGCGAAACTTGCCCCCCTAGATTGGGGGAAAAAGCTAGGGTGGGGATGACCATCTGCTGCTACGAGTGTGACTCTTGCCGAGCGGGGGTGATCTCCATCCAGACAGGTAATAATAATAATAGTGATATTCATTGTGTAAGCGCTAGGGTGGATACGAGCAAATCGGGTCAAGGAGAGTCTCTGTCCCACTTGGGGTTCAAGGTCTTAATCCCCATTTTACACATAAAATAACTGAGGCACAGAGAAGTTAAGGGACTTGTCCAAGGTCCCACTGCAGAGAAGTGGCAGAGCCTGGATTAGGACCCAGGTCCTCTGACTCCGAGACTCATGCTCTTTCCATTGGGCAAAGCAGTTCCTGGCCAGCCAGCTCCTATTTCTCACCAGGCATCTTTTCTGGGCTTTTCAAACTCTTAGGCTGTAGTTCCCACATCAGGTTCTCCTGCTAGACCTCTGCCTCTTAGGATTGATTTCCTCAAGTTTCCCATAATCAGGATTATTTCTGAGGTATTGTCACCTGTGACTGATAACTTCTATTCTATCAACCAAATCCGGGCCTGAATCCATGGGTTCAAACATTATTCTTTTGGGGGATAAACTCCTTTCGAACAGAGACTGTGTCACCTGTTAGCACCTACGACTGGCCCTGCATGAAGTCCTCCCGCCTCTGCCCCTTGTCAGCTGTGTGACTGTGGGCAAGTCACTTTACTTCTCTGGGCCTCAGTTCCCTCATCTGTAAAATGGGGATGAAGACTGGGAGCCTCGCGTGGGACAACCTCATTACCCTGTATCTACCCCAGCGCTTAGAACAGTGCTCTGCACGTAGTAAGCGCTTAACAAATACCAATATTATTATTAGTATTATTATTATTAAGTGGGTGGTGACGAAATGTCACTACCAGGCTGCAATAGGAAGAAAGCATTCTAGGGGGTATCGTAGCTGCTATTGGAAAATAGATGTAAACTATTGGTTGGATCGCTGAGGGCTCTCATTCATTCAATCGCATTTATTGAGCGCTTACTGTGTGCAGAGCACTGTACTAAGCGATTGGAAAGTACAATTCGTCAACAGAGAGAGACAATCCCTATCTGACGACGGGCTCACAGTCTAGACGACTCTAGTGGCAGGAGCTGAGATGCAATTCTTACTGAAAATGTCTGTTTTTCCTGTGAACCAGGTAGCAGCACAGGAAAAGTATGGGAGATATTTTAAGCACAGGACTTTCCCTTTCTGATACGGCTGAGTGTGGGACGTGCCCCGAAGATGAGTATCCAAATCCACAGAAAGACCGCTGTCTTCCTAAAGTCATCATTTTCCTCTCCTATGGCGAGCCTCTAGGGATTGTGTTGGTTTGTACGGCTCTTTCCTTCTCCCTGATCACACATGGGGATCTTTATGTAACCCCGAGACGCGCCCATCCTCCAAGCCACAACCGCGGCCTCAGCTACATCCCCATCTCATTCCTGCTCTCCTTGCTCTGCTCCCTCATCTTCATTGGCCGCCCCAGCACAGCGTCCTGCCTCCTCTGGCAGACTGCCTTTGGCATCATATTCTCCGTGGCCGTGGCTTCGGTGCTGGCCAAGACCATCATAGTGGTCCTGACCTTCAGGGCCACCAAACCGGGGAGCAGGTTCCGGGGATGGTTGGGCCCCAGAAATATCTAACTTTGTCGTCCTCATCTCCTCCCTGATCCAAGTACCATCTGCGGCGTCTGGCTGGGGACCTCTCCCTCTTTCCCTGACTCCAACACTCGATCTGAGATTGGCCACATCGTCCTTGAGTGAAACGAGGGCTCCGTCTCCGCCTTCTACTGCGTCCTGAGCTACGTGGGCTTTCTGGCCCTGGTCAGCTTCGCTGTGGCTTTTCTGGCCCGGAATCTGCCTGACACGTTCAACGAGGCCAAGTTCATCACGTTCAGCATCCTGCTGTTCTGCAGCACATGAATCGCCTTCCTGCCCTCGTACCTGAGCGTCAAGGGCAAGGCCATGGTGGCCTCCAGCGCTGGGCTCTTGGACTGTATTTTTGGGAGAGTCCCTGTCCCGCATCGGGCTCGCAGTCTTAATCTCCATTTTACAGATGAAAAACAGCAAAATGACCAATATGATGAACAAGTAGAATTATCAAAGGGTCCAGGAGTTTAATAATAATAATAATGATGATAATGTTTGTGTTTGTTAAGCGCTTTCTATGTGCAGAGCACTGTTTTAAGCGCTGGGGTAGATACAGGGTAATCAGATTGCCCCACGTGAGGCTCACAGTCTTCATCCCCATTTTACAGATGAGGTAACTGAAACCCAGAGAAGTGAAGTGACTTGCCCACAGTCACACAGCTGACAAGTGGCAGAGTCGGGATTCGAATCCACGACCTCTGACTCCCAGGCCCGTACTCTTTCCACTGAGCCACGTTGCTTCACGACTTTACCTCGTAAAACTACTAAATGCCGGACATTTCTAACAATCATAATCACAACAACCATCATAACTGCTGCATTTGTTTAGTGCTCAACGTGGGACAAGCACCATACTGAGCTCTCGGGTAGAGATGAGATAATCAGGTTGGACCCAGTAGGAGGGAGAACATTTTACAGACGAGGAAACCGAGGCACAGAGAAGTAAAGTGACTTGCCTAAGGTGTTGCAGCAGGCAAGAGGCAGGGCGTTGGAATTAGAACTCGGGCCTCTGATTCCCAGGCCTGTGCTCCTTCCACTAGACCACACTACCTTCTTTCCCTTTCAAAGTGTGTGCCGCCCTCCCAAACCACATTCCTCCCAGCTATTTCTCCTTGTCACTAGCTCATGTCAGATTTGCCACCTTGTTGGATTCCTTCCCCGTTATGCTCAGGCTTAGTGTCACACTTAAGCACCTTAAAGCTTTTGTGGAACATTGTGTGTATGTCTAAGCCAAGTAGAACCTTGAGCAAATTGAATTTACCCAGCCTGCTTTAACCAAAATGCAGTTGATTATTCCCTTCTCCCCGCTCATTATTTTGATCCAGTGACCTCTTTAGGGTCGTTTTTCTCTATGTCCATTCCCTGCTTCCCTTCCCTATTCTAAAGGAAAGCAGGTTTAGATGTAAAGTAGGAATCCCTTGTTCTATACTTTGCAATGTTAAACAAAGATCATTCATTCTGAATCAATCCCCACAGTTACAGGGAAGGCAGGATGTGGAGCCTGTTTTGTTTCCCATTCTCTCATTAAAGCAACAGTCGGGGAAAGAAACAGAGACGCACACACACACACACACACACACTGGTTAAAGTGGCGTGATTATAGTCGAGATCTCCCTACTCAGGCAATAGAAATAAAATAGATATTGTGCGTAAACACAGGGTGAAATAGTTCTAAAAAGCATTAAAAACCTGAGACCGACCTCAAGATCCAAACTTTCCCATTTCTCACTGAAAGACCAAAATTCCATTCCATATAAAACAGGGTTTTCTGAGAACGCAACGAATGAGGTATCATGTCACTGAAACAATATCACATTTTTTTAAAAAAAAAAAAGCTTTGGAAGAACCCAATTTCAGGGCCAGACAAATGAAGTGCCTTTCCCGAGGTTACACAGCAAACAAGTGGTAGAGCAGGGATTTAAAACCCAGGTCTTCTGATTCCCAGATCCTTGCTCTATCACTGTTCTAAGCGCTGGGGTAGATACAAAGTAATAAGGTTCTCCCACGTGGGGCTCACAGTTTGAATGTCCATAACGCAGATGAGGTAACTGAGGCACAGAGAAATTAATTGGCTTGCCCTAGGTCACACAGCAGACAAGTGGCAGAGCGGGATTAGAACCCAGGACCTCTGACTCCCAAATTCGTGCTCTTTTACTAAGCCACGCTGCTTCTCTAAATTAACCCTCCCCTTCCCACCGGAGACCTGAAATCACCCTTGGGGAAGGGTCTGCCCAGAGGAAAAGACCCCAGGCCCCGACTCCTTCTTCCCCAGCCTGGGCACCCGAAGCCTGGAACTGCACCGGGCGAGGAGACAGAGGACACCCTCATTTCCCCTCTCCCCACATCCGTGCACCGGGAATTTGGGGACTGCACGAGAAAGGACTCGCCAGTCCTTCCACCATCCCTACCCTTAGTCCACCGGGATCCAGACACCCTTCCAGGAGCAGGACAGCGAATCACCGAGGCGATAACACCGTTTTATCAATCCCCCCATTAACAACTAACGACTTGATAACGCCCACCCATTCACTCCGGACAATTGCTCTAATGACTTCTGATCTCAGTATCAGGATTTGTGGATTCCCCTACCTGGGAGCTGCTAAATCGCCATGTACTGGCTCTGCAGATCAACTGCTGTATTTTATTCATTCAGTCGTATTATTGAGAGTTTACCCTGTGTAGAACACTATACTATCCCGGCTCTACCACTTATCAGCTGTGTGACTGTGAGCAAGTCACTTCACTTCTCTGTGCCTCAGTTTTACCTCATCTGTAAAATGGGGATTAAGATTGTGACCTCACGTGGGACAACCTGATGACCCTGTATCTATCCCAGCGCTTAGAACTGTGCTGTGCACATAGTAAGCGCTTAACAAATGCCAACATTATTATATTACTAAGCCTTGGGAGAATACTCTGAAGCAGCGTGGCTCAGTGGAAAGGGATTGGGAGCCAGAGGTCGTGGGTTCTAAACCCGCCCGCCACTTGTCAGCTATGTGGCTTGGAGCAAGTAACTTCACTTCTCTGTGCCTCAGTTACGTCATCTGTAAAATGGGCATTAATAATAATGATGACATTTGTTAAGTGCTATGCCAAGAACTCTTCTTAAGCGCTGGGGGGGGGGGGGGAAGGGGACGGGGTTTATAAGGTGATCAGTTGTCCCACGTGGGCTCACAGTCTTCATCGCCATTTAACAGATGAGGTAACTGACGCACAGAGAAGTGAAGTGCTTTGCCCAGGTCACACTGCCAGACAAGCGGCAGAGGGTGGGAGTAGAATCCATGCCCTTCAGACTCGCAGGGCAGGGCTCTATCCGCTTAGATCGGATCCAGTGGAGCAGATTTGCTTCGTTGAGCTCTAGTCTGAAAATCGGGGAAAATGAACTGAGAAACTGACTGCTCATCCTACACATGCAGGAGAGGATAACAGTTCGTTTTGACTAAAATACGGAACCTTTCCTCTTCAATCTGCCAGCAGGGCAAAGACGGGACCCGAGACCGAGCCAGAAAGGTTGGGTTTTACTGAGGATTTCGACCCTGGGGATGGTTCAGTGACAGCACTTGGTACAGTGTTCATACGCCTTAGTACACTGGTTGGCACATTGTAAGCGTTTAACAATACCACAGTGATTAATATTATTATTCCGGGTCCCGCACCCAGCATGGCTCAGCTGGAAAGAAAGAGCACGGGCTTTGGAGTCAGAGGTCAATGGGTTCTAAACCCGGCTCCACCGCTTGTCAGCTGCGTGACTTTGGGCAAGTCACTTAACTTCTCTGTGCCTCAGTTACCTCATCTGGAAAATGGGGATTAAGACTATGAGTCCCACCTAGGACAACCTGATCACCTGGTATCCCCACCCAGTGCTTAGAAAGAGTGCTTTGCACATAGTGAGCACTTAACAAAATACCATCATTATTATTATTAATATGCACGGGCCCCAGTTGGAGCAGTGGCAAATTCAGGCCAGGGTGGAGATCCCAGGCCTCGGCAGCCGCACCGTCCGGCCTAGACCCTCCCGGAGGAGCCTGCTGACCCCCGAAGGCCATTTCACCTTTGAACCCTCGGGTCCACCGGATCCCTGACACTCACCCTCGCGGAAAAAAAAAAACAAAACAAGAAAGGCTCCGTTCCCTCTTCTCCACACCCCGACCCGCAGCTCGGGGACCAGACCCCACTTGCAATCTCCTCGTGCACAACGGATCGGCACAAGGTTCAGCGGAGCCCTGTCCTCTTCTCCATCCCCCCGGAGGGAAGACTGGGAAACCAGGAATCCAGCACAGTAAACAGATTTCCAGCCTCTCCCTCTTCAATCTGTCCCTGCCCCAGAACCACACCAATATTTCACCCCGCAATAGTCACCAAGGAGAATCTGGAAGCAAAGAGCAAAGGAAAGGCAGAAAGACACACGCTAATGCTAGAAACACATTGATGTGGGAGGAGATTTTCCAGATGAAGAAATGGCGGGCCAGAAACCACCGACTGTCTGGGAACCTGTAGAAATTCATAATCCCCGAGTGACTGCTCACGACGGGGGTTTGTGGAAAGAAATTGAGGGATATGGTCTTGGAGCGAAGCTAGAGACGGAGGCTGTTTGGTCACCTTCTCCGCCACAGAGAGTCTTTAGGGACACTAATTAGAAACTGAGATGAGGTCTCTTTACCTGGGGGAGCGTTGTGGAACCGAGGATATCTGGTCATGGCCAGGGAACAAGGAGCTTTGACCCCACCGCATAACGGCCACCAGCTGCGCCGGGCTGTCGCAGTTGTAATTGGGAACGTGTCCGGCCCGCGCCCGAAAGCAGGATTGAGGACTGCCTCCAACGGCCAGCCTTCGCGGAATAAATTATCAGAGATTGTGGAATCCCAGGGAGATGTTTGGGGCAGGAGGCTGGAGGGTCTTTGTTGATCTGCTCCACGGCAAACACCAGGGCCAGGATGTGGTGGTAGTGTTTGCCAGCGTGGCTGCAAGGAGAAGGGGGAAATAGGGACTTGGACCCAACCCTCGGTGTAAGAGGGTTTCGGGGTGACGTGAAGACCTGCCCGGTCAGAGGCTAAAACCTGGGGATCGGAAGAATTAGAGAGGATGGGGAAATCAGTGGCTTAGAGGTCTTGGGGGCTGGGGTCTTTGCACATTAAGCAGAAGCATCACCCCATCATTCATTCACTCGATCTCTCCATCAATCGCATTTATTGAGCGCTTACTGCGTGCAGAGCACTGGACTAAAAGCTTGGAAGAGTACAGTGTAACAGAGTTTGGGAGGCACGTTCCCTGGACCTAAAGAGTTTACCGTCTAGAGGGGGAGACCGATATTCTTGTAAATCGATCAATCACGGATATGGACAGGCGTGCTTTGGGGCTGGGAAGGAGGGTGAATAAAGAGAGCAAATCCTAGGGCGAGGAGAAAGAGGGAGGCTATCTCTGTATCACTAAGCCACACTGGGGGACGGTTGAGAAACGGCCATATGAGCCCTCTAGAGATGCTGCTGTCTGCTCTCTGCATTGGAAACCCACCCGTTCTTGAGGACAGAGAAAAACCACAGAGACATGGGATAGAGAGAGCTCTCACACGGCTACTCAGTAAAAAAACCATCCCCCAGCCTCTCTATCCATCTGAGAACAGAAACAATTCCCTGCTCATCCCCTTCTGCCCATGTAGCCAAACGCAGAAAAAATGGCACTTACACAAATTTTGTATTGAACCAAGAAGGATAACTGGAAAAGCTTGGTGGAAAACCTGTAAATACATTCAGAGAGAAGAGGCCTCCAATCACCAAGTCCCCGTCTTTGTAGTAGCCCCGAGAAAAGTCCCTGAGCAAGGAGCATTGGTTCCCGGACACGAGACGGGAGCGTCAGGAGCCAAATCCACAGCAGCAGTAGGAACAGCATCCGAACCCTTCTCCCTGCCTTAGAGCTGTAGCCCTGAGCTTCCCTGAGCTGAGGACGATGCTGAGCCCCAGATCACCTAGGTGCCCCAGTCCCATTCGGAAGGGAAGCTCCCTGCCAGCTGAAAACGTCCCTTAAGTAGAGGCGGCAGAGACTTAGAAACAGACCTCGCCCAGACAAACAGTCTGAGTCCTAAGCCAGCCCAGCTCGAGCTGTTCAGAAAGCTTTTTATAGGCTCTGGGCTGAGTCGTGAAGAGATGCTTTCTCAGGCGCCAGGTTTTCTTGTTAGTGAAGGGACACGGGCGGGGGGGGGGTCGCCCTCCTCCCTTTCTGCTCGAATAGAGACCACTCCTGATCCCCACGGCCAGAACGACTCTAGGGAACGTCCCTGCTGAGGAGGTCTACACCTGTGTCCTTGCTTCTACTTCCAGAGCATAGGGAATAAACCAGCTCCCTCCATCCCTCCTCCCTCCCCAGAGAGCGTAGAGAAGCAGCGTTTCCTAGGCGATAGAGCACGGGCTTGGAATCAGAAAGCCTGGGTTCTAGTCCCGGCTCTGCCACTTGTCTGCCATGTGACCTTGGGGAACTCACTTAGCTCCTCTATGCCTCGGTTACCTTATCCGCAAAATGGGATTAAATCTGTGAGTCCTACGTGGGAAGGGATTGAGACATACTGATGGAACCAGCCAGAAATCCGGCGCTATGGTATACTGAATTTTAGTTTGGGAATTGGGCTAAATTCATACAGTTGAAGGTGGGAGAGTCCCAATGCGAGGTTTTTGTGGGCAATGGCTTGACCATTAATGAAAAGGTTATTGTTTGGGAAAACAGCTTCAACTAGCTAAGAAAGGGACAGTTCTGGTGTGAGGGCCATTCCGGGCCATTCCTCCAAATGCTAATACTCTTCTCTCTCGTGTGTGTGTTTTTGGGTGGGTGGATGTAATCTTCCTTATCGTTAATGCCAAGCCTTGCCCCAATAGATGAGGAAAAAAGCTGGGTGGCGATGACCATCTGCTGCTACGATTGGGACTCTTTTCAAGATGGGAAGATCTCCAACCAGACAGATAATAATAATAATAATAATCGTGATGCTTACTGTGTAAGCGCTAGGCGAGATACAAGCAAATCGGGTCTAACAGAGTCTCTGTCCCACTTGGAGCTCATGATCTTAATCCCCATTTTATACATTAGGTAACTGAGGCACAGAGAAGTTAAGAGACTTATCCGAGGTCACACAGCAGAGAAGTGGCAAAACCTGGATTAGAACCCAGGTCCTCTGACTCCGAGGCTCCTGCTCTTTCCATTGGGCAACGCAATTCCTGGCTAACTGGCTCCTATCTCTCATCAGGCATCTTTTCGGGACTTTTCAAACTCTTAGACTGTAGTTCCCTACAGCAGGTTCTCCTGCTAGACCTCTGTCTCTTAGGCTTGATTTCCTCAAGTTTCCCATAGTCAGGATTATTTCTGAGGTATTGTCACCTGTGACTGATAACTTCCATTCTATCAACCAAATCCACTCTATCACCCAAACCAACATGTTTGGGTTCAAACATAACTCTTTTGGAGGGCAAACTCCTTTTGAAACAGAGACTGTGTCACCTATAGCATCTACTACAGGCCCTGTATGAAGTGGCTGTGAGAAATGCCACTACAGGCTGAAATAGGAAGAAGCATTCTAGGGGATAGCGTAGCTGCGTTGGAAAATAGATGTAACGCTCGGTTCGATCGTTAAGGGCTCTATTCATCAATCCGCATCTCATTGAGCGCTTACTGTGTGCAGAGCACTGTACTAAGCGATCGGAAAGTACAATATCGGCAACAGAGAGAGAGATCCCTACCCAACGGCAGGCTCACAGTCTAGACGACGTCGAGTTGCAAGAGCTGAGATCCAATTCCTATGAAATATGTCTGTTTTTCCTGTGAACCAGGAAGCGCACAGAAAAAAGTATGGGAGATATTCAAGTCTAGGACCTTTCCCTTCTGCCGTGGCTGAGCTGTGTGACGTGCCACGAAGATGAGTATCCAAATCCACAAGAAGACCGCTGTCTTCCTAAAGTCATCATTTTACTCTCCTATGGCGAGCCTCTGGGGATTGCCGCTGGTTTGTCCGGCTCTTTCCTTCACCCTGATCACAGCTCTTTCCTTCTCCCTGATCACACATGGGGATCTTTATCAAACCCCGAGACACGCTCATCGTCCGAGCCACCAACCGCGGCCTCAGCTACATCCTCATCTCATTCCTGCTCTCCTTCCTCTGCTCCTCATCTTCATCGGCCGCCCCAACACGGCGTCCTGCCTCTACCGGCAGACTGTCTTTGTCATCATATTCTCCGTGGCCGTTGCTTGGGTGCTGGCCAAGACCATCATAGTGGTTCTGGCCTTCAGGGCCACCAAGCCGGGAGCAGGTTCCGAGAATGGATGGGTACCCGAATATCTAACTTTGTCATCCTCATCTCCTCCTTGAACCAAGGGACCATCTGCGGAGTCTGGCTGTGGACCTCTCCCCCTATCCCTGACTTCAACACGCAGGCTGAATTTGCCACATCGTTCTTGAGTGCAACGAGGGCTCCGTCATCGCCTTCTACTGCGTCCTGGCTACCTGGCCTTCCTGGCCCTGGTCAGCTTCACGGTGGCCATTCTGGCCTGGAATCTGCCCGACACGTTCAGCGAGGCCAGGTTCATCACCTTCAGCATGCTGAAGTCTGCAGCGCCTGGATCTCCTTCCTGCCCACCTACCTGAGCACCAAGGGCAGAAGGCCATAGTGGCCGTGGAGATCTTCTCCATCGTGGCTCGAACGCTGGACTCCTGGGCTGTATCTTTGGGCCCAAGGTCTGTGTGATCTTGATGCCGGACAGGAACAACCGGGGACCAGTTACTGAGGGAAACTCCAATTCCAACATCACAATCCTCTTGACTTTGGTCCCAAACACGTAGATGCCATCTGCCCTATTCTTTTCCTAACACACTTCAGAAATCATTCCATCCTAGGAGAAGACAAAGTACAGTTAATTTATCTGTACCCACAAAGAAGGCAGGACTTGCATTGAGAGAATGTATTCCACCACCCGATCTTCACAGTCCATTTCTGGTTTGCAGTCGTATTGAGGATAGATGGGGGCGTTTTAACTGGCCCTATCAGGGGAGGTGAGTGGCTTCAAGTGGGAAAAAGTCAACGGCATCAAGAGAAGCAGTACTGCCTAATACAGACCTGGGAGTTAAAAGGACCTGGATCCTAATCCCGTGTTTACCATTTGTTTGCTGTTAACTTCTCTGTGTCTTATTTATCTCGTTTGTAAAAGGAGAGTTTAGACTGTGAGCCCCATGGACTATGCCCAACCTGATTAACTGTTGCTTGCTTGGCGATCGATGCTGAAAGCAAAATATAATATGATAGCAACAACGACAACAAAACAATGATGGAATTGGTAAATCAAGATAATGAATAAACTGTTTGAAAACAATTGATGTTCCCTCTCTTCTCTTCCACTAATCTGGCATTACTAGCTGTATCTGCAGAATCAGAACAGAGAGAGAAGCAAGATCGTAGACCCTATCTCTATCCTGCTAGGCGACCTGGTCTGCCTCTCACATCTTCCCTCCTGGGGGTGCCCGGTTGGACTCCTGGCCCTTATACACTGAGCCCCTGTTACTGGAAAACAAAATGAGCCCAGTCCTTTTGCGGGGTTAGAAAGTGGGTGTGGGTGTTACTGTAGCCTAAATTCTCCCTACCTACTGTTCTCCAAACACATCAAGTCAGAGTCTGTCTTGGAGAGAGAAGTCTTCTAATGGTCTAGATCAAGCACCCTGTTAAGGAAAAGAACTATTTAAGGGAGTGGAAGATTCTTGTTTGCCCGTTGGTTCAAATTTCAACCCCACACCAACAAACACATTCTCACGTTGGGAGCCCCATTCTCCTGTCCTTAATAATGTTTCTGCCTTCTCTGACAATGTCCGTGCACTGTGTTAGACTTCGGCAAATTGTGGCAGAAGGGGAAAGTGAGGCAGTTTAAGTTTGTCATTCATTCAATCGTATTGATTGAGCGCTTACTGTGTGCAGAGCACTATACTAAGCGCAAGGAATGTACAATTCGGCAACGGATAGAGACAATCACCGCCCAACAACGCACTCCCAGTCTAAAAGGGGGAGACAGACAACAAAACAAAACGAGTATTCAGGCATCAATACCATCAAGATAAATAAAATCATAGATATATACACATCGTTAATAAAATAAATACAGTAATAAATGAGATATACAAATATACACAAGTGCTGTGGGGTGGGGAAAGGGGTAGAGCAGAGGGAGGGAGCAGGGGGAATGGGGAGGGGAGAGGGGCAGAGGGAAAGGGAGGGCTCAGTTTGGGACACTGTGGGATCTTTGAATTCCTTTGCTAGGTCCCATTGGGAATTTTGGACCCTTCAGATATTCCCCCAGACAGGTGTCTAACAGATCTGCAAGGGATGGCTGTGTTTATTTTCCTTCTTTCCTCACTCTGTCTCTTCCTTGAGTCCTTCCAGCCATAAATGGAGAATGGTTCAGTGAAAACACGAGGATTCGCCCAACTATAGTTCGGGGACAATGATAGAGGTCCAGAAAGTCACCATGGAAGTTGGGGGAAAAGTCATTTTACTTCTTTTACAACAACAACAATAAATGACAATGAAAAAGAATTAAAGACAAAACGATAATTCATTCATTCATTCAATAGTATTTATTGAGGCTTACTATGTGTTAGAGCACTGTACAAAGCGCTTGGAAGGAACAAGTCGGCAACAGATAGAGACAGTCCTGCCGTTTGACGGGCTTACAGTCTAATCGGGGGGAGGACAGGCAGACAAGAACAATGGCAATAAATACGAGTCATACGTGAAGAACATCTTCGTAAAAACAATGGCAACTAAATAGAATCAGGGTGATGCAATCTCATTTAACAAAAATAAACAGGGTGGTGAAGATATATACAGTCGAGCGGACGAGTACAGTGCTGAGGGGGTGGGATGGGAAGGGGAGGGGCAGTCGGAAAGGGGAGAGAGGGTTTGGCTACCGAGAGGTGAAGGGGGTAGAGGGAGCAGAGGGAAAAAGGGGGGAGCTCAGTCTGGGAAGGCTTTCTTGGAGCTATAATACATATTAAAATTCACGTTATTTTAGTTATCATAGGCAGTCACATCCTGTGAGCTAATTAGGAAATTTAGTCTTTGCCATACAAGCACGTAACAAATATAATGATAAGAGTAACACTTAACAAATTATAATGGTAGTAATAGCGAACATGATATGAAAAGTAGATAATAATGATAATGATAGTAATAATGATAATGTTGGTGTTTGTTAAGCGCTTAATGCTGATTGCCAAACGCCGTTTTTAGCGCTGGGGTAGATACAAGGTAATCAGGTTGTCCCACATGGGGCTCACCGTCTTCATCCCCATTTTACAGATGAGGTAACTGAGGCACAGGGAAGTTAAATGACTTACCCAAGGTCACACAGCTGACAAGCGATGGAGCCGGGATTAGGACCTCTGACTCCCAAGCTCCTGTTCTTTCCACTAAGCCACGCTGAGGTGTCAGGGTTTGGTAATATCCATTTAGGGATGACCGGTAGAGTGGAAGTTGAACGGGATCCCGGGGCACGAACCGTATTTCCAGAGGCTCTTACTACTCTGACAGGGTCACAAGGCTGGGTGTTGGCTGGGAGTCAGAAGCAGCATGGCCAAGTGGAGAGAGCACGGACCTGGAGCCCTAGGACATGGGTCCTAACACCGGGTCTGCCCCATGTCTGCTGTGTGACTTTGCGTAAGTCTCTTTACTTCTCTGTGCCTCAGTTACCTCAGCTGTAAAATGGGGATCAAGACCGTGAGCCCCTTGTGGAACCAGGACTGTGACCAACTCATCTACCTTGCTTAGAAGTAGCGTGGCTTAGTGGAAAGAGCACGGGTTTGGGAGTCAGAGAACGTGGGTTCCAATCCCGAATCTACCACTTGTCTGCTATGTGACCTTGGGTAAGTCACTTAACTCGTCTGTGCCTCAGTTACCTCATCTGTAAAATGGGGATAAAAAGTGTGAGCCCCACGTGGGACAACCTGATTACCCTCTTATCTACCAGCAGCGCTTAGAACAGTGCTTGGCACATAGTAAGCGCTTAACAAATACCATTATTATTATTATCATTATTATTATCATTATTATTATTAGAACAGTGTTTGGAACGGGGCCTACTCTCGGGGTTACGACGGGGACGGCGACCCGGTGACTGCGGGACTCTCAGCTCTGAATGCCTTTGAGGGAAATCTAAAAAACGGTGACGGACATCCTTTTTGGATGAATCCAAACTTTGTGAGTGATTTTGCCTGTTTGGGGTTATAATGTCTGTGAGATGTGTTGCGCCGACAGGGATGAACAAAGAATTGCTTCTCTTCTCCAAGAAACAGAGGGTCTGGGGCAGGTGCTGGTGCTGTTTTCACCGAGCAACTTTGCCCAGGGATCTCACGGGTTCTCATTTATCTACTTGCTAATTTTCTTTCTTTTCTTTGTGATTCTGATGTTTTTCTAATGCCGGAGGGCAGACAGGAGCTTCCTGTCGGGTCCTTACGACTGCAGACCCGGGCATTTACAGTGGCCTGGGCCGACCTCCAAATCGCTCTTCCATGGGACATCATGGGGCGTTTAAATGATGGTATTTTCGAAACGGTCGCCGTAAGACCCCGTGACTACATGTGTAGCTATACAGGGGGCGTTGCCCTGTAAATTGGGGGAACTGAGGCAGCATGAGAGCGAAGCATGTCCCAGGAATTCCTTTCGATCCCGCGCCGCCTCAGCCTCCTCTCCCTGCTCACTTTCCCCCACGTGGACAGGGATGAACACAAATACATGCTAATCACCTCACCTTACCACCTGCAAGGATGCAACTTTTAACCCCAGAGGAATCTTGAAGATTCACTGGTCGGAAGAAATCATTAACCTGATAATGAATAGATAGGGGAGAGGCGAAATGGATTTTAAAGTGGTGATGAGGTGACAGTTGCAACTGCCTATTTGCCAGGAGAGGGAACAGATTTACAGAGCGTGAGCCCTGACTAAATTTTGGTGGCAGGTAAATGAGTTGAGTCTGTTTCCTTATTGCTGTGGAGTCGATTTTGAATTTTGTCCGAAGAGTGAAGCAAGCGGGCTCACTGCATCCTGGTCTCTGGGACAACTGTCAGGAACATTTCGTGCTGGCATTGGGTTTCCTCAATAACTGTTCTCGGGTGTTCCTGTCCGGCCTCAGCAAGATCACATAGACCTTGGGCCCAAAGATACAAAGCCAGGAGTCCAGCGCTGGAGGCCAAGATGGAGAAGATCTCCACGGCCACCATGGCCTTGCCCTTGGTGCTCAGGTAGGTGGGCAGGAAGGAGATCCAGACGCTGCAGAACACCAGCATGCTGAACGTGATGAACTTGGCCTCGTTGAACGTGTCGGGAAGATTCCGGGCCAGAAAGGCCACCGTGAAGCTGACCAGGGCCAGGAAGCCCAGGTAGCCCAGGACGCAGTAGAAGGCGGTGACGGAACCCTCGTTGCACTCAAGAACGATGTGGCCAAATTCAGCCTGTGCGTTGGAGTCAGGAAAGGGGGAACGGTCCCCAGCCAGATCCCACAGATGGTCACTTGGATCAGGGGCAGGCCGAGGACAACACAGTTAGACATTCGGGGCCCATCCATCCCCGGGACCTGCTCCCCGGCTTTGTGCCCGGAAGGCCAGGACCACTGTGATGGTCTTGGCCAGCACCGAAGCCACGGCCACGGAGAATATGATGCCAAAGGCAGTCTGTCGCAGCAGGCAGGACGCTGTGCTGGGACGACCGATGAAGACGAGGGAGCAGAGGAAGGAGAGCATGAGGGAGACGAGGAGGATGTAGCTAAGACCACGGTTATTGGCTCTGACGATGGGTGTTTCCCGGTGCTTAATAAAGATCCCCAGGGTCAAGGCTGAGATCAAGAAGAAGCAAAGAGCCGAACAAGCCAGCACAAACCCCAGGAGGCTCGTCATAGGAGAGGAAAGTATGACTTTAGGAAGGCAGCGGTCTTTCTGTGGATTGGATACTCATCTTCAGGGCACTTCACACACTCAGCTGCATCTGAAAGGGATAATGTTTTCTGTCGATATCGCCCAGTTATGCCCCAGGCTTTCACTAAGCTAGACTGTGAGCTCTCTATGGGTAGGGATTGTCTCTCTTTATTGCTGTATTGTAGTTCTTCAAACGCTTAGACAGGTAAAAGCTCAGTAAATACGATTGAAGGACTGGACCTGACCAAGCCCCCTGCTCGTAGCCAAGGACGACAGTCTCCATGTCGTAATTGCCTCAATCTCCCCTAATTGCTCACTGTTTACAATTTCAAGCCGTGAATAAGACGAGAGAATGGAGAGTTTGATACAGGTCGGGCCCGAAGGGGGGGGTTAATAACCCCAGAAAGATAGAGAATAACCCCAAAAAGATAGAGTTCAGTGTGTTTCTGGTGTATGGAGGGAAATATCAGAGCCACTGACCTCGTTAGGCCACTGCTATGGTGGGCGACTCTCCTGCAGCCCCTTACCTGTCCGGTTGGAGATCTTCGCCCTCTGGGCATGGGGCACAATCGTAGCAGCAGACCGCCCGTGCCCCTCCCTAGTTGCTTTTCTGTATCCAGGGAGGCAGCTTTTGCTGCACACAGAGCGGGGGTCTGAGCATCCCGGCGGGGAAGGAACAACACAGAGAAAGAGAATGATTTAGAGAGAGAGGAGAGAGAGGATGAGCGTGAGGGGACGCAGATTTCGGAGCACTGAGAAATGGCGAGAATGTGCTTGGCCCTTTGGGTACTACTTGGGGCATCTTCTTTACTGAGAATTGTGTGGGCAACGACCCTAAGCATTCAACCCTGCATGTCTGTTTTTAATGCCTTGTGCTTTTTCTTTCGAAAGATTGAAAACCACTGGATCAGCTTTCACATCACTTCATCAACCACGGAATATATAAACAAAGAAATGCTAATGTTCGGAATCCCTAGTTCATTTGCCATAACCTCCTCATCTCCAATCCAGCTCACCCAGAGCTGCCCAGCCTGAGTTCTCATATTTAGGGACTACAGAAATGCAAATATGGGAGTTGAGGAAATCTGGGGACGGTCCCTACCGGGGTTGTCCTCCTCCAGGTGCCCCCCATCTAGTTTGAAGACATTTTGCAGACTCTCAATCAACATCTGTCAGAGGAGACTCAATTCAGAGAAGCAGAGACCGTTTAGGGTGTGCTGTGGGTTCTTATTTGAGGGATGATGATATAGGGAGTCATTTCTGTCAATCCTTTCCCTTAAAATGATTGAACTGAGAGTCTGTTTCACCAATCCTCCTCAATGGGGGAAGGTGAGACAGGGAAAAACACATGAGGTAGGACGTATTTATGTAGGGGCGAGGGATAATACTAATGATGATGATATTTGTTAATAGTTTTCTATGTGCCAAGCACTGTTCTAAGAGCTGGGGTTAGATACAAGTAAATCGGGTGGACCACAGTCCCTGTCCCACAAAGGAAGACTAGAAACAGAGAGGCAGCTTGACCTGGAGGAAAGAATCTGGATTGTATCCTCACCCTGTGAGGACTGGAAGAAAGACATTGTTGGGGCCAAGGGGTTGGAACTAACCTATACCTTGGAATGCTAACGATTCCCTGTCCCTTAGCCACCCCTAAAAGAGATGGGAGTTGGTTTGCCAACATCACCGCACAACAGTAGGTTTGGGATTATCCATCAAGTAATCACACGCAAATCAGAGGAAAAGGGAAGGGTACTTGTCCCGCGAAATGAAGGCACCCTGACCCTTCCTGGAAAACCTGGAAATGGCCGTTGGCTGGTCAATCTGAGAGAGGCCTCCACCCCGAAATGCCAAGTTCCTTACCTCTTCGAATCTCTATTCCACTCGATAGCCTTTTCATTAATGGTGAAGTCGCTCCCCAAAGGAGCCCGGGCGTTAAATTCTCCCACCTTAATCTTCTCGCAGATATAGTATCCAGTTCTGCGAAAGTTTTAGAATGTCAAAGCTCAGGACGGCCTGGTTGTTTCCGCCAAAATGCCGCTCGTCCCCAGTGCTGGTGTTGAACCAGTGCGACTCAGGAAGGAGTGGAGCTGTCAGGGGGAGAAATGCCGATCATGGAGTGGGAATGGGCAGATCCTGCCCTGTGGGGTACTATTGAGGTCTCCCTCTTCACCAGGGCCGGAGCTAACTTCACCCATCTCCCCCCTCTCCCCTACCATGGAAGTTTAGAAAGAGAGGAGCCCCTCTCTGACCCACCGGATTTCCTTTCCCATCTCCTTAGAGTTTAATTTAGTGGCATTTGTTAAGCGTTTACTATGTGACAAGCTCTATACCAAGAGCTGGAGTAGACGTGAGGTAATCAGGCTCACAAAGGGCTCACAGTCTTATTTCCCATTTTTCAGTTGAGGTAACTGCTGCCCGACGTCACGTAGCAGACAAGTGGTGGAGCTGAAATTAGAACCCAAGTCCTCTGTCTCTCATGTCCATGTTCTTTGAACTAGGTCACGCTGCTTCTCTTAGTTGTTCCCTATTTAATAGCTTAATCATTCAGTGGCATAGATTGAGCACTTACTCCATGCTGAGCACTGCCCTAAGGATTTGGGAAAGCAGTATACCATAGAGTATGTCGACACGATCCCGGACCAAGAGGACCTTAAAGTCTAGAGGGCTAGCTAGTAGAGACAGTAGCCTGAGCCACCGGGAAAGGGTATGGTCCGACTTGGAGCGCCGAAGTGCCGAGGTGACACACGAAGCCAAGGGATTTCTGAGAATGAAAGTCTAAACAGCATGAACATTTGCAAATCTTCAAAGGATTGGAAAGCAGCGTGGCTCCGTGGAAAGAGCCCGGGCTTGGGAGTCAGAGGTCATGGCTTCGAATCACGGCCCTGCCACTTGTCAGCTGTGTGACTGTGGGCAAGTCACTTCACTTCTCTGTGCCTCAGTTGCCTCATCTGTAAAATGGAGATGAAGACTGGGAGCCTCACTTGCGAGATCCCGATTACCCTGGATCTACCCCATCGCTTAGAACAGTGCTCTGCACATAGTAAGCGCTTAACAAATACCAACAGTATCATTATTATTATTATTACTATTATCCTCAGTTCTCGCACCGCCGTTCTGGTTCTACCAACCCCTGCATTTCTGGACGGGCTCACAAGGATGAGAAGGCACAGAGCTTCCAGCGAGGGAATCTGATGTTTTTCCCCAGAGGACTGTGGGAGAAACCTACCTGCCATGGCAGAAGTCTCACGGTGTCTCCTGTCTCGGCCATTTCCATTTCTGACCTCAATAAGAACATTGCGTGGAGCACACGGGCCACTGCGTACACAGCACCGTACACGGTGTAACTCACGCCTGACAGCTGCAAATCTGCAAATATTTCAGGAATATCTTGACTGCTCTCATTTCCTTGGCAGACATTCACCTCTTCTGGTTCAAAGCTTCCAACAGGATATTGACAATGTAGATAAGCCTTCCAGAAATTCTTGAGATAAATGTCATCGGGGTATTTCAAAGGGTGAACCGTCTGGAGAAAATCCTGGAATTTAGGAATCTCACTGGTGTGGGTGGAAAATGACAAGGAGCCGCAGAAGGCAACATTTTGCCGTTCATAATCAATCCTGACGGAGACGTCCCAGTGAGCTGTGGTGATCCAAATCTTCCCAGATTCATCAACCATACTGAGAGTCCATTTAAACAAGAGGAGTGAGTCTATGTCTCCATAGATAATGGCCACGTTGACAAAATTAGAATCCATTTTAGTATACAAACGCCTTATTCCCATTGTTCCGTAGTATTTAGTTTCAGGAATCTGTTCTGTTAAGGCCACACAGACACCGTGTGTGGCCATCTCTCCCCTCAGGGTCCGGGCGAACCTTTCACCTTGAACATTATCGGAGACCACTAGGCTGACCCAGGTCCAACCAAAATGCACCAACAGTCGGACTATTCCCCGCTGCTGAGCGCTGTCCCTGGGGGCCATCTGGTAGAGGGAGGGGAACTGCCCCGAATCCCTCAGGTCGGCGTCAAAGGGGCCGTAAGTGATCTGGATGGAAACAACTCAGCTCAGTAATAGTTTCAAAGTCAGGATTTGGAGATACGAAGAAAACAATGTCAGCAGAGATTGAACTTGATTTCAAAGCAATATTTTTAATCTGCCAAATTCCCCTCAGTGTTTTCACTGTTCATTCCACAGTGAGGAAGACATAATAGACCACGTTCCAAGGCATAGAGAAATGGAAATTAACAAACGTGGACTAATAATGAAAGAGGACGAAACGGACACGGAGAGATGATAATAATTTTGGTATTTGTTAAGTGCTTACTATGTGCCGGGCACCGTACTAAGCACTGGGGTGCATACAAGCTAATCGGGTTGGACACAGATGCCGTCCCACGTGGGGCTCACAGTTTCCATCCCCATTTTATCGATGGGGTAACCGACGGCCAGAGAAGTGACGTGACTTCACCCAACGTCACACTGCAGACAAGCGGCAGAGGTGGGAGTAGAATTCATGCCCTACAGACTCGCAGGGCAGGGCTCTATCCGCTTAGATCGGACCCAGTGGAGCAGATTTGCTTCGTCTGAAGATCGGGGAAAATGAACTGAGATGCGGACTGCTCATCCTATACATTCAGGAGACGATTCTGTTCGTTTTGACTGAAATACGGAACCTTCCCTCTTCAATTTGCCAGCAGGGCAAATGACGGGACCCGGGGCCGAGCCGGAAAGTTTGGGTTTTACTAAGGATTTCGACCCTGGGGATGGTTCAGTGACAGCACTTGACACAGTGCTCTTTGCTTAGTACAGTGGTTGGCACATTGTAAGCGTTTAACAATACCACAGTGATTAATATTATTATTCAGGTACCGCGCCCAGCATGGCTCAGTGGAAAGAAAGAGCACGGGCTTTGGAGTCAGAGGTCATGGGGCTCTAAACCCGGCTCCGCCACTTGTCAGCTGCGTGACTTTGGGCAAATCACTTAACTTCTCTGTGCCTGTTACCTCATCTGGAAGATGGGGATTAAGACTATGAGCCCCACCTGGGACAACCTGATCACCTGGTATCCCCACCCAGTGCTTAGAAGAGTGCTTTGCTCATAGTAAGCACTTGACAAATACCATCATTATTATTATTATTGTTCACAGGCCCCATTCGGAGCAGTGGCAAATTCAGGCCAGGGCGGAGATCCCAGGGCCTCGGCAGCCGCACGGTCCGGCCTAGATCCTCCCGGAGGATTCATTCATTCATTCATTCAATAGTATTTATTGAGCGCTTACTATGTGCAGAGCACTGTACTAAGCGCTTGGGATGAACAAGTCGGCAACAGATAGAGACAGTCCCTGCCGTTTGACGGGCTTACAGTCTAATCGGGGGAGACGGACAGACGAGAACGATGGCAATAAATAGAGTCAAGGGGAAGAACATCTCCTAAAAACTGATGGCAACTAAATAGAATCAAGGCGATGTACAATTCATTAACAAAATAAATAGGGTAACGAAAATATATACAGTCGAGCGGACGAGTACAGTGCTGTGGGGATGGGAAGGGAGAGGTGGAGGAGCAGAGGGAAAAGGGGAAAAAGAGGGTTAAGCTGCGGAGAGGTAAAGGGGGGATGGCAGAGGGAGTAGAGGGAGAAGAGGAGCTCAGTCTGGGAACGCCTCTTGGAGGAGGTGAGTGTTAAGTAGGGTTTTGAAGAAGGAAAGAGAATCAGTTTGGTGGAGGTGAGGAGGGAGGGCGTTCCAGGACCGCGGGAGGACGTGACCCAGGGGTCGACGGCGGGATAGGCGAGACCGAGGGACGGCGAGGAGGTGGGCGGCGGAGGAGCGGAGCGTGCGGGGTGGGCGGTAGAAAGAGAGAAGGGAGGAGAGGTAGGAAGGGGCAAGGTGACGGAGAGCCTCGAAGCCTAGAGTGAGGAGTTTTTGTTTGGAGCGGAGGTTGACAGACAACCACTCGAGTTGTTTAAGAAGGGGAGTGACATGCCCAGATCGTTTCTGCAGGAAGATGAGCCGGGCAGCGGAGTGAAGAATAGACTGGAGTGGGGCGAGAGAGGAGGAAGGGAGGTCAGAGAGAAGGCTGACACAGTAGTCTAGCCGGGATATAACGAGAGCCCGTAACGGTAAGGTAGCCGTTTGGGTGGAGAGGAAAGGGCGGATCTTGGCGATATCGTAGAGGTGAAACCGGCAGGTCTCGGTAACGGATAGGATGCGTGAGGTGAACGAGAGAGACGAGTCAAGGATGACACCGAGATCGCGGGCCCGAGAGACGGGAAGGATGGTCGTGCCATCCAGGGTGATAGAGAAGTCTGGGAGAGGACCGGGTTCGGGAGGGAAGATGAGGAGCTCAGTCTCGCTCATGTTGAGTTTCAGGTGGCGGGCCGACATCCAGGTGGAGACGTCCCGGAGGCGGGAGGAGATGCGAGCCTGAAGGGAGGAGGAGAGGACAGGGGCGGAGATGTAGATCTGCGTGTCATCTGCGTAGAGATGGTAGTCGAAGCCGTGAGAGCGAATGAGTTCACCGAGGGAGTGAGTGTAAATGGAGAACAGAAGAGGGCCAAGAACTGACCCTTGAGGAACTCCAACAGTTAAAGGATGGGAGGGGGAGGAGGCTCCAGCGAAGGAGACTGAGAATGACCGGCCAGAGAGGTAAGAGGAGAACCAGGAGAGGACAGAGTCCGTGAAGCCAAGGTGAGATAAGGTATGGAGGAGGAGGGGATGGTCGACAGTGTCAAAGGCAGCAGAGAGGTCAAGGAGGATTAGAATGGAGTAGGAACAATTGGATTTGGCAAGAAGGAGGTCATGGGTGACCTTAGAGAGAGCAGTCTCGGTAGAGTGGAGCCTGCTGACCCCCGAAGGCCGTTTCACCTTTGAACCCTCGGCTCCACCAGGATCCCTGAAACTAACCCTCGCCGAAACCACGAGAAAGGCTCCGTTCCCTCTTCTCCACACCCCGACCCGCAGCTCGGGGACCAGACCCCACTTGCAATCTCCTCGTGCACAACGGATCAGCACAAGGTTCAGCCGAGCCCTGTCCTCTCTTCTCCATCGCCCGGAGGGAAGACTGGGAAACCAGGATTCCAGGACAGTAAACGGATTTCCAGCCTCTCCCTCTTCAATCTGTCCCTGCCCCAGAACCACACCAATATTTCACCCCGCAATAGTCACCAAGGAGGATCTGGAAGCAAAGGAGCAAAGAAAAGGCAGAAAGACACATGCTAATGCTAGAAATACATTGATATGGGAGGAGATTTCCAGATGGAGAAGTGACGGGCCAGAAACCACGACTCTGGGAACCTGTAGAAAGTTTAAGAAATTCTAGAAGTGATTGTCCAGACGCGGGTTTGTGGAAAGAAACTGAGGGATATGCTCTTGGAGGAAGCAGAGACGGAGGTTGTGTTTGGTCACCTTCTCCCGCCACAGAGAGTCTTTAAGGACACTAATTACAAATGAGCTGAGGTCTCTTACCTGGGGGAGCTTGTGGAATCCGAGGATATTGGTCATGGCCAGGGACAAGGAGGCTTTGACCCCACCGATAACGGCCACCAGCTTGCGCCGCGCTTCGCAGTTGTAATTGGGAACTGTCCGGCCCGCGCCCGAAAGCAGGATTAGAGACTGTTCCACGGCCAGCCTCTCCCGGAATAAATTATCGGAGATGTGGAATCCCAGGGAGATGTTGGGCAGGAGGCTGGGGTCTTTGTTGATCTGCTCCACGGCAAACACCAGGGCCAGGACGTGTTGGTAGTGTTTGCCAGCGCGGCTGCAAGGAGAAGGGGGAAATAGGGACTTGGACCCAACCTTCGGTGTAAGAGGGTTTCGGGGTGACGTGAAGACCTGCTCGGTCAGAGGCTAAGACCTGGGGATCGGTAGAATTAGAGAGGATGGGGAAATCAGTGGCTTAGAGGTCTTGGGGGCTGGGGTCTTTGCACATTAAGCAGAAGCATCACCCCATCATTCATTCACTCGATCTCTCCATCAGTTGTATTTATTGAGCGCTTACTGCGTGCAAAGCACTGGACTAAAAGCTTGGAAGAGTACAGTGTAACAGAGTTTGGGAGGCACGTTCCCTGGACCTAAAGAGTTTACCGTCTAGAGGGGGAGACCGATAGTCTTGTAAATCCATCAATCA
This sequence comes from Ornithorhynchus anatinus, assembly GCF_004115215.2. Taxonomy (NCBI): domain Eukaryota; kingdom Metazoa; phylum Chordata; class Mammalia; order Monotremata; family Ornithorhynchidae; genus Ornithorhynchus; species Ornithorhynchus anatinus. Next base: position 3,285,967 of record NC_041752.1, on the reverse strand, counting down.
CGGATATGGACGGGCGTGCTTTGGGGTTGCGGGAAGGAGGGGTGAATAAAGGGAGCAAATCCAAGAGTCAGAAGGAAGAGGGAGGCTATCTCTGAATCACTGAGCCACAGCCTGGGGGACGGTTGAGAAACGGCCGTAATGAGCTCCCCTGTAGATGCTGCTGTCTGCTCTCTGGCATTGGAAACCCACCCGTTTCTCGGAGGACAGAGAAAAACCACAGAGAGCCGTTGGACCAGAGAGAACTCTCACACGGCTGCTCAGTAAAAACAGACCATTTCCCAGCCTCTCTATCCATCAGAGAACAGAAACAGTTCCCTGCTCATCCCCTTCCGCCCGTGTTGCCAAGTGCAGGAAAAAAGACACTTACACAAATTTTGTATTGAACCAAGAAGGATAGCTGGAAAAGCTTGGTGGAATACCTGAAAATATATTCAGAGAGAAGAGCCCTCCAATCACCAAGTCCCCGTCTTTGTAGTAGCCCCGAGAAAAGTCCCTGAGCAAGGAGCATTGGTTCCCGGACACCGAGAAGGGAGACGTCAGGAGCCAAATCCACAGCAGCAGTAGGAACAGCATCCGAACCCCTTCTCCCTGCCTTAGAGCTGTAGCCCTGAGCTTCCCTGAGCTGAGGACGATGCTGAACCCCAGATCACCTAGGTGCCCCAGTCCCATTCGGAAGGGAAGTTCCCTGCCAGCTGAAACGTCCCCTTAAGGGAGGCGGCACAGACTCAGAAACAGACTCGCCCAGGCAAACAGTCTGAGTCCTAGCCAGCCCCAGCTCGGAGCTGTTCAGAGAGTTTTTTATAGGCTCTGGGCTGAGACGGTGTGAAGAGATGTTTTCGCAGGCGCCAGGTTTTCTTGTTAGTGAAGCGGACTGGGGGGGGGGGGCGGCCCCCCCTCCCCTTCTGCTCGATTAGAGACCACTCCCCGTCCCCACGGCCAGAACGACTCTAGGGAACGTTCCTGCTGAGGAGGTCTACACCTGTGTCCTTGTTTCTATTTCCAGAGTCATAGGGAACAAACTATCTCCCTCCCTCCCTTCCTCCCTCCCCAGAGAGCATAGAGAAGCAGCGTTTCCTAGGCGATAGAGCACGGGCTTGGAATCAGAAGTTCTAGTCCCGGCTCTGCCACTTGTCTGCCGTGTGACCTTGGGAAACTCACTTAGCTCCTCTATGCCTCGGTTACTCATCTGTAAAATGGGGATTAAAACTCTGAGTCCTACGTGGGAAGGGGATTGAGACATACTGATGGAACCAGCCAGGAAATCCGGAGCTATAGTACACTGAATTTTTAGTTTGGGGATTGGGCTAAATTCACATAAGTGAAGGTGGGAGAGTCTTATTGCGAGGCTTTTGTGGGCAATGGCTTGACCATTAATGAAGAGGTTATCATTTGGGAAAACAGCTTCAATTAGCTAGGAAAGGGACAGTCCTGGGTGTGAGGGCCATTCTGGGGCCATTCTTCCAAATGCTAATACTCTTCTCTCTCTTGTGTGTGTGTGTTTGGGTGGGTGGGTGTATATCTGTCCTATCTTAATGCTCAGGCTTCACACTCTATTTGCAGCGAAACTTGCCCCCCTAGATTAGAGGGAAAAGGGGGGGGGGGGGGGGATGACCATCTGCTGCTACGAGTTTGACTCTTGCCGAGCGGGGGAGATCTCCATCCAGACAGGTAATAATAATAATAATAATAGTAATATTTATTGTGTAAGCGCTAGGGTGGATACAAGCAAATCGGGCCAGACAGAGTCTCCGTCCCACTTGGGGCTCATGGTCTTAATCCCCATTTTACACATAAGGTAACTGAGGCACGGAGTAGTTAAAAGACTTGTCCAAGGTCACACAGAAGAGAAGTGGCAGAACATGGAGTAGAACCCAGGTCCTCTGACTCCGAGACTCATGCTCTTTCCATTGGGCAACGCAATTCCTGGCCGGCCAGCTCTTATTTCTCACCAGGCATTTTTTCTGGACTTTTCAAACTCTTATACTGTAGTTCCTTACATCAGGTTCTCCTGCTAGACCTCTGCCTCTTGGGCTTGATTTCCTCAAGTTTCCCATAATCAGAATTATTTCTGAGGTATTGTCACCTGTGACTGATAATTTCTATTCTATCAACCAAATCCGGGCCTGAATCCATGGGTTCAAACATTATTCTTTTGGGGGATAAACTCCTTACGAACAGGGACTGTGTCACCTATTAGCACCTACGACTGGCCCTGCATGAAGTCCTCCCGACTCTGCCCCTTGTCAGCTGTGTGACTGTGGGCAAGTCACTTCACTTCTCTGTGCCTCAGTTGCCTCATCTGTAAAATGGAGATGAAGACTGTGAGCCTCGCGTGGGACAACCTGATTACCCTGTATCTACCCCAGAGCTTAGAACAGTGCTCTGCACGTAGTAAGCGCTTAACAAATACCAATATTATTATTATCATTATTATTAAGTGGGTGGTGACGAAATGCCACTACCACGCTGCAATAGGAAGAAAGCATTCTAGGGGGTATCGTAGCTGCTATTGGAAAATAGATGCAAACTATTGGTTCGATCGCATTTATTGAGCGCTTACTGTGTGCAGAGCACTGTACTAAGCGCTTGGAAAGTACAATATCGGCAACAGAGAGAGATAATCCCTACGCAACGACGGGCTGACAGTCTAGACGACTGTAGTTGCAGAAGCCGAGATCCAATTCCCACTGAAAATATGTCTGTTTTTCCTGTGAACCAGGAAGCAGCACAGAAAAAGTGTGGGAGATATTTAAGCACAGGACTTTCCCTTTCTGATGCGGCTGAGTGTGGGACGTGCCCCGAAGATGAGTATCCAAATCCACAGAAAGACCGCTGTCTTCCTAAAGTCGTCACTTTCCTCTCCTATGACGAGCCTCTAGAGATTGTGCTGGTCTGTCCGGCTCTTTCCTTCTCCCTGATCACACATAGGGATCTTTATCAAACCCCGAGACACGCTCATCGTCCGAGCCACAACCGCGGCCTCAGCTACATCCTCATCTCATTCCTGCTCTCCTTCCTCTGCTCCCTCATCTTCATCGGCCGCGCCAGCACAGCGTCCTGCCTCCTCCGGAAGACTGTCTTTGGCATCATATTCTCGGTGGCCGTGGCTTGGGTGCTGGCCAAGACCATCATAGTGGTCCTGGCCTTCAGGGCCACCAAGCCGGGGAGCAGGTTCCGAGAATGGATGGGTCCCCGAATATCTAACTTTGTCATCCTCATCTCCTCCTTGAACCAAGTGACCACTTGCGGGGTCTGGCTGGGGACCTCTCCCCTTTCCCTGATTTCAACTCGCAGGCTGAATTTGGCCACATCGTTCTTGAGTGCAACGAGGGCTCCGTCACCGCCTTCTACTGCGTCCTGGGCTACCTGGCCTTCCTGGCCCTGGTCAGCTTCACAGTGGCCATTCTGGCCCGGAATCTTCCCGACACGTTCAACGAGGCCAAGTTGATCACGTTCAGCATGCTGGAGTTCTGCAGCGCCTGGATCTCCTTCCTGCCCACCTACCTGAGCACCAAGGGCAAGGCCATGGTGGCCGTGGAGACCTTCTCCATTTTGGTCTCCAGCGCTGGGCTCCTGGGTTGTATCTTTGAGAGAGTCCCTATCCCGCGTCGGGCTCACAGTCTTAATCTCCAATTTTACAATTGAGAGAACTGAAGCCCAGACAAATGAAGTGCCTTGACCAAGGTCACACGGCAGACAAGTGGTAGAGCCGGGATTAGAACCCAGATTCTTCTGATTCCCAGATCCTTGCTCTATCCACTGTTCTAAGCCCTGGAGTAGATACAAGGTAATCAGGTTGTCCCACGTGGGGTTCACATCTTAATGCCCATTTTACAAATGAGGTAACTGAGGCACAGAGAAGTTAATTGGCTTGCCCAAAGTCACAGCAGACAAGTTGCGGAGCTGGATTAGAAACCACGACCTCTGACTCCCAAACCCGTGCTCTTTAGTGTGGCTCAGTGGAAAAGAGCCTGGGCTTTGGAGTCAGAGGTCATGAGTTCGACTCCCGGCTCTGCCACTTGTCAGCCGTGTGACTGTGGCCAAGTTACTTAACTTCTCTGTGCCTCAGTTACCTCATCTGTAAAATGGGGATTAACTGTGAGCCTCACGTGGGACAACCTGATTACCCTGTATCTACCCCAGCACTTAGAAGAGTGCTCTGCACATAGTAAGTGCTTAACAAATACCAACATTAAGCCACGCTACTTCTCTAAATTCACCCTCCCCTTCTCACCGGAGGCCTAGGATCACCCTTCGGGGAGGGGTCTGCCAGAGGAAAAGACCCCAGCCCCCCGACTCCTTCTTCCCCAGCCTGGGCACCCGAAGCCTGGAACTGCACCGGGCGAGGAGACAGAGACACCCTCATTTCCCCTCTTCCCCACATCCGTGCACCGGGAATTTGGGACTGCACGAGAAAGGACTCGCCAGTCCTTCCACCATCCCTACCCTTAGTCCACCGGGATCCAGACACCCTTCCAGGAAGCAGGACAGGGAATCACCGAGACGATAACACCGTTTTATCAATCCCCCCATTAACAACTAACGACCTGATAACGCCCACCCATTCACTCCGGACAACTGTTCTAATGACTTCTAATCTCAGGATCGGGATTTGTGGATTCCCCCCTACCTGGGAGCTGCTACATCGCCACGTACTGGGCTCTACAGATCAACTGCTGCATTTTATACATTCAGTCGTATTTATGGAGAGCTTATCCTGTGTAGAACACTGTTCTAAACCGTTGGGAGAGTACTCTGAAGCAGCGTGGCTCAGTGGAAAGGGCTTGGGAGTCAGAGGTCGTGGATTCTAATCCCGCTCCGCCACTTTTCAGCTATGTGTCTAGGGGCAAGTTGCTTCACTTCTCTGTGCCTCAGTTACCTCATCTGTAAAATGGGCATTAAGACTGTGAGCTCCCATGTTGGACAACCTGATTACTTTGTATCTCCCCCAGCGCTTAGAACAGTGTTTGTCACATAGTAAACGTTTAACATATTCCATTATTATTACACTGTGCCATCTGGAGGTGGAGAGAAGACCTGAATATAAATAAAAATTACAGATAGGGACATAAGCGCTGTGGGATTGGGTGCGGGGGGGTGGTGAATAAAGGGAGCAAGTCAGAGCGAGGCAGACGGGAGTAGAAAAAAAGGAAAAGAGGGCTCAGTCAGGGAAGGCCTCTTGGAGGAGATGTGGCTTCAGTAAGGCTTTGAAGGTGGGGAGACTTTTGGTCTGTCAAATATGAAGAGGGAAATAATAGTAATAGAAAGGCATTCCAGGCCAGAGACAGGACGAGGACGAGGGGTTGGCGGCAAGACAGACGAGATCAAGGTACAGTGAGTGGGTTGGCAATAGAGGAGCGAAGTGTGCTGGCTGAGCTGCAGTAGGGGAGAAGGGAGGTGAGGTTAGAGAAGCAGCGTGGCTTAGTGAAAAGAGCCCGGACTTGGGAGTCAGAGGTCGTGGGTTCTAGTCCCGGCTCCACGCTTGTCAGCTGTGTGACTTTGGGTAAGTCACTTAACTTCCCTGGGCCTCAGTTACCTCATCTGTAAAAGGGGGGTTTCGACTGTGAGCCCCGTGTGGGACAACCTGATGACCTTGTATCTAACCCAGCGCTTAGAACAGTGCTTGATACATAGTAAGCGCTTAACAAATACCAACATTATCATTATTATTAAGAAGGAGCCCTATCCCCATCATCCTGCCCAGGTGCCAGCTCTCATCCTTCTCCCCCTGCAATCCTTACCATCGGTGTACCATTTATTAAAACCCAGCCCACACACTTCGCTCCTCTAGTGCCAGTTTACTCCCTGTGCCCCGATCTCGTCTATCTCACCGCCGATCCTTTTTCCACTCCGCCTCCCTCCATATTCTGCAGACCACCATTCTCCCCACCTTCAAAATATTATTGTCATACCTTCTCCAAGACGCCTTTCCCAATTAAGCTCTCTTCCCCCCAGCTCCCTCTCCCTTCTGCATCGTCTCTGCATTTGGATCTGTAACCTTTGGGCATGTGATAATCGCCCCAGCCTAGACCTCGTCATACTTATGTACTATCTTTAAGTTATAGATTACATATTACTTATTTATATTGATGTCTGACTCCCCCTGTAAACTCGCTGTGGGCATGGAATGTGTCTGCTAACTCTGTTGTATTGTTCTCTCCCAAATGCTTAGTACAGTGCTCTTCACATAATAAGCGCTCAATAAATGCCATTGATGAATTGGCTCAGCCTCTACCTTGGTTCAAGTTCTAGTACGTTTAGCTACAGAAGCAACCAATATGCTGAGATGCTTGGAACTCTTTTTTTTTATTTAATTAGGTAGAACACAATGTCCAGGCAATAGGTTAAGTCATAACTGAGATTTGCCCTGACCGAATATATCCCACGATTCTCGAATCGTTCAGTCTGTTATCAGCATCAGCATCAATAATAGCGATATTTGTTAAACACTTACTATATGTCAACCACTGAGCTAAGCAGTGAGGTAATCAGGTTAATAATCAAGACAACAATACGATAATCAGGTTGGACTCAGTTGGTTTCCCCACACACAGAGGTAACGGCTTAAGAGTATTGAATCCCCCATTTTGCAGATGGGGAAACTGAAGCACAGAGAAGTAAAGTGACCCACTCAAGGCCACACATCAGAGAAGTGGCAGAATCCAAGTCCTCTTATTCTCAGGCCCATGCTCTTTCCACTAGAACAATATTATTATTGGCTTGATCAAAATCGATCGATGGTACCGGACTTGGAACTTCTGGGCTCTGCTGCTCTCCTGTGGACGTTTGCTACCACTACCAATGTCATCGAGCCCTGTCTTTTTGGGTCAGTTTCCTAATCTTCCGAGATTGCAAATACCGGCAGACATTTTTGGAGGCTACTCTGCCTCAAACTACCGAAGAACGAAAGGAGGGACTTTCCGAATCCCAACTCTTCCCAAATCCCAAATGGCGCAGACCCTATATAAACTTGAGTTACCAGACTAAGACATATAGGCTTTTTTAAAATCATATGTTCCACACACTGTACTAAACCCTGGGGTAGATATAAACTAATCAGGTTGGACACAGTCCATGTCCCACATGGGGTTCACGGTCTCAATCCCCATCTCAGAGATGAGGTAACTGAGGCTTAGAGAGGTGAAGTGATTTGCCAAAGATCACACAGCAGACATGTGGTGGAGCTGGAATCAGAACCCAGGTCCTTCTGAATCCCAGGCCCATGCTCTATCCACTAGGCGACATCGCTTCAGTTTTCTACAAAAATAGGCTTCCAGTTTTATACAATAAAGGAAGAACTATCACAAATATTTTTCTAATAGCGATAGTATCTATTGAGCACCCTCTGGGCCTAATACTTGCACTGAGCAGTTGGCAAAGTACAAGATAAAGAAGAGACACATCCTCTGTCCCCAAAGAGCTTATTCTCTAATGGAGGAGTCAGGCAGAAAAAATATTAACATCTCGAGTAAATAAAAATATAACTGAAGTACTGACAATGGGTGTAAATGAATGCATGTGTTGGAAATGGTTGGGGAAAGCAGTCCAAGAAATAGTAATAATAATACTATTAACAGATTTTCTCCCGGACTGGGGCTGAGTAGAAAGAGCCTGGGCTTGGGAGTCAGAGGTCATGGGTTCGACTCCCGGCTCTGCCACTTGTCAGCTGTGTGACTGTGGGCAAGTCACTTCACTTCTCTGGGCCTCAGTTCCCTCATCTGTAAAATGGGGATTAACTGTGAGCCTCACCTGGGACCCCCTGATGACCCTGTATCTCCCCCAGCGCTTAGAACAGTGCCTTGCACATAGTAAGCGCTTAAGAAACACCAACATTATTATTAGTACAGCGCTCTGCACCCAGTAAGCGCTCAATAAATAGGAATGAATGGAACGCCATCCCCAGAGACGCTCAAGAGCAGCAGGGACCGCCCCCCGCCGGGGGGGAGCGGGGACATGCGCATGCGCGAGACGAGGACGGGGACGCGCGCCCGTGGGGAGCGTGCGCGCGCCCGGCTGTGCGTGACGAGGCAGGAACGTATGACGTAAGACGTTCTCGGGGCGCCCCGGCGGGAAAAAGGCAGGTTGAGCGGGAGAGCGTCGGCAGGAGGAACCGCCTGGGCGCCGGCCGGTCACGGGTTCGAATCCCGACCCCGCCTCCTGTCTGCTGGGTGACCTTGGGCGAGTCGTTTCACTTCCTCTGTGAATGGGGGGTGGACACCGTGAGCCCCCCCCCCCCCGGCGCTTAGTCCAGTGCCTGGCACATCGTCAGCACCTAAAAAATACCATCATTTTTATAATTATTAAGGGGAGGGTGGAGAAGAATGGGGGGGGGCCCGGGTGGTGACGTCATGAGGTCTGCTCTTCCTTAAACATTTTAATAATCAATAATGATGGTATTTATTCATGCAATCGCATTTAGTGAGCGCATGCTGGGTGCAGGGCACTATATTAAGCGCTGGGAAGACCATTAATTCATTCAATCGTATTTATTGAGTGCTTACTGTGTGCCCGGGCACTGTACTAAGCGCTAGGGAGAGCATTCATTCATTCAGTCGTATTTATTGAGCACTTACTGTGTGCAGAGCACTATACTAAGCGTTGGGGAGAGCATTCATTCATTCAGTCGTATTTACTGAGCACTTACTGTGTGCAGAGCACTGTACTAAGCGCTGGAAAAAGCATTCATTCATTCAGTCGTATATTTACTGAGCGCTTACTGTGTGCAGAGCACTATACTAAGTGCCGGGGAGAGATCCATTCAGTCATATTGAGCGCTTACTATGTGCACAGCACTATACTAAGCACTGGGGAGAGCATTCATTCATTCAATCGTATTTACTGAGCGCTTACTGCGTGCAGAGCACTATACTAAGCGCTGGGGAGAGTATCCATTCAATCCTATATATTAAGCTTTTACTGTGTGCAGAGCACTGTACTAAGCGCTGGGAATGTACAGTTCGGCAACAGAGAGAGACAATCCCTTCCCCCCAAACGGGCTCACAGTCTAAAAGCAGTGTGGCCTTGTGGATAGATCCTGGGCCTAGGAGTTTGAAGGACCTGGGTTCTAATCCCAGTTTTGCCATTTGTCGGCTGGGAGACCTTGGGCAAGTGACTTCACTTCTGTGGGCCTCATTTACCTCATCCACAAAACGGGAATGAAGACTGTGAGCCCCATGTGCGACAGGGACTACGTCCAACCTGACTAGCCTGTCTCCAGTACAGTGTCTGCCACATAGTTTTTATGCTACTTATTAAGCACCTACTATCACAGTATTTATTCTTAAACGCTTACTATATGCCAAACACAGTTCTAAGCGCGGGAGTAGATCCGAGGTAATTAGGTTGTCCCGCATAAGGCTCACAGTCTTAATCCCCATTTTACAGATGAGGTAACTGAGGCATGGAGAAGTTAATAACTGTGGTATTTGTTAAAAGCTGACTATGTGCCAGGCATTGTAATAAGCACTAGGGTGGGTATGAGCAAATCGGGTTGGACACGATCCCTGTCCCACGTGGGGCTCACAGTCTCAATCCCCATTTTACAGGTGAGGGAACTGAGGCCCAGAGAAGTGAAGTGACTTGCCCAAGGTCATACAGCCGGCAAGTGGTGGATCTGGGATTAGAACCTATAACCTGACTCCCAGACCCGTGTTGTATCCACTACGCCTTACTGCTTTGCACTTATTATGTGTCAAGCACTGTTCTAAGCGCTGGGAAAACCGTGCTTGGCCCATAGTAAGCGCTTAACAAATACCATCATTATTATACAAGCTAATCAGGTTGGACACTATCCCTGTCCCACATGAGGCTCCCAGCCTGAGGGGGTGGGGAAAAAGAATATGTAATCCCTATTTTACAGATGAGCAAACTAAGGCACAGAGAAGTTTTGCGATTTGCCCAAGGTCACACAGCATGCAAGTGGTAAAGCTGGGACCCCCAAGAAACTGACAGGTTAAAGGGAAACTGCTCTCAAGGTATAATTGCATAATGATATTAAAATTATTAAGTGCAAATTGCTAGGGTAGTTACAATCGGGCCCCTTCTCACACAGGATCCATAGCCTGAGTAGGCATCTCTTCCTCAGTGTACAGAGAAACCAAGGCCCAGAGAAGCAAAGCGACTTTTTCGGGGGCACACAGCAGGCCAGAGGCGGAGCCGGGATGAGGACCCGGATCTCCGACCCCTGGTTTTGTGCTCGTTCTTGATTGAATGTTGATATCCTTACAGGGCTATGGCAGGTCCAACCGAAGAGCCAGGCCGGGTCCACTTCCCTTTTCCTTTCACACCGTACCCGATTCAAGAAAGCTTCATGGCAGAGCTGTACCGGGTCTTGGAGGCTGGCAAGATCGGGATATTTGAGAGTCCAACCGGAACTGTGAGTGTTAACCTCGGGACGTGGGAACCTTCTGCCTCAGGGCGGCTGAGAGACCTGGGGGAATCCTGTCACCTCCCTTCCACTTAATCTTCACATTCTCTCTTTGTGCTTATTCATTCATTCATTCAGTTGTATTTATTGAGCGCTTACTGCGTGCAGGGCACTGTACTAAGCGCTTGGAAGAGTACAACACAATAATAAGCAGTCAGATTCCCTGCCCACAGTGAGCTTACAATCTAGAGGTGGGGAGACAGACGTTAAATAAATTATAGATATAATAATTATGGTATTTGTTAAGTGTTTATGCCAAGCATTGTTCATAAGTGAACATAAGTGCTTAGGGGCTGGGAGGGGGGATGAGAAAAGGGAGCAAGTCAGGGCGATGCAGAAGGGAATGGGAGAGAGAGAGGAAAGGGGGGTTTAGCGAAGGCCTCTTGGAGGAGATGGGCCCTCAATAAGACTTCAAAGGAGGGGAGAGTCATTGTCCGTCGGATTTGAGGAGGGAGGGAGTTCCAGACCAGAGGCAGGACGTGGGCCAGGGGTCAGCGGCCAGATAGGCGAGACTGAGGCACAGTGAGAAAGTTAGCATTTAGAGGAACAAAGTGGGTGGGCTGGGTTGTAGTAGGAGAGTAGCAAGGTGAGATAGGCGGAGGCATTATCTATCCTGTATTGTATTATTCAATTAAATGTCCTACCAACTATATAAAAAAAACTCTGGATTACTCAGGTGAGCCGGCTTTGACTAACAGAAGAAACTCTGCCCGTCAACCACCATCCCCTACTAGTGATAGAAGAAGCGTTAGTAGTAAATTAACTCGTCTCTGCCGTACCCACTCAGACACAACACAGTGAAGTTTTTCTTCCACAGGTGACACAGAAAGGAGCAGAGGACTATGTTCAGGGCAGTGTACTAAGCACTTGGGAGAGTCCACTAAAGCTGTTAGATCTGATCTCTGCCCTCAAGGACCTTACAGCGTAGCCAACTTTGGTGCCAAGCAAGCACTGAGGTCAAAATAGAAAATAGAATTGAAGTGGCGATGAGAATGTGAAGAGCTAAGGACCCTCCTCACAGGCCTGTCTAGGATGAGGAACAATAATTATAATCATTAGCTGTGGTATTTGTTAAGTACTTACTTTGTGCCGGGCTCTGGACTAAGAGCTGGGGTGGATACAAGCAAATCAAGTTGGACCCAGTTCCTGCCCCTCGTGGGGCTCATAGTCTTGATTCCCTCTTTTACAAATGAGGGAACAGAGGCACAGAGATGTGAAGTGAGTTGCCCAGGGCCACTCAGCAGACAAGAGGAGGAGTCAGGATTAGAATCCAGGGCCTTTTGACTCCCAGCCCATGCTCTATGCACTATACAGTGCTGCTTACAGTAATAATAATAATAATAATAAATAGTATTTAAGTGCTTACTGGGGCAGATACAGGGGTATCAGGTTCTCCCATGTGGGGCTCACACTTTTAATCCCCATTTTACAGATGAGGTAACCGAGGCACAGAGAAGTGAAGCGACTTGCCCAAGGCCACATAGCAGACAATAATAACACTAGCACTAATAATAGTAACATTTGTATACTCCTTTTCTTTCAAAATGTCATGGATTTTTGTGGGCGGGGCCATCTGTCTCCCCAGGGAAAATCTCTAAGTCTCATCTGTGGGGCCCTGTCCTGGCTCCGGGACTTTGAGACGAAAAAGAAGCAGGAAGAGGCCCGGCTCCTGGAGGCTGGAAACAACCCACCAGATGACCACGGTGACCAGCCCTCTGGCCCAGGGACCTCAGCGGGGGAACCCGACTGGATCACCCAATTTGTGCAAAAGAAGGAAGAGAGGGAGCTGGTGGAGAGACTGAAGGTAGGTGTGTGTCTGGGGGAAGCGGGGAGGCGGGGGACCTCCACCTGCCCTTGGAGGTATGAGAAGGGAGGGGAGCCTTAGGGATTTGCCCTTTATTTTTTTTATGGTATTTGTTTTGCGCTCTTACTATGTGCCAGGTACTGAACTAAGAGCTGGAGTAGATACACGATAGGTCGGATCCAGACTCTGTCCCATATAATAGGACTCGGTCATAATCCCCAGAGAAGTGAAGTGACTTGCCCGAGGTCCCACAGCACAAAAGTGGCAGATCTGGGATTGAGAACCCTGTCCCATTCACTAGGATTAGGGAGTAGGGGGGAGAACTGGTATTGACTCTCCATTTTATAGTTGAGGAAACTGAGGTTCTGAGACGGTAAGTAACTTGCCCAAGGTCACACAGCAGGCAAGTGGCAGAGCCAGGATTAGGATCCAAGTCCTCCGACTCCCAGGGCCATTTTCCTCTTAGGCCTCACTGCTTCCCAGTTTACCCGCAGCTTGATGCCGCCGCTTTCACTGCCTCCTCCTTGTCTCCTCTCCCTGCTGCTCATGCCAGCTGCATCTCCTCTGAAGCTACCATTTTGCAGCTGCCATCAAAGGCTTGGCCCTCAGGCCCTGGCACTGAGTGGGACGGGCAGCTGTTTTGAAATGCCAGGGACCCGGGAGCCTCATGGAGACCCCACGCCGAGGCCTCCCGGCTGTGGTGTTTGGCACCAGTAAGCACTTAGCAAATACCATAGTGAATAAACAATAATAATGGTAGCTTAATAAATACCTAATGAACAAATAATAGTATAACACAACTATTATTACTCTTTGTTCCCGATGGTATTTGTTATAAGACTATTCTTATTATGGTTTTTGTTCAGTGCTTGCTAGGTGCCAAGCATTGTTCTAAGAACTGGGGTAGAGACAAGTTTGGACACAGTCCCCATCCCATATGGAACTCACAGTCTAAGTAGGATAATGAAAATATAATTTTGTTAGTAGTAGTAGTAATCCAGCTGCTAGGTTGCTGCTGTTATGGGTCCCGGCCCGCTCCTCCGGCCCTGGGCCTCTGGAGAGCGTGGCTACGGGGCACAGAGCTTTAGAAGCTCAGGAAGAAAGGGGAGGCCTGAGCCGCTTCCCCAGGTTGGGCCAATCCAACCAGGCGGGTAGGAGCCCCCTGGGACAGCCTCATTCCCCTCTCCCCACCCCCATACCTGTCTCCTCCAGGACGAGCAGGCCAGGAGGAAGAAGCGAGAGGAGCGCTTCTTACAGATCCGCCACAACGCCCAGCTCAAATACGCGGCCAAGAGGGTGGTGAGTTGAATCCCGCGGAGCGGCCGGGGGTCTGGGTAGCTCACTGTAGTTCCTCAGGGGGCTCTTCCTCTCTCCCCCTCCCCCTGACGCCCCGGGTGGCAGGATGCCAGCCTGCTGGACCTCTCTCACCCTCCCCATCCCCTGCCCGCCCCCGGTCAGAGACAGGAAGACGATGAGACCGAACGTCTCCTCCGCCTCAGCAAGGAGATGGTGGCGGCCGAGGGCGGCGAGCAGCTGGAGCCTGGGGAGGAGGATCTGATCCTGGCTGAGTACGAGAGCGACGAGGAGAAGAAAAACACCAGCAGGTAAAACGGCCACTGGACTCGACTCTTTCTCCAGAGCCTAGCGCGTCATAAGTAGGGGTTTATTAAGCCCTTATTATAGGAAAATTCCTTCCAAAGCCGGGCCTTCCCCAGGGCAGATCCAACCAGTGTCCATCTCTCTTAGCCTAGGGGAAGAGGATGACGACCTGGAAGAAGAGCATGTGACCAAGGTGAGAATCAGGTGGCCCGGAGCTCCCTCTCCTCCCGAGAACTGACCTGGAGGGGCAGAGCCGACGGGGTGAAGGAAGGAGACTGGCTTCTGCCACCCGGGCCTCGTGTCCTCCTGGAGGCGGCCCCGGGTCGAGGGTCTGGTGGGTCGAGGAGGGGTCTTTGAGGCCGACTTCCCTGGGCCTTGTGGGGAAGCCGGGACTGGGCAGGGGGACCACCGAGAGCCCCCTCTCTGCCCCCCCTCCGCCCAGATCTACTACTGCAGCCGCACGCACTCTCAGCTGGCCCAGTTTGTCCACGAGGTGCAGAGGAGTCCCTTCGGCAAGGAGACCCGGCTCGTATCACTCGGCTCCCGGCAGGTGAGTGGCGGTGGACGGGTGGGGCCGGGGAGGGGGGGCCCCAACCTCTGATTTGCTGAAACCTCGGGGATGGCGAGAGGCCTCCTCGGCGGCATACCGCATTCTCTTATGATGCTGCAGGCGCTGGGATTTGCGGGGAGAAGCTTGGATTATCAGGAAAAGAAAACAGGGCCTGTGCCCCCGCCCCATCGGCCTGCCTCACTTTACCCCCGCCTCTCCAGGCCGCGCCCTCAGCCAGACTCCCCTAGGATCCCGGAGGGGGGCATGCAGTTGTGAATGTGTGGGATACAGAGCCAGGCATTGGCAGGGCAGTGTAATCAAAGATATTTCAATCAGTCAGTCAGTCATATTTATTGAGTGCTTACTGTGTGCACAGCACTGTTTTAAACACTTGGGAGAGTACAATATAACATAAGCAGATATAATCCCTGCTGACAATGAGTTTACAGTCTAGAGGGGAGTGCTGACTGTGTGCAGAGCATTGTACTAAGCGCTTGCACTGTACTGAACACGGGAGCCACGGGAGCAGAGACGTATGAGCAGATGAGGTGTTTATAGCAACCGTCTATCTCCCTCTTTACACTGTAAGCTCATAGTAGGCAGGGACTATATCTGCCAACTGTGTTGTCCTCTCCCCAGCGCTTAGTCCAGTGCTCTGCACGCAGTAATCACTCAATAAATACCATTGCCTGAATTCCCCTGAGGCCTAACCGCGTCCACCTCTCTGACCCCCTCCCCACCCTACCTGGTGTATCCTCACGCAGAGCCTTTGTGTCAATGAAGATGTGAGACGGCTGGGATCTATGCAGCTCATCAACGACCGCTGCATGGAGCTGCAGAGAAATAAGCAAGGTACGCCCACCCCTCGCACCCCCTAACCTGAGACCAGGGCTGCCTGGATCACAGTAGGAGCTGGATCACGGTGGGTAGCATCAGAGCCGTGGTGGGACATGAGGCCTAATGGATAGAGCCCCCGGCCTGAGAGTCAGGAGGACCTGGGTTCTAATCCCGGCTCCGCTGCTTGTCTGCTGTGTGAACTTGAGCAAATCACTCACTTCTCTGGGCCCTCTGTAAAATGGGGATTAAAAGTGTGAGTCCCATATGGGTCAGGGACAGTGTCCAGTCCAATTTGCTGGTGTCCACCTCCACACCCAGTGTAGTGCCTGTCACACAATAAGTTCTTAACAAATACCACGGTTATTATTACAGTTGTTATAATCATCATCCCCTTGCCCGCTCCCCTTATGGAGGTCAAGGCCAGGATGTACCTGGCCCCCATCAGTACCCGCTGGGAGCCCCTCTCTGGACACCCACTCACCAGCCTTCTCCCCTCTGTGCCCTCAGCGAGGAAGAACCCGGAGGAGGAGGAAAAGGAGGAGCAGGCAGAGGAGACGGGGAAAGCGAGGAAAAAGAGGAAGCGGGAGAGCCGGGCCACCTGCCCCTTCTATTCCTACGAGCAGATGCAGTTGCTCCGTGACAAAGTCCTAGTGGAGGTGAAGGATATCGAGCAACTGGTGGCTCTGGGGCAAGAGAGCCACGCCTGCCCCTATTACGGGAGCCGCTATGCCATCCCCGCCGCCCAGGTGAGCCCACGTAGGGGACCCCGCCCTCCCCGAGCCCGGGCCTTAGCTGGCAGCATCCCCAAGGGATTTTTTGGCTGCACTGAACTGTACTGCCGTGCCCACCCCTCAGTCGACTGGGCCCTGTGCCTCTCCTCCCGCTTTCATCACCCCAGCAGTCCTGGCTGTCGTTCTCTTAGCCTTGGGCCGTACTCTGACCCCGGGTGCCACTTGCAGAGCATAGCTCTGCGCACCCTCTGGGCTCAGAGGGTGCCCCCTGCCCAATCAGTCCTGGTTCTCCCTCAGCTGGTGGTGCTGCCCTACCAGATGCTGCTGCACTCAGCCACCCGACGGGCAGCGGGCATCCAGCTTCAGGACCAGGTGGTCATCATCGACGAGGCCCACAACCTCATCGATACCATCACTGCCATCCACAGCGCCGAGGTCAATGGGGCCCAGGTAGGTCGGGGGAAGCCGGGGGCTGGGAGTTGTTCTCGCCGCCTGCTCGGGGACCCTGTTGGCACAGAGCTGGCCCCCGAGGAGCTCACTCTGAATTAATAGCATTTGTGGGGCACCCACTTGGGGAGGTGCACTGCACTTAAGTGGTTGGGAAGGACAGAATAAAGAAAAGGAGATGCCCCCGCCCACAGCGAACTCGTACTCTAACCAGGGTGGCGGACATAATCATATTTCTTGCGTACTTACAGTGTGCAGAGCACTGTCCTAAGTGCTTGGGAGAGTACGATATAATCAGAGTTGGTTCCCTGCCCCCAGCAAGTTTATAGTCTAGAGGACATAAAAATATTCACCACTACAGAGGTCAAAGTAAAGAATTGAGCGCACCTTTATAAGTCTCGAAGAGGGGTGTGGCTAAATTCACAAGTGTTCAAATTGGCTGAGGGGACGACATGCCTCGGGATGCTGGGAAGTCGGTCGGGGAGAGCATGACGGATTTCAGGAGGAATTTGGATGTGGAGAAAACCACTTCAGCCATTCTCCATTTTCTTCCACTTCCTGCCAGGCGTGGGAAGTCCCGAGCGGAGGCGTCTGGTAGCGAGAGGGGTTCCACCCAGTAACGGAGATTCAGAAAGTCTTAGACCTCCTCGGACCACAGGGAGGGGTGGCCAGTGGGCTGCTGATTCCCAGTGGCTGGCCTTTTGCCCTGGCCAAGGTGAAGTCGGTGGAGGACAGGCAGGACTCTCAGGGCTGCCTCCCCTATTAGAGTGGAAGCTCTTTCAGGTCTCTTGTTTGGTACTTCCGAAGCGCTCAGTACAGCGCATTGTACCCAGTAGGCGCTCAATAAATACAACTACAAGGTTGACTGACTGACACTTGAGCCCAGGCTCTCTCCCGAGGTCCAGTGGGGCAGGGGACTCAAACTACCTGCCAGGGTTGTGCCTAGTCCTCTCCTCCATTAACTGGCTCCCTCGTGGGTTTTGCCCTTCTCTGCAGGGGTTCTGCTCCAGAGGTTCAGGTATTGACCCCTTTGTCTCTCTCAGCTGATTTCTCTTTCTCCCCAGCTGTGCCAGGCATACTCCCAGCTGCTTCAGTACCTGGAACGATACAGGTGAGCACCCCTTCTCCCCCCTCCCCCCAATCCTCCCCCTCGGGTTCATCTGCTTAAGGGTGGGTGACCTCTGGCCAAAGTAGAGTTAGCTGTCACTGGTCTCTGTCCACCTGAAATTCCAACTCTATTCAATTAATCAGTTGTATTTACTGAACGTTTACTGGGTACAAAGTACTGGAGCAAGGGCTTGGAAGAGTACAGTATAACAGAGTTGGGGAGCACGTGCCCTGCCCACAAAGAGCTTCAGTCTAGAGGGGAGACAGACATTAATTTAAATAAATTACAGTATATACGTAAGTGCTGTGGGGCTGAATAAAAGGGGACAAATCCTAGTGCACCCAACTGCTCCCATCTGTCCGCTGGAGAAACCAAAGATGAACTAGGGGTGAGCAAAAGGGGGCTTTAGGTCAGACAGCATAGTGGAAAGAGAAGGAAGGGTCAGGGAACCCACATTCTGATCCCGCTTCCATCACTTGCCTGCTATGTGACCTCGGGCAAGTCACTTGACTCCCTGGACCTCATCGAGGAAGTGGGGATTCAAAGCCTGTTCTCCCTCTCCCCGGGCCCCATGTAGGACAGGGACTATGTCCGACCTGATGATTTTATCTCCAGCATTTAGTGCATTGCTTGGTACATAGTAAGCACTTAACCAGTACCACAGTTATCATTTTATACCTGATCCTGCTTTCCCCCCTCTAGTGCCCACAACCAGCAACAGTTCAGGAGAAGGGTAGCGTCTAATTTCCCCCCAAACCTCCCTCTGAGCCTCAGACCAGTGAGGCGAAGGAAGCTGGGGGAGGCGACCGAGGAATTTTGAGTTCCCAAGCAGTTCTGGGGTGGGGGGATAGATGGTTCTGAGCCCTGGGATCCTGACCACCGGCCTACGATCTGACGCTTTGGGCTCTTCCCCAGGAAGCGACTGAAAGCCAAAAACCTTATGTACATCAAGCAGATCCTGTACCTGCTGGAGAAGTTCGTGGCCGTGCTGGGGGGTAAGAGTCAGTAGCCCCGTCGGGGCCCCTGGACTCCCGGGCTGGTGGGCCCCTTCTGCCCACGGGACTGGCCTCTAGCAAGGTGTGCTAGGCCGAGAAGGGATGGCAGTGTCGGCTTTCTGCAAGCCCTCTGGTAGCCTCTCAGACAGAAAGGGGCCTAGGAGGCCTCTTGATAGGAGGGCTAGACTGGCCCCGGGACGCCCGGACCCTGTGCCCCACCTGTTCTGCCCCCCGACTCACCAGCTGGCCTGACAATGATTTCTCATCGCGAGATGCCATCTCAGTGTGGGAGCTGGTCTGAACTGGCTCCAGCCTGCAGGTTCCGGCCAAACCCTGGTCTGCAGCTGGGGCTGAGGGTGGCCCCGGGGTTGTCACGGGGTCGACCCGGTGCCCCCTGGCTCCCTCCAGCTCTCCGGGCGGGGGCTCCCTCTATCGTGTCGGGGGTTTGGTTCTGCCTTCCAGGGAATGTGAAGCAGAATCCCAACACTCAGACCCTCTCGCAGACAGGTGAGTAGGGCAGACTGCCAAAGGGAGGATTTGGGATGGGGGGGCGGCATGCTGAGATCTGCAGGTGGGACTGGGTCTCAGAGAGCCCCTCGCTTCCCTCTCCCCACCGCCAGGAACAGAATTGAAGACCATCAACGACTTCCTGTTCCAGAGCCAGATTGACAACATTAATCTCTTCAAGGTAAAAATTGCCATTCCTTCCCCTTCCCTCTTCCTCTGGCCCCCTAGGACTGTGCATGAACCCCAGAGGGACTCTCCAGGCTGGCCCTCCTCCTCCTCTTCCTTTCTTTCCTCCCTCCTCACTTTCCTTTCTCTCACACCCAGATAGCCTTGACTGGCCTCCCCCTGAGGGGGGAAATTATGATCTAGTTGAAATTGGGGCTCTTCCTGCCTCTGACCAATTCTCACCTCCACCCCCAGCCCCATGGGCGGGAGTGGGTAGAGTTTGGAGAGCGGGAAACCGGTTAGGGACTGGGATGCCGACAACTGTGGTGGCCACGATAGGGAGGTGACAGGAGCCGGTGGTCGGGTTCCACAGGTGCAGCGCTACTGCAACAGGAGCATGGTCAGCCGCAAGGTTGGTGCGCCCCCTCCCCACTCCCTCCCGGGCTGACCCTGTCCCACTCCAGACTGCCCCCGGAGAGGGGCACACCTCCAGCGCAGCAGGCCGCGCACACCCCGGCCCAGACTTCCACTTGGCCAATCCCGCAGGGAACCTCCTGGAGGATTCAGGAGCCCCTGGAAGCAGAGGGAATGAGGATGGAACCCCCTCCCTCCTCCCACCCCACCCCCCAGCAGCCCGATCCCCTCCTCACACCCCCACCCGTCACCCCCACCTCAGCTGTTCGGCTTCACCGAGCGGTACGGTGCAGTCTCCGTGGCCCCCTCCTCCTCCTCGGAGCAACCCAAGCTGGCTGGCTTTCACCATTTCCTGCAGAGCCTGAAGGCTGGGCCCAGTGAGTCCGGGAGAGGGGCGCAGGGAGGGAGAGAGGGAGGGTGGGCCACACCCCCTCTCCGCCAAGAACGGGCACGGCCATCTTCCGGACGGAGTGTCCTCCTCACCCCTTCCCTCCCCGCAGCGACTCCCCAGCCTACCGAAGAGGGTGAGAATGGGCCGCCCAGGCCGGCCTCCCCACTGATGCACATCGAAGGCTTCCTCGCCGCCCTCACCACGGCCAACCAGGACGGCAGAATCATCCTGAACCATCAGAGTGAGTCAGGACTGGGGCATCTCCCACCCAAACACATACCCCCTCCTCTGACACCCCCAGGGCAGAGAGGGCTCACCCCAACTCTCTGGGTTACAGGGATGGGCAAGGATGCCCAATAGGATCTCTCTCTTCCCCAGAAGATGCAGGGCCACACAGCATCCCCCAGGGGCGGGTGGTCTCTGCCTCTAGAGTTTCTGCTCCAGGGGAGAAAAAACAATTTTCTCTCACCACCCCCCTCCCCTGCAGGCAGCCTGAGCCTGAGCAGCCTCAAGTTCCTGCTGCTGAACCCCGCCGTGCATTTCGCCCAGGTGGTGAGAGAATGTCGGGCGGTGATCATCGCTGGGGGTACCATGCAGCCGGTGAGAGGCCGGGCCCGGTCACCTTCACCCCTCTCCCCACCCCCGGGGACCCCAAGCCCTCCTCTCTCTGATTCTCTTCACCATGTCCACTGCCCGGCCTTTGGAGCCCCGACCCGCAGCATCGTCCAAGCTGGCAGGATGAGGGAAGACTCCAGTCCCAAGCAGGTCCAAGGCACTGCCAGCCCAGGGGCTTCCGGGAATTGTACTCGGCTTAGCCGAGGAGCTGTTGCTCATGTTCCGAACTATCGCCCCAAAGCAGCTCTACCCCAGCTGCCAAGCTCCGAGACCACCCCCCTGAGTCCAAAGCACGCTTACCTGGGCCCGGGGAAGGGGTGTCAGAGGGGCTGCCCCCCATTTTAGCTCTGGGCAGGACCCAGCTGAGTGCACCAAGTAGTACTGCTTGGAGCATCCATGGAGTCGGGGCTGGGGCAGGGAGCTATCATGATGGGTCTGGGTGTGTCTTGGGAGAACAGCGTGAGGTCCTCCCATTCCTTGCCATCTCCCTTCTTCCTTTTCCCCATTCCATGGCTCCTCCTCCCTCACCAGACCCCCTTCAACCCCCAGCCCCCCCGGCCCCCAACCCCAGGGCTCACAGGACCCTTCCCACAGGTGGCTGACTTCCGGGAGCAGCTGCTGGCCTGTGCTGGAGTTGGCGCCGAGCGGGTGGTGGAGTTCGCTTGCGGTGAGTGTCTGGGTCCTGGGAACCGGTTGACCCAGAGCTGGGGGCAGAGCGTGGCCCGGGCCACAGTGCTAGCCCAGGGTCCTTCTTCTCATCAGCCGCTGCCATCCCACATGCCCTGTGCCAGGGTCAGAGCTTGTGGACTCTACTGGCCCCATGATATGAAGAGAATCAGCCTGGGCTGCCCTTCTCCCCCTGTGCCCCATCTCCAGTGCCTCCATCTCCTTAAGCAGACCCCCTTGGCCTGTGAAGAGCAGTCTCCTCTCATGGCCCTCCCAACTGCTCCCCCTCCCCGCCACAGGTCACGTGATCCCCCCGGACAACATCCTGCCCCTCGTCCTCTGCAGCGGACCCTCCAACCAGCCTCTGGAGTTCACCTACCAGAAGCGAGAGCTGCCCCAGATGGTTTGTTCCCTGCCTGCTGAGGAGCTGGAAGGGAGATAATAACAACAATAGTTACTGGCACTTGCTAAGGATTTAATATGTTCTAAGGGGTAGGATAGATACGAGTTAATCAGGTTGGACACAGTCCCTGTTCCATGTGGGGCTCACAGTCTAAGTAGGAGGGAGTAGGATTTAATCCCCATTTTACAGATGAGGTAACTGAGTCACAGAGGAGGTAAGTGAATTAACCGAGGTCACGCAGCAGACAAGTGGTGGAGCCGGGATTAGAACCCAGGTCCTTCGGACTCCCAGGCCTATGCTGGGAGTTGTTAAGCACAGAGTGTGTGCCAAGCACTGTACTAGGCACTGGGGATGAAACAAGATAACCAGCTGGCACACAGTGCTCCCCTGGTTCTATTTGAAACAGCCAGACTCAGAGAGGGGGAACAAGAACCTCGATGCCCACTCCAGCCCGGCTTCTCCCTCCTCTGCCGGTCATCCCCGCCCTGGACAGCCCCGACCCGGGGACGGATGGCCGGGACGGGTAGGGGCAAGGAGATGCCTTCTGTCTTCTCTCCAGATGGACGAAACCGGCCGCATCCTCTTCAACTTGTGCAACGTAGTGCCCGGGGGCGTCGTCTGCTTCTTCCCCTCATATGAGTACCAGCGCCAGGTGCAGGCCCGCTGGGAGCACAGCGGACTTCTGGCCCGACTGGGCATCAAGAAGAAAGTGAGGGTTCTTTTCCCCTATTACCACCCCCCGACTCACCCCGTGATCGGCCACATCCTACCGTCCTGAGAGGGACGCTGCAGGGAGACTTTGAGCCTGGACTCCATCCTCCCATTTCAGACTTGCTCTCCCCTCTTACACCCCCTCTCCTTGAGGCAAAGTTTCCTTCCCTTCCCCTGAACTCTGGGCCTCTGCTCTTCCCAACAAGCCCAGAACATCTTCCAGGCCGGGAATCATTTTCAAAACTGCCTAGGACCAACATCAATGCTTAGTAAAGTGCCTGGCACATAAGTGCTTAACAAATACCATTATTATCATCAATGGTATTTATTAAGCATTTACTGTGTACCAGAACACTGTTCAAAGTGCTTGAGAAAACAGTTGGTAGACATAGTCCCTGCCCACAATGAATTTACAATCTAGAGAGGACGATCATGGATTGTAAACTCCTTAAGGCAGGAACCAATGTCTTGTACTTGGACTGTACTCACCCAAGCAACTGTAGAGCACACTCCACCCTCTGGGTGTCCAGTACAGTTAATCTCCTGTCCCCATTTTAGTTGTCTTCTACAGTCTCAACTCCTTACTTTCCCTCTGCCCTACTGAGCCAGCTCCTCTCTTTCCCACTTCCTCCACCTTGCTGTGTCTTCTGCCCGCAGCGACTCCCCTCACCCAAACCTCCGCTGACCGAGGCGCAGGGGGAGAAGGGAGAAGCCGGGCCGTCCCCAAGGGCCTCCACACAGTTAATGCCTTGCCCTTATCCCAGGTCTTTCAGGAGCCCAAGAAAGCAAGCCAGGTGGAGAAAGTGTTGGCTGACTATTCCAAATGCATCCAGGTAAGAGATGCCCGTGGGGTTATTATGAGTAAGCATTCCCCTCAGGGTGGGACTCTGGGGCTATAGGGGGAGAGAAACATAAGGCACTTACCGATCCTGGAACCAGTAGTCCCATGTCTCTCCCAGCACTGTAGTCAGCCTGGCAGTGCCATGACCGGAGCCCTGCTCCTCTCCGTGGTGGGAGGGAAAATGAGCGAAGGGATCAACTTCTCCGATGACCTGGGCCGGTAAGCGACAGCCCCTTCCCCCCGCGTTGAGGGCCGGGCTTCTGGATCCGGCCAGGTCACCTCAGCCTCTGGCCAGTTAAGGACAGAGGCTGAGCATCCCCGGTTGTAGGGGTAGGGTGGTCGGGGTGCACGGGTTGGTTTAGGGGAAGTACCGCGGTTCAGAGTTCACTCGATCTCCTCCCTGCCCTGGCAGGTGTGTGGTCATGGTGGGCATGCCCTACCCCAACATCAAGTCTCCTGAACTGCAGGAAAAGATGGCATACTTGGACCAGACCCTGGTGAGTGTCTGGCGCCCGTGCTGTTCCTCCCCGGGAGAGCCCGTGCCCCCCAAGGGAAGTGGCTCGGGTGGGGTAGGGGTGGCGAGGGCCGGCTGTCCAGAGATAGCTCACGTCCCATGTCTCCACCGCTCAGCCCCGAGGCCCAGGCCAGGCCCCCGGGAAAGCCCTGATCGAGAACACATGTATGAGAGCCGTAAACCAGTCAATAGGTAAGGTGGCCGAGGGCGCCGGGGAAGACGGGAAGGGCCTGGGATGTTCTCTGCTCGTTCCCCTTGGGGAGAGGAGTCGGGGGACACGGCTGAGATCCGCTCCCTCTACCCATAGGCCGGGCCATCCGCCACCAACACGACTTTGCCAGCATCGTGCTCCTGGACCAGCGCTACGCCCGCCCGGCCATCCTGGCCAAGATGCCCGGCTGGATCCGGGGCCGCGTGGAGGTCAAGGCCGCCTTCGGCCCGGCCTTCGCAATGCTGCGCAAGGTGAGGCCCCATCCCCTCCACGAACCCCGCTGAGGCCACGCCCCGACCCCCCCCCCCATCCCCGCGTTTCCTGTCTCCCCAGTTCCACCGTGAGAAGAGGGCTGGCCCTTCCTGACGGAGACCGACAGCTCCCCGCTCCGACCCCGCCTCTGCCCCCCCCGGGGCCTGATCCCAGCCATGCCCAGTGTGAGGCGGAGAGAGTGGGGCCTCGGCCTCCTCAGACCAGCCCCCACAGCAGGGGAAAGCAGAGGCATGGGGTAATGACTCAAGGAGCAAGAGGGAGAAGGCACCCCCGTCCCGTCTCCATCAGCTGAAGCTGGGGATCCTAGCCAGCATCCCTCACTCACGTTTCTACCTCCCGGGCTGGCTCCGGCAGCAGTGCTGGTAAGAGCCATGAGGCTTCTCTGAGCAGGGCCTTTTGAGGGGGACCTCCGCCACGCTTTCACATTCAGCCCCCCAACTCCTATGCCCCGTCTCCCCTCTCCTCCCGGCAGCGGGGTCCTGCCCACCGTGGCCCCGGCCTAGGAGGGACTTACTGTGTTGTCGGAGTCAGGCCCTGGACACCCCCCTCAATGGTGCCTGGTGAGGCATCGCCATGGGGGCTCGGGGTAGCCAGGCCCCGCTCAATAAATAGGCAGCTGGTACCTGTGAACCAATGCGTCTTTATTGACTCTTGCTACAGTTCCACCTGTGAGAGCAGGCCGTGGGGGAGAACGCAAAAGCTCTGGACCCCATCCCCCAGCTTCCCCACTCCCCGCAAAACTACACCTTGATGGGGCAGATTCCAGACAGGCTTGCTGCACCCTGACCAGGGCAGGGTGGCAGTCGGGGGGGGCCCTGCTAGGGTTCCCAGTCGTCCTCCCCCTCCTCCTCTCCAGGCAGCTGCTGCGGGGGCGGTGGGGGCGGGATGGAGTCCGACATGCGGGAGAAGGCCCCCCCGGGCCCCTCACTGCCCCCCGCCGCGGGCCCCTTCCCGGAGATTCCTGCAAAGGAATGGGAGCCTTGATCGCGGCAGGCCCGGTACCCCCCCCGCCACCCACCGGACGGCCCACGCCCCGCGGCGGAGCTCAACCTACCTTTGCGCCTCATGAGCAGCTTGTTGAAGAGGTCAGACATCAGGTCCCCGCTTTGGCCCGTGGCTCTCACTGCAAGGGCGACGGGCAGGCGGCACTGAGACCCCCGCCCACCTCCGCCCCGGATACAGGGGGTGGGGATGGGGTGGGATGAGAGTTCCAGAAAACTTGTTGGGAGCGGGGAGGAGAACAACTGCAGTCCCCAGGATCTATCTGCTTTTGTCCCTGCTCTGGCTCGAGGGAGGTGTTGGAAACCAAGGGAAAAAACCCAAGCTCACAGGGCAGAGTTCCCAAAATGGGCAGAAATCCCACACCCAGAGGACAATGGGACAAACCTTTCTCCCGTTTAAATTGTTAGCCCCATGCGGGCAGGGAATGTGTCTGTTGTATTTTACAGTGCTCTGCGTACAGTAAGTGCTCAATAAATATGATTGACTGACAACCTGTTTCTCTTATATCTACTCCAGCGCTTAATACAGTACCTGGCACCTAGTAAGCACTAAACACATACCATTAAAAAAAAAAAACAAACTTTACCAGTTTCCCTTTCAGGAGCAAAGATTCGGCCCCCTGGCCGTCACGGGGCCGGGTGACAGACTGTAGGAGCTGCCCCCAGCCCCAAGTGTGTGTGTGTGTGTGTGTGATGGTGGGGAGGGGGGCTGGAGTCCTCACCCTGCTCCTGCTCCTTCTGCTTCTTCTTCTCCAGCTTGCGCTCCTTGACGCTGCGCAGCCTGGCCTTCCCGATGCCCCCGGCCTGACGGATGGCCTCCAGCAGCGTGGCCCGCCCGCTGGATGGGTCCACCACCTCCTTGGGAGCCCCCTGGACCGGTCCTGGGGAGCCAAGGGGTTGAGATGGGAGGCCGAGCCCTGGGCCAGGGCTCCTTGAGCCACTCCTCGGCACACCCCGGCCAGGAAGGTGCTCTTCGGAGTGGGAGACTGAGGCAGGGAGCCAGTCAGGGACAGGGAGAGTTGTGTAGCAAACAGGAGCCCTGCCAGCATGGAGCCCATGACACTCCCAGCATCCCCCATGTCCCAGACTCAGTCTGCCCCACCCCAAGCAGCCGTACCTGATGTCGATGCACTGCTACCTGCCCCATCAGCCGCCTGGGCGGGGGTGGCCGGCGCCTGGGGCAGTGGGGGCGGAGGGGGGGCACTGGCCAGGACCACGGGGGCCGGAGGGGGTGGCGGCGGGGGCGGCGGGGGCGGGGGAGGTGGTGCTAGAGGAGTCAAGGCCCCATCCTCCAGCTCTGAAAACAGACAGGGCGAGAGCTCAGTGCCTAGCGGCCCAGCGGCGGTCAGCCCGGGGGCCGGCTGGGAGCCGGGGGAACAGAGCTGAGGCATCTGCCGGGCCCACCTGGTCTGCAGGGCTCGGCCAGCTCGGCCGCGAAGGAGGGAAGATCCGGGATGGCCCCGGGGGCGGAAGGCGCAATGCCCGGGCCCAGGTCCGCGCTGTACATCAGATCGTCGGCGATGCCCGGCAGGTCAGGCAGGTAGGATGGCACGTCGATCTCGGGCACCTGGCCCAGGTCCGGCACGTAGAAATAATTCTCAGCCACCTGTGGAGGGGAGGGAGGTTGGGGGTGAGCCCGGGCCGGACAGAGAGGGGACTCCGGGCGGACGCTGGCAGGAGGAGCTTGATGGAAATGGAGGGCACTGGGGACTTGGCAGGGAAGGGAGGCCAAGGGGAGAGAGGGCAAGCCTCGATTCTAATGGCGGCTCCACTACCTTCCTGCTGGACGACCTTGGACAAGTCACTCCACTTCCCTGTGCCTCTGCTTCCTCGTCTGTAAAATGGGAATGAAATCCCTGCCCTCCCTCCCCTTTAGACCAGAAGCTCCATGAGGAAAGTGAACAGGGTCTGGCCTAATAGCAACCCCAAGCTCAGCAGTGCTTGGCACATAGTATGCATTTAACTACCTCTTGTTGGGGAGGAGTAGGGAACATATGGGGGACACCAGTATATATGTACATATCTGATTTGTTTATATCAATGTCTGTCTCCCCCTCTAGATTATAAATTCATTCCGGGCAGGGAACATGTCTGATATACTGTGCTCTCCCAAGCAGTTGGTACAGTGCTCTGCACGCAGTAAGCGCTCAATAAATACGAGTGACTGATGCCAGCCTCCCCCACCATCCCCCGGGGCTCCAGGGTGTCCCCCTCGGCTCACCTGCCGCTCCAGCTGTTCTCGCTTGCTGATGGAGAGCGGGGCATCGAACAGCTTCTCCTCCGTCTCCGCTCCGAGCGCCGTGTGCGTCTTGGTCACGGCTCCGGCCAGCGGGTCCAGGAACACGTACTTCTTGTACCTGGGGGCATCCGGGGCCACTCTGGGGAGGGGTGGAGCGCCCGGCCCCCTCCTCCCTGCTCGCCCCTCCGAAGGGTCAGGGCAGAAGGGTCCCCGACAAACCCCACGACCCCCTCGTCCCTGCTGACCCCACCTTTAACTTCCTGCCTCCCCCGTAAGCCCATCTCCCCCTGACCCTCCCACCGCCACGCCCCAGGGCACCGCCCGGACGTACAGGTTCTCGGTGGTGTTGAACAGCAAGAGGGAGCTGAGGGAGCTGATGTTTCCGGGTAAGCTTCCCAGTCCCTCCTCGGCCTCATCATCGGGCTGGGCCTTGGTGCTCACACACACGGGGAAATACTTCAGCTTCTCCTGGACCCCGGGGCCGGAGAGGGGAGGAAGAGAATGTACCGTGGCACCAGGAGCTGACTTCACCCCCTTGCCAGGGGGCATCCCGCTTTCTCCTGCCCTCCCCGTACTCCAGAACAGCTGCCACTCCCCCAGTGCCTTCTGTGAAGGGGTCAGACCTGCAGGGCCTTCTCATCCAGGGCGGGATGCTTGCTCAGGATCCGGTGCCGGGGGGGACGTCTCTGGGCCCCGGGGTCCCGGGCGCCCGCGAAGATGGACCTGTAGTCCTGCAGGTGTTCCGGGGCCGGGTACTTGGCACTGGAGAACACCTGAGGGATGTCACACACCTGGGAACCTCTGCCCCTCGAGGCTGGGCTCGGCAACTGGGGGCCGCCCCCGGAGGTGGAGGGGGCATACGAGGTGCCCAGTTGGGGAGCCAGTGCCACATGGCAGGGGGACACGGGCCACACAACATGGCCCTACTGAAGCAAGTGGCAGGGGGGGGGGGCAGAGGGTGCCAAGGGGCCAGGGTGAGGGCACAGGGGTGGCTCTACTACCTTAATGGCCTTCTTGCTGCCCTTGATCTTCTCGATCTTGGCCTGGGCCAGTGACACTCGCTCCCCGATGGCCTGCAGCTGCGTCCGAGTTGTCTCCACATGCTGGGAGATTCTACCCCAAAGCCAACACTTCCAATGACTGTCCGCCCTACCTGCTTCTACCCCATACCCCCAGTCCGAGGAGAAATAATTAGGGCATTTACTGAGTACTTACTATGTGCCAAGCACTCTATCATATCCCTCTGTACTAGGGTGCATTTGCTTGCATCCGTCCTAGCGCTTAAAACAGTGCCTGGCACACACTGCTTAAAAGCCACAATTATCATTATTATTATTATTATTATTATTACACTCCCAAGCATTTAATACAGTGCTCTGCCCACTCTATCCATCCTTTTTTTTCTTTAATGGTATTTGTTACATGCTTCCTATGTGCCAGGCACTGTATTAAGCGCTGAGGTAGACACTAGCTAATATCTAATCAGGTTGAACACATTTTATTTCCCACATAGGGTTCCCATTCTTAACCCCCATTTTATAGATAAGAGAGGCACAGAGAAGTGAAGTGACTTTTCCCATAGCAGACCAGTGGTGGAGCCGGCATTAGAACCCAGCTCCTTCTGACTCTCAAGCCCAAGCTCTATCCACTAGGCCATGCTGCTTCTCTACAGACTGACTACCCCAGCTGCCTGCTGTATGATTTCAGGCAAGTCACTTCTCTGTGACTCATTTTCCTCCTCTGTAAAATGGGGATTAAAGAGATTGGAAGACCCCTGTCGGATTGTATTTTTATCTACCCCAACGCCTAGCACAGTGCTCGACCTATACTAAGCACTTAAAGTACCCCAATTATTCTTGTAATTACTATTGATTCCAGAGGAAATCAAAGCACACTCCAATCTGGCCTCCATCCAACCTACGATCCCTGCAAACAGCAGTGTGGCCTTGGGGTAAAAGCCCAGGCCTGGGCGGCAGAGGACCCGGGTTCTAATACTGGCTCCATCACATACCTGCTGTGTGACGCTGGGCAAGTCACTTCTCCATGCCTCAGTTTCCTCAATTACAAAATGGGGATTTACTATGTTTTCCCTCCTACTTAGACGGTGAACCCCAAGTGGGACAGGGACTGAGTCTGACTTAACTTGTATCTACCCCAGCATTTAGAACAGTGCTCGATACATAGTAAGCTCTTAACAAGTACCGTAACCAAAACCCAGGTGGCAGTGGGAAAGGAAGGAGGCCCCATAGCCCAGAGAGGATGAATGCCTTTTCAGATATCTCATAGCAAGGGACCACTTCCCTTTCCCTTATCCCAGTTTACAGGCAGAAGCCCCTGATTTTGAGCGGCAGAGGGCAGCTGGCCTCTGCCCATCCTGCTCCCCTCAACCTGAACCCAGCACCCCTCCTTCTCCTTCCCCCAATCTCTACCCCCAGCTGGGGAAAGATCATTAGGAAGAACCTGCTAATTATGCAGGCAGCTGATTGAAAGTGCAGAACCTGAATCCCCTCTGGGTGCTAATCAGCACAGAGAAAGGAGGTGGGGATGGGGAGCAGGAGGTGTGGATGGATTTTCAAAATGATACCTCACTATTTCCCCATGATTTGGGGGAGAGGGGTCCCATTACCAGTTTCTGGGTCCCTCTGGCCCAGTTTGGGGGGGGCTGAAGCTGAGGGGAGACCAAGCTACGGAGCTGCTAAACCCCTTCCACCAATCACCCAGCGAGGGCAGGGAGTCAGAGGGGGCACTGGGAGAAGAGACCCCCTTATAGAATCTGTCCACCAGCTGGCCTGGGGGTCGGGAGGGCCTGGATTCTAATCCTGGTACCACTACGGTACCAGGTTCTGGTCCCTGTTGCATCATCTTGGGCAAGTCACTTCATTTCTCTGGGCCTCAGTTTCCTTATGTGGAAAATGGGGATTCACCCAGCTGGGATGAGCACAGACCAGTTCTCACAGGCGGCTCCAGGAGGAGTTTGGACATATCCTTTTTTTTTATATATATATATAATTTAAGCGCTTACAATGTGTCAAGCACTGTCGTTAAGTGCTGGGGTCAGTACAAGTCAATCAGGTTGGACACAATCCCTTCTAGACTGTGAGCTTGTTGTGAGCAGGGAAAATGTCTGTTATTCTTACATATATAGTATAATATTGTTATATTATACTCTCCCAAGTGCTTAGTACAGTGCTCTGCAAACCTCAAGTGCTCGATAAATACGATTGACTGACTTCCAGTGAAGCAGTGTTGCCTAGTGGATCGAGTATGGGCTTGGAAGTCAGAAGGACCTGGGTTCTAGTACTGGCTTCGCCACTTGTCTGTTGTGAGAGCTTGGGCAAGTCACTTAACCTCTCTGGACCTCGGCTACCTCATCTGTAAAATGGGGATTAAGACCGTGAGCCCCACATGGGTCCAACCTGATTGCCTTGTGTCTACTCCAGCACTTAGTCCAGAGCCTGACACATAGTAAACGTTTAACAAATATCATAAAAAAAAAAAAAATGACTTGCTCACTGCTACCCACAGCAGGCAGGTGACCGAGTCAGGACTCAAACCCAGATCCCCCGAATGCTAATCCCGGGCTCCTTCTGCAGGGCTGCACTGCGATGAGTCCCAGTGGGTGGGGGGCGGAGGGAGAACGGGCAGGAAGCTAGGTCGATTTGTACATTCCAAGCGTTTAGTACAGTGCTCTGCACATAGTAAGTGCTCAATAAATACTATTGAATGAATAGGCCGGACTTGCCCCCGGCCTCCAAGGCTGGCCGGTCTTCCCACTTACCTGCTGAAGATGTCCCCTGAGACTTTCTGGAGATACTGCAGGGTGTCAGCTACCTGCTGGACGGCCTCTTCCCGCCGCAGGTCCGGCTGGATCAGGGGGACCGAGTAGGCCTGGCCTTCCAGGAAGTGGAGCTGAGTGGTCACCGCTGCTGCAGTCGCCATGGGGCCTGCTGGGGGGAGGAGTGAGAGGTGAGGATGGGGGACAGAGCCAGGGGCTGGAGGCAAAGACCCAGAGGAGGAGCGGAGGGGTCACCCCTTTTCCTCTGGCCCTCTCTGAGACTCACGTGCCCCTCACGCTAAGTGAGACAACCCTCCCCTTGCTCTCAGGCAACGGAGTTACCCTCATCCTCCTCTAGACCCATTATGCGCAGGGACTCTGGTGGTGTTATTATTATGGGATTTAAGTGCTTACTATGTGCCAAGCACTGGGGTATGAGGTTGTCCCACGAGGGACTCACAGTCTTCATCCCCGTTTTACAGATGAGGGAACTGAGGCCCAGAGAAGTTAAGTGGCTGGCCCAACATCACACAGCAGACAAGTCAGGGATTAGAATCCACATCCTCTGACTCCCAAGCCCGTGCTCTTTCCACTAAGCCACGCTGATTCTCCCAAGCGCTTAGTACAGTGCTCTGCACACAGTAAGCACTCAGAAAATATAACTGACTTAAGTTGGAGGTGACAGAGATGGGAGCGGGGAGGCTTCAGCGACCTCCCCTTCAGTCAGGACTTCTTTCCACCTCCCCACCCCAGCCCGGCTGAGGCCGAAGGAGTCATGGGTGGAGGGGGGAGAACAGAAAGAGGTCCCATGAGTGGGAAGGTAAGGGACAGAGTCTATTTATACTGGGTTTAATTAACTCCTCTCCCTGGTGTCAACGAGCAGCAATCACGCTGCAGACGGCCTGATTTGACTGGCAAGAGGCAACACCGGGCGGAATATCAAGGCTGCCGGTCCCCTATAAATAGGACTAATCACCAGCCTGAAGCCGGAAGGCAGTGAGGAAATCCATTAATGAGGCTAGGCTCCCAGACCCCCCGGTCCTCGGGGGGCAATCGGGCCAGGATCAGGAGCTGGGCAGGGGATCAATGTGGCTCTGGAGGGCAAGAGCCTCCGGCTGGTTTAAGGTGCTCTGTGACCTCGGGAAAGAATCTTGGCCTCTCTGAACCTCAGGAGGCTCCCCGGTGTCAGGGTGCGGGACAGTGACCCCTCGGCAAGAATTGGAGGGATATTTGCTGCTCCCCCCAATCCCGTAGACTCTCTTCCTGCCCCTTTCCCCTCCAGCCAATTTCAAATTCAAGAGAAGTAGTGTGGCGTAAAGGATAGAGCACAGGCCTGGGACTGAGAAGGAGCTGGGTTCTAATCGTGGCTCTGCCATCTGTCTTCTGTGTGACCGGGGCAAGTCGCTTCACTTCTCTGGGCCTCAGTTACCTCGTCTATATAAGGGGGATCAAAACTGTGAGCCCTGGGTGGGACAGGGACTGTGTCCAACCTGATTAGCTTGTATCTAACCCAGTGCTTAGTAGAGTGTCTGGCACATATTAAGCACTTAATAAATACCATAAAAAAAAGATGTCCCTCCTCTCTAGTTCCTCTCCCTGGCACTGGCACACCCAGTGGTGTATACCCACACACCCTGGTACATTCACACTCCCACCCTCGTATACACACAATGCCAGTATGGCATACGTAATGATGTATACCCACACACGCACACTAAGACATTCAGACATTCAGACGCACACCCACGTATGCAGTCTGGTGCACACAAAACCTTATACACATACACTTTGTGACCCTGGCCAAATCACTTTCTCTGGGCTTCAGCTACCTCAGCTGGAAAACAGATATTGAGACTGGGAGCCCCAGGTGGAAGAAGGGACTGTGTCCAAGCCGATTTGCTTGTATCCATCCCAGTGCTTAGTACAGTGCCTGGCACATAGCAAGCGCTTAACAAATACCATTTTCATTATTATTATTATAATGGTATTTGTTGTGCCATGTGCCTAGCACTGGAGGGGGATACAAGGTAATTAGGTTGTCCCACATGGGGCTCACAATCTTAATCCCCACTTTACAAATGAGGGAACTGAGGCTCAGAGAAGTGAAGTGACTTGCCCCAAGTCACACAGCTGACAAGTGGCAGAGCCGGGATTAGAACCCACGACCTCTGACTCCCAAGCCCGGGCTCTTTCCACTGAGCCACGTTGCTTCTCTTTTATATTATTATGCTTATTATATTAACTTAGACTGTGAGCCCATCATTGGGCAGGGACTGTCTCTATCTTTTGCCAAATTGTACATTCCAAGTGCTTAGTACAGTGCTCTGCACATAGTAAGCGCTCAATAAATACTATCGAATAAACTAATATATAATACGAGGACAGTGGTGGTCTGTCACATATGGAGGGCAGCGACAAGGTCATGGGTTCTAATCCTGCCTCTGCCACTTGTCTGCAGGGTGATCGGGTAGCAGCGTGGCTCAGTGGAAAGAGCCCGGGCTTGGGAGTCCGAGGTCATGGGTTCGAATTCCGCCTCTGCCGCTTGTCAGCTGGGTGACTGTGGGCAAGTCACTTCACTTCTCTGTGCCTCAGTTACCTCATCTGGAAAGTGGGGATTAAGACTGTGAGCCTCACGTGGGACAACCTGATTGCTCTGTATCTCCCCCAGCGCTTAGAACAGCGCTCTGCACATAGTAAGTGCTTAACAAACACCAACATTATTATATGGAGGGCAGTGACAAGGCCATGGGTTCTAATCCTAGAAGCAGCGTGGCGCAGTGGAAAGAGCACGGGCTTTGGAGTCAGGGCTTATGAGTTCGAATCCCAGCTCTGCCACTTGTCAGCTGTGTGACTGTGGGCAAGTCACTTAACTTCTCTGTGCCTCAGTTCCCTCATCTGTAAAATGAGGATTAAGACTGTGAGCCCCACGTGGGACAACCTGATGACCCTGTATTACCCCAGCGCTTAGAACAGTGCTCTGCACATAGTAAGCGCTTAACAAATACCAACATTATTATTAATCCTGCCTCTGCCACTTGTCTGCAGGGTGATCTTGGGCAAGTCACTTCTCTGGGCCTCAGTTCCCTCATCTGCAAAATGGGGATGGAGACTGTGCTCCCCCCGTGGGACAGGGGCTGCCTTCAAACTGGATTTCCTTGCATCCACCCCGAGTTAATATGCAATTATTATTATATTAGCCGACGTACTACGTGCCAGGCGCTTTACTGTTTATTCCTGTGGCACTGCCAGCCTGGCACACAAAGGGATATACACAGCCCGGTGGATGCACACACTGCCAGCCTGGCACCCAGAGAGGGGTGTGCACACACACACACACACACACACACACACACACACACACACGCTGTGCCCGGCTGGCCCCCCCTCCCCCGCCGGGCTTCACTTCCCCCTAGGCCGCAGCCTGTGCTGGCGTAGATTGGCCAAACCCCACCCGGCCTCCGCCCGAGCCTGCGACCCCGTGGGGCCTCGGTCCCGATCCAGACCGGTCTGAACCGGTCCGGTCCGGTGTCGTCCAGTCCAGTCCTGCAGCCCCAGCTCCGCAGCGGCTCCTCACCTGACTCCTCCGCCCGGCCACGCCCCCTTACGTCACCCCGACATCAGGCCACGCCCTCCTGGAGGCCACGCCCCCTCACGCTGCCCTGCCCCACGCCCCTTTACGTCGCCCTGCCCCTGGTCACGCCCCCTTACGTCGCCCCGGCAACAGGCCACGCCCTTCCTGGAGGCCACGCCCCTTACGTGCGTCACTCTCCCTTCCTCCAGGCCCCGCCCCCCACCCGGCCCCCTCCCCGTCGCCGACGCCGCTTCTGGGTCCTAGCGCCCCCCCTCTTTATCCTAGTGTTGGTATTTGTTAAGCGCTTACTACGTACAGAGCACTGTTCTAAGCGCTGGGGGAGATAAAGGGTCATCGGGTTGTCCCACGCGAGGCTCACAGTCTTCATCCCCCTTTTACAGATGAGGGAACTGAGGCCCAGAGAAGTGAGGTGACTCGCCCCCAGTCACACAGCTGACAATAATGATAATAATGTTGGTATTTGTTAAGCGCTTACTATGTGCAGAACACTGTTCTAAGCGCTGGGGGAGATACAGGCACATCAGGTTGTCCCACGTGAGGCTCACAGTCTTCATCCCCATTTTACAGATGAGGGAACTGAGGCCCAGAGAAGTGAAGTAATAATAATAATAATGTTGGTATTTGTTAAGCACTTACTATGTGCCGAGCACTGTTCTAAGCGCTGGGGGAGATACAGGGACGTCAGGTTGTCCCACGTGAGGCTCACAGGCTTCATCCCCATTTTACAGATGAGGGAACAGAGGCCCAGAGAAGTGAAGTAATAATAATAATAATGTTGGTATTTGTTAAGCGCTTACTATGTGCCGAGCACTGTTCTAAGCGCTGGGGGAGATATAGGGTCAGAATGTTGTCCTACGTGAGGTGACTTGGCCACAGTCACACAGCTGACAAGGGACAGAGGCTGGATTCGAATCCATGACCTCTGACTCCCAAGCCCGGCCTCTTTCCACTGAGCCGCACTAGCCCCTCCTGCCCCCCTCACCCCCCCCCCCGGACACCCCCCCCCCGACCTCTTCCACCCTTCAGCCCACTCCACTATTTGTTAAGCGCTTACTCTGGGCCAAGCACGGTGCTAAGCGTTAAGTAGAAGGGTGGTGGTGTTAATAATTCAATACTACTACTACTCTCCCGGCTCTGCCACTTGTCAGCTGTGTGACCGTGGGCAAGTCACTTCACTTCTCTGGGCCTCAGTGACCTCATCTGGAAAATGGGGATGAAGACTGTGAGCCCCACGTGGGACAACCTGATGACCCTGTATCTCCCCCAGCGCTTAGAATAGTGCTCGGCACATAGTAATCGCTTAACAAATACCAACATTATTATTAGAAGGGTGGTACTTGTTAATAATTCAATACTACTACTACTATCCCGGCTCTGCCACTTGTCAGCTGTGTGACTGTGGGCGAGTCACTTCACTTCTCTGTGCCTCAGTTCCCTCATCTGGAAAATGGGGGTTAAGACTGTGAGCCTCACGTGGGACAACCTGACGACCCTGTATCTACCCCAGCGCTTAGAACAGTGCTCTGCACTGCAGTGAAGGCAGTCCCTATCCCACGTGGGGCTCACAGTCTCAATCCCCATTTTACAGATGAGTTAACTGAGGCCCAGAGAAGTGAAGTGACTTGTCCAAGATCACACGGCAGACAAGTGGCAGAGCAGGATTAGAACCATGACCTTCTCACTGCCCTCCATATGTGACAGACCACCACTCTCCCCATCTTCAAACCCTTATTAAATCACATCTCCATGAGACCTTCTCCAACGAAGCTCGCACCTCCCCTCCTCTCACTCCCTTTGTGTCGCCCTGACTTGCTTCTTTCATTACCTTATGAGAAGTAGCGTGGCTCAGTGGAAAGAGCCCGGGCTTGGGAGTCAGAGGTCATGGGTTCGAATCCCGGCTCTGCCACTTGTCAGCTGGGTGGCTGTGGGCAAGTCACATCACTTCTCTGTGCCTCAATTACCTCGTCTGTAAAATGGCGATGAAGACTGTGAGCCCCACGTGGGACAACCTGATGACCCTGTATCTACCCCAGCGCTTGGAACAGTGCTCAGCACACAGTAAACACTTAGCAAATACCAACATTATTATTAACCCCCTTCCCAGCCCCACAGCACTTATGTCCCTATCTGTAATATATTTATTTATATTAATGTCTGACTGCCCTTTAGACTGTATTCTTGCTGTAGGCGGGGAATATGCCTATTTATTGTTATTATTGTACTGTCCCAAATTTAAATTCTCCACTCTCCCCAATGCACCTTAATCCCAAATTATGAGTGCAAGGAGATTAAGAACCAGATTGAAAACTTCAACAGGCAGAGACAGGTGGAAATTGGGTCTTTATAACCCATGGCGGGTTAAGGAGATGAACAATTATCCCCCCCCCCCCCACCCAAATTGGCAGATGTAGAAAGCCCAACCGGATCATTCAGGCCCCCAAATATCCACCTGGGGGGCTCGAGGGGAGTTCACTGCATAAACTGCTTTGGCTGCTTTTAAAGAAGAAAACACATAATTGCCCAATTGTTCCCCTTTCCGTGAAATGCTCAGATTGTCCCCCCTCGGTCCCAAACCACTCTGACCCCCCGAGATGGCCAGTGGGGTGTGAGTGAGGTTGAAGCGAAGAGCAGGAAATGGAGGGAAACAGGAGGGAAGGTGAAAAACAGGACACAGACCTCGGCTTTTGTTTTTCCAGTCTTGGCTCCTCCCACATCTTAAGGAAAAGGATGAGGGAGAAGGAGGAGGAGAAGTGAAGGGTCTCCATAGGAGGGAGTTTGCAATTATTCAGCTGGCTATTTTAAGACAAACCTGTGTTGTTTATGACTCAAAACAGCCCCACAACCTCATCTTGGCTTTGTAGAAAGGTTCAGAAAGATCCACCCATTCCAAAACCTCCTCATCCTGCGGCCCCTTTATCACTGGATTTCTTGGATTTTTATGTTGCCTTTGATGGCGTTTTGTGTTTCTGCTTTTTCATCTTCCCCGTTGTGTCTTCCACCAAACCCTTCCTCACCTGATTTTGAGATTGCTAAGGCACTTCACTTGAGACACTTCTCTGTGCCTCAGTAACCTCATCTGATTAGACTGTAAGCCCGTCAATGGGCAGGGATTGTCTCTATCTGTTGCCAGATTGTACATTCCAAGCGCTTAGTACAGTGCTCTGCACATAGTAAGCGCTCAATAAATACTACTGAATGAATGAATGGAAAATGGGGATTAAACTGTGAGCCCCACGTGGGACAACTTGTAACAACCTGATTACCTTCTATCTACCCCAGGACTTAGAACAGTGCTTGGCACGTAGTAAGCGCTTAACAACTACTATTATTATTATTATATTTCTCTGGATTGTAAGCTCCTGCTGGATAGGAAACATATCTACCAACTCCATTGGTAGTGCTAATAAATCACATCTTTAAATTATATATTATAAATTATTTATTCATATTAATGTCTGTCTCCCTCTATAGACTGTAAGCTCTTTGGGGGCTGGGAACGTGTCTACTACTCTGTTGGTAGTGCAAATAAATCATATCTTTAAATTACATATTATGACATTTATTCATATTAATTTCTATCTCCTCCTCTAGACTATAAGCTCCTTATGGGCAGGGAATCTATCTGCTAATGACACCCAGTCCTGGGCTCTGACCTCGACCGTGGCCCCCGAACGTACACCCCAAAACACGCACACACAAACTGTTTCCCACATCTGTCCTTCCTGGAGACTCCCCCCGGCCTCGCCCCCCAGGACCAGTGCATTTCCCCTCAGTGGAACCCTTCTTCCTTCTCCGCCTACCCTCACACCCGCCTCCCAGCCACTCTCTCCCTTTCTCAGCCCCCCATCCCAGCCCCCTCTCCCTCCCACCGCCCCCCATCCCGGTCCCAGCTCAGAGATCCAGAAGCGACCACTTGCCTCTCTTCCTCACGAGGGTTCGGAGGGAACAGGAGGATCAAACTGCTGGAACTTCTGGCTTGGCGCTGGTCTCGACTTGACCTTGCCTCGCACGCTTAGATACTTCTGAGTATAAAATGGGCACCCCGCGTTCCCCCTCCCCGTGACTACAAAGCAGACAAGTGGCAGAGCTGGGAATAGAACCCAGGTCCTTGTCACTCTCAGTCCCATACTCTATCCATTAGGCCACCTCATCTATAAAATGGGAATTAAGACGGTGAGCTTTATGTGGGACAAGGACTGTGTCCAACCTGATGGTCTTATTTCTAACCCACTGGGATGGCTAGGGTGGACCACCCTCCCTCCCTACTCAGCTGACCTCCACCCTGGCCTTTCCGGAGTCTTTCTTTTGCCCACCCCAGGGCCACGGATTTGTATATTCCAAGCGCTTAGTACCGTGCTCTGCACATAGTAAGCGCTCAATAAATACTATTGAATGAATGAATGAATGAACAAGGCCTTCAGAGCGGTAGATCATTTCCAGCCAACACAGGCTCAGTACCCTCCCCCTCTCCTGTTCGTCTAAACTCTTTGAGAGGCCTAGGGGAGACTCACCCTCCTTCTGAACCAACAACATCCCTCCCTCTCCCCCTGTGGCGCCCTGTACTAAGATCTCAACCTTACATAATTAGCCCAGGAAAAGCCAACTAACTCCGAAGGAAGAGAGGTTTATTTAATTTCTCTTTAGGCTCCTGACCTGATTTCCTTTAGGACTGGCCACTAGATCGTAAACTCCTCGAGGGCAGGGACTGTCTTTTTAGTCTTACAGCAAGCCCCACAGTAAGGGCTCAGTCCAGTGCTCTGCACAGAGTATGCACTCAGGTAGGTGGCCTGCACACATTGAATATTTGATCTCACGCTCTCCACGCAGTGGACATTTAGTCCAGTGCTCTGCCCACAATAAGGGCTCAGTCCATCTGTTTGCCAAGAGGGCTCTGTTCACAGAAGGAGCTCGGTTTGGTGCTGCTCACAAGGGACATCTAGTACAGTGCTCTATTCATTCAATAGTATTTATTGAGCACTTACTATGTGCAGAACACTGTACTAAGCGCTTGGAATGTGCAAATCGGTAACAGATAGAGACAGTCCCTGCCCTTTGACGGGCACACAGTCTAATCAGGGGAGACGGACAGACAAGAACAATAGCAATAAATAGAATCAAGGGGAAAAACATCTCATTCCCGTGATAAGCACTCAGTACAGCCTTCTACCCATGATAAGCATTCAGTACAGTCCTCTACACATGATAAGTACTCAGTAAAGTTCTCTGCACATGATAAGCACTCAGTACAGCCCTCTAATAATAAGAATAAGAATTACAGTACTTGTTAAGCACTTACTATTCATTCAATAGTATTTATTGATGGCTTACTATGTGCGGAGCACTGTACTAAGCACTTGAAATGTACAATTCGGCACTTACTATGTGCCAGGTACCGTTCTGAGTGCTGGGGTAAATACAGGTTAATCAGGTTGGACACAGTCTCTGTCCCAAATAGGGCTCACAATCTTCATCCCCATTTTACAGATGAGGTAACTGAAGCACAGAGAAGTAAGTGACTTGCCAAGGTCACACAGCAGACATGTGGCATCCTCTTCAAAGCTTAAGGACTCAGTACAGTCTTCTATACATGATGAGCCCTCAGTACAGTGCTCTAAACATGATAAGCACCCAGTACAGTGCTCTTACCTCGCCTCCACCCTGCTGTGAGCCTCCCAAGGATGCAGCGCAGGCCTGGAAGTCAGAAGGACCTGGATTCTAATCCCATCTCCACCACTTGTCTGCTCTGTGACCCTGGAAAGTCACTTAATTTCTCTGTGCCTCAGTTACCTCATTTTTAAAATGTAGATTAAGACTGTGAGCCCCATGTGGGACAGGGACTGTGTCCAGTCCGATTAGCTTGTATCTACCCCAGTGCTTAGTAGACTACCTGGTACATAGTAAGCGCTTAACAAATACCATAAAAAAGCAGTAATAAAGGGTTGAAGGAACAGGGTTGTGTTTGCAAAAACCTGAACTGCCATCTGTCAGTTAGATGGATGTGCTGGTCTGGGGTTCCTCGGGGTCAGGATTGATGGTCTGTCCCTCCAGGAACATTATCCCTCATCCCACGGCCAATGATGGGCTTGTCGGGGAAAATCTAGGACACAAAAGAACCTTGGACCTTTCCTATGGAAAATCCTCTCCACAAATCCCCATGTTCTGACCACCCGAGGCTAGCTGATATGTAGAGAGGAAGAGATTTTTTCAGTAACTGTCAAGTGCCACGCAGTTACCATTTTCTCATCTCCTCCAAACACATCTCCCCCTTTCCCGCCTCTCTCTCTCTCTCTCTCTCTCTCTCACACACACACACACACACACACACACACAGAGTCAGATAAAGCCACCCAAGCTTTTCCCCAAAGGCCAAGATTATTACCTGCCCAGGACCAAGCCACACACTCCTCTGTACCTTCCCAGGAACTTGATATAGTGATCAAGCACTTAGTACAGTGCTCTGCATGCAGTAAGTGCTCAATAAATACCAGTGATTGGTTGATTGATTCATTGACTTAATGACAAAGAGACTAGGGTTGAAGAGAGAAGATTGAATGTGTTGGCGGGAGCGGGAGGGGAATATTGAATTCATTAATTCATTCAATTGTATTTATTAAGCATTTACTGAGTGCAGAGCACTGTACTAAAGGCTTGGGAAAGAACAATACAACAATAAATAGTGATCACAACGAGCTCACAATCTAGAGGGGGGAGACAAACATCAATACAATAAATAAAATTTCCTCAATCTGGAAAAGGTGGAATGAACTGGGAGAGCTTGGAGGTGGGAGGCATGGAGAGAAGGTATAAAGGGCAGAAGAACTTGTCCGGTTCTAGGTTCCAAACTAAATCCTCACCTTCCCTAATCATAATTCTGGTATTTGTTAAGTGCTCATTATGTTTCAAGCACTGTGGTAGATACAAGACACCCAGCCCGGCCCAGAAATATGAGGGAGAACAGGTATCAAATCCCCATTTTACAGGTAAACAAATTGAGGCACAGGGAAGTCAAATGACTTGCTCACTGTCCACTGCAGACAAATGGCATGAGAAGCAGCATGGCGTAATGGAAAGAGCACGAGCCTGGGAGTCAGAGGACCTGGGTTCTAAACCCAGCTCCGCCCTTTATCTGCAGCGGGGCCGTCGGAA
This sequence comes from Ornithorhynchus anatinus, assembly GCF_004115215.2. Lineage (NCBI taxonomy): Eukaryota > Metazoa > Chordata > Mammalia > Monotremata > Ornithorhynchidae > Ornithorhynchus > Ornithorhynchus anatinus. The sequence goes on along the minus strand of NC_041752.1, from coordinate 3,244,006 downwards.
AATCACTTAATCTCTCTGTACCTCAGTTACCTCATCTGTAAAATGGAGAGTAAGCCTGCGAACCTCACGTGGGGCATGGATTGGGTCCAACTTGATTAGCTTTTACCTACCCCAATATTTAGTACAGTGCCTGGCACGTAATAAGCGCTTAACAAGTATCATTTAAAAAGTGGCAAAATTGAGATAATAACCCAGGTCCTCTGATTCCTAGTTCTGGGCTGGTTCCCCCTGGCCATGCTGTTTCTTCAGCATTTCCAGGGGCAGTCATTCGCTCTCCCTCCCTCCTCTTCCATCAGCTCATCTGTCCCCTTCTTCTCAGTCCACAGTCTCCCACCCACCTCTTTCTGTCTCACCCTTGACCTTCCTCCTTCCCCTCCCTTTTCCTCCTAATTCTAATAATGATAGTGGTGGTATTTGTTAAGCGCTTACTATGTGCAAAGCACTGTTCTAAGCCCTGGGGGGATCCAAGCTGATCAGGACGTCCCACGTGGGACTCACAGTTTTAATCCCCATTTTACAGATGAGGGAACTGAGGGACAGAGAAGTTAAGTGACTTGCCCACAGTCACGCAGCTGGCAAGCGGCGGAGTCGGGATTAGAACCCATGATCTCTGACTCCCAAGCCCGGAGTCTTTCCACTGAGCAACGCTGTTTCTCTATTCTCCCACTTCCCCGTCTGCCTTCCTAGTACCTGTTGGCTCTTTGGCCTCCTGCTCTTACATCCTCTTTCCTCTGCCTCTTTCGCCTATTCCCCCTCTCCCCTGCCCTCCCTTCTCCTCAGGGAGCTCTCCTCATCTCTTCCTCTCCTTCTGGCCTCTCTCCCCAATTCCAGGAGGGGGAAGGGGGCATCCTCCACCCCCAGCTATTTGGGGTGGGGGGGGAAGCCACGGTTTCCCCGTTGGTGTCTGGGTGAGACTACCAGCATGGGAAGCACCATCAGCGAAGCAGCCTGGCGTAGTGGCTAGACCACAGGCCTGGGAGTCAGAAGTCATGGGTTCTAATCCCTGCTCCTCCACTTGTCCGCTGTGTGACCTCGGGCGAGTCGCCTTACTTCTCTAGGCCTCAGTGACCTCATCTGGAAAGTGGGGATGGAGACTGGGAGCCCCGTGTGGGACAGGGACTGTGTCCAACTCAATTGGCTTGAACCCACCCCAGCGCTCAGTACAGTGGCTGGCACGGTCACTCATTCATTCAATCGTATTTAGTAATAGTAATAATGGCATTTGTTAATAATGTTGATATTTGTTAAGCGCTTACTACATACAGGGTATTCAGGTTGTCTCACGTGAGACTCACAGTCTTCATCCCCATTTTACAGATGAGGGAACTGAGGCCCAGAGAAGTGAAGTGACTCGCCCACAGTCACACAGCTGACAAGTGGCAGATCCGGGAGTCGAACCCATGACCTTTGACTCCCAAGCCCGGGCTCTTTCCACTGAGCCACGCTGTTTCTCAGCTGTTAGACTGGTGAGGCCGTCACTGGGCAGGGATCGTCTCTACCTGTTGCCGAATTGTACATTCCAAGCGCGTCGTACAGTGCTCTGCACATAGCAAGCGCTCAACAAATACTATTGAATGAATCTGTTAAGCGCTCACTACGTGCCAAGCACCCTTCTGAGCGCTGGGGCAGATACGAGGTCATTAGGTGGTCCCACGGGGGGCTCCCAGTGTTAATCCCCGTTTTACAGATGAGGTAACCGAGGCCCAGAGAAGTGAAGTGACTTGCCCCAAATCACACAGCTGACAGGTGGCGGCTGACTACTGAGCGCCTACCGTGGGCAGAGCACTGTACTAAGCGCCTGGAAAGTACAATTCGGCATTAAACAGAGCGCTGCGTGGCTCAGTGGAAAGAGCCTGGGCTTCGGAGTCGGAGGTCATGGGTTTGATCCCCGGCTCTGCCACTTGTCAGCTGTGTGACTGTGGGCGAGTCACTTCGCTTCTCTTTGCCTCAGTTCCCTCATCTGTAAAATGGGGATTCACTGTGAGCCTCACGTGGGCCAACCCGATGACCCTGTATCTCCCCCAGCGCTTAGAACAGTGCTCTGCACCTAGTAAGCGCTTAACAAAAACCAACATTTTGATACTATTATTATTATTATTATCGGGGGGGGGAGGGGGTCCACCCCGAGTGTCCGTGGCCCATGAATAATAATGTTGGTATCTGTTAAGCGCTTACTAGGTGCAGAGCACTGTTGTAAGCGCTGGGGAAAGCCTCCCAAACCTCTTTTCCGGCCCTCCCCCCTCGAGCCCTCACCGTCTCCCCTGCATCCTCCTCCTCCCTCTCCTTCCCCCGCAGATCCCGCCTCTCCCTCCCCGGTCCTCCCCCTCCGGCAAGCCGGGTTGCCTCTGGAGGAGGGCGGGCGGGCGGACTGGCTGCCGGGCGGCCCCCGGACGTGTACATGAGCCCGTGGGACCGCGTGTGCACGCGTGCGTGTGCATGACGCGCAGGAGGGGAGGGCGGCCCGGTTCCCTCGGCTGCTGGCGGCGGCCCCGGCGGCCGGCGGCGGCCTCGGCGGCATGGACAGTCTGCTGGACAACCCCGTGCGGGCCGTGCTCTACCTGAAGGAGCTGACGGCCATCGTGCAGAACCAGCAGAGCCTCATCCACACCCAGCGCCAGCGCATCGACGAGCTGGAGAGGCGCCTGGGCCACCTGAGCGCCGAGAACCGCAGCCTGTGGCAGCAGCAGCAGCAGCAGCAGCAGCAGCAGCAGCAGCCTCCGCAGCAGCCGCAGCCTCCGCAGCAGCCGCAGCCTCCGCAGCAGCCGCAGCCGACGGAGGGCCGGGCCTCCCCCGCGGCCCCGGGCCCGGCCGGAGGCCCGGAGGAGGACGGACAGCTCCCGCCGTCGCTGCAGAACCAGGGCCAGTTCCCGGGGCGGCCCCAACCGGGGACCGGCCGGGCGGCCTCGCACCTGCGGCCTCCTCCGGGCCCCGCCACGCCCCCCGGGGAGCGGGACGGGGACCGACCACCCGGTTGTTGCGCCGCTGCTGCGGGTCCCCCGGCCCCCTCCGCCTCCGTCTCCTCCTCCTCCTCCTCCTCCTCCACCGGGCCCGGGACCCTGGTCCAGCCGAAAGCCCCCGCCGCCCTGGCCAAGGGCGCCCTGAGCCGGAGACCAGAGTGAGTGCGGGCTCGGAGGAGCGGGGAGCCCGGCTCCCTGGAGCCTCGGGGAGGAAAGAGGCCGGGGAGGCCGGAAAGATCGGGATGGAGGGGGGAGGGTGGGCCCGGGAGCACCCCGGACCGTCCCAGGAGGTAAACCGAGGAGCGGGAGAGTCCGGGGTAGGACCACAGGGGTGTGGGGCGACTCGACGGGGGGAGGGGGCGACCCGGAATGTCCCCCCACCCCGGCAGAGATTTCTCTCTGGGGCCCGTGAGGAGGAAACTTAGCTGGAGTTGGGAATGGGCTCTCTCCCGGGAGCAGGAGATCGATTGTGTATGGGGGGGTGGGGGGGGGGGGGGTGGGGGGGTTTGCATGGAAGCGTCTATGTGTATGGATGCCCCTGTTGACTTGGGGGGTTCGTGGATGAGGTTGGGGAGCTTTCTGGCCTCTGGGCCCGGGTGTGCGTGCGTGGCCGTGTTTGTGAATGTGTGTTTGCTTGGGGTCTGTGTGTGTGCAGGATGAGAGCGTGGAAGGGGGAGGAGGAGGAGGAGGAAGAAGAGGATGTTTTGCAAACGGGCTTGGCGTTTGGTAGCTGTAGGTGCAGGAGGCGAATGCAAACAGGGACCCGCACAGCCAGGGGGAGGCCGATTGCTGGTTGGGGGGGGAAAGAGGCCGAAACCAAGGCTCCCCCGCCCCGGTCCCCCGCCGCCACACGGGTGACCCTGTCCGGGGAGCCGGCTCGCCTCCTCGGACCCGGGAGAGCCCGGCTCCCCTCTGGACCCAGGGGAGAGCAGAGAGGTGGGAAGGGAGGGAAGGAGGAACGGAGAGACTGGGGGCGGGGGGCGATCAGCCAGGAGGGAGGACTCGCTCCGCCCCGTCTCCCCACCAGATAGGTGATGTGAGGACCGCGTGGTAGGGGGCTTCTGGGCCAAGTGGCGTCTCGACAGCTCAAAACCTGCTCCTCCCCCTGTCTGTGGGAGAGGGGAGCCCCGGGCTCGGGTGCAGGGGGGTGAGGGGGTGCCAGGAGAGGCCTCTCGGGACACCCGGACCACCTTTGGGATCGATCTGACCTCGTGACACTTGGGCCCCCATGTGTGTGTTGGGGTGGGGGGGGCTTTGACTGATTTTATCTTCCCTTACCCGATCGACGAGGGAAATTAAGGGTGGGAGAAAGTCCAGGACCTTTTAGGGTCCTGGGATCGATCAAGCGATCAATCAGCGGCATTTATTGAGCTCTCACTGTGTGCAGAACACTGTACTAAGCACTTGGGACAGTCCAATATTACAGAGCTTACAGTCTAGGGGACCGCTGGGTCTGGTTGAGGGTGAGGGGGAACGCTGGAGAAAGCCCAGGTAGGGTCATATAATGCTGCTCGCCCCTCCTCCGGCTCCTCCATAATAATAATAATCATCATTATGACATTTGTTAAGCGTTTACTATATGCCAAGCGATGTTCTAAGCGCTGGGGTAGATACAAGGTAATCAAGTAGTCCCACGCGGGGCTCACATTCTTAACCCCCATTTTACAGATGAGGTAACTGAGGCCCAGAGAAGTGAAGTGGCTTGCCCAAGGTCACACAGCAGACAAGTGGCGGAGCCGAGATTAGAAACCAGGTCCTCTGACTCCCAAGCCGTACTCTCGAGTGAATTGCCCCCTGCTCTTCCTTAGGCCTCTGCTAGGGTCAGCCCACAGACGGGGGCTTGGGGGCTCCAGGCCCTTCTGGCTATCAGGACACCCTCCTTCCGTGTCATGAAGCGAGAAGGGGGCGAGGGGAGTCAGTAGGGTCTCCCCGAGCCAGGTTCAAGAGACGTTTTGAGTACTTTTCCAGGTTCGACTCCCTCTCGTGCATCATGGGGTTGGGGGGAGAGCAGCCTCGTTGCTCTGGAATGAATCCCCTTCCCCCTATTAATCAAGGGTATTTATTGAGCGTTTACCGTGTGCAAAGCGCTGAACTAGGCGCTTGGGAAAGTTCAATTCGATAGATTTAGTAGGCCCAATCCCTGCCCACAAGAAGCTTCCAGTCCAGAGGGGGAGACAGAAGTTAAAATAAATTACAAGGAGGGGAAATGGCAGAAGTAAGGCTAAATCGTAAGCGGTAACTTAAGCTCGATATGGGCAGGGAAAGTGTCTGTTAATTCTGTTTGCATTGTACTCTCCCAAGCGCTTAGTACAGTGTTCTGGATATAGTAAACCTTCAATAAATACGATGGATGACTTATGATATATACGCGTAAGTGCTGTGGGCCTGAGGGTGAGGTGACTATTCAAGTGCATAAAAGGGACAGATCCGAGGGGATAGGCGATGCAGAAGGGAGCTGGAATAGGGGAGATGAGAGCTTAGCTGGGGAAATCCTCTTGGAGGAGATGTGATTTTAGGAGGGCTTTGAAGATGGAGAGAGTGATGGTCTGTCGACTATGAAGGGGGAGGGTTCCAGGCCAGGTAGAAGGGGTTAAGGGGGAAAGGGGAAAGATGTGGGAAAGGAGTCGGCGGCGAGAAAGACGAGATGGAGTCCCAGAGAGTAAATCGGCTTTGGAGGAGCCAAGAGTGAGGGCGGAACTGTAGTGGGAAAGCAGGGAGGTAGGGTAGGAGGGGAGAGCTGGTTGAGTGTCTTAAAGCGATGGTGAGGAGTTTTTGTTTGATGCGGAGCTGGCTTCCCCCCTCATCTCCCTGCAGGATAGTAACCAAATAACCAAGAGGCAGAAGGAGGGAGGGGGACGGGGCAGGAAACCTTGGAAATCTCATTTGCCTGAGGAGGGTCTACTGATCACGAAGGGGTTACCGACACCCCCCCCCCCCCCCCCGATGCCCCCTAGGGAAGTACTGGGAGGTGTTCAGTCCAGGGCGTCCCCCACCTTCCATCCTTCCTTCTCCCCCTCATTCAATCAATCGATGGAATTTATTGAGCGCTTACTGTGCTAAATGCTCGCAGTGGACAGTATAACGAGCTTACAGGCTAGAGGGGGAGACAGAAATTCAAATAAATGACGGCTATGGACATAAATGCCGTGGGCCTGAGGATGGGGAAATAAAGGGTATAAATCTAAGTGCAAATCCCCTCGTGGCCCTCTGAGTTTGTTTTTTTTTGGGGGGGGGATTCCAGATTCCCGGCTTCATCACGGGTTGAAAGCTATTTATGCTGACCACTCCTCGCCCCTCCCCTTCTCATGTATTCAGTCGTATTTATTGAGTGCTTACCGTGTGCAGAGCACTGTACTAAGCCCTTCTCTGCCCCTCCCACCTCCACTCTGCCCCCACTCACGGGGCAGCAGTCAGAATTGGCCTTGGGAAGGATCTGGCTGGATTCACTTGCTCTCCAGGACCCACAGGGGCTCACCGGGAGTATGGGGGGGGTCTCTCCTCAGGTTATACTGTTCCTGGAGACGTTTGCCCCCTCCTCAACCCCTCAGTGCGGGGATTCTAGAGCACCCAGACTCAAAGAGGAGGGTGGGGAAAGGTTGAGGAGAGCAGGAAGAAGCAAGGGAGGTGAGCCCCCCAAAGTGAACTTTGGGTTAAGGTCTCTGACCTCACAACTGTTCACACGCCAAACTGATTGGGCTGGCAACCAAACCTAGAGAGGCTGGGACGAAAGCCCTGAGGAAATGCCATACCAGATATCTGGGGTACAAGAAGAAGTAATTTAGGGTGCAAGACTTCTAATTGGCAAGACAAGGGAATGCAGAGTGCCAAAGAGATCAGGTGAAAAGGGAAAGAACAAATAATCAATCATTTAATGGTATTTACTGAACTCCGAACACGTAAAGAATACTATATTAAGCTCTTGGGAGAGGATAATAGAATTAATAGACATGATCCCTTCCCACAAGGATCTTACAGTCTAGAGGGGGAGCTAGATTTGAAATGAATTACAGCTAGAGGAAATGGCAGAGTATAAGCCTATATATAAGTTGTCTTTTTTGGGTGGGGGGGCGATGGAGTTAATAGTATCTGTTAAGCACTGACTATGTACCAGGCACTGTACTAGGCGCTGGGATAGACAAGCCAGTCAAATTGGACACAGTCCATGTCCCACATGGGCTCACAGTCTTAATCCCCATTTTACAGATGAGGTAATAGACGTAAGTGAAGCGATTTGTCCAAGGTCTCACAGCAGACAAGTGGTGAAACCAGGATTAGAACCCAGGTCCTTCTGACTCCCAGGCCGCTCTGATAACAGCTGGGAGTCAGTACATAAAGACTAAAAAACAAGAGACGGCAGAAGGGCTGAAGTGGATAATCAAAGAAAAGGGCCAGAAAGGAGGAGGTGTGAACAGGGAAGACCTTCTGAAGGAGGTGGCCTCTTTGTGTAAAAAGCTGTGAAAAAGGGAGGTAGGAGGGGGGAGGACGTTACAGGTCCCAGGGGAGTTGCCCACATCTGGAAGGAAATGGTGATCAGGGATGGGAGGGGGAGAGGCTTGGGGGGATTTACACCCCCTCTATCCGAGCATCTTCCAAGCAGTAGGGAGTCCTCTAGACTGTAAGAATGTTGTGGGCAGGGAATGTGTCTGTTACATTGTTACACTGTATTCTCCCAAGCGCTTAGTAAGCTCTCAATAAATACGATTGACTGACAGACTTACCGTAGGAGCAAGCTACATTCCGGTAGAGAGGCAGCATGGCCCAGTGGAAGGACCACGGGTCTGGGAGTCAGGAGACCAGGGTTCTAATCCCAGCCCTACCACTCACCTCCTGTGCCTCCGTTTCCTCATCTGTAAAATGGGGATTCCGTAGGTGTTCTCCCTCCATCTTGGGCCGTGGGATAGGGATTGTGTCTGTTCTGATTGCATCGTATCTGCCCCAATCATTCCATCAACCCGTAGTATTTACTGAGCACATAGTGTGCGCACTGTAGAAAGTGCTTTCCCCAGTGCTTGGAACATAGTAAGTGCTTAACACATCATCATCATTATTATTATTAGCTTGACCTTGCTAATAATACACACCTCCTTCATCCCTTCAAACTGCTTCTCCCCAGTTTTGCAGAAAGGCAAGAAGAGAGGTCCCTTGAGGCGGGCGAGAGGAGAAGGGCCAAGCTGTGGGCCCGTGGGTAGGAACCCAAGAATTCGGGCTCCCAGCCCTCCCCCCACAAGGAGCTCTTAGCTTGGCATGGAGGCGGTTTGTGGGTCTCGGGGTGTGTGTGTGTGTGTGTGTGTGTGTGTGTGTGTGTGTGTGTGTGTGTGTGCGTGCTCCCTCTCCAGGGACCACTCGCTCAACCCGGCGGCGGCTGGTCAGGCCACTTACATAACGGAGGAGGGCCACGCCTGGCTGGCTTCTGCAGAGGGGCCACAGCCCCCGCCACGGCCGAAGCCCCCCTCCCCCAGCCACGGTCACCTCTGAGGGCTGGGAGCGCTGGGGGCTGCGAGGCCCAGGGGCCTGCGGGATGTGGGATGGCCGGGGGCGGGGGGTTAGGAGGTGGGGGTCGAGGAATGTTGGGGACTGGGGTGGCTAAGGGGCTGGAGGATGGAGGCGAAGGAGGTGGGGAGATGGAGGGTTGGGGGTAGGGTTTGCCGGGGCCTTGGGAGGCTGGGATGTGAGACTGGAGGGCTAGAAGTTTGGGAGGCTGGAGCCTGGAAGCTGGGGGGGGCTGAGGGCTGAAGCACCGGCCATTTGCTCCAGCCTTGGTTGTAGGGAGGAGGGGGTGCTTGAAGAGAGAGGGAGGGAGGATCCCCCACTAAGGGAAAGGAGGATTTTGGAGTCCAGAATTGTGTCCCTGGGTTATACACACTCCCTGCCCCCCTACTTTGCTCTAAATCTCCCCCTTGACCTCCTTTTCCCTTCTCACCCCCCTTCCACCCCTCGACAGCATCTTCCGGCTCTGTTGGCCAGGCAGAGAGACCACCCAGAGCCCCCCAAGCCCGGCATCCCAATCAACGAAACACAGATCCAGAACGTGCTGTTCTTTCCCACCCTCGCCCCCACTTTTCCCCAGAATCTTTCCACAACCCCCTCCACTCAAGTCCTTCTCCCATCCAGAAGAACTGGTCTTCTGGTCTCGTCCTCTCTCAGTGTCCCAGTATTTCATTCAGTGGTACGTATTAAACGCCTAGGGTGTGCAAAGCATTATACTAAGCGTGGGAGAAGCGTATATTAAGGGGTAAATAAGATGGGGTCCCGGCCCTCGGGGAGGTTCATAATCTAAGAGGAGGGGCTGGGAGACTGGAGAGGAAATAGTGAAAAGTAATAACATTCCATTGAGGAACAGATATCCGGAATTCCACTGGGTATTGGATACCAGTGCTCCAAAAGGGATTGATTAACCGGTACTCCTCTGGGCACCAGATACCCGCTATTTCATGGGGTGTGAGATAGAGGTATTCTAATGGAGACTAATTACCCAGTCTTCCCCTGGGAACCAAATAGCCAGTATTCCATGGAGTGTCAGATACTGGCATTTTAATGGAGACTAATTCCCCAGTATTCCACTGGGAACCAAATATTTCATGGGGTATCAGATACAGGTATTCTCATGGAGACTAATTACCCAGCATCCCATTGTAACCAGGTACTCTACTGGGTGTTGGATAATTGTAGTCTAATGGAGACTAATTACCATTCCCCTGGAAACCAGATACCTAATATTCCACTGTGTGTTAGATAATAATGTTGGTATTTGTTAAGCGCTTACTATGTGCAGAGCACTGTTCTAAGCGCTGGGGTAGATTAACAGGATAATCAGGTTGTCCCACGTGAGGCTCACGGTCTTCATCCCCATTTTACAGACGAGGTAACTGAGGCACAGAGAAGTGAAGTGACTTGCCCACGGTCCCACAGCTGACAAGCGGCAGAGCCGGGATTCAAACCCATGACTTCTGACTCCCAAGCCCGGGTTCTTGCCACCGAACCACGCTGTTAGATACTGGTTTCTAATAGCGGCTGATTACCTAGCATGCTACTGGTTACCGGATATCCAAGACTGGGTGTTTGAAGCCACCCAGTATTCCAACAGTATTCTGTCAGTATTCCAACAGAGACTGATTAATCGATTAATCAGTTGTATTTTTTGAGAGCTCACTGTATGCAGAGCACCGAGCACTTGGGAGAGGACAATAATAACGTTGGTATTTGTTAAGCGCTTACTATGTGCAGAGCACTGTTCTAAGCGCTGGGGGAGATACAGGGTAATCAGGTCGTCCCACGTGAGGCTCACAGTCAATCCCCATTTTACAGATGCGGTAACTGAGGTACAGAGAAGTGAAGTGACTTGCCCACAGTCACACAGTTGACAAGTGGCAGAGCCGGGAGTCGAACCCATGACCTCTGACTCTGAAGCCCACGGTCTTTCCACTGAGCCACGCTGTGGAGTTAGTAGATACACTCCCTGCCCTCCAGGAGCTTTCAGTCTGAGCAGAGCTCCAAACTCTGCTGGCCGTACCCCCATGTCGCTATCTGTTGCCGATTTGTACATTCCAAGCGCTTAGTACAGTGCTCTGCACATAGTAAGCCCTCAATAAATACTATTGAATGAGTAAATGAATCCCATCCCAGGCCCCCCAGGCAAGGGGAAGAACTGTCGAGGCAGCCGTTCTGGGTTTCCCTGAGCTCCGGGGTTTGGTCTCCACTTTTCCAGCAAGGCTTGCGGCTCTTTGGGGACCTCGGTGTTCTCATCTGTTCAAAGGACTCCTCGGCCTTTCTCTGCAGCGATCAGACTTCATTCATTCAACAGTATTTATTGAGCGCTTACTCAGAGCACTGGACTGAGCGCTTAGAATGGACAATTCGGCAACAGAGAGAGACCGTCCCTGCCCAACGACGGGCTCACCTTAGGTTAGGGTTGCTAGGCAGGCCTCGAGATGCAGCAGGGAGGCTCGAGGTGGGACGAAAGGATGGACCTCCCAACCTTGGAGGATGGGAAGGGAGGCTGGAGAGGGGCAGGCCAGGAAGGAGCAGCTCCCTTCGGCTTCGAGGCTTCTCTGGGCCCGAGCCCGGCCTCCGCCCGAGGAAACCCCCCTCCCTCCACCCTCAGCCGCTCCTGGGAGCTGCGTGGGAGGGAGGGAGCGAAGCACAGTCATGATTGCAGCTGTGCGTGCCAGCCGAGCGAAGCCCCTGACAGCCTGGATTCTCCCAGGCTCCCCGTCTCCATCACCACCAGCAGCAGCAGCCGAGCAAAGCCCCTGACAGCCTGGATTCTCCCAGGCTCCCCCACTGCACAATCACACACGCACACACACACTAGCTAAAAGCCCCGGGGACCCCGGATTCTCTCAGGTTCCCCATCTCCCCTGCCCTCCCACACCTCCACCAACAGGCAAGCAAAGCCCCCGACAGCCTGGATTCTCCCAGACTCCCCTCCCTACACACACAAACACACACGCACACCTAGCAAAAAGCCTCTGACAGCTCAGCTTCTCCTAGTTTCCGCCCCCCAGTCAACATACACCCCAGCAAAGTCCCTAACACTCTGGATTCTTCTAGACTCCCCCACTACACACAAACACACACACACACACACACACACACACACAGGTACCAAAGGGTAAAATTCAATTGAGCTGCACTGGCTTCGGTCCAGCTCTGGCATTAGCCTCCCTGCAGTATTGGGATGCCCGGGGAGGGAAAGGGAGCACCATGGTCTTCCCGCAGGCTCTAGCATCAAATATTTAGTGCCAGGGTCCAGGCTGTTGGTTTGGAGACCCTGTGGGGATGTGGGGAGGATCAGGGGGTGTTGGGAGGGGTGAGCATGGAAAGACTGAGGGCACAGGTGTGTGTGAGCCTTAGTCGGCGGGGTGGGGGTGAAGGGATGTGAAAAATGGGCCAGTGTGCAGTCACACATACATGTTTGTAGTCATGTGTGTATGTACATGCCTGTGTGCGTGTGTATATGAACGCCTTTGTATATTGGGGGTAAGGACATGGGACTATATGAGCATACTAAATGAACACCATCGATTGACTGACGGAGTGTCACACGTGTATAGGGCAGTGGGCGGCTTTGCCCCGTGCCCAGCCTGGGCTGGGGCTCTGATCTCTGACCTCTGACCTCTAACCCGTGCCTCTTGTTGCAGGAATGAGACGGTGCTGCACCAGTTCTGCTGCCCGGCTGCTGACGCAGAGCAGAAACCCTCGCCCCAAAGGTGGGAATCTTGGCACACGGTCGCTCCCCTCCATCCATTCTCTAATCCCTTTCTCCCTCCCCCCGGCTCCCGCTTTTTCCTTCCCTGAATTCATTTTTCACTCTGGGATTATCTTCCCCCCTTCCTCCTCCTCTCCCTCCTCTTCCTCCTTTTCTTCCTCCTCTTCTTTCATCTCCTTCCCTTACTTCTCCTCTCCCTCGTCCTCCTTCTCCTTCTCCTTTTTCTCCTCCTCATCATAGTGGTATTTAACACACGCTTACAGTGTGAAACGCACTACACACTAAGCACTGGGGTAGTCACAAGATAGATTGGACAGAGTCTAGTCCACACAGGACTCACAATCTGAGAAGGCTCCATTCCTCTCCCTGCCTCCTCTTCCCCCACTTAGCTGTTCACCTAATCGATCATATAGGATTTATTGTTCATTCATTCATTCAATCATATTTATTAAGCGCTTACTGTGTGCAAAACACTGTATTAAGCACTTGGGAGAGTACAGTATAACAATAAACTGACACATTCCCTGCCCATAACGAGCTTCCAGTCTAGAGGGGGAGAGAGCCATTAATAGAAATAAATCAATCAATTACAGATATTGAGCATCTACTATGTGTAGAGAGCTTTAACGGGGCCTTAGAGAGTGTTAGAATGGCAACTGAGCGGGATAAATGAGGGTCTCTCATCTGTGCTTCCTGAAGCTAGAGGAAACACCCGTCCCATCAATCAATCAAAGATATTTATTGAGCTCTTACTGTTTACAGAGCACCTTACTAAGCACTTGGGAGAAAACAATATAACAGATTTGGATGATATGTTCCCTGCCCACGGGGAGTTTACAGTGCGGTGGGGGAGGGAGACATTAAAATAAATTTCAGATGTGTATATAAGTGTTGAGGGAGTGAGGGTGGGATAAATAAAGGGTGCAAATCCTAGTGAGAGGATGACTCAGAAGGGAGAGGGAGTAGGGGAAAGGAGGGCTTAGTTGCAGAAGGCCGTTTGGAGATGGGATTTCAATAAGACTGTTTTCCTGGGGACTCTTTCTTGCTTCCTGGTATATATAAATATTTTAGACTCTACTACTTCCCTTATCTGTAATTTATATTGATGTCTATCTCCCTCTGTAGGTTGTAAGTTCCCAGTGAGCAGGGATCACATCTTACCAACTCTGTTATGTTGTCCTCTCTCAAGCGCTTAGTCCAGTCCTCTGCACACAGTAAGTGCTCAATAAATCCGATTGATTGACTGATTAGCAGCCAAGTTGTCAAGACTGTGACAGCTTTCCATCGCCCCAGCAGGCCGCCCCCTCTCTGGGACTGGGGGGTTTCTTGAGCCTCAACCAGGTGGGCTTTGTGGGCAGGGAGACGGCTGCACAGAAATGACCCACAAGTCACTGGGTTTCTGGCGTTTCACCTGATTTGGGCCTTTTTCTTCTTCATCGGCTTGTCTGTCTCCCTCTTCCTTCCCCTTCTCCCTCCTTTCTACCATCCTCTCTCCGCGGACCCTCCTGACCCCCCAAAACTCCATCCGTTGGGAGAAATGGGACGAGAGTCTGATTAGCGCTGTTCACAAGTTCACGAGTTTGCTTCTACCCACCCTGGAGGAAGCAGTAGCTTTGCCTGACTAGTTTCCTCCATAAGGAGAATCCATCTAGGGCCAGTCAGGTCCCAGGGAGGGTTTGGGGGGGGTGCTGAAATGATCCAAGTGGGCTGTCTGAATGGAGCAACCTGATCAGATGACTGCCTCCTCTCCTGTTCACTCTGCGGGTGCAGACCCCGCTACCCAGATGGAGTTTTCCCAGGCAGGACAGGTTAGTCAGGTCATTTACTCCTGCTTCAATAAAGAAAGGGGGAATTTTCCGTTCTAATGATCATGATTCATTTCTGTAAACTCCCTGCTTCCCTCAGATGGATCTGTACTGTCCCCCTTGCTTTGCCCCTCCACTAAACTATCTCCTATCTCATCTGAAGGCAGGGTTCAAAGCCCAAGGAAACAGGGAGACCGGTCCATGGAATAATGTTCCCTTCCCAAACCAGGCCAGCTCCCCGCTTCCTGGAGGGTCAGAAAGGAGTGAGGTTTTGCTAGGGAGGGAAGGAGAGATCTCAATCACTTGGGCAGGTAGGAAATTGAGAGTCAGAGGTGGAGTAGGAGGGAGGCCTGGCCATCAGGCAGACCCTTGACCCCAGGAAGGAGGACCTGGATGGTGGGTGGGAAGAAGGGGAAGGAACTAGAGAAACAGGAGCTTACAGGATTAGGAAAGAGGCGAGATGTGGAGCCAGGGCAGAGAGCACACTCCCTTTCAAAGTCCCCCAAGGGTAACTCTGCAGTTTGGCGTTTCTAAGGGCTTGGCCCAATCTGATTCCCAACACCCCAGCCCAGTCTCCTGGCCCTCCCCACTCCCCACTGCCCTTTCACGTAGCCAGGGCTTAATGAGGCTTTCTGCTCAACCTGCTTATCTTACAATCAAGGTATTTATTGAGCACTTATAGTGTGCAGAGCACTGGAATAAGCACTTGGGAGAGTTCAGTACAAAAGAGTAGGTATAGTCAATTCCCACAAAGAGCTTAAAGATGCACTGTTTTGCCCAGAGTAAGAGCTCGATAAATACTATAGATTGACTGAGGGTGGGAGTGGGAGACAGAGGAGAGAGTGGAGGATGGTTGGAGCCTGGGATGTTTTTGGGAGGAGCAGGGGGGAAGGCATGTTAAAAGCCCACCCAGAGAGCCAGAGAAAGGACTACCCTGTAGGTATCCAAGTGGCTTGCTGTGATGGAGGTGCCCACTGCAAGGCAAGATGGAGGGAGAAACTTCCATTTCCCAGCAGGCTTTGTGGCCCGTCCTTTGCGTCAGAGAAATGAGTGGAAATGAACAGGAATGGGAAGAGTGGAGTATGGAAGGAGAGGCCAGGAGTAGTTGGGGATTTGGTCAGTAGTCCAGCTGTCCATCTGTCCGTCCCTGTCTCAGTCACTCTCAGCTCCGGCCTGTGGTGTCTCAAAGAGCTTTGTCCATTTGTCCATCTGGGCCTCCTTAAGCCGGGCCTGGGATGCTTTGGTGTCTGATGCCTGCCTGTCTGTTTGCTTGCCTGCTTGTTTGTCTGCCCGGTCTGTCTTTGTCACCCGTGGGGGTCTGCCTGCCCAGTTTTCAGCTGTCCTCCAAAGTCTGGGCAGGTCTGCCAGCTCCCCCCTCCCTGCAGGGCCCGGCCACCTTCTCTAGGCTTCTTCTGACCCCCGTCACTCCCTGACCACCGCCCCCCCCCCCGTCGCTGTCCACAGTGCTCACCCCACAACCTCACCACCTCAGGCTTCCCTAGGGCTAAGAGCACTCACTCTGAAGGGGTCCTCTCCTGGCCCAGCCTTCTGCCGCAGCTCCCACCCTCTACCCCCAGTGGGTGTCCACAGTGATGGTGGAGTTTTGTGAATTGAGGGTCCCAAAAGGGTCTGGAGTCGTTGCTTTTTCAGGAAAAGTGAGGCTCTCTCTGAGCAGCCTATCAGATTTCCCCCTACCAAACCAGCCTCCATCCAATTAGGGGTCCAGGGTCACAAGGTCTCAGGGAGTTTCCAAGGAAGCTTCCAATTGGTCCTCCAAAAGACCTCACTCGTGCCAAGATTCCTGAATTATCCAATCAGATCTCAAAGTTGATCCTCCCTAAATGTTCCGAAATTAGCCAATGAGATCTCAGTGGTGATCCAATCAATCAATCGTATTTATTGAGCACTTACTGTGTGCAGAGCACTGTATTAAGCATTTGGGAGAGTCCAATACAACAGATTTAGTAGACACTTTCCCTGCCCACAAGGAGTTTACAGTCTAGAGGGGAACCTCCCTAAGGGCTTCAGAATTATTCATTCATTCATTCAATCATATTTACTGAGCGCTTACTGTGTGCAGAGCACTGTACTAAGCGCTTGGGAAGTACAATTCGGCAACAGATAGAGAAAATCCCTACCCAACGATGGGCTCACAGTCTAGAAGGGCCTCTCGACTCCCATTTCCTCTGAGCTCCAAGAGATGGGATCAAGGCAGGGGCATAATCGTTGCAGTGGCACCTGAGGAATCCTGAGCAATTAAATCCTCACTCAATTCCTCTTATCGTCCAACCAGATCTCAGTGTGGCACTTTCTCCAGCTCCCCACCATTCCCAGCCTAGGTTAATCAACTGTGACTTCGTTAGAGGCCTCGCTGGTTGGAAGCTAGCAGGGCGGCCGACCAAACCAGCCCAGCTGAGCCCCCCACCCTGGCTGAGCCCCCCACTCTCCTCCCCATGGGGTTGTGGCTTTTCCTGGGCCTAAGCCGCTTACAGAGCCGGGACTAATCGGGAGTGGAACCGGAGAAGATCCTGGTTGTCAGCCAGAGGCTCAGCCTGGGGCAAGGGGGATTGCAGAACAGAACCAGGAGCCCCCACCCATTCCCTGCCCAAGGGAGAGGGGCGAATCCCAGGCCGGCAGGAGGGTCTTGGGGGCAATGGAGTATCATAGTACCTGTGACTCACTGTGGGTAAGAAATGTGGGGATGGAGCTTTCCTTTCATTTATTCAGTCTTACTGTGTTCTCAGAACTGGACTAAGTGCTTGGGAGAGTACAGTATAATAATAAAGAGACACATTCCCTGCCCAAAACGAGCTTACAGTCTATAGGCTGGCTGGGCCTCTGGAGAGAAAGAGGGGGCCTGGAGTGTCCAGGAAGCATAGGGGGGAGAGGGTCAGGTGGATGAGGAATATGCAGGAAGGATTGCAGGAAGTGTTTGGGGAAGTGTCAGTCAATTGTATTTATTGAGTGCTTATTGCATGCAGACTACTGTACTAAGCGCTTGGGGGAGTCCAAAATAACAATAAACAGGCACATTCCCTGCCCACAGTGAGCTCACAGTCTAGAGAGGGAGACAGATATTAATAGAAATAAACAAATGATTGGTATGGCCATAAGTGCTCGTGGGGCTGGGAGGGGGGATGAATAAGGGGAGCAAGTCAGGGCGACCCAGAAGGGAGCGGAAGAACATGGAATGTTCAGGAAGTATGTGAGGGAGGGGCATGGAATGATCAGGAACCATCAAGGGGGGAGGCCAGGAAGAGTGGTGAGGAAATGGACTGGAAGGGGGCCCCTGGGTGAGGGAGGGAAAGAGGAGAAGTCTCATTTCCTCTGAGCTCCAAGAGATGGCATCAAGGCAGGGGCATAATCGATGCAGCGGGAGCTGAGGAATCCTAAGCAATTAAATCCTCACTCAATTCCTCTTATGCGTCCAACAGCTGGGCTCTCCATTTGCTGGCGGCTAGAGAAGGCAGCGTGACCTAGTGGGTCGAAGTTGGGCCTGTGTGTCAGAAGGACCTTGGTTCTAATCCTGGCTCTGCCACTTATCTGCTGTGTGACCTCGGGCAAGTCACTTCACTTTTCTGGGCCTCAGCTACCTCATCTGTAAATTAGGTATTAAGAGCATGAGCTCCATAGGGGACAGGGACTGTGTCCAAGCCGATTTGCTCGTATCCACCCCAGTGCTTAGTACCCTGCCTGGTACATAGTAAGCATTTAACAATTGCTATTAAAAAAAAAGGGCGTGAAGCTGTTTAACCCCTTGCCCGTCGCCATCCCCTATGTCCCATGATTTTTATGTGGAGCAATTGTGCCTCAGCAAATCAAGGAAATCCTAAGGTGGAATGGCCTTCCCTAGGGGAAACACAACTGTGAATGTGAGAAGGAGGAGAAAGAGGAGTAGGAGAAGGAAGAGAAGGAAAAAGAAAAGGAGAAGGAGAAGGAGAAGAAAGAGGAGGAGGAGCAGTTGGAAGGTGGGGGATAGTTGGAGAAAATGAAGGAGGAGGAGAAAGAGAAGGAGAAGGGAGAGAGGGAGAAGGAAAAAGAGGAAGGTGGGGAGGGCAGTGTAGCTGCTCCCCAGGGCCCTGGGGAAAACTAGAGATAAAGCGTCCGTTTCAGCTATCGGGGACGGGGTGGGGGTGGGGGCTGCTGAGAAACGGTGAGGCAGGAGAGCCACGTCTGTCTCCCTGCGAGGGATTTCTATTCTGGGAGCAGCCGCTGGAATCGTGTAAGGCCGGAGAGGTGGCTGTAGCGGAAGGTCGGAGGGAGGGAGGGAGGGGGCTGCTTTTGCGGGAGGCTGGGGGTGAGGAGGAGCAGGGCTGAGCAGATAGGGGGATCTGGGTTCATTAAGGACAGCGGATCGGTCCCCGGAGAGAAGCCCAGGGGTGGCCTCTGTTTCAGCCTGCCTCTAGGTGATGGGAGACCAGCCGAGGGCAGAGAAAGCATTGCCCACCTCCTCCCTCACCCGTTGCTCGTGCCAGGGGTGGGTACCAGATCCCTTTCCCTTTTGGCAGTAGTGTGATGGTTGGGGCCCCCAGGACTTCTGGATCTCAGAGGCCGGAAAAGATCCCTTGATTAAAACATGAAAAGGATCGGTCTGAAGGCAGGAGGATGGACTAGATGACTCTGAATGGCCCCGTGATGAGTTGACTGGCACCCTCTGAGCCCCAAGATGGGTGCTCCACAAATCTGGGGAGAAGAGAGGTAATTCTGAAGGGGCTTGGTCAAAGGAAGAGTGTGGGGGTGGAGTTGAGGGGGTGGAGAGTGGGGGGAAGGTGTCAGAGCAGTCGTGGACCTGGAGGGCTTGAGGGATGGGGGAGAAATATCAGTGGTTTCGAATAGGCCTGTGGAACCTGCTTTTAAGGTTAGGTCATCTGCTGCAGCCCAATTCCACTAAGTCCCACCTATCCAAGCGTAGCCTGGTGGGATGAACCTGAGCTGGCAAGTCAGGGAGTCCCCCGGTCCATCATGGGCCCGCTGCGTGACCTTGGGCACGTCGCTTAACCTCTCTGGACCTCTGTTTCCTCATGGGTAAAATGCAGAGAGATTGTGAGCCCCTTGGGGGACAGGGACTGTGTCCAGTCTCATAATCTTGTGCCTCCTGAAGTGCTTGGCATATAGTAGATATGCAATAAATGCCGCCAATTTTATTATGTTTTTTCCAGCCCGCTGTGTGACCTTGGGCAAGCCATTTTCTTTTCTGTGCCTCAGTTTTCTCATCGGTAAAATGGGGATTCATTGTCTGTTCTTCATCCTACTTTACACTGTGAGCCCCAGGCGGGACAGGGAGTGTATCTTGAACCTACCTTTGCATCGAACCCAAGCACTTAGCACAGTGCTCGATACATAGCAGGGGCTTAACAAACTGCAATTATCATTACTATTATTAGTATTGTAACACTGAGCCCCCAAGGAGGCAGCAGGGTCCGGAGGAACGAGCCTGGATCCGCTCCGCCAGTGCTGAGTGACCACTGGGCAAGTCCCCGAACCTCTCTGAGCCTCAGCTTTCCCATCTGTACTAATGGGTAGGGCAACCTGGGGCGAGGCTGCTGGGGACTGGCCGTGGTCTATGTGACATTACTAGTGGGAGCGGTTGGGTTTGCTGCTGCTCCCAAAGGCTCCAGGGCCAGTACCCGAAGGTCTTCTGGGCTAGCCCCATCCAGGCCACGTTTGCCGTCAACCCCCTACCACAAGCAAACACATCCCCCTCACCTCATTCTGCCACGGCTTTCCTCCCTGACTGCACCTACTGTGTGCAGAGCACTGGACTGAAAGCTCGAAGGCAAGAGTCCCTCAAGGAGCTTGCATTCTATGGCGTGCAGAGCACTGACCGAGCACTTGGGAGAGTATACTAGAGTTAGTAGACAAAATTCCTGCCCTCAAGGAGCTTACATCCTACAGCGTGCAGACACCGGACCGAGTACAAAGGAGTTAATAAACCCATCCTCAAGGAGTTTACGATCTACTTTGTGCAGAGCACTGTACTGAGCACTTGGGAGAGTCCAGTGGAGATAGTAGACACGATCCCCGTCCTCCGGGAGTTTATAGTCTAAAGGACCACTCCCCGGGCTAGCCCCCCCGCCTATCCAGTATCATCCCCGGGGGCGAGCTGAACCCCGTGCTAGGCAGGAGGTGCCCCTCCGCCCCCACCCCAACCGAGCACCGTTGCGTTTTGTTCACAGTGTGGACCCCTGCCGGGCCGGGGGCGCTCCCGAGGAACCAGCGGCGGCTGGCAGACCCAGTGGAGACGTGACGAAGGCCCCAGCCCGGGACCTGCAGGAGCAGGAGCAGGAGGAAGAGCAGGAGGAGGAGGAGGAGGAGGAGGAGGAGGAGAAGCGGCTGGGGGCGACGGGGGTCTCTCCCCCGGTGCCGAAGGCCAGCCTCCACCACACAGCCTCCCCAGGGAGGCAGCAGCGGGGCAGAGGGGCGGGCCGCTGCTCCCACAGTCCGGCCACCTCCGATTACGAGCTCTCCCTTGACCTAAAGAATAAGCAGGTACCGGTGGGGGCCGGGAAGCCGGGCGCTCCACCTCCACAGCCTCCCCGCTTGTCCCCCGGGGACCCCGGCTCCCTCCTGGGACCCTGCCCCACCGCAGCCTGCATTCACAGGGACCAACACAAGGCCGCACGTGTTTGCCGAGGGGTCCGAGGGGTCACCAGCTCAAGGGCCTTGCCGTTCCTAGTCCACAGGGGGCCCGGCCTCCGATTGATGGGTGGGCCCGCTGGCTTCAGAAGGGGACAGCAAGTCAGGGGATGGTGGTGTGTGGGTGTCCAGCTTGGGCGGGGTAGGGGGAAGGGGTGGAGGGGCTCATCAGAGAGGTCTTGCTCCCTGAGGGACCGCTCAGGTGCCCGGAGACTCCGGTGAGCCCGGCTAGCTGGGGCAGAACAAGCGGCACCTCGGGTGGCTGTTGGGAGCTTGCGGTGGTGTCTTTGTGTGTGTTTGTGTGTGTGTCTGCGTGTGGTGGGGTGTGAGCTTGGGGCCCTCCCTCCCCCCGCCTCCCACCACACTGATCTCGGGTTCCTCTCAGAACCTGGAGTAGCTGAGAATCCTTGACCCAGAAGGAGATGGACATAGAGTCTGTCCTCTGCCCCTCAGAGTGCCCACCCCCTCGCCCTCCATGTTTCCCTCTCCCCTGTCGTGCTTCCCTCCTGCTGTGTCTTCACCAGTTAGGCGGGCACTGGGATAGGTGGGGATGTCAGGGCATGGAGAGTAGGGGGAGACCGACTGGAGGAGTGTGGCCTGGGAGGACCCCCTTCATTCCCCCCATACTCGACCCCGTCCTGAGCCCATTGCAGGCACTTCTATAGAGCAGGCTAGGGGTGTGTCTGCAGCGGGCACCTGCCCACCACAGGAAGACACCAGGGAGGCTGGTCCTGGCACCCAAGAAGGGCCATCTGGCCCCGAGGGAGGTGACCTGAGCCTCGGGGGGAAGTGGGCAGGGTGCCAGGGCTGGGTTTTGGATCCCTGAACCTGTCCAGCTGGGCTCACCCCTGGCACTGGCATTGAGATGAGGAGTGCTCACTGACCCTGGGGAATGAAACTAGAGACTCAGTCTCTGACAACCCCTCCCCTCTTTGTCTAGCTGAGAGATAGGCTGGTGTAAGGAGGCGGTTACTTTTGATTCTTGAGTCTGGAAGAAGGAAGACACCCAATTTTTTCATCTCATCCTCCCCCCACTTCCCTGCTCTTCCCCCTCCTCTGCTTCCCACCTCCCTTCTCCATCCTTCCCCCCCCCCCCAGCTATCCATGCTCCCTGAGAGGGGGGGCTGGGAGGACAGAATAGGATGGGGGGCGGGGATGTCTGTCTTCTCTGGACAGTGGTTTCAGCTCCTAATAATAATAGTAATAAAAATAATAATAATAATGATAGGTGGTATTTGTTAAATGCTTCCTATGTGCCCAGCACTGTCCTAAGCACAGTTCCAAGATAATCGGGCGGGACAGGGTCCCTGCGCCATTTGGGGTTTACAGTCTAAGGAGGAGGTAGGGCAGGTATCGAATCCCCATTTTACAGATGAGGAAACTGAGGCCCAGTGATGCGAAGGGACTTGCCCAGGGACACACAATAGGGCAATGGCAGAGTCAGGATTAGAAGGCAGATCCTCTGACTCCCAGGTCCAAGCTCTTTCCGCTAAACTGCGCTGCTTCTCCTCGTTTCGGGTGCTTCAGGTTGTGCGGCAGAGAGGGTGGGTCTCCTCCCTTCCCCTCTTCCCCCCGCCTCCCCCACTCTTGCTCTCCCGCCTCCTCCGCCCCCCCCCCACCCCAAACCTGGACTGGCTGGTCCCCCCGGACCCCTCTGCCCAACCCGCTCCCCTTCGCCAAACCCACGCTAAGACTTGGCCTCCTTGATTCATTCATTCGATGGTATCTGTTGGGCGCCTACTGAGTGCAGCGCACTGTACTGAGCGCTTGGGAAAGGACGACACAACAATAAACAGACCCATTCCCTGCCCACCAGGAGCTTACAGTCTAGAGATGGGGGAGACATAACGCTCCGCTTCCCCCCGGCGAGGGATTTCCCCGCTCCCCTCCAGGCCCAGTCCGATGCCTGGCTGACCCGGCGTCCCAGGCCGTCCCTCGCCCGAAGCGGGTGGTTTTCTGGGCAGCCGGCCTAGGGGGGCAATTCCCTCCGGCCACCTGAGCCCCAGGGGGTCGTCCTCTGGGTATCGCCCCCTCCCCACCCCGCCCCTCCGTGTGTTGCAGGTCGAAATGCTAGAATACAAGTACGGGGGTCACCTGGTGTCCCGGCGGGCGGCCTGCACCATCCAGACGGCCTTCCGCCAGTACCAGCTCAGCAAGAACTTCGAGAAGATCCGCAACTCCCTCCTGGAAAGCCGGAGGCCCCGCCGCATCTCCCTGCGCCAGCTGCGGGTGCAGAATGCCGAGGGGCCGGCGGCCGAGGGCTGCGGGCTGCGCCCCCCGGCCCTGGCCGCCCCCGCCCCCCTGACCGAGCTGGAGGACTCGTTCACCGAGCAGGTGCAGTCGCTGGCCAAGTCCATCGACGAGGCGCTGAGCACGTGGAGCCTGCAGGCCATGTGCTCCCTCCAGGAGGGCGGCGGGCCTGCGGGGGGCTTCCAGCTCCAGGAGGCTTTCGGCCCGGGCTCGGCGGGCCCGGGGCCGGACGGGGACGGGGGCTCCGGAGAGGGGTCCCTGCCCCAGGGCCGCGGCACCCTCATGATGGCCTTCCGCGACGTCACGGTGCAGATCGCCCACCAGAACATCTCCGTCTCCTCCGCCGCCTCCCTGTCCGTGGCCAACTGCCTGGGCGGGGGAGGGAGCCAGGCCGGCCCGGCCTCCGGGGCCGACGCCGAGACCCCGGAGACCCCCGACGACCAGGGGGGGCCCGGCGGCGGCCCTCCCGCCCCGGGCCTGGGGGGCGAGGGGGCGGCGGGGGAGGAGGGCCCGGGGGAGGCCCGGTGCCCCTCGGAGGGTCCGGGCGACAGCGGCCCGTCCATCAAGTCGCCCAAGTCGAGCTCGGAGGCGTCGGGCTCCAAGGAGGCCCTGCAGGCCATGATCCTCAGCCTGCCCCGCTACCACTGCGAGAATCCGGCCGGCTGCAGGTCGCCCACCCTGTCCACGGACACCCTGCGCAAGCGTCTCTACCGCATCGGACTCAACCTCTTCAACATGTGAGCCGTCGTGCCCCCCGCCCCCTGAAAACCTCGCCCACCTACCGAACTCCCCTGAAAATCCCACCCCATCTCTCGCGGTCCCACCTTGCGGCCTAACAGGCTCTGCCACTCGTCCTCTGTGTGACTTCGGGCAAGCCGCTCGACTTCTCTGGGCCTCCGTTTCCTCGTCTGTAAAATGGGGATTAAGGCGGTGAGCCCCACGTGGGACAACCCGATTACCTCGTACCTACCCCAGCGCTTAGAACGGTGCTTGGCACATAGTAAGCGCTTAACGAATACCATCATCATCATCGTTATTATTATTATTAAGTCCAGACTCTCACACCCTCGCTTCCTGGAAGCCCGCCCCCCGACAGCCCCTCTGAAAGCCCCCTCCCCACCCCTGAAGACCCCGACCGTCCCCTAACGCCCCCTCCCTCTGACCACTCCGTGTCCCCGCTGCCCGGGCCCCGCAGGGGAGATGGGGAAGAGGGAAGAGGGTGAAGGTGAGGAAAGAGAGGTGAGGGGAAGTGGGACAGACAGACGTGTTTGTAAATCAAATTGGGCCGAGTAGCATCCATTAGGGGGTGGGGCGGACCCTGTGCTCCTTTAGCAACGGAGCCCCTCCCCCCGGGGGGTCACCTCCCCCGGAACCCCACACCTTCTTCTGCCCACCCCCTAGTTCTGGCAGGATGGGACGGACTGCCACACAGGAGGATACAACAGACACGCATACCCTCGCCCACATACCCTCTCCCAGGAAACACCCAAAATCCCTTGCCCTCCCTCCCTACTGTGCCCAGACACCCACCTCAGCTTGGTCCCTGGGAACACGACAAACCCACCCAAACCTGCCACCCTAGACTCAGGGAAGGACTGCCTGCCCACCTTCCTCTCTCCTTCCCTTACCCCCATTCTCTTTTCCCCAGGGGCACACAAACACACAATCACACACCACACACACACCCTCTTCCCCAGGGGCACACACACACCACATCTCCACTGAGGCACACACCTACATACACACCATCACATCATCAGTCAGACACACACCTAAACACCCTGTGTCACATTCTCACCCAGACGTACACACCTACACACACACACACACACACACGCCATCACATCCTCACTCAGACATCCACCTACGCCATCATTTCCTCAGCCAGGCAGACACCTACGAACACACCATCACGTCCTCACCCAGACGTACACACCTACACCCACACCATCATCATCCTCATCATGTCCCCAGCCAGGCGCACAGCCCCGCACACAACCTGGCCCAGATTCTTGCCTGGCCCTCCTTAAAATTCACCAAGCGCGGGAGCTCCGCTGAAAGCAGAAGCAAAGAGAGAACGGGGATGGGAAAGGGGGAGAAGAAAGAGGAGTCTTCCCGATCCTGAGTCCAGGCTAATAAAGGAGATGAGGGGGAGAGGGAGGATGAGGAGAGGAGGAGTCCGGCCAGGTGAGGGGACCGGTGGAAGAAAGAGCCGCCGGAAGTTGGGATAACAGAGGCAGAGGTGAGAGGGACCCACGAGGACCGTGAATGTCAAGGGAAGGAAGTGGGGTTCCCTCCCTCCCTCAGGGTACCCCCCTACACATACCCCCGACAGAGGCAGGGCTGACCAATCAGGAGTCTTGCTCCCATTTTCCAAACGTGAACACTGAGGCCCAGGGGGCTGCAGAGGTTGAGGTCCCCAGTCCCAGGCCCTGATGGAGGCGTCTGTGGTATTCCCGACTACTGACCCCACATCCTAGGGGGTCTCAGTCCTCCCCACCCAGTGCAAGAAGGTTGGGGGGTGCGGTGGTTCAGGAACAGTGGGGAGGGATCGTGGGGGCCTTCAGACGGGTCTCCCCATTCCCTTGCCCTCACAGAAACCCGGACAAGGGGGTCCAGTTCCTCATTTCCCGGGGCTTCATCCCCGACACCCCCACTGGCGTGGCTCACTTCCTGCTGCAGAGGAAGGGTCTCAGCCGCCAGATGATCGGCGAGTTCCTGGGGAACAGCAAGAAGCAGTTCAACCGCGATGTCCTAGAGTAAGTGACCTCCTGCTCGTCCCCAGCTGCCCCCAGCCCTTCCCCTGCCCTGTTCCTGGGGAACCGTGAGGAAAATGCTCAGTCGTGACATGCCCCTCCAGCAGGCCCCCTGAATGCTCCCAGTTGTCTCCAGGCCGCCCCCCAACCCTGTTTCGGGAGAACAGCGAGAAGCAGTTCAACCACGATATGCTGGAATAAGTGACCTGCCCACTCAATCCCTCACGATCCCTGCCCTCGAGGATCTTAGAGTCTACTGTGTGCAGAGCACTGGACTGAGCGCTTGGGAGAAGACGATAGACAGGAACCAGGCTCACCCTGGGCCACATCCCCTGTTCTTATCGTATGCCTAATCACTGCCCTAAGTGCTGGGGAAAAAAAGACATTCAGGTTAAACAGAGTTCCTCTCCCACACGGGTCTCACGGTTAAGAGGGAAGGAGAATAGTTATTGAATCCCCATTATACAGATAAGGGTACTGAACTCCAAAGAAATTACTTGTGACTTGCCCAAGTTCACACACCAGGCAAGTGGTGGAGTGGGATTGGAACCCAGGTCCCCTGATTCCCCGCCCTTTGCTCTTTCCACTAGGCCACAGTACTTTCCCCAGCCCCCAACTCTGTCACCATGGTGCTAGAGGTCCTGAAGAGTTCAATTTCCCTCTCTGGGTCTCAGTTTCTCCACCTGTAAAATGGAGAAAGATGCGACTATACTCCCCAACTCGGTAATTCGTAAGCACTTTGGAATCCCAGCAGGAGTAGACAGATGAAATTCTGAGTTCTCTTTCCATTTTCCTCTTCCTCTTTTCTTTTCCCTTTTCCTCTCTCGCAGCTCCCCTTTCCCTCCCTTTCTTTCTCGTCCTCAAGTAGTGGTATTTATTGACTACTACAGCATGCAGAGCACTGTACTGAGTTCTTCCTCCCCATCCTGTCTCCACAACCTCCCTCCCTTCTCCCTCTCTCATCTCCCCCTCCTTCCCTAGTTTTCTCTTTCCCTTCCTCTCTTTTTCTCCCCATCCTGTCCCACAGCCTCCCTTCTCTTGTCCCTACTCCATCTCCTCACTCTCTTCCTCTCTTTTGCTCTCTCACTCTCTTCTTCCCTCTCTTTTTCTTTCTCCCCATCTTATTCCCACAGCCGCACTCCCCCCTTCCTCTTGCTCTCGCTTTCTCTCTCCCTTCCTCTCCCTTGCTCCCCCTCCTGTCACCACAGCCTCCCTTCCTTCTCCCTCTTCCCCTCTCCTCTTCCTCCATCCCCTTTTCCCCTTCCTCTCTTTCTCTCCCTCCTCCGTCCCATCTCCCCCTTTCCCTCTCTCTCTCCCTCCTCCAACCTGTCTCTCCCTTCCTCTCTCTTTTCCTTTCTCCCATCTTGTCCCCCTAGCTTTCTTCTCCTCCTCCTGCTCCCTCTCTTTCTCTTTCTTGTCTCTCTCTCCCTCCCTTTCTTTCTTTCTTCCCCATCTTGTTCCCACAGCCTCCCTCCCCTCTCCCGCTCTTTCATTCCCTCTCCCCCTTCTTCTCTTCCCCTCCCTCTCAATCTCTCTTTCTCTGATTTGCCGAGCCTCTGGACGGAGGACTATTGATTCGATGACAGTGAATACCACTGATTGATTGATTGACTGGTGAGCCCACCCTCCCCCAAGCTGGGCTGCATGGGCTGGAGGTGGAAGGGAGAGATGGCGGGAGCCAGAGTCTCAATCCCGCAAGCCTGCACGCTAGTCGGGCGGTCGATGGAGGCTTCAGCCCCAATGGTTCCTCGAGCCCTCAGCCCTGCGTGGGGAAGCTGGGACCCCGGGCTGCAGCTGCATTAATGCCTTCACCCTCCAATGCCTGCCTGCCAGGATGCATTAGTGCAGACAACGGCCCTGCTTCCACATCACTGCCGTTCCTGGTCCCCGGGGAAGGGGAGCTGGGAATGGGGGGAAGAAATGAGACCACAGAGTTAATCCAGGGATTTTCTTTTTTTCCCAGCAGCCCAATAGGCTGAGAATTGGAGCGAGAGCAGGCAGCTGCTGAGCTGGGCTGATGCCCTGCCCCCTTGAGAAGCAGCTGGGTCTGGCAGAAAGAACACGGGCGGGGTGTCAGAGGACCTGGGTTCTAATCCCGATTCTGCCATTTGTCTGCTGTGTGACTTGGGGCAAGTCACTTCATTTCTCTGGGCCTCAGTTCCCTCATTTGTAAAATGGGGATTCAATCCTGCTCCCTCCTACTTCGACTGTGAGCCTCATTTGAGTCAGAAGCTGCACCCCAACCTGATTAACTTGTATCTACCCCAGTGCTGAGAACAGTGCTTGGCACATAATAAGCGTTTAATGAACACCCTAAATATTAGTCATGTCATGCAGGGCCTGGCCAGTCTCCAGTTGCCTGGGGCCATAGAGGTGGGCTTACCAGGTGGGCATTGGGATGGGGGGGTGTTCGATGCCCGGGTAGAGGGAGAGAGAGGCATCAGGGAGCCTGAGGGCTTCTCCCACAGGCCGAGGGGCCACCAGGGAGGCCCCTGACCCTTAACTTGCAGCTTAATGCTGGGGGGATCGGGCGTGCCAAGGGAGGCAGCATGGACTAGTGTCTCGGTCCCGGCTCTGTCAATTACCGCCTGCGTGACCTTGGGAAAGTCACTTCACTTCTCTGGGCCTCCACCTCTTCATCTGTAAAATGGGATTGAATGGCTGGGTTGGGTTGGGGTTTGGGAGGAGGTGGGGGGATGGGTGAGGATTTGGGAGGAGGGATGATGTGGATGGAGAGAGGGGTGGTGGGGGTGCTGCAGGGGGTGAAGAGAGGGATTCAATCGATGCTGTTTATTGAGCGCTTACTGTGTGCGGAGCATTGTTCTAAGCACTTGGGAGAGGACAATGTAATACATTCCCTGCCCACAGTGAACTTGCAGTCTAGCGGGAACAAGAAGCAGCGTGGCCAAATGGATAGAGCACGGGCCTGGGAGTCAGAAGGACCTGGGTTCTTGTCTCGGCTCTCTCACTTGTCTGCTGAGTCTTGGGCAAGTCCTTCACTTCTCTGGGCCTCAGTTGCCTCATCTGTAAAAAGGGGAATAGGACTGTAAACCCCATGTGGGACAGGGACCGAGTCCAACCCGATTTGCTTCTAACTACCCCAGCGCTCCGTTCAGTGCCTGGCACATAGTAAGCACTTAACAAATACGACTATTATTACTGTTATTATTACCACCTTCCCAACCACCTCCACCGGGTGGGCAGAGTCTCCGGCTGGAGGGTGGGAGGGGCCTCCGGCCCCGGCCCGGCCCTGACCACCACCCCGGCCGGCAGCTGCGTGGTGGACGAGATGGACTTCTCCTGCCTGGAGCTGGACGAGGGCCTACGCAAATTCCAAGCTCACATCCGCGTGCAAGGGGAAGCCCAGAAGGTGGAGCGGCTCATCGAGGCCTTCAGGTAGGGAGGTGGGGCTTAATCCAGAAGCAGTGTGGCCTAGTGGATAGAACATGGGCTTGCGAGTCAGGGGACCTGGATTCTCATTCCGACTCCGCCACTTGTCTGCTGCGTGACCTTGGACAAGACAATTCCTCTGGGCCTCAGTTACCTCATTTGTAAAATGGGGATTGAGACCGTGAGCCCATGTGGGACAGGGACTGGGGCCAACCTGATTAGCTTGTACCTACCTCAGTGCTTAGTACGGTGCCTTGTACCTGGTAAGCGCTTAACAAAAAAAGGGGGGGGGGGTCTGGGAAAGATGGGAAATGTGGGAGATGAGGTCAGAGACCCGACCGGGGTTGGTGGGGGTGGTGGGGGAAGGAGCTGAGAGAGAGGGGGCAGAGCTTGAGTGGGAGTTGGGGTGGGGGAGGAGGGCTTAGCCTGACCCACCTCTCCTCACCTCCTCGCAGCCAGCGGTACTGCGTGTGTAACCCGGACGTGGTGCAGCAGTTCCACAACCCCGACACCATCTTCATCCTGGCCTTCGCCATCGTCCTGCTCAACACGGACATGTACAGCCCCAACATCAAGCCCGACCGCAAGATGATGCTGCAGGATTTTATCCGCAACCTGCGAGGTGAGGGAATGGACCGGAGTGGAGGAGGAGGAGGAGGAGGAAGAAGAGGGAGCCAGATCAGGCGGCGGCTGGTAGCACTGATGACCTTTTGTCCCCCAGAACCCTGGATCGCACACGGACCCCCTCATGCTTCCCATCCTCTTTGCCCCACCCTGACACCTCCTTGCCACCTTGACGCCTTACCATCCCCTCCCTTCCCTCCACCCCCGCCGAATCCCAACCACCCCCATCTCAACTGGATTGAGTTGGGCAAAATATGAAGCCCCTTCCCAGCCATGCCCGGAACCCCAGGGCCAGCTGGATTGGGAGGGTGGAACCTCTGCTCTCTGCTGAGCTCTGTACTGAGTGCCTTCTGTGGACAGAACGCTGTACTGAGCATCTTCTGGCTACATACCACTATACTGTGAGCCTTCTGTGTACAGAGCACTGTACCGAACGCCTTCTGGGTTCAGGCCACCGTTCCGAGTGCCTTCTAAGATTAATAATTATGGTATTTGTTAAGCGCTTACTCTGTGCCAAGCACTGTTCTACTCCCTGGGGTAGATACAAGCTAATGGGGTTGCACACAGTCCCTGTCCCACAAGGGGCTCACAGTCTTAATCCACAATTCCCAATTTCAATCCCCTCCTGGGTTCAGAGCACTGTTGTGAGTACCTTCTGGGTACACAGCGTGGCTTCGTGGAAAGAGCACGGGCTTGGGAGTCAGAGGTCGTGGGTTCGAATCCCGGATCCGCCACTTGTCTGCTGTGTGACCTTGGGCAAGTCACTTAACCTCTCTGTGCCTCAGTTACCTCATCTGTAAAAATGGGGATTAAAAAATGTGAGTTCCACCTGGGACAATCTGATTACCCTGTATCTACCCCAGCGCTTAGAACTGTGCTCAGCACATAGTAACAAATATCATAATTATTATACTAGGCACTTTACTGAGTACAGAGGGTACTGAGGGCCTGCTATTTGCAGAGTGCTGTGACGAGCACTGGGCGCAGAGCACTGTACTGAACCCTGGAAACACAGACTACAGGGAAAAGACGCAGTTCCCAACATCAAGAAGCTGACAGTGAAACGGGGGAGGGTAACAGACCTAAATGTCCAAGTGACCATGAAAAGCGGGCGAGAGCACAGAGGCGAAAGCGGAATGCCGTGGATGAGCAGGGATTGTCACCAAGCTGTCCCATTGGGAGTCAACGCCGCAGATCGAGGGGATGAAGAGGGGCTCGCAGAGGGATGGGGGTGGTCTGCCCCCTCTCTGACCCTGACGCAAGTCCTCCGACCCCCCGGCCTCCCCCCGGCCCGCAGGGGTGGACGACGGCGCGGACATCCCCCGGGATCTGGTGGTGGGCATCTATGAACGGATCCAGCAGAAGGAGCTCAAGTCCAATGAGGACCACGTCACCTACGTCACCAAGGTGGAGAAGTCCATCGTGGGCATGAAGACGGTGGGTTATTCCCGTTGGAGGTCTCGGGGTTCCCCTCGCCACCCCTCCCCAGACTCTCCCTTGAGGCCAAGGGGTACGCGAGTGGAGCCGATGGGACAGGGTGTCACAGCTTGCCCCCACCTAGCCGCTCTTCCCCCAGCTTGCCCCCACTGATGCCCTGACCGGTGGCCCCACTGATGCCCCACAGGTGCTGTCGGCGCCTCACCGGAGGCTGGTGTGTTGCAGCCGTCTGTTTGAGGTGGCGGACCTCAACAAGCTGCAGAAGCAGGCCGCCCACCAGCGCGAGGTGTTCCTCTTCAACGACCTGCTCGTGGTGAGGGGCTCGCCACCCCCCCTCGGAGCCCTGCCCCAGCCCCTGCTCCCCCAAACAGCCGGATCCTCCTCCTAACCCAGAGCCCTTCCACTAGCTGTCCTTCTTCCTCCAGATCCTCCTTCCCCCCTTAAAAGACAGAGCCCCACGACCCACAGCGTGAGAGAGGCAGAACCGGGAGAGATTCTGTGTCCCTCGACCCCCCCCAAGACCGCCCCCCGCGCCCACTTGCCCCCCGTGCTGGTGCTGACATCTGTGTGTGTTTGTGTGTGTGTGTGCACGTGTGTGTATGTGCATGCGTGTGCATGCGGGCATCTTGGGCAGATCCTCAAGCTGTGCCCCAAGAAGAAGAGCCCCTCCACCTACACATTCTGCAGGGCCGTGGGCTTGCTGGGGATGCAGTTCCAGCTCTTTGAGAATGAGTGTAAGTCTGCCCCGGGATGGGGTTTTCGGGGGGAAGGGGGTCACCCAAGGGGGAAGCGCAGGGGGCGGGGGTGGCTGGGGATGCAGTTCCAGCTCTTTGAGAATGAGTGTGTCTGTCCTGGGGGGGGGGCACCCACAGTGGGAGAGCAGGGGACGGGGGTAGCTGGGGAGAGAGACCACTGAAACAGCCATGGAGGATCAGGGGACAATCTCCCCGGTGGCCCCATCCACTGATAAATGTGTCTGGAGCGGGGGTCCCCTCGCCAGGCCCACCCTGTGCCATCCACCCTACCGTCCTATCCTTCCTGCCCTTCCTCCTCCATTCACAATACCGAGCACTTCCAGAGGACAGAGGATGCATAGCCACCTCATGGCCTAATGAAAAGAGCCCAGGCCTGGAAGTCAGAGGAATTGGGTTCTCATCCCGGCCCTGCCACTTGTCTGCTCCGTGACCTTGGACCAGTCACTTCGCATCTCTGCACTTCAGCGACCTCATCTGTAAAATGGGGACTAAGACTGTGAGCCCCACGTGGGACAGGGACTACGTCCAACTGATGGTGTCCAATCTTGTATTGACCCCAGCACTTCGTAAGTGCTTAACGAATGCCATAAAAAGCCCCAAACTATCCTCTGACCCCCCATTCTGGGGTCCAGCCCACTGACGGTGCCCCCCCGACAGATTATTCCCACGGCATCACCTTGGTGACGCCGGCCTCGGGCTCCGAGAAGAAACAGGTGCTCCACTTCTGCGCGCTGGGATCGGAGGAGATGCAGAAGTTTGTGGACGACCTGAAGGAGTCCATCGCCGAGGTCATGGAGCTGGAGCAGATTCGCATCGAATGTGAGCCTCCAGGGTAGCCCCAGCGCCCGGAGGGCTGTGGGTGTGGGCGTGGGGTGGGCTCTTTGGCAGGCGTGTGTGTATGCGTGTCTGTGTGCGTGCAACGTGGCCTAGTGGAAAGAACATAGGGCCGGGAATCAGGAGATCGTGGTTCTAATACCAGCTGAGTGACCCTGGGCAAGTCACCTCACTTCTCGGAGCCTTAGTTCCCTCATCTGTAAAATGGAGCTGAAACATCTATTCTCCCTCCCCGATAGTCCCACGAGGGACAGGTGCCGCATCCGGCTTGAGCCGGCCGCATCATCTTGTATCTCTCCTACCGGTTAGCACAATGCTTGGTACATAAGAATTGCTTAACAAAGACCACCAAACGCATTATGCTTGGATGTGTTTCTGTGCCAGCAGGTGTAAGAGGGAGTTATGGGTGGGAGTTTGGGCTTTAATAATAATAATATTAATGATAACTGTGATATTTGTTAATCGTTTACTATGTGCCAGGCACTGTACTAAGCACTGGGGTATATACAAACAAAAGGGGTTAGACACGGTCCCTGTCCCACATGAGGCTCAGAGTCTCATTCCCCATTTTACAGATGAGGTAACTGAGACCAAGAGAAGTGGAACAACTTGCCCAAGGTCACACAGCAGATCAGTGCTGGAGCTGGGATTAGAACCCATGACCTCCTGCCTCCCAGGCCCATGCTCTATCCACTACTTCATGCTGCTTTAAGGGTGTGCCCGTGAGTCCCAGGGTGGCACAGGAAGGCCCCCAGCTTCCAGGCGGGCGGAAGCTGATGAAAGAATTGACAAGTGGGGAGTGAGAGAGGGGCATTCAAGGGAATTGGACCTTCCTTCTCAGCCGGGGGAGCTAAGGCAGGTGGCTTCCAGAGTCTCCCATCGGCTGCTGCCCTGTATGGAGAGATGGCTATCAGGAAGAGCTTCCTAGGAGTGCTGGTTTGGCCCCAGAAAGGACCATTGGCCACAGAATCGACTCCAGCCTGGCTGTGGGTAGGGACATGGGAGAAGGGGGAGAGAAACGAGGGCTGGAGAGGTTTGGAAGAGGAGGAGGTTTGCCTAGATGAACTCCGGAAAGCTGTGGGAAACAGAAAGCACACTGCCTGGTGCAGGTAGTTCTAGGCTTTGGACCGCAAAGTGCTCGTGAGATAATATTTCTTTAAGTGGGGGGCCCAGAAAATGAAGCAGCATGAGAAACAGGGTGGCCTAGTGGATGGAGCCTGGGCCTGGAAATCCGAAGGACCTGGGTTCTAAACCTGGCTCTGCCACTTGTCTGCAGTGTGAACTTGGCCAAGACACTTCACTTCTCTGGGCTTCAGTGACCTCATCTGTAAAATAGGGATTAAGACTGTGAGCCCCATATGGAACAGGCTCTTTGTCCTACCTGCTTAGAATGGTGCCTGGCACATAATAAGTGCTTAACAAATGCCATTGAAAAAAAGGGGGGGGGGCAAAAAAGCAGACACACAGGCCACTGTCAGCAGACCGAGCCCTGCTAAATCCTCTAAATTACCTCCCAACACTCCTGCCCTCCCTCTACAGCCCCTATTCGGGATGGAGATCGGGAGAAGTTTGCGGGAGGCGGAGTGGGAGGGGAGGGAGTCCCCTTCTCCAGCCTGGCTCAGGTTCAAGGGGAATGCTAGAGGCAGGAGGATGGACTTATTGACCCCGGAGTCTTTGGTTCTCTGCTGGATAGGAGATGTGGTTTCACCCTGAGCTATGTTATGTGCCACCTGGTTTTCTGTCCCCTTCTCCCTCTCTTCTCCCCCACCAGTCTCTCTCCCTCCCCCCACTGCTCTGTTCACTGGGTGCTCTCTGCCCCCAGGGGAGCTGGAGAAGCAAAACGGCGCCAAGACCCTCTCACTCAACTCCCACAGTGCCCAGCTCGTCCCGCATTCGAAGCCAGGATCTCCTTCAGGTGAGAGTCTGTGCCACCGCTCAATCAATCCATCAATCACTGGGATTTATTGAGCGCTTACTGTGGGCCGAGCACTGGACTGAGCGCAGGACAGTGTAGCAGAGTTGGTGGAGCGCGAAGGTCCAGCTCACTCCAGGACTCCCAGTCTCCCTCCCAGATTCCTGAGCCCCCTGGGAATTGGGTATTAGCATGTCCCAGTCCCCCTGTTTTCTAGAGGGGGAAACCGAGACCCACTGAAGGCTCGTGGCGGGCCAGAGGGGGATCAGAATCAGGGCCTGGAGTACCTTAAAACCTCACATTAGGCGAGGAGCTTATCCAAATTAAGGAAGGGCTTGTGCGGAGTCAGAGAAGAAGAATGTGGAATCGAGTCTGTAACCCGGGCTACATGAAAAATGGAGGAAAAAAAGGGCAGGAACACGAGAAACCCTAGTCAAATGTTTTAAGAAATGGCAATGGGAGTGAGAAGGTGACAGGGCTCCAGCGTGGAATTGTGCTATATTAATCATCTCTTCGGACCTTGGAGGTGGAAGAGAAGATTTAAGATATTTCCTCTAACCGCCGCCCCCCCCCCGCCCCCCCACCAATGCTGCATCGTCTCCGCCTCATCGTCTCATCGTCTCTATCCTTTAGCACTTGGTATTCACCCCACCCTCAGCCCCACAGCGCATATGTACAAATCCATAGTTAATTCGTATTAATGTCTCTCTACCCCTCTAATCTAAAAGCTCACTATGGACAGGGAGGATGGCCACCAACTCTGTGGTGCTGTACTCTCTCAAGTGCTTAGTAGAGTGCTCTGCATATAGAAAGTGTTCACTGAGCGACTGATAGAGTCAGGAGCAGGGGCATGGGGTGGGAGGGGCTGAGGACCCCAAGCCCCACCCTGCTGTCCAGCCCGAGCCAAGCCCCGAGTGACCAGGTCCTACCAGGGGCTGAGTGAGCCCAGAAGAGGCCTTGGGCCTCACTTCTGGGAGCCAGAAGTAGGGGGTCGGGGGCTGGGAGGAAGGTCGCCGGTGGGCCAGACTGATCCCGGGCACCCCCGGGACCGCAGCCGGATGACCTTTCCTTCCCCAGGCCAGCGGGAGGCGAGCGAGAAGGCGGAGGACAGCCCGGCGGAGGTGAGTAGCCGCCTTACTGACCAGGTGAGGGTCGCGGCCCTCCCCCCGCCCCTCCCGGCCCTTCTCACTGTCTCTGTTGTTTCTCTTCCCAGGTGTTAATCACTGCCTCCCCGGCCCGGCCGGCCATCCCCCCACTGTCCAGAGAGCCCCGCTAAAGCTCAGCACTTGGGCGGGCGGTGCCAGGGTCACCTCGCCCCTCCCCCGGCCCCCAGTCCTCCGGCCGGGTAGGGAGCTGCCCCCCCCCCCCCCGGCTCTGAGGGCATCTCCTTGGAAACAGACCCGCCCTCCCCTCCCTCCGAGCTCTTCCCCTAGGGAAACGCCCGGCCCCCCAGGGGACCCCTGCCTATCTAACCCCTGTGGGCCACCTCCCTCCGAGAAGCGACCCATCCCCCCCAACCGCCTGCCCCCTTCCGCAAACTGCCCCCAGTGAGGAAAATGGTTAGACGCCCCCCCTCCAGGGACCAGCTCCTATTGGAAGGGGGATGTACCACCTCGGAAGCCGCTGGTCCCGAGGCGGGGATGGCCGGTTCGGTCTCTCTGGGGCCCTGCTGGGGATGGCCTGAGCACTGTGCTCTCCGCCAGGTAGCCCCGCTCCCCAACTTGCTTAGATCTGCCCTCCCCCTCCTCCTCCAGTTGGGACCCCCTTCCTCCCCAAGACCTAGTCAAGCCCGACCTCACCCCGACTGGCTTTTTCCATCTTGGAGTCGCCACCAGCAGCCCTGCCTGGGCTCCCACTGTGTGCAGAGCACTGTTCCGAGCCCCTGCTGGGAGCAGAGCGCTGTACTGATCGCCGACAGGAGCACTGTTCCGGGCCCTTGCTGTGAGCAGAGTGCTGTCCCGAGCACCTAAGGCATACGAAACGTTGCATTAGGTACCTATTGCCTACAGAGCACCGTTCTGAGCCCCCGCTGTGATCAGAGCGCTGTACTGAGCACCTTATGGGTGCAGAACACTTCCCAGCCCCGCTATGAACAGAGCACCTACTGTATAAGAGCACTGTATTAGGTCCCTATCGTGTATCGACCACAGTTCTGAGCCCCTGCTGTGGCAGAGTGCTGTACTAGCGCCTACTATGTACCAGAGCACTGTACTAGACACCTGCCGAATGCAGAGCACCAACCTGAGTACATTCTGTGTACCGAATATTTCACTTGGCACCTAACCATTTGCAGACTCCCGTAGAGGACACCTACTGTGTATACGGCACCGAAGTGAGTGTTTTCTGTGTGCACTAGGAGTAGTAATAGTAATAATATTTATTAAACATCTTCTGTGTGCTTAGCACTGTACTAAGGACTCGGAGAGAATTCACAGGTGTGAATTAGATGCGTTCCCTCTCCTTCAGAGGGCTCACAATCTAAAAACTCCACAATACCAGCCCACTCTGTTGTTTCCCCTAGCCATAAGTTGTTTTTAATGTCTGTCTCCACACCTAGACTCTCTTAAGGGCAGGGAGCACGTCTATCAACTCTACGGTATTGGCTTTTCCCGGTTGCTCAGCCCAGTGCCCCGCGCACGGGAAGAGCCCGGTGAAAATAAAAATGCAAATAAAAGGGGGGAGTGGGGAATTGGTGAGAGATGCATAAGGGTGCTTCACCAAGCGTGTGCAGTGTGCAGGGCACTGTATTAGACACCTGGAAACACCCACACACATAACGGAAGATGCCAACCCTGTCTATTCTGCCCCCGAAGAGCTTGCGAGGGAGGATATGAGCAGATGCCCCCCGTTCTCCCCCCCCCACACAAACATCCCCTCCACACACACACACCCTACCTCTCTCCCAGACGACCCCCTCCCCCCCAACCCAAACCTCTGGAGGAAGCTCAGGCCCCCGCGGCAAGGCACCTTTTCCCCGGAAGAGCTTCCAGCCCAGGCTGCTGTCGGGCCCCAGGGTGGGTATTCTGCTTCCCCCATCTTCCCGCAGCTGCCCATTCCACAGCCTTGCAGATAAGCCCACAAAGCTACCAGCCCACCCGCCCGCCCTGCCAGCCTAGCCTCAGCCGCACCCCCACCCCCACCCCTGCCAGCTCGGAGAGGACAATCAATCAGATGCCACCGTCCCTGGGGGGGGGCCGTGCCTCTCTATAAGGCTTCCCAGCCCACCGTGCCCCTCTGCTGACTCTTGTTCTGGTGGGGAGACCTCCCCCCCGCCCCAAACTCAAGGTCAAGGCTTCCCAACCAGTCTGCAAAGTCCCACCTCGTGCTCCGCCCCACCCACTCATTACCTGGTCGGTGCCCTCCGAGGGAGGGGCTTCTCCATCTCCTCTGAGCTGTTCTCCCCACCGCCCCCATCCCATCCCGGCCGGGGCCCATGAGGAGGGCAGAGGAGGGGCAGCTGGGGTGGGAGGGGGAAGGGAGAGGAAGGGGGTGGGTCCTTTGATCGATAGGTCATCGCCTGCTGCTTGCCATCATGGGGGCAGGGAGGGGCGGGAAGGCGGGGTGGACAGAACTCCTTGTGCCTGGTCCGGAAGAGACTGGGAATGGACAAGGCCTCAAGCCAGCGCGGGAAACGGGAGATGCGGGGGCAGGGGAAGGGAGGGAGCGAAAGGTTGGAGGAGGAGGAGGAGGAAGGAAAAATTAGGCACGGAGTCAACGATAGAGGCATGGCCTCTTGGCAAGATCACGGGGGGGTTCTAATCGCTTGCCCGCTGTATGGACAACTCACTTAACTTCTGTGGGCCTCGGATTCTTCATCTGTAAAATGGGAATTAAATTCCTCTTCCTCCGCACCCTTAGACTGTGAGCTTCGTGCGGGACAGGGATGGTGCCTGACCTGATTAGCTTACATCTCCCCCGGTGTTTAACATAGTGCTTGGCCCGTAGTAAGCGCTTAACCAATATCACGTTTGCCGCTATTACTCCCAGTGTGGGAAAGGCTTAGTTCTGACCCTGGAGTGCAGCGGGACGATCCTGTCAATCAGTCAATCGGCTAATCAATCAGTGGTATTTATTGAGCGCTTACTAGGTGCAGAGCACTGTACTAAGTGTTTAGAGCATTGTACTAGCGATCCTAGAGAGAGAAGGGAAATCTTGGGTCCTCTGTGGTGGCGACTCTCCATGCCTTGAGATTGCGGGGGTCCAGGAGAGCGAGAGAATAATAATAATAATAATAAAGTTGGTATTTGTTAAGCACTTACTATGTGCAGAGCACTGTTCTAAGCGCTGGGGTAGATACAGGGCCATCAGGTCGTCCCACGGGAGGCTCACAGTTAATCCCCATTTTCCAGATGAGGTAACTGAGGCACAGAGATGTTAAGTGACTTGCCCACAGTCACACAGCTGACAAGTGGCAGAGCCGGGATTCGAACCCATGACCTCTGTCTCCCAAGCCCGTGCTCTTTCCACTGTGCCACACTGCTTCTCGTTCTGGTTCCTAGGACTCTCACAAAATCGAGGGGCTTCACCTCCCCCAGCCCCACAGCCGGTCTCTTCTGGCTGGCCCCTCATCAAAGGGAGAGTCGTTCAGGTGGGAGAGGGCAAAATGTGGGTGGAGAGGGGGCCAGTCAGCCCCGCTCCAGCTCTGTGAGGGCCTGCAGCCTGGGGAAGAGCCGAGGTGGGAAGGAGAAGACTGCCCCCGGAATCCACGTTACCCCCCCGGTCTGGGGAAGTGAAACTCAAAGTATTGCCTACTCTCCCACGCGTTTAGTACAGTGCTCCGCACACAGTAAGCACTCAATAAATACCATTGCTGCTGATGAGCGAAGTCACGTCACTCGCCTCAGGCCACCCTGAAACCTGGAGGTCGAACTAGGATCGCGGTATCATTCACTCAATCGTATTTATTGAGCCTTGTGTGCGGGGCACTGTGCTAAGCGCTTGGGAGAGTACACTCCAACAATACACAGACACATTCCCTGCCCACAGCGAGAAGCAGCATGGAAAGAGCCTGGGCTTCGGAGTCACAGGTCATGGGTTCGACTCCCAGCTCTGCCACTTGTCATCTGTGTGACTGTGGGCAAGTCACTTCACTTCTCTGTGCCTCTGTAAAATGGGGATTAACTGTGAGCCTCAGGTGGGACAGCCTGTATCTACCCCAGCGCTTAGAACAGTGCTCTGCACATAGTAAGCGCTTAACAAATACCAACATTATTATTATTATCATTACAGTCGGGGGGTGGTGGGGATGAGGCGGGGGGAGACTGACATTAATATAAAAAAAGACAGATATGGACATAAGTGATGTGGGGCTGGAGGGGGAAGAACAGAGGGAGCAAGTCAGGGAGCAGCAGAAGGGAGTGGGAGAAGAGGAAATGGGGGGGGGGCTTAGTCAGGGAAGGCCTCCCGGAGGAGGTGTGCCTTCGATGAGGCTTTGAACGGGGGGAAGCGTCCTGGCTCCCCCCTCGTCCTAGGCCAAGCAGGGGAGGGTGGGGGGAACGAGGGAGGGCCGGAAAAGAGTGAGGTGGGCGGGAACTGGGGGGAGGATGGAGAGGGTCACAGCGGAGCTGAGAGAAGCCAGGCCTGGCAGCCGGGGAGAGAAAAAAAAAAGGTTTTGTAACATTTCACGCTTCTCTGGCTGTTTCTAAACTAGGTGTCAATTCACAACAGGCTTCAAACGTACCAGCATCAGCAGTCGTCCTCGGGGCCGGAGAGGGGAGGTCCGTCCTCGTCGCCACCGCCGGGGCCGGGGTCGCGTCCTAGCCCCCCGCGACAGCTGCCGGCGCCCGCGCCCCCGGGCACCCTGCTCCAGTGCCAGCAGATCGTCAAGGTCATCGTCCTGGACCAGCCCTGCCTGGCCCGCATGGAGCCGCTGCTCAGCCAGGCTCTGGCCTGCTACACCGCCTCGGCCACCCCGAGGCGTGGGCCCGGCACCCCGGCCAAGGCGGGACACCGCCCCCCGCTGCCCCCGCCGCCGCCCCCCTATAACCACCCGCACCAGTACTGCCCCCCAGGCCCCTTGCTGGCCCAGCGCCGCTATTCCAGCGGCTCCCGCAGCCTCGTGTAGCCGTTCCCCCGCCCCTGGCACCGACCCCCGACAGCTGCCCCCTACCCGTCCCCCCCCCCCAGGACCCCCGCACCACTGCTCCAGCCTCGTGTAGCCGCCGCCGGACTCGCCCCCAGTCCCTCTCCCCCTCGGGCAACCCCCCGTCCCAGCTGCTATCACCCCGCGGTCACGTTTAGTGCCGGTAATCCCAGCCGTTCGTTTGGGGGAGGGTGAGAGGGATCCCCATCCTTCCCTGGACCCCAGGCTTGGCACCGCCCCCCCCCAGGGACCCCAGCCGGTCTCCCCCGCTCTCAGGGGGCCCATCCCCCTTCCTTGCCCCGGCTTTGGGCAGTCACGTACAGCGGACCCTCTCCTCCCCGGTCTCACTTCCACCTGTCCTTGGGGCGCCCCGGCCCAGTTGAGTTTGGGGGCTCAGAGCGTCCCCCCGGAGGAGAGAGATGGGACACTGAGGCTGCCGCTGTCGGCGGCAAAGGGGCCTCCCATTTTACAACTCTTGGGTCCCGGGGTGGGGAGGGAAGCTGGGGGCTGCTCCCTAAAGAGAGCTGGGGCTTGATTCCCCTGGATGCCTCCCTGACTTCCGAGGGGCACTGGCATTCCCACCCTGAGCACCCCCGGGAACTCCCCGGCTTTGCCCCCTGGGCAGGGACAGGACCCCCCACCCTTCTCCTGCTGCCCCTCACACCAATCCACCCCACGATGATTCTCCAGATTTATTGGGGCTCAGAGAGGAAGGCTGATTTGCACTCATGCCCACTGCTGAACGGAGGTAGCATTCGAACTCCTGGCCAAGGCCATGAAGTTCCTGGGAAGACCTTCCCCAGTGTCTCTGAGGGGCTTTGGGGTGGAGGAGATTCTTGGAGACCGAGCTCCCGTTATCCCGCCCCTTCGGCTCCCCCGACAACGACCTCGTCCCCCGGATCCACTCCCTCCCCTGCCTGATTCACCCCCGTTTCCCGGCCACATCTTCGGGAGTGGGAGGGCCTGGGGCATGGAACCCCACCACAAGGGTTTACCACTTTGTTTCCATGCACCTTCAGGAGGGAGGGACTGGCCATTTTGGGGTGGGAGTGGCAAGGATGAGGGTGGAGCTGGGGAGTAGTCTGGAAGGCGAGAAAGTAGGGGTACAGATAGTGGTGGGGGGGGGGTTGATGAGAGAGGCTTTAGTTTGGCTTCTCGTGACATCACATTTCCTGTAAATCCTCCCTGTCTCGGAACCAAGATCTCCGAAAGATTCCCCGACTCCCTGATCCTCGGGTGGGGGAAAGAACGTGTTATTCGTTAAGCGCTTACTATGTGCCAAGCACTGAACTAAGCTCTGGGATAGATACAAGATAATCAGGTCCCACATGGGGCTCACAGTCTAAGTAGGAGGGAGAACTGGTAGTGAATCCCCATTTTTCAGATGAGGGAAGTGAGGCCCAGAGAAGTGACG
This sequence comes from Ornithorhynchus anatinus, assembly GCF_004115215.2. Taxonomy (NCBI): domain Eukaryota; kingdom Metazoa; phylum Chordata; class Mammalia; order Monotremata; family Ornithorhynchidae; genus Ornithorhynchus; species Ornithorhynchus anatinus. The sequence goes on along the minus strand of NC_041752.1, from coordinate 3,201,946 downwards.
TGACTTGCCCAACGTCGCACACAGCAGTTGAACGGCAGTGCTGGGATTAGAACCCAGGGCCTCTGACTCCCAGGCCAGAGGTCTATTCACTTGGCCACACTGCTTCTCTACTGTGTTGTTCAGTGCCTCTCCTCTGAGGATCTCAAAGCACTTTACTGGTCCTGAAAGCTCAGATCCCGTAAATGTCAACCCCACCCCACCCCCGGCAGGTCAGGGTGCCCCTTAAATCAGGGGGGCGTGAATGAGGCACAGCTAATCAGAGAAGGAGGTGGAAACGAAGCTCAGTATCCTGACCTCCACATCCCCAAACCAAGGGAGCTGACCATTGGATAACTGCAAGGACCGGGCTCATGAAAAGCTGGGCTTGGGTCAATCCTGGTATCAGTGGGCAGGGGGCCTCCTTAGGGAGGGGGGAGCCTGAAAAGGAGCCAGGGCCTGGGACCAGCACAGACCTTCCCACCCCCACCTTGCCTCTGTCACTGTTGGGAATTTTTTCTTTTTAGTTTCGCCTTATTTTATGGCATTTGTTATGCACCTACTATGTGTCTAAGCACTGGGGGAGATACAAGTTAAACAGGCTGCATACAGTCCCTGTCCCCCATGGGGCTGACATTCAAATAGGAAGGAAAGCGGGGACTGAGTCCCCATTCAGCAGATGAGGGAACGTTACGTGACTTCTAGGTCACACAGCAGATACATGGTGAATGGCAAGCCAGATCCCCTGACTCTCAGGCCTGTGCTCTTTCCACCAGGCTATACTGCTTCTCTAGGCAAGCCTGTATGGAAGAGTGTTGCGGGAGAGGGGTCTCTTCAGAGCTCCCACCCGCCCCCTCCCTGCGACTTTTCCTTTGACCCCTCTAAACATCCCCTGACTCCAAGAGGGAGTAACCCCCATCCCCCAAAAAGGATGCAGCCTCAGTTAGCAATGACGTGGCCCCCACCTCTCCTGACCTGCAGAATTAGGTTGAGACTCAGGTCTCTCCCCGTCTAGTCACCCCGCCCCCCCCCCCCAGCTTGATGCCCTCCCCTCTAATTGAAGCTTCCCGCCATCCCCTTTCCGCCCACCTCAGCTCCCTGAAACCGGTACCCTGTCTGCAGCCTCCCCTCAACGCCGTCCGTCTGCCTGTCCCTGTGTCCTGCTGTATATACTCTTCCCCCCCCGCCGCGACCCCGGCCCCACACCCCCACCGGAGAGAGAGAAAGAGAGGGAGAGGTTCCTTTAGGGAAAGGCAGGGGTGAGGTGGGGAGGGTCAGCACCCAGCAAAGAGTCCAAATGGCGAATATTTTGTAATGAAATAGCCCAGAGGTATTTTATCTGTTTAATTCCTAGAGTTTTAGAGATTATATTGAGAATTGTCACTTGCGCAACCATGGCTGTCTGTTCCCTTCCTCGCCCCTACAACTCTGACCGCTCTCCCTCAGTCTCTTTCACTCACTCCTCTTCTGCCTCTCACCCCCAAACTTTACGGGGGGGGGTCTCTTCTAGGTTCCCCTACTCTTCTCACTTGGATCCTCGCTCCCTTGGGGAGCTCATCTCACCTGGCTTCCGTTCCCATCTAGATGCGAATGGCTTCCGAATCGCTCGGCCTGACCTCTCACTTTCACGATCTATCTCTTGCTTCCAGGATTTCTTCCACTTGAATGGCCCAAGGCGTCCTAACTATTTCTGTTGCCTGCTCCCAAGCAGCCAAGAGAGTGCTCTGCATAGTCAGTGCTCAGTCAGTACTACTGAATGGTTGTGTGAATGTGGGGGGGGGGTAGAGAGAGACAGAGAGAGGGTCTCTGCAGAGACCTCGAGGGGGTCCTGGTTGTCTTTGGACTTAGGCAGTGGACACTAACAACAGCAGTGTCAGTTGACCTGATTTTCCTAGCCCCCACCCCAAGGGCTTCTGGTCACTCATCCAATTTGCAGTCAGTCTTTCCCCTGTCAGCAAGGACGCCTTTCTGTCTGTGGGCCCCCAGCCTCCCTCCCTCGTGGCACCCGCCCCCGAGTCTCCTGGCTCGGAAGCGGGGCCCGTTTTGTAGGGCTGGTAACTCTGAAAAGTGTGAGGGGCAGGCGCAGGGGTCTCCCCGAAAAACATTCTGGGTTCAGATGGACTTCTTGCAGAATGGCGTGCATGATGACATCACGTTATGCTGCGTGTCTGTCATAACCCACGTGGTGTCTGACTGGTGTCATGCATCTCCTTGCCTGGTCAATGAGTAGACATGGTCAGCACCGGCAGGTCATTTGAGGGCGTGTGGCTGGAGGCCAGATGAGGAGAAGGAAAGGGGCACTCGTGCCGATGAGGGAGGGAAAAAGGAGGTAGAAGAAAGGTAAACCGAGCCCCAGAGCCAAGGCTGCCCAGCAGAGCTATGGATGCCACTCTATTAGTTCTAGTTTGGCCAGAAGGTAACCCCTACGGCCCTGACCCCAGCGGGCTGACCACAACCTTCTGACCTCTAGTCCCGGGTCCCCAGGGGCAATTAGGTGAGGGGGCTATCGGGCTACCACCAAAAAAGCCAGGCCTGACGCCTCTTGCGGGAGACCTGCCGCAACGGCAGAAATCACTACGAGAACCACAGCGAGCTGCACAGTTGCAGAACGCAGGGCCAGACCCGGAGCCACCGGAAGGGAAGCTGCAACGCTGCTGCAGAAGCCGGTGGGCTCGACACCCCCTGCAGAAGGGCTGCGGCTAATAATTAAAATAGTAATTACAATAATAATAGTGGTATTTATTAAGCGCTTACTATTTGTCAAGCACTGTGCTAAGCACTGGAGTAGATCAAAATAATCAGGATAATCAGATCAAAATCTCTGTCCCTCTTGGGACTCACAGCATAAGTAGAAGGGAGAACCGGTATTGAGGAAAGCGAGACACGGAGGAGTCAAGGTACTTGGCCATGGTCACACAGCAGATGGGGGTGATGCCTGGACCCCAAAGAAACTCTCCCTATCCCTTGTTCACACACGGGGTTGAGCCCTGAGGATTCTCAGTACCAGTGGGGGCTCTTGGCTTCCGGTGGGGGCTCGCAGTGGGTATCAAGAGGATCTGCTGAACCGGCTGGCAGAGATGGTGGTCCTGCCCAGGAGAGCAGATGGCAAGGCACTGCGACTCTGCCATGTCCCACCTGGTGTCTTGCGGACCACAACAACCTCTCGCTCGGCACTTTGTGGGAGTCCGTCCGAACCTAAGGGGTGCCTCTGGGGAGGAGCCCCAACCCCTGACCACCCCAGACTTCTTCCAGAGACACCGTGTCCAAACACGGTCTCCTCCAAACACGGGCACCTCTTCCAAGCCACGGCCCTCAGAGGCAGGAGATGCTGTGGTGCGGGGCCGGGAGCCAGCTATAAAAAGTCTATAGATGGAGTCGGGGGCCATATTTAGCCCCGGTGGAGCCACGCCGGCTGGAACTGGACACATCTGTCCTCTCCAAGGGTGACACCAGGCTTCCGCCGGTTTCCAACATAGCTTTCGGCCACAAGCATCGGGGCACGGGGGGTTAGGGTGGCCCTGACCCATCAAGGTCCAGAAGAATCGAGCTGGGGGCAGTGATTCCCCTGGCCCCTCTCCAATCCCCCCTCCTCACCAACAGACTCCACCTCCTCTGACCAGGAGCTCCACTGTAACCAAGAGTTCAAAGTACAAAGGTTTATGAAATATACTCCGGTATAGGGGAGCTGGCGAACCATCCTCAGAGGCAGCCGGCGCCAGAGCCACTGAGGCCAGAACCGCCCATTTCAATTCCACTGGAGGACTTCATCATGATGGGAGGGGGCAGGGGCTGGGGTGGAGGTAGGAGGGCAAAGGTAGTGGGGCGGGGGGGGGGGGGCGATGGCTGGGGCAGGGACAGGGCCTGGGTCAGGGTTAGAGGCAGGGGCTGGAAGGGAGAGAAGTCACGGAGCCCAGAGCAGGAGAATGGTCTCACCAAGGTGACAGGAGGATAGAGGGGAGCTAACCGGGTCAGCCTGGGAGGGGGAGAAGGACCTCAGAGAGAATGTGACCAGAGGCCCCGTAGGTGCGGACCACCCCTAGGACCGTGCCAGGAGGGCCCCTCCCCCTAGAGAGCCACAGACACCCCCCTGCCAGAGATGCTTCAGAAGTCAGAGAGGGTCTCTCACATCCGTCTAGGCCAGCAGTCCACTCTGCGCTTGACGGGTTGCGTCCCTGAGCCTGGTCTGCCCCGGAGAGATCTCGGACCTTGCCCCTTTGGTCCAGCTGGAGGAGACAGGGGCCCCACCCCGCCAGCCTGTCCCTGCAGGGTCCCGCCCAGCGTCCCCCAGTCCCTCACCACTCCCTACAGCCGAGTCTCCTTCCCCGGAGCCCCGAAGCCCTCCTGAGACGGGGAGGGCAGGCCTCCCGGCTGGGAGACGCCATCCAGACGTGGTTTGGGCTGCGGCAGGTCTGGATCCGGCGTGGTCAGCTGTAGCAGCCGCTGTTAGGATACAGGGGGGCGGGGTGACCGGCTCGGTCAGTGGAGCCCCTCTGCCACCCTCCCCCAAGGCAGGGGTCCCCAGGGACTCACCTGTTTGAAAGTCCCGGGAGTCTTGCCCAGGATGATGCTGAAGTAGAGTGGGACACAGACCATGGAGGAGAGGGCCATGAGCCAGCCGATGGCCTGGCCCCACTGTGGGTATTCGTACACGTTGTTGTATTTGAGCGGCACGTACTTGGTCAGGGAGAAGATGAAGGTGGCCTGGGTGGAGGCAGGCAGAAGGAAGGGGACCAAGTTGGAGCTGGCAATGCCGACACCCTTTGCCCACCCCCACCCTGCCGCCTTCTCCCCCTCCTCTCCAGAGACCCGCCGGTGTGGGTGTTGGGCTGCCCAGAGAAGGGCCGGGGGGACACTTCCAAATGCAAATCCCCGTACCCCCCTGGATGCTCATATGAATATCTCTTTCCCCTTCTACACTGTAAACTCATAACGGTCAGGGAACGTGTCTGCTAATTCTGCTGCATTCTTGCAAGCACTGAGTACAGTAAGCGCTCAGTAAAAATGATCGATTGATTTATAATCATGCTGGCATTTGTTAAGCGCTTATTATATGCCGAAGAAATGTAGTAAGCACTGGGGGAGATACAAAAGAATCAGGGTAGATACAGCACCTGTCCCACATGGAGCTCACAGTTTAAGGAAGAAGGAGAGCCATTATTGAATCTCCATTTTGAAGATGAGAAAAGTGAGGCCCGGAGAAGCCAAATCACTTGCCCAAAGTTATAAAGCAGGCAAGTGGCAGGACCAGAATTAGAACCCAGGCCTTCTGACTGCCTGTGAGGCAGAAGGAGCCTTAAGGGAGACCTTCTTGTCCCAAAACCTCCCGACCCCAGGAGGCAGCAGCCCCCTCGGTCTCTCCCGTGGGGGTCTAGGGAGAGCACAGTGCAGATGGGCTTAGGAAGGGCTAATCTCCCCAGTGTGATGTAGACTTCCTCCTGCAGGGTGGGATGGAGGCAGGGCACAGTGCCAGGGAAGCAGCATAGTGTGAGAGGAAGGAAAGACGGAGACAGAGATGAGAGATGAAGAGAGAGAGAGAAGGGACGTGGGGAGAGAGAGACGGGCCGGGGGGGGGGGGGGAGAGAGAGAGGGCATCCAAGCAGGTGGCCTATTTGGAAAGAGCCCGAGCCTGGGAGTCGGAGGGAGTCTAATCTTGGCTCCGCCACTTGTCTGCTGTGTGCTGTGTGTCGCTTCTCTGGGCCCGTTACCTCATCTGTAAAATGGTGATTAAGACCTTGAGCCCCATGTGGGACCTGGACTGTGTTCAACCTGATTAGCTGGTCTCTGCCCCAGTGCTTAGAACAGTGCCTGGTGCTTAGTTAGCGCTTAACAAATACCATTAAAAAAAAAAACTGGACCCCCCCATGCCACTTAAAGCTAGGGTCATCATCTGCCTTTTTTTCTGGGCCTTTGAGGTGCTTGCCTGGGGACCACCGGAACGCTGCCCCTTGTCTCTCCCCCTCGGGCTCCTGACAGTGCCAGAAGACCCCCAAGGAGGTTGAGTTTCTAGTGCAGCAGTGGGGCAAAAGGACAGGGCTGGGGGAGCTGTGGAAATGACAGCGACTTTTCCAGGATGCGTCCCGTCAATCAGGCAGAAGAGAGCTCGCCACCGGGGCAGGAGGAGAGGGCGAAAGAGGAGAGGGGAAGGGGTGGGCAGTATGATGATCTGGCACAATATCATTGCCGGGGAGACAGGCAAGAAGTCACGGGGGTATGAGATTCCTACCTCTCCCAGCCCGGGACTCTGACGGACTGATGGGCAGAGAGACAGAGAAAAGAGATAAAAGGAGATCAAAAAGGTGAAGAAAAGTCCCCAGGGTGGGAGAAGATGGAGCCCCCCTCCCCCACCCCCACTCCCAGGACCACCACCCCCAGGCAGGCAGAAGAGTGTGTAGCACCTAAAACAGTGCCTGACACATAGTAAGTGCTTACCATTATCACTGATTACCACTATTATTTCTACCACCACAATTATTATTATTACGAGCACGATGACATACCAGACAGAGACCCGGGGTGAGAAAGAGCCAGCAGATTTTTATGAGCGGCCAAGGTCGGTAGCCGATCATGTCCTCGACGTTGTCATAGAAACGGTTCGCTCCTGGATGGCCGGGGGTGGGGGGACCCAGCACAGGAGGAGAGAACAGACGTCGGAGCCGGAAGCGAGTCGGCTGCCTCTTGACTCGGAACGTCTTGCACCAGGTCAGCGTTGCCAAGCTGAGCAGCTGGACTCAAGAGGGCCCGCCAACCCCCACCCCACCGACCCTTTGCTGTGCGTCACTGGGAGAGTGAATACCACTCTCTGGGCTTCGGATTTCCTCCTCTGGAGAACGGGGAGAATATTCGGTGCCTCCCGGCTGCTGCTAAGAGACTCGTTACGGGCAGGGAACATATCTGCTAATTCTGCTGAATCGTACTCTCCCAAGGGCTTAGTACAGTGCTCTGAACATAGTAAGTGCTCAATAAATATCATTGATTGACTGTTGAAGAGGGCTAAGGAATACTCAACCCACTAGTAAAGTTCAAACCTACACCGGCAAATTACCGGGAAAATTCAGACCCCGAAACATTTAGACAAGGGAAGCAGCAAGACCTAGGGAAATGGCCTGGGAACCCAGGAACCTGGGTTCTAATCTCAGTTGGCTAGTGCAAGCACAACTACTGAGGCATTTAGGTCCATATTTTATATAGTCTAATAGTCCTCCTATCTGTAATCTTTTTTAACTGTCTCCCCCCACTAGACTGAAAGCCCCTGGATGGCAGGAATTGTGCCACCTTAGTTCTGTAGTACTCTCCCAAGTATTTAATACAGTGCTCTGCACTGAGCTGATGTTGATTGAAAAATGTCAGTCGGTCAGGGATGGACAAAGGGATAGGGGAGCAAGCGAGTTGAGTTCAGTAGAGAGGGTGGTGTTGAGAGCATCGATTTAGTCATCAAGGGAAAAATGGAGGCTAAGTGGGGTACGATGAGTTGAGAAAATTGGATGGGGTCGAAAAATGGGACATCTCTGTAGGGGAAGTGTCCAGATTTATGGGGAGGAGGTGTGTTAGAGAGAAGTCAAGAGAGGAGGTTGTGGTCCGTTAGAGGGATTTCAGAACTGGTGAGGGTAGAGATTGCGCAGTGGCTCGAGATGATGAGATCTGAGTGCGTGTCCAAGCTAGTAAGTGGGTGAGGTGGGGTGGAACAGGAGGCCAGTGATGATGATAGAGGGGAAACTGAGGTGCAGAGCAAGGGAGGGGTTTGTCAAGGTCACTTGTCCGGAACCCAGACCCCTTGATCCCCTTCGGCTCCCCGTGCCGGTCGGGTCCCACAGCCGCCCGCTATCAGGGGAGAGCGAGGAGACACTGGGGAGCCCCTGGTCATGCTCACCGTATACCCAGCCGACGCAGGAGACTTCAAACATCGCCAGGAAGAGCAGGCATATGCCACTGGCCGCGTAGTAGTCGAACAGCTGGAAAATGTACATGCCACCCTGCCCGTGGAGGGCACCCAGAGTTTAGAGTAGGATGCGGAAACTCCCTCCGTCCTGGTGGGTGTGGTTCCGCCCCGAGGCAGGGGGGTGAACTCGTTGACCCGGTCCTTTCCTTCTCAGCCGTCTGTAGCTTTGGGGATGCCCCCGCCCCCGGGGAGGGGGTGAGCCTCTGAGCGGGGTGACCCTGAACCAGAGGACCCTGATTTTTCTAGAGCAAAGCTCTTTCTGCAGGTCATCTCATCCCTCCTTCTGCCTTCCGCGCGCTCAGCCCCCAAAACTTCCCTGAGAAAGCCGGTCTCTCTCCCTCTCTACCTCAGAGACCTCCGGGGAAAGATAGTCCTTGACCAGTCCCCCTTCCCTCCATTATCCCGGCGCAACCGGGCCCATGTCTAACCACCGCCTCCTCCCCGCAGCAATCAGGAAGTTCCTCCTCACGTCTAACCCAAATCCCTCCTGTTGCGGCGCCAGTCACCCTTCTCTTTCCGCCTCCCCGGGAGTGGCCGGACGGGGACGCCCCAGGAGGGTGGGCCCTTACCTCAGTGACGAGGAGCAGCCCCAGGAGGTAGCACACGATGGAGATGGCCAGGATGAGGAGTTCCCGCCGACCCCTCTTCCGCAGCTGCCTGGGGAACATGTCCATGGAGACAGTCACCAGGCACTCCACACAGACAAACTGTGGGGATGGGGTGGGTCAGGGCTGGCCCCAGACCCGTCACCCCTTCCTCATTACTGCCCCGTCTCCCGCCCCCACCATCTTCCATTGTCCTCTGTCCCAACTGTGGGGACAGGGCTGGTCAGGGCTGGCCCCAGCGGTCAAGCCTGACCCCTATTGCCACCCCCACCCCCTCCTCCACACACACCATTCTGCACCATCCCCGGGGCCCATCTCTCTCAGAAGCCCCTATTACCCCATCCGCCCCCACCTCCACTATCCCCCGCATCCCCCATCATCTTTGGCCCAAGCTGTCCGGAGGCTGGGCTGGCCTAGGGGGTGGAGGAGACCGAGAGAGCATGAGGGGCAGCTTGGCCCAGGACCACCACCCCCTCACAGCTGGAGCTTGTCCCGGGGGGCGGGAGGGCACCCCCTTACCTGGCTGTCCAGCCCCAGGAAGATCAGCATGAGGAAGAACAGGCAAGACCAGAGCTGGGACAAGGGCATCATCGTCACGGCCTTGGGGAAAGCGATGAAGGCCAGGCCCGGCCCTGCCAACCACACCAGCCCTCCCAGTCAGCGGGCACGAGGTGGGCATCAAACCCTGCCAACCACACCATCCCTCCCAAGTAAGAGGGCACAAACCCTGCCAACCACGCCAGCCCAGTTCCAGATGACACCGAGTGTGAGCGGGAGTGGTAACCGTAGAATGGAGACCAAGCATGGGCCAGGTGGCAGTCCCCGCCGCAGCGTGGCTGTCCCCGGGCATCAGAGGTGGATGTTCCCTGCCGCCTCCTGGGACAGAGGGGACAGCAAGGGGCACCTACCTGACTCCGCCACCTCAGAGATGGGCACCCCCTGCTCCTGCGCCATGAAGCCCAGGATGGAGAAGACGGCAAAGCCGGCCACGAAGCTGGTGCTGCTGTTCAGGATGCAGAGCGCGATGCAGTCCCTGGGGTGACACGGACACAGAGAAATGCTCAGAGAGACAGGAAAAGGCAGGGAGAGAGCGGGGCGGCACCGGAGAAGACAGAGGAGATGAGCACACAGAGGAGATGAGCAAAGTCAGGAACTCGACGGAGGAGAGACGGTTGGGAAGAGAGACAGAGGGAGAGAGAAAGAAGAGTAGAGAGGGAAAGAGAGAAAAGAGGGAGGAATAAAAGGGAGGAGATTGAGACTGAATCAATCCAATTATTTATTAAGCGATTACTGTGTGTATTAAGCGCTTGGGAGTGTACAGCATGGCAATATAACAGACCCATTCCCTGCCCACGGTGTAGATTGGGATGGGACAGTTTCCTCTCCCCTCCAGCCCCCAAGGCCGAGAGAAAACCCAGGGGATAAGGAGGCCTGCCAGCCAGGGGTCGAGACCCGGTTGGGGTCTCCAGGATCCTACCTGTAGCAGTTGTTGTGATACTTGTTATAGCTGCCCAGAGCGGTCAGACAACCCTGGCAGATGGCGAAGGAGAAGAATATCTGTGTGCCCGCGTCCATCCACACCTGCAGCCAGAGAGACAGGTGAGGAGCAGGGGCGGGGCAGGAGTGCTTTGGGCTAGTGGGGATCCCTGGGTTCCGGCCCCAGTTTCGACACCGACCCACTGAGGTGCCTGAAGACCTTCCCTTCTTGCACCTGGGTTCTAATCCCGGCATAGCTGTTTGCCTGCTATGTTACACAAGCCACTTTCTTTTTTTGTTGTTGTGTAAACTATATTAGTTACGAGCATACTACGTACCCGTTGGGGAAGCTAAAATGGGGATTCAATACCTGTCCTCCCTCCCCCTTAGACTGTGAGCCCCGTGTGGGACATGGACTTTGTCCATCCTGATTAGCTTGTATCTCCCCCAGTGCTTAGTACAGTGTTTAGTACATTGGATGGGTTTAACAATAATAATTGAGGTATTTGTTAAGTGCTTACTATGTGCCATGCTCTGTATTAAGTTCTGGAGTGGATACAAGCAAATCGGGTTGGACACAGTCCCTGTCCCACGTGGGGTTCACAGTCTCAATCCCCACTTTAAAGATAAGGTAACTGAGGCCCAGAGAAGTGAAGTGACTTGCCCAAGATCACACGGCAGACAAGTGGCGGCGGTGGGATTAGAACCCACGACCTGGCTTCCAGATCCTATGCCATCCCATGATAACAATAATAATAATATGAATTATTAAAAATAATACTAATAAAAATGCAAATACAAACAGTTAATTTAAATCAGAAGACCTACTTAGATTGTAAGTGGGACAGGAACTGTGTCCAAACCAATTAACTTGTATCTACCCCATTGCTTCGAACACTGTTTGACCCATAGAAAATGCTTGCAAATACTATAAAAAGATTCAACTATTTTTATGACTACTATTAATAAAGGCCAGCTCTGCTCCAGTGGCTCCTGAAAATGGGGAGCTGGACACTCCCACCCAGGCAGGGGTAGCGAGGACCCCCGCCTCCATCTCCAGTGATCCCAGACCGGTGGGTGTCTGCAGGGGCAGCTCTGGGGGGGGCGTGCAACCGGGCCAGTGCCCACCTGCGGGTCTGCAAGACGCTGTACGTCCGGCTTCAGGTAGTAGACGATCCCCTGGGAGGCCCCAGGCAGGGTGACACCCCGGACCAGCAGGATGATGAGCATCAGGTAAGGGAACGTGGCTGTGAAGTAGACCACCTGGATGGGAGGGAGGGAGGAGCCGTAAGGGTGGGGGACACTGGAGAGAGTTGGTCACCCTCGTCCCCCCCTGCCAAGAGTACCTATGCTCACAGCCCCAGCTCTGGGTCAAATCTATGAAAGAAATCCTACCCAGGCCAGTGAGCTCAGGAAAAGCCTCATCTCAGGGAACTGGAAGTTGGGAAAACCAGAGGGTTCTACTGGAGTCGTGGAGGATCCAGCTTGGATCACTGGGGAGAGTCAGGGATGGAGAGGGGGTAGAGTCGGGGGGGGGGGGCGTTGGGTGGTCTGTGCTGGGTCACTGGAGAAGGGTCAGGGATGGAGAGGGGAGATCCAGGGATGTCGAATGGTCTAACCCTAATCATGAGAGTAGGTGTCCGCGAGGGTGACCAGCATATGGTTCCTCCGAGTGCCCTGGTGGCCCTATAGGAGACAGAGTCCTGGGCTGGACACTCAGGGAGCTGAGCCTGGACGGTTTTGCTCCGGTTCCACTGTCAACTGGTGGATCAGCGAATGAGCTGCCCAGCTGGAGCCGGGGTGGGGAGCAGCCATGGGACAGGAGCTGGGCTGGGGGTGAGGGTGAGGGGTGGTGTTGGGGCGGGACTCTCACCTTGCCCGTGGACTTGACGCCCTTCCAGATGCAGAAGTAGCAGATGATCCAGGCGAGCAGGAGGCACAGCGCCAGCTCCCAGCGCAGGGAGCCCAGGTCGTGAATGCCAGTCGTGATGCCCAGCACCCGCCTCCTGGTAAAGACAAACGGCGACCCACAGGGCAAAGTTATCTATCCCGACCTGCTGACACTTCACCCGAGATCCAGGATCTCCCCAGGGCTTCCGGGAAATATAGGATTTCTTAGTCTTCCAGGCCAGCTGGATCAGCGGCCTCCTTCTTCCCTGCTTCCCCTCACCACCCCCTGACTCTTCAACCTGAATCTCCCTGCCCCGAACCTAAAGCCCACCATCCCCGTGGCCCTGCCTTCAGCCAGGAGGTCAGACTCTTCGTCCTGTGTCCAGAGTGTTTATGTGTGGACGAGTGTGTACGCGTACATACAAGAGCGTGTGTCTTTGTGAGTGTGCATCTGAACATATGGGGGCATGTGTGTGAGTGTATGTGAGAATGTGTGCTTGTGAGCATATGTGTGTGGGCATATATGAGCATGTGAGGGGGGCATATGTGAGCAGGTGCATTTGTGAGCACAAGTGTGTGTGTGATTATGCGAGAATGTGTTTTTGTATGGCCTTGTGTGTGTGAGCATATATGAGCAGGTGTTGGGGGTATATGTGAGCAGGTGTGTTTGTGAGAATGAGTGTGTGTATGTGTATGTGATGGGAAAGAGGCACACAGGACCCCGTTGCTCCCGGGGATTCGTCTCTGCCCCTAGTCCCCAGCCCTGGGACATCCTGGGAGAGGAAGTAGGGTGGAGGAGGGCAGGGCAGGCACCTACTCCCAGAACTCCACAACAGGTGAGGTGGCGTTGGAGGGGACCGTCCAGGTGCCATTTTCCGAGCTGTTCGGGGAGACCACGCACTGGGCTATCGAGACAGAAGCCAACAGGGTTGGGGGTCGGGGGCGGGTCAGGCGCGACCCCAGGGTAGGACACCCCACCTTCAGACAGCGGTCATTCCCCAGCTCCCAGAAGCGTCCTCCCTGGAAATTCCACCCGGTGGTCCAGCGGCCCGGTGTCCCGGGACCTTGCTCGCCCCCCGGCTCTCTTGCTCCATCCTTGGCCGCTGTCCTCCACTCCCAACGCAAGCCCCTCTCCCCAAGGGCCCCCCTCACCTGTATTCCAGTAGTTGGAACACGTGGCCCAGGGCAGTTCTGCGGTGAAGGAGCTGAACAGGTAGAAGAAGGCCCAGGCAAGGATGATGATGTAATAGATGTTCAGGTAGGATTCGATGACCACAGAAGCTAGGCCGATGCCTGCGGGTGGCAGAGAGGAGTGGGGTTCGACCTGTCCAGAAAGTACCTGGGAACCCAATCTGGCCCGAGCGGGAAGAAAACCGGTGGGGGGGGGGGGCGACTGACCTTCGAAGATGGGGCAGATCTTCCTCCAGGCTGTGACGCCCCCTTGGCTGGTGTACTGGCCCAGCGCCGTCTCCAAGAAGAAGACGGGAATGCCACAGGTGAAGAGGAAGATGAGGTAGGGGATGAAGAAGGCTCCTAGAGGAAGAGCCCAGAGCTTGTCTTCTGCCCCCCACTCCACCCCTTGCCCGTCTCATTCCTCCTCCCCCGTCTCTCGCTCTCTTCGCAGGACTAGCTGCCAGTGGCTGCACTTGGGGGGCTTGGGGCTCAAAGCAGGACTCGGGTCACTGGGCGTGAGCGATGTCCCCTGCCCCCATTTCTCCCTGCTTCCATAATAAAGATGGAAAACCCCAAACAGAGGGACCTGCTTCATTATTATCACTATTATTATTACCAGTCCAGAGGCTTCGGGAAGAGCAAGGCACAGCAGCCAGGAATCCCACCGAGCAGGAGGGGCAAACGTTTCAGCCCCAGCTCAGTCCCGGCCCAGCCCCGGCCCAATCCCAATCCAGTCCCAGCTAAGCCCCAGCCCCAGTTCACCCCCAGCCCAGGCCCAGCAAAGCCCCAACCCCGGCTCATCCCCGGCCCAGGCTCAACCCCAGCTCGGCCCCATCCCCAGCCCAACCCCAGGCCATCCCCAGCCCCAGCTCGGCCCCTTCCCTGCCACTGACCTCCCCCGTTCTTATAGCAGAGATACGGGAAACGCCATACATTGCCGAGCCCGATGATCTCTCCGGCCACGGACAGCACGAACTCCATCTTGTTGCTCCACTGGCCCCGCTCCAGGGTCCCCTCCCCCTCCCCCTTCCCCACTTCGGGGGCGCAGGGGGGGTCTGACTTTCTGCCCATGGCTCCAGGGACGGGGGCTGCAGGTCCTGGGGGTGAGGAGGGGAGAGGCGGGGGCATGAAACATCTCTTCACTGGCCTCCGGGGTGACCCTGAGGCCGGAGGATCCCGGGTGGGGAGCAGGGGAGGGGAGACAGCTCTCCAATCTCCACCAGGGTGAGGGGCATTCGACACAGAAGAGGCGGGACCAGTGTGGGCATCTCTGCAGATCTCTAGGGCCACGAAGACCCTAGGGAGGGATGGAGAGAGGGGAATTGTGCCCTCAGACTCTCCCTCCCCCAACCAAGCTGTGAGGGTCCCAGACTCTCAAACTCCCCTCTAGACTGTAAGCTCATTGTGAGCAGGGAATATGTCTACCAACTCTGTTGGATGGTACTCTCCTAAGCGCTTAGTACGATGTTCTGCGCACAGTAAGCGCTCAGTATGTACTCTCGATTGATTTATCTGCAGTTCCTGTCCACCCGGCCGCCCCCTCCCCTCCCAACACCAGAGGGGCCACCAGGACCAGGGAGGGACAGGTGTGTGATTGTGCCCTTGTGTGTGCAGGTAGGGAGTATCCCAAGATGGGTCCATCCGTGTCTTGGTGGCTGGGAAAGAAGTGGGGATGGGACAGAGGTGTCTAGGGGAATGTCCGGAAGGAGAGCCGAGTCCCCATGCAGGGAGAGGCGAGCCCCTCCTTCTCCATTCCTCCCCCAACCCCTCCTCTCCCATCTTCCCCTTCTTCCTTCTCCATCTCCTTCCCTTCTTTCTCTCCCTCTCCTCCTCCCTCCTTCCGTCCCTGCCTCTCCCCTCTCTCGCTCTGTCTCCAAGAACCCAAAGTCCTTCCCCACCCCTGTCACCGACCTGGCTCCTCACACACCCCTGTGAGCTAGACAAGCCCCATCCCACCACGGGGGAAGTGCGTGAGGCCCAGAGAGGGCGTGCGGTTTGTCCAAGGCCACGCAGCGCAGGTCAGCGGCAGAGTCGGGTTTAGAGCCCAGGTCTCCTGGCTCCTAGCCAGGGGCTCTTTCCTCCTCTCCCTTCAAGCAGCCCAGGGTCAGTGAGCAAGGGTGGGGCCAGGGTGTCAACGGTGGCTCCGGGGGGTGCCGGGAGCAGGAGGCCCGGGCACCTGGACTGCTCCGGCATCCAGGCGCCCTGGGTGGGGTCGGGGTGGCAGTCAAGGCGGAGCCGTTGCTCGCCCTCTGGCCCAGATAACACAGGAGGACCCGCAGGCCTCATTCCGTCCCGGGACCCTCAGAGCAACTCCAAGCTGCCCCGAGCCCTCCCGTCCCTCCCCCATCCCATCTGTGGGGCCCGGACCAGTCAGGCCTCTGTTTGCCACCCCTGGCCCTGAGTGTCGCCAGTGGAAGTGACGGTGCCGGTGCCCGCCGGGTGCCAGCTCTGGGGTGAAGCCACTATCTCCCCCTCAGAGGTCTGGGCTGGACTCCAGCCTCGCCCACCCCCAGGCTCTGTCCTGAAAGTTTCCAAGAGAGGCTGGAAATCGTGTCTGTCTGTGAACCGCTGGCTCTGTGCCGCCACCACTCCGAATAAACAACGGGGCCTCTCTGCTCGCGGCATCCCCTCCTGGCCCCACGGCCCCCCCCCCCCAAACCACCACAGGGCGTCAGCAGGTGGGGGAGAGGGCAACTCACAAGAGCCCAAACCAGACTGCGATGCTGGTCAAGAGTGGCCGAGGCAGCAGCTGGTCCCACTGCCCCTCCAGCCCCGGCCGGCGAGATCTGGGGAGGAGCCCAGAGGGCTGGTTCAGAAGGGGAGAGTCCCCATCTTCCCTCTCCCCCTCTCTCCTCTCGTCCCCTTCCCTCTCCCCCCTTCCCACATCTTCACTTTCTCCAATTCTCTTTTCCCCACCTCTCCTCTCCCTTCTCCCTTCTCTCCCCGCCTTTTTTCACCCCACCTCCCCTCACCCCTCCCTCCCATCTCCCTCTGCCTTCCATCTCCCCTATCTTTTCTCTCCCCCCACCACTCCTTTCCCCACCTCCCACTGCTTCCCCCTTCTCCCCACCTTCTCCCACCTCCTCCGTCTCCCCTCTCCCTTCCTTCCTCTCCCCCCACACCCCCTTTCCCCACCTCACCTCTTCCCCTCCTCTCCCCCCCCTTCCCTACCTGCCCCCTTTTCCCCCACCGCCCCTTTCCCCACCTTCTGTCTCCCCTTGCCTCCCCTCTACCCACATCCTTGCCCACCTTCTTTTTCTCTTTCCCCTTTCTTCGCCCACTTCTGTTCCCCAAGCCTGCCCTCTACCCCAGAGCCTCCCCTCCCACCAGGGGCTGGCTGCCTCTCCTTGCCAGGCAGGGTAATGATTTTCCCTGGGTAAACAGGGGAGCCACCAGGGTGCTGGGCCTGGGGGCAGTTGATTGTGGGGAGCGGAGAGGGTGGGGCCCGGGAGAGGCTAGGGGCAGGGGTGAAAAAGAGGAGTGGTCAGAGGTGACTTCCACCCCACAGAGTGGTCTTGGCCTTCTCCTCCACCTCCTGGAATCACATGAGCCTTTCACGAACGGTCACCGACCGGCCCGTTAAGCCTTAAATGAGGGTACCATAATTCCATACCTAGATAACCTGCACGGAAGCCCACGGGGAAACCCCCTTCACCCCCGTGACACACAATGTTCTGCCTCTCAAGGCCTCAACTTCCCCACTGGTGCTCACAGATTCCCCAGCCCCAGGGTGGATCAGGCCGGGGTAGAGTTCTTCAGCGGCTAGGAGAGGGGAGCTGGAGAAACACAGGGCATTATTATTCCGAAGATGTTGGGCATTTGTTTGTTTGCTTTTCAGCCAAGGGAACAGCTAAGGCTGGAGTAGGGGAGAGAAGGGAGAGTGCTACTAAAGGCCGTGGAAAATTTTGGAAGGTGACTCAGAGGGTGCAGGTTATACAGGGAGGAGACTGGGCGTCTCATGGGTGAAATTACTGTAATAATGCCCAGTCAGCCACCTTCCAGAGGGCTCTTGTCAATCGGAGCAGAGGGCGGGCAGGGCTGGTTGGGGTGTTGGGAGTCCACTGGAGGGTCTTGGGAGACCGGGACGCCAGTGGGAGTCTTCCTCGAGGGGCGGATCAGGGGTGTGGGGAGGTTCACAGCGGGGAGAAGGAGAGGCAAAGAAAGAACTGGGGAAGGTGGAGAAGATCAGGGAGACCACGGGGAGGCTGAAGGGGTGGCCTAGAATGGCAGAGTTGGGGGGATCCTGGAGGGGAGGGGGCTGAGGCTTGGGATGCAGGATTTGAGGGTGGGAAGGAAAGCCTGGGGAGAAGGGAGGGGTCAGGGCAGGAGCTGGTGAGAGGGTGAAACTGGCTTGGAGCCATCTTGCTGGGTGCCAAGAGGAAACACTTAAATTGCAGCAAGAAGGAGCTAAGAGTGGCCCAAGTAAGAACTTTCTTGATGGAAGAAGAAAACACTTGGGGACCGGAGGTCGGGCAGGCGTATTCCTCCACCGGAAGCAGGGCTGGGAGCAGGGAGGAGGGGATCAGAAATCAGCCCCTCCTGGACCCTCCTCCTCCTCCCTCGGGACCTCAGGCTCCCAGGCTTTCCGGGCCAGACTGCCCCCACCACAGGAGAGATTCTGCACCCTCCGCTGGACTCCGGGCCCAGATTCAGGGAAAGGCGCATGGGGTTCGATACAGTCCAAGGGTCGGGCCTGCTTCCGAAGTCCAGGCGGGGGAGGGTGCTCGGCCCGCGCCCGGGAGGGGGATCGGGGGCCACGGGGGCTCGGCCTGGTGCCCTGCGACCCACAGGGTCCGGCCCCGGCCGTGCCCACCCCCGGGGGCCGCTCCAGCCCTTCCTCGAACAATCCCTGGCCTGTGTCCGCCCCTGGACCTGGTAGTCGGAGCGGGATACATCCGCAGGGCTAGGGGTCGAAGGGGTCCGGAGGTCAACCCCTTCCGAAACCGGTGGCAGCCCCACCGGCCCTCTCCTGCCAGGTCTGGTGCCACCTGCTGCCTCTCTCTCCTCATCCCTTGGAAAAGTCCCGCCCCTCCCACCTTCCTGCCCTCCCAGAGACCGGGGGTACCAAAGCCGCAAGTGGAGGGGGGCAGGGGGTGCTCCCTTTCCTCCTTCCCAGGGGCCCCCCAAAACAGTCCCTTCCTCCACCTCGTCCCCCTCCTGGGGCTCAGTCATGCCCGATTCCCACCTCTGCAACCCTGCTGGGGGGTGGTCCCCCAGGGACCCTAGAAATGTGGCGCTCAGAGCTGGACTCAGGATCGCCCCCAACCCTCATCCCTCTCTCCACCGCTCCCCCATGATGTCCCGCTCACCTTAATCTCAGTTGGTTCCTCGAGGGCTCTGGGTCCTGGGCCCGGTCGGCCTGTGCCTTGACAGGCCTCTACTGCATCTGCCAGGGGAGAGAGAGAGACTGCCGGGGCAGAGAGGGAACGAGCAGAAACACTCTCCTTTCCCTCCTCCTGTCCTCCTCCTCCCTCTTCTCCTTCTTCCTCTTCTCCTCCTCCCGTTCCACTTCCCAGTCCTCCTCCTCTCCTCCTCCCCCCTCCTTCTCTCCCTCTCTTCTCCCTCCTCCCTTTCCTCCTTCTCTCTCCCCTTCCTCCTCCCTTCTCCTTTTTCTTTCTCTTCCTCCTCCTTTCCTCCCGGCAACCCCAAAGCAGCAGTCCAGGACTCCCTGGCAGTGTCTGACTGTGGGTGGGTGTGAGAATGTGAGAGAGAAGAGAGAGAGGGGGAGCGTGTGTGTGAGTGAGAGAGAGGGAGAGAGAGAGAGTGTCACCGGAGGGCAGACACCCCGCGAAGCGAAGATGGGAGGAGCGAAAGGCTGTTTCAACATCCAGCCCAGGGGAGCCAAGTCCCCAGGCAGGGCACTTCCTGTGTCCGCCGCCCGCCCCCTCCCCGTTGCCTCCGCTGCGCCGGGCCTGTCTACAGACACCCTGGCTCCCTGCCCGGGCTGAGCCGGGCACAGCCCCCAGCCTGGGGTGGCAGGGCCGTGACGGGGGCTTCCCTGGATGACGACCTGTGGGCAGGGTGTCGGAGGAGCCGGGCCTTCGCTTCCCACCTGGGATTGGACTGGGGTCTCTGGGGGCTGGAGAGAGGGGGGGTCGGGAGCCTTGGGGGACACCAGGAGCGAGCCTCAAGTGCCAGGGCAACTGCTGGACCTGGCTAATCCCGCGGTGATGGGCCAGAGGCCCGAGCTGCCAGGGGAGACGCAACCAAGGGAAACGAGGGAGGATGCGAGTGGCACACGCACTACCCAGCAACCTTCTCCCCCTACCCTCTCCTTCTTGGGGCCCAGTCCCAGGGACCTTCTCCCTGACCCCCTCCCTCTCCGGAGAAGCGGCACGGCACCGTGGATAGAGCACAGGCCTGGGAGGCAGAAGGTGGTGAGTTCCAATCCCGGCTCCGCCGCTCGTCTGCTGTGTGACCTGGGGCAAGTCACTTCACTTATTCTCGGTACCTCAGTTCCCTCATCTGTAAAATGAGCGAGACCGTGAGTCCCGTGTGGGACGGGGACCGCGTCCAACCCAATTTGCTTGTATCCACCCCGGCTCTTACTACAGGGCTTGGCACACACCAACAAATACCACAATTATTTTTATTATTATTAACCTCTCCCCACCCCCCTCCCTCTCCGGGCACAGCCCCAGCAACCTCTCCCCCTCCGGGGATAGTCTCAGCAACCTTCTCCCCATTCCCCTCCCCGTCCGGGCCACGTTCCCAGCACCCCCATCTCTCCCTGCCCCCTCTCCTCCCCCGATGCCCCATTAAGATAGTTGAAACGAGAAGGCAGCTGAGCAAGAGGCTCGGAAGATAGAGGTCCCCACCCCCACCCCCACGTCCTGGAAACCAGCCCGCAAAGGCTATTCATTCATGCATCCATTCGATCCTATTTACTGAGCTCTTACTGTGTGCAGACCACTGTACTGAGCGCTTGGGAGAGTACGGTAGAACAAAAAAAACAGACACATTCCCTGCTCACACTGAACTTGCAGTCTAGATGGGGAGACGGACATTAATATAAATAAATAAATTACAGATCTGTACCTCCCAGAGAATCAGAGTGTCAGAAATGCCCTGCTCAGAGTTTTAGAGCTACTCTCTGAGGGTCAAATACACCGCCCCCGCTTAGAGCGTCAAAACTACCTACTCAGAGTTTCAGATACCTGCCAAAGAGTGTCCTTCAGTGAGTCAGAGATAACATCCCCAAAGAGTCGGGACTTCCCCTCCTAAGCCGCAGAAGTATCCCTCCAGAGCGTCAAAACTACTCACCCAGAGTGTCAGAGATACCCTCCAAGAGGGTCAAAGCTACACCACCTCCAAGGAGACAGAGATAGCCTCCCCAGAGCCTCAGTTTCCCTCCCTGAGTGGCGGAAATATTAATAGTAGGATTAGTAGTACTCCCTAGTAGTGGGAGGAAGAACAGGTATTTAAATCCCTATTTTGCAGATGAGGAACTGAGGCACAAAGAAGAGATTTGTCCAAGGTTGCACAGCTGGTTAGTGGTGGAGATAGGATTAGAACCCAGGCCCGTACTCTTTCCAACCGGGTACAGTGTCTTCTCACGACGAACCCTCTGCAGAAACCCTGGGCGGTCAGGCCTAGTGAACAAGGGACTGGGAGTCAGGAAACCTGGGTTCTAATCCTGCCTCTGCCAAGGCAAGTCACTCTCTGGTCCTCGGTTTCCAAATCTGTCAAACCCAATCTCCAAAAGGGACAGCAACTGGCTCCGATCTGATTCTTGTACCTTTCCCAGTACTTGACCCATTCTCAGCACTTCATAAATAACTTCTTTTTTTTTAAAAAAAAGGGGGGGGGGCATGGGGGAATGGAAAGGACCTGGGCGTCAGAGGACCTGGTTTCCAATCCCAGCTCTCCCAGTTCCTTGCTGTGTGACCTTGGGCAAGTCACTTCACTTCTCTGTGCCTCAGTTTTCCTGTTGGCCCTCCTCCGAAGACTGTGACCCCGTGCAGGACAGGGACTTTGTCCAACTTAATTGACTTGGAATTTGTGCTCCCCCAGCACTTAGAACAGCGTTTGCCACATAGTAAACATTTAACAAATACCATAAAATGAACAAATGGTGGTTTTAAAGCATCACTACGGTCAAGGCAGCATGACCATTGGACATGAGGAGCCTGGGAGGCGCCCGCAGCAGATTTTGTACTCGGCCATTTCCTCTCTCCATAATTTATTTTACATCCCCCTTCCTCAGTAGACTCTCAACTCCTCGAGGGCAGGGATTGCACCTTCCAACTCTGTTTATAGTGGACTCCCCCAAGGGCTTAGTAGAGTGCTCTGCCCACAGTAAGCGTGCAATAAATAGCACCGATTGAATCACCCCCGCGATCCCCAGAGGACTCTTGCTTCAGAGGATCATGAGGCAGAGACGGAAGGCAGAACAGCAAACACACGACCACAAAGGACAGCTTATTGTCTGTGTGTGCGTGTTCGTGCCAAGTTTTGCCTCATTGGTCTATTCAGGCACACCCATCAATGGCATCTTCTTAACTACATATGTTTTCTAATAGCTCTTGGTTTTTTTTCCTTATCTAGTCCCTGAGTTTATCAAGTCTTCATTTCCCCAGTCCCGACTCCCTCTCCCTCCTGTGGTTTATGCTAGGATCTGTACCTGGGCGCTTGGTAATCACCCCACCCTCAGCCCCACATCGCTTAAGTGTGTAATTCTTTATTTACATTACTGTCCACCTCTCCCTCTATCACTGTAAAACTCGTTGTGGACAGGGAAGGCGTCCACAGACTTGGATCCCAACGGTTTGGGGCACTTGGTATTCACCCCACCTCAGCCCCACAGCATTAATGTCCGTATCTGTAAATTTTATTTATAATGAAGTCTGTCTCCCCCTCTAGACTGCAAGATCCTCGTGAACTGGAAACCTGTCTACCAACTCTGTTGTATTGGACTCTCCCAGGAGCTTAGAACGCCGCTCTGCACACAGTAAGGGCTCAATAAATTCCACTTATTGATTGCTATTCGTGTCTATTTTCCCATTCTTAATCACGGTACGTTGGGTGCCCTTTCTCCTGCTTCCCCCATTCGTTGGTTAGCTCCTTGAAGGCAGAACTATACCTTCTCCTTCTTCTTTTGAGGAAGCAAGCACAGTGCGGCATCTCCAATAAGCACTTAATACAGCGCTCTGCACAACAGTAAGCGCTCAATAAATACAATCGAATGAGACTCGAATGACATCTGACTGAGGCTACGGAAGGGAGAGTTGGACCAGGGAAACGGGAATGGAAAGACGGTGGGGGAGAGGTCTAGTCTTTTCCCTATACCTGCCCATCTAAATGAGAAGCTCAGTGGAAAGAGCCCAGGCTTGGGAGTCAGAGTTCATGGGTTCGAATCCCGGCTCTGCCACTTGTCAGCGGTGAGACTGTGGGCGAGTCACTTAACTTCTCTGTGCCTCAGTTCCCTCATCTGTAAAATGGGGATCAACTCTGAGTCTCACGTGGGACAACCTGATTACCCTGTATCTACCCAGCGCTTAGAACAGTGTTCTGCACATAGTAAGCGCTTAACAAATACCAACATTATTATCTAAATCCCGGGTTCTAATCCTGACTTCTCCCCTGCTGTGTGACCTTGGTCAGTCACTTCACTTCGCCCCAACGTCCTCATCTATAAAAGTGGGATTCAAAACCGGCTCGTCCTCCCCGTTAGACCGTGAGCCCCGTGTGGAACAGCGTCTGGGTCCGACCCGATGGTCAGGTATCTCTCCCAGTGCTTAGGGTATAGTCGGCCCCGAACCAATACAGTGATTATTAATTTAGGCTCCGGGAATGCCGGCCGCCACCCAAGTTGGCCTTGTCCTCTGCCCCCGGAGGGTGTGTCGGTAGTCCTCAGGTTGCTCTGACGGGAAAGGGCAGCCCCGTGGGGCCAGAATTCCTGGGGCAGGAGCGCACCCACCCACCAGAGGCAACAGGGAGGAGGGCAGGGCGCTCCGGCCTGGCGACCAGAGCTGCCCGGTGAGTAGTCAGCACTCCGGCCTGGCGACCAGAGCTACCCGTGGAGTAGTCAGCCTTGTCGATGCCTCTACTCGGTGGGCCTGGGGCCACTCTGGGTGGGCACGCCTGGTGGGCCCCTCGGAGGGCAGGGAGGGGCAGGGAGCTGCAGGTCTGGGCTCTCCCATCCAGCCTCCTCCCGCCCCGGGGCTTCCCCGCCCGCCGTCTTACTGATGAGGTTTAGTCCTCGTTGGGTGGAGACACTCGGCTCCCCGGCTTTTTGTGCTGGGCACCCCCAGAGCACCGAGGCTGGGAACGCCCTTCCTGGAAAAGGGAGGAGGGCGAGGAGGAGGAGACGACACCCGGGCAGACCCGAAACCAAGAGTCTTCGACCCTTCTGTGGCTGGATGCAGCTCCTCTGGCCCGTCCAAGCCCGGCCCCCACCTCCCTTTCCGGTCACAACCCATCACAGTGGAGAGAGCTCGAGCCCCGGCGTCAGAAGGCCATGGGTTCTAATCCCCGCTCCGCCACTTGTCTGCTGGGTGAAGTCACCTCACTGGGCCTCATTTACCTCATGTGTAAAATGGGGATTGAGTCTGTGAACCCCACATGGGACAGGGACTTTGTCCAACTCGATTTGCTTATATCCCCTCCGGCTCTTAATGCAGTGCCTAGCACACAGTAAGCGCTTAACAAATACCATCATTATTATTATTATTATTATCGTTAGCCCTCCCAACCGGTCCCAGCATCCCCGGCTTACTGGGCCTACAGGACTATGGCAGGCTTGAGAGGGACAGGAGGAGGCCTGGAGGCTGGAGGCTGCACACGCCTTCGTGTGACCTCAGACAGACTCCCACCTGTCTCTGAGCCTCAGTCTGCCAACCGCCGCTCAAGGTCCCCGAGGAGCTGAGGTGACCGGGACTGAGGTGCTGCAGCCTCCCTTCCCTCCTCTGGCCCGGCTCGGGCGGGAGCCCCGTGGACACCCTTGGCGGGATGCCACATCTGGACCGGAGGAAGGGAGTGGCCGGTCCTCCTGGGGCTAAAATCCAAGGCGCCATGCCCAGGTGTGGTCTGAACGGTGAACAGGCAGGGTCGGGCTAGTGGCCAAGAGAATAGCCACACTGATCACACATCCAAGGTGGGAGGTGGGGGATGAACCGGGTATTCTGACACATCACACACACACACACACTCAGGCCAAGCCTCCACATGAGCCAGAAAATACCACGGGCATTCACACCTATGGCCGGGGAAGCTGAGACGGTCCCAGGGAGCTGGACACATTTGGCGCTGGCCTCAGGTCGCGAGAGTCCAAGTCCGGCGCGGCCTGGCACGGGCTGGTGACCCAGGGAACGTGCCCTCCTCCCCGCAACATCAGGCCCTGGGGGGCTGGCCCATGTCTCCCAGATCCGGGGCTCAGAAGCGTGTTTGGCACATAGTCAGCGCTTACCAAAAGCCATAAAAACCAAATACCAAAACTTTGGGCAGGCGAAGGGGAGAATCAGGGCCCAGAAGAGGCCTGGTCCCAGCCGGGACTCCCCCGGGTGGCCGTGGCGGAGGTGATATAGGGTCATCTCCTCAGTGGAAGGGCAGGGGGTGACCTTCTCTCCCGAGGGGCCCCCCACCCCCCGGGCCCCCGCATGCCGGAAGACCATCTGTAAAACAAATCCCACCATGAGGCAACCGAGGCACGGAGAAGTAAAGTGACTGGCCCCAGGTCCCACAGCGGGTAAGTGGCAGGGCCGGGATTAGAACCCAGGTCCTTCTGCCTCCCGGCTTTCGCTCCTTTCATCTCCTCCCACAGCCCCCTCCCCGCCGCCCCCACCTCTTGGACAGATCCAACTCCGTCAGGGCCGCGCTAGGTGTCCGCCCCCACCCTCCACCTGGGACCCACCCTCAGCCCTCGTGAGACCACTCCCGGGGACCCGCTGTCGACTGGTCCAGCTGGCTGGGTGGGGAAAGAGACCGGGCTCAGCAGGGGGTGCCGTGGGATAAAGAGGAATTTAATGGAATGAAGAGAACAGCCCCCAGAGCTGGGAAAAGTCCCGGGCCACTCTGCACCCAGGAGTTGTCCAGTACGGTGCTCCGCATGCGGGAGGCGCCCAGTACAGCGCTCTGCGCTCGGAAGCGCCCAGCGGACCGGGGAGGTCCCCAGCAGGAGGCTGCCGGCGGGCAGGGCCCCTTCGCCCCTCGGCTCCCCGGAGGGTGGGGTGAAGGTACTCCCGCCCCTTTGCTGGGGGCTTCCCCAGAGAATGGCCACATCTCCCCATTCTTGGGTGGGGGGCAAGGGGGGG
This sequence comes from Ornithorhynchus anatinus, assembly GCF_004115215.2. NCBI lineage: Eukaryota > Metazoa > Chordata > Mammalia > Monotremata > Ornithorhynchidae > Ornithorhynchus > Ornithorhynchus anatinus. The sequence continues at coordinate 3,176,639 of NC_041752.1, read as the reverse complement.
GCGTACCGGCGGCAGCCCCCAGTCTGGTCCGTGGGGGGCGTCCCTAGCAGGGGGACTCCAACTGCGCGGGGGCCACCTGGAGCAGCGCCCTGCCGTTGGGGGCGGGGGCCGCCATCACCGCCTGGAGCTTCTGGGGCAGGTCTCCGTCCGGGCACACGAGCTGGCGGACTCTCTGGAAGACACGGGGGGGGGGGGGGCGGGGCGGCCATGGGGAAACGTCCAGTCTAACCCCTCCCCCCGGCTCCCTGGCCTCACTCTCCCCAGCCTGACCACCCTCCAGTTCCAACGGCCAGCCACAGAAACCCACCTCCACCTCCATCATCCCGCCTCCCAAATTCCCAGCCACTCCCTCAGACCACCCCTTAATCCTAGCTCCACTTTCACATCCCTAACCCCAACTCCCTATCCCTGCCACATTTTATTAGCCCAAACCCCAGGTTCTCAGCCTGCCTCTTACTCCTAATCCTCCCCTAGATGCCCTAGCCACCGCCCCCCCAAGAATTCCTATCCCCATCCCCCTCGACCCTCCTCTGGATCCTCCCTTCTATTCTGCCCTCACACCTCATCTTCCATCTTCCACATCCTATTTTTCCCAGAGAGCTCAGGGGAAAAGAGTGGCCGATCCTCTTTCCCCTCCCTCACACACCTATTCTTCTTCCTATTCCTTATTCTTCTGCCCTCCTTCTCCTCTTCTTCCTCCTCCCTTAAACTTCCTCTTTCCTTCTCCTCCTCATCCTTCATCTTTCTCTCTTTCTCCTCCTGCTCTCCTCTTTCAGCTTCCTGCTCTCCCACAGTTAGTCTCCCCTCTCCTCCCCGCTCCAGCCTCCCACTTCCCCACAACCAAGCTTCCTTCTCCCCCGGCTCCGGCTCTTACGTTCCGAGTGCCAGTCTCACCTCTGCCAGGGAGGAGCCCTTGGTGGTGGCGAGCTTGTAGCCGGCCCAGGCGGGAATGCAGACCATGGAGGAGACGGCCAGGAGCCAGCCCAGCGTGTCACCCCACCATGGATACAGGTACTTCTTGTTGTACGTCAGCGGTGCGTACTTGGCCAGGGAGAAGACGAACGTGGCCTGGAGGGGCCGGGGAAAGGAGGAAGAGTTAAGCAATTAGTCAATCAGTGGTTTTATTGAGCACTTACTGTGTGCCAGGCACTATACTAAGCGCTGGGGTAGATACAAGATGATCAGGTTGGACACAGTCCATGTCCCACAGGGGCTCATTTTTAAAAACTATTTTCATGGTATTTGTTAAGCGCTTATTGTGTGTCAAACACTCTTCTAAGGGTCGCGGTAGGTACAAGTTAATTAGGTCAGATACAATCTTAATTCGATAGATGAGGCTGGATTTCCTAGCCAATGCAGAGAAGTTAGGTGACTTGTCCAAGGTCACACAGCGGACAAGTGATATCACATCACTTTGTGGTATCAAGGGGTGTGCCTGTGTGTGAGCTCACTACTCTGGGGAGCTACTGCTTGCAGGAGGGTATGAAGCCCACAGGATGCCAGTCGGCAGAAAACCTCCCAAAGGCGTCTCTTAGGGGGTTCAAATCATGTCTATTATGGTATTTATTAACTGCTTACGATGTGCCAGTCACTGTAGTAAGCGCTGGGGTGGATACCAGCAAATCGGGTTGGACACAGTCCCTGTCCCACACGGGGCTCACAGTCTGAATCCTCAGTTGACAGATGAGGCACGGAGAAGTGAAGTGACTTGCCCGAGGTCACGCAGCAGACAGGTGGCAGGGCCGGGATTAGAAACCAGGTCCTTCACGCTGCTTCATGCTGTCAGGCTCGGTTGGAGTGGGGTCTAACCTCCTTCGGCCTCAGTTTCTCCCTCTGGGGAATGGGGAGAGCTCTCCTAAAGTTCTGTAAGGCGTCTGAAAGAGGGTGAGTGGAGGGAACATGTCTGCCAATCCAATCACACTGTACTTTCCCAAGTGCTTAGTACAGCGCTCTGCAAATAGGAAGGGCTCAATAAATACCACTGATGGATAAAGTGGACTGTGTGCCGTCTCGGGGGCTCTTACCAAGCAGACGGCAGGCGTGAAGAAGAGCCAGCAGTACTTAATGATGGGCCACGGCCGGTAGCCGATCATGTCTTCGATGTTGTCGTAGAAACGCCCGGCCCCTACGGGGAGAGGAGGAGGAGGAAAATCCCATCTATTAACTATGGGGGTCAAGAGGAGCGGGGAAGGGACTTGCGGGGGGGAGCCCAAGTCTTCCTTGTGGGCTCCAAGTGGGTATGATTGGTGGTTCCCTTCCTGGGAGTGATAATAATTGGGGTATTTGTTAAGCGCTTACTATATGCCGAGCACTGTACTAAGGGCTGGGGTGGATACAAGCAAATCGGGTGGGACACGGTCCCCGTCCCACATGGGGAGCACAGTCTCAATAACTGAGGTAACTGAGGCCCAGGATAGTGAAGTGACTTGCCCAAGGTCACACAGCAGACAAGGGGGGGAGCGGGGATTAGAACCCATGACCTTCTAACTCCCAGGCCTCAGGGACCGCAGAGATGTCTGTAAGTGTGATTCTGCTCGGAGGCAGAGGGTTGGTCAAGATGACCTTTCTGTGAAGCTGCTGCCCGGCTGGAACAGGAGAGTCCGGGCTGCCCCGAGCTGGAAGTTTCCGGGGTGGGGACGGGGCTGCAGAGGTGTCCCGGGGCCGACGCTCACCGTATACCCAGGCCACGCAGACGGTCTCAAAGATAGCCACAAAGAGCAGGCACATGCCACTGGCCGCGTAGTAGTCGAAGAGCTGGAACACGTACATGCCTCCCTGCCCGCGGGGAGAAAGGGGAGTGTTGGGGGTAGCTCGCTCCTGGTGGGTTGCGGCCCGTTTCCCCTCTGGACAGGTCCCGTGTGACCAACCTCACCCCCACCCCGCTCCCAGGCCGGGACTTAGCCTCCCAGGTTGCTGGGTCAATGCCCGCCCCGGGCCCCCGCCCCCTCCCTCACCTCCGTGAGCATCACCAGTCCGATGAGGTAGGAGATGACGGAGACCCCCAGGATGAGGGTCTCTCTCCGGTTCTTCTTGCGGAAGACGTGTGGATACATGTCCACCAGGGCGGTCACCAGGCTCTCCACGCACACAAACTGGATAGTGGGGGCACACGGAGGGTGAGGGCCGGGGACCCGCACCCAGGGCCCTGCCAACCCCAGAAAATCCCACAGGAATGGGGCCTGACCACCCAGCTGGCGCGAATCGTAGCCCCCGGACTGAGCGCGCCCCCCTCCCCCCCCATCGTCTGTGGGCTGTCTCCAGAGGTGGTCGTTGGTTCTGGGCCGGGGGCAGCGACAGGGTGGGTGTTCATTCTGGCAGGTACCTGGCTGTCCAGCCCCAGAAGGACTACCATGAAGAAGAAGCAGCAGGCCCAGAGTGGGGAGAAGGGCAACATTACCACCGCCCGTGGGTACGCGATGAACGCCAAGCCAGGGCCTGTAGCGAGAAGTCCGGAGAGACCCCTCAGCGTCCCCCCAGGATGGCCTCGAATGAGGACCCCCCACACACCCTCCCAGTCCCTGTCCCATATGGGGTTCACAGTCTTAATCCCCAGTTTACAGAAGAAGTAACTGAGGCCCAGAGAGTGAAGTGACCTGCCCAAGGTCACACAGCAGTCAAATGATGGAGCCAGGATTAGAATCCAGGCACTCTGAATCCCAGGCCCGGGCTTTTTCCACTAAGCTATGTTGCTTTTCCCGGTCTGAGAATTCCAAATCAGGGCTGAAAAGCCCCAAAGTGGCAGCTTCCTGGCTCCGTCGTCCATTGAAGCCTGCCCCCTTACTATCCCCCCTGCCCAGATCCCCGCCCCGTCTCCCCTACCCCCGTAATCAAAACGAGAAGTCGGCACCTCTGGTTCCAACCTGCCCCATCGCTACCCTCCATGGGGGACCCTGGGACCCTGGGGGCTGGTGAACAAGGTCTGACCTAGCTCCCTATCGACCCTCCTCCTCATCCAACCTGCAGGCGAGGTCTGAGCGATACCACGCACCTGACTCTGCCACCTCGGAGATGGGCACCCCCTGCTCCTGCGCCATGAAGCCCAGGATGGAGAAGATGGCAAAACCGGCCACGAGGCTGGTGCCGCTGTTCAGGAAGCAGAGCGCGATGCAGTCCCTGGGGCGGGGAGAACGAGGAAGAGATGGAGGAGGAGAAGGAGCAGGAGGAGGGAGAGGATGAGAAGGAGGATGAGGGGGAGGAGGAGAAAGAGGAGGAGGAAGAAGAGGAGGAGAGGAGGAAGAGGAAGAAGAGGAGGAGAGGAGGAAGAGGAGAGGAGGAGGGAAGATCAATTTTAGCAGCCCTTGGCTTCGGGGCGCCCCAGTCCTTTATCCTAGACAGAGGAGCTACGGGGGTAGCCTAATCAAGAGGCACATCCAGGAATCGATTAAAAGCACCCCCAAGAGGAGCTAGAGTCAATCATGGTTGAACGGTGGCCGGGGGCTTGGCCAACTGGATGTAAACATTCACCGACTCCTTCCTAGGAATTAGAAATGCATCGTCAAATGTGACCAAACTAGCCCAGGTCTCACCCCGAGACCAAAAGAAATCCAGCCTCTAGTCAGGAAAGAATTTCATCTTTCCAGGCCTTGGTCCCCAGCTCCCAGGGGAGTCTGCTCTCAGATGGTCCCCTGCCCAGGGAAGGTTTGCTGGACTGGTGTGAACTCAACTGCGGAAACCAGAGCTTCCCTGGGAGCTTCTGGAGAGTGGCCGGGCTTTGCGATCCTAAGAATGGGCCTCCCGGTTAGTCAATCGTATTTATTGAGCGCTGACTGTGTGCAGAGCACTAGTAAGCGCTTAGGAGAAATACAACAATCAACAGACACATTCCCTGTGCACAACGAGTTAACAGCTAACAAATAATTGCGGTGTTCGTTAAGCACTTACTACTTGCCAGAGCCGGGGTGGATACAAGCAAATCGGGTTGGACCTGGTCCCTGTCCCACGTGGGGCTCACAGTCTCAATCCCTATTTTACAGATGAGGTAACTGAGGCACAGAGAAGAGACGTGACTTGCCCTAGGTCACACAGCAGACAAGTGGTGGAACCCATGACCTTCTGACTCCCAGGCCCGGACTCTGCCCGCTAGTTCACGCCCAGTACGCCCAGGGCTGAGTGCCCATCTAGCAGTTCCTGGATCGTTCTCAGGTATTAAGCCCCCTTTCCGGTGGGAGAGGGGGAAGCTGGCCTCTGGGGTGCCGTGCCCAAACGTCACCCCAGTTTCCCCGTTACCTGTAGCAGTTGTTGTGGTAGGTATTGTAGCTGCCCAGAGCAGTCAGGCACCCTAGACAGATGGCATAAGAGAAGAAGATCTGAGTGCCCGCGTCCATCCACACCTGCAAAGGGAGAGGGCGAAAGAGCTGAGCCTCGGGAAGACCCTCTCCCCTCCCCGCCGGAGTGGGGTGGGCACTAGGTCTCCAGCGCAGCCTGCGGAGTCGGGAGCGGGGGACTCGGTGCCAGGGAGAATACTAACCATAATAATGTTGGCATTTGTTGAGCGCTTACTATGAGCAGAGGTTCTAAGCGCTGGGGTAGATACAGGGTCATCAGATTGTCCCACGTGAGGCTCACAGTCCTCATCCCCATTTTAAAGATGAGGTCACTGAGGCACAGAGAAGTGAAGTGACTTGCTCACAGTCACACAGCTGACAAGGGCCAGAGCCGAGAACACGACGGAGAAGCGAGGGAGCGGCCGTGGATGCCGGGATCCGCCCGCCGGGACCCTCCAGCCCGGGTCGCGCGATGGCTCCTTGGCACGGTCGATCGAGATCCCCCTCGAGGCTGTTAGCTTGTTGGGGGCAGAGTGTGTCTGTTACGCTGTTCTATTTTAATAATAATAAAGTTGGTATTTGTTAAGCGCTTCCTATGTGCAGAGCACTGTTCTAAGCGCTGGGGGAGATACACGGGAATCAGGTTGTCCCACGTGAGGCTCACAGTTAATCCCCATTTTACAGATGAGGTAACTGAGGCACAGAGAAGTTAAGTGACTTGCCCACAGTCACACAGCTGACAATTTTATTCTCTCAAGCTCTTAGTACAGTGCCGTGCACATAGTAAGCGCTCAGTAAATACGACTGACTGACTGAGAACTCAGAGGGGGCAAGAAGCTTGGGCTCACTGGGCCAGAGGGTGCTAGGTCGTTAATTAGTCTGTAAGCTCCTCGAGGTTAGGGATCCACCGATGGTATTTACCGAGAGCTCACTGTGCGGAGCACTTGATTGCAATAAATCAATCGTATTTATTGAGAGTTTTCGGTGTGCAGAGCACTGCACTAAGCACTTGGGAAGTGCTGCATACCGTAGGTGCTCAATAAATACCACTGACTGATTGATGTGGGCTCTGGTTGGGGTTCGGTGCGGCTCTTCTACAGCAAATTAATGATGACGACGATAATAATAATAGTAACTGTTAAGCGCTTATTCTGTACCAAGCACTGTACTGAACACTGTATTAAGACAATCAGGTTGGACACAGTAGCTTCCCACAAGTCTAAGGGGTGGGAGAACAGGTATTGAACCCCCATTTGACAGATGAGGAAAGTGGAGCCCAGAGAAATAGCAGGGAACGTGACTACCCACTCTGGTACGTTGTACTCTCCCAAGCGCTCAGTAAGGCGCTCTGCACACTGTAAGCGCTCAATAGGTATGATTGATTTGCCCGAGATCACACAGCGGGCAAGTAGCGGAGTCAGGATTAGAACCCACGTCTCCTGACCTCCAGCCCCCGGCCCTTTCCACAAGGCCACGCTCCTTCTCTGGGCGGCTCTCGGGGAGGTAGGATGGGACAACCCCTTGAGAGAGGTAAATCTGGACCCAGCTCCATCCCCAGCCTAGCCCTTTCCCAGCCTCGGTTTCCCCAACTACACCCCGGAGAGGCCGATCCCGGGCTCTCGGGGACGTGCTCGGGAGCGGGGGACGAAGGCGGTCCTGCGGGGAAAAAGGTCCCGGCCTCCTTGAGAAATAAAAAGCCCTAGATAAATACCAGGGAATTGTGGTCACAGTTATTATCTCAGCTGCCCGGAGAGGCCCGTGCTTGTGATGATTCCCATTTAACAGCTAGAATAACAACCCAGGGAGATGGGGATCAAGGGAACCGAGGCTAAGCAATCCTTTGGGTCTGCAGGAGACAGGAATCCCACTGGGGCAGGAACCCTCCCCTAGGCACTTCCTGACTTCAGAGGATTTCTGGTCTCGGCCTGAATGTTCTCTTCGCTGCACCCCTGCAGGGCTGCTGTTCTATTACAAAGCGTGCCCAAGCTGTTGACTTAAAAACGGTCAAAAAATGGAAGTTTTGCATTCTCACCGAGACCCCATCCCCTCCATTTTCCTCCCGACCCTACCCTTTTTACTCCCCGGGCCCCCCACACGCTTCCTCCATCACCCCAACCGAGCTCCACTCCCCGCTGAAGAGAAGAAGCCCAGGGGATAGAGCCCCAACCTCTTAGTCGGGAGACCAGAGTTCTAATCCCGCCTGCTGGGTGACCTTGGGCAAGTCATTTAACTCCTCTGAACCTCAGTTTCTTCATGGGCAAAACAGAGAAATACCCGTTCTCTCTCCCTTTCAGACTGGGAACTCCGTGTAGGGCAGGGACCGTCGGATTCAACTGTCAGCCAGTCGCTCGTATTTATCGAGCGCTTGCTGTCTGCAGGGCGCTGCACTAAGCGTTTGGGAGAGTACGGTACAACAATATCACAGACACATTCCCCCCCCCCACAGCGAGTTTTTGGTCTAGAGGGGGAGACGGACATTCATTTAAATCAAGAAATTACAGATCTGTGTGTAAGTGCTGTGGGGCTGGGGGCCGGGAGGACGAATAAAGGGATTTTATCTACCCCAGTATCTACTTCACTGCTTGGCACAGAGGAAGAGAGTAGCAAATACCATAATTATTATTATAAGAGAGATTAGATAAGAGGGACAGGAGCTAAACAAGCGGGGATGAGAGGTCTCTGGGGTGGGCAGAGGGCACGGCGAGGTGCCCGAGGTTGCCCTGATGGGTCCCTGAATTGGCCCAGTTCGGAGATCTCAGTCATGACAGCTGGATGTTCCAGTCCCCTATCCTTGCCTCCTCTAATAAAAATGAAAACTGGAGAGTTTGATTTGTGCTTCCTATGTGCAGAACACCGTAGACCCAGGATAATCAGCTCAGACCCAGTCCCCATCCCACCCAAGCCTCCCAATCTGAAGGAAAAGGAGAACAGGTATCTTCCAGCACGGTGTAGTGGATAGAGTACGGGTCTGGAAGTCGGAAGGTCATGGATTCTAATCCCGGCTCCGCCACTTGTCTGCTGTGCGACCCTGGGCAAGTCACTTTCATTCATTCGTTCAGTCAAGCGGGTTTATTGAGCGCTTACTGAGTGCAGAACGCTGTACTAAGTGCTTGGAAAGTACAATTCGGCAACTTCACTTTTCTGTGCCTCTGTCTTCTCATCTGTAAAATGGGGACTGAGGATGTGAGCCCCACATGGGACAGGGGACTGCGTCCAACCCGATTTGCTCTATTCAGCCCAGCACTGTGTCTACCCCAGCGCTTAGAACAGTGCTCTGCACATAGTAAGCGCTTAACAAATACCAACATTATTAAGAGTGCCTGGCACATAGCAAGCACTGAACAAATACCATAAAAAAGGAAATACCGCTACTCATTACCGCTATTTGTGTTGGAGGCCCAGAGATGCCTCTGTGTTCTGCTTTCTCCCCCTCCCTTCACTGACCCTCACCCCCACTGGAAGCTCAACCCTTTCTGCTGCGGGAGAATATTAAGGCAGCCCAGGAGCCCCCCAGCTCCTGAAGGCAGGGGGATGATGGTGATGATCTCTGTGGGTCCTATGGGACCAGGAAGAAGAATCGGGCCCTGACTTCCCTTTCCCTTTCCATCCCAACTTTCCAGACTTCTCCATCCCTGGGGGAGGGGGGTTTGGGAGAGTGGGAGGGTCTCTGCTTGAGGCATCTGGCAGCCCCCCATGGGCCCGAGTTACGGAGGGGTCCGGCCCAGCAGAGAGAGGAGAGAGCGCCAACAACGGGGCCAGAGTTCAGAGGTCAAGGCTCCACTCCATCCCACACCCAGAAGGGGGGAGCCCGCCTGTGGGGCTGGCCTGCGGCCAGCCTTTAACAGCTGTCCTCTCGAGGTGCCTGGGGGGCCCCCAAAGACCCAGTGGGGGCCGGCATGGAGCAGCGGTCCCCACCTCCTTCCTCCAGTCCCCTCCCCTCGCAGCAGGGATGAGCATTCCAGCCAGGGGAGGGGGCCTAGAGGCCCCCACAAGATCCTGCGCATCCTGGAAGAAGGGGGATGATGATGATGATAACAATAATAATAATATTTTCTTAGGTACTTACTACGTGCCAATCACTCTAGTAGGCACCGGGGGAGATACAAGATAATCACGTTGGACACAGTCTAGGTCCCACATGGGGTTCACAGTCTAAGTAGAAGGGAGAAAAAAGATCGAAGTGACTTGCCCAGAGTCACACAGGATGGAACCGGAATTAGACTGCAGGACCCTCGGTTCCCAGGCCTGGGTGCTTTCCTTCCGGCTACGCTGCATCCCTGACCCGCTGACCGCCGTGGGTCACTGGAAAATAGCCTGCAAGATCCATCCAGGCCTAGGTTCCCTTTTTGTTTCCAGCAGAGGGAAACAGAGAACGCGCTCGGACCCCTCCAGCCTGACAAATTTCCCCCATCTCTGACTTTTTGGCCAGAGGGAAGCAGTGTTGTCTCAGTGGTTAGAGCCGGGTGCCGGGAGTCGGGGAGACCTGGATGATAATAATAATGATAATGGCATTTGTTAAGTGCTCACTATGTACCAAGCGCTGTTTTAAGCACCGGGGTAGATACAAGGTAATCAGGTCGTCCCACGTGGGGCTCACAGTCCTAATCCCCATTTTACAAATGAGGTAAAGTGAAGTGAAGTGGCTTGTCCAAGGTCACACATCGGACAAGTGGCGGAGCCGGGATTAGAACCCAAGACGCTTGATTCCCAAGCCCTTGCTCTTTCCACTAAACCAGATCTAATCCCAGATTTGCGACTTCCCTGCCTTGTGCGAGTCACTTCACTCCTCCGTGCCTCATCTGTAAAATGGGGATTCAATAGCTGTCCTTCTCCCTCCCTTTTAAGACTGTGAGCCTCGGTGTCTGATCTGACTGTATTGCACATAGTCACAGATATCACAGTTGTAATTATTATACTTTCCCAAGCGCTTAGTACAGTCGGTGCTCAATAAATACTATTATTACCACAACCAGGCACCAGCACGCAGCCCTCTGCCTCCTCTCACCCCCGGGCAGTGGAGAGACTTGGAGACAGGGCGAGTTGGGAAGAGAAGGGGACGGCTGAGGGGGTCCAGGCTTGAGCCCCTCGGCCCTCGGACCCCGCCCCGGCTCCTTACCTGGGGGTCCCAGAGGCGGGTGAGGTTGGGGTACAGGTAGAACTGAATTCCCTGGCCGGCTCCGGGCAGAGTCACCCCTCGGATCAGCAGCACGAATAGCATGAGGTAAGGGAAGGTGGCGGTGAAATACACAACCTGACCAGAGACGGGATAGGGAGCGTGACCACTCAGCCCTCCTGGAGCACCCCCAGCCCTGCCATCCCACCTCGGTCCTGCCTTTCTCGCCCCCTGTTGCAGCCAGCGCACAGCGGGGGACCCTCAGCTCTGCCCTCGCCTCCCCGCCAGGATCCAGCTTTCTCACTGCCAGCCCCATCGCCCCGCAATGAGTTCTCTCCCTCTTTTCCTTCTTTCCTCCCTCGCTACCTCCCGGAACCCCTAAAACAGCCCTTCCCGGGAGCAAGGCCTCACCATCCGTCCCACTCTACGGAGGAGGAAACCGAGGTCCAGAGAGGTTAGGCCTTTTGGTCAAGATCGCACAGCAGACGGGGGGCTCCGAACCGCTACCAGGAGGAGGGTTTCCTGAAACTCTGCCTCTGACCCCTAGATCTGTATCTCACATCAGCGATGTCTCCCCTAAACTCTCCACTGTCTGGGCCCCCTCCCAGATTTCTCCAGCAGGTCCGACCTAGCCCCCTGAAAGACGAAGGAAGCCCCTATCTCTCTCTCTTCTCCGGATCCTCACCCCCACCCCACGGCTCAGGAAAGGGCAGGGCCCGAGCTAGTCCTGGGTCCCAGGAGGGCACCTCCGGACCCACCTTTCCCGTGGACTTGACGCCCTTCCAGATGCAGAAGTAGCAGATGATCCAGGCGAGCAGGAGGCACAGGGCCAGCTCCCAGCGCAGGGCGCCCAAGTCATGAATGCCCGCCGAGATCTTCAATACCCGCCTCCTGGAGGGGGGGATGGGGGAAGGGGGCTGAACCCGGGGACTCCCGAAGCTCCCAGTCCCCCAACCTGGTTCGAGGATGCCCCTCCTCTGGAGTTCCGGGTCCGGCCACCCAACCTGCTGCCAGGACTTGCCTCCATCCCCCCAGAACTCTCTGCCCAGACTCCCACCAGCCCAGAGAGGTCCCAGTCCACTGTGAGGATTGACCCCCTACCCTCCCCAGAGCTCCCTGCCCAGACCCCAATCTGCTTGGAGCCCCCCGACCTGCTGTAAGGACCGGCCCCTACCCCCAAAAATTCTCTGCCTTCGCCTCAGTCTCGGGCAGGGAGCTGGAGCAAGGAGTCGTAAGGTGGGGAGAGCAGGGACAGTCGGGGAGGGGAACCCACTTACTCCCAGAATTCGATGACCGGGGAGGTGGCGTTCTCTGACATCGTGAAGGAAGCGTTTGCCTTCTGGAACTCCACACAGTGCTCTGGCCGGGGAGACGCGGTTGGGGAAGGAAGGTGGATGAGGAGGAGAAGAGGAGGAAGGGGAGGAAGAGACCAGACCCAAGTCAGCAGACAGCAACGACTGGACAAATATCCAGTGCCGCTGTCGGATTTAAAAACAAAACAAAACTGACCACTAGATTGTAAGCTTCTTGAGAGCAGGGATAAAGTCTACTGACTCTGATGTCCTCTCCCAAGTCAGTAAATCGCATTGATTGAGCGTTTACTCTGGGCAGAGCACTATGCTAAGCACTCGGGAGACTACAGTGTAACCATGAACAGACACATTCCCTGCCCATAGTGATTTTACAGTCTAGAGGGGGAGAGGGACCATAATATAAATAAATTAGAGATATGTACGTAAGGGCTGTGCGCTCAGCCCAGCGCTCCGCACACCATAAGTGCTCGAAAAATACCGTTCATTGATCGAGCCTACATGTCCTCCCTCGAACGGAGACTCTCCCAGCCCCTGATCATCTGAGGTGGTGAGCACCGAAGCGGAGTCAGGACCCAACCTAGCGAGGGAGCTGGACCGCGAGGCCGGGGGAGGCAGCGGGAGACTGGGGCGGTTGGGGAGGAGGAAAAGGGGGAGGGAATCCCTTACCTGTATTCCACTCGTTGTGGCAGCTGCCCCAAGGCAGGTCGGTGGTGAAGGAGCTGAAGAGGTAGAAGAGAGCCCAAGCCAGCACAATGATGTAATAGAAGTTCAGAAGGACCACGATCACCTGAGAGGCGTAGCCAATGCCTGGACGGGCAGGGAGAGGGGAACGTGGGTACCCAGAGGGGGAGGAGGGATGGGGCAGGGACTCCTAAAACTGCCCCACTAACCCCCGAAGTGACCCACCGAATCAGGAGCCCACGGCTCTCCTCCCGCCTCTGCCCCTTGCGCGCCGAGTGACCTCGAGCTTCTCTGGGTCTCGGTTTCCTCATCCGTGAAATGGGGATTTAGATCCCCGTTCTCCCTCCCCGCTCAGAGTGTGAGTCCCGTGCGGTACAAGGACTGTGTCCGACCTGGCGCTACTGCCTCTACCCCAGTGCTTAGCACATAGTAAGGGTTTAATAATAATAATAATAATGATGGCATTTGTTAAGCACTTACTACGTGCAGAGCGCTGTTCTAAGCGCTGGGGTAGATACAAGGTAATCAGGTTGTCCCACGTGGGGCTCACAGTATTAATCCACATTTTACAGATGAGGTAACTGGGGCACAGAGAAGTTAAGTGACTTGCCCAAAGTCACACAGCTGACAAGCGGTGGAGCCGGGACTAGAACCCATGACCTCTGACTCCCAAGCCCGGGTTTAACAGACATCACAGTTATTATTGTCTCCCCCCTCCCCAAAACCTGCCCTGCAGCTGGGGCTGTGGGTAGAGACTTGAAGGGGGTGGGACCGGCTGACCTTCAAAGATGGGGCAGATCTTCCTCCAGGCCGTGACGCCCCCCTGGCTCGTGTACTGGCCCAGCGCTGTCTCCAGAAGGAAGACGGGAATGCCACAGGTGAAGAGGAAGATGAGGTAGGGGATGAGGAAGGCTCCTGTAAGAAAACAATATCTGTCTGACCCCAGATTGGACCCTTCCCTAGGGTGACCCCGGATCAGACCGCTTCCCGCTCTGACCCCCGACCGGACCGTCCCCCGGGGTGACCCCTGACCCGACAGCTCCTTGTTCCGATCACCGTCCGGACCGTACCCCAAGCTGTTCCCTAACGGGACCCTTTCCTGGTGTGACCCCCCCTGACTGGACTGCTCCCTGCTCTGACCCCGATCACCCTTCCCCAGCACGGACGGCGACCCCCTCACCCCCAAAAGCCTGGCGGACCGTGGGCTGGGAAAGGAGGGGGCGAGGGGTGGCGAGGGCACCACGAGGAAGCAGCTCACCCCCTAATCCTCTTTTGACCAATGTACAGAGCTAAGCGGGTTAGGCCGGACGGGAAGCCTCCGCTAAACCCCCAGGCCCGCCACCAGAATTCAATTCACGGGGGGCTTCCCGAGACCTCCCCGCTTCCTCCCTGCGGTCCCCTCCATAATCCTAGAAACTGTCGGGGGGAAAATGAGAAAAGTGGGAGTGTTAGTGCCCTGTCACTGTTTGGGGCCCCAGCTGGCGACACCCCTTCCCAGGCCCCCCGATACAACCTGGGGCTGGAACGGGTGGACGAGACCTGGCTGCCCGGGAGCCGGGGGCCAGAGTCACATGACCCAGGCACCGCTGGAACCGGTGGCGTTTCCCTCTAGTAATAATTATAATGATAATTGTGATATTTGTTAAGCGCTTATCAGGCACTGTACTGAACGCTGAGATGGATACAAGCAAATTAGGTTGGCCACAGTCCCTGTCCCACAGAGGGCTCATAGTGTTAATCCCCTTTTTGTAGATGGGGGAATTGAGGCCCAGGGAAGTGAAGTGACTCGCCCAAGGTCACACAGCAGACAAGTGGCAGAGCTGGGATTAGAGTCTGACTCCCAGGCTTAGGCTCCATCCACGAGGCCGCTCGGTGCCCTAGTAGCCCCCTCTCCCTCCCTCCCTCCCTCCCAGCAAGGCTTTCTGACTTGCGGGACGGCGAAGGCCCCAGCCTTTACGGGGCAGTTGACCAAAAGCTGGTCCTCTGGGGAGAGAAGGAGAGAAGCAACACAACCTAATGGAAAGAGCATAGGCTTTTGGGAGTCAGAGGACCTGGGTTCTAATCCTGCTCCGCTAAATGCTTACCGTGTGTCCTTAAGTCGCTTTACTTCCCTGGGCCTCAGTTTCCTCATCCGCAAGCTGTCGATGAAATACCTGTTCTCCCTCTCTCTTGGACTGTGCACCCAGGTGGTACAGATGGGGGGACCGGGTCTGATCTGACTGTATTGTAACTACCCCTTCGCTTAGCACGGTGAAAGCACTTAATACCACCACCATTCTTATGCCGACGATTAGGGTTAGAAAGCGGCTCGGCTAGGATTCAGCGACACACTCCCGATTGATGCCGTCCTCTGACCCGAAACTTGGGGTAGGGGGGCAGGTGTAAAGTCAGCAGGTGGGCAGACTAGAGTGGGGCTGGTTGCCCTACCAGGAGGCTCATTTGATCACGGGATGACCCCAGGGGACGGGCCGCCCGCCCTGGGGGCTGGGGAGGGTCCAGGAAGCTGCCCACGGGGAGGGGGGCAATTCGGGGATCAGTGGGACCAGGGGCAGGCCTCCTGTGTCAGTGCCCCTTGCTGGCTGGGTGGGCAAGCCACTGACCTCCCCCGTTCTTGTAGCAGAGATACGGGAAGCGCCACACGTTGCCGAGCCCGATGATCTCTCCGGCCACGGACAGCACGAACTCCATCTTGTTGTTCCACTGGTCCCGCTCCAGGGTCCGCTTCTCCGACTTTGCCTCTTCCTCCTCCTCTTCCTCCGCCTTTTCCACGACTGCATAGGTTGGCTTCCTCTCCCCATTGCTTCTGGGTCCAAGCCCGCCACTATCCATCCCACCTGGAAAAGAGCACAGGACCAGGAATCAGGAGACCTGCTGTGTGTCCTTGGACAAGTCATCTCCTCAGTTTCCTCCTCTGTAAAATGGGGGTTCAATAAACATTCTCCCCTATCATCAGCCCCGCATGGGGCGGGGACTGTCTGGCCTGATTACCTCCTTCCTCTCCCAGTGCTCAGCACCAAGTAAACATGCAGCAAATAGCGTGATTATCATCATCGAAGGACACCTTAGGGGAATCCCAGGATTATTCTGGGTGGTGTCGATGGAGGGACGGTAGTTGAGGGAGCCCACTCCCCTTGTTTTTTTATGGTATTTGTTAAGCGCTCACTATGCGTCAAACGCTCTTCTAAGCACTGAGGTGAATACAAGCCGATCGGGTCGGACCCAATCTTAATCCCCATTTTACGGATGAAGTGACTGAGGCCCAGAGAGGTGAAGTGACCCGTCCGAGCTCACGCAGCGGACAAGTGGCGGGGAGAGCGGGAGAATTTGCCCTTCCCCTGCTGGCCCTGCCCGTTGCTGGCCTTCCCATGCTCCCTTGGACTGTTAGATGGCATCACCCGCACCCCAGGCAGGGGGGAAGGGCTCTGACTAAGTGGGGAGGTGCAGAGGGGAAGAAGTCAGGCAGCTCCCAGGTAGCTGGGAACTAGGTGAGCGAAGCCGCAGCCTGATTTCTGCAGCTCCTACAAAAGCCCCGCCCTACCCCGGGCTGGACTCGCCCCTTCTGGGAACCTTGGAGGGGCGGCGGGGGTGAAGAGCTCCCCCGCTGCCCCTCGCTCACACGGGCTGACTCCCCCACTCCCAACGGGAGGGCGGCAGCGGGATTCAGAAGGACCCGGGTTCTAGTCCCCGCTCCGCCACTCTGCTGCGTGACCTTGGCCAGGTCACTTCTCTGGGCCTCCGTTCCCTCGTCTGCAAAATGGGGATTAAGACCGAGAGCCCCTCGTCGGTCACGGACCGTGTCCAACCAGATCGGTTTTATCCGCCACAGTGCTTCGTATCAATCACTCAATCTGTCGTATTTATTGAGCCCCTGCACCGCGCAGAGCACTGGACTAAGTGCTTGGGAGAGTATAAAGTAACAGAGTTGGTAGATATGTTCCCTGTCCATAACGGGCTTGGTACAGTGCCCGGCACACAGTAAACGCTTAACAGATACTGTTCAAAAAAAAAAAAGGCGACGGCCGGAGACGGAGGGGGTTGCACTTGAGGCAAACGCGACCCCCATCTCCAGGGCGATAGTCTGGAACCTTCCTTCTTTCCTGGGTCTCTGAGCCTGTTCCCCATTGGCCCCGCCCAAAGGCTTCTGGGAGGAAGACCCCGAGCGCCGCCCCCCATTTACAGAGGGAGAAACCGAGGCCCAGGTCCAACTCACCCCTATCTCCCGGCGGGCAGCCCCCTCTCCACCAAACCCAACGGCCCCTCCAGCCCCAGCACCCTTCAGAACCGCCCGGGGAGGAAGGAGGCGTCCTCTCCACTCTTCTATCCCCGTCCCCCTCCCCTCCTGCCCGACAGGCGACCCCACTCCAGAAGGACGGAATCCCGTAACCCGGACGGGAGCCCGAGAGAGGAAGTGGTACCGACCTGCAGGAAGGAGCCGGCGAGGGGGTCTTCCCGGGGGGGGGTGGGGGGCTGGAGAAGAATCGTCGGGGGTCTCGGCGCTGGCTATTTAAAGTGTGAGCCGGTACGGCTCTGCCGCCCTGTAACTCTAAACTTCACCCGGCCCACATTCCGACTCCTGCCTCCCTCCTCCCCACGGCCCCTGAATAACTGCCTACACATGAGTGACTTCACGGTCCCGGGAGGGAAGGAGGGAGGGAGAAAGAGGGGGCGTAGCTGGGAGTCCGCTCACGTGTCCACGTGTGTGTCCCAACAGCTCTCCTCTCCCCTGGGTGGAGTTGACCCTTCCACAACCCCCTTCGCCCCCGACCCCCAGCCGAATACACCTGGGCCCATCTCTCCCCCGGGATGCCAAGGGAACGTCCGTCCCGTCCTTCCCGTCCGGGATCCATCCTCTCCCCGTCGGCCCCGGCCTCCTGATGGACCTTCCGGAAGGAGGTGGCGTTAGCCCAGCCTGGAGCCCGCCTCTGTCACCCACCGGTTACCCGGGGTCAAAAGACGGGCCTTCCCGCTGCCCTGGCGACGGGAAGACCGAGATCGGGGGGCAAGTACTCGAGGAACTAGAGCCAAGCGTGTGTAGTTTCCCTGAGAAAGTTAGTGAAGGCAGCCAGGAAGGGGCCTGGCATTCCTGGGGCCTCTTGTCCCAAGACTGGGACGAGGGAAGGGTTTCGAGGTGCTCCAGCCTCTCCCCTCTACTGGGGGGTAAAAGACCAGAATTCCCCTTTCAGTTCCCATTAGGACTGAAAGAGCAGCCTCGGCAAGGAGTCGGAGGATCTGGGTTCGGATTCCGGCTCCGTCAAGTGCCCGCTGCGTGGTCCCGGACAAGTCACTTCTCTGCGTCTCCGTTTCCTCATCTGTAAAACGGAAATCGTACACCTGTTCTCCTTCCCCCACCGATCGTGAGCCCCGTGTGGGACAGGGTCAGTGTCTGATCTGACTGTTACCGTTTCTCCTCCAGGGTTCAGCAAAGTGCTTAGCACCCAGGAAGCACCTACCAAATATCATAATCGTTACTATTCAACCTCCTCTCTCCTTGACCAGGCCCCTGCGGACCGGTTCGGACCTCAGCCCAGTGCTCCGCACGGGAAATGCTCAATGAATACCATCGGTTGATCGATCGATTAATGGGGTTGGTAGGCCCGCCCCCACCTCCGGACCCTGGCGTTCCCCGGAAAACTCCGGAACGGTGACGCGGCGCTCGCAGCTGGGAATCGAGACTCCGCGAGACTCTGACCCTCCTGCCCCGTGCCCGGGTCTCCCTCCCAGACCCAACGGGACTGAAGCTCTTACCGCGGGGAGGGGCGGGGTCCGGAGACCCCCTCCGAGTGAGACTCTTCCCTTCTCGGTGGGGGATCCCGCTCTGCGGGGTGGCGAGAGGACGGTTTACAGCATTCCCATGACTCTCCCGGGCAAGGGGCTCCATGCTGATTAACGATTAGCCAACAGCCGAGACCGAAGCTCTAGGTAAACTCCAGAGACTCCTTCGGGCCCGCTCAGCTCCTTAAATCCCCTTGCGCCTGGAGACCTATAATCATCATCATTTTGGTATTTGCTAAGCGCTTACTATGTGTCCAGCGCTGTTCTAAGCGCTGGGGGAGACACAAGATAATCAGGTCAGACCCGATCCCCGTCTCACACAGTGCTCACAATCCAAGTCGGAAGGAGAACTGAACCCCCATTTTACAGACGAGGGAGCTGAGGGCCAGAGAAGTGACTTGCCCACGTTACACAGCAGACAGACGGTGGAGCCGGAATTAGAACCCAGGTCCTTCCGACCCCCCAGGTCTGGCTCCTTTCCACTAGGCCGTGTTGCTCCCACTCTGGAAGCCAGGCTTCCTTTTTTTTTTTTTTAATGGTATTTGTTAAGCGCTTACTATGCGCCAGGCACTGTTCTAAGGGCTGGGGAAGATAGAAAGTAATCAGGTTGGCCACAGTCCGTGTCCCACGTGGACGCTGGTGAATGGGAGCCTGGGAAAAGCGGGTCTTTTCCCCCAGTCCATTTTCACAGGAAGCCCATTAGAGGAGGCGGGGTGGGCTTCCTTGGGAGAGTATCTCCGAGCCTGAACTCCAAGCGCGAGGGTGCAGCTCTAGCCCAGGATTTTACACAGTGCGGCCTAGTGAAAAAAGACACGGGCCTGGAGTCAAGAGGCCTGGCCTATCCTCCTGGCTGTGATCTTCGGAAAGTCGCTTCACGCCTCTGAGCCTCAGTTTCCTCATCTGTAAAATGGGGATTTATTACTCGTACCCCCTCCACATTAGGGTGGGAGCCCCATGGGGGACAGGAACTGTGCCAGGCTGCGTCTGACCACATCGTTTTTTCTCTCCCCCGGTGCCGAGTACAGTACACGGTAAGCGCTTAATAGATGTCATTATTATCAGTAGAAGCCTTGAGCAAATACCACGGTTATCACTGTGATTGTTCGGCGGGAAGGGAATTTCTACCCTTTTCAGATTTTCTCCCTCATTCTTCCACCCACAACGGCAGAGCCCAATGGGCACTTCCTAGGAACCATCGCCATCTCGCTGCTTATTCCCCATATAGAAGTATCGGTACTTAATGAGCACCTCCTGTGTGCAGAGCACTGGACCGCGCACTTGGGAGAGGACAACAGACTTATTAGACATGATCCCTGCCCTCAAGGAGTTTACAGTCTATGGTGTGCACTTAACCAAGTCCCTGTCCTCTGTGGGGCTCCCGGTCTCAGAGGGAGGAAGAACAGGTATCGAACTGCCATTTAACAGAGAAGGTAACTGAGGCACAGTTAAATGACTTGCCCCCAGATTCTCAGCCCCCAGACGGGAAGAAGGTCAGAAGTTCAGCCCCACGGGGCAAGAGTGGCCGTTCTGCCTCTCGGGCCAACTCGGACCTCCGGGAGGAGTCGCCCATCCCGGCCACGGCCCTCTCGGCCACATACCAGGTGGGCAGGAGCAAGCATCGGGTGGAAACGCAACGTCCACCTCCCGCGGCGTCCACCCTCCTCCTCGCCCAGAGTCCGTCCAGGTGCCACGACTGGCCGGAGAAGAGGAGTTGACTAGTCAAGATTTCCATGCCCGTGGACGTCCCGACACGTCACCTAGAGAAAAGCAGCGAGGCCTAGTGGATATCGCATGGGCCTAGGAGTCGGGTCACGGGTTCTAATCTCGGCTCTGCCACTCGGCAGCGTTATCTTGGGCAAGTCACCTCGCATCTCCGTGCCTCATCCGTAAAATGAGAATTGTGAGCCCCGCATGGGACAGGAACTGTATCCAACCCTATTGGTTTGTATCCACCCCAGCGCTGAGTACGGTGCCTGGCACAAAGTAAGCGTTTAACAAATATAACAATTATTGTTATTATTACAGAGACAGCGAACTAGAGGGAGAAGACAGCGGTTTCTTCACGCTTCCCCCCTAAACTCCGCACCCCTGCCGGCTGCTCCTGCTTTACTTGGTCCCCTTACCGAACACTCCCGTCACCACCCCAGACACGACTCCCACCCCACACGCGTTGGCTAAGACAGAGAGGATGCGATGTTGAGCAAGGGGGTCTCCCCTCCTGCTCCTCCCTCACCCCCCCAGGCAGCTGCTCCCTAATCCGCCCTGCCTCACTGGAGGATTTCCTCTCCCCACGTCGTCGATGACCCTCCGACCACGGAGGAGGGGGACAGCTGCACGTCGGCCGGTGTCGGATTGCGTGTTCCAGGCTCGCTGGTCTCTGCTCCAGCCCCGCGCTCCTCGTGGGACGGGGGGCCGAGGGGGTCGTCCCCGGCTGAGGCCCGGCCCCGGCTTCAGGGCTCTTCCCGGCTCCATCCCACGGCCTGGATTGGCCGGGCGGCCGCGTAGGAAGTAAAGGCTCCAGCTGCCGGCCCTGCCGTCCTGCACCGCGGTGAGACAGGCACAGACACACGCAAGACTCGGGCAGATACGGCCAGCTAGCCAGACGCGGTCGGACACAAGAAACTGCCAGAGACAGGCAGACACAGACTGCCTCCCCCCCACCCACTCACACAGACACCCAGACCTCAACCGGACACAGCCAGCCAGACGCGAGACACGGCCAGAGACACAGAGACGGGCAGAGAGACACATAGGCAGAGACAAAGAGGCAGAGAGAGACAGAGCATGGCCTAGTAGAAAGAGGACCTAGACTCTAATCGCAGCTCCGCCCTGTCTGCCGGGTGACCTCAGTCGAGTCACTTGACTTGTCCGCGCTTCAGTACCTCAATCTGTAAAATGGGGATAAAGACCGTGAGCCCCATGTGAAATACGGCCCGCGACCGACCCCACTATCTTCTATCTACCCTAGCGCTTAGTACAACGCCAGGTGCGTAGTCAATGCTTAACAAATACCATTTAAAGAAAAAAAATTCTAATTCTATTGTACTCTCCCAAGTGTTTAATACAGAGCGCAGCACACAGTAAGTGCTCAATAAATACGGTTGATTGGCACACAGTAACACTTAAATGCCACTTCAACAGGAAGAACAAAAAAGGCAATCGGGAACTGGTTCAGATGAGATGTGGTCCGCCTCTTGCCCTCGCCCCCGTCCTGCCTCTGGCTTGAAATACCCTCCTTCCTCAAATCCGACGGACGATGACTCTCCCCCGTCACCCTTTCAAAGCCTTACGGGAGGCCCGTCTCCTCCGAGAGGCCTTCCCGGACTAAGCCCCAACTTTCCTCATCTCCCGCTCCCTTCTGCGTCACCCTGATCGTTCCCTTTGCTCTTACCCCGTCCCAGCCCACGGCGCTTATCTGTAATTTGATTTGTTTTTATGTCTGACTCCCCCCACTCCCTCCCCCCACTCCCCTCACTGAAAGCTCACTGTGGGCAATAAATGTGTCTACTGCATTATGCTCTCCCAAGCGCTTAGAAAGTACTGTATAAACACACATTTATATATACACAGACTTACATCCCCGCTGACCTGGCTTTAAACCAAATTTAAGGTAGAAAAGGAGAGGAAGACAGAGAATTATTTGACCATAAATTTTATTCATCCTGAGGGAGACGTCCTCCCTCCTCGGGCAGCATTGTAGAACATCTTTCATACAAATGGAATATATATAGATACGTACATCTGTATCTATATATTTCCCCAAACACGTTGCAGAGATGAAGACATCGACACGTGGAAGTAACACCACACGGAATCAACTCAACAGGTTTCGGAGGGAGAGGAGAAAGAAACCAAAGGAGGCACGGGACTAGCAAAAGAAACCGACAGAACCAAGAACGGCGCCTATGAGACCCTGGAGTGCAGCAGGTCGGGCCGCCGAGACGGTCGGAGCTCACACCCCGAGGCCCTCGCGGCTTGGTGGACGGGGTACGGCTGGGTGGGTTCGGTCCCGATGAGGCGGGGGGGGTGGACTGAATGACCCGGCGGTGGTCCCCCCTCAGCCCTCTGTCTCTAGGAACTGGAGGGAGAAGAGCAAGGCCTTCGGGAATGAGGTAGCCAGTCGGGTTTCTGGGACGGTTTAGGTACAGAAGAGATGAAGCTTTGGGAGCGGTGGGACCTAGTGGCAAGAGCCTGGGCGTGGGAGTCCGAAGGACCTGGGTTCTAATCCCAGCTCCGCCACCCGTCTGCTGCGGGACTACGGGTGAGTCATTTCACTTCTCTGGGCCTCGGTCGCCTCTTCTATAAAATGGGAATTAGGACTGTGAGCCCCACGTGGGACAGGGAGTGTCCGACCTGATTACCTTGTATCTATCCCAGTGCTTAGTATCGTGCTGGGCACATAGTAAGTGCTTAAATACACAATTATTATTGTTACCGTCCTGAAAGGAGATCGGGGCTGAGCGGAGACCTGAGGACCCCCCGACCCCACGCCAAGTCGCCTCACCAAATGTCAGGTTCCTGGGTGAGGCTGGCCCGTGTGGAGGCAGGAGGCTTGGGCCTTGGGATCCCTCCCAACTCTGGGGCTTGTCTGCCTTAAGGGGGGGGGGGGTGTCTCAAAAATCAGACTTTACAAGAGCAAGAGGAACTGGAAGGTGCTGGTCCAGCAGAGAGAGGAGGCGGGGAAACTTCAAAAGTGAGGTGGCCGGGCTCCTGGCCCCATCTCCCCCGGCCCGGGAATCAGTCCCTGGCCCCAGAGGGAGGTCCTCGATCCAGGGTGGAAATGCCATCGGACGAATGAAAGAATCCCTGGAGACCCGGACCTGCCCAGAGCCCTGCTGCTCTGCCGAGTCCCCTCCTTGGGATTACGGCTGGACCCATCGCTCGCCGCCCGGCCCCGCTCCCCGGCCCGACCGGAGTCCCGCACGCTCAGCCCCCCCTGAACGCCGCTTTTCGCCTTGCGTTTGCGCTGGGACGTGGCGGCAGAATTAGGGAAGCATCTTCTGCCTTCTTCCGCTAGACAGGAAGCTCCTTGTGGGCAGGGGACAGACCTACCGACTCTGTTATATTGTAGTCTCCCAAGTGTCTAAAACAGTGCTCTGCACACAGTACGCGCTCAATAAATACGACGGATTGATTCTGGCAAGCCAAGTCTGTACAATACGGTGGCTGCAGGGGCTAGGCAGGGGTGGAGGGGTGTGCAGAGAGCCCACCAGCACGAATTTTGCAAGGGAAGCAGTGCCCTGTCCTCGCTGGCTCAGGGGACTGGGAGGGAAAATGGGAGCAAGCTGCGTCTCCCCCTCCTCGGACAGGGGTGAGCCCTCCGCAGAGAAAAAGGGACAGCCCTGGCCGGCAACCGTTCTCCAGGTGGAGCTCCCCTGCCCCGAGGGGGTGCACACGATGGAGCGGAGGGAAGTTCGCCGGGCAAAACCGCCACCTCACATTCCCGTCGAGACCAGAGTCCAGTCCGACCGGTTCCCACCCGTCCCCACGGAGGCTGCCGGGGACGCCGATCCGGCAACGACCAGGGCCTTGGGCCACCGGCTCCGTGCTGGGCTCCCCTCACTCTCGGTCCCGGCTCGGCGCTAGGCTGCACGCGAGTACTCTGCTGCCCTGAGACCGGTCGCTTCGGAGAACTCGCCCGCCCATCTGCGGGGAGACCGGACCAAAGAAGTGAGCTGCCCGCCGACCGCCTCTCCCCGATCCCTCCATCCCCGCCGACCGGCCTCCAGGCCGTTCCAGCCGGCCACGCTGGCTCACTGGTGGCTTGCGACCGTGGAGGGCAAGCTTGCCGATGAAAACCGCTTGAGCCGGAGACCGAGTTTCCTTTTCCGACTCCTGACTGGAATCTGTGAAACAAACACCGGAGGAAACTGCCCACGTGACTGCCTGTGTCTCGGGCTCAGTAGATCACAAAACCGTTAGGTCAAAACTCTGGCTATTGTGAGGCCTCAAGGGCCGAAGAGAAAAGCAGACGATGGACCAATAAAGGCGGCTGGACAGGGTGACACTCGCGGGTGCCACCCTGTCCCCAGGCGCCCGTAGGTGGGCGGACTTGGCTGGGCAGGAGGTGTCAGAGCCTGCCTTGAATCGGGGTTTTCACTTCCCTCCCCTCCGGGCTCACACCTGCACCATCCAGGATCCCCAGGCTCAACACAGGGCAGGAAGCCACGGTTCCCTTCCGGTCTGCGGATTAGTCTCCCCTCTAATCCCAGACGCCCAGGGTTCTTTAACAGAAGCTGGGGCTCTTCAGGGGGTCAGACGGGAGCAAACCGGGGGACCCCCAGCCATTTTAGATCGTACCGGCCTCGGCACCATCTGGATCCCAGTTTAAAATCCTCCATCGCCAAAGATAGACTGGACCCTGCTTTCTCCCGGCACTCAACCGAAAATGGTTCTAACCCCGAGCTCCTTCCCCGGGTTGGGCTGTAGGCCCTCTTTCCATTTAACCTGTTGGTAAAAGCACCCTACAGGCCCCCTCCTCTTAATACGGTCCCTGCTCGTGTCTGGAATCTGGAGAAGAAACAAGGGAAGGGGCCTGGATCTGTTCCCGGGTCCTGGATTAGGACAACGGTGACTGGCATGGAAGAATGAACGCCGCCCGCCCGGCCAGCTCCTTCCTACTGCTTTCCGCTAACGCCGCGGGGGTCTTTGGGGCAGGAAGAGTCTTTGCCTTGGGGAAGGCAATTTGTTTAAACATTCCCACGGACTGTGGGGAGCTGCCACTTTCGGGGGAAAGGGAGACTGCTTTAAGGTCTAGCCCCCAAACCGGATGTGCTGCACGTATCCAAATGCTTAGTACAGTTCTCTCCGAACGGAGCAAGCGCTCGGAAAGTACCACTGATGGATTGAGGCGATCGAGTATGTTTCCCCCTCCTGGGTGGCCCCCTCTCCTCAGGAGCCAGGTTTCTGCTCTCCCAGGCTAGCTCACGCCCCATCTCTGACGAGGCCTTGGCTTTTCCAAGCGGTGCTGAAAAGACCCAGCCCCGCCCTGGCCCCCTCTGCCCCGTGCTCCCAGAGAAAAAACTGGTTCCCCTGCGCCCCGTCATTAATCGGGTGCAGCAGCCGAGTCCTTCAATGGCTCCGGCCCGCCCCACTTCGATAACGCCAGGATCGCCACGCTGCTGTTGGCCTCGTTCTAAACTTCGTCGGGCCAGGGAACGTCCGGTGGTCTGAATCTGGGGTTGGACTGATCGGGTTAGGCGCTCGCGGGTTTCCACGACAATCTGCCTCAGAAATCCCCCACCAGAACCGGGGCAGAAGCAAGGAGGGGGCAGACGAGGCCACCCCCAGCTGCTGGCGGATGACGTCTCGTCCGACTTTCGGGGAAGGGTCTCCCCCGAGAGCCAGGGTGTGGGCACTCCCCGAGTGACCACCTCTGATCCAGGACCCCATTGGTCCCGGGGACCCCCGGTCTTCCACAAGCCATAGTAGCTGGAGGACCGGGGGAGGAGGCGGACGGGGAACCGTCACAAGGCTGCCCCCCGAACCACAGGCTGCGGAGTCTCATGGGACGGCAGAGGCCCGAACAGGTGACCTACCAGAGTCAAGGGGGACGAATGGGATCGCTCCCACGTTCTCAGTTCACGTCAAGAAGCGGCACTGGCCCCAAGCTCCCGGGGCTCTCGATCGCTAGTGGTTTGTGTCCAATCATTCCAGCCGCATTAGCAGATCGAGATGACTCTGCCGACCCTGGAGAAATCTCCAGAGCCGGCAAACCCGCAGCCACGGGGCATCTTTCCTCCGAGATCCCGGGGCCCAGAGAAAGAGCTCTCCGGTTGAGCGGGGCCAAGATCCGCCAGGAGGAGAAGACTCTTAGGCCGGTTGGTCTAAGCTGGTTTTTGGTTACCTCTGAATCGGAATGATATTAAGGGGCCCGGGAACGGCCAGATCGCGGCCCATGGAGAGAGCGCCGCCCGAAGCTCTGTGCGGTTTGGGAGAACGCTGCGGCTTCTCTGGCCCCCCAGGCCTCTGGGAATTTTGCGGTCCGTTTTCCATCTGCGGGGACAGGGAGAAATGCCAGAATTTTAATGAACGCAACCTCCCCTAGTCCTCCCCTTCCCACCCGCTCCCTCGGCCGCTCCACCCCAAGTCGGCACGGACCAGGGCCCGACGGGGAGGGCTCACTAAGACGAGGCAGGAGGGGGGGCCGGGGATGCTTCACCAACTCCTCAGAGAGGGCACAGAGACCACACCTCATTTCCCCTCCCTCCCTTTTCGTATCCCCTATCCGTCTGTCCCAAAACGGCAAACCCGAGGCGGCAGGCAGAAGGGGTGAGGTGGCCCGTCGGGAGCAGACGCTCGGAGGTCGGCAAGAAAACGCGATTACCTATTTGAACAAGGGCAAGACGGCGGGCGCGGTCAAGGTAAGACGGCGGGCTAGGGTGGGCCGGCTGACCGCCAGCTCCCGGCACTACGAGGAAGGAATGGAAGTTCTCTTTCCAAAGCAAAATTGAAAAACAAAAAGAGGTGCCCGGAGGAGTTCTCGATGTGTGAAACCCTGTCCCTATGCTGTCGGTAACAGTGGTGAATATAGACTTTCTTTTCTGTATATATGCGTGTTAGAAAAAGAAAAATATTCTATGTATAGAACAGCCAGTAGTCAGAGACATTTAGAAAAAAGTAAAAACAAGTCTTCTTTTGAAAAATGGATTTACTAAAACCACCTCGGTGCCCAGAGGCGCCACCGCCCCGTGGCCTCCGGGGAAGCCGGGACGACCTCCATCGCCCTGTGCTATGTGGCTGCCGCTCGGCGACCGCCGTCCCCGGGCTGCGACCCCTGGGCGTCCCCCACCGTGAACCGAGAAAGGCGGGCGGGCGGCGGGGGCCCCGTGCGGTACGGGCCGGGGGACGGGCGGCCTCCGGCCCCGCGACCGAGCCTCAGGCCCGGTGACGTCGGTGATAGCTGTGCGAGGCCGACTCCCCGGCGCGCTCCGCTGCGGCTCAGCCGGGCGGCCCTCCTCCCCGCTTGCGGGCGTTGGAGCTCGCCGTCTCGCTCTCCTTCCTCTCCGCGGCGTGGGCCCGGACCCCGGGGAACGCTCCGAGCCGGCCCCTTCCCTCAGGGAGGACGGGAGCGCCCGGCCGCCAGGTTCCGGTGGGGCCCGCCGGCCACTCGGGCCGAGGGGACCGCCCCTCTTCGGGGCAGCTGACATGACCTGGGCCGGCCGAAGGGAGGGACGGTCCTCTCCCGAGGGCCGCAGTCAGGAAAGGGGTAGGAGGGTTTCTTTTTGGTAAATAGGCCCGGCGCTGGCGCCTGACTGCTGTGCTCCTCCGCCTTCTGGACGGCCCAACCCCCATCCCCACGGCGAGGGGGCCGCACCGGTGCCGTCCGGGAAGCGGTGCTCCGACCGCCACCCCGCCCGGCCGGGATCGACGTCCCCCCGAGTCCCCGGCTTCCCACGGGCTCTCGGGCGGGGCCGCTGCCGGGCGAGGGATCCCCGGGACTCTCGCCCCCAGGCCCTTGGCCCCCGAGCCAGGCCCGCGTCCCCCACGAGCGGACGACTAGGACTAGGCCCCCCGGCCCCCCCAGCCGCTCGGGCAAGTCCCCGGCCGGGCGCGGCGCCCCCGTGGCACACCGGAGTCAGGACGTTGGCGGAAGAGTCCGAGGAGGCCCCTCCGCCTCGCTGGGCCGCGACAGTACTTCCCGCTGGGACACCCCCGGGGCCGAGAGGAAGCCGGCTCGGAGCCGGCGGGGGCAGGGGAAGGGCCGTCCCTCCCTGCCGCCGGGCACGGGCCCCTCGGGCCCGAGGCTCTCCGAGCTGACGACTCTGGATCCGGACCGCCCCCGCCCTCGACGGACCGCCGCGAGGGGGGCGGTCCGGGCGGGGTCCGTCTCCCCCGAGGCCCGGCGGGACGGGGCTGCGGCGACGGCCGCTGCTAACTGGTGTCCTTAGTGCCGTCCGGCGGTAACTTGTAGCTCATTAGGAAGGCGGGGGGCGGGACCGGGCCGGGGCTGCCCCGCCCCGCCTTCCGGGCGCAGTTTAGGCAAATGTAGTCTTCGCTCTCGGCCATTTCCGGGGACACGCCCACGCACACCTGGTGGAACCACTCATCGCACCCGCCGTCACACTGCACCCAGTCCACCTGCGAGACACAAGACCGGGGTGGGATGTGGGCGGTGGGGGCGGGGGGGAGGGTGGAGCTCCAGGACGCCGAGCAGCCCCGCTTCAACCCCGCTCCCTCTCCCCCGGCCAAAGTCCGGGCCCGGGAGACCCCAGCCCGGAACGGGAACCGGGTCTGACCTCAGCCCCAGCTCTTCACACGTACGGGCTCCGTTGCACCGTTCGGCGCTTACTGGGCAGCAAGCGCCGTACCGAGTGCCGGGCGGAGATATGACACCCTCATGTGCGGAATCCCCATTTTACAGATGGGGACGCCGGGACCGACAGAAGTGAAGTGAATAACCCGGGGTCCCGCCGCAGGAAGGTGGCGGAGCCGGGATGAGAAGGTGGGGTCCCCCGACTCCCAGGCCCGGGTTCCTTCCGCTAGGTCCCACAGGGCCTCGATTATTCTTTAACGACGATGATTACGGTTTGGAGGTAGAATCCCCAAGAGTACCTAAATGCCTCTGGGCTTGTTTGTAGGGAGGGGTTCCAGGCTAGTGCCCACCGAGGCCAGGTGGCCCGGAGGTCGGGGTGCTTAGGAGGGGAGATTTGGATCCCCGCACGGAGAAGTCTGCCCTGTGCAGAAATCTTGGTATGGTGACCGGGGATCACGGAGGAGGGATCGGACGTGAGGAGGGAGAACCTGCGGGGCAGACAAACCGACTCCCCCCCTAGCGCCGGTTCCCTCTACGCGGCCCTCGCTCCCCGGCCGGGGCAAGCCGGAGCCCGCCGGAGCCCAGCGGAGGCCGGCACCCTGCCCTAAGTGGCTTTACTCGCCGGGGGTCAGGTGCTGCACACATCCCCTCCACGTGTCCCATTCCCACAGCGGGCCCTGATCCGCTCCCGCCCGGAAGCCGGCGGGAATGGCTGCCGGGGGGCAGGGACGCTAAGCCGCCCGGTCCTGAGCCGGAGGCCGAGCCCCCTCCCGGACCGCGAGGCCCCGGAGCCGGCGGGGCCCGGGCTCGGGGGTGACGGTTCGGTCCGGGGAGGGCCGGCCCCGCCGGGAGGCCCGGAACCGCCGCCGAAGGAAACGGCTCGGACCCGGGATCCTTACCGGCCGCCGCGGGAAGCCGAGGAGGGGCTCGGATCGGTGATTCCCGCCCAGGTTGGCTGAAGCCCGGGGAATGCCTCCGCTGTCCGCCCAGGGTCTGGAGAGATGCCCGCGGGCTGGCAGCTGCTGGCATTCCTGCTCTTGGCTCCCGCCGCGCTTTTTGGCACCCGCCGCTCCTTAATTCATTCCTGCTGGGGCTCGGGTGCAGACGGTCTCGACCTCCCCCCGCCCCGCTGTCGCTCACTCAATCCACCAGGGCTATCTATTGAGCGCTTACTACGTGCACCGAGCACTCGAGAGAGTACGATGAAGTCAGGAGACACGATCCCTGCCCTCGAGGAACTTCCCGTCTACGGGGTCGGAGCACTGGACCGAGCCCTTGGGAGAGGACGGCAGAGTCGGTGGACCCCATCGCCCTATTTTTACTGGTATTTGTTAAGCGCTCATTAGGTGCCAGGCACTGTACTAAGCCCTGGGGTAGATACGAGTTAATCAGGGCGGGTGCGGTCCCCGTCCCACGTGGGCTCGAAGTCCTAATCCCCACTTTACAGACGAGGGGACTGAGGCCCGGGGAGGTTGGGTCACCCAACAGACAAGTGGCGGAGCTGAGATCAGGACCCAGGTCCTTCGGACCCCCAGGGCCATGCTCCATCCCCTAGGCTACGCTGCTTCCGTACCTCCAGTCTCCCGGGTGCAGGGCACCGGACTGAGCGTCTCGGAGAGTAAAGACCCAGCTCCCCGAGGGCAGGGAACTCGTGCCCGCCGTACACTCCAAGCCTAGCGCGCCAGCCGAGTTCAGTAAACGTCCCCGACCGACTGAGGGAGGGAGGTCTCACTCCCAGAGCGGCCCGGAAGGCAGTCCCCAGTCCGCGGCCGGTTGGAAGGGGCGACGGGGCCCTCGGTCACCCCCGGCCGGGGCTTACCTTGTCCTTGCAGGGTCGCTGGCAGTTCTGGGCGGCGCAAACGGCGTTCTCGTCGTCGGACTCCTCGGCGCCCGACCAGTCGTACTTGGAGGGGATGTCCAGCACCTTCTTCTCCCGCTTCCTCTCCCCGCTGTCCTTGGCTAGCTCTACCTTGGCGGCGGCGGCGGCCGCCGCCTTCTCCCGCTTCCTCTTGCGCTCCTCCTCCTTGGCCAGCTTCTTGGCCAGCTTGCTCAGCTCCTTCGACTTGCCGAGGCTCAGCTTCAGCTTCTTCTTCTTGGGCTTGTCCAGCTTCTTCAGCTCCTTCGACTTGGGGAAGAGCTGCTCCGCCTTCTCCAGCTTCCGCTTGCGCTTCTTCTCCGAGTCCTTGCCTTTGATCCGCAGTGGCTTCTCTTCCATGCTGTCCTCCTGGAGGGAGAGATCAGCGGGGGCATCTTTGGAGCGGAACGTTCGCCCCTGGCTCCAGCCCGGCGCCCACGGGGGTGTTGGGAGGGTAGGTGAACGGGAGCGTGGCAAGGCCCCACCGGACACCTCTGACCCGCTGGCGGTCCTACGGGCCACTCGGGAAATGCCCGACCCCGTCCGGGTCCTTAGGGACCCACCCCCTGGAAACCCAGGAGGGCAGAGGCCACGTCTGCCCGCCGCCCCCCGTCTCTCTCAGGCGGACGCCTCCCCCAGGGTCACGTAGCAGACACGTGGTGGGGCTGGGATTCGTACCCAGGTCCTTCCGACTCCCAGGCCCGGGCTCTCTCCACTAAGCCGTGCCGCTTCGGGCAGATCGGGGCCCCGGGGATTGGACTCGGAGGCCGAGGGCGAGCCCCCTCCCCCGTCCCCCAACCCATGGGCAACCGGGCCGGCGCGGAGGACCTCCATGACGTGCAGGAAACGGTCCTCCGCGGGCGGATGCGTGGCCTGCAGGATGCGCCAGATGTGCTGGGTCTCGTCCAGGGACACCTCCAGCAGGTCGCCCACCATCATCAGCTCCTCCAGCTGCACCTTGGCGCCCGGCGACAGCTCCAACACCGGTGCCTCCAGACTGCGAGGAACCAGAGGGCTCTTGCGCGGCTGCTTCCGAGGGGTGCCGGAGCCTGGGCGGGCGGGCGGGGGGCCCGCGGAGCGGAGAACACAAGGCCGAGGTGAGGACGCGTAAGGGCGCCGTCTGCCCAGATGCCCGCCTCCCCCCGGATCACGCCCCAACTAGGACTGGGCTCCTCTCCGACCGGACCCCATCTGACGGTTGAGGGACTGAGGCCCAGGAAATGAAGCGACTCGCCCAAGGTCACACAGCAAGCAGCTGTCGGAGCTGGGATTAACGCCCGGGTCCCCTGACCTCCAAGACCAGGCTCTTCCCACTAGGCCGGGCTGCTCCTCCCTCTGGGCAGGGAACGTGTGGACCGACTCCTCGGTACTGTCCTCTCCCAAGCGCTTAGTACAGTGCTCTGCACACGGTGAGCACGCAATAAACGCCACCGATCGACCGACAACGTCTCTCTCTGAGCCCTCCGCTGTCTCTGCCCCCGCCCACCACCCCCGGAAGCGGCTTTACCTTGGGAACAGCTCTTGGACGCCGAAGAATACGCGTGTTCGGCACAGAACGAAGGGGCTGTCCACATGTGGGTCACTACCTCCTCCGACTTGATCGGGATCTCTTCGTCGCAGAACAGGTTCGGCTCCAGGCTGCTGGAGGATTTCACGCTGGCAGTGTCCTGAGGAAACCAAGAGGGGCGGTCAGCAAGGCCCACCGGGGCTCTTCTTCGACTGCTAGACTGGAAGCTCCTTGGGGGCGGGGATCGTGGCTACTTACTCTTCTGTACACTTCCAAGCGCTGAGTACCGCGCTCTGCACGGTGGACTAGACTCCTCGGGGGGCAGGGAGAGTGGCCATTTACTCTTCTATACTCTTTCAAGTGCTCAGTACAGCGCTCTGCAAACTGCAAAAGCTCCTTGGGGGCAGGGACTGGGCTACTTGGCTGGATTCTCCCCACGTGCTCAGTCCAGTGTTCTGCACAGAGTTAGGGGCCTCGCTCCCTCCCGCTTTACCTCCCGCGCACTTCGCTCCTCTAACGCTAACCTACACACGGTACCTCCATCTCGTCTGGCTCACCGCCGACCTCCCGACCACTTCCTGCCCGGAACACCCTCCCTCTTCACATCTGAGAGACGATCGCTCTC
The DNA here is from genome assembly GCF_004115215.2 of Ornithorhynchus anatinus. Lineage (NCBI taxonomy): Eukaryota > Metazoa > Chordata > Mammalia > Monotremata > Ornithorhynchidae > Ornithorhynchus > Ornithorhynchus anatinus. The sequence continues at coordinate 3,144,254 of NC_041752.1, read as the reverse complement.
CCCACCTTCCGAGCCTTACTGAAGGCACAGCTCCATTCCTTCATTCATTCGGTCGTATTTATTGAGCGCTTACTGTGTGCGCAGCACTGCCCTAAGTGCTTGGAATGCACAATCCGGCCACAGATAGAGACGATCCCTGCCCGACAACGGGCTCACAGTCTGAACGGGGGCGACAGACCACAAAACAAAACAAGTAGGCGTCAATACCGACAAGATGGATAGAATCACAGATATATACACCATTAATAAAACGGAGTGATAAATAATATATAGAAATATGCACAAGGGCTGCGGGGAGGGGAGGCCTTCCCCAACTAGGTCCTCATCTCCTCTTCTCCTACTCCCTTCTGCGCTGCCCTTCCACTTGAATTTGTTCCCTTTATTTACCCCTCTCTCCTCAGCTCCGCAGCACTCAAGTACACATCCGTCATTTATTTCTCTATCGACGCCCGAATCCTCCGGACTGTAAGCTCGCTGTGGACAGGGGAAGTGTCTGTCAACTCTGTGGTACTGTACTCTCCCAAGTGCTCAGCACGGCAGTCCCCACACAGGAGGGGCCCGATAAATACGACCGATGGAGCGACCCTTACAGCCAAGATCTCAAAATGGAAGCGACCGTCAGCCGAGCCGGAGCTCCCAGGATGAAACTCGACACCAACCTCCTGCCGCAACCAGCTCCACGACATCTCGTGGAGAAGCCATTCGCGAGAGGAAAGAGCCCCGGAGAGAGCAGCGAGGCTTTGAAATCTGCAAGGTGCCGTCGCTCCCTTCCGCCCCCACGGCAATTAGTCGTCTCTCGAAGTCACGGGGCAGAAGCTTCGAGCAGATTTTGTGGGGCTTTGTTAAACGTGAGCGGGGTGAAAACTCGGTTTCAGATGTGCAGCCTACTCAGAAAGCCCTTTTAAGCAGCCGTGGCAGAGTTTATCTCGGTCTTCAATAGATTCCCGGCTATTAATAATAATAGTAATAATAATTCGGCTTTGTTAAGCGCCTGCTGTTTGCCAAGCACAGCACTAAGCCCTGAGGTAGAAACAAGATAATCAAGTCCCACGTGGGGCTCGGAGTCTAAGCGGGAGGCCAAACAGGTAGTGAATTCCCATTCTACCGATAAGGGGAAGGAGGCACGGGGAAGTGACTTGCTCAAGGTCACCCAGCAGGCAAGAGGTGGAGCCGGGACTGGAGCCTGATGCTCCAACTCCCGGGCCCGGGCTCTTTCCACTAGACCAAAGACTTCCTGAGCCCTCCTCACCCGCCCCCCTCCTGCAGGAAGCCTTCCCTACTTTGTTCCCTCCGTCATGTCACCTCAAGAGCCAGTTTTTGCACGTCCGTGTTTTCACCCGTGCCTCCAAACTCGTGAACATGGAGGTGCCTCTTCACTCTGTACTTTACATGCTGCTATTTCCTCCTAACAAATCTGCAGCGCTACCTCTTTCCTCCGGACTCCTCCTCCCACTTGCACTTTTAATAGCTTTGGCCCGGCCTCCCGCAACGGACCGTAAGCTCTCTGAGGCCAAGAGTCCCGTACGCCTTCTAATGCCAGGGGCTCAGTGAGGTGTCCAGCCTTCAGGGGGTTCTATTAACGAACCCAATCACAGGAACAGTTGGCAGCAGAGACCGGATCCCAAGGTCACGGTCTACATAATTTATGTGGTGGTATTCGTTGAGGCGCTTAGTGTGTGCAGAGCACTGTCCCGAGCGCTCGGGAGACTCCAACGAGACAGAGTCGGCTGACACGCTCCCCGCCTGCGACTCCCGGGCCCGTGCTCTTCCCACTAGACGGAAAAACCAGGGTGCACGTGGGAATGCTGGCCGAAAGGAAAAGTGTCTTGGAGATTAGGGGCTCTTCTCCGGCCGCTCCAGGGAACTGGGGCGGCCTCCGTGGCCATCAGGCCTACGGGCAGGGCGTCACCCATCTTGAGTTCAAAGTTCTGATCTACGTATTTCTGTGGCATTTGTTAAACACTTACTATGGGTCAAGTACGGTTCTCGGTGCTGGAGTGGATGCAATATAATCAGGTCACTGTCCCACCTAAGGCTTACGATGTAAGTCAGAGGAAGGAAGATTTAATCCCCATTGTACAAAGGAGGGACAGAAGTCAAGTGACTTGTCCAAAGTCCCACATCAGACAAGTGGTGGAGCCAAGATTAGAACCCAGGTCCTCTGCCTCACAGGGCTAGGGTCTGTCCCCTAGGCCACGCCGCTTTTCATACTTCCTACCGATTGGACTCCCGTCTCCGTCCCCCTGCAGTTCCACTCCGGCAACAGGAAGACTGGAAGTTTAGAAAAAAGGGCTGGGCACGGCTGGAGTTGCTCCACAATTCCAGAGGGACAAACCTCTGCACCATCGAGTCGAGGCTCGGGGAGGCCGTGCATGTCGGCGAGGGGCGGAGACCTCGGGCTTCCTCACTTTACCTTCATGTCGTAGCCGTACGCCTCGCGGATGTCTTCGTCCGAGTCCGTCTCCTCGTCGTCGTAGTCTACCGTCTGGCGAGGGGAGGAGGCCCCGCTGCTCACCGCCCGGTTGAAGGCCGAAGGCTGGAAGCTGGGCAGATGTCCCTGGGGGGCAAAGCGGGGAGGTGTGAAGGACCCCTCCGCGGACCCTTCCCACCCCCGCCCCCGCACGGTGCGGCACCGGGGAGGGGGGAGATGGAGCGGGCGACACGGCTTCCCTCGGGACTCCGCCTCGGACAGCAGAGGGTGAAGCAGGCGGCGGGCGCTGACCCAAACATCCCGGGACAGGCGACCAGAATTCTAGACCCAGCTCTGCCCCGGCTGGCTCCGTGCCCATCGGTCAGCCACTTAGCCTCTCTGGGCCTCGGTTTCCTCCTCTATAAAACGAGGGATCGTGCCTTCCACCACCACGGTACTGTCCTCTCCTGGGCGCTCAGCTTAGTGTTCCGCACACGGTCAACGCTCAGTAAATACCATCGACAGGATGAGATCCCCGTTCCCTCTTGGAACACGAGCCCCCTCTGTGCCCGGGCAGAAATCCCATCCGTTCAGGGCTCGGCACGATGCCTGGGTAAGAAGGCGAGTACTTAATACCAGAGAGACAGTAGAGTGATGTTGAAGTGGAAGGTGTGAGGAGGAGGATCCTCTGTACTTGAGGTTTTTTTTTTTTAAGAGGTCTGGGTGGTCAACTGTAGTGGCTGAGACTCTCGTCACTCAGTTGGCGGGGACGGCCACAGAATAAAATGCTCATCTGCTGCGTAGGGGAGCTCAGGTCTGTGCTTGGGGCCACCCACTGGCAAAGGGAGCCGGGCTCCCCTAAACGTGACGAGGAAGGACCGGTCCCACGTGCGCCCGAGGGCCAGCCCCCATGCCTCCGACAAGAGGGCTTCTAACCTCACCGCGGCGCAGGTCTCCGGGATAGCCAGCTACCTCGAGAGCCCCGGCGCCCCGAGTCACGTCGCCGCGGCCTAGGGGCCGCTCTAGCCCGGGGACTCTCCGACCCACGGGGAGAAGGAGCCGTGGCCGGCGGGAGTTGCCTGGGAGCCCTGGACGCCCCACCCCGCCTCCTCAATCTGCCGCGCTCGGGGTCGGGGTCCCGCGCGAACCTGGAGGTCGGGGTTGGCCGCCGCCTTCTGGAGCTCGGCGCTGATGATCTTCTCCGTTTTCTCCCGGGCGGCCTGCTCCACCATGCGCTGGCTGAGCACCGAGAGCTTGGCCAGGGCCGCCGACAGCTCGTCCGTGGCCAGGGCCTGCCGGGCCCGGTCCTGCCAGCTCATGGCCCGCTCGGTCAGGCACTGCAGCGCCTCGCCCTCGGGGAGCCGCACGGGCAGCTTCTGCAGGGACACCAGCAGGGACAGGATGGTCTCCAGCCGGGGCCGGCGGGAACGCATGCACAGGGGGCACAGGAACTTGACCTCTTTGGCCTGCCAGCTGGCCCCCTTCTTCTGCGAGCTGGACTTGGGCAGGGGCACGCAGCTGCCGTGGAACCAGTCCTTGCACAGCTGGCACTGCAGCATGAAGCCGCTGGCCGTCTTGCGGCACACGCAGAACTTGACCTCCTCGATGCGGTCCGCCAGGGTCATCTTGGCCAGGTTGGCGGCGCGGAGGGAGTGCATGGCTTCCACCTCTTTCTGCTCCCGGTCCTTGAACACCGCCACCTGCCGCGGAGCGACAACCACGAGGACGATGGGCGCCGACGGTCCGCCCACTCCCGCTAACCTCCTGCTGGCAGAGCCCTGCTGCGGGCACTCGGGGGGACCCCGACCCGCCTCTGCCCCCTTCCCGCCCCTTTCATTCGGAAAATCAGGAATCACGTCTTCTCCCCCGGCTGGTGAGGCAGGGAGGCCCGGCCTCAGGCCCGGCCCATGCGCAGCGGTCCCATCCCGTCCTCCCACTGGAGCGGGGGGCTGTCTAGAGAGGGCAGAACGCCAAAATCTTCGGGATGCCAGGGCTGACACCGCACGGCGAGGAGGGGGACAGCGTCAGAACTGGTGCTGAATTGGTTTTTGCGGTATCTGGCTTCCCTTTGCTTCCCCACCTCCCCGACCTTAAGGCCTCACGGGTAAGTTCTCCTATTTCTGTCCTTCCCGTTTACCGCCGAGCCCCTCTTTCGATGCTCTGCCCCAAAGGAGGACACCCTCCACACACCGTCGTGATGACCTCGTGGGTCGGTGGTGAGGGCGTATGAAATCCTCGGTGGGGGTCGCTCCGGGCCCGTCCCCAGAGACGGACGCTAAACACAACCCAAAAATGCGGGGAATCCTTTCCACGGGCCTCTCCGACGATCACCACGCTGTCCCGCACCCAGTGGTCGCTCAATAAATATCCTCGCTCCCACTGCACCGCTCTCCACTTTCTGGGGAAAGCGGCCCGACCCAAGCCGGCCACCTCCCTGTTCTCCAAATGCCGCCTTTTCCACGAGCCGCTGAGTGGGGTCTCGACGGCATCCCGCCCTCCAGTACCCCAGAGTCTTTCTCTGGGGCCGTCCGGGCGGCCCCCGGGTTCCCATAAGCAAGTTCGGGGCCTCCGTCCCTTCCCAGCGAGGAGAGGGGCTGGGTCTCCCGGCGCGCCGCTCACCACCACCGCGGTGTCTCGGGCCTCCTCCAGTCCGTCCTCCAGGTCACTCAGGGGATCCAGGTCCAGATCCTTCTCCTTCTCCATCAGCTCTTTCACCTTCTTCCGGCGGTTCTTGCTGCTTCCGTAGATGCCGATGTCGGTCCGGGGACTCAGCACCTGTGGCCCACGGAGGGGGCGGTCGGAGAGAACGTGAGGACCCGGGCAGCCGGAGAGAAGGGGAGCGAGGGAAAGGAGACGGGAGACCTTTCTGGGGCTGGATCCCCCAGTGCCTCCCGGGGTGCAGGGGGGTCCCTGGGCTGATGCCACGGGGCCTCCTCGGGAGAGCGAACAAAGCCTTCTAAGTATTCAAGGTCCAGGTCAGCTTTGGTCAGAAACAGGAGCGACTCCTGGCCCACCTGACTTCAGAACGGAACAGGGAGGACAATCCTGATCCTCTGCCTCCTGCCTCCTTATACCGTGAGCTCCTCGGAGGAGCTATTATGATACTCTCCCTACCAGTCGGCCCAGTGCCGCTTCCCTCCTGCCGAGAGACTGGACCGGTGCCCCCCGCCCACGGCCTGAGCTCGTCGGGGTGGTCCCGGGGACTCCCCGCCGCTCACCTGTAACAGAGTGTGGCTCGAGTTCTTCTTCAGAAAGGTCCGCCCAGTGCGCTCCCTCCAGGCTCGGGCCGCGGCCACCTGCGATTCCACCTGCGGCAGCGCGTCCAGACGCACGGGGATCGGCCGGCCTTTGGCCGACAGGCTCTCCAGCTGTTCCAGGTAGGCGTAGTTGTTTCCGCTCTGGAAAATGAAGGGGGGTTGACGGGCGGGAAGGCCGCCGGATGGGGTTCGGGTCACCGGCAGGGGACCAGGCTAGCAGGGGACACGAAGGCCGTGACCCGTTTGGGCTCGCTATCTCCCTGCAGTGCCCTCCTGAGGTGGGCCAGGTGGGAAATGGAAGTCGGGCGGGGGGTGGCTGTCTGGCCCAGGGTCCCAGGGAAGAGGCCCCCGCCCACCCCGGACCTTCAAGATCTGAGCCTCTCTCTCATCCACCCTCATTCATTCATTCAATAGTATTTATTGAGCGCTTACTATGTGCAGAGAACTATACTAAGCGCTTGGGATGAACAAGTCGGCAACAGATAGAGACGGTCCCTGCCGTTTGACGGGCTTACGGTCTAATCGGGGGAGACGGACAGACGAGAACAATGGCAATAAACAGCGTCAAGGGGAAGAACATCTCGTAAAAACCGATGGCAACTAAATAGAATCGAGGCGATGTACAATTCATTAACAAAATAAATAGGGTAACGAAAATATATACAGTTGAGCGGACGAGTACAGTGCTGTGGGGATGGGAAGGGAGAGGTGGAGGAGCAGAGGGAAAAGGGGAAAACGAGGCTTTAGCTGCGGAGAGGTAAAGGGGGGATGGCAGAGGGAGTAGAGGGGAGCTCAGTCTGGGAACGCCTCTTGGAGGAGGTGATTTTTAAGTAGGGTTTTGAAGAGGGAAAGAGAATCAGTTTGGCGGAGGCGAGGAGGGAGGGCGTTCCAGAACCGCGGGAGGACGTGACCCAGGGGTCGACGGCGGGATAGGCGAGACCGAGGGACGGTGAGGAGGTGGGCGGCGGAGGAGCGGAGCGTGCGGGGTGGGCGGTAGAAAGAGAGAAGGGAGGAGAGGTAGGAAGGGGCAAGGTGATGGAGAGCCTCGAAGCCTAGAGTGAGGAGTTTTTGTTTGGAGCGGAGGTCGATAGGCAACCACTGGAGTTGTTTAAGAAGGGGAGTGACATGCCCAGATCGTTTCTGCGGGAAGATGAGCCGGGCAGCGGAGTGAAGAATAGACCGGAGCGGGGCGAGAGAGGAGGAAGGGAGGTCAGAGAGAAGGCTGACACAGTAGTCTAGCCGGGATATAACGAGAGCCCGTAATAGTAAGGTAGCCGTTTGGGTGGAGAGGAAAGGGCGGATCAGTGGCGGATCAGTGGCGGATCAGCGCCTCAGTGGCCCAGAGGAGGACACAAGGACAGAGACGACAGTGGTCAAGCCCTTCGGGTAACCTCGAGAGCCCGGACCCGTCTGAAGACTCAAAACTAGGAGAGGAAACGTGTTAGCCTCCCCCAACCATCAAGCCCGTAGTACTCGAGAGCCTCCGTGGCCCTGGCCGACTCCGACTCATCGCTTAACTCTCTATGCTTCAGAGGAGCTGTAGATTAGAACCTCGATTCCCTTGGCCTCTAGGACTCTACCTCCGTTGGTCTGCCAAGGACAGGGTAAAAACCCAAAACCTGAGGGGGGATTTCAAAGAGGGAAACCCAATAACTTAGACTGTTCCAAGACAGACTCTGTCGGTCCCTCCTCCAAATGGAGGCGACCGATCCAGGTGGCTTCAAGACCACCCACTGCAAAACGGAGGAAATGTCAGGCGGGGTCAGGCTGATGATCCACACAGATGGGGTCGCGTGACAGGCCTGGAGGCAACATACTGACGTCTTCCTTTCTGGACCTGTGACCTTTGGACATGTGAGCATCACCCCACCCTCAAACCCACAGCACCTACCTTTCTGTCTTTAAATAATATATTCTAAATTACTCATTTCTATTCACGGCTGTCTCCCCCATCTACACCGTAAGCTCGCTGTGGATGGGAAATGTGCCACTCTTGTGCACTGTACTCTCTCCAGCGCTCAGTGCAGTGTGCTGCAAATAGTAGGCGCTCAATAATACCACCGACTGATTCTGGGCAGGCCAGGCAGCTTCAAGGCTGTGGATGCCCCTTCAACCATTCCTCGTTTCGTGTCTCATAATCAGAAGGTCAGTAATCCCATTAGGAGAAGCGGTAGGGACTAACGTGAGGCAGAAGTCTTGGGTTCTAACGTCCGCTCTGCCCCTTGCCTGTTGTGGGACCTCGGGCCAGTCATTTCACTTGTCTGGGCCTCAGTGATCTCATCTGTAAAGATCAATCAACGAATGGTATGAATGGGGATTAAGACTGTGAACCCTACGTGGTACAGGGACCGTGTCCAACCCGATCGACTTGTATCTACCCCTGCGCTTAATACAGTGTCTGGCGCAGAGCAAGGGCTTAACGAATACCACTGAAGAAAAAATAAAGAGAATTCAGTGAGAGGCTTGAGGTGCTTGCCCTCAGGTGGCAAGTGACACCCGCCGGCGAGAGGTCCGCTTCCACTCGGACGGCAGGGTAGAGGGCTACACACCTGGCCAACGGGAAGGGGCAGAAGGATCGCGGGGCTCTTTACCTGGATGGCCTCCACCTTGGATGTCCACTCCTTGGCCCTCTGCAGGGCTTCCCTCAGGGCCAGGACGTTAGGCAGGAAGGCCGGGATGTTCTTGGCTTCGCTCACTATGCCCTCGAGGCTGGCCACGCTGTGACGGGGTCTGGCCAAGGGGAGGCGGGGAAATGAGAGAACAACATCCGCAACACAACGCTCGCGTCCGGAAACGGCCCGCGTTCAGCCCCCCGAAATCGTGGCGGTCGGGGAGAGTCCCCTCGGGGTCTCCCCGTCCGCCACGGGGTGCCCGATGACCGCTCCCCCTTTGCCCCCGACCCCCGACCAGACGCTCACCGGGCCTGCAGGCAGACCTTGGCCTTCTCCTCCCAGCGCTCCGAGACGGTCAGCAGCTCCTGCAGCTCGGCCATGGCCTTCTCCACGGCATGGTGAGGGGCCAGCCCCACCCCCGAGTCAATCAGCTTCTTCATGACGTCCAGCGTGACGCGCTGGGGGTCGGCCAGGGTCAGCCTGACCTCGTCCAGCCAGCGGGCCTGCTGCAGCTCCTGCTTCAGGCGGGGCAGTTCCGGCAGGTCCACGTACAGGCCCGAGCCCAGTTCGATCAGCACCTGCAGCTTGGACGAGTCGGGCGTCTCGTCCAGGAGGGCCTCCTGCGCCCGCTCGTGGAACTCCTCCACGTCATCCAGCAGGTTCTGCAATGGGGGAGCCCGCGAGACGTCAGGGGACGGGGCAAGGGGGGACGCCGGCGCCCCTTCTAACGGGCGGCGGGGCCACTCTGGCTGCCCCACCCGCCTGTGCCGGAGCACCAGTCAAGGCTCCCAGAATCCTTCCTGGCCGAGGGACCACGGCACACCCCGGCCTCCCACAGTCCATCGATCAGTCGTATTTACTGAGCGCTTACTGTGTGCAGAGAGTGGTACTAAGCACTTGGGACAGGACACCACAACCAACGTGTCCTCTGGACCGTAAGCTCGTTGAGGGCAGGGAACGTGACTACCGACTCTGTCGAACTCGACTCTCCCAAGCTTAGTGCGGCGCTCTACACAGAGTAAATGCTCAATGAACACCCTGGATTGACTGACTGACTCCTGGCGGGTTAAAGAAGACGTACCAAAGGAGATCAACCTAATGACGATATTATTGTGAGAGTCCTCAGAGTCTCTGTGATACTCGTTCACGGATTACGACGTGTTCAGAACTGTTCTATCCGCTGGGGTATTTATGACATCAACAGGTAGAAGACAGCTCCTGTCCCACCCAGGGCTCCCGGTCTGAGGTGGAGCGGGGAATGGGTGTTTCATCCCTATTACGCTGATGAGGAAACGGAGGTCTGCAGAAGTAACTTGCCCAAGGTCACCCAGCGGGAAGTGGCGGAGCGAGGATGGGAAACCAGGTCCCTGGATCACCTCCTCCGTCCGCCTCCTACGCTCCTATGCTCGAGCTGCTGAGCGCTGCTGGCGAAAGTCCAAGCACCAAGCCGACCTCACACACTTCAAATTTATCCTTTCCTGCCTTAACTCTGCCCTCTCCTCCGCCAGGCAAAGCTTCTTCTCCTCCCTCATCGACACCCATGCCCGTCACCCCCGCCGATTGTTCCGGACCTTTAACTCTCTCCTTAGGCCCCCTGTTCCTCCCCCTCCCCCATCTCTCACCCCTAATGATCTGGCCACCTATTTCCTCACGAAAATCAACACGATCAGGTCTGAGCTCCCCAAAGTCACCCCTCCGCCTCTCCCCTCCCCCCCCAACGACCCCCTCCCCTACTTTCCCATCCTTCCCTGCAGTATCCTCAGAGGAGATCTCCTCCCTCCTCGCAAGTGCCACCCCCTCCACCTGCGCCTCGGACCCCATTCCCTCTCACCTTCTTAAAACCATCGCCCCTGCCCTCCTCCCTTCCTTAACTTCTATTTTTAACCACTCAATCTCCAAGGGCTCCTTCCCCTCTGCCTTCAAACACGCCACGTCTCCCCCATCCTAAAAAACCCACTCTTGACCCCACTTCCCCCTCCAGTTATCGTCCTATCTCCCTACTACCCTTCCTTTCCAAAATCTTAGAACGAGTCGTCTACAATCGATGCCTAGAATTCCTTAACTCCCATTCTCTCCTAGACCCCCTCCAATCTGGCTTCCGTCCCCTCCACTCTACCGAGACTGCTCTCTCTAAGGTCACCCATGACCTCCTTCTTGCCAAATCCAATGGCTCCTACTCCATTCTGATCCTCCTTGACCTCTCTGCTGCCTTTGACACCGTCGACCATCCCCTCCTCCTCCATACCTTATCTCACCTTGGCTTCACGGACTCTGTCCTCTCCTGGTTCTCCTCTTACCTCTCTGGCCGGTCATTCTCGGTCTCCTTCGCTGGAGCCTCCTCCCCCTCCCATCCTTTAACTGTTGGAGTTCCTCAAGGGTCAGTTCTTGGCCCTCTTCTGTTCTCCATTTACACTCACTCCCTCGAACTCATCCGCTCTCACGGCTTTGACTACCATCTCTACGCAGATGACACGCAGATCTACATCTCCGCCCCTGTCCTCTCCCCCTCCCTTCAGGCTCGCATCTCCTCCCGCCTCCGGGACGTCTCCACCTGGATGTCGGCCCGCCACCTAAAACTCAACATGAGCAAGACTGAGCTCCTCATCTTCCCTCCCAAGCCCGGTCCGCTCCCAGACTTCTCCGTCACCGTGGATGGCACGACCATCCTTCCCGTCCCACAGGCCCGCAATCTCGGTGTCATCCTTGACTCGTCCCTCTCGTTCACCCCACACATCCTATCCGTTACCAAGACCTGCCGGTTTCACCTCTACAATATCGCCAAGATCCGCCCTTTCCTCTCCACCCAAACGGCTACCTTACTATTACGGGCTCTCGTTATATCCCGGCTAGACTACTGTGTCAGCCTTCTCTCTGACCTCCCTTCCTCCTCTCTCGCCCCGCTCCGGTCTATTCTTCACTCCGCTGCCCGGCTCATCTTCCTGCAGAGACGATCTGGGCATGTCACTCCCCTTCTTAAACAACTCCAGTGGTTGCCTATCGACCTCCGCTCCAAACAAAAACTCCTCACTCTAGGCTTCGAGGCTCTCCATCACCTTGCCCCTTCCTACCTCTCCTCCCTTCTCTCTTTCTACCGCCCACCCCGCACGCTTCGCTCCTCTGCCGCCCACCTCCTCGCCGTCCCTCGGTCTCGCCTATCCCGCCGTCGACCCCTGGGTCACGTCCTCCCGCGGTCCCGGAACGCCCTCCCTCCTCACCTCCGCCAAACTGATTCTCTTTCCCTCTTCAAAACCTTACTTAAAAATCACCTCCTCCAAGAGGCCTTCCCAGACTGAGCTCCTCTTCCCCCTCTACTCCCTCTGCCATCCCCCCTTTACCTCTCCGCAGCTAAAGCCTCATTTTCCCCTTTTCCCTCTGCTCCTCCACCTCTCCCTTCCCATCCCCACAGCACTGTACTCGTCCGCTCAACTGTATATATTTTCGTTACCCTATTTATTTTGTTAATGAATTGTACATCGCCTTGATTCTATTTAGTTGCCATTGTTTTTACGAGATGTTCTTCCCCTTGACGCTGTTTAGTGCCATTGTTCTTGTCTGTCCGTCTCCCCCGATTAGACTGTAAGCCCGTCAAACGGCAGGGACTGTCTCTATCTGTTGCCGACTTGTTCATCCCAAGCGCTTAGTACAGTGCTCTGCACATAGTAAGCGCTCAATAAATACTATTGAATGAATGAAAGGTCCCCGGACTCCCAGACCTGGGCACCTCCCGACAGGCCACTTGGCTTCGCAAATTCCCTCCTGCACAAAACCTACCCAAAGATCTACCATCAAATCAGTGACTGACAAAACACACCCCCGTCGTCTCCCTCCTTGAGATCTAGGAGTGTGCCTTGAGACCAATTTCTCTGCGCCTCAGTTTCCACATCTATAAGATGGGAATTCGATCCCTCTTCTCCTTCCTGCTTAGGTCGTGAGCCCCAGGTGGGACAGGGTCGGTAAAGATTCTTCCTCCAGCCTTTAGCCTGGTGGTTGGCACACTGTGAGCCCAAAACGAGGGCCACAATGATCAACGTCACCCATCCGACTGAGTCGCTGAGCAATTAGCTGGCACCCTTGGCAAGTGGGCCCGGTCTCACTGACTCGCTGGACGACCTTGGGTCAACTGCTGAGCTGTGGCTCCTCTGACTCCACTTCCTTCTCTACTGCCCTCAACTCCTCTATCCCTCCGGGGAAGAAGCCACGACCGAGGAGGGCCCCGTCGCCCGAGGAGAACCAAGACACACCACCTTGACTTGTCGTGCCTGGCTGATGACACAGGGCAGGCTAAACAGCTGCTGGACAAAGGCCTTCAGCTCCTCCATGGTGAGTTTGGTGCGGGTCTTCCCACTCTCTGGGCTCTGCCGGCTGCAGGGTTGAGCGCGAGGGTAAAAAAGAAGGGACACGGCAATCGGCGGGGTGAGCGTCGGCACTTAGGACAGGGCAGGGGCTGCATTCGGGTGGCGCTCAGTAAATACCACTCTAGCTCCCCGCCGAGGCCGAACCCAACGTCCAGCGACCGCGGCCTCGTCTCCCCACCGCACCAGAGGAGACCTCGCCCGTCGGGAAAGAGTGCTGAGACATGTACGCATCCAAGTCTATACGCCGCTTACCCCTCACTACTGTCCTGCAAATATATCCAACGTGCCAAGTTAGAAACTTGTCTTTTCTGAACAACTGGAATGCAGGCAGGCTCCGAGATGCGGGCGGGTCAGGGTTCAAACGAGGGCCTGGGGCGGGGACCGCCGGGGTCGGAGAAGCCCCCCCGGTGACTCAGAGGCACCGGAGACTCCCGGAGGCGGCCGGTCCTACCTGTGCTTCTGCTTTTTGCTGAGGAGGAGCTGGGCCACGGAGGCGCACGTCTCGGCCTCCTTCACGGCATCCCTGAGCTTGCGAAAGAGATCGTTCTCCGGGTACTTCCGGTCCTCGGCATCTTCCAGCATCACTCTCAGCTCGATGATATCTGCCGCCGAGGTGGGAAAAAGCGCTTCGGGGTCGGGCCGGGCACAGCAGCCTTTTCAGAGTCTTCCCAGGGCTCGACTGAGTGGGCGGCCCGGGAGGGCGTCTTGGCCCGCGGCCCTGAGACCCTTCCCGACCCAGGATGGTCATCCCTCCCACCTCCCCCTTCCTCCTCGGGGGTGAAATGCCCCCTTCCCTGCCACCGAAAAGCAGTGTGACCCAGCGGACAGAGCACGGGCCTGGGAGTTAGAGGACCTAATCCCGGCCCTGCCACTTGCCTGCTGTGTAATCTCGGGCAAATCATGTCTGTGGGCCTCTGCTTCCTCATCTTTAAACTGGATTGAATCCTTCTCCCTCCTACTTAGACGGTGAGCCCCGCGCGGGACAGGGACCGTGTCCAACCTGATTAACTTCTATCTACCCTGGCGCTTAGAACAGCGCTTGACGTAGTAAGCGCTTAACGAGCTCCGTAACCATCATTATCGCCGAGGGGTACGGAAGGACGGGTCCCCACCGCTTCCCCTCAGGCTCAGCCTCCATTTCCAACTAGATGGGGGCATCTCCAGAGGATGCCAACCTCGATCTGGGTCTCCCACAAACCCACCCATCTGGAGGGTCCATCGCATCAACAGCAGAACTGGACCCTATCCCCCTCCTCCTCGGGAGCCCACCGCTCCCCGGATGGGCGGAGGCAATTTGCTGGGTAGCGGGAGAAAGCCTGACCTTTCTTGTGGTTGAGGTTGGCCGACAGTGCCTCGGTAACTCGGTTGAGCCACGTGTCGTAGGACTGGGCTCTGACTTTCACCCCGTACAGCAGCGACGGGAGGTCTTCCAGCGGGTACCGGTACCTGCGGGGGAAGCCAAGGCCCCAGTGAGCACCCGCCCAGGCGAGGGGACCAAAATTCCCTCCGGGAGTTCAGCCAGGCCCCCGAGGGGAAGAGGGACGAGCGAATCAGCCTATCACCTTTAAGTTATGTATTATAAATTGCTTATTTATTTACATTAACATCTGCCTCCCCTTCTGGGACATAAGCTCGTTACAGGCAGCCAACGTATCTGCTAATTCTGCCGTAGCGGACTCTTCCAAGCGCTTAGTACAGTGTTCTGCGCATATTAAGTGCTCAAATACCATTGATTGATTAACTGGAGCACTTCTGGGTCCTGCTCCTTAAGGACTCCATCTACAGGTTCACTAAAATGACCCGGTGTCTGTTTCTACCACTAGACCGTAAGCTCCTCGAGAGCAGGGACCCTGTCAACTAACTCTACTGTCCTCTCTCAAGTGCTCGGTCCAGCATTCTGCCCATTGTAAAACGTAAGCTTCTCCGGGACGGAGACGTCCGCTAACGACCGTCCTCGCTTGAGTGCTTAGCCTAATGTTCGGCACACAGCAGACTGTAAACTTCTCAAGGGCAGGGATTGTATCTGCCAACTCTACCGTACCCTCCCAAGCACTCAATCCAGTGCTCTGCACCCAGTCCACTAAGCTCCTCTACTAACTCTACTGCGCTCTCCCAAATGCTCTACCCACCGTTAGCGCCGTGAGGGCCGGGATCTCGTCTGCTACCTCTCCCGTGCTCTCTCACGCGCTTAGGCCAGTGTTCCGGATACGGCTGATGCTCAATAAATACGATTGAGTCTATTTCAAAATGCTACTTGGGACAAAAGATCCCAGAAGCCAGAAGTCAGCCTTTGGAGACTCTGAGGGAAATAAATGGGATCCGACGTTCAACCCACTGAGGTTGGCCTGACGCGCCCTAAACGATCCTCCTACAAGGCTCCTGGGTAATCAGACACGGAGGGAGGCAGGGTGGGAATGATTGAGCGGTTGGGCCTGCTGCCCCTTGGGATTAAGGGAAGCGCAATCACCTATCAAACGCCAGTTCCTCAGTGCCCACCCTGACCCGGCTCCGGGCCGGGTCCCGCGGCCGAATCCAGGAAGGGCCAAGCAGAGCCCCGGGCAGCTCATCGGACATTGTCTCGTCCCTCTCGGGGTGGTCGGGGAAGGCCTCGTGGGGATGACGCGACCGGGAGCTCTTCAGGAGACAAGAGGCGGAGAGCCCAGAGGAAAGGGGGAGGGGAGGACGACGCTTCGGGTCTCGGGGCAGAGAAGGGGCTGGCGATAGCCAGTGGGGACCGTCGGGGTGAGCACTGGCCAATTTCCCATTTGGTGTGAGGAAACAGAGGGGTTGAGGGGGGTCGGGTCGGAGGCAAGGCCTGCGCACCTCAGACACTTCTTCTGCATGGGGCAGGGGCACAGGTCGGCCGGGTGGTAGAGACACACGAGTCGCTCGGGATTACAGGAGCAGGTGAGGGCCGACAGGAAGCACGTGGTGCGGCAGGCTGAACACTGACGCTCGTCGTCGGGAACCAGTTCGAACACTTCCTCTTCTGACATCAGCACGCCCTGAAAAACAGGATCGTGGCTCCCAACTCTATCCCACTGTCCTCTCCGGAGCAATTAGTCTGGTGCTCTGCACACAGTAGGTGCTCAATAAATACCACTGACTGATTGACAGAGAGGGGCCAGGAAAAGCTGAGAGGCAGAGTGACCTAGCAGAAAGAGAGCACCTGAGTTCTAATCCCGACGGCACCTCTTGCCCGCTGTGTCACCCTGGACAAGTAGCTTCACCTCTTTAGGCCTCAGTTTCCTCATCTGTAAAACGGGGACTCCGTTTCTCTTCCCTCTCCTTAGACTGGGAGCTCCATGTGAGACAGAGACGGTCTCCGGTCTGCTGATCCCATATTTGCCCCCAGTGCTTAGTTCAGTGTTTGGCATAGAGTCAGCACTTAACTAACACAATTTTAAAGCAATCGCTTGGTTTTTTCCCTTCTCCTTCTCTCTGACACCGGACCAGACCTACCTCGGGGCGAAAAAGCTATGTAAAGCCCTTCCAGGCGGTTCCCTCTGGAAAAAAAATCCGACACCAGGCAGCTTAATTCTTTTCATTAAACCTGCCAGCAAATGGCCGGCTGTGAACCTTCCCTGGCCTAGCAAGGAGACGACACGCACATAGGTGGCTCGACGACGAAGAGAGAGCCGTTTTAAAACAGGGAGACCGACAGCAAGCGGGAGGGCGGACACCCTCCCCAACCTCGAGAAGTTCCAAACCCGTGGGAGCGCCTTCACTCCCGATGCTCCTTGAGGAATTTCCCCAGGAGAAGCCATGGAAAAATCCTAGAGAAACAGCTCATTTACTATAAAAATCGGGCAAAAAGTTGAGCTCTCGCCTTTCCTGCCCGTCAAAAGAATCCAGGGACACAGTGGGTGACATCGCATATGCTCCACTGGGGCTTCCCTGAGCTGAACCCCATAAGGCTCCCCCAAACTTCCTTCTCTTTGCTCACCGTCCAGGGTCAACTGAGCCCCGTGGGCTCGTGCAGCCCAGTCGCTCCAGAGATCACCTACGAGTGGCTCTAAAGATGATCCTGGAGATATTCAGGCCCACACCAGGGTCTTAGGACTTCCATGACCGATGGGGGCCAAAGGTCGGCCCTTCCCCGGGGTACAGGGGCCTCGGCCCCCAACAAGAGACCCCAGATTGCTGCCTTTTCATCTCCAAACCCAGAGGACTAGACATTCCCAGAGCCCACAACACCCATCCCAGGCTCTCTCAAGACTCTCTTTCTCCTCTTCTGGTCCACCCTCTCGGCTTCGCTAGGAGGAACCGCTCGTGACGGGCCGCGGGAGCCCCCTGGCTCGGCGCGCTTACCATCTGTACCACGGCCTCCCTCAGCCGCGTCTCTTCTTCCGTCATGAGGGTCATCTCCTTGCAGACCATGGCCGCCAGCCCGACGTCCAGGCACTCCGGATCGGCCGCCATCTTGAAGAGGAGCTCCTCGTGGGAGAAGACGCAGTGGCGCCTCAGCCGCCGATAGTGATTCACACACTGACGTCCGATGGGCAGCTGTGGGAAGGGGAGGGAACCCAAGTGAATTATCCATGGGGGAGGGCGGAAGGGGTCCCCTCAAATCCCGGCTCCTTTCCTATGGGTTCCGGAACCCATTATTTACCCGGGGGGGAGTAACCGACTTCATACATCCATTAACTGTGGCCTGAGTTTTAGTCCTGGTTGCTGGGGGATCTTGGACAAGTCCCTTTAACCTCCCTGTGATTCAGTTTTCTCCCCTGTACATTGGGGAGAGGATCTCCACTCTCCCTATCCCGTGAGGGTTGTGGCCTGGGCCTGATGTCCAGTCCATTGCTTAGCACACCATCATTACTACTATCAAGGCCATCAAATCCCAGAGAGGTGAGGGGCAGCTTTGACAGCTAAGCACCGAGGGCACCCGGAGGCAATCTTTTTTGGGTAAAAGGTCAGGTGGAAGTGATGTTCACCCGACGACCCCCAACTCCCACGACGTAGAATTCTCCCAGAAACCTTCCCTCGGAATGACTCCAAAGGACCCGAATGCAAATAGTACTAGCCGAGAAGCTCCGTTTCCCTTAAAAAGAGGCTATGCTTTGGCAGGCAAATGCTAAAAACTGTCTAGACCAGAAGCCCTACAGGTTAGGTTACACCTTCTCTCCCAAAGAACTATGTCCAGAAAGGAAAAAGGGAGGAAATCACCCGTTTGGAGATCATCTGCAGCAAGCGTTCCTCTCTGCCATCAACGGGCAACAAGACACAGCCAACTGACAACATCCAGTCGCTATCCCCATTATATTGTAGTAATGTTAATACAACTAATCACTGTGGCAATTGTAAGTGTTTAACTATGTGCCGAGCACTTTATTAAATGCTGGGTAGGTACGAGCTACCCCAAAATTGGAATTCAATCCTTGTTCTCCCTCCTCCTTGGACTGAGTTCCACTCGGGACCGGGACTGTGTCTGATATGATTGATTTCTATCTACCTCAGGACTTGGTACGGTGCTTGACACTTAATAAGCGCTTAACAAATACCATTAAAAGAAAAAAAACAAAAACAAATTTGTTTCTTGTACACAAAGAAAGGATTGTGCCTTCTTGGCCTGTAAAAGACTGTAACGGGAACGTGTCTGCCAACTCTGCTGTACTGTACTCTACCGAGCGCTTAGAAGAGTGTGCGGCACAAATAAGTGCTCAACAAAAACCATCGACCGAAATGAGAACAACCTTAGAATCGACGACACGGTAACGGCCTCTGAATCCACGGCGGGGCGGAAACCAGGCTCCGGGGAGAAATCCCCGGGTCCAGCGGGCTTCCGAGCCGTCTGAGGCCGTCAGGTTAACAACCGCCCCCAGCCCGAGATTACGCACCCAGTCGGCAGTGCAGAAGTTCACGGCCTCGGCGAAGTTGTAGCCCTGGTTGAACCCGGAATGGTAAGCCCGGGGGAACGTCACCACAAACTCGCCCGCGCACTGATTGGTCCTGAACACCTGGGAGCCAGGCAGGGAAAAAAGAGGGAGACAGAGACAAGGAGGAAGAGTCAGTCAGGCTGCTGGGTTGGGAAGAGAGGAGGCTGCTGAGAATCCCTTCCGGTTCTACTGGAGACAGCAATGGCCCCGAGAGGCGGTGCCTTCTTTTCTTCAAACCGACGCGGACAAACGGATCGCCGGCCCCACCGGTGAGGTGCCCGGTGCCGGAAGAAGAAAACTCAGAGTCTAACATCCAGCTTGTGAAGTGGCGTGGCCTAGCGGATGGAGCCCGCGCCCGGGAGTCAGAAAGACCGGGGTTCTAATCCTAGCTCTGTCACTTGTACGCTGTGTGGCCTTGGGCAAATTTCTTCACTTCTCTGAGCCTCGGTTACTTCATCTGCAAAATGGGGATTGAGACTGGAATCTCCATGAGAGATATGGATTGTGTCCAGCCTGATTAGCCTGCATCCTCCCCAGCCCTTACTTCAGTGCCTGGTAGGTAGTAAGTGCTTAACAAATACCATTAAAAAAACAAACAAAAAAACAACTTGAGGGCTTATCCTCTCCTTCCTCTCACTGTTCTCCAAAGCTAGCCGGTATTATGGCTCCTAATTACTCGTCCTGGGTTCCAAGGACTTTCCCTGGGGAATTACCCAGAGACTCTCCTGCTCTAACTCACTCTTCGGGGTGAAAGCCACCGTGGGAGGGGAAAACTCGGCTCTGTCGGGGAAACGACACCCTCGACCTCACCGATGAACTGGACAGCATGGAATCCTCTCCCCGAATCCTCACCTGAGGGGAAACGGCCTCAGAATGAGACCGAGACCGGGGTCCGCGGCGGTGGGGGAGGATGTAACCCCAGGCACGACCCCCCGATTACTCACAGGCACACCATGCTCCATCAGCACGTTGGGGTTCATGATGGTGACGAGCTGGTGCAGGAGATCCGGCTGGGACTCGAAGAGCTCGGGGGCCAGCTCCCTCATCACCTCTTCCAGCTGTTCCGCGGCGTGGGATGGCACACCGTACCACGTCTTCGGCTCCCCCCTGGCAGAGAGGAACCCGGCCGTCACCCGACGGCAAGCGTCCACCCCTCCCGGCTCTGTGGTGGGGGGCCGCCCTCGCCCGCACCTCCTCAGGACAACGGCTCCCGCCCGGCGCTCAGCACGAATCAACGTGCCCCTCGGGACCAGTTTGGCCTGGACGGGTCAAGGACTCGTGCCAAGGCATCGGGGAGCCCAGCCTGGGGGAGGTGGCGTAAACCGAACAGCCCAGGCAACAAAAACCCTACAGTATCTCTGGTCCAGGGCACGCTGGGCACGGAGCAGGTGGTGGTGGGGAAACAGCTGGCTGGAGAAGGTAGAGAGATTCAGTGACCGAGAAAATGAAAAGCAGATCGGGGGCAAATGGAAGCAGCATGAGATGCAGCACGGCCTAGGGAATCGGAAGGACCTGGGTTCTAATCCTGGCTATACCACTTGTCTGTTGGGTAAGTTGCTTCACTTCTCTGTGCCCTCAGTTCCCTCATCTGCAAAATGGGGATTAAGACTGTGAGTTCTATGCGCGACAGGGATTGGATACAACCTAATTAATTTGAACCTACCCCGGCGTTTAGTACAGTGCCTGGCAAATAGTAAGCGATGAACAAATCCCATCAAAAATACAAACAACAAAACAGGAGTCAAAGAACTGGATGTGGGCCTTTCATGGGAGAAAACTGCCAAAGGGATGTTTTCCCTCAGAAAACCAAAACCCTCAGAAGCCAAAACGCTGAGGGTTTTCCCAAAAACCTTCAGAAGCCAAAGCTCTGAGGTCCCAGGGCTGACCTTTATCCCTCTTGTCATTGGTGAGGGGCCACCCACCCACTGCCACAAGCCGGCGGACAGTCAGGCGAGACCCTGCAAGGTCAAACCGGATCCGTCCGATAGGAACGGCTCCGTCGGCGGTGCTGCCGGGACCCTGAAGCCGGAGAGCGCTGCTGAAAACTCCGGCCTCGGGGCCGATCCCTTCCGCTCCAAGATGACTTAAGGAGAATCGAGGCTTGGAGGGGGGCGGAAGAGGGTGGAGTCGGGGGGGGGGGTCCCCTAGATGAAACTTCCCACCTCACAGACTGAAGCGATATCTTCTTTAGGGAAAGAAATCCTAAAACCAGGTAATACAAAGCCACGTGGCCTAGTGGAAAGAGCCTGGGAGTCAGAGAACCTGGGTTCTCATCCTGCATCTGCACTTCACCTCTCCAGATCTCAGTTCCCTCATCTGTATAAAGGGGATCTGACCCCTTTTCGACCTCTCTGCTAAGATGGCGAGGCCCTGGTAGGATGGGGACTTTGCCCTAATTATCCCTTACATCCCCCGGAGCTCCAAACACCCCTATCATCATCATTGTACCACTTGGATGGGGGGGCGGAGAAACGATGGGGAAGGGGGAGTGTGCCAGGGGGCCAGTCCCAGGGTCAGAGGTCGGTCCCCGGCTGGGGGGCAGAGAGAGGGAGGCCTTACCAGTGCAGGTAGTTGATGGAGTAGCTCCAGTGGTCCTCAATGTGCCAGCAGAAGGACGAGAAGCACATCCCCACGTAGAGCCAGGGCACCTTCATGCCGGAGATGTCCACGTTGATGTGCGCCAGGACCGACTGCTCCAGGATGGGCATGTTGTTCAGGTTCCAGCCGGAAAGGGCGTACTCCTGCCACGCAAGCGGTTGGGGAGAGACGGAGAGAGACGGGCTGGAGGGGAGACTTGTCCTCAGAGACCTACTCACATCACATTTCCTCCTCCTGGAGACTGGAAACTCCTTGTGGGCGGGGAACGGGCCTACCGACTCTATTCCAGTGTAGTCTCCCTATGGCTTAGTACAGTGGACCGCACACAGGAAGTTCTCAGATACCATCGTTCGACTGACGGATTGATTGCCGCTCCTTGTGGGCAAGAAACGTGTCCGCCGAGTCAATTACACTGTACTGTCCCAAGCACTCAGTACCACGCTCTGAACGCAGTACGTATTTAATAAATAAGATTTGATTGAAGAGGCCTTCCTGACTAATCCCTCACTTCCGGTTCTGGCCTCCTCCCAGTGTTACCGACGCACTTGGGTCTGTACCCCTAATAATAATGTTGGTATCTGTTAAGCGCTTACTATGTGCAGAGCACTGTTCTAAGCGCTGGGGTAGATACAGGGTAATCAGGCTGCCCCACGTGAGGCTCACAGTTAATCCCCATTTTACAGATGAGGTAACTGAGGCACAGAGAAGCGAAGTGACTTGCCCACAGTCACACAGCTGACAAGTGGCAGAGCGGGGAGTCGAACTCATGACCTCTGACTCCGAAGCCCAGGCTCTTTCCACTGAGCCACTACCCCTAAAGCACTTTGATTTTCACCCCACCTCCACAGCCCTTACCTACGTATCCACTTCCCTCTAAATTCCCTGCGGGTAGGGATCGAGTATCCCAACTGCACTGTCCCTGAACTTTTCCAGGTTTCTAATACGGGGCTCTGGATACAGGAAGCAGAGTGGCCTAATGGAGAAAGCCCGCCCGGGAGTCAGAAGGACCTGGGTTCCAATCCCGGCTCCGTCTGTTGTGCGACCTGGGGTACGTCACTTCACTTCCTCTGGGCCTCAGTTACCTCAATCGTAAAATGGAGACTGAGACTGAAAGCGCCACGTGGGGCACGGACTGAGCCCAACGTGAAGCCGGCCGCCACAGCTTGGCCTAGAGCGGTCCGTACCTCCTCCTCCGGCACCACGTTCCTTCCGCTGGTCTTCACGGGGAAGCCGCTGCCGAAGTCCTTGGAGGAGATGTCGGCGCCGTACTCCACGATGACGTCCTCCTCGATGCTGCTCACCAGCCGCCAGAACTCCTTCTCCACCAGCTCGGTGGGGACCATCTGAGTCACGGCCAGAGGGGCTTCGGGGTTAAGGGTGGCCGGCGGGCACCCCGGCCGGCCCGGCTCCCGGGGGACGCCCGCCTGTCCGGCCCCGAGAAGGCAGACCGTCGCCTCCGTGCCTCACAGGTCCCCGGCGGGCGGGATTGAAACCTCTTCCTCCGGTGTCCCAAGGCCCCAATTCTGCTGGAGGCTGCTTCTCCAACATAAGGCAGTGATCAAACGGCACCGGGGAGGGCAGAGATGAAGCAAGGCAAGGGAAATGCCACGCAAAGGCTCTGAGGGCCCCGGGCAGAAGCAACCGTGGTCTGTTGCGGCGCCCGTGCCCACCTCCTGTAGAGCCCCGCCACCGGAACCAACATCCCAGGTGGGCATCTGATGCCACAATTCCCTCATCCCTGATAAGGAGGAGCTGGGCGCAGACCCGGGCCCTCATTCCCCTCTTTCCTGTTGCCCCTTCCACTCAGATTTCTCTTCCCCGGTCAGAAAGTGTCTCCAGAGGCTCGTGCCAGTCCCGCCCGCCCTGCACCCCCGGGGCCCCGGTGCCACACTCACATGGACCGGCATGTTGAAGTAGTCGGACTTGAAGTTATCGGCCATCTCGCCGAAGCTCTGGAGGGTGTACTCCCGGACCGCCTGCTCAAAGCCAAAGGCCTCGCGGGGCTTGCTGCATTCCTGTCGGAGAGCGGCCGAGGGTTCACGGGGCAGCCCTGGGCAGAGCCGCCCTCCCCGAGGGACCCGCCTGAGGAGCCCACATCTGGTGCCCCCTTCTCCTCGACCCCAGAGCTTCACTGCCCTTGGTGGGGGGAGGAAAAGGGCAAAGGGAGCAGAACGGCCGGAAGCCACGGGGTAGGGCCAGCGGCCCAGACAGGGCTGGGGTCACGCCCACGGCCGCCTCCTGGATTCAGCACACCGGCAGTCCGGCTTTGGAAAAAGGAGGCGGGGGCAGCCCAAGGCAGGGGAAAGGGACGACGGAGCTTACTGAGATATCGGGAAACGGGGACTACCGGATTCGAGTACAGGACCGAGAGCTAG
The DNA here is from genome assembly GCF_004115215.2 of Ornithorhynchus anatinus. Classification (NCBI taxonomy): domain Eukaryota; kingdom Metazoa; phylum Chordata; class Mammalia; order Monotremata; family Ornithorhynchidae; genus Ornithorhynchus; species Ornithorhynchus anatinus. Next base: position 3,120,768 of record NC_041752.1, on the reverse strand, counting down.
GAGACGTGGCTTCTCATTCCGGCTCTGCCACTCGCCTCCTGGGTGACACTGGGCCAGTCACTTGACTTCTCCGGGCCTCAGCTGCCTCATCTATGCAACACACTGTGAGCCTCAGGTGGGACGGGAACTGGGTCCGATCTAATTAACCTGATCCGCCCCAGCCCCTAGTCCAGTGCTTGGCACCTGTTAAGCGTTTAACAGACCATCCTCCGCCTGGGAAGACCCGTTTATTCACAGGGCTGACCCCTGACATCGTGCTGGCCCAAGCCTGCGGGCGGAGGGCAGGAGCGGCGGGAGGGCGGGTCCTGGGGCCACCCCCAGGATCTCCAGAAGACGGACATGCCGGGCGACCTTTGGCCCCCGGTGACTTCTTGCTAATCTCCCAAATTTAGAACATCTCTCTTTCACTTTACGAGCCAAGCGGGCTGTTGCCGGCTGCCTAGAGAGCCTGAAGAGGAGTGGTTAGATTTCCAACCCAGGAGCCAAATTCCACTCGGTGGTGGGGAGGGAAGGAGAGAGGGGAAGGACTTCACGTGAGTATGTGTATGTGTTTCATCTGGGAGAGGGGATCTCTGTCGGCCGGTGGGCGGGGGTGGTGATGGTGATGTCATTTTTAGTTGAAGAAAAGCCAACCTGCGCCCATCTTTCCTCGTTCAGGTTTGCTTTTGTGTCACCGGCAGTGGTGGCGGCCATCCCTGGGTAGGGAAGTCGGGTCAACATTCAGGGCTCGGGGGAAACACCGAATCACCGGGGAGATCTCCCCAAATATCCCGGCTGGATTCCTCTCCACCTGACCTCTTCCGTTCCCGAGGGAGGGCCGGGTCCCGGTCGGGGAGGGAGGAGGAGGAAAGAAGTTGGGGAGGGAGGCGGGCCGGACGGATCCGGCGCCCTTCCCCGCCCTGCCGGCCCCAGCGGGGGGTGTTTGCATCTCTACCTCCGCGACACACTTGGGGCAGCGCCAGTCACCCTTGGGCACGTCGGGCAGGGGCGGGATGAGGCAGAAGGTGTGGTAGCTGTCGTCACAGCCGTCGCAAAGCAGCAGCTTGTCCTCCTCGTTGCCGCGGCTGCAGAACATGCAGACGTACAGGTCCACCTGGGGAGACAGCCAGTCCGGCGCCTCGTCACCCAGCGCCCCGGGACCCGCTCTCGCTGCCGGTACTCGAGCGGGGCTCGCGCCTGGATTGACTGACGGGTCTTGAAAGAGCACCCCGAGCCCCTGCCACTGGACACCCCATCTTTTGCCGCCACTCAAAGGGCGGTCACACCGGGGCCTCGAGAGGAAGCGGGAGAGATGCCCCACTTTCCAGATGGAAACGCGGAAGCACCTCACGGCAGCGCCCGGCTCCGGGTCATTCGAGTGGGCGATAAAGCCTGGAATAATCACGGCCGTCCCGTGCCCAGGAATCCCCCAGGGCAAAACTTGGGACTAAGCACCTGGACGGTGTAATAAAAGCCAGGCCCGCATCGGTTACGGAGTAAAACGGATCTAAATGCTTAAGAATAATCTAATCGCTATGTACCAAGCACTTTATTATCCATCGATGCTATTTATTGAGTGCTTACTGAGCTTAGAGAACTATACTAAGCGCTTGGGAGAGTACGACATAACAGAATCGGTAGACACAATCCCTGCCCACAATGAGCTCACAGATTAGTCGGGGAGAGACGTTAATATAAATCAATAAATGACGGATATGGACGTGAGGGTTGTGGGGCTGAGGGAGGGGTGAATAAAGGGACCAAATCAGGGTGACGCTGAAGGATAAGAGGAAATAAGAACTGGGGTAGATCCAAGGTCACGGGGCTGAACAAAGTCTCCGTTCCAAAGATGGCTCGCAATCTACCTTATCCCCATTTTACAGAGGAGCAGACCGAGGCCCAGAGAAGAGACTTGACGCAGATCACCCAGCAGGCCGCTGACGGAGCTGGGATTCAAACCCGAGTCCCCATCCCAGGCCCTTCCCACGAGGCTTCACTGTCTCCTGGGGGTCACCCCCTGGCCTAGGCCAGTCAACCACGTAGTTCAACTAGCAACGGGGCCAAAATGCCACTTGTCTGCTGTGTGACCTTGCGTGGGTCACTTCACTTCCCTGGGTCTTGGATCCCTGGTCTATAAAATGGGGATTAAGACTATGAGCCCCATGTGGGACTGGGATCGGGTCCAACCTGATAAGCGTGTATCTATCCCAGCTCCTAGTAAAGTGTCCGTTATTTGGACTCTCCCAAGCGCTGAGTGCCGTGCCCTGCACACAATAAACACTCAGTAAATATGCCTAATTGATTAAAATGCCCGGCATATACCAAGCACTTAAATACCATTAAAAAAAAGAGACCAACCCCCCTCCAACTCCCAGAGGTGCACGTTCCCGGACCGGACGGAACGCGCTTTTCCGGCCAGCAGCAGAGTTGTGGGAACCCCCTCCCCGCCGGGGGACCCCCGGCAACTTACAAAGTTAACCGCAAGCGTCCCTTTGCGCTGCCTCATCTGCATGCTGAAGGCTTCCGGCCTGGTCCCCTTGCGCCTCGGAGCGACTGCGTCTGGAATCAATCAATAGCATTTACTGAGCACTTCCTGAGCGCCGAGCACTGTGCTGAGCACTTAGGAGACTACGATACAACAGAGTTGAAGGGAAAAAAAAGACACCGTTGGGTCGGCGGTAGCAACCGGGGCCGGGAGGGGCTGGCTAGCCCCTCACCTGGGAACGTAGCCCACGGGCTACGCTGGACCGGGAGGGGACTGCTAGGTGGCTCATCAGCTGCAGGGGATTCCACAGCCAGAACAAAAATCAAACCCCTCTTTGAGCTCCCCCCAGACCCAGCTCCTTGCCCAGGGCTATTCAGGGGTTCAAGGGACCCCCAACTGCAGGGACATCGCTCTTTCCGCCAGGCTTTTCACCCCAGGTCGTCATCCTTGGGGGCAGCTGGAGCTACAAGTCCCAACAGCCCCCAGATCTACCACATATGTCCAAGACCCTTCATGGGGCAATATGGAGAGCAAGGCCCAGCTCACCCAGACAAGCCACGAGGCCTGACGAGGCCCTGGAAGAGATGCCAAGCTACACCACCGCTGCCCGGCCCTCCACAGTCGTGAGTACAAATGCAAATTTACCTTCTTTCTCTCTCGCTCCCATCGCCAGACCCACCATCTTGGGCCCCGCTCCAAAGATCTGAAGCTTCTTCAGCTCGGCATTCCTACTCACTTCTCCGGTCTCCGGCTGAACACCCACACCCCCCCGCAAAAAAAAGCAAACACAAAAAAAAACACCACACGTCAGTCAGTGTCGTGAAAGGTGGCCTTCTGACTTCATCCACTTCTTCCTGCCCCTGCCCCTCTTTTTTATTAAATGGTATTTGTTAAGTGCTCCCCATGTGTCAGGCACTCTACTAAGCGCTGAGGTAGACACAGACTGAACAGTCTCTGTCCCACATAGGGCTCACGGTTTTAATCCTCCCATTACAGATGAGGGAACTGAGGCACAGAAAAGTGAAATGGTTTGCTGAAGGTCATTCATTCATTCATTCAATAGTATTTATTGAGCGCTTACTATGTGCAGAGCACTGTACTAAGCGCTTGGGATGAACAAGTCGGCAACAGATAGAGACAGTCCCTGCCGTTTGACGGGCTTACAGTCTAATCGGGGGAGACGGACAGACAAGAACAATGGCACTAAACAGCGTCAAGGGGAAGAACATCTCGTAAAAACAATGGCAACTAAATAGAATCAAGGCGATGTACAATTCATTAACAAAATAAATAGGGTAACGAAAATATATACAGTTGAGCGGACGGGTACAGTGCTGTGGGGATGGGAAGGGAGAGGTGGAGGAGCAGAGGGAAAAGGGGAAAATGAGGCTTTAGCTGCGGAGAGGTAAAGGGGGGATGGCAGAGGGAGTAGAGGGGGAAGAGGAGGTCACAAAGCAGACAAGTGGCAGAGCCGGTCTATTAGAATCCAGGTCCTCCGCCTCTCGGGCCTGGGCTCCTTCCACGAAGCCACGCTGCTTCCCTGAGACAGAGTCACAATACTTGCCATGGTCTGAGGGGGAAAGGCTTCATTTCCTCCCCACATATAATAACAATAATGTAGGTATTTGTTAAGCGCTTACTATGTGCAGAGCACTGTTCTAAGCACTGGGGTAGATACAGGGTAATCAGGTTGGCCCATGTGAGGCGCACAGTCTTAATCCCCATTTTACAGATGAGGTAACTGAGGCACAGAGAAGTGAAGTGACTTGCCCACAGTCACACAGCTGACAAGTGGCAGAGCCGGGATTCGAAGCCGTGACCTCTGACTCCCAAGCCCGGGCTCTTTCCACTGAGCCGCGCTGCTTCTCTGAGATATCTATCGTCCCCCTCAGTCGGGTAAACGCAAGGGACCAAAGCGCAGCGGAGAAGCTCAGTACCCCCTCCTGGGGCTCGCACATCTTCTGAGGGGCTGCCGATCCAGCGGCCTCTGTTTCCCCAGGCTGGGTCCAGCCCTGCCAATCCCGGGGGTGCCGTACAACCCGAGGTTCTCCAGTTCCAACCCAGCTGCCGCTAAAGCCCGACGACGCCCGGACCCCGTCGCAGACACCTCGGAAAGTCAGAGCCGGGTGCCACGCGCAAAAGGGAGGACCTGCCGGGACTGGGGTGGCAAGGACAGATTTCTTCCATTCCCCTCCGACCTTCGATCTAGACGTTACTCACTGTGGGCGGGGAACACAACTCTGTTGTGTTGGGCTCTACCGAGGACTTAGCACAGCGCTCTGTATGTAGTAAGCACTTAACAAACGCCACCGACGACCTTCCCGGAGTGCCAGGCCCGGATACGCCCCACCGTTGGCATCGACAAGCCAGAGCCTGCCAAGTGGAGCAGAAGCCTGGGGACCGACAGCTCGTGGACTGGGGTCGCTTTTTCTGATTCCTTCCCTTTCCACAGGAGTCCGAGAAGAACCTTCTGGTATCATCCGTCGGTCCCCAGTCGGCTGCAGCTGCCCCACCCGAGGCCCTGCTCGCCCCACCGATGAATCGCCGTGACTGCGCGCCCGCTGTGGGCGGAAGCACTGCTCCAAGCATTTGGGAGGCCGGTAAAACTGCCATGGGGCAGAAATGGACAACACAGCCTCTAGACTCACCCCGCTGCCCACGTTTGGAGCGTTACGATCCTACCCGGGCTGGTCGGCAGATGCCGGCCCGCCACGTCTACTCTAAGAAAGGAGATGGCATTCGTTGCCTCCGGGAGCCAAGGCTCCAATTTGGCTGCCGCCTGGAAGGGATCGCCGGTGGCACAGGAGCCCTGACACCCCCTCTTCCCCTCCTCAACTGCTCGAAAGGCCGATAGCTCGGCCTGCCGGACGACAGCCTAAATGTCGCCAAAGAGGCGTTCGGAGGGCACCAGGTAGAAGTGGGTGGGCACCAGCTCTACGGCGAAGGGGTCCTGGGTGCTCCCCAGAGATCTAAGTTCTCCATCCACACAGAGCCTAAGCCCAGCATGGCATTAGCTTCAGGACAAGAGGACGCCTCCACTCAAGGGATGCTCCCATCATTAGACGTGATCTCCCGAGGTCAGTGGGCCCAGATTGATGAAATCAGAGAGGGACGGGGGCGTCGGTGACGAGATCGCTCCAAGTAGCGGCGAAGCAACCTAGGCCTCGGGCTGCTGAGGAGACAAATTTGGGATTCAAAACCCGCCCAGGGCTGGAGGAGAGATTAACAGCTTCTTTATCGGCTTGAAATCAGTGATATTTATCGAGCACTTGCTGTGTGCAGAGCACTGAACTAAACACTTGGGAGTGTACACTGTAACAGAGTTGGTAGACACGCACCCTGCCCAAGAGAAGCTTAGTCAAGAAATCAACTGTACAGGTATTTGGTTTACAAACACCAAAAGGGGTTCACTTGCCAGAGCCCCATGTGGTATGGGGGTAGGGTCCCCAACCTGATTAACTGGTATCTATCGCAGCGTTTACGCGTAGTAAGCGCTGAAGAAATACCATTAAAAAAAGGGATAGCAGTGAAAGGGAAACCAACAAACAAAAAGCCACTTCCTTTTCTTCACTTGAAATGCAACTAAACATCAAAGCTTCACTTAAGAAGATATGAACCCCAGGGCACTTCATGAGGGAGTTTGTTTTTATGGTATTCATGAAGCCCGGCACCGTACTAAGCGCTGGGATCCAAGATCACATAGGAGGCAAGTGGAGGAGTCGGCATTTGAAAACAGATCTTCCGACTCCCAGGCCCAGGCTCTTTCTACTATGCCACGCTGCTCCACTCTGTTGTACTGTATTGCTTAGGACAGTGTTCTGCACAGTGTAAATGCTCAATAAATAGCATTAATGAGGATATGCGCCCCATACAGATCTTAAATCACCACGCAAGATAACGTGTTCTCGGACAGGGAGCATGCGATTAAAAGCGATACCTAAGGCAGGAAAGTAGGGGAGGGCAGAGGGAAGGAAAGGAAAAAAACCCATCAGGCAAGCAGAGAAGAGAGGAGAGGGGAGAAGGGCTTTTTCTGAAGCCCTGATCCTTGAAAGGGTAGTGGCCTTCTCTGACTGTGTGAATATAAGGGAGGCCTGATAAGAATAAACAGCTCGGGGCCTGGGGGAGCTTACGAGAGGGTGTGACTCTCTCTGGATGGAGGGACCAAGTCAGAGCGACCGGCTAATGCCACCGGTCCACCTACTCCCGCTCCATCAGCCGGGAAGCCCTCATCCCCGCTCCCAGGGACTGGGTCACCAGACTGGCCCGCCCCGTCCCCACCCCGGGGCCCGAGGCCCAGGACAGAGGCGCCTCTCCCTGGGTACTGGAGGTCAGGGGCCCGTGGGGCGCTGACCGGACTCCTGGCCCGCACGTGCTCACTGGTCAACGGGGGGGGCCGCGCCGGCTGTGGGTACCTGGGACTTGACACGCCTGGTTCTCTTCGGCAGAAGGCTCGCCCTCGGGCCCTGATCTGGGGGAGCCTGGGAATCGGTGTCGGGGACCGCGGACTCCACTTTCTCTTTAAGGTCCAAGCTGGGCAGTGGGACACCCTGAAGGATCAGAGCACAGACGGGCAGGGAATTAGAGAGCAGGCCCGAGAATCAGCAGGGGACAGCACGGGTGAGGGGGGTGGAGAAAGGGTTTCCGGGAAGCCCGGCTGTGCTCCCCAGACCCAAAAGATAGCTTCGAACGTGAAGAGGCAGGTAAAAGGTAAGTTCTCATCCCAGCAGGGAAAACAGGTTCTGTCAGGAAGGGTGACCTCACCGGACGGAGAGATTAGGGGACGCTCGCTGGGCAACGTGCGTCTGTCCGGGCAGACCGTGGCCGGAGACTGGAAGGGACGGGAGGGCCTCCGGCCTCCATCTGGGGGGGTGCAGGCTACAAAGCAGGCTCCCTCCAGCCACTTTCCTCCAGCGGTCCGGGACTACTGAACTAAACGGCGCCCGGATCCCGCTCTGAGCGACCCCTGCGGGCCCCCCGCCCTGCGGAACGGGGTCTCACCATGAGGCTGACCCCTGACTGGAACAGCTCATATGGGTAGAGGATCCGTTCGTAGTGACTCTTGAGCAGGGAGCCGGTGCCTTTGCCCGGTAGGTAGCCCAGGCGGCTGCCCACCTTGGACCATTTCTTCTCTTTAGTGACCATCTCGAATCCTCCTTTGTTGGCGACGATCTGAAAGAGAGTCATAAGAGAGGTTTTTTTGTGGGGCGGTGGGGGGGTTCGGCTCTAGCCAGCCCCCCGCTCCCTGCAGTTTGGGCTGCAGGTTGCTTTGATTCCCCTGCTAGAGAGCCCCACCTCTAGACTGGAAGCTCCTTGAGGGCAGGGAACTTGCCTACCAACTCCGTTATACTGTACTCGCCCACACTGTACTCTCCCAAGTGCTTAGTACAGTGCTCTGCACACAGTTCAGCACTCAATAACTACCATCGATTGACTCTCTCCCCCCAGACAACGGCCAAATGGGCTGTTTCCAAGCGACTCAATCGTGTAATCAGAAGCTGTTTTTTAGCCATTTTTCGCTCCTTACGCTCTTCCCCAGCTTATCAAAACACTCGGTAAATTTGAATTTTGGCCCGGTTCCATGACGTTAGGCCACCGTCAAAGAAATGGGCCCAAGCTGTTTTCTAGCCAATGCAAATATTTGTTGAGCCACCCTAACATGCTAAAAGCAAGAGTAGTAACGATGGTATTTATTCAGCGTTTACTCCGTGCCACGCACTGAGCTACACCCTGGGGCAGATACAAGGTACGAGGCAGATCCAGTCCCTATCCAGCACAGGGTTTATGATCTATGAGGGTCGGAGGGTAGGGATGATATTTCCATTTTATAGATGAGGAAACGGAAGCATAGGGAATGAAGTGACTTGCCCAGGGTCAACCAGCGGCTCAGGGGTGGAGTCGGAACTACAATCGGGGTCTCTGGACGCCTAGTCCCACGTAGGCACATGCACCCAAACCAGTTCATTCATTCATTCGCATTGATTGAACGCATACTGTGTGCAAAGCACTGTACTAAGTACTTGGGAGAGTACAATATAACAACAGACACATTCCTGCCCACACAAGCTTGCTGTCGGGGGGGGAGACAGATATTAATATAAACAACTAGTCCGGGTACTTTAGTGCAGCCTGGCACCCATCTCTCCCCACCCTTTCCATCCCCACCCGGTGCAGACCCGAAGGAAACGCAGTTAGACTCCCACAGCGGCAGGAAATGCAGGGACCTCCATTCCATGTCAGGACTCACTTCCCGACCAGGAGGGGCGGCGGGAAACCCCGGGGTGACGGTCGGCACGAGGTGCAGCACCTCCTTCTTTGGATTATTTTTAAGGCGCTAAGGTCACTGTTCAGTCTAGAAGGGGGACGGGGAAGGGTCCCTAGGGTTGGTGCCATGGGAAGGGTTTGTTCCGCCTGCACCATCTCGTAGAAAATCGCCGCCAGACGCTTGCAGGCTGACTGCGGATAGCCAAGTGGGTATTGCCCCGTCCCCCTCTGTGCAAAAAAAAAAAAAACCTTTCCCCGCCACATCGCGCACCACACACACAACACACCCATACACTTCACCTGCCTCCCAACTACCCCGAACTCGGTCACCTCCCCCCGAATACCGATGAGCTTGTCTTGCGGCCATAAGCTCGGAGAGGAGGCCCACAGAAGACCCTTCTCAGGGGCAACACAAGGAACACAGGTCCCGGTCAGACCCCGAACAAAAGGCAGTGTCAGGCCCGGCCAAATCCGCGGTCGGGAGTAAACCGCGGGGCCGGCAGAGAGCGGGGCCAATGCTCGCGATGGAAAGGTTTCCAGCACTCTGACCACAGGCAGCGAGCCCAGAGACAGTATCCCACAGTCATTCCGGGCCCCACGCTGAGCTCCCGGGAGTAAATCCTCGGCCGGGGGGAGGTTGGGGCAGGGAAGACAGGACGTGATTCAATCCCAACAGGAAGCCATCATTTGGGCACTTTAATGACCTAGACTAGGGCTGGAAATTTATTTTACCCTTAAAATTATGGGGAAAAACAAGCTTCCCAAGGACCAACATAAAGGACCATCTAAATTAAAAAAAAAAAAGCGATCAACTCATGAGCGGCTAAGCCGGCTAGACCCCCAGACTCTCGGTACTTGTCCCTGGGAGGGAGATTTTTGTGTTCGGCTGGGCCTCTTGTGGGGAAGTGACTTGCCCAAGGTCACATAGCAGACAAGGGCCGGAGTCAGGATTAGAATCCAGGTTCTTCTGACTCCGCTGCTCTACCCACCGGGCCACGTTGCTTTCAGATTTCCTCTTGGGAGATGGGGCTGCAGTAAAACAGTACTCAGCACGTAAGTGCTTAATAAATACCATAATTATTATTACTATTATTAAAAAAGACAAAAATAGATTCTGCCTCAGACTGACAGCCCTGCTAGAGCTCCCTAAGCGGTAAAAAGCTCAGAGTCAATCAATAGCGATATTTACTGAGTGTTTACGGTGTGCAGAGACCTGTACTACTTGGGAGAGTACAAAAAGAGCTGACAGACACGAACGTTGCCCTCAAGAAGCTTACAGTCTACTGTGTGCAGAGCACTGGACTGAGCACTTAGGTTTCACCGTAGATTTCTATTAATTAATCGAGAAGCAGAGTTTGCCTAGCGGTTAGAGCATGGGCCTGGGAGTCAGAAGGATCCAGGTCCTAATCCCGGCTCCACCATCTGTCTCCTCGATGACCTTGTGCAAATCACTTCCCTTCTCTATGCCCCAGGTACCTCACCTGCAAAATGGGGGTTAAGACTGACAACCCCGTGTGGGATGACACCCTATCTTCTGTCTACCCCAGCGCTTAGTACAGAGAAATGCACACTGAAAGCACAATACATAATAATAATTATTATTTTTTAAATGGTGATCTTATTTCTCCATATATTTATCTGTACCTTAAGTTAATGGTTCCGTGGCTCGGTCCCACTCTTATCTGTAAATAATCTCGGACTTGTCTCCTCAGTTAGGCTGGAATGTGTCTCTTCTTAATTGTACTTCCCCAAGGGCTTCTTAGTACGGTGCCCAGCTCCCAATAAGTGCTCAATAAATACTACTGATTCATTCAATCGATGGTATTTACTGAGCACTTGCTGCACTAAACACTTGCGGGGAGTACGATCCAAAGGATTCGATAGACATGTTCCCTCCCGACAAAGACCGTATAATCTAGGGAGGGGAGGAATGACTGATCCAAGTCGCTGCTGGGATCGCTAAACCGCCCCATTTTTTAATCGACTAACCAAATACGTTCCGAGCAGATAGCAGTAACGCTAGCAATGAAACCTGCTTCCAGCCCGGCCAATAATTGGGGGAATGGAATCCTTTCCCTGCATTTTCTCTACCTAAAATAGCAAGAGGAGAAACATGACGGGCTCAACAACCAGTCGATTTTATTAACTGAGGGCTTGCTGTGTGCCGAGCATTGTATTAAGCAATATGTACAGGAAATTCTCAATTACGTAGCTCAACCTCGGGAAAAATACCCTTTAAAAACGAAAAAAAATCTCAGAGAGAGTGCCCAGCTAACAGTAAGAAATACTTTCTGATTTTAGTTTCCCCAACCCAGGCGGTGTATCACTTACTGGCTCAAGTTTAGCCATTTAAGTCTCCGGCTTCATGAAATCTTGCCGGGCAATTAGTTAGTGTAATCTGAAACACACTGATTGTCTTGGAAAAAATTGGCAGGGGTGAACCGCAGGCCTCTGCTCAAGAGTTTACTGATAGACAGGGATCTGATTTCTTATCCTGTCACCAACACTTGGTGAAGGCGCCTATCTTTTTCTTTTTTCTTTTTTTTTTTTTAAAAGGCACTTGTTAAACACTTACTATGAGCCAGACACCGGGGTAGATACAAGCTCATCACGTTGGACCCAGTCCCTGCTCCACATGGGGCTCGCAGCCCTAATTCCCATTTCACAGAGGAGGTAACTGAGGCCCAGAAAAGTGAAGTGACTGGCCCGAGGTTTCACACAGCAGGCAAGTGGCTGAGACAGGATTAGAAGCCAAGTCTTCCGACTCCCCGGCCCGTGGCTCCTTCCTCTAGGCCACGCTGCTTCTGATATCATAAGCCGGTCTCCGCTTACGCTACCGCGTGACCGACTAAAGCTGCACTAGGGATGTAGCATCTTGGCACAAAGTAAGCCCTTAAATAATAACTGCGGTATCTGTTACGTGCTTACTATGATCCAAACGTGGTGCTAAGCGCTGAGGAAAGACAGGTACAAGGATGGATAGAATCCCCTGTCCCACATCGAACTCATAATTTAAGGGAGAGGGAGAATGGGTTTTTAGGCCCCATTTACAGAACAACCATCAATCAATACTAGGGCATTAAGCACTGTACTAAGCACTTGGGAGACGAGGAAACTGAAGCACGGATAGATTAAGAGACATGCTCAAGGTCAGACAGCTTGCAAGTGGCAGAGCCGGGGTTAGAACCCAGATTTCCTGACTTCCTGTGCTGTGCTCTGTCCCCTAGGCCTGGCTGCTTCTCTCTAAATATTATCATAAACGTCAACTTCCCTATTCCACCACGCCGACCAGCCATGTCAGACAAATGACCCGTTTCCCGGCAAATCAATCGCCTTGCAATCAATCTTATTTACTTACTGTGTGCAATGAAGTGACTTGCCCAAAGGCACACAGGAGACGAGTTTTTGGCACACAGCAAGTGCTAAATAAATACCACAAGTTATTATTATTGTTACTATCACCATGTTTTATTAGACTGTGGGCCCTGAGGGCCAAGGACCTGGATATTCTTCCCCGGCGCTTAATACAGTGGTCTGCACACAATAAGCGCTTAATAAATGTTATCATTACTACTACTGTGAGCTTGGGAGCGTACAGCATATTCCCTGCCCACAAGGAGCTTACACCTCCTAATTCTCTTAAAACAGGTGGCTTTTGCTCCTAGTCCCCGAGGCAAATTTGGCCACTGGGCTGAAACACCTAACCCGGCACAGCCCGCCCGCCTCCTATTACCTTGCTCAGGGCATAGAGATCCAGGATTTTCCGCTCCACCACGGGGATTTTCAGAGTGGACCCTTGGAGTTCCCAAAATTTGGCCAGCTGATCCAAGAAGTCCAGTCTCACTCGGGTCATTGCCTACAGTCCAGAGAGGAGTCGGGGGGAAAGACAGAAGGGGGGAAAAAACGATGAAGGTGTAAACTAAAGCCGGCAGAAAAAGAAGCCCGGGAAGGGGTGTGAGGTTGGCTCATAACGAAGTGGGTGCATATCCATTCCGCTAATGGAATCGGAAACGACATATTAATCCGCCATGAGGAAATGTAAAAGAAAAGAAAAATGGCAGTAGGAAGTCCTACTTCAACCAGAAAGAGGTGGGCGGACTGTGTTTTGCTCCAAAGAGCAGCCTCCCAGCACCACTGGAGATGGGACACAAACTCGTTCCTTTTCTTCTTTCTTTTTAATGGTATGTGCCAGGCACTGTTCTAAGTACTGGGGCAGATACAAGATAATCGGACGGATAAAGTCCCTGTCCCACATGGGGCTCACCGTCCATCTCCATTTTCCAGATGAGGGAACTGAGGCACAGAGAAATGAAGTGACTGGCCCAAGGTCACAGAGCAGACGGGTGGCAGAGGCAGGATTAGAACAAGGTCCTTCTGACTCCCAGGCCCGAGTTCTAGCCACTCGGCCATGCTAATCTGTTCTCGCCTGGGCTTCAGTTTGAAGAATGAAAAAGGGAGGGGTAGACAAATATTTTGGGAGAAACCTGGACAAGGTTGCGGGGGGAAGTGCTCGTCCGGTCTTGTAAACGAGACGACAGAGCGAGATCAGCTTCCCCAGTGGATCCCGGCAGAGAGGTTAATAATAATAATAATAATGTTGGTATTTGTTAAGCGCTTACTAGGTGCTGAGCACTGTTCTAAGCGCTGGGGGAGATACAGGGTAATCAGGTTGTCCCACGTGGGGCTCACACACTTTTAATCCCTATTTTATAGATGAGGGAACTGAGGCACAGAGAAGTGAAGTGACTTGCCCACAGTCAACGTTTCTCAGAAAGGCTCATAAAGCCAACTGGAGGAGAGGACGCAATGTGGCCTAGCGGAGTCAGAAGGGCCTGGGTTTTAATCCCAGTTCCGCCTCTTGTCTGCAGTATGAGCATGGGCAAGTCACTTCACTTCTCTGTGCCTCGGTTCCCTCATCTATAAAATGGGGAAAGACTGTAAGTCTGTGAAGGATTGTGTCCAACCTGATTAGCTTGTTTCTATCCCAGCACTTAGTACAGTTCCTGGCACACTGTAAGTGCTTAATACCATTTTTAAAATAAAAATGGAAAAGTATGGAAGGAGCTGGGTGTAGGGGGCAGGTTATCACAGTCTGGCCAGCCAAGCAGTGGCCTCTCCCTCGGTGGAACTCAGGCCGAAACCTGCGGGAGCTTCTTGATCTACTGCTTGAGCTCCCCAGCTCAGGGGGTGTCACTACGCTCCAATCCCAGCTGCGCTAACCCTGGGCAGAAGCCTCTGGGACAACGGCGGGCGGGGAAAGGAAGGGATGACCGGAAACCAAACTGGAGAAGGAGGAGACTTCCGTGCCTGCATGGGGCGAGGAGGTTAACAGCCAAACTCACCTCGAGTTCATTTAGACGCTGAACGCGCGGGGTGAAGCGAAAACTCTTCACCTCACATGCGAATGGAGGCTGCCAGTCCTAAGAATGAATTAAAAAACAATCAAAAAAAAAAAACATTAGGAACATCTTACCTTCTCCGCTTTAGGGGTGACCTGCTACAAGCCGCTTAGGGATGGAGACACACCCTTCTCCCCGCCTGTGGCCCGGGGGTCAGAAAAGGGTTTTTATTTCCAAGGACGATCGCCGTCTTCCTGTTTTTCTATTTCGATCCCACCAAACCCTCCTGGACCCCCTCTCCCTTCCCCTCCCCTCAGCACTGGGCTCATCTGCTCATTTGTATATATTTTTATTCCCCTATTTATTTTGTTAATGACATGTATATCCCCTTGCTTCTATTTATTGCTATTGTTTTTGTCTGTCTCCCCCGATTAGACTGTAAGCCCATCAGTGGGCAGGGATCGTCTCTATCTGTTGCCGAATTGTACATTCCAAGCGCTTAGTACAGTGTTCTGCACATAGTAAGCGCTCAATAAATACTACTGAATGATTGAACCCATCTCTGATGAAAACCTTTACGCAGTGGGCGGGGAGAGATAGTATTTCCACCTGCCATAAACCTCTGCCTGGAAATCGCCCTTCTCCCTGGAATCGACTTCAAATCTGTCACACTCAAATTGTTTTAAAAAAATTCCAGAATTCAAAAACAAGAAGAGCTAAAGTAAAAAAAAAAAAAGAAACCTCCCCCACCCAAAAAGCAACCAGTATCCATTAGTGTCTCTATTTTGGTGATACATCTATCCATCAGTCAATTGTATTTCTTGAATCCTTGCTGTATGCAGAGATCTGTACTAAAGCACAATATAATCTCTGTCAGGGCATGTTGAGATTGTTCGCCCCTTGAGGGTAGGGATCATGTCACCTAATTCTGCTGGGCTCAACCAAGCGCTTAGTCCAGTTCTGTGCACACTGTAGACTGGAAGCTCCATGAGGGCAAGGATAATCTGTATTGCCGCCACTGCACTATCCCAACCGATTGGTAGCACACTCTGCACAGAGTGAGCACTCAATAAATGCTCCTGATTGATTTAAGAGCGGGAGGAACCAGGGGACGTCGGGAATATTTCCACGGGAGCCCAGTTGGTTAGAAAAGCTCAATGAATACCATCAATTGTGGACGTGCAGATGATAATGTTGGTATTTGTTAAGTGCTTACTACGTGCAGAGAACTGTTCTAAGCCCTGGGGTAGATACAGGGTAATCAGGTGGTCCTACGTGAGGCTCACAGTCTTAATCCCCATTTTCCGGATGAGGTCACTGAGGCACAGAGAAGTGACTTGCCCACAGTCACACAGCCAAGTGGAAGAGCCGGGATTCGAACCCATGACCTCCGACTCCCAAGCCCGGGCTCTTTCCACTGAGCCACGCTGCTTCCGCCCATGGTGAGTGAATGGGATTACGGGATTTGGGATGGGGCTCTCGGGCAGGGAAGAACAGGGCTCGAGTTTGGGAAAGGTCATCAACCGTGACTGGACCAGCGTGACGCAGAAGTCACTTTGGTGGCTGGAGAGGAGAAAGAGAATTAAAACCCAGAGGTCTGCCAGCCCTATCAACCTGACAGACCAAATTTTGAGTCATCTTAAGCTTAAAACTCTAAAAATAAAATAATAAAAATAAGTGAATGGATCGTTCACTTCTTGGTTCCGGAGATTCTTCGATGGGATTTAGAGGTGCCGAACCGAGGGGACCGGAGGTTTTCAAATCCACCGGTTAAGAAAGGACATTTCCTTGGAGGTCAGGTCCTCTATCTACTCCACCGCTTAGTACAGTGCTTGGCACACAGTGGGCACTTAAAGCCCACCATTATTTCTATTAGGATATAATCACCCGTGCGTCCCCTGAAAGTAGGAATCCTTTCTGAGATCATTTCCTTCCCCTCCGCCAAGCCCCGGCCGGCTTCTGCCCGCTCACCCGCCTTCCCTTAAACCCTCACCGCTTCCCCAGGGTTTTTTAAGACGTCCGTGGCCACCGACGGTTTTCGCCTGGCCCAAAACTTGCCTTCCCTAAAGGCTCTCGGACAGAGAGAATCTCCAACCCTCCCTGGGGGAGGGCGGTCCCGGTTTGAAAGGCGACGGCGGGTGCTGCCCGCCTGCTGCGTGACCTTGGACAGCCCCCGAGGCTCCGTTTCTGATCTCCGCCGCCCCGTACTTGGCAAAGATTTCGTGAGCAGGTAGGCGAGACCGCGTACGAGCAGGCCTACCCCGAAACTCCCCGCTCTTGCTGCCCGTGGCAGAGATCTGGGTTTTCATTTCCTTTTTGGCAGCAATTGTGGTCCCAGACAGTCCTCCCTGGGTCTCTATCGCTTGGCCCTACTTCTCTTTGAACGGTTCCCCTAAACCCCGTTTCCTCTAATCGGTCGGTATTTGAGCGCTTACCTTGTGCAAGACCCTAGACTGGGCGCTTGCGTATAAATCAGCCCACGGTATACGTTGGGCGCCTACTCTGGGCGGAGCAACTCTACTAAGCGCTCGGGAGAGTACAATAAACAGAATTATCAGGCGCGTTCCCTACCGCAGCGGGAGATTACAAAGAGGAGGAGACACAATCCCTGCTCTCAAAGAGCAGGTCTACTCTGGGCAGGGGACTGTACTGAACGCTTGGGAGAATTCAATAGACTTGGTAGATATCCCTGCAATCTACTGTTTGCAGAGCCCTGGACTGAGCGTTTAGGAGAGGCACTTATTCTGGGCGGAGCAACTCTACTAAGCGCTCGGGCGACTGCGATAAACGGAATTAGCAGGCACGTTCCCTGACCACAGCGGGAGATTACCAAGAGGAGGAGACACAATCCCCGCTCTCAAAGAGCAGGTCTACTCTGGGCCGGGGGCTGTACTGAACGCTTGGGAGAATTCAATAGACTTGGTAGATATCATCCCTGCAAACTACTGTGTGCAGAGCACTGGACTGAGCATTTAGCAGAGTACTGTAGAGTGAGTAGACTGGACGCCTGTCCTCTCCGACCTCGTGTGACAGACCCCACCCCGGCCCTGCCCTTGGATCAGAGGGCCTCAGCCAGCCTTCCCCGTTATTTATATTAACGTCGGCCTTCCCCGCTGGACTTTAAGCACAATGGCAGGGAACACATCTACCCATTCTAACGTAATAATAATGTTGGTATTTCTTAAGCGCTTACTATGTGCAGAGCACTGTTCTAAGCGCTGGGGTAGACACAGGGGAATCAGGTTGTCCCACGTGGGGCTCATAGTCTTAATCCCCATTTGACAGATGAGGTAAGTGAGGCACAGAGAAGTTAAGTGACTTGCTCCCAGTCACACAACTGACGAGTGGCAGAGCCGGCATTCGAACCCATGACCTCTGACTCCAAAGCCCACTGAGCCACGCTGCTTCTCAACGTACTCTCCCAAGCGCTCGGTACACCCGGTATGATTGATTGAGCCCGTTCCAGACGAGATGGGAGGTGGGAAAATAATAATAATAATTATGGTATTTGTTAAGCGCTTCCTCTGTGCGGAGCACTGTTCTAAGCGCTGGGGGAGATACGGGGTCATCAGGTTGTCCCACGTGGGGCTCACATTTTTTTAATCCCCATTTTGACAGAGGAGGTAACTGAGGCCCAGAGGAGTTAAGTGACTTGCCCAAGGTAGGGACCAAGCGAGAGGAGGGAGTAGAGGTGGAGGAAAGGCCTGGCCCTTCCCCGCTGCCTCCCCATTCCCACCATCCCCAGAATAAATGAGAGTGTCGGTTAAGCGCTCTATGTGAGGCACTGTACTAAGCGTCGGGACGGATGCAATATAGGCATTTCAGACACCGTCAGTGCCCCACACGGGGTCCACGGTCTAAAGGGATCAATCAATCAACGGTATTTACCGAGCACTTACTGAGGGCACAGCACTGGACTGAGCGCTGGGAGGAGTCCACTACAACAGAGTCGGCCGACACATTCCCCGCCCACAGCGATCTCACACCACCGGGGTGAGAAAATGGGAACCGAATCCCCGTTTTACTGACGGGAACGTGGTGTTTGTTCAATGCTTACTGCATAATAATGTTGGTGTTTCTTAAGCGCTTTCTAGGTGCGGAGCACTGTTCTAAGCGCTGGGGGAGATACAGGGGAATGAGGTGAGGCTTACACTCTTCATCCCCATTTTACAGATGAGGGAACTGAGGCACAGAGAAGTGACTTGCCCACGGTCACCCAGCCGACAAGGGGCGGAGTCAGGATTCGAACCCATGACCTCGGACTCCCAAGCCCGGGCTCTTTCCACTGAGCCACGCTGCTTCTCTACATGCCGGGCGCTGGACTGGGTGCTGGGACGGAGACAAGATAATCGGGTCGGACACGGCCCCAGTCCCACACAGGGCTCACCGTCTTCCTCTCCATTTTACCGATGAGGAAACTGAGGCAGGGAGCAGCGTCGCGACTTCCCCAAGGTCACCCAGGAGGGCAGCGGCGGGGCCGGGGCTACAGCTGACCCTCCCGGCCCTGTGGAGTCGGAGGACGTGGGTTCTAATCCCGGCTCCGTCCCTCGTCTGCTGTGTGACCTTGGACAAGCCACTTCACTGCTCTGGGCCTCAGTTCCCTCATCTGTAAAATGGGGATTAAGACCGTGAGCCCCAGGTGGGACAACCTGATAACCTTGTATCTCCCCCAGTGTTTACAGCAGGGCCTGGCCCACAGTAAGCGCTTCACCAATCCCACCATCCTCACCTTGACTCTCCCCCAGCGCTCAGAACAGAAGCAGCGTGGCTCAGCGGAAAGAGCCCGGGCTTGGGAGTCAGAGGTCAGGGGTTCGAATCCCGGCTCGGCCCCTTGTCAGCTGGGTGACTTTGGGCCAGTCACTTCACTTCTCGGTGCCTCAGTCCCCTCATCTGTAAAACGGGGATGAAGACTGGGAGCCCCACGTGGGACCACCTGATTCCCCTGTGTCTCCCCCGGCGCTTAGAACGGTGCTCGGCACATAGTAAGCGCTTAAAAAATACCAACATCATTATTATGATTATTAACAGTGCCTGGCAAATAGTCAGCACTTACCAAATCCCACCATCACCCTGCCTCTCCCCCAGCGCTTAGAGCAGTGCTTGGCACATAGTAGGCACTTACCACATCCCATCATCCCCTCGACCTCCTCCCCAGCGCTTAATAATAATAATAATAATGTTGGTATTTGTTAAGCGCTTACTATGTGCCGAGCACTGTTCTAAGCGCTGGGGTAGACATAGGGGAATCAGGTTGTCCCACGTGGGGCTCACAGTCTTAATCCCCATTTTACAGATGAGGGAACTGAGGCACAGAGAAGTTAAGTGACTTGCCCAGAGTCACACAGCTGACAAGTGGCAGAGCTGGGATTCGAACTCATGAACCCTGACTCCAAAGCCCGCGCTCTTTCCACTGAGCCACGCTGCTTCTCCAAACAGTGCCCGGCACATAGTAAGAGCTTAGAAAATCCCATCATCACCTTGACCCTCCCCCAGCGCTTAAAACAGTGCCTGGCACCCAATAAGTGCCTCATCACCTTGTCTCTCCCCCGCAGCGCTTCGCAGAGGGCCTGGCACATAGTAAGTGCCTCCCCCCGGAGCGCTTAGAAGAGGGCTTGGCACCTCCTAGTAGGTGCCTCTCCCCCCGGCGCTTCGCAGAGGGCCTGGCACGTAATAAACGCCTCTTCCCCCAGCGCTCAGAAGGGGATCTGGTACCTCATAGTAAGTGCCTCTCCCCGCAGCGCTTAGCAGAGGGTCTGGCACACAGCGCGTCTCCCCGCAGCGCTTAGCGGAAGGCCTGGCACACAGTAGGTGAGTGCACATCGTAGTAAGTGCCTCTCCACGCAGCGCTTTGCAGAGGGCCCGGCACATAGTAGGTGCCTCTCTCCCCAGTGCTTAGCAGAGGGCCTGGCACCTCGTAGTAGGTGCCTCTCCCCCCAGCGTTTATCAGAAGGCCTGGCACATAGTAGGTGCCTCTCCCCCCAACGCTTCGCAGAGGGGCTGGCACCTCGTAGTAGGTGCCTCTCCCCCCAATGCTTAGCAGAAGGCCTGGCACACAATAGGTGCCTCTCCCCGCAGCGCTTAGCAGAGGGCCGGGCACATCGTAGTAGGTGCCTCTCCCCCCAGCGTTTATCAGAAGGCCTGGCACATAGTAGGTGCCTCTCCCCCCAACGCTTAGCAGAAGGCCTGGCACACAGTAGGTGCCTTTCCCCGCAGCGCTTAGCAGAAGACCTGGCACATAGTAGGTGTCTCTCCCCCCAGCGCTTATCAGATGGCCTGGCACATAGTAGGTGTCTCTCCCCCCAGCGCTTAGCAGAGGGCCTGGCACATCGTAGTAGGTGCCTCTCTCCCCAGAGCTTAGCAGTAGGCCTGGCACATAGTAGGTGCCTCTCCCCCCAGCGCTTAGCAGAAGGCCCGGCACATAGTAGGTGCCTCTCTCCGCAGCGCTTAGCAGAAGGCCTGGCACATCGTAGTAGGTGCCTCACCCTCAGCGCTGAGCAGAAGGCCTGGCACATAGTAGGTGCCTCTCCCCCCTGCGCTTAGCAGAAGGCCTGGCACATAGTAGGTGCCTCTCCCCCCTGCGCTTAGCAGAAGGCCTGGCACATAGTAGGTGCCTCTCGCCCCAGCGCTTAGCAGAAGGCCTGGCACATAGTAGGTGCCTCTCCCCCCTGCGCTTAGCAGAAGGCCTGGCACATAGTAGGTGCCTCTCGCCCCAGCGCTTAGCAGAAGGCCTGGCACATAGTAGGTGCCTCTCCCCCCTGCGCTTAGCAGAAGGCCTGGCACATAGTAGGTGCCTCTCCCCCTGCGCTTAGCAGAAGGCCTGGCACATAGTAGGTGCCTCTCCCCCCTGCGCTTAGCAGAAGGCCTGGCACATAGTAGGTGCCTCTCCCCCCTGCGCTTAGCAGAAGGCCTGGCACATAGTAGGTGCCTCTCCCCCCTGCGCTTAGCAGAAGGCCTGGCACATAGTAGGTGCCTCTCCCCCCTGCGCTTAGCAGAAGGCCTGGCACATAGGAGGTGCCTCTCGCCCCTGCGCTTAGCAGAAGGCCTGGCACATAGTAGGTGCCTCTCCCCCCTGCGCTTAGCAGAAGGCCTGGCACATAGTAGGTGCCTCTCCCCCCTGCGCTTAGCAGAAGGCCTGGCACATAGTAGGTGCCTCTCCCCCCTGCGCTTAGCAGAAGGCCTGGCACATAGTAGGTGCCTCTCGCCCCAGCGCTTAGCAGAAGGCCTGGCACATAGTAGGTGCCTCTCCCCCCTGCGCTTAGCAGAAGGCCTGGCACATAGTAGGTGCCTCTCCCCCCCAGCGCTTAGCAGAAGGCCTGGCACATAGTAGGTGCCTCTCCCCCCTGCGCTTAGCAGAAGGCCTGGCACATAGTAGGTGCCTCTCGCCCCAGCGCTTAGCAGAAGGCCTGGCACATAGTAGGTGCCTCTCCCCCCTGCGCTTAGCAGAAGGCCTGGCACATAGTAGGTGCCTCTCCCCCCTGCGCTTAGCAGAAGGCCTGGCACATAGTAGGTGCCTCTCCCCCCTGCGCTTAGCAGAAGGCCTGGCACATAGTAGGTGCCTCTCCCCCCTGCGCTTAGCAGAAGGCCTGGCACATAGTAGGTGCCTCTCCCCCCTGCGCTTAGCAGAAGGCCTGGCACATAGTAGGTGCCTCTCGCCCCAGCGCTTAGCAGAAGGCCTGGCACATAGTAGGTGCCTCTCCCCCCTGCGCTTAGCAGAAGGCCTGGCACATAGTAGGTGCCTCTCGCCCCAGCGCTTAGCAGAAGGCCTGGCACATAGTAGGTGCCTCTCCCCCCTGCGCTTAGCAGAAGGCCTGGCACATAGTAGGTGCCTCTCGCCCCAGCGCTTAGCAGAAGGCCTGGCACATAGTAGGTGCCTCTCCCCCCTGCGCTTAGCAGAAGGCCTGGCACAGAGTAGGTGCCTCTCCCCCTGCGCTTAGCAGAAGGCCTGGCACATAGTAGGTGCCTCTCCCCCCTGCGCTTAGCAGAAGGCCTGGCACATAGTAGGTGCCTCTCCCCCCTGCGCTTAGCAGAAGGCCTGGCACATAGTAGGTGCCTCTCCCCCCAGCGCTTAGCAGAAGGCCTGGCACATAGTAGGTGTCTCTCCCCCCAGCGCTTCGCAGAGGGCCTGGCGCACAGTAAGCGGGCGCGCCTCCCCGCAGCGCTTCGCCGAGGGCCGGGGCGGGTACCTTGGGCGGTCGGATCTTGCAGATGCCGGTCTTCTCGGCCAGCGGGCGGATGCGGCCGATGAAGCCGAGGGGGTCGGTGAACTCCTCCCAGCTGGGCTCGAACACCGGGCACTCGGGGGGCGGCAGGAACTCGGCGGGGTAACCTCCCGGGCCCGGGCCCGCCATGGCCGCCATGGCCGCCGGGGACCCCCGACAACGCCCCCCTCACCGCCCCCTCATCCCCCCCTCATCGCCCCCTCACGGCCCCCGTCGTCCAGGGCGGCTTCAGCGCGTCGCCGTCGTCGCCATCGCCTCGGCCCGTTTGTTATTGTTTCCTCCCGGCCCGCCCCGCCGGCCCCTCCCCCCTTCTCCTCAGCCCCGCCGGAACCCCGCCGCCCCCCCCCCGAGATCCCTCCGCCCGCGCCCGCGCGCCGCCGGAAGTGGAGGCCCCGCGCAGGCGCCTCCCCTCAGGACGGCGCGCGCCCCGCCCTCCCGGCCGCAGCGCGCCGCCGGAAGGGGAGCCCTCCGCCGCCGGAAGCGCCCCCGGCGACCGTTACTCATTCAGTCATTCGGACTTATTGAGCGTCCGGGACTGGACTGAGCGCTCCGGAGGGGCGGTTCGGACGCAGGTAGACCCCCTCGCCGCCCCAACAACGGGCTGGAAGGCTAGAAGGGGAAGGGAGAGAACGAGACAAGGAGGCAGGCAGCACTACCGTCCACATAAATACAATTATTGAGCTCTTCATTCATTCATTCGGACTTATTGAGCGCCAGGACTGGACTGAGCGCTCCGGAGGGGCGGTTCGGACGCAGGTAGACCCCCTCGCCGCCCCAACAACGGGCTGGAAGGTTAGAAGGGGAAGGAAGAGAACGAGACAAGGAGGCAGGCAGCACTACCGTCCACGTAAAGAGAATTATTGAGCTCTTCATTCATTCATTCGGACTTATTGAGCGCCCAGGACTGGACTGAGCGCTCCGGAGGGGCGGTTCGGACGCAGGTAGACCCCCTCACCGCCCCAACAAGGGGGTCGCAGTCTAGAAGGGGGAGGCACACAACGAAACAAGGAGGCAGGCAGCACTACCATTCACGTATATAGAATTATAGAGCTCTTCATTCATTCATTCGGACTTATTGAGCGCCCAGGACTGGACTGAGCGCTCCGAAGGGGCAGCTCGGACGCAGGTAGACCTCCTCACGCCCCCGACAAGGGGCTGGAAGGCTAGAAGGGGGAGACACACAACGAAATAAAGAGGCAGGCAGCACTACCGTCCACATAAAGAGAATTATTGATCTCTTCATTCATTCATTCGGACTTATTGAGCGCCCGGGACTGGACTGAGCGCTCCGGAGGGGCGGTTCGGACGCAGATGGAGACCCTCACCGCCCCAACAACGGGCTGGAAGGTTAGAAGGGGAAGGAAGAGAACGAAACAAGGAGGCAGGCAGCACTACCGTCCACGTAAAGAGAATTATTGAGCTCTTCCTTCATTCAGTCGGACTTATTGAGCGCCCGGGACTGGACTGAGCGCTCCGAAGGGGCGATTCGGCTGCAGGTAGACCCCCTCACCGCCCCAACAACGGGCAGGAAGGGGGAGACACACAACGAAACAAGGAGGCAGGCCTCACCACCACCCACATCAATAGAATTATTGATCTCTTCATTCACTCAGGCGTATTGATTGAGTGCAGAACACTGGACTAAGCGCTCGGAAGGGACAATTCGGCGACAGGTAATGATAATAATAATAACGTTGGTATTGGTTAAGCGCTTTCTAGGTGCAGAGCACTGTTCTAAGCGCTGGGGGAGATACAGGGTCAGGTTGTCCCACGTGAGGCTCACGGTTTTAATGATAATGTTGCTGTTTGTTAAGCGCTTACTATGTGCAGAGCACTGTTCTAAACGCTGGGGTAGACCCAAGGGAATCAGGTTGTCCCACGTGGGGCTCACAGCCTTAATCCCCGTTTTACAGATGAGGGAACTGAGGCCCAGAGAAGTGAAGTGACTCGCCCACAGTCGCACAGCTGACAAGTGGCATTAGTAATAATGTTGGTATTTGTTAAGCACTTACCAGGTGCAGAGCACTGTGCTAAGCGCTGGGGAGATAGAGGGTCATCAGGTGGTCCCACGTGGAGCTCTCAGTTAATCCCCATTTTACAGATAAGGGAACTGAGGCCCAGTGAAGTGACTTGCCCACGGTCACATAGTTAAGTGGCAGAGCCGGGATTCGAACCCATGACCGCAAACCCCATTTTACAGATGAGGGAACTGAGGTCCGGTGAAGTGACTTGCCCACGGTCACCCGGCTAAGTGGCAGAGCTGCGATTCGAACCCGTGACCGTAATCCCCATTTTACAGATGAGGGAACTGAGGCCGTGAGAAGCAGCGTGGCTCGGTGGCAAGAGCCTGGGCTCGGGAGTCCGAGGTCATGGGTTCCAACCCCCGCTCTGCTACTTGTCAGCTGGGTGACTTTGGGCGAGTCACTTCACTTCTCTGGGCCTCAGTTCCCTCATCTGGCAAATGGGGAGCCCCATGTGGGATGGGGACTGAGTCCAACCTGATTAGCTTGTATCTACCCCACCATTTAGTACTATGTTAAGCCCTTGGTAAGCGCTTAACAAATACCAGTTTAAAAAAAGTGGCACGCAATAAATGCTTAACAAATACCATTTTAAAAAGTTGCACATAGTACATAAATACCGTTTTTTTAAAAGTGACACCTAATAAATGCTTAACAAATACCATTAAAAAAGTGGCACATAGTAGGTGCTTAACTACTATCTAAAAAAGGAGGGAGGAGGGGAATGTAGTATTGAGGCCAGGGACACCCTGGCCCAGTGGCAAGAGCCCGGGCTTGGGAGTCAGAGGGTGTGGGTTCTAATCCCACTTCACCATGTGTACGCAGCGTGGCTCGGTGGAAAGAGCAGGAGCTTGGGAGGCAGAGGTCGTGGGTTCGAATCCCTGCTCTTGCCACTTATCGGCAAGTCACTTAACTTCTCTGGGCCTCAGTTACCTCATCTGTAAAATGGGGATGAAGACTGTGAGCCTCACGTGGGACAACGTGATGACTTTGTATCTACCCCAGCGCTTAGAACAGTGCTCTGCACATAGTAAGCGCTTAACAAATACCGACATCATTATTATTATTATGCTGTGTGACCTTGGTTAAGTCAGGTAACCTCTCTGTGCCTCAGCTCCCCCATCTGTCAAATGGGGATTGGGACTGTCAACACCACGTGGGGCTACCTGTTGACCTCGCATCCACCCCAGCGCTTAGAACAGTGCCCGGCACCTAGTAAGCGCTTACCAAGCACCACGATCGTACCCGTGGAAGGCTAGTCAGCGTGGCGCAGTGGAAAGAGCCCGGGCTTGGGCGTCAGGGGTCATGGGTTCAAATCCCCCCTCAGCCACCGGTCAGCTGTGGGCAAGTCACTTCACTTCTCTGGGCCTCAGTGACCTCATCTGGAAAAGGGGGATTAACCGTGAGCCTCCCGTGGGACGACCTGATGAGCCTGTATCTCCCCCAGCGCTTAGAACAGTGCTCGGCACATAGTAAGCGCTTAACAAATACCAACCTTATTAGTCGGAGCGAAAACTACATTTCCCGGGGAGCCCTGCGCGGGGGGCGGGTCCTCGGGGGCGGTGACGTCACTCCCCGCGCTCCTATTGGACGGCGCTCGGAGGGGCGGCCCGCTGATTGGTCGGTTCTTCCAGGCGCCCTGTCACTCACCGGTTTGATTGGGGCTTTTCCGTTGGAGCTGGGGGAGGCGGCCTCTGAGGTAAAAGAATTCTCTTCATTCATAATAATGCTGGGATTTGTTAAGCGCTTACTATGTGCAGAGCACTGTTCTAAGCGCTGGGGTAGACACAGAGGAACCGGGTTGTCCCACGCAGGGCTCACCGTCTTCATCCCCATTTTACAGAGGAGGGAACTGAGGCCCAGAGAAGGGAAGTGACTTGCCCAAAGTCACCCAGCTGACAAGTAGCAGAAGCAGGATTCAAACCCACGACCTCTGACTCCCAAGCCCGGGCTCCTTCCGCTGAGCCACGCTGCTTCTCTCAGATAATTGGGAGAGCAGGGAGGGGGTGACAGGTTTGAGGCATAGCGATCAATTTATCCTGGGCCTTACCCATGCTGAGCCCTGGCATCTCTGAAATTTGTATTCCCCAGCCCAGGCTGCTCCGAGTCGTTGCAAGTCTCCAGGAAAAACTGCTGAATCCCAGCTCTGCTATTTGCCTGCTGTGTGACCTTGGGTAAGTCACTTCACTTCTTTTTCTTTTAATGGTATCTGTTAAGTGCCCATTATGTGCCAGGCACTGTACTAAGCGCTGGGGTAGATACAAGGTAATGAGGTTGGACACAGTCCACATCCCATCATTTAAACCCAGGTCTCCTGACTTACAGTAGAGACTCGAAGAGAAGCAGCATGGCCTAGTGGAAAGAGCACGGGCCTGGGAGTCAGAGGACTGGGGTTCTAATCCTGGTTCTGCTGTGTGACCTTGGGCGAGTCACTTAACTCCTCTGTGCCTCAGTTACCTCATCTGTAAAGTGGATTAAACCCTACTCCCTCCTATTTAGACTGTGAGCCCCATGTGAGGCAGGGACTGAGTCCAACCTGATTGACTTGTCTCTATCCCAGCACTTAGGACGGGGCTTGGCATTTAGTAAGTGCTTACCAAGTACCATCACGATTATTATCGTAGTCCAGGCTCTTTCCACTTGGCCACCCTGCTCCACCTCAAGGAGAGAACGCCTCTCTCCCCCTTTCTCATACGCTCATCTCTTCAGCAGGCATCGGAGTAGGCAGGATGGATTCAACCCCGACCAACCCCCCTGCCTCCAGAAGGTAAGACGTGTGCCTTCTCGGGCGGGCCTGAAATGAAAAACTCTAGCCCCTCTGGCCTTAGCTCCAAGGGGGCTGCTAAGTGACTGGCTCCTTGGGCCTCGCTTCTTTGGAATCCAGTTTAGGAGAATGGGCTTGAATTTGCCCCCTTTATTCACCCCTCAGCCCTGCAGCACTCATGTCCTTATTTATCATTCATTTCTTGATATTATTGTCTGCCTCCCCCTCGATAAAGTAAGCTCATTGTGGGCAGGGAGTGTGCCAACCAACTCTCTTCTAGGGTACTTTCCCAAGCGCTTAGTACAGTGTTCTGCACCCAGTAGCTGCTCAGTGATTATGATTGATTAAGAGCTTGAGTTCTACGAGAAGCGGCTAGGCCTAGCGGAAAAAACTCGGCCCTAGGTCCTATTCCCGTTCTGCCCCTTGTCCGCTGTGTGACCTTGAGCAAGTCACTTCACTTCTGGGCCTCAGTTACCTCACCTGTGAAATGGGGATTAAGACTGCAAGCCCATGTGGGATAATCAACCTGATTATCTTGTGTTTACCCCAGCGCTTAATAGAGTCCCAGGCACATAGTAAGTGCTTAACAATTACCATTAAAAGAAAAAATAAAACCTGCCAGCTGAGTCAGCTGGCTTGAGTTTTCGGTGAGGGTTTCTCTCCAGTTTCTCCTGGGCTTTGAAGTTGTTTTTCCTTTTTGTTCTAAGTCTTACATTTGCACAAACCCAGCCTGCTGGTGCTTGTCAGACTTGGGAGCACAGTTTTCTCTAGAACAGTTCCACGTTGCCCTCCAAGAACCTTGGGTGCCAGAGATGGGCCTCCTGAACTGGATTTTATTATTTTAGGCCGGGGACAACACTGCAGTAGAGAGTGGGTGAGGGGAAGCAAACACGATTTCTTCAAGCCGTGCTCAAAAACACTATGGGAGCCTTAGAAGCATCAGCACCCTGCTGAATTAATTCAATTTTCCCTTTTTTCCTTCTTTTTTTTTTTTTGTTTAAAAGCCACCTCACAGACCGAGTTGTCAGAGTCCACTCCCCTGAGATTGTAATCGATCGGTCGCGTTTATTTAGTGCTCACTGTGTGCAGAGCACTGTACTAAGCACTTGGGGGAGTACAATAGAGCAGAGTTGGTAGACACAGTCCCCACCCACAGCGAACTTACAGTTCAGAGGGAGAGAGAGGTATTAAATACATTTTGGAAGTGGATTTAAGTGCTGTGGGACTGAGGGAGGGGTGAATAAAGGGAGCAGATCGAGGGAGTGGGAGAAGGCAGAGATTGTGTCTCCCAAGTATTCAGTATAGTGCTGTGCAGACAGTAGACCGTAAAGTGCTCTGCACCTGATAAATATCTTTCATTTGATCCCGAATCCATTTTGCCTCACGTGCACAGCAAAAGCCCCTGAAACTGACATTTAGAGCCAGGCCTGGGTGTCAGAAGGACTGGGCTTCCAATCCAGGCTCCGCCACCAACCTCCTGGGTGAACTTGGAGAAATCATTTCTTTGTGTGTCAGTTACTTCATCTAGAAAAAGGGGATTAAGACTGTGAACCCCAGGTGGGACAGGGACTGTGTCCAACCTGATTAGCTTGTGTCTCCCCCGGCGCTTGACAAATACCATCGGAAATCAAAAGTGCCGTGCAAACAGTCAGCGCTCGATAAGCTCCGTCGATCTAATCACGTAGCGTTTGCGTCGTGGACAGCGGGGATCAGATTGGGGGTTTTTCCGTAAGAGTACAAGGGGTTTTAATTTCCTCCTGACTTCCCCAAGAGCGGCAGCTTCCCGGGACTCCCCCAGGGGCCAGGGCTCCAGCCGCCGCCGCCAGCGGGGCCTGCCGTCCGATAGCCCCGACCCGTCCCCGCCGCTGCCCCCCGTGAGCCAGCGCCTGGCCGTCCTGCGCCCGTCACGGGAGCTCCTGGAGCACTACCGGAAGAAGATCGCCGAGTTCGACGAGGAGCATGAGGCCCTGACAGCCAGACTGGACAAGTACAAAGCCACCTGCGAGGAGCAGGTAGAGAGGACCCGGTGGGGGGGAGGTCACGGATCCGTGATACACCCAGGGCCGGCGGGGCTCGGCCAGTGTCCGACCCCGGGGGAGGCCTCGGGAAATTCTGGGGTGGCTCTAAAAGGGGAAGGCTGAGCTGCAGAATTTCAGGCCACGGGGCCTCTCGCCCCCCATGTGGGTAGGCTGGCATCAGGGCCATGACTCTGCTGGCACTGGGGCTCCGGGTAGGGCCGGGATCATGTCTACCGACTCTACTGAACTCTGCCAAGAGCTCAGGACAGTGCTCTGCACAGAGCCGTCTGTCAGCTCCTTGAGGGCAGGGATGGTTTCTACTGATTGTTGCCCTCTCCCCCAAGTGCTCATTCCAGTGCTCTGCCCACAGTGCACTTTCAGCTCCTTGAGGACAGCAATCATGTCTACTAACTCGATTGACCTCTCCCAAGCGCTCAATACAATGCCCTGCCCAAGTAGACCGTCAGCTCCTGGAGGGCAGGGTTCGTTGCTCAGTGCGGTGCTCTGCACTCCACCAAATCCTGGTGGTCGGTCTTCCGCCCCGGACCCTCTTTTCTCCGGACAGCACAAGCTCCAGTGGGAAATGCGTCAGCGGGAGGAAGAGATCGCCGAGCTGCAGAAAGCCCTGAGCGACATGCAGGTGTTCCTCTTCCAGGAGCGAGAGCACGTGCTGCGTCTCTACTCGGAGAACGACCGGCTGAAGATCAGGTGCCAGGCCGGGGGGGCGGGCAGACCCCGGGGGTGGGGGGACTCGCCGGCCTCGGACTCGACCAGATGAGGTGGGAGAGGCCGGTTCCCCGCCCTATCCACGCGGGGAGGCAGCATGACCTCGGTTAGCTCATCTGTAAAATGGGATTGAGACTGAGAGACCTATGTGGGATAGAGACTGTGTCCAACCTGATTTGCTTCAATCCACCCCAGCACTTAGCATAGTGCCTGGCACATAATAAGTGCTTAACAAATACCACAGTTATTAAAATAATAATGGCATTTCTTAAGCACTTACTATGTGCCAGGCACCATTCTAAACACTGGGGCACTTACTACGTGCCAAGCACCGTTCTAAGCGCTGGGGTAAATAGAAAGTCATCAGGTTGTCTCACATGAGTCTCACAGTCAGTCTTAAATCCCCATTTTCCAGATGAGGTAACTGAGGCACAGAGAAGTGAAGCGGCTTGCCCAAGATCACACAGCGGACAGATGGCGAAGCGGGGATTAGAACCCACGTCCTCTGACTCCCAAGCCTGTGCTCTTTCCACTAAGCCACGCCGCTTCAGGAGTATTACTTCTACTGGCAAGTGCTAACCCTCTCTGGGATTGCAGGGAGCTGGAAGACCGGAAGAAAATTCAGCACCTCTTGGCCTTGGTAGGATCGGACACGGGAGACCTGACCTATTTTCACAAGGAGCCCCCGCACAAGGTACAGGCTGTTGGGGTACCATGGTCCACGTGGCTTTTTGGGGCGTCGGGGGCTGGGACACTGCCCCCCAGTCTCCACTCCCATGCCCTGCTCCACCCCCATCCCTCCCCCAAGTCGGGGGCCCCCGGCTCTCTCGCTTTTTGGAAGCGGCCACCACGGGGCCGGGCGGAAGGGGACACCCGGGGGAGCGGTAGCCTTTCAGCTACACCCGAAACGCCACATCGTTCGTGAAGCCGCCGTCCCCGCTTGACTCCTCCTAGGTCACCATTCCGCAGAAGCCACTGCGGGCCGGGGAACCCCAGGAACGCAAAGAGAACCTCGTTTCCAGGACAGGTATCCACCGTGCCCCCGGGGTCCTGGGGCCGGCAGGCGAGGTGGAATCTGTCTCCGTTTCCTTCTCCCCAACTCGGAGGAGACACTCTGAGTTGGTCCTCTTCCTGGATCTACTAACTCTGTCATTTTACCCTCTCCCAAGCGCTTAGTGCAGCACTCTGCACACGGTAAGCATCCAATAAATCCCACTGAATGATTGAGCAGGTCCAGCAAAAAGCACGGCCAAGCCAGCAGCCAGAGGGGAGGCTCCCCAAGACCCCGGAACCTACCAGAGGGACAATCAGACACTCATACTGCAGGTAACGGGTGCCCAGATGGGTAATCGGGGGCCCCCGGC
Organism: Ornithorhynchus anatinus; assembly: GCF_004115215.2. Taxonomy (NCBI): domain Eukaryota; kingdom Metazoa; phylum Chordata; class Mammalia; order Monotremata; family Ornithorhynchidae; genus Ornithorhynchus; species Ornithorhynchus anatinus. The sequence continues at coordinate 3,089,592 of NC_041752.1, read as the reverse complement.
CCTCTACCTTGCCAACCCTCTGGGGCGGAGCCCAGGAATAATGATACTAATAATTGTGGTGAACTGAAGTGACTTGCCCAAGGTCACACAGCAAGCCATATTGCTTCTCATCCTCCCATTATCCTAAATACCATAATAATAATAATAATAACGTTGGTATTTGTTAAGCGCTTACTATGTGCAGAGCACTGTTCTAAGCGCTTGGGTGGACACAGGGAATCAAGTTGTCCCACGTGGGGCTCACAGTTTTAATCCCCATTTTACAGATGAGGTAACTGAGGCACAGAGAAGTTACTAATAGCTCTAGAGTTGGCAGTCAGACCTGAGTTCTAACCCACCTCTGCCACTTGCCTGCTGGGTGACCTCGAGCGGTTCACGTCTCTGGGCCTCGGTTTCTTCCTCGTTCTCCCTCCTACTCGGACCGCGAGCCCCGCTGGGGATGGGGAGTTATTCACTTGATTAATAATTAGTCCTAATTCACTTGAAGCTCCCCCCGTCTCCCGTGGCTTGGCACGGTGCTCGGCACAGAGTAAGCGCTTAAAGACCACAGCGATTATTAGAACCAATCGCTCTGAGCGGAGTCTCAGCCCCGAAAACTGTCCTCAAATGGAGTGAGAAGAGGAAAAGTTGGGTTTAGGGAAGGCCTCTTGGAGGAGATGGGCCTTCGGGAGGCTTTGAAGCAGAGGGGAGAGTAATTCTGTGTTAGATATGAAGAGGAAGGGTGTTCCAGGCCTCAAAGGTCAGCAGCGAGATAGACTATCTGATAGAGGTACAGTGAGAAAGTTGGTATTAGAGGAGCGAAGTGTGCGAGCTGGGTTGTAGTAGGGGAGCAGCGAGGTGAAGTAGGAGGGGGCAACGTGATTGAGGGCTTTAAAGCCAAGGGTGATGAGTGTCTTTCATGTGGAGGCAGATGGGCAACCACAGGAGGCCTTTAAGGAGTGGGGAAACACGGCCTGGACGCTGCTGTTGAGAAATGATCCGGGCCGCGGAGCGAAGTGTGGACTGGAGTGGGGAGAGACAGGAGGCAGGGAGGTGAGCAAGGAGGCTAATAGAGGGTAGCTAGGGAGCCCGCCGGCGGGCAGGGTGGTGGCCGGGTGGGAGGCCCCGGGGGACAGTCCGGCCTTGCGGTCCCGGCCAGGTGGAGGCCCTGCAGGCCCAACTGGAGGAGCAGACCAAGCTGTGCAAGGACCGGATCGAGGGTTTCCTGGAGGACAGGCGGATCCGGCTGGAAGAAGCCCAGGTCCAGCACCAGAGAGACCAGGACAAGATCAAGGCACTGGCCGACAAGTAAGTGGCTGCCGGCTAGGGGGAGAGGGGACGGCTGAAATTGGGAGGCAGCGTGGCCCAGTAGAAAGGGCCTGGGAGGCAGAGGACCTGGGTTCTAATCCCGGGTCTGCCACGGGTCTGCTGGGTGACCTTGGGTAAGTCCCTTCCTTTCTCCGGGCCTCAGCTTCCTCATTTGTCAGTCGTATCTATTGAGTGTTTCCTGTGTGCAGAGCACTGTAGTAACCGCTTAGGGGAATATGGTAGAACAATAAACAGACACATTCCCTGCCCACAGAGAGGATGCCAGGTCAGTCTGGTAGTAGGAGACCCCATCCCTACCCCCTGCCCCGCCCCCCCAGACTCCGGCGAACCCAGGACCTGTTGTTCGAGAGCACCCGCGACTACCTGAGGCTCAAGTCGGACGTCCGGGTCAAGGAGAAGTCCTGGCTGGCCGAGAAGGACCACTTGCTGAAGGAGAAGGACGAGTTCCGGGAGCAGCTTCAGGAACGGGAGGAGAAGAGAGGCGGCAGACAACTCTCACCACCCCATCCGGAGCCCACATGGGCAAACGGCGACTACGTTAAGGTAGCCGGTTCCCCACCCAGTCCCTGGGCCCGGGGCTCTGGCATTCATTCGTTCAGTCGTATTTATTGAGCACTTATTGTGTGCCGAGTACTGTACTAAGCGCTTGGGAAAGTACAGTACATCAAAAAAGAGAGGGAAGCAGGGAGAAGAGGAATATCAGGGGTGTTTATTAAGCACTTGGTATGTGCCAAGCATAATATTAGGTGCTGGGGTCGATACCAGCTACCCAATCCACCACTCAACCAGTGATATTTATTGAGCGCCTACTAATAATATCTCCTCCAAAAGGCCTTCCTTTCCTCTTCTCCCTCTCCCTTCTGCATTGCCCTGACTTGATCCCCTTCATTCTTCTCCCTCCCCGTCCAACCCCACAGCACTTATGTCCACATCTGTCTTTTATTCCTTTCTATTAATGGCTGTCTGTCCCGCGGAGTGTAAGCTCATTGTGGGCAGATGTCTGTTTATTGTTGTATTGTACTCTCCCAAGTGCATAGTACAGTGATCTGCACACAGTAAACTTTCATTAAATGTCATCAATTGCAGAACTCTGCACAGAGTGAGCATAGTGGCCTAGGGGACATAGCGCAACATAGCTCATAGAGCATTGGGACTTGGGGTTCCGATCCCGGGTCCGCCACTGCCTGCTGTGTGACCTTGAGCCAGTCACTTCCCTTCTCCGGGCCTCAGTTTCCTCACCTGTAAAATGGCGGCTCGGTACCTGTTCTCCCTCCTTCTGGTTTCACGAGGGACGGGGACCGGGTTTGAGCTGATTATCTTGCATCTACCCCAGTGCCTAGTAGGCACTGGGCACAGAGTAAGCACTTACCAAATACCAGTTGTTGTTGTCATTATTATGATCATTAGTCTTTTTATTATTACTACTGAGCACTTGAGAGGACTCGTCTGCTCAACTGTATATATTTTCATTACCCTATTTATTTTGTTAATGAAATGTACATCGCCTTGATTCTATTTACTGCTATTGTTCTTGTCTGTCCGTCTCCCCCGATTAGACCGTAAGCCCAGCAAAGAGCAGGGACCATCTCTATCTGTTACCGATTTGTACATTCCAAGCACTTAGTACAGTGCTCTGCGCATAGTAAGCGCTCAGTAAATACTATTGAATGAAATAGAGTTGGTAGACTTGACCCTGGCCTTCAAGGAGCTTACAGGTAGGTAGAGAATGGGGCTGAGTGTTTAGGGGAATACAATGGAGTTAGAAGATCACAGTCCCTACCCTCAAGAAGTTCACACCGACACCCTTTGCATTCTTGAGTACCAGTCGTTCAGGGGCAGCGAGTCCCCTCTCTTCCACGCCCACCCCCTCCAGGGGACTGGAGAAGCAGCATGGCTCAGTGGAAAGAGCCCGGGCTTTGGAGTCAGAGGTCATGGGTTCGAATCCCAGCTCTGCCACTTATCAGCTGTGTGACTGTGGGCAAGTCACTTAACTTCTCTGTGCCTCAGTTACCTCATCTGGAAAATGGGGATTAAGACTGTGAGCCCCACGTGGGACAACCTGATTCCCCTGTGTCTACCCCAGCGCTTAGAACAGTGCTCTGCACATAGTAAGCGCTTAACAAATAGCAACATTATTATTTAACCTAGTACAGCGCGTGGCACATAGAAAGCCCTTGACAAAAGTACAAAACCAAATTTTAAAAAACCCCTCTGAGCCTCAGCGGCCTCCTCTGTAAAATGGGGTTAATCCTATCTGCCCACCGGCTTTCACTGGGGTGTCAGGAGGAAGAAAGTCGCTAACGTCCTCGAGCCCCTCTCGGCAAGCCCCTTGTGAATCTGAGGGTTCCCCGGCTCTTCTGGGTGGCTACAGGTGCTGCGGGAGAAGTTAGCCCAAGAGCAGAAGCTGTCCAACATGTACCGCGAACAGTGTGTAGCCTTGGAAGACGACCTGGCCCGAATCCGGGAAGAAGGAGACGTGGGGCGAGAGATTTTCAAGGTAACCGAGTCGGTCTTCCCCGATTCCCCAAGCAGGGGTGGAGCCGGGCCCTCTGCTCCCGGGAGGCTCTGCGCTGGCCTCCCTGCCCGCTTCTCTCTGGGCTCCTCCTCATTTGTTAACGGGGCTTATTGAGCGCTGCCTGTGTGCGGAGCACTGTACTAAGCGCTTGGGAGAGTCCAGTAGAACAGATTTGGCGGACAAGTTCCCTGACCACAGCGACCTCTCCTCAGGAGCGCTCTGACAAGTTGGGGAAGCGTCTACAGCTGATGACCCGGCGCTACGAAGCGCTGGAGAAGCGACGTTGCATGGAAGTGGAAGGTTTTAAGGCGGACATCAAGAACCTCCGGCAGAAACTGAAGGATGTGGAGAAGTTGTTGTTCCAGGTAACCGCTCTGGGGGCTGGGGTGGACCGAGGGGCCGCCGAATAGCGAGGGTGTTGGGAACGGTTGCCCAGGCCCTTGGGGTTCACGGAGGGGAGGGTGTCTTCTTAATGCCAGGAACCTGATTCTCCCAGAGGAAAGCCAGGTCACGCCCCCGACTCAGCCCTCCCATGTCCGAGGCTAGGAGCGTCTATCACGGGGCATAGTGGAAATCACCTCAGCGCTTGGAAATTTGCCCAGCTTTCTCCAAGCCAGGCTCAGCTCTGGCATTGAGAGTCCAAATCCACCGGACTCTCCCAGAACAGGGCTGGGGGAGGGAGAGTGGCCGTTTGTGCTGGGGGAAAACGGCGTCCTAGAACCTCCACCTTGACCGAAACGGCAGCCATTCTGCCATCGCGCCTTGTTGGCTGGGCTTTCTCTACACCTGCCCCTGTGCCCCATCCCAAAGGTGCCCAGGGCAAATCCGCATTTCCCCAGAGTGGCCCAGGGGATAGAGCCAGGGGTTGGGAGTCAGAAGGACCCGAGTTCTGATCTTGGGGAAGCAGCATGGCTCAGTGGAAAGAGCCTGGGTTTCAGAGTCAGAGGTCATGGGTTCGACTCCGGGCTCTGCCACTTGTCAGCTGTGTGACTGTGGGCGAGTCACTTAACTTTTCTGTGCCTCAGTTGCCTCATCTGTAAACTGGGATTAACTGTGAGCCTCACATGGGACAACCCGATGACCCTGTATCTCCCCCAGCTCTTAGAACAGTGCTCTGCACATAGTAAGAGCTTAACAAATACCAACATTATTATTATTATTATCTCGGCCCCGCCATTTGTCGGCCGCGTGACCTTGGGTAAGAATCGCGTCGCTTCTCCTGGGCCTCGCTTCCCTCGTCTGTAAAAATGGGGATGAAGACGGCGAGTCCCGTGTGGGACGGGGACTCTGTCTGAACTGATTAGCTTGTATCTACCCCAGCGCTTAGTACAGTGCCCGGCACATAGTAAGCGCTTGACAATGACCCTTAAAAAGAAAAAGTGCTCAATAATTACCTTTAAAAAAGGAAAAAACAAATGAGGCACCTGCCTTTGCTGTCATTGGGGGCGCAGCCACAAGAGGGAGCCAGAGCGATGACTAACAGGCTAAACCAATGTCAGCATTCATTCATTCGTTCGAACGTACTTATTGAGCGCTCACCGTGTGCAGAACACTGTACTAAACGCTTGGAAAGTTCACTTCAGCAACGAGAGAGACACAATTCCTGCCCACAACGGGCTCGCAGTCTAGAAGGGGGGAGACGGACCTCCAAACAAACAGGTATCCATAGCGTCAATATAAATCGAATTCGCGATATATATACATGGCAGAACGAGTAAAAGAGGCATTACTATAAATAAATAGAATTATAGATGCGTACGTATATACATAAGTAGTGTGGGCGGGGGGGGGGGGTAGAGCTGAACTGAACTTTCCAAGCGCTTAGAACAGAGTCTAGGCAAGGTAGGGGGGGCAGGGGGATCTAAGGAAAAGGGGGGCTTAGTCTGGGGGACCTGGACTGTCCAAGTGACTGGGTGGGAATCATTCAGTTGTAGTTATTGAGCGCTCACTGCGTGCAGAGCATTGTACTAAGTATAACAGACACATTGCTCAATCGCCCCAAAGATCAACCTGGAGAGCCAGACTAAACCAGGCCTTTCCCAGGGAGCCGGGCAGATTTCGTACCAACCTTAGTTGGCATAGGGATTTATTATTTTTTTTTTATGGTATTTGTTAAGCACTTAGAATGTGCCAAGCACTGTCCTAAGCGCTGGGGTAGTTACTAGCAAATCAGGTTGGACACAGTCCCTGTCCCACTGGGAGCTCCCAATGTAAGTAGGAGAGAGAACAGGTATCGAATCCCCCATTTGACAGAGTAGGAAACTGAGACCCAGAGAAATCAAGCGACTTGCCCAAGGCCACCCGGCAGGCAAGCGGCAGAGCCGGGATCAGAAGCCGGGTCTGCCGCCTCCCAGCCGATCACATTTCCGCTAGCCCAAGCGACTATTGGCCCTGTACGTGTGTGAACGAGTCCTGGGTTGGGCACTGTGGTCCTGGGGTTGGCCCCGGAAAATCTGTACTACGTGCAGGACAGACCCTCCACCTCCTCAAACTTCTGTTCCGCCTCGGTCGCCCAACATTCTTCTTCCGTGTGGCATCTCCCTCCCCTCCAGGTGACGCTCAACGTGGGGCCGGACCAGGACTTGGCCATCCTGCATGAGGTCCGCCAGGGGAACCGGCGGACTCATAAGATCCAGGGGGAGCTGAAAAGCCTTAAGGCCAAGATCTACCGGCTGGAGAGCGAGCTGAGGGCCTGCTGAGGGCCGCCCGGCAGGGCCTTCTGGGTGGCTAGGGGCCGAGCGCTGCCCCCTCTGATCGGCCACCCCATCTATGCTTGGGGGTGGAGCCCAAGGATGGCGGCAAATGGCCTTCAAGGACGCTCTCTCGCCCAGCTTCCCGTATCCTGGCCTGGCAGAGTGGCCGCAGCTGAAATGGAGCTGCTGATGGATGTCCCCGGTAACCTCGGCGGGACGGCAGATCTCCCGGCAGGGGCCAGAGGGACCTCCAGAGGGGAACTGCAGCCGGCCCCGGTTGAGGTGCTGAGACCCAGATGCCACCTCTGAAGGCACCGTGGCCAGGGGGTGGGGGCACGGGACAGCAGGCCGGACTCGTCAGAGGCGGTGCCGATGCTGGCAATAACGAGGACAGTCGTGGTGATGAGGGGGAGGAGGATGATCAGACCCAGAGGTGGAAGAAGGGAGAGGATCCCTGGCCAGCACTCCAGCCCGACTCTGTCCCGTCCGGACTTGGCGGGCCTGATGCGCGACCTGGCATCGGGCCCCACCTAGTCCTGCTTGGGCGCACCTTCCCCATCCGGGGGCCGGGGCGCGGGGCAGTTTCTATGGGGGCAGCTCTGTCCAGGCCCAGTTGTCCCCCGGGCTGCCGGGGCTACCAGCCCAAGCACGGTGTCGGCTGGGACTGCCGACCTCCTCCCGGCTAAGGCTCCCGAGTGGAAGCCACGGGCTCCTAGCCACCTTAGCCCCGAACACTTACAGACCGGGTTCTGGCCGGGAGCCACTCACGATACGTACTGGGTCCTGGGGAGCGGGGGGAGCGGGGGCCCCTCGGGAAACAGGTTATTTCAGAGTCAGAATTTTTTCATTAAAGATGGAAGTTGTGTATCTCTTTTTTTAAAATGAGTTTCCTCCCCGTTTTCTTGGACTGCATCTATCCTTCGCCTTTGACTTCCTCGAACATTTGCTGTTCAAAGCCCCTCTTTGGGTCTGGCGGGCTACCAGTGAAATAGCCTTGCAATAGCCCCAGGTTGCCACTGCTTCCCATGAGCATCTGGGTGAGAACTGACCACTCCCAGCAACCGGTTGCAGGGCTGATACTGAAAACATCCGTAAAACTGAGTAAAACCAGCTCGGGTCCTAGGCCAGGCCCCACGGGCCTCAGCTCCAGGAGACCCTCCACTAGGGTCCCGAGGACCTGGCCAAAAGCGGGATAGTGGGGTGGGGAGGGCCAAAGGTCACCTGTTTCCTCTTGACATCCCTTTCTAGAGCCGCAGCCACTGATGTTTCCTCTTCCACGTGGGACTCACTGCCTTAAATCCCAGTTTTCAGATGAGGAAACTGAGGCCCAGAAAAGTGATCACACAGGCGAGTGGCAGAACCGGGATTAGAACCCAGGTCCTTCTGACTCCCAGGGCTATGATCTGTCCACTAGGCCACACCGCTTCTCTTCAACAGATGTAAGACAATCAGGGCAGACCCAGTCCCTGTCTCATCTGGGCACCTAGTCTAAGTAGGAGGGAAGGTATTTAATTTTTCCTATCTTTTTACAGATAAAGGAAACCGAGGCACAAGTGATGCAACTCACCCAAGGCTATTCAATAGGCAAGTGGCAGAGCCGGGATTAGAACGCATGTCCTCTGACTCCTAAACCCGGGCTCTGTCCACCAGGCCACGTTGCTCATAAGGGGGTTTGACAGCTTCAGCCTTCTCCTCTGTCACCTTCCTACGTCTTGTAATCTTTCAGGCCAGCCCAGGCCCCCGGACCTCTGACCGGTTTGTTCTCCGGTCCCTAATCCATCTGCTTCGCTCCTCTTCTCGCACTTCCTCAAATTCCAGACGCTTGTCCTCCTGGGCCAAAATCTGCCCCACCTCCAGTGCTGTTTTCATTTCCCCCTCTTCCTCCTCCCCATTCATCCTCCACTTCTGCCCAGACTTGTCTCGCCTCCTTCCTCGCTTCCTTTGCCGAAATGGTCTCCGCTGCCCCGCCCCTAAAAACCTCAATTCAGTTTCCTCCTTCAGCCAGGATAGGGACCGGGACACTTCCTCCCCGGCTTTTGGAGAAAGCAAGCGGTGATCTGCAAGCTAATGATGCGAGAAGAGGAGGGTCGGGGCGGGTTCTAGGGGTAATCGGGGCAGGGGTGGGAGCCGGCCCCCTCGAACCTGGGATTCCGGGTCCGGCCGGCCGGAGCTGTCGTCATCCGTGACGGAGCTCATCAAGCGTGAAAAATTGGGAATGGGTCACAGGTGGTTCCCAGCAGCTTCCTTTTCAAGGAGATACTGAGCAGGCGAGGATTTAGGGCTGGACAGATTTCCGGCGAGGGGGAACAGGAGCCAAGTTGGAAAACCGGTCAATGTGTTGGCAGTATAGACACCAAGCCGCCTTCATCAAATCTCACAGTTCGAGGATGTGCCCTCCCTCCCCCCAGATCTTAAAGGGAACAAGGTTGAGAGCAGTGGGGTAACTTACCCAATGGGGAGGGGATTAGGGATGGGGGCTGTGCGGGTCAGAAGTCTCGGGTTCAAGGGGTTCACACGAGGGCACTAGAGCGAGAGTCGGGCTGTTGGATGGTCTGTGCTGAATTGAGAGGGAGAGTCAGGGCTGGAGAGGGGAGAGTTGGGGTGTTGGAAATCCTGCTGGGTCACTGGGGGAGAGTCAGGGGTGTTGGGTGGTCCGTGTTGGGTCACTGGGGGTGAGTTTGAGATGGGGGGGGAGTCAGGAGAGTTGGATGGTCTTTGCTGGAGGGGCTATTAATAATAATGATGGAATTTGCTAAACACTTTGTGCCAAGCACTGTTCTAAGCACTGAGGTAGATACAAGGTCATCAGGTTGTCCCACGTGGGCCTCAGGTCCCAGGCCGATTTAAATTGGTAAATTGAGCACTTACCGAGTGGGGAGCACGATTCTCAGTGCCTGGGAGAGGATAATAGAGTTGGTAGACAGGAATTCTGCCCTCAAGGAGCTTACAGCTTGAGATTCTGCCCTTCTACGGCACTTTTTAAAAAAATGGTATTTGTTAAGCGTTTACTATGTGCAGACCCCGTTCAAAGAGCCGGGGTAGAATAGGAGACAATCATGTTGGACACGGTACCTGTCCCACGTGCGGCTCACAGTCTTGATCCCCATTTTATAAAGTAATTGAGGCACAGAGAAATGACGTGGCCAAGGTCACAGAGCAGACAAGTGGCGGAACCGGGATCAGAATCCAGGTCCTTCTGACGCCCAGTCCCGGACTTTATCAGGCCACGCTGCTTCTCTGCATGGAAGGACACAAACATCGGATTGAGGGCGATGCTAATAGCAGTAATAGCATTTGTTGGGCGTTTACTGTGTGCAGAATACTGTACTAAGCGCTGGGAAAGACTACATCATAGTCCACCCAGCCAGGGATTCTCTTGGTGGTGGTGAGGCCTTGTTTGACGGATACCCTCATGGACTCCTGTTGGTAATAGTTCGTCTAATACTAGATCATCTAATACTAATATATCTAGTAAAGGGAAGTAGCATGGCTTAGTGGAAAGAGTACGGGCTTGGAAGTCAGAGGACATGGGTTCTAATCCCGGCTCCGCCAAGTGTCTTCTGTGGGACCTTGGACAAGTCACATCTTGGTGCCTCAGTTCCCTCATCTGTAAAATGGGGATTCATTGCCTGTTCTCCCTCTCCTTGGAATGTGAGCCCCCGTGGAACCTGATGACCTTGTGTCTGCCCCAGCGCTTAGTACAGTGTTTGACATAGAGCAAGTGCTTAACAAATACTATCATTATTATTATTATTATTCAGGACCTCCTTTCCTGCTCAAGACTTTCCTCCTTTTCCTCATCCCGGCTCCCTGGGCGAGGGAGGACAACCGGAAAGCCCCCGGCTTTTCACGAGAGACGTGTCACGCCCAGCGGGGCTTCCCGCCTTAGGCCAAGGCAGAGGAGAAGTCAGACGTATTTTTCCTCGTGTTCCCTCCGGCAGCCGCCGAAACTGGACACGGCTCCTCGCCAGTGACCTCTCCGTCTGCTTGGGGCGGGGCACCAGAGCTCCCTGCCGTCAGGGTTCGACCACTTCTCCGGGCCATGCCAGCCCTCCTCCTCTCTCTGGAGCCAAGTCTAAATTCCAGGGAGCCACATTCGCTCGGCATTTTGTTTTCTTTATGACACCTCCAGGCCGGACAGCAGCGGGTCTCAAAGGGTAGTCTGTTCGTTGGAGGAGACGGCATCCGGCTCTTTCCCCAAACCCAGCCCCGCTCAAATCGCGGCCAGCTGGCTCCGGAGGTAACAGGCCGGGGAACCTGAGACCGGCAGCTCTACCATCGGCCTGGAAACCAAGACAGACGGCCGACGCTGATTGAGGCTCCACGGACCCGGCTCGGGGGCCCTCGGTCTTGTAAGAAGAGCCGAGTCTTCCCGCAGTGCTTTGCACAAGGCTGGGCAGTCTGGGACTGAAGTTAGCATCACCCTGCAATCCTCCCATATCAGGGCCTCTGTTAAGTGGCATTTATTTCAATCAATCAATCATTGAGTGGTATTTATTCTTACTGTGTGCAGAGCCCTGAATTTAGGGCGCGGGAGAGTACAATATCACAGAGTTGGGGTAGTCACATCCCCCAGCCCGTGAGGAGCTCACAATCTAGAGGGAGAACAGACACTAAAGTGAATTACATATGGTATTAGTTAAATGCTTACTATGAGCCGGGCACCGGGGTAGATACAAGCGAATCGCGTTGGATCCGGTCCCGGTCCCACATGAGGCTCACAGTCTTAATCCCCATTTTACAGATGAGGGAGCTGAGGCTTAGAGAAGCGAAGTGACTCACCCATGGTCACTCAGCAGACCCGTGGCGGAGCCGGGATTAGAACCCAGGGCTTTCTGACTTCAAGGCCTGGGCTCCATCCACTAGGCCATGCTGCTTCTCTAGAGAGGAGCTGCTCTTTTGGAGCAGAAGGTTTATAGAGAACGAGGAGGCAAAAGAGAAAACAGGCCAGGCACTGCAAGCCTTAATACAACAAGGCACAGACTTTGTCCGTTGGAGCCATGACTCTGGGTCCCACGTTAGTTTTTCCAACCCTGCAGGCTCTCGAAAGTGAACTTCCCCTTCAGTGGTGTCTTCTTTGAACACAGACAGCTCAATTAACCATATTTATTGAGGGCTTACTGTGTACAGAGCACTGCACTAAGTGTTTGGGAGAGTACAGAATAACAGAGTTGGAAGACAAGCTGACCGTCTAGAGGGGAAGACGGATGTTAATAGAAATCAATAAACGATGGATATGGACATAAGTGCTGTGGGGTTGAGGGAGGGGTGAATAAAGGGAGCGAATCAGGGTGACGCAGAAGGGAGTGGGCAAAGTGGAAACGAGGGCCTGGTTAGGGAAGATCTCTTGGAGGAGACGTGGCTTCAATAGGGCTTTGAAGTGGGGGAGAGTAATTGTCTGTCGGATATGAGGGTGGAGGGCGTTCCAGGTCAGAGACTGGACGTGGGCGAGAGGTCGGTGGCGAGATAGATGAGATCAAGGTACATTGAGTAAATTGGCATTAGAGTAGCGGAGGGTGTGGGCTGGGTGGTAGGTGGAAAGCAGCAAGGTGAGGCAGGAGGGGGCAAGGTGATTGAGTGCGGCGCAGGTGGGTCGCGTAACTGTATTTGTGTAGTCAGTGATTGTGACTTCAACCTGACATTTAGGCTATTCTCTCATTCTCAGTCTTTGTAAAGTCAATCATTTGTATTTAGTGCTTACAATGTGCAGAGCACTGTTCTAAGCGCTTGGGAGAGTATAATATAAGAGAAATGGTAGACGTTCCCTGTCCAAAATGGGGGTGTAAAGTAAAATAAACCACTTTTTCCTGTCTTCCTCAACAAAAGACAGGGAATGTGGGTGGGGCTTGGCGTGGTGCTCTGCTGTCAGTAGATGCTCAGTCAATATCATTAAGGATTGATGATCGATTGATTTGCTACAGGGGTTCCAGATGGTAAGAAGCAGTGGATAGAGCGCGGGCCTGGAGTCAGGGGACCGGGGTTCTGATCCCGGCACTTCCACTCGTCCGCTCCGTCGTCTGAGGCAAGTCCCTTCACTTCTCTGTGCCTTAGTTACCTCATTTGTAAAAGGAGGATTAATACTGTGAGCCACATGTTGGACGTGGACTGTGTCCAACCTGGTTAGTTTGTATCTACCCCACTGCTTAGCAGAGTGCCTGGCACATAGAGCTTAGCAAAAACTATAAAAAATAATCACTGTGGTATTTGTTAAACACAATAGTTTGTACCAAGTACTGACCTAAGCACTAGGGTAAATTAAAGGCAATCAGGTTGGACACAGTCCACGTCCTACATGGTCCTCACCATCTAAATGATAATTAATAACGATGGTACTTATTAAGCACTTACTATGTGTTCTAAGTTCTGGGGTAGATACAAGTTAATCAGGTTGGACCCAGTCCCTGTTCCAAACGGGGCTCACAGTCTAATGAGGGAGTAGGATTTAATCCCCATTTTATAGATGAGGTAACTGAGGCACAGAGAAGTAAAGCGACTTGACCCTGGTCACTCACAGGCAAGTAGCAAAGCTGGAGTTAGAACCCAGGTCCTCCGACTCCCAGGCCCAGGCTCTTTCGGCTTCTGGACAGGGGACGGGCCGCTGAAAGCTAGATAGTTCTAGTTTGGTAGGAAACTCGTTATGTGACTGCTAATTCTGTTGTTCTCTCCCGACTGTTTAGTACAGTACTCTGCACGACATAAGCGCTCAATAAATACGAGTGATAGTCTGGCCTAAAATCAGACAAATGGTCATCTACTTAGGGCTCTGGGGGTGCCCCTGGAGAGCAGCCAGTACCAGGCATCTACAAAATGTAGCTCCAGGGAGCTGGGGGACGGGGCGGGGGGACTACAACAGCTGAATTTCTGAATTGATTGACTCGTTAAGCTTCCTGGAGGCAAAGAGAAGAAGGTGTCTATTTGGATATCCTTCCGTCCAGGGGGCTCTGGGATGTAAGCGATTCCCTCAGGAGCCAGATCTGCCAGCCATCCTGCCCTGGGATGGAGCTAAACTACATTTTAATAATAATGATTACAGATTTATTAAGTTATAATAATATAGATCTATAATTCTATGATAAATCTATAATTCTATTTCTTTATATTGAAGCTACTGATGCCTGTTTACTTGTTTTGATGTCGGTCTCCCCGCTTCTAGACTATGAACCTGTTCTTGGGTAGGGATTGTTCTCTATCTGTTGCTGAATTGTACTTTCCAAGGGCTTAGTACAGTGATCTGCACACAGTAAGCGCTCAGTAAATACGATTGAATGAATGAATGGTGGTATGTGAACGTGCCAACCACTGTTCTAAGCGTTGCGGTAGACACAAGGTAATCGGGTCGGGCACAGTCCCCGTCCCACATGGGGCTCACAGGTTTAATCCCCATTTTTCCAGATGAGAAGCAGCATGGCTCAGTGGAAAGAGCCCGGGCTTGGGAGTCAGAAGTCATGGGTTCGAATCCCCGCTCTGCCACTTGTCAGCTGTGTGACTGTGGGCAAGTCACTTCACTTTTCGGTGCCTCAGTTACCTCATCTGTAAAATGGGGATTAACTGTGAGCCTCACATAGGACAACCTGATTACCCTGTATCTACCCCAGCGCTTAGAACAGTGCTCGGCACGTAGTAAGCGCTTAACAAATACCAACATTATTATTATTATTATGAGGCACAGAGACTTGCCCAGGGTCACACTGCGGACAAGTGGCAGAGCCCGGAGTCACTGGAGCCGGAAGTGCCCTGGGGGTCGTTCTGCTCCCCTTCTGCCCACCCCGTCAGGCGGAGGAGGGAGAAGCCCCCCGTCCTGTCACAAGGCGGTTGGGCTCAGTGCTGCAGTCCTGTTACAAAAATCATCTGCCATTGGACTTAAGAAAGCCTTCCGGAATGTAGTGTCAGCACGCTAGTCAGTCAATCGTATTTACCTTGTGCAGAGCACTGTACTAAGCACTTGGGAGAGGACAGTTTAGAAGATATATTCCCTGCCCAATGATCTTAGAGCCTAGAGGGGGAGGCATATTAATATAAATTAAAAAATGACAGGGACATGAGTGTTGTGGGGCTGGGTGGGCGGTGAATAAAGGGAGCAAGTGGGAGAACAGACAGAGAAGGGAGTGGGAGAAGAGGAAAGGAGGGCTTAGTCAGGGAAGGCCTCTTGGAGGAGGTGGGTCTTCAAAAGGGCTTTGTAGGACGATTATCTGTCAGAAGGGAGGGCATTCCAGGCCAGGGGCAGGACGTGGGTGAGAGGCTGGCGACGAGATAGATGAGATTGAGGTACGATGAGAAGGTTGGCATTAGAAAAGTGAAGTGCGCGGCCTGGGCTGTGGATAGAGCCCGGGCCTGGGAGTCGGACGGGCTTGGGTTCTGATCCCGGCTCCACCACATCTCGGCAGTGTGACCTTGGGCTAGTCGCTTCACGCTCTCTGGGCCATAGTTGCCTCATCTGTAAAATGGGGATCAAGATGGTGAGCCCAATGTGGGATAGGGTCTGTATCCAACCGGATTAACTTGTATCTACTCCAGTGCTTAGAACAGTGCTTGGCACATAGTAAGTTCTTAACAAGTACCATAATTACTATTATTAGTAGTGGTAAGAGAGGCTGGGGGCCGGGGCTTAGGCTATAACCTGCCTCCAACATCCGAAAATCAGTAGGGACCTGGGGGTGGCTGCTTTGGGAGCGGGCAAAGAGGCAAACTGCCCCCCAGAATGGGGGCTACTGGAAGGAGCAGAGTTCTGAGAATCAGCAGACCTGGGTTCTAATCCCTCCCCTTGCCGGTTGTGTGACCTTGGGTGAGTCACTTGACTCCTGTGGGCCTCGATTTCTTCAGCTGGAAAATGGAGGTTAAATATCTGTCCTCTCTCCCCTTTAGAGCGGTGGCCCCATGTGGGGCAGGGACTGGGTCCGACCTGATGATCCCGGATCTACCCCAGAGCTTTGTGAGGTTCTTGGCACATAGTAAGTGCTTACCAAGCACCGCCTTTACTGGGAGGGCCGGGGTGGGAAGACTCTGATCCCAGAGGCCCCTGGGGGAACCAGAGTTGGGGCCCAGTGAGTCACCGCCTGCTAAGGCCCTGTGACTCAGTGGGACCAGCTTCTCTGGCTGCCCGCTACCCGCTGAGGGACAGGTGCCACCGGGGGTAAGGTGTTTCGAGTTTGACTCACCAGCCCCGTGTCTTTGCTGACTCAGCTCTAGAGGGGTGGAGGTGGGGGGGTCCTCCCAGGCGCTCCCCATCTCTTGTAAACTCACAAGACCACTTCTCTGTAGTTCCTTTTGGGGGGGGGGGCAGCCTGCTCTGCACACAGTAAGCGCTCAATAAATAGGATTAACGCTGGTATTTGTTAAACGCTTACTACGTGCCAGGCACTGTAATAATAATAATGTTGGTATTTGTTAAGTGCTTACTATGTGCAGGGCACTGTTCTAAGTGCTGGGGTAGATACAGGGTAATCAGGTTGTCCCACGTGAGGCTCACAGTTAATCCCCATTTTACAGATGAGGTATCTGAGGCCCAGAAAAGTTAAGGGACTTGCCCACAGTCACAAAGCTGACAAGTGGTAGAGCAGGGAGTCGAACCCATGACCTCTGACTCCAAAGCCCAGGCTCTTTCCACTGAGCCACACTGCTGTACTAAGCGCTGGGGTAGATACAAGGTAATTGAGTTAGACACAATCCCCATCCCACATCGGACTCAATTTGACAGATGAGGGAACTGAGGCACCAAGAAGTGAAGTGCCTTGCCCAAGGCCACACAGCAAACAAGTGGCAGAGCAGGGATTATTCATTCATTCAATAGTATTTATTGAGCGCTTACTATGTGCAGAGCACTGTCCTAAGCGCTTGCAGCGTGGCTCAGGGGAAAGAGCCCTGCTTGGGAGTCAGAGGTCATGGGTTCAAATCCCTGCTCTGCCACTTGTCAGCTGTGTGACTGTGGGCAAGTCACTTCACTTCTCTGTGCCTCAGTTACCTCATATGGAAAATGGGGATTAAGACTGTGAGCCCCACGTGGAACAACCTGATGACCCTGTATCTACCCCAGCGTTTAGAACAGTGCCCTGCACATAGTAAGCGCTTAACAAATACCAACATTATTATTATGTACATAAGTGCTGCGGGATTGAAGGCGGGGTGAATAAGAAATGCCTCATAGAAAGAGCACTGTCCTGGGAGTCAAAAGCCTGGATTCTAAGACTGGTTCCGCCCCCTTGGCTGCTGTGTGACCTTGGGCAAGTCCCTTACCTTCTCTGCGCCTCAGTTACTTCCTCTGTAAAATGGGGATTAAATCCTACTCCCTCCTATTTAGTCCGTGAGCTCCCTGTGGGACGGGGACTGCCTCCAGCCTGATTATCTTGTCGTCTACCTCAGTACTCAGTACGGCGCTTGGCAACTACTAAGAGCTTAACAAGTGCTATTAAAAAAAGAAAAATCAACTGGAGCGGTGGAGCTGGGGAGTCAGGAAATCTGAGCTCTAGTCTCAGCTCGGTGACTGGCCTGCTGGGTGACCTCGGGCAGCTCTATTAACCCCTCTGGGCCTCGCTTTCGCTAGCCATAAAATGGGGAGAACGGCCCTTGACTCTCCTTCCCTCGCGGGGGGTGTGGTGGGGATCAAGTGAGATCACTGATGTCAAAGCGCTTTGGGAAAAATGAAAGGGCTTAAAGAATTCAATTCAAAGCCGCTCCTGAGTCGAAGAGGGCTGGGACCCACAGCCAGAGGGAAGAGAGGCCGGGAGGGCGGGGTGCCGAGGAATTTGGGGGGGCGGGAAGGGGAGGTCGAGGCCCGGGCTCTGTGGGAGGGAAAAGCAAGCCAGAGGTGGAGAGGAGGGGAGAGCCTGGCTGCCTTGGCAAGAGGAGGCGCAATCAGGCCAGGGAGAGGAGATTTGGGGGCGAGGGTTTGGGGGGCACATCTTGGACCTCGTGCCCCCCACCAGGAGTTGGGGAGGGGAGAAGGAGGAAGGAAGAGGGGGACTCGTGCTGCTTTGGGCAGGACCATCACCTGGCACCACCTTCCCCATCTTTGGCTGTTTGACCATTATTTCTACTGATGGGACCTAGACTGTGCAGTTGTACTTTCCCAAGCGCTTAGCTTAGTGCTCTGCACACAGGAAGCTCGCAGTTAATAATGATGATGACGGTATCTGTTAAGCGCTTGCTATGGGCCGGGCACTGTACTAAGCGCTGGGGTGGACACAAGCAAATCAAGTCGGACGCAGTCCATGTCCCGCAGAGGGCTCACGGTCCTCGTTCCCGTTTTGCAGATGAGGGAACCGAAGCACGGAGAAGTGAAGTGACTTGCCCATGGCCACCCATCGGCTGTGGATTAGAACCCATGACCTTCTGATTCCCAGACCCAGGCTCTATCCACCAGGCCACGCTGCTCCTGGGCCTCGGCTAGTAATAATAATAATAACGATGGTATTCGTTAAGTGCTTATTACGTGCCAGACACTGTTCTTAGTGCTGGGGGTGGGACGGGATCCCACCAGTTGGGGAGGCAGGGGAGAGGGGAAAGCACTCCCCTAGAGAGGCAGCGTGGCTCTGTGGAAAGAGCACGGGCTGGGGAGTCAGAGGTCGTGGGTTCTAATCCGGTTCCTCCTCGTATCCGCTGTGTGACCTTGGGCAACTCACTTGAACTTCTCTGTGCCTCCATTACCTCGTCTGGAAAATGGGGATTGAGACTGTGAGCCCCACATGGGTCAAATTGATTACCCTGTATCCACCCCAGCCCTTAGAACAATGCTTAGCACATAGTAAGCGCTCGACAAACACTATCATCATGATTGTGATTACCTGTCCGCGGGGGGGGGGGGGGGGGGGGGCGGGGCCACCTGTCCCGGGGCGGACCCACCTGTCCGGGGGGCGGGGGCCCAGGTGGGGGGCGGGAGGCGGGAGACAGAGAGAGGGGAAGGAGGGAGGAAGGAAGGGCCGGGGAGAGGAGAGGAGCGGGGAGGAGCGGAAAAGAGAAGAAGGGCAGGGCAGAGCGGAGGACCCGACTTCCAGGCCAACCTCAAACCGCCTGGCACCGGGACAGGGAGATCGGGAGCCGGTCCTGGGAATCCGGTCCTGGGATCAGCCTCGGGAGCCGGTCCTGGGAATCCGGGAGCCCGGGAGCCGGTCTGGGAGCCGCCCCGGGAGCCGGTGCTGGGAATCGGGGAGGCCGGGAGGCATGGGCCGAGCGGCCCCCGGCCAGCGGTGAGGGTCCCGGGGGTCCCGGGGCGGGGTCCCCTCGGCATGGGTCGGCCCCGGCCGTGGCCCCCGGTGCTGCTGGCCCTGCGCCCGCTGAGGCTGCTGCGGAGGCGCTTCCGGCTGCTGCTGGCGCTGACCCTCGTGTCCGTGGGGCTCGGGACCCTCTACCTGCAGCTGACGGGCTCGGCCGACGGCGGGGGTCGCCCCCTCAACCAGCGTGAGTACCGGGGACCCCCGGGGGCTCCCCGCGCCGCCGATCCCCTGCCTCGGTTTCCCCACCGCGATGCGAGGCTCCCGCCGCCGAGCGCCCTCCTCCTTCCTTCCCTGGCGACAGCGGAAGGCCCGGGCTTCTGTGACCTTGGACGAGTCACTTCGCTTCTCTGGGCCTCAGTGAGTTCATCTGTGAAATGGGGCCGGAGACTGTGAGCCCCCCCGTGGAACCGGGACTGTGTCCAACCCCCCCGGCTTGTATCTAACCTAGCGCTTAGTACAGTGCCCGGCACGCTGTAAACGCTCAACAGATGGAGACTGTGCCCCACGTGGAAGCGGGACTGTATTCATTCATTCAATAGTATTTATTGAGCGCTTACTATGTGCAGAGCACTGTACTAAGCGCTTGGAACGGACACATCGGCGACAGATACAGTCCCTGCCCTTTGACGGGCTTACAGTCTCCAACCCCATTGGCTTGTATCCAACCTAGCGCTTAGTACAGTGGCCGGCACATAGTACGGGCTTAGCAAATGTCATTATTATTATTATTCCGCCTCCAGCCTGGGGTTCTGAGTTTGAGTGCTTCCAAAGCGCCCCGGCGATGCCCGCCCCCAGACTGTCCCACGTGTGACTGTGACAAAGACAGCTGTGTGACTTTGGGCAGGTCACTTAACTTCTGTGAGCCTCAGTTACCTTATCTGTAAAATGGGGATTTAAGACTGTGAGCCCAATGTGGGACAACCTAATAACTTTCTCTCGTCCCAAGCGCTTAGAACAGTGCTCGGCACATAGTAAGCGCTCAACAAATACCGTCATTATTAGGAGCCCGGGAGCTGGAAGCGGGCAGAGGGGAAGCCCTCGCCCTGCTCACACCGGCGAGGAGATCTAGGAACCCCGAGGGATTCGGGGACGATGGGCCGCCTGTGTCCTCTGAAGGGGGTGGGGGAAGGGGGTGTCTTCTGTGGCCTGTGTCCACCCCTTCCTTTCCCCTTCCCTAAGCACCTTCCAGTGACCTTGCCCCAAGTAAATTGATTCCCCGGTCTCCATCCCCGCCCCTCAGGTCTGAAAGTTGCATTTGACCCTTATTATTCTAAAGGATATACATGTCCCTCGCCTTCTCCCATTTTACAGATGAGGAAAATTGAGGCACATAGAGGGTAAGTGACTTATCCAAGGTCACACAGCAGAGCTAGGGCTCCGGACTCTTTCCTCTAGACCAAGGGCCAACCTCAATGCCCAGAAAGCCTCCTACCCATCATTCTTTCCCCACCCCCCACCCCCCAGCCCTTTCTCTTCCCACCCTTTCCCATTTCTCCGAACCCAGTACTGACCAATAGGGTCCCGTCCTGGATCTTAAATGATCTGAAAATGATGGCATAGTACTTCCCAAACCTTTACGGATCCCAGTCCGTCACCTTTTCCTCCTTTGCTAGCTTCCAGCTCCCCTATACCCCTCCCCCCAAAAACCCCAAACACCAAAACCCCCCAAAAACCCGGCTTGGTTTCTGACTCTCGGCTCCACTCTTCAAATCCCTCACCTCTGTGGTCTGTCTCCCTTTGACACCAAAGCCAGCGACATTCATTCACCTTCTTCACCCTTCCTAGGAGGCTGGGTTCCTCAGGCTCCCTCCTCCAAGGGGAGAAACTGAGGCATGGAGCAGGCCTCCACCTCACAGTCAATCACTGTTATGTAGTGAGTGTTTATTGTGTGCAGAGCACTGGATTAAGTATGTGGGAGAGGACAATAGACTTGGTAGACACAATGCCTGCCCTCAAAGAGTTTCCAGTTTAGTAGATTGATACCAGAACCAGTCTGCCTTCCCTGAGTGACCCCTACTCTAATTGCAACTCCCGCATTCTCTCAACTCTAGAGAACCAAGACGCCCCCCAGAAGGAGCTTCCAGGCTTTTTTTTTTCCACCTTGACCAGGATCTGTCCTCAGCCCTCAGAGAATTGGGGATGGAGGAGGGAAAAGGGATCAGTGGACAGAGACGATCTTGCTTACCCACTCTGAGCTGTCCCCGGAAGCCTCGGCTGGTGACTTGTTACGCGCGCCAGGCAGGAAAGTTGATACCCAGAGAAAGGAAGCCGCTTCCTGAGGTCACAAGGGCCGTGGGGAGGGGTTGGGTGTGGGGGAAAGCAGAGCTGCCCCTGAAATTCCAGGTCACCCTCTGGACTCCAGCAGCTGGTGGTGACCCGGTCACGGTGGTGGGGACCTGGGGAGGCTGGCGAAGGAGGACATCGGAGAGGGTGGCCCCAGAATTGGGATCGCTACAGATGGCACAGAGGAGTTTTAGGCTGTAAACTCTCCTCTAGACTCATTGTGGACGGGGAACATGTCTGTTATAGTTTTCTACTATTCTCTCCCAAGTGCTTAGTACAACGCTTAATAAGAACTCAGTAAATACTATTAATTGAGGACAGGGATCATGTCTACTGATTTTTTTTTTTTTTGTATTTGTTAAGCACTAACTATGTGTTAAGTGCTGGGATAAGTACAGGTCAATTAGGTCAGACACAGTCCCTGTTCCACCTGGGGCTCACAGTCTAATTAGGAGGGAGAGCCCGTATTGAGTCTCCATTTTACAGTTAAAGAAACTGAGGGCCAGAGAAGTCACGTAGCTTGCCCAAGGTCACAGAGCAACCATAAGGGCGGAGCTGGGTTTAGAATCCAGGTCCTCTGATTCCAAGGCCCATGCTGTTTCCACTATTATTATTATTGTTGTTGTTATTATTTGTTAAGCACTTACTAAGTGCCAGGCACTGTACTAAGCACTGGAAGTAAATACAAGGTAATCAGGTTGGACACAGTCGCTGTCCCACATTCATTCATTCATTCAGTCCTACGCATTAAGCACTTATTGTGTGCACAGCCCAGTACTAAGTACTTGGGAGAGTACAATAAAAAGACATATTCCCTGCCCACAACGACCTTACATGAGGGCTCACAGTCTTAATCCCCATTTTGCAGATGAGGTAACTGAGGCACAGAGAAATTTAGAGACTTGCCCAAGCTCACACAGCAGACAAGTGGCAGAGCCAGGATCAAAATCCAGGTTCTTTGACTCCCAGACCCGTTTATATTTCCACTAGGCCATGCTGCTGCCCAGTTGTTGTTCTGGAGCAGTTACACCCTAGAATCCTGAATGGGCCGGAATTTCAAACCTGGAGCCAGTGCTTTCCTGGACCGCCCAGTCTTGGAAAAACTGAGGTCTGGCCTGGCCACTGTCTGACATTTTTAGAGGTCTGCCAGTGCCCAAAGGCTGTTGTCCTCTCCCAAGTACTTAGCTCAGTAATCTGCACAAAGGGCTCAGTAAATACCACTGATTGCCTCTTAAGCATTCCTTCACTCTAGCAGAAAGAGCCCCCCTCCATCCCCAACTCCCCTTGCACCCCAGCACTGTCCCGGCTTCTGCTCTGAGCCCCTCTTCTTCCTCCTTTATCAGTGGCCTGGATAATGAGGAGGTAGGGGTGGTGACTTGAATCATGTGTTTCTCAGATTGCAGAACTAGAGAAAATGGATCCAAGTTCCCGCAGATGAGATGTAGGTTAACCACAGGGAAGGACATGAGAAGCAGGGTGGTCTAGTGGATAGAGCACGGGCCTGGGAGTCAGAGGGACCTGGGTTCTAATTCCGGCTCTGCCACTTGCCTGCTCTGTGACTTCGGGCAAATCTTCTTTAGCACTTCTCTGTTGCCTCAGTTACTTCATCCTTAAAGTGGGGGTTAAGACTGTAAGCCCTATGTGGAACAAGAAATGTGTCCACCCCACTTAGACTGTATCTACCCCAGGGCTCAGTACAGTGCCTGATACATAATTAGCATTTAATACCATAAAAAAAAAGACTTTCCTAACCTCCTGATGGAGGTAGGGGGATCTATTCACCCTTATACTTGGATTTGCACCCTTTAGTCATCTTATACCCAGCCCCACAACACATATCCATATCCGATCTGTATTTACATTGTCTGTCTCCCCACTAAGACGGTAAGCTCATTGTGGGCAGGGAACATGTCTACCAACTGTGTTATACTCCCCCAAACTGCTTACTATAGTACAACTGAAATGCAGTAGTAATAATAATTGTGGCATTTGTTAAGTGCTTACTATGTGCCAGGCACTATTCTAAGCGCTGGGTTAGATATAAGCAAATTGGGTTGGACGCAATCCCTGTCCCACACGGGGCTCACAATCTTAATCCCCATTTTACATCTGAGGTAACCGGAGCACAGAGAAGTTAAGTGCCTTGCCCAGGATCACACAGCCGACAAGCGGCGGAATCAGTATTAGATAGAACCAAGGTCCTTCTGATTCCCAGGCCTGTGCTTTAACCATTAGGCCAAACTGCTTCTCATACCGTTGATTTGATTATACCCCAGACTACTGTTTCCCCAATATTCCTTAGGGATGGTCCCTTGGAGGAGGGGGGCTGGACTAATGACCTCTGACTTGTTTGATTATTTCAAAAGGTTCCATCCCATGGCATGGTTTAGCCAAGAGATTCCACTGGGCCAGAAATGATGGGAAAGGGGAGAGACTTTAAAGCCAGCACACGAGGAAGATGAGGGGATCCCTCCTTTTCCTCTCTTCCCGGGGATACCTGATTATCTCCGTGCCTCCCAGCTGGCTCAGGTTCCCCAGGCAAGGCTCTGTTGATGGAGGGAAGGGCCGTAGGGTCTTATGGTTAGGAGGACAGGTCGGCCCCCTGGGGATTTGGACAGACCCCAGCAGTACGGGAAGTAACTCCGGACAGAAGCAGCCATCTGAGAAGGCGGGAAAGGGCTGGGGGGAAGAGTGAGCGAGACAGCTGAGAGGGTTTGGCAGCGGGGGAGCAGAGATGGAGGGGACGAGGCGCCTTCTGATGAGGGGGGAATCGGGCGGGCAGCTATAAAGCCTTGGCCCCACCATGGGCAGTCCCTCGGATATCCCATCGGCAGCCGGAAGCCCGGGCTTCCAAGTCACTTAAAACCTCCGGTCTGCCTGGCCCCGTGCTTCACAGCTGGGAAAACTGAGGCTCAGGTGGGCTTCCTGACTCCAGGCAGAACCAAGGAGGAATCCAATTGCCCCCCCCCACCCCTCGCTCTCTAGGGGAGGCCAGATTTACTCAGTTTATACCCCTGTCAAGCAGCACCCCTAGTCTCCAGATTGTGGAGCTCTTCATCTGTCACTCCAGATTCCAGAGGGGCTGCTCTCTGCCATCAGGCAGAGGGAGCAGAAGGGGGGCGTATTGGTTTCTTTTGCATTCCCCTGCCCCCGACACACATCCCATTGTGGCCAAACCCCAGCTCAAGAAAAGAGCTAGAACTTCGTAAGGTACAAGAGGCAAGGAGGCCAGAAAAGAAAACATTTGCCAAGCCCTGGGGCAGATTAGTTTGTGTCCCATATGGGGTTCATGGTCTAAATGGAGAGGGAGAAGAGATATTGAATCATTTCCAGAGAAGTGAAGTGACTTGCCCAAAGTCACACAGCAGGCCAATGGCAGAGCCGGGATGAGAACCCAAGTCGGGCATTCAGTCAATCGTATTTATTGAGCGCTTACTGTGTGTAGAGCACTGTGCTAGGCTCTTGGGAGAGTGCACTATAACAGACATATTCCCTGACCACAGAGAGCTTACAGGCTAGACGGAGAGACAGACATTAATAGAATTAAATAAATTACAGATAAGGACATGAGAGCTGTGGAGCTGGGAGGGGGGATGAACGATGGGAGGAATTCAGGGCGATGCAGAAGGGAGTGGGAGAAGAGGAAAAGAGGGCTTAATCAGGGAAGACCTCTTGGAGGAGATGGATCTTCAATAAGGCTTTGAAGTGCCAGCCGGAATCCTGGACCACGCCTGCCAGTCGGAACCCCTGATCGTGTTCTGGTGCTCCAGCTGCTCCCAAATCCAGGGATTTGTGGGAGGAGTCATGGGTGGGGTCTGTGATGAGATGGGCCTGGTTTGATGGGAGAGCAATGGGCCTTATAATAATAATTGTGCTATTTTTTAAACTCTTACTATGTCCCGGGCACTGTACTCAACACTGGGGTGGATACAAGCAAATCGGGGCGGACACGGTCCCTGTCCCAAATGGGGCTCACACTCTCGATCCACATTTTACAGATGAGGTAAGTAACTGAGGCACAGAATAGTGAAGTGATTTACCCACAGCAGACAGGTGGCAGAGCTGGGATTAGAACCCGTGACCTTCCTACTGCCAGGTCTGGGCTCCATCCACTACACCATACTACCTTTCGAGGTCTAGCGCTGGACACGGACCGAGCCTACTCCAGCCTGGGGACTGACTAGGAACAAGGAAGGCCAGAACAATAACAATTATGAGATCTCTCTCAAGTTTTCCTAAACCGCCCTGGCAACCTGAGACTGTCCCGGCCGAGCTGGGTTGTGGGGTCACTTGAGTGGTACATTGTGCTTTGGTCTCAAATTCTCTTCTGCTCAATTTGCAAAGAAAATGGCTCCTGGCAGCCGGCTCTTGGGCTTTCTCTTACCTTGTTGTGGGGAAACTGAAGAGGGAAAGGGGTCACCTGGGATGGGCTGAGGCTGGCAGAGGCCCGACCGGCTGGGAGGGAGAGATCACCGGCTCTGGTGACACGCTCAAATCTCCTGGAATCTGATCATTTCTCCTCCTCCTCCCCCCTTTCCTTTCCCACATCCCCGTCACTGACGAGGGATTGACCGCTCTGGGGCCGGACTCTGGCCTGCTGTTCTGGGAGCCTCGGTAATCCTATTTAATCATCACTTGGTCAAGGACTTTTGAGCTGAGGGGAGGTGGGATGAAGGAGCCACTTCATGCCTCAGTTTTCTCTTCGGAGTTAAATGGCCAGGGGGACGAGAACGGGAGGGGGGACGAGGCCTTCCCTGCCCGCCAGTCTGGAGCCGTAGAACTATCTCGGTGGTCCCCACTCTTCACGGCTCCCACCTCGTGTGCCCCGGGACTGACCCCTGCCTTCCGGGTCCCTGGGGACTGTTCTTCGCTCTCTGGTCATTACCTCACCACAGCCCCAGTGTGGTGGAGCTGTCTGGGTGGAGGCTGGCTAATTTTAGAGCAGGGAGGCGGTCTGCCAGGGCCAGGCCTGGCAGGACAGAAGGAGATACTCGAATCTCTCTCCCTATTCCCTCCAGTGTCCCCTCCCCACCCCCAAATCTTCAGGGCGGGATGGAGGGGAGGACCCGAGAGTCCAAGCACCATCTCTTCAGGGTTCTGGAGTTGCCATGGCAATCCCCTGGGTGGGTGCCAGCCCAGGCCCAAGGGGATATGGCTATCAGCCCCTCGGGGACCCTCCCAGGCTGGCTGAGGGCCCCACCCCAACCAGTGACTCAAGTTTTTCCAAACCAGTAATGCCACCCTGCCCCTTCCGCCAGATGGAATGTCCCACCACAGGCCAGAGCTGGCCAAGGTGGCTCATTCTGAACATAGGGTTTAGGTGGGGGGGCCATTCAGCACCCCCTCTGCAACCGCTGGACTGCTCCCCCCAAGGATTAACCCCCTGGGCAGTTTGGGGAGCCTTCCGCTGGACTTAATTGGGCTGGGTCCCCTCCCTCCCCTCTCTTGGAGTCTGAGGTGGTGCCCCCATCCCTGGCCCTTGGGGGGCAGGACCCGGGGGGCTGTCAGCCACTTGCCAGCTATGTGACCTCGACTAAATAACTTGATTTCTCTGTGCCTGGATTAGAACCCATGTCCACCCAGGCTTCTTTCCACTAGGACAATGAGATGGGCTATGAGAGAGTCAACTCTGAAGGTGCTGGGAGCCGACGCCCTATCACCCCCGCCTCCAGATGTGGGGGGAAGCCATCTCCATGCCCCCAGCTTCTTGGGCCAAACTTCCGATGTCTCTGTCTCTGTGTTCGTGTGTCTTTCTCTCTTCCCCACCACTCCCATGTCAGACCTGAGAGTTTTGGGGTGGGACTGAAAGAAATCCAGACTTGGTTCGACTGGTCCATTGGCTGTTCACATTCCCCCCTGCCCCACCCCAGTCCCACTCTCTCCCCCAAAGGCTTTCCCCTCCCTCTCTCCCTCTTGTGACAGAGTTCTTTCCCTTGGGGTCTCTAGCCCCAGGCACCTGCAGTGTTTTGTGTTTGCTTTAACACCTGCTAAGGGCCCATGTTTGCCCCAGGGGGTGAGGCCTGAGTGAGGAGGAGAGTGGGGGGGTAGTCAGGAGAACAGGGTCAAACCTCCCCCCCACCCCCCTCCCCCAACCCAATAATTTGGAACCCTGACCAGGATTTAGTTGGGACTGGGAGTTCAGAAGACTTAAGCTCCAATCTCCACCCCTTGCCTGCAACATGACATTTATTTCATTTCTCTGGGTCTCGGTTTCTTCTTCATCTGTAAATTGGGGGGTCAATACTTGTCTTCCCATCCCCAAAAGTCAGTGAGCCCCATGAGTCAGTACTGATGGTCTTGTATCTCCCGCAAGCTTCCCCTTTTCCCTCTGCTCCCTCTCTGCCCCCTTTCTGCCCCACCCTTCACCTCCCCTCAGCTAAGCCCCCTTTTCTCCCCTTTCCCTCTCCTCCTCCCCCTCTCTCTTCCCCTCCCCTCAGCACTGTGCTCGTCCGTTCATTTATATATATTTTTATTACCCAATTTATTTTGTTAATGAGATGTACATCCCCTTGATTCTATTTATTGCTAGTGTTTTTGTCTGTCTGTCTCACCCGATTAGACTGTAAACCCGTCAGTCGGCAGGGATTGTCTCTATCTGTTGCTGAATTGTCCATTCCAAGCGCTTAGTTCAGTGCTCTGCACAAAGTAAGCGCTCAATAAATACTATTGAATGAATGAATGAATGCTTAGCACATAGTAAGCACT
Source organism: Ornithorhynchus anatinus (assembly GCF_004115215.2). Classification (NCBI taxonomy): domain Eukaryota; kingdom Metazoa; phylum Chordata; class Mammalia; order Monotremata; family Ornithorhynchidae; genus Ornithorhynchus; species Ornithorhynchus anatinus. The sequence goes on along the minus strand of NC_041752.1, from coordinate 3,061,882 downwards.
GCACAAATACTACAATGAGAGTTTATTCACCCTAGCCTCAGCCTCGCAACACTTATGTCCCTATCCATAATTTCTTTTAATGTTTTACTGTTGTTTTAATTTTATTTGGTTTGAACAATCGATGGTTTCATTAAGCGCTTACTATATGCTGAGTACCTCGCTAAATCCTTGGGAGAGTACAATACTTCCCAAGTGCTTAGTACACTATTCCTCACGCAGTAAGGGCTCAATAAATACGATTGAATGAATGAAAATTAGCAGACACGTTCCCTGCCCATAATGAGCTTACAGTCGTATTATTATTTATTTTAATGTTAATTATTCATTATGATATTAAAAACTAAATTTTAAGCTCCTTGTGGGCGGGGAACATATCTACCAACTCCGTTATATTTACTGTACTCTCCCAAGGGACTTAGCACAGTGCTCTGCACAGAGTAAGCACTTGTTACCCGTGACTGATTGTTGTAAGCTCATTGTGGTAAGGGAATGTGACTGTTTATTGTTATATTTTACTCTCCCAAGCGCTTAATACTGTGCTTTGCACACAGTAAGTGCTCAATAAATACAATTGAATGAATATTATAGGGGCAGGCTTGGAGGGGACGGGGTGGTGGGGGGATGTAGAGTAGAGAGGAGAAGCAGCATGACGGTTAGAACATGGGCCTGGGAGTCAGAAGATCATGAGTTCTAATCCCTGCTCTCCCACTTGTTTGCTGTGTGACCTTGGACAAGTCACTTCACTTCCCCGTGCCTCAGTTCCCTCATCTGTAAAATGGGGATTGAGACCGTGAGCCCCACGTGGGACAGAGACTGTGTCTAACCCGATTTATTTGTATCCACCCCAGTACAGTGCATGGCACATAGAAAGCGCCTAACAAATACCCTCATTATTATTATTAGAGAGGCCACTGAGGGTTGCATCAGCTTTGGGGGCCGGGGTTTTGGGGTGCAACTTCCCCTTCTGGCTACACCTCGCCCTCCCTGCCCCCTCCTTTAGGCCTCTACTCCCCAGCTGGCAGTCCCTCTGATTAACCAGAGATGCAATCGGCTGCAACTTTATTCCCCAACTCCCTGGGGGCTTCCGCCTCCCTGCTCAGCCCCACTCCCCTGTTCCCATGAAACAACAAGACCCGGGACTCTGACCTTCTCCTGTTACACTGGGCCAGCTCTGACCCCCCTAGGGCTACCTGAGACCCTTGTGTTCCTCCTCCCCTTTACCCCCTGGCTCCTACCTCACCTGCTCCCAAGAAAGATTGTTTTCCCTTCATTTATCTAGCGCTCACGGTGTGCAGAGTGCAGTATTAAGCGCTTGGGAGAAGACAATATAACAATAAACAGACACATTCCTTGTCCACAGTGAGCTTACAGTCTAGAGGGGGAGACGCATAATTCTGCTTTCCGATGCTGCGTCTGCCCTGGAGTATATAAACCCAACTTTAGGAGGGGGACTACTTAGTAAATGCTCAGTAAATACGATTGATAGAGCAGAGATGTCTCCCACTGACCCCCCTCGCCTCCTAGTGATATTTATTGAGCGCCGAGTGGTTCAATGGACTGCACTAAGTGCTCTGAAACTGACAAAACCAAGAAGTGACCACATTACACCGTCAGCCCCTTGTAGGCAGGGAATGAATGTCTGGTTTCTGTTGGACTCACCTGACCTGGTTCATGATACTCAATAATTACCAGTGGTTAAGGCGATGAGGTGGGATTTGGGGGAACTCTTGCGGAATTGTTTGAGACCAGCGCTTACGTACAGATCTGTAATTTATTTATTTACAGTAATGTCTGTCTCCCCCTCTAGACTGTAAGCTCATTGTTGGCAGGAATTGTGTCTATAACTCTGCTGCACTCTCCCAATAATAATTGTAATTATAGTATTTGTTAAGTGCTTACTATGTGCCAAGCACTGTTCTAAGCACTGAGGTAGATACAAGGTGATCAGATTGTCCCATGTGGGGCTCACGGTCTTAGTCCCCATTTTACAGATGAGGGAACTGAGGCACAGAGAAGTTAAAGTGATTTGCCCAAGGTCACCCAGCAGGCACCTGGTGGAGCTGGGATTAGACTTTCTGACTCCCAGGCCCCTGTTCTATCCACTACACCATCCTGCTTCATTCATTCATTCGCCGCAGCTGTCACCCCGTCGGTCCCCCCCACGTCTCCCCATCCCCCCACCGCTCCCCATATTCCCAGCAGCTGCATCCCCTGCCCTGTAAGATGAGCTCCGCGAATTGGATGTGACAGCCACCAGCGGCTTCCTGCTCCCAGCTCCCCTGTGACAGAGGGTCAGGCGGCGGGAGGGAGGGCAGAGAAGAACTTATTACTAATGATAATAATAATAATGATTTTCCTTACATGTTTACTAGGTGTCAAGCACTCATCTGAGCGCCAAAAGTGTATTGGGTGGGGCACAGGCTCTAAGTAGGGGATATTGACTTCCAATCAATCAATCAGTGGGATTTATTGAGCCCTAAGGGGAAGAAGCGACCAGTTCTGGTGAGTTGGGGGGTGGGGAACGTGTTAGGGAGAGAGGGATTTAGCTCGGAGTCCCTGCCCTGGCTGCTTTCTCTGGAGGGGCGGACAGACCCTGAAGTTGCTAGGCTACGTGCAGATCCCCAGAAAGATTCCTGGGGACCCAGGTCCTGGGGGAGTCTGGGATGCTGCCTTGTCAGCTCCTGCCTGCTTGAGATGGCACAGTCCTTCCCACCTCCCTCGCTGTTCCTTCCCGAGATAGGCAGGATTTGCAGCTGGAACTCTTCCCCCCCAAAACACCTTGCTGAACCCCCCACCTCTTAACTGTCCTTATGCCCCTTCCTCAACCAGCTAGCCAGCTCCTCCCTCCCTCCCCTCTCTGGACTGCAGTCTGGCTTCAGGCCATGATGGCAACAGGCCTTCCTTCAGGGGAACAAGTTCTCATGGGGGCTGCAGGGACCAGGGTTGTGGAGACAGCTAATAAAGCCATCAGAGATTATTATTTTTATTGTGGAGGAGTCCTGGTTCCCTGTTTTTATTGTGTTTGTTAAATGCTTACTATATGCCAGGCACTGTACTAAGTGCTGGAGTAGATACAAGCTAATCAGGTTGGACTCAGCCCGTGGCCAAATTCTTCATCCCCATTTTCCAGATGAGGGAACTGAAGCCTCGAAAAATAAAGTGACTTGCCAAACATCATACAGTCAATAAATAATGGAGCTGGGAATAGAGTCCAGGTCCTCCAATTCCCAGGCCTGAGCTCTTTCCACCAGGCCACACTACTTCTCAGAAGAGGAGGGTTGGGATCCTCTGGATTGTCAATTCATTATAGGCAGGGTATGTGTCTGCTAATTTTGCTGTATTATGCTTTCCCAAACTCTTTGTGTGAAACACTGTACTGAGTTCGGACTCATTAAATACCATTGATTGGTTGGCGCACAGAAACTGCTCAATCAGTGCCATTAATTGAACTTCAAGCTCACTGTGGGCAGGGAATGTATCTCCCAGCTCTGTTATATTATACTCTCCCAAGCACTTAGTACAGTGCTCTGCACACAGTAAGTGCTCAATAAATATGCTGAATGATTGAAACTGGGAGGGAAAGGCAAGGGAACCGTTCACGAGAACCAGCACGATGCAGAGTAGACTTGGGGACAGATCACCAGTACCCTCTCTCTAGCCCCTAAAGGCCAGACTGGCATATCCACCTCCCACCCGGTCCTCTGAGGAAGAGCCCCAGTTCTGGCCTGGGGGGGCGGGTCACAGCTCCAGCCCCCCAGGCCACAACCCTTTCTCTGCCTTCCCTCACCCCAATTCCCTCCAGTGCTTAGAGCTGATGAGTCTATTATTATTATTAGACAGCTGCCACGTTCTAAGCTTGCTTCCGACCCTCGTATTTCCGCGTACAGAACAGGCCTGGCATATGTATGTAAGTGTGTGTCCCTCCCCCAGTCTTTCCCGTTAAATAGCTCCTTCAGGGCAAGAAGTGGGAGTTCTTCCTGACTGCCTAAATCAATCAACCAAGGTATTCACCGAGTGCTCACTATGTGCCAAGCACTAGACTAAGTGCTTGATAGAAGACAACAGAGTTAATAGACAGGATTTCTGCCCTATAGGGGTTTGACAATCTATCAGGATTCCCCCACCCTGGCACAGTGTGTGTGTGTGTACCAATCTCTGTTTGATTACCCTGTCTTGGTCATCAGACTGTTAGCTTCTTCAGGACTAGAAAGGTGAATTTTCTTTTATGGCATTTGTTGTGCTCACTAATTGAAACATGGTAAGTACATATTAATTCAGTTAGACACACTCCCTGTCCTGCATGGAGCTCTGCCTAAGTGGGTGGAAGAACAAGTATCTATGTCCATTTGGCAGTTGATAATGATATTGATGGTGGTATTTAAGCGCTTACTATGTGCCAAGCATGAAACTGAGGCACCGAGAAGTTAAGTGACTTGCCCAAAGTCACACAGCAAGCAAATGGCAGAGCCTAGATCTTCTGACCCCCAAGTCCGTGCTCTATGCACTGGCCACTTGGCATCCCCAATTCCCTCACCCCAATTTCTGTGCACTCTGAGTCTGACCTCTCTTCCTAAGTCCCTCCAGAATGGGAAATCTTCCAGTGCTCTGCACTGTAAACTCCTTGTCAGCATGGATCATGTTTCCCAGCTCCTAAACCTCACATGGGTATGCTGGCATCGGGGCCATGGGTATGCTGGCACCTGGGCCCTGGTCCGGCCAGAGATCATGTCTACAGAGTCTGCCGTACTCTCTCAGAGCTTAGCACAGCACACTGCGAAGAGTGGACTGTAAGTTTTTTGAGAGCAGGGATCGTATCCCGTGCTTTATCCCCTGGGCCACGCTACTTCTCACCTGTATGCTGCTTGACCTTGGGCGAGTCGCATTGCTTCGCTCGGCTTCGGTTTCCTCATCTGTAAAATGGGAATTCAGTAAGGGAGGGGAATGCCACAGAAGCTTTAGTCTCAGGAAGATGGCTGCCAAGGCTGGGTACCGTCACTCCGGTGGAGCTTCTTGACTTTTAAGACTCTGGAAGAAATCAGGGGAGAGAGTGGATGAAATCTGGCCTGGATCCCCAGATCCGTCTCCTTGACTTAGGAGGCAGAGTGAGGACAGAAATGATGTAAGCTCTTTGAGGGTGGGGATGGTGTCTACTAACTCTATTGTCCTCTCCCAAATGCTCAGCCCAGTGCTCTGCACATAGTGAGGGCCCAATAAATGCTACTGATTGATTGGAGTCACTGGGCAGCTGCCCTCTCCCCTGCCTGCATTATCATAGATTCACAAGTATGTAAGCATTCATTCAAACAATCGTATTTATTGAGCACTTGCTGTGGGCAAAGCACTGTTCTAAATGCTTGGAGAGTATGATGTAACAATACCTTAATTATTTATCGAGGATTTGTCTTGCCCGCAACCTTCCTTAGGCGACTCTCCAGCTCCCCTTGGGGGAACTGGGAGTTACGGGGAGGATTCTGAAGGATGGGAGGAGTTGTTGGTGCTTTTCCTGTTCACACCATCCCCTCCCCGATGCTGGCAACCCATCCTTGGATAGAGCATGGGCCTGTGAGTCAGAAGGACCTGGGTTCTAATCTCTGTTCTCCTACTTGTCTCCTGAGGATTTGGGGGTGAGGTGGGGGGCGGGGACCGAGAAACAGGAGAGCTGGGGGGACCCGGGCCCTTCGCAGCCCACCCCAAAAGGGGTTTATGCTTTTTCTGAACGGGGAGCCAATTGGGCAGGACCAGCTGTGTCTGAGTCCTCTGGGTCTTCTGTCTCCTGTTGGCTGGGAAAGGAGGGGTGGAGGGAAGGGCGGGCAGGGCTGCCCAGTTCCAGGGGGCTTGTGAAAGTCAGGCTTTTCCCACTAGCCCCCTGGGTGCAATGTGAGTCATTTAACCTAATTGGTTGAATAAGTAAAAAGATCGGAGCCGTGGGAGGCCTGACTGGAGCAGGTCTGCCAGGAGAGATGGGCTGTTCTCTTTAGGGCTTTTGTGAGGGTAGGGAGCCTGGGGAGGGGGCTTGGGGAGGGGGCAGCAGGTGTTTTGTGTCCTGCAGTGGTGGGGGAGTGTTACAGTACCACTACCTCGATTTACAGGTAGGGAAACTGAGACCTAGCCTCATGTAGCCCTCCCAGGGAGGGCAGCAGGGGGGCCCCATGGGCCATCCCCTTCCTCTCTGGCCCCCCGGCCTGCCCTCACCCCTCGACTCTAAAGCTTGGCTGAGGCCTCACAGCTGTGCGATACTGAGGTAATGACATCGGGAAGGCGGAGGGAGGTAGGGTGGCTGGTGTGAAACCCAAACCAAATCCTGGACAGAAGGGAAAGGTTTCTCATGGCCTCGAGCCAGACTTTGGAGCCAAGTCAAGAATGGCGGGTAACAGGGCAACCTGCCAGGCCTGGGCCCTGCTGGCCAGATCAGCAGCCTCATGCCCCCATCTTGGCATCGGTGCTCAACGAGGGCCGCTTCCATTCCAGCCGGCTTGCCGGATCGGGTTCGAGTACGGCACTGGATGCCTTTCCGCCTGGCATCTTGACACCATAGTGGCACCTTTGGGGGCCTGGGGAGTAGGGGGGATGCAGGAGCTCTGGAATGAGGAGAACTTGGGGGTTGTTCCTCCGGCAGATCCACGGAATCAACCCATGAATCGTATTCATTGTGCGCTTACTGTGGGTAGAGTACTGTACTAAGCGTTTGGAAGAGTTGCTAAATATGTTCCCTGCCCACGAGAAACTTACAGTCTAGAGGGGGAGTCGGACTAATATCGATAAATAAATTTATGGAGATGGACACAAGTGCTGTGGGCTAAGGGAGGGGTGAATAAAGGGTGGAGATCCACATGCAAGGGAGATGCAGAAGAGAGTGAGAGAAGAGCAAAGTAGGACTTTGTTGGAGAAGACCTCTTTGAGGAGATGTGCATTCGATAAGGCTTTGAAGTTGGGGAGAGTGATCGTCTGTAGGATATGAGTGGAGAGGGCGTTCCGGGCCAGAGGCAGGATGTGGGCAAGAGGTCGGTGGCAAGATAGATAAGATAGGGCGTGAGAGGAGCGGAGTGTGCGGGCTGGGTTGTATTTGGAAAGCAGCGAGGTAGGAGCGGGCAAGAGGCTTCCACAAAACAGTGTATATTACATCATTCTGTTATGCTGAGTGCATTAGCAGTATTATATTCTAATTGTTAAATGCCTACTATGTGCAAAATACTGGGGTAGCATCAAAAGAATCAGATCAGACGTGGTCCCTGTCCCACCTGGGAGGGAGAACAGATATTTAATTCCAGTTTTACAGATGAATAAATTTCCACTGATAGGTTAAGTGATTTGCCTTCCTACGGTCACATGGCAGACAAGTGGGAGGACTGGGATTAGAACCCAGGTCTTCTGACTTCCAGGCCTATTTCCATTAGGCCACACTGCTTCTGCGATGACCTGGGCATGGCGGGGTCTGGTATCTGAAAGAGGCCGTCTCTAATCCCGCCACAAGTGCTCTGAGAGGCGGAAAAACCTGTCTGGGTCGCTCCTGCTGTTGGAGTTTGAGTTTCACACTGGCCACGCTCTGGGCATTCGGGGGAACCTCCCGCTTCCTCACTTTGAGCAGGGCAACCATTTTATTTTCTTTTTGATATGCGTTAAGCATTAACTATATGTCAAACACAGTTCTAAGCACTGGGGTAGATGCAAATGAATTAAGCCGACCCGTCCCAGTCCCAAATGGGGCTCACGATCTAAGTCGGAAGGAGAACAGGTTTCCCCTGATATTGAGCCACAGTTGCACATTCGATATTTCTTTGCCCCCGCTGATCAACTGTAAGCTCCTGTCGGGCACATGGCATAAGGTGGCTTGTACTCCGTAGCTTTGTGGGAAGAGCAGGGGCCTGGGAGTTGGAAAACCTGGGTTCTAATTCAGCCTCTACCACTTGCCTGCTGTGTGATCTTGGGCAAGCCCTCCCCCGACTCATCCCTCATCTCCCCTACTCTCCCTTCCCTTCTGTGTTGTGTTTGCCCCGGGATCTGTGCCTTTGAACAGCTTGATATTCAACCCACCCTCAGCCCCACAGAATTCACATCCGTATCTGTAAATTATTTTAATGTCTGTCTCTCCCTCTAGACTCTAAGCTCCTTGTGGGAGCTTAGGGATCATGTCTATCAGTTCTGTTTTACCATACTTTCCCAAGCGCTTAGTACAATGTTCAGCAAAGAAAAGAGTGTTCCAAAAATACCATTGATTGATGGAAGGCTATAGTGCCAGAGAGACTGTCAGTGATATCTATCGCTGTACTGAGTGCTTGGGGAAGGTGCTCGCTGTGAGTAGGGAATGTGTCTACCAATTCAGCTATATTGTCATACTGTCCTCTCCAGTAAGTGCTCAATAAATACGATCGATCGATTGATGATAGAAGCCAGAGAAATTCTCAAGCAAAATCCATGGGGAGCGGAAAGAGGCATTGAGGGAGGGGGGTGTGAGTGGAAGGAATGCTCACTTTTCACCCTCTGACTCCACCCACCCCTGCCTCCCCCAGCAGCTGATTCCTGGGGTCCCATCTAGTGTGCTGATAGCCCCCTTCTCTGGTAATGAGCATCCCAGTGTTCAAGGAGGTGTCAGGTATCTGTGGGGCTGCGGTTTGAGAGCTGATATATACCAGATTGTTCCAGGAACACCCTGGAATAATAATAATAATAATAATAAAAGTATTAAGAGCTTACTCTGTGCCAAGCACTATACTAAGCTCTGGAGTAGATATAAGATCATCAGGTCAGACACAGTCCCTGCTCAATATGAGGCTCACAGTCTACATAGGTGGGAGAACAGGGAATGAACATACGTACAACTCTGTCCTGACCTTCCCTCCCTTGCCCCAAGGTTTTCTTCCACCCGATGACATTGCTGAGGTGGTGGGGGCGGGGGGGGAGAGACCCAGACCTCTGCCCCTTTTGGGGATCAGGAAGGACGTCGCATCCATCCCCCTCCCCTTAGTGGCGGTCCGGACCCCCCTACCGCCACCATCATTACGATGACCACCACCTCCAGATCCTGCTGCTGTGCCCCGATCCGCAGATCCATCTTCTTGCTGTGTAAAGCTCAGTGCTGCTGGGCGTCTTCCAGATCAGATAAGGTCTCTTGTTTGCTCTGGAGAAAAGCAGGGAACATGACTGGGGACTTGGGCTCCGAGTTCTAAAAAAATCACGGAATTTATTAAGCGTGTATTCTATGCCAAGCCCCAGGGTTGAGCTCTGGACACTGTAGAAAAAAGATAACCTGAGCAGATGTAGTCACCATCTTACCCAAGGTTTGCAGTTTAGGAAGGAGGGAGACCTTGTGCTTTCTCCCTATCTTACAAAGCAAGGAAACAGGCGCAGGAAGGTTTAGGGACTTGCCCAAGGTCAAACAGCAGGTCAGTTGCCGAGCTGGATAAGAACCCCCTGTTTTCAGATTCCCAATTCCCAGCTTTTCCTCTTAGTCTCCACCTCCCACCCCCTGTCTCCTGTAGCCATCCTCAGTTTTTTGCTGCCCAGAGTCTCCAGGCCCCTAGCCCTCCTTGACCAATTAAACCTCTAATTCGCTTATCTATCAAGAAGCAGGGTGGCCTACTGGAAAAAGCACAGGCCTGGGGGTCAGAAAATGTGAATTTTCATCCTGCCTCTGCCATTTGCATGTGATGAGACCTTGGACAAGTCACTTTTCTGTGCCTCAGTTTCCACATCTATAAAATGCGGGGTTCAAGACCTGTTCTTCGCCCCAAGAGACTATCTGACCTGATTATCTCAAATCTACCCCTGAGTTTAACACGGTTCTTGGCACATAGTAAGCACTTTACAAATGCCCTGATCATTATTATTATTAATCTGATTACGTGGGGTTCTCCCCTGACCCTAGGCTAAAGGCCTCTAGATGTCTCCCTTTCCTTCCCCACAACCGTCGGCTTTAAACCCCCAGTCACCTTGCTCCCTCCTACTTCACCCAGCCCACACACTTCGCTCCTCTAATGCCAACCTACTCACTGCACCTCGATCTCATCTCTCTTGCCGCTGACCTCTCAGCTGCATCCTGCCTCTGGCCTGGAATGCCTTTCTTCCTTATATCCGACAGATAATCACTCTGTCCACTTTCAAAGCCTTAATGAAGGCGCATCTGCCTTCCCTGACTAAGCCCTCCTTTCCTCTCTTCCCACTCCCTTTTGCGTCATCCTCACTTGCTCCCTTTATTCACCCTCCCCCAAACCCATGGCACTTTTATCCATATCCATCATTCATGATATTAATGTCTTGTCTCCCCCTCTAGACTGTAAGCTCATGGGCACGGAATGTGTCTGTTATATTGTTTTGTACTCTCTCAACGGCTTAGTACATTGTTCTGCACATAGTAAGTGCTCAATAAATATGATTGATTATCCTTAAGTCTCCCTTCGGTCCTTCCCTCTAGCCCAGACAGTGTCTTCTGGCCCCAGGACAACTGGGCAAGGGGTCGGGATGCCCAGCCTTCCGGCAGCTGGGGAACGAGAGGTTGGACGGGCTGGGGGGGGGGGGCAAATATTAAGCTGGGGGTGGGGCTGAGGACCCTCTCGGGCCCCCCCAGAAGCTCCAAACAGGCATCAGCCTGAGCTGGATTTGGCCAGTGATTTCTGGACACTGGCTTCCTGGCAGATTTAGGGAAGCTATGGTTTTCAAAGGCCCCTGGGAGTTTTTGTGTGGACACGGAACGCATATACGTCAGTGAGAAGCAACACCTGTTGATGCTTCTGTGTTTGTGTGGCGGGGGAGGTTGGTTTGTAAGCCTGCGTTTGCATGTGGGAACAGGAACAGATGCACGATCATATGAAAGCGAAAGGGTGCAGACGTACAAGGGTAAGTGGGAATGGATGCAGGGCACTGTACTGAGCACCTGGTCTGTGCAGAGACTGCTGGGTTCTCACTGTGGGCAGAGCACTGTTGTGGGTGCCTCCGGTTTGCAGGGCACTGTTCTGAGAGTCTCTGCTGTGGAAGATGCCATGATTACCCTCAGAGAGTTACCTTGAGAGAAGCGTCATGGCCTAGTGGTTAGAACACAGACCTGGGAGTCAGAAGGACCTGGGTTCTAATCCCAGCTCTGCCACTTGTCTGCTGCATGACTTTGGGCAAGTCACTTCATTTCTCTGGGCCTCAGTTACCTCATCTGTAAAATGGGGATTAAGACCGTGAGCCCCACAGAGGGACCTGGACCATGTTCAACTTGATTAGGTTGTATCAATCCCGGTGTTAGACCGGTGGCTGGCACAAATACCATAAAAAATAGAGAAAAATTTGCAATCTAAGGGAAACCAGCCAACCCATAATGCCGGGGAGAAGAAAGGGAGAGATAAATGATAAAAAACAAATATCCAGTAACAGATAAGTAAAAAATAAACCAGTGTGGGCACCTCTCCTGTGGAAGGGAGGGGCAGGTGGAATGGAAGGTAGCGCGGTTGTTCATTCCACCTGTCGTCACCAGGCAAAGCTGTTGTATTGCTGCTACTTCCTGATCTCATTCCCAGGATTTCCTCTCCCTGCTCTGCAGCCTGCCTTTCCCAGCCCCCTCCAGCTCCTGGAGTTTGATCTTTCGCCTGCCCAGGGGCGGGGGCTCAGAGATGCCTCCTCCCAGGGTCAGTCAGCCTGCTCCATTCCATCTCTCAGCCCCTTGAAAATGTGTTTGCTAAAATACCAGAATCCAGAGCCTACTTCTTTCTCCCTCACCCACCCGGACCCCTCTCGTCCACTTCCTTCCTTCCCTCCATTCACGCTTGGCAAGGCTGAGGGGAAAATGGAAAGAGCACAGGCCTGGGAGTCAGAGGATTGCCACTTGCCTGCTGGGTGACTTTGGGCAATTCGCTTAGCCTCTCTGGTCCTCAATTTCCTCATCTGTAAAATGGGGATAAGGTAGACTGTGAGCCCCATGTCAAATCTTGTATCTACCCCAATGTTTATCTCATAGTAAGGACATAATAAAAGCCATAATTATTATTCTGAGCTACCCAGGGCTGAGAGGAATATAATAATTGTGATATTCATTAAACGATTACTATGTGCCAAGCACTGTACTAAGCACGTGGGTAGATACCTGAGAGGCAGACCCATCCTAAATGGCCCATGCGAGTTTCACAGTCTACGTAAGAGGGAGAACAGGTATTGAATCCCCATTTTAAAGATGAAAAACTGAGGCCCAGGGAAGCCACGTGGCCTAGAGAAAAGAACACGGGCCTGGAAGTCAAAGGACCTAGGTTCTAATCCTGAGTCTTCCAGATGCTTGTTATGTGACACTGAGCAAATGACTTAATTTCTCCATGTTCAGTTCTCCTGTTCTCCCTCCTACTTAGATTATGAACCCCATGTGGGACAGGGACTGTATCCAGCCTAATTCACTTTTATCCACCTCAGCTCCTAGAACAGCGTTTGACACATAGTAAGCACTTAACAAATACCATTAAAAAAAAAGGTGAGGTAATTTGCCCAAGGTCACAGTATACAGGTGATGGAGCTGGGATTAGATTCCGGGTACTTGGGGCCTTGCTTTTCTCAGCACACCTGGCCTCCTCTCTCTCTCTCTCTCCTCCTCTGGCAAGATTTGGGACTCAAACCCCATTCTTGACTCCCCCACTGAAATGCTGTGTGTCCTTAGACAAGTTGCTTAACTTCTCTGGATCTCTGGTTCTTACCTGGAAAGGAGACACAGTTGAGTGGGAGAGGATTCAGTTTCTTTCTGGTTATTTTGCCTTTGGTTGTATTGATCTCTCTCTCTCTCTTTGCCTGTCTGTCTCTCTCTCTCTGTGTCTCTATGTCCATCCTCTCCCAGGTTATGACAGCTGGCACGAGTTGGCCAGAGCTATGGCCATTCGGAACGTCCAGCCCGAGGATCCAAACCTCCAGTTCTTTCTCCCCCAGCACCCAAACCTCAAGGTAAAGGGGTTTCCTGTTCCCCACCTTCACACAGCCCAGCTCTCCCAACCCCCTGACCTGGGGTCCTGGGTCTGGACTCCATTCCACCTCCCGGAGACTGCTCAGAACCCTCCCCCGTCCAGTCCTCTCCCTAAGCCCTCACCCCCCAATTCATTCTTCCATCCCCATGTCAGGACCTAGAAACCCCGGAAGAGAAGAGCAACCCTGCTGATGGTTTTCTGAGGTGGAACAAGCCATCCCCCTGGATTCCCAAGGTGGGTAGGCCCCGGAAGCCGCTCCTGACAGACGGATGGTCCGGACTGGACCGGACCCGGGCTGAGCCATTTCTCCTGCTGAGGGGACAGGGCCAGGGATGGGGGGGGATGGGGCAGGGGGGTCTTCATATCAGTGGCTTGGGTTGTCTGCTCAAACTGGGGCTCAATGCTCCATCCATGAGCTCCCTGGGACACACACCTCCCCCCTCCTCCGGACACCAACCAACCCCAGTCAGTGACCTGACCCACTGTTACACACTGGGGGAGACCAAGACACAATCAATCAATCAATTGTATTTATTGAACCCTTGGTCTGTGCAGAGCACCGCACCTTGCTTGGGAGAGAAAAATAGAACAAATATATTCCCTGCCCACAATGAGCTTACAGTCTAGAGGGACAGGGCCTTATCCAAGATCATTAATGATGCTCCACCCTCTGGTCCAAAGGCAAGAGGTGCCCTCAAGATGTTGTCCATGCCACCCTATCCAGTAATAAGCCCTGTCTCTTCCCTCCCCCACTGATGCCAAGCCCCCAGCCCCACCCAAGGTGTGTTTTGCTTGTGTGGGCCCGCAGCCTGATTTCTTCCAGAGAGGTTGCAGCTGGTAGAGCAGGACCAGGGGCCTGGGCATCTGGATCTGTCACTTGGGTAGTGGGCGGTAGAGGAGGAGGGCAAGGGGAAGTGGCGTGGCAGAGATCCCAGGAGCCCCAGCTGCTCAGGCCTCAGGAAAAGGGGATTCCAGTGTCCAAGCCTCAATGCGGACCCCACCCGGACGGGCGTCACCCAGACCCTGGCACTCTGAACTGACACTCTGGGAACTGGAACTCTGATCCCAGCCTCCTCTCTGGGAACTGGACCGCCAAGCCCAGGCTTCGCTCTGGCAACAGGAACTCTGAGCCCGGCTTCCAGTCTGGGAAGTGAAACTCCGAGTGTGGCCTCCATGCTGGGAACCGGAACTCCAAGCCTGGCCACCACTCTGGGAGCTGAAACTACGAACCCGGCCTCCACTCTGACAGCCAGAACCCCAAACCCGGCCTCCACTCTAGGAACCGGAGCTCCAGGCCTGGAGCTGCAACTCGGAAGCTGGCCTCGGCGTCGGGAGCAGAGGCGGCAGCTCAGTGCAGACAGAGGAGCCTTCTGAACTCTGCTCCAGGACTTCCCACACCCCGGCACAAAGCCCCCTTTCTTCCCCTCCCCGGAGCTCTCCCCCACCCAGCCCACCCCCGGGGCCCCACATTCTTTGCATCGTTGGGGCCAGCAGATGCCAGGAAGCTGGACGGGAAACACGGCTGGGTCTGCCCTGGGTGGAGGGGGGCTCGCTCCCAGCCCCCCGGCTTCTGAGAGCCGGTGCCCCCCACTACCCCAACTTTTCAACCTCATCCATGCGGGAGAGTGTCCTCTGCACCATCTCTCCCTGACCGTCCAGGTCTGCCCCTTGGGGCCGGGCACCGGTCTCAGCCCCACTTGTGGGGGAAAGGGGGCTTAGAGGGGAATCAAAACTCAAGGTGGGACCCTGAAGCACGCTCCCATCCTCCACCCCGACCAGTCCCACCTCTCTCACTCTGAAACAGACCAGGCACTCCCAAGCCAGATGACCCTCCCTCATTGTTCGCTGCTGCCCGGCTGAGACCTCCCGCCCCTTGGGACCGGCCCCTCGGTGCAAGACGGGGCGTGAGACAGGCACCTTTTGGGGTGGGGCGCAGTTCCTTCTCTCCAATGTTCCCAGCTGCTTCCCGCCCCCAGGAGGTGGGAGAAGCCCGGGAGAAGCCTGAAGAGTCGAGTTTCATCAGCAGACAGCTGTGGTGGTGGTTGGGGAGGTTCTGGTCTAAGAAGGGGGATGGGGAGGAAAGGTCAGTAATGCTCTCGCTTAATCATCACTTCCCTAGTGAGAGCGCTTCTGGTTTTGCCCCTAGGATGGGTCTGCAGATCCTGACCCATGAGGGCTCAGGTTGGACATCCGGTCAGCCCCACGGGACTGGGTTGGGCCAGCACTTGAGCTGCAGGGCTTCACCTGGCTGCCCACCTGTGCCTCCCACCTGCCTGCCCACCTGTGCCTCCCACCTGCCTGGGGCTGCCCAGGACAAGGGGACAGGAGACCAGCAGTTAGCACTGGCCATCCCCTCCCCGGTACCCATTCCCACCTAGGCCTTCTTCCACCTGTGTAGTTCCGGGGCCAGGCCAACTTGCACGTGTTTGAAGACTGGTGTGGGGGCTCCATCCGGCAGCTCAGGAGAAACCTACACTTCCCCCTCTTCCCTCACGTGAGTGACTTGCTTGGCTTGCTCCTCCTCATGGCCCTGTTACCTCCACTGCCTCAGTCTCCCCCCCATCCTCCAGTCCTGCCCCTATACTCCACTCCTTCTCTCTGGATTTTGGGGATGGCTAGGGGGTGTTCCCAGGGTTGGGGATGGGTGGCATCTCTTTCCTCACTTTCTTCTGCTCTCCCTGCTGACAGCCAGGTCTGAGTCAGAACCTTCCTGTCTGAGGTCAGCAATCAGTTCAGAGGAACCGGGGTGCAGGGTGGGTGTGTACGGAGTGAGGTCAGCGTTCCGTACAAGACTCCTGGGGTGTGCGGGTGCCTGCCCGAGCAGCACTTGTACAGAGAGTGGCCAGTGCTCTGATTAACCACAGGCATTTGAGAACTTTCTGGGTTCTCTAGAAAGCACCCGGTGTCTGTGTGGGTCTGTGTATGTGAACTCATGCAGTGTGCCCGGTGTTCCACAGAAATCAATCAGTGGAATTTATTGATTGCTTACTGCATGCAGAGCATTGTTCATGGCGCTTGGAACAGCACAATACAACAGAGTTGGCAGACATGTTCCCTTACAGTTTAAAGGGGGAAGACAGACATATATATAAAGCACCTGGTGTGTGTGTATGCCTGCAGTGTGGCCCGCATTCCTTAGAAAGCAGCACGTGGTGTTTCCATGGCCTGTGGAATCTGGACTGAACACCTCACCCTGGGCTCACCTGGGTTTGTCACCCAGCATCGCTTGGGCCCTGTCTTCTCCAGGAAGCCCCTCCTGCCTCAGCCCCAGGGACCAAGATCCGGACTCCCCTTTCCCGCCAGTCCGTTTGCCAATATAGCCCCCACCCTGAGCAGAGGTTGGGCCCTTGCCGGGCGCAGCTCAGATCTGCCCCTCATAGTCATCCCCTCGGCAGAGCCTGTTGTTCTCACCGCTGCTCAGGCCGGGGGCACCAGCCAAGTGCCCGCGGGTGCCAACTCGGCCTGTTCTGGGCCTGTCAGCCAGGAATGGGGAGTCCTGGGCCTGGGCCCGGGGAGCAGGGTGTGCTGTCACCGCTGGCTGCTGCCGCTTCCTCTCCCTGGATGGGGCTTCCGGGAGAAGGGAATTCACATCTGCCTCTGTCGCTGCCCGGTTCTCTGTCAGCCGGGTCGGATGATCACCCAAACCGTCCAGGCCGCAGAGATTCTTTCCAGCCCTTGAAATTGGCCCTACCTGATGCTTTCCCTCATCCACCTGCCTCTGGGAAACCCCAAGATCCCTTCCCCACCCTGTGACCCACCCCCCGAACCTAGTTTGTGACAGTGAGGGAGAAGAGAGGCAGAGGATACTTCCTGGCCTTGTGCCAGAGGGATACAAGGGGGCTGTGCCTGGCTGATTCTTAAGTTGAGCGATAATAATCAGAATCACCATCATAGGCCATATGCAACGCATCCTGGGTCAGCCCCCTTCCAGCCCACCAGTCAGGGCACTTAGAGGAATGGTGTACTGGTCGCCCTCCAGGGCGTCCACCAGTGTGGTTAAGGATGGATCATCCGATGCTCCTGACTCTTTCTCCAGTGACCCAGCCCAGACCATCCAACCTTCTCTGACTCTCTCCTCTCCATTCTTAACTTCCTCAGTGACCCAGAATGGACACTCAACCCTAGACCTAAGCAGTCCCCCCACCCCATGTGCTTCCCTCTGTGGGTAAAATGTCTCTAGCTAGAGGTGGTAGCGATGCTGCAGCCAGAGACCCCAGCCCAGGGGAGCTCGGAGGAGGAGCAGGAAGGCTTGGGGGTAGGCCTGGCAGGGGAGCGGGGGGCCTGTGGTCCCTCAGTTTCTCCTCAGAGCTCCCATAGCTGAAGCGCTTTAGGCACACCACATGACTGGGCAGAGAACAGACACATCCTCTCTCGCATCTCCCCTGAGGTTCCCCCACCCCACCCCGCCCCCGGTTCCACCATTTTCTTGACCTCCAGACCCGCACCACGCTGAAGAAGCTGGCGGTGGCCCCCGACTGGACAAACTACGGGCTGCGGATCTTCGGCTACCTGCACCCCTTCGCCGACGGTGAGACTCCCCCGGGCCTCCTCCGCTCTGGCTCTCCAAGTCCCCAACCCCATCTCTTCCCCGCTGGGGCTGTTGGGATCATTCTCCCACTTTATGGAGCGGGCAGACTGAGACCTAGCATGACGTGGGGAGGGGACCACAGGTTGAGTCAGAGGCCGAGGAACAGGCAGCGCTCCCCATTGCTCCGGTCTGGACTCGTGACTGAATCCTGAGGAGTCTGGGAGGCAAACGCAGGGCCACCCCCCGCCCCCTCAGAAGTGAGGTCGCTGCTGAGAGGAGGGGAAAAGTCACTCCTAGAACCTCTCTCCCCTCCTCCTCCTGCCCAGGAAGCGTCCAGTTTGCCATTGCTGCCGACAACAATGCGGAGTTCTGGCTCAGCCCTGATGACCAGGTCTCTGGCCTCCAGCTGCTGGCCACAGTGGGCAAGGTGAGAGTAATAATTGAGGTATTTGTTGAGCTTACTATTGGCAAGCACTGTACTGAGCGCTGGGGCAGACACAGGATAATCAGGTCCCAGGTGGGGCTCACAGTACAAGTAGGAGGGAGAACAGGTATCGAATCCCCATTTTGCAGATGAGGGAAGTGAGAGAAGAGAGAAGTGAAGAGACTTGCCTACTCACACAGCAGGCATGTGGTGGAGCTGGGATTAATAATAATAATGTTGGTATTTGTAAAGCACTTACTATGTGCCAAGCACTATTCTAAGCGCTGGGATAGAGACAAGGTAATCAGGTTGTCCCATGTCTCACAGTCTTTATCCCCATTTTACAGATGAGGTAACTGAGGCACGGAGCAGTTAAGTGACTTGCCCAAGGTCACACAACTGACAAGTGACAGAGCCAGGATTAAAACCCATGACTTCTGACTCCCAAGACCGGGCTTTTCCCACTGAGCCATGCTGATTAGAACACAGGTCCTCTGGCTCCAAGGCCCATGTACTTCCAGGAGGCCACACTGCTTCCAGAAGTGGGTAGACCGGCTCCAGGGCCACACCTTCTAGGCTTTGGGCATGACCCTGCCCCCTCTCATTCCCCCTGCCTTCCACTGGGGTAAACTGAGGCATGAAACAGGCTGGGGGAAGGGGTCCAGGATCCCAGACTCCTGAGGCAGGTAAAGATTTTAAGCGGTCACCTGGTCCATCCCCCTACTTTCGAGCAAATCAGTTCCTAACTACCTTCTCCCCGTTTCCCGCACCCTGCTCTGTCCCGGCCCACAGACCGGAAAGGAATGGACCGCCCCTGGAGAGTTTGGGAAGTTCTGGAATCAGGTTTCCAGGCCTGTGAGGTGAGTGGCCCCGGTACCCACCCCTGGAGACCCGTCTCCTCGCCTACAGGTCACTGACGTCGAGGAGCGACGGAGGCCCAGCCCCAAACTCACTCAACTTTGTGGGTCCCCGAGGCAGATATTGGGGTGTCTCTGGGCGCCCTCTGGTGGCTAGTGCTGCTATAGTGGGAGTAATGAGCAGCATCTAATAAAAATAATAATAATGTTGGTATTTGTTAAGTGCTTACTACGTGCAGAGCACTGTTCTAAGCGCTGGGGTAGATACAGGGGAATGAGATTGTCCCACGTGAGGCTCACAGTCTTCATCCCCATTTTACAGATGAGGGAACTGAGGCACAGAGAAGTGAAGTGACTCGCCCACAGTCACACAGCTGACAAGGGGCAGAGTGGGTATTCGAACCCATGAATAATTGTGGTATTTGTTAAGCACTTGCTATGTGCCAGGCACTGTCCTAAGCCCTGGGGTGAATACAAGAAGATCAAGTTGGACACAGTCCCTGTCCTACATGGGGCTCACAGTCTCAATCCCCATTTTCCAGATGAGGTAACTGAGGCACTGAGGAAATGAAGTGACTTGCCCAAGGTCACCCAGGTGACAAGTGGCAGAGCGGGGATTAGAACCCATCACCTTCTGATTCCCAGGGCCACGCGCTATCCCCTGTGCCACTGTTTCTGTGCCCAGCTCCTTGCTAAACGTTCAGATATATACAAGGTAATTAGATTGGATCCAGTCGCCCTGTCCTACGTGGGGCTCACAGTCGAAGGAAGGAAGGAGACTGGGCATTGAATCCCATTTTACAGATGAAGAAAATGAGGTTCAGTGAAGTGACTTGCCCAAAGCCACATAGCAGGCAAGTGGCAGAGCTGGGGTTAGAACCCGAGTCTCTTGACTCTACCCACTCAACCACGCTGCTTGACCGTCCCATAGTGCTTTCACAGCGCCCATCTCATTGATCCTCCCATTATCTTCGCGGGGTAGGGAGGCAGGCGTTTTACACATGAGGATCCTTGGGCCGAGAAAGGCTAAGTGACTTGCCCAAGATCACAAAACAAGCCAGGAAAGACGGGAAAAGGCAGTAAAGTCCCATCACAGGCCTCAAAGGCTGGTCCGGGTGGGGAGGCAGAAGGAGAGGAGGAGGAATAGTGGCTGTGGGGGAGATACAGTGGAGGAGGAGAAGAAAAGGGGCCCTCTCTCATACTCCTCCTCTCCTCACACTCCTCCTCGGCCCAGCCTTCTGGCTTCTCACAGGTACTACTTTGAGATACTGCACAAGCAAGATCATCAGGGGACGGACCACGTGGAAGTGGCGGTGAGTGTCCCTTACAGCTGACCCCTCCCTCAAGGGCTCCCTGTTTCCTGAGTTCCCCCACCCCCCTCTCCTGCCACACCCTCAGCCCCCCCGCTCTCCTCTTCCAGTGGCGCCAGAATCTCCCCGGAGCCTCCTTCTCCATTATCGACTCCTCGGCCCTATCGCTCTTCGCAAGTGAGTCTCCCCGCCAGCTGGAGTTCAGGCAGGATTCGGGGGGTGGGGCGCCCCGGCAGGGAGGTTGAGGGGCTGGAGGTGTCTGGAGAGAGTCCAGAGCCAAAATGGGGCGAGGGGGAGCAGCCAAACTATGAGGAGGGGAGGAAAGGAAGCAGGTGAGGTCAGGGGCGCCTGCCAGCTATCGGACATATGTATTGAATACTGATTGTGTGCAGAGAGCTGTACTAAGCACTTAGGAGAGTCTGATATAACGGATTTGGTAGACACGTTCATTGCCCACAAGGAACTGGAGGTAGGAGAGTCGAGGGGCCCTCGGGCCAGAGAAGGCCAGACCCGGGCCCCATCTGGTAGCTGGCGTGAGCCAGGGCACTGTCTAGTAGCCAGACCTGTGGGCAGAAGAGGGGAGTCGGGCTGCAGGGGGCTGTGGTCAGTTAGGGGGTGGGGGGGGGGTGGGAGAGTTGGGGACACTGGAGTCCCCCCACCCAGGCCTGCAGGGGGATGAACTAGAGAGCCAGTTGGACCCCCACCCCAGGGGCACCCAGAGCCATGATCCCTGACCCACACCTCCTCGACCCTGTCTCCCCGTGGCCAGATGAGACTCTCCTCGGGATGAATGAGGTGGCCCACATCCCACAGACGGTGGCCAGCCACGTGGTCGCCCCCGGCCCCCTTCCCGGTGACCAGATGCACCCGGCCGACATGCTCCGGCCGGACCCTCGGGACTTCCTGTACAGGAGTAAGCTCGGGCCGCCCCGCCCTCACAGCCCTCCTCCGGGGCGGGGGTGGGAGGGGGCCCATAGGTGCCGGGAGACCCCTCCCCCGACCGGCATGGCAGCCCCGTCTCCCCCTCGGCTCCCCCAGGGCCGCTGGTTCCCCGCTCTCAGCTCCGACGCATCCTGCCCCAGTGTGCTTACAAGCCCAGCTACCTTGTGAGCGGCTTCCCCCTGCAGCGCTACCAGGGGCTCCAATTCGTAAGTGTCCAATGTCCCCCGCGGCCCAGCAAGGGGAGGTGAGGGGGGCCTCCAGCTTCCCCCAACCTCCAAGCCCCAGAAGCTGTGGCCAGCCCCCCATCCCTCTCCCAAAAATCAATCCCTCCAGCCTGCTCCCCTTAGGCCAACTGGCGGTGCCCGTGTTTTACTCAGGCTTGCCAGTAGCCGCCAGCCCACGGCGAGTCTGGTGATTTCCGAGGCAGCACCTGGGTGGCACTCCCAAAATCTACCACTCCCTGCCCATCTAGAGCAGATGAAATGAACAATCATTCTCCTCTTTGCCCCTTTTCCTTGCTCCCCTCGGGGCCAGGCGTCTCTTGGTGGGTCTGGAGTGGAAGCTCCCAGCTGATGGGCCGATTCACCCCCACCCCCCAACCCTCCACTCAGGTCCACCTGTCCTTCGTCTACCCCAATGATTACACCCGCCTGAGTCACATGGACACCCAAAACAAGTGCTTCTACCAGGAGAATGCCTACTTCCTGGACAGGTGCGTCTCCTGACCCTCCGCCCCATCATCTAACTCCCTCCCCTAGACCCTGAGGCTGAGGACCTACTGGAGTCAGGGAGGGAGAGAGAGAGAAGTCTCTATTGCGGCAGGTGGGATTTAAGTTAAATGGGGGGGCTGAGCTCGAGCGGGTGACAGAGAATGGGGAAAGAACTTCCAGAAGGGGCTCCTATTGTCTGGTAGCTGTTGGTGACCCAGTGGTCCGCAGGACCCAAGACTGGGCTGAGGTCCCCTAACCCGGGGCCCTTCCCCCCGCCGGGCGATTACAAGCTGGGGCATCCGGGCAGAGACAGGGTAGCCAGCTCTGGGCCCTGTTTGTCCCTGACAGACCCCCTGATTCGGCTCTCCTGGCCCTTCCCCTTCCTGAAGGTTTGGCTTCCGGAAGTTCATCAAGCTCGACGAGCCTGTGAGGCGGGGGCTGGAGCCCTGGAAGGGACCGGAGCGGCCAGGTAGACCCCTCTCCCCTAGGCTCTGTGATCTTCATTCTCTCTTGTGGATACCCGCAGTCTCCCCCATCCCCACGGTCCCCCTTGGCCCCATCCCTCCATCCCTCTGGGCTCCCCCATCCTCCTGATCCCTATGTCCACCTCTACCAGTGATCTCCGCCACCCTCATGGTCTCCTCCCACCACGTCCCTTTGTCTCCCCCATCCTGTCGTTCCCCATGTCCCCTCTCCAACATCCCCACCGATCTTTACGCTGTGCCCTTTATAGAAGCAGAGGACGAGCTTCTTGGAGACCCTCAATATGGCGAGCAGCCAGAGGAGACCACCAACCCCAGCAGCCAGACCCCCAGGGCCCCACAGAACAGCTCGACACCCGGGCCGGATGTCCCCGCCGCCCCCCTCAGGAGTAGGCGGAAGCTCTTGTCCTCTCGGCAAGGGACCTCGAACTCCTCTCTGCACCCCTTAGAACCCAGAGCCCCTCTACAGGCGTGGCATAGGGAGGGGCGGCAGCGGCAGCCTCCCAGTCAGCAGCCCGCCCACAGACAGACCTTCCCCACTCCCACGTCCACCAGGGCCGCGGGACTTCCCCCGGAACCCGGGCGCACCACTCTGGAGCGGGCCCAGTGGCTGAACAAGGTGGCCTCATACATTGAGGAGCAGCGGAGGGGAGACAGCGTCCGAGATCCCTGGGCCGCGGCGGGGGGCGGGGGTGGGAGGGCCGCCCCGGAGGGGGGCCTCGAGGACATGGAGGAGGAGGATGAGGAGGAGGAGGCAGACGAGGAGGGAGAGGACTTGGAGTACATGCCCATATTCGACCCGGCGGTGAGCTGGGCCCAGACTTTCAACGTGAGGCCACTGGACTTCCAGGCGCAGCGCTCCGACTGGATCGATCTCAACTGTAACACGTCGGGAAACGTGCTGTTGCCCGAGCAGGAGGCCCTGGAGGTGGCCCGTGTCTTCCTGAGGAAGCTCAGCCAGAGGACCCGGGGGTAAAGTTGAGGGGGTGGGGCGGGGTGGCTGGGAATCGGGTGCAGGCATGCCACAACATTAGCCCTCGCCGGAACCGCACACGTTGAGACAAGGTGCATGGAGCCCTCCGTGTCCCTCCCCTTTCCTCCTATCACTCTGTATCTCTCCGTATCCTTCCTTATCCCTCTGTATCCTTCTCCAGTCCTGTTTCTCTTTCCATCCCTCTGTATCCCTCCCCAGTCCTCTGTTTCCCTCTCCATCCCTCAGTATCCCCCTCCAATCCTCTGTATCCCTCCCTATCCTCCTGTATCTTTCTGAATCCCTCTCCATTCCCTTGCATCCTTCTGAACCTCTCCATCCCTCTGAATCCCTCCCTATCCCTGTATCCTGCGATTGGAACCATGGGTCATCACGCTTCCCCGCCCCCAGGGCTTTATGGGCGAATAGGTAGGCAACCTGTTGTGATTCTTAGCCCCTTCCCGTCCGACCCCACAGGCGGTACCAGCTGCAGCGCATTGTGAACGTGGAGAAGCGACAGGACCAGCTGCGGGGAGGGCGCTATCTGCTGGAACTGGAGCTTCTAGAGCGCAGCGGCGTGGGCGAGAGCCGGCCGGTGCGGCTCTCAGAGTTCATCTTCGCCCGCAGTTGGCAGGGGCCCGGCAAGGCCGACCAGCCGGAGGGGCGCAGCAGGCGGGCCCTGGCAAGGGGGCGGTGGCATGGGAGGCCGCACCATCCGTTGGACTCGGGCCCCCCGGAGCCCCAGCTCTGCTGGCCCCAGGGCTTCTCCTGGAACCACCAGGCGGTCGTGCACTTCATCGTGCCCGGTAGGACGGGGGTGAGAATGGGCTCATGGGATTGGGGTAGGAGCTGTGCTCACTGGACACCGGGGTTGGAGAGGGGAGAGTAGGGGATGGAAAGGAATTGTCTATCCTTGGTCACTGGGGGAGAGTCAAGGGTGGAGAGGAGAGAGTCGGGGGTGGTTGGTCCTTTCCCAGCTATGGCGAGGGGCGTCCAGGAGGGTAATTGATGCCCCGTTCTCCCAAGCTGGAAACAGTCCTGGGCCCGTTAGACTGCGGAGCTGGCATGGATTAGCAAAGCTCAGGTTCTGTTGCCCTTAGGACGAGTAGGTGGAGAGTGTTGTTTGGGGGTGAGGGCAGAGGGGATGGAGCGGCAGTCAGGAGGGTCCTAAGAGGCCCTGGTGATGGGAATGGACCCATCAGAGCTTCGGTAAGAGTGGGTGCCTACCTTCAGTAAGGGAGAAGAAGGATGTGGAGGAAGATGAGGAGGAGGAGCCTGGCAGTGATGCCCTCCTTGCCCCGAGGCTGCCAGGGGTAGCAAGCAGACAGGCTCAGGGCTCCCAGCTCACCGACCCCGCTCTCCCGCCCGCAGTGAAGAACCAGGCACGGTGGGTGGAGCAGTTTATCCGTGACATGGAGGAGCTGACCTGGGTCACCAGGGACCCCCACATCAACGTCATCCTCACCGACTACAGCAGCGACGACATGGATGTGGAGGCGGCCCTCCAGAGGTCCCACCTGCGCAGGTGGGGGCGAGGGCGGGGGTCTTCCTGCTGCCCCCTCTGCACCGCCGTCCCCGTCTTGTTCCGCTGTCGCCCTTGTCCGTCTCCGCCGACTGTCCTCGTCTGTTTCTGCCACTTCTATCTGGTTCCTCCACTCCCTCGACCAGTTCCAGCGCTCCCCGGCCTGGTTCTGCCACTCCCCATCCAGTTCTGCTACTCCCGTCAGGCTCTGCTGCTCCCCCTGTCCAGTTCCACCGCTCCCCTGACCCGTTCTACCTCTCCTCCCGCTCCGGTTCCTCCACTACCCCGACCGGTTTCGGTGCTCCCCCACCTGATTCTGTCTCTCCCCTTGTCCGGTTCTGCCACGCCCCCACCTGATTCTGCTGCTCCCCCTTTCCGGTTCCACGGCTCCCCCTATCCAGTAGGCCAGCCTCCCGACCCAGCGGGGACCCCGACAGCTGACTCTTCCCTCCCCTACCCCACCTCCAGTTACCAGTACCTGAAGCTGACGGGAAACTTCGAGCGGTCGGCAGGGCTGCAGGCTGGCGTGGATCTGGTCAAGGTAAAGACTCTTGGGACAGTGGGTGGGAATCCTGCCCATCACATTCATCCTTACTTATTGAGCCCCCCCGAGCCTAGCTGTTCTGGGGACCCACCACGATCAGAAAACCGTTCTGCATGCCTACTATGAGCCGAATGCTGTACTGAGCACCTAATTTTGAGCAGAGTGCTGTACTGGGGCCTGTTGGGAGCAGAATTGTGTATTGAGCGTCTGCTGTGTACAGAGTCCTATTCTGGGGTCTCGGGAACCTAAAATTGAAGGGAAGGGCCCGGACCTGCCCTCAAAGACCTCACAGGGAGTGGAGCGGAGGCAGAAAAGATATGAGATTTGGGGGCTGTGGCGTGGGGGACTAGGGGAGATACAACGGCTTGCATATGTTCGCACACATGCATACATACACATACACACACATGGAAGGGCCTCCTTGCTTCCGTCCCAGTCTGACCCCACGGGTCTGGTCCTCCCCACTCCCAGGACCCCCACAGCATCATCTTCCTATGTGACCTCCACATCCGGTTCCCAGCCGGGATCACGGACACGATCCGGAAGCACTGCGTGGAGGGCCGGATGGCTTTCGCCCCCATGGTGATGCGCCTGGACTGTGGGGCCACCCCACACTGGCCTGAGGGTGAGCAGACACCCACCCATCCACTCCCTGCCCCCTGCATCTGAGAGGAGGGGGCCCAGAGGCTCAGGAGAGCCCCCAAGTCCCCTGGGCTGTGGTGGGCCACCTCACCTCCCCTGCTTGGATCTAGTGGGTTGCCCCCCACAACCCCCAGACCACTCTCCAAAGAGGAACCGGCCTTCCCGGGGGTTGCTGGGCCATTCCTCTGCGGCCACCTCCCCTCCTGGGACCCCCTCCTCCACGAGGCCCACCCTGACAGGCCCCTTTTCCTGACCCAGGCTACTGGGAGGTGAACGGCTTTGGCCTTCTTGGCATCTACAAGTCGGACCTGGACAAGGTCGGGGGCATGAACACCAGAGAGTTCCGAGATCGCTGGGGCGGGGAGGACTGGGAGCTTCTGGACAGGTACTGCCCAGGCCTGGCTGGGGGAGGGACTGGAAGCGGAGCTGGGTGTGGGGACCGGTGGGAGACCCAGCTTCCCGCAGGACTGGAGGATGAACACCAGGGAGTTCCGAGACCTCTGGGGTTGGGACAACTGGGAGCTCCCGGACCAGTCAGTCGCCCCTCTGTGGGGTTGGGAGGTGGGCTAGGGCATGAACGCTAAGGTGTTCCGGAATCACTGGAACGGGGAGGATTTGGAGTTCCTGGACAGGTGCTACCTGGGCAGGGCCGGGGGTGGAACGGGGGTACGGACACCGGGGAGTTGTGGGAGCGCTGGGGCGGGGAGGACTGGTAGTTCCTGACCGGGTCGTGCCCGGTACCAGCTCCTCCTTCTCTCCACCCTCCCTGCCCGCCCGCCCGCCCCCGACAGGATCCTGCAGGCCGGCCTGGAGGTGGAGCGCCTGGCCCTGCGTAATTTTTTCCACCGCTTCCACTCCAAGCGCGGCATGTGGAACCGCCGCCAGATGAGGACACCTTGACCCGCAGGACCAACCCTGACCGCCCGCTGCCCAGGGCCCTGCCCCTGCATCCGCGGCCCCAGCCACGGGGCGTCAATGGAGATGGAGAGACGGGGGGCCGGAGCCGACCATCTCTGGACCACCGCCGGCCCTGAACCCACCCTCCCGGGCAGGGAGGAAGGAAAAAAGGGGTGGGGAGTGGCCTCCAGGCCCCGGAGACCAGGTGACGAGGAAGAGGCAAGATGAGATCTGATTGCCTGCCAGCCTGTGCCCCTCTGAGAATCCTCTGGCACCATGACAACCCCCGCATGGGGCCGGAGGGGAGGGGGAAGCTGAAACCCCTTCAACTCTGAATTTTTCCAGACATGGCATTTTTGCGGGGGACACCCGCCCGGCCTCCACTGCTTCCTGGAGGGGTTGGGTGGTGGGTCAGGGTAGGGGAGGTCATTGCTGTCCCTTGCCAGCCCTGCTCCCACCAAGGACGGAGTGCCTGGGGGCTTCAGCTGGGCCCCAACCAACCCTGCTGCCCCAGTGCTCTCGTCTCACCTCCCCCCACGGGGTCAGGCTCTGGGGGACGTGGGGGGGGGGGGTTTGTGTGTGTGTTTGTGTGTGTGTGTTTTGGGGGAGGGGTCTGGCCCAGAGTAGGAGCCAGGCAGAAGAGAGCCCTCTCTGCAATCCCACCACTCTGCCCCTGGCTGGGCCCAGGGGGGAGAAGCTGCCCAGACTGCCAGCTGACCTACCGGCCAGTGATACCAGCGTGCAGAGGGGGTGTGGGATCACAGCAGGGCCCACCCCGTCCCCCGGCCTCCTAAGAGCCCCTGGGCCCTGAGCCCAGGAGGCTCCCCCAGCCCAGAGGGGGACTGGACAGACAGATGAACTGACATCATTGGAGGCCGTGGCAAGGGAGAGAGAGGCTCCTTGTCCTGGCTGGCCCTACCCCCGACTCCCCTGGGGGGCTTCTGACCCTTTTTCAGCACTAACCCGATCACACCCTGGGTGTTTGGGTAGGGGTCTCATCGGCTCCCAAGCTGGGCCACTGGCTCCTCGGGAGACACTTCTAGGACTGTGAGGGTGGTCAGAGCTGGGACGGGGTGGACAGAGCCAACCCGGGGCCCGGTCTCTGCAGGCCCCTTGCTCAATCCCGATCCCTCCTTTTCCCAGTGCCCGGGGTGGCTACATCTCATCCCTGTGCCCTCTTCCCCACCACACTGCCCCAGCCTGTCTGACCCTTGGGGCTAGGAGGGGCAGAGCTAAACTGGCAGCCCCTGGTGATGAGGCTCACCCAGGCAAGATTGACCAGGGCCTCGGCAGTAGGTCTGGGGATGCCCAACCTGGCAGTTTGCTCTGACTCTCCGACCGGACCCGGTGCCTTCTGGATGTCCTCCAACCAGACCCGTTGCCTTCTGGATAGCCCTCCTGCTGGACCCACTTCCTCTGACTCTCTGGCAGAACCCAGTCAGTGCCTTTTGGACATCTCTCTAGCCAGACCCACCTCCTCTCATCCTCCACTTGGACCCCGGGCCTTCTGGGTATCTTTTCAATTGAACCCACTTCCTCTGACTCTCCAGCCAGTGCCGCCTGGGTATCTTTCTGCCTGGACCCAGTGCCTTCTGAGTATCTCTCCACCCAGATCCAGCGCCTTTTGGGTACCTCACTGATTGGACCCCCTTCCTCTGACTCTCTGGTCAGACACGATGCCTTTGGGAAATCTCTCTGGCTAGAGCTAGGCAGTGCCTCTTGGTCATCTCTCTGGCCACCTCTACTTCCTCTGGCTCTCTGGCCAGATCCAGTGCCTTCTGAGCAACTCTCTGGCCAGATCCAGTGCCTTCTGAGCGACTCTCTGGCCAATCTCAGTCGGTGCCTTCCGGCCATCCCCTCCAACAGAATGAGTACCTCGCCCAGACTCCCCTACCTCCTGGAGACCTCCCCCGTACTCCCCTCGCAGGAGGGACTCCACCCCTGTCCCTGGCTGCTCATCCCTTGGCCTTTCCCTGGCTGTTACTCATGCTACCCGCCTTAGAGGGGAGGCGGAGAGGGAGGGTGGGACGAGGATCGGGTGTGTGGGGGTTGGAGGTGTGGATTAAAGACCCGCATCTTCTTAGAATCCGTCTGCCTTGATTCTGTCAGGGTAAGGACAGGGCCGGTTTACAGCACCTTTGGTGTTTATTTCGGGGGACCAAAGCAGCCCACCCAACGGGTGTAGGTGGACAGGGATCCAGAGCTGATCAGCGCTAATCCTGCCCTTCCCTGGAGGGGCTCAGAGGCTAAGTGGGATGGGCACTGTTTAGGGGAGGGTGCCAACAGGTGGGGCTGGGGGCTTGGCTGGGAGGTGTTCCGGAGATCTTCCTCTCTCAGAAGCGATGGGGCCTGGGCAGGAGGAGGGAGGCTGGAGTCCAGCCCAGAGAGATGGGAGGGACAGAAGCTGGAACCCAGGGGCGGTGGAGGCCAGGGTCAGCGGCTCTTACTGCCCCACGGAACCGGCACCTCTGTATGCCGGGGTGAGGAGGAAGGTGTCTCTGTCTCGGACAGAGAAGAGCCGAGCCCGGGCTGACGAGGAAGAGGCCTGACAACTTCAGCCCCACCACCTGAGGGGGAAGCAGGAGAGGTGGGTTCAGGGAGAGGGGAGATCCGAAGGCCCCCAGACAACTGGGGTTCAGGACCTTCCCCCTCCCCTTTCTGGAGGAGCAGTGAGGCTCCCCCACTCCCCCAAATTGCAGATAGGGAAACCGAGGCCAAGAGGGAGGAGCGTGATTGATCCCAAAACGGCCCACCTGTGCCAGGACCCCAGCCCCCACCTTGGGGAAAAGGAAGCCTCATGTCTCCCCCTCCCTCCTACCCTCAACCTTTGCTCCCACCTTGCCGCCCCTCACCTGGGCTGGGCTCAAAAGGCTCCGTGGGTGGGCCGGGCAGGGGGGAGCGTCGTCTTCTGCACCCCAAAGGCTGTGATGAAGATGTTGATGACCGCCGTGATGAAGACCAGGGCAGTGGCCACATTGTTCAGGTGGTTCAACCTCTGCTGCTTGGACACCTCATTCAGGTTCGTGCGGGCTGCGGGGAGAGGCCGGGCAGAGACCGGGGCCCCGGTGTCACCCCATTCCCTTGCCCCCAGAGGCTGGTGGTCCTTCCGACACCCAGGCCCTGTGTTCTATCTACTAGACCACGCTGCTTCTCACTCGGTGCCAGGGGTAGAAAAAAGACAACCAGATCAAATCCACTCCCACCCGGGGCTTCTAGTTTACGGGCGAGAGAGAACACCTTAGGGAAGCAGCCTGGTTTAGTGGAAAGAGCACGAGTTTAGGCGTCAGAGGTCGTGGGTTCTAATCCCGACTCCGCCGCTTGTCGGCTGTGTGATTTGGGGCAACTTCTCTGTGCCTCAGTTACCTCATCTGTAAAATGGGGATTAAGACTGAGCCCCACGTGGGACAACCTGATTACCTTGCATCTAGCCCAGAGCTTAGAACAGTGCTTGGCACATAGTAAGCGCTTAACAAATACCATTATTATTAATAGGTATCAAATCTTTTTACAGAGGAGGAACCCGAGGCCCAGAAAAGTAGTGACTTTTCCCTCTAGACTGTAAGCTCATTGAGGGCAGGAAATGTGTCAGTTTATTTTTATATTGTATTCCAAGCGCTTAGTACAGTGCTCTGCACATAGTAAGCGCTCAATAGAGAAGCAGCGTGGCTCAGGGGAAAGAGCCCGGGCTTGGGAGTCGTGGGTCATGGGTTCGAATCCCGGCTCTGCCACTCGTCAGCTGTGTGACTGTGGGCAAGTCACTTAACTTCTCTGTGCCTCAGTTACCTCATCTGTAAAATGGGGATTAACTGTGAGCCTCATGTGGGACGACCTGATGACACTGTATCTACCCCAGCGCTTAGAACATAGTAAGCACTTAACAAAAACCAACATTATTATTAAATACTATTGAATGAATGAATTCTCCCAAGAGTTTAGTACACTGCTTTGCACACAATAAGCACTCAATATTATTGCCTGACTGACTTGCCCAAGGTCACACAGCAGGCAAGTGGAGGAGCCTGGATGAGAACCCAGATCTCCTGCCTCCCAGGCCCATCTAGGGTATGTGAGGTCTGTGTGGTCCAGCCCCTCCTGGGTCCGATCGAGCCCCACAACCCCTTCGCGGGCCCGGCCCCTCACCGAGGATGATGAAGAGGACGCCCATGGCCAGCTGGAGGAGAAGGGAGACGCCGATGAGGGAGACGAGGACGGTGTAGTGCTGGGAGGCGGGCCCCTGGTCCAGCACGGCCTTCAGCTGCGTGGCGTTGGCCATGAAGAGCGCCACGTCCAGCATACTCTCTGCCACGCTCTTCTTGGTGGCGTAGTGGTTCAGGTTGATGGGCGCGTCCCTGCTAGGCCCGGGGTCTCCCGCCTGCAAGGCAGGGAGTGCCAGCCTCCTTCAGAGACAGGGACTCGCTTGCCTGCCCCCCACTCAAGCCCCTGCCCTCAGAGGAACCAATGGCAGGGGGTGAGGGACCAGGTGAGAAGCAGTGTGGCTTAGTGCAAATAATAATAATAATGTTGGTATTTGTTAAGCGCTTACTAGGTGCCGAGCACTGTTCTAAGCGCTGGGGGAGATACAGGGTAATCAGGTTGTCCCACGTGGGGCTTACACACTTTTAATCCCCATTTTACAGATGAGGGAACTGAGGCACAGAGAAGTGAAGTGACTTGCCCACAGTCACACAGCTGACAAGTGGCAGAGCCGGGAGTCGAACTCATGACCTCTGACTCCAAAGCCCAGGCTCTTTCCACTGAGCCAAAGAGCCCAGGCTTGGGAGTCAGAGTTTGTGGGTTCTAATCTAGACCCTGCCACTTGCCAGCTGTGTGACTTTGGGCAACTCACTTCAGTTACCTCATCTATAAAATGGGATGAAGACTGAGCTCCGCGTAGGACAATCTGATTACCTTGTATCTACCCCAGTGCTTAGAGCAGTGCTTGGCACATAGTAAGTGTTTAACACCATCATTCTTATCCCCAACCTGGAGTTTCCAGGTGTTCAGATTGACCCCAGGGCTGGGAGACATTCGAAGGGGGGATGACATCAAGCAGCGTGGCTCAGTGGAAAGAGCCAGTGCTTGGGAGTCAGAGGTCATGGGTTCGAATCCCCACTCTGCCACTTGTCAGCTGTGTGACTGTGGGCAAATCACTTTTCTGTGCCTCAGTTACCTCACCTGTAAAATGGGGAGTAAGAATGTGAGCGCCACGTGGGACAACCTGATAACCCTGTATAATAATAATAATAATAATAATAATGTTGGTATTCGTTAAGCGCTTACTACGTGCAGAGCACTTTTCTAAGGGCTGGGGTAGATACAGGGGAATCAGGCTGTATCTTCCCCAGCGCTTAGAACAGTGCTCTGCACAGAGTAAGCGTTTAATACAAACCACTGATTAGAGGGATTAGAAACAGTGTTGCAAAGTGGGTAGAGTACGGATCTGGTAGTCAGAAGGATCTGGGTTCCCATGCCGGCTCTACCCACTTGCCGGCTGGGTGACCTTGGGCAAGTCACTTATATTCTGTGCCTCCGTTACTTCATCTGGATAAGACTCCTAAGTCCCGTATGGGACAAGGATTGGGTCTGATTAACTTGTATCTACCGCAGCGCTTAGTATAACGCCTGGCACGAAGTAAACGCTTAGCAAATACCATAAAAAAGAAAAATGTTCTAATTGGTCGCGGTGATTCGAGAGACCGCGGTCCCCCTCTTAGCTATACCAGGGCCCGGCCTTGCTGCAAGATTCATTCAGTCGTATTTATTGAGCGCTTACTGTGTGCAAAGCGCTGTACTAAGCGCTTGAGAGATTACAATATAACAGAAAAAGACGAAGGGCCACCTTGAAACCGGGCGTCAAGTGGACGAAGAGTGGCCAGAGGCTGGTGACGGATTTTCCGCTCTGGCCTGACGAGAGGAAATGGGTTCAGCATGCAGCAGGATGGCTTGCGGTTAGACTGAGAGGAAACGGGCTGACAGGGATGGCTGTTTGGGCATCAGAAGAGGCAGCACCCGGGACAGCTGGGGGTGCTTAACAAATAGGAAATGTTCTGATCTTGGTGGAAAGGGTTAGGGTGGTGGTCCTGGGATAAGGAGGGGGTCCTTTAAGGTTCGGGACTCTGGACTC
This sequence comes from Ornithorhynchus anatinus, assembly GCF_004115215.2. Lineage (NCBI taxonomy): Eukaryota > Metazoa > Chordata > Mammalia > Monotremata > Ornithorhynchidae > Ornithorhynchus > Ornithorhynchus anatinus. The sequence continues at coordinate 3,029,016 of NC_041752.1, read as the reverse complement.
TGGGGAGGTGGGTGGGATGCGAGACCAGCCTGGCCCTTCCTTCCACGGAAGGGTGACAGAACTCAGCTCCCTCCACCCCTTTTACTTTTTCAACTTGTTAAGCGCTTACTCTGTGGCCGGCACTGTACTAAGCGCTGGGGTAGGAACAGGCCCATCAAGGTCGACCCATCCCCCAGGCGACCCACAGATTTTACAGACGAGGTAACTGAGGCACAGAGAAGTGAAGTCACTTGCCTAAAGCCACGCAGCAGACAAGGGGCAGAGCAGGGATTAGAACCTAGGTCAATCAGTCAATCGTGACTATTGAGCGCATACTCTAATCCCGGCTCTGCCACTTGTCTGCTGGGTGACCTTGGGCGAGTCACTTCACTTCTCTGTGCCTCAGTTTATTCATCTGTAAAATGGGAAGTGAGAATGTGAGCGCCACGTGGGACAGGGACTGGGTCCAACCAGATTTGTTTGCCGCCACCCTAGCGTTTAGTACAGTGCCTGACATACAGTAAACTATTAATAATGATGGTATTTGCTAAGCGCTTACTATGTGCCAGGCACCGTTCTAAGCCCTGGGGGGATACATGTTCATCAGGTTGTCCCATGTGGTGCTCACATTCTTCATACCCATTCTACAGATGAGGGAACCGAGGCCCAGAGAAGTGAAGTGACTCGCCCAAAGTCATCCAGCTGACAAGTGGCGAAGTCTGGATTAGAACCCATGACCTCTGACTCCCAAGCCCGGGCTCTTTCCACTGAGCCGCGCTGCTTCTCTTTATTAACAAATACGTTATTATTATTATTATTATTATTATTATTATTATTACCTTAGCGCTTAGACCAGTGCCTGGCACAGAGAAAACGCTTAATTCAATAGCGTAGCTCAGTGGAAAGAGCCCAGGCTTGGGAGTCACAGGTCATGGGTTCGAATCCCGTCTCCACCACTTGTCAGCTGTGGGACTGTGGGCAAGTCACTTCACTTCTCTGGGCCTCAGTTACCTCATCTGTAAAATGGGGATTAACTGTGAGCCTCACGTGGGACCACCTGATTGCCCTGTATCTACCCAAGCTCTTAGAACAGTGCTCAGCACATAGTAAGCGCTAAACAAATGCCAACATTATTATTACTATTGTTCTTGTCTGTCTCCCCCGATTAGCCTGAAAGCCCGCCAGAGGGCAGGGACTGTCTCTGTCTGTTACCGATTTGTGCATTCTAAGCGCTTAGTACAGTGCTCTGCACATAGTAAACGCTCAATAAATACTATTGAATGAATATTATTAAATATCTTTTAAATAAAAAAGGAGACCATGGTATGCAGGGTGTCGCTAGACCGCTAGAGGGCGCCCAATGATCATTCATTCATTCAGTCGTATTTATTGAGCGCTTACTGTGTGCACAGCGCTGTACTAACTGAGGCACAGAGAAGTGAAGTGACTTGCCCGAGGTCACACAGCAGACGAGTGGCAGAGCCGAGATTAGAATCCACGTCCTTCAGATTCCCAGGCTCGCGCTCTCCCCATGCTGCTTCTCTGTTAAACGAACGTTAACAGCGTGCTAAACTCTGGGGAAATAAAATTTAATGAGATCAGGCAGGTCTCTGCCCCACAAGATGTTCTCAGTCTAAGGGAGAGGTAGAACAGAATGTGTCTGTTTATTGTTGTATTGTACTTTCCCAAGCGCTTTGTAGAGTGCTGTGCATCCAGAAGTGCTCCATAAATAATAGTGGTATTTGTTAAGCGCTTACTACGTGCCAAACACTGTTCTAAGCGCTGAGGTAGATACAAGATAAGCGGGTTGTCCCATGTGGGCCTCACAGTCTTGATCCCCATTTTCCATATGAGGGAACAGAGGCACAGAAAAGTGAAGTGACTTGCCCAAAGTTACACAGCTGACAAGTGGCAGAGCCGGGATTAGAACCCACAGCCTCTGACTCCCAAGCCCGAGCTCTTTCCACTGAGCCACTCTGCTTCTCTACTATTGATACTATTGATTGATCTGCATTCAGTAGCAGGACTAAAAATAGTATTTATTAAGTACTTACTGTGTGCAACGCGTAGACACCGAGCAATGACTAGCCATAATACAAGCACATGGGACTCGGTCTATAAGGGGGGTATCCCCATTTTCTGGATGAGGAAACTGAGGCACAGAGAAATTACACAAGGCCACACAACAGGCAAGGGGCATAACCAAGATTAATGTTGGTATTTGTTAAGCGCTTACTATGTGCCGAGCACTGTTCTAAGCGCTGAGGTAGACATAGGGGAATCAGGTCGTCCCACGTGGGGCTCACAGTCTTAATCCCCATTTTACAGATGAGGGAACTGAGGCACAGAGAAGTTAAGTGACTTGCCCACAGTCACACAGCCGACAAGTGGCAGAGCTGGGATTCGAACTCATGAGCCCTGACTCCAAAGCCCATGCTCTTTCCACTGAGCCACGCTGCTTCTCAGAGATTAGAATCCAGGTCCCCTGCCCCACAGGCAGATGCTCTTTCCACTGAACCACACATTGACCATTTGAGTTCTCAATATTTATATGTCTTTCTCCCTCCTTAGAGAGTAAGTTCCTTATGGGCATGGAATGTGTCACTTTGTTATTCTCTACTCCCCAAGTGCTTAGTACAGTGCACTTTCTCTAGCAGGTACTCAATAAATACGAGTTCTTCTCCTCCCTGTCCTCTTCTCCCTCCTCGCCTTACTACTACTGGGGCCCCATCTCATTTCCTTCATTGATCTGAACTCGCACTCAGTCCCCAAGACTGAGCCAGAACCTTGGGCTCCCCTGCAGACGGCCCAAGCGGGCCTCTCACGGCCAAGGCAGAATCCAAATTCTCTCCTACAGGAGGGGGGGGAACTCAACTGACCCTTCGACCCCAGCGGGGCCGGGTCAGTCAGACTGGTTACGGGAGGAGGGAGCTCCACCTTCCCCCAGCGCGATGCTGTGGCTAATCCAGATGGAATTCAAAATCTCTCCCAGGACCCTATGGGGCAGAGCAAAAGTGGCCCGGATCTTTCTTGTTTGATTCTGACTCCCCTTAGTTCTCTGGGAGGGTTGCTTCCCTTGGCCTCTGAGGGGCTGGAGGGGAGGCTAAAAGGGTGGTCAAGATAATGGCATACTCTGGCGTGCCAACTTCACTGGGGGGTGGGCAGACAGGTGGAAAAGGAAGGGTTTAAGGAAGAAAGGAGGGACAGGCATCTTGGTTTGGGGGTCCTTCCAGCCTCCTCTTTGAAGCTCTCGGGTCCAGTTGGAGCCTGCGGGTCGGGGGGTGAGGCTGGGAAACGCTGGCTTTGCTCCACAGCTGAAACGCGAGGGGCCCCAGCTCCCCCAGCGCCCCTCGGATTAAGGTGTGTCTTTTCCGCTAAGTGGCAGAGGGCAGGGACCGTGCGTACCAATTCCACTGTTCTCTCCCAGGCACTTAGTACGGCCCATTGTAAGTGTTTAGTATGTACCATCGATCGATTGATCCGCTGATTGACCCCTATGGGCACATTTCCCTCAAAGACACCAACCTGCCTTCTTTCTCCACTTTTCCCACTCCCTTCTGCGTCACCCTTGTATTTGGGATTTGCACCCTTCATTCACCCCTCCTCTCAGCCCCACAGCACTCGTGTCCAGATCTGTAATTTCATTAATTTCTCCCTCTCCCCCTCTAGACTGTAAACTCCTTGGGGGCAGGCAGCCGTGTCTACCAACACTGTTCAGTTGAGTTCTCCCAAGTGCTTAGTACAGCGCATCGATAAATATGATGGATTGATTTCTCCTCCTCCTCCTCCTGCCCGTGTCCTGCCCAAACATGCCTCCAGCCTCCACCTCCTTCCCGTTTCCTTCTTCTCCCACTCCTTCCTTGGCCCCTCCAGGGAGTTGAGTTACTCCTCCTGCTTTCTGCTGACCCCAGCAACCGCCTCTTCTGCACCTCTCTGGGACACGTGCGTTTCTCCCCTCCGGGACTTCCCTTCCCGAAGCAGGAATGAGGAAAGGAAGGCAGAATGCTCTCACACCTCGAAGGCCGGCGGTCCTCCCCCACCCCTCTCCACAGGGCTGGGGGAGGTGTGTCCAATACCTGACACGCTGAGGTCTATCTGGGGAGTCGTAGCCTCTCAGAGGCCTGAGGGTAGGATTGTGTCTTTGCGTGCAAGATGGCGTGCCTGCCAACAGACCCCCTCCCCTCATCACAGCCCTGGGAGACACAGTTATGCTCCATGTTGGGGCCCACTTCTGCTACGAAGCGCTTAGAACAGTGGTTTGCACACGGTAAACACTCAATAAATACGAATGAAGGAAGGTAGGCCCCGGAGATAATAATTGCGTACTTATTAAGCACTTACTTTGTTCTAAGCACTGGGATAGATACAAGTTAATCCGGTTGGACAGAGTATGGGTACTCGGGCCTCCTTTCCAGCAACTCTGGGACCATACCGGCAGTGTCTCCCCGAGCCACTCTGGTGCCAGCCCCCAGCCTCCATCCCTGAGACTTTAAAAAAGGATGGTGTTTGTTAAGCACTTATTATATGCCAGTCGCTGTACTAGGTACTGGGGTTGAGACAAGGTAATCAGGTTGGACCCAATCCATGTTCCATACTGGGCTCACAGTCTTGATCCCCAATTTACAGAAGAGGGAACTGAGGCCCAGAGAAGTGAAGTGACTTGCCTGAGGTCACGCAGCCCACAAGCGGCGGAACCGGGATTAGAAGTCAGGTCCTTCTGATTCCCAGGCTTGGGCTCTATCCACTAGACTACACTGCTTCACCAGCTCCTCTTTTCGCCTCTCTGCCCTGGAGGTACCGACCACCTCCCCTGCCTTCTTGTTGCCCCAGTTCCAGAGTCTTCAAGCCACAAATCCCTGCTCTCCTTCCCTCCCTTCCCCTCCATCCTCCTCCGTCTCCCTCCTGTTCCCACTCTTTCCTCTGGATCAGGATTGGCTTGAGAAGCAGCGTGGCTTAGTGGAAAGAGTACAAGGAGTCAGAGATTGTGGGTTCTAATCCCGGCTCCACCACTTATCAACTGTGTGACTTTGGGCAACTTACTTAACTTCTCTGTGCCTCAGTTTCCTCCTCTGTAAAACAGAGATTAAGACTTAGAGCCCCATGTGGGACAATCTGATTACCTTGTATCTACCTCAGCGCTTAGAACAATGCTTGACATATAGTAAGTGCTTAACAAATACCATTGTTATTATTCATTTTATTTTACAGTGTTTGTTAAATGCTTACTATGGGTCAAGGATTATGATTATTAGACAGTTAAACTCATTGCAGGCGGGGAACATGTCCCCCAACTCTGTTCACTCAATCGTATTTATTGAGTGCTTACTGTGTGCAGGGCACTGTAGTAAGTGCTTGGGTGAGTATAATACAACAGTAAACAGACACATTCCCTGCTCACAATGAGCTTACAGTCTAGAGTTGTACCGGATTCTCCCAACCGCTTAGTAAGGTGTTCTGCACACAGTTAATGCTCAATGAATAGCCCTGTAGACTGAATTCGTTGTGGGCAGGGAATGTGTTTGATGTTATATTGTACTCTCCCAAGAGCGTAGTACAGTGCTTTACACACAGTCAGCGCTCAATAAATACACTTATTAATTGTATAATAAGAATAATAATAGCATTGCTTGATCGATTAGGACGGCAGCAACGAGTACCTCATCTTTTTCTTAGCCCACTGCCCACAAGCGCTTTCTCTCTAGCTCCTTCCCTTGGGTCCACCCCCTTTAGGCCCCCACCCCTGAAAATGCACCGATTTGGGGTGTCTCATGGCAATGGCTCGAGCTGAGCCGACATTTGCCCTGGGCAGATTTGCTCCCCAGCCATGCCAGCCCCGGAGAGACCTGCCTGTCCCAGGACAGGGCAGGGCAGAGCAGGGCAGGGCGGGCGTGGGGTACACTTACCAGCCAGGGAGGAGCGTGGCACCAGGAAGGCCCTCAGGGTTGTGCCAGGGAATTGGAATCAGCGCCAGAGCACCTGGCTTCTCTGCCCTGTGACCCAGCACGGGCTCCTGAGTTCCAGGCATCTTGATGCCTCAGTTTCCCTTTCTCCAAAGCAGTCGGTGAAATCTGCCTGTTAAAGCGTAATCTCTCCAGCACTTAGCACAGTGTTCTGCACGCGGTAAACTCTCAATAAATACAATTGCCAGGCCTAGTGGCAAATGCACGGGCTTGGGCGTCAGAAGATGTGTGACCTGGAGCAAGTCACTTCCCTTCTCTGTGCCTCAGTTACCTCATCTGTAAAAGGGGGATTGAGACTGTGAGCCCTACATGGGATAGGGACTGTGTCCAACCCGATTTGCTTGGATCCACCCTAGTGCTTAGTATAGTGCCTGGCACATAGTAAACGCTTAACAAATACCATAATTATTCTTTATTATTCTTATTAAAGAGAATAAGTCAGGGTGACTCAGAAGGGAATGGAAGAAGAGGAAAGGAGGGCTTAGTCCAGGAAGGCCTCTTGGAGGAGATGGGCCTCCAATAGGGCTCTGAAGTTGGGGGAGAGTCATTGTCTGTCGGATTTGAGGAGGGAGGGAATTCCAGGCCAGAGCCGGGACTTGGGCGAGGGGTCGTCGGCAAGATGGGTAACCCAACAGGGCCCTGCCGCGGGCCCTGCCGGGAGCCCAGGACCCCACCTGAGGCTCCTGACCCCGTCCCTTCCCCTGCCCCTCTGTTCCCAGCCCTACCCGCTTGGCAGGGAGACACCTTTCCCAGCAGCCGAGCCCAGGTGCCACGTCAGCTCCTACCCCGAAAGGGGCAGTTGTCCCTGGGGTGAATCAGCCCACAGTCAGCCACGCTTTAACCTACTCCTCTCCACGTTCTCTCCTCCCGGTCACACCCAGGCGGGGTCCACGTTCTGCCCGGTCAGGGCTCGGCTCCTTTCCAAACGGCGGCCTGCCCTGTTGTTGGGGGTCCGGTGACCCCCACCGTGCTGGTCCTCCTCTTCCCTAGCCCCCCCCCCCCAGCACTGGCTGGATGCTGCCAAGATCGGGCCGGGGCGAGGGGACCAGATGGAGGAAGGTTTGGTGCCACATCAGGGGAAGATGGGAAGGGGTGGGAGCCAGCATCCATCTTGGAAGGCTGCCCCTGGGAGCTGGGAGCTGGGGGAGGCCAGGAGGAAAGAAAAATCTGAGGAGAAACTTCTCCCCTACTGAAGATGCAGGTCGTCCAGCTGCCATTGTGGATTGGGCTGGAATGAGGACAGTGGGGAATGCAAAATAGTTTATTTTAATGTGTGCCTCCCCCTCTAGAGTGTATCCCCCTGTGGGCAGGGAGTACGTCTCCCAGTTCTGTTGTATTGTACTCTTCTAAATGCCTAGTAATAATAATAATTCTGGTATTAAGTGCTTACTGTGTGCCAGGCACTGTAATGGGGTGGGGTGGATGCAAGCAAATCGGGTTGGACAGAGTCCCTGTCCCACATGGGGCCCACATTCTTTATCCCCATTTTACAGATGAGGAAACGGAAGTATGGAGAAGTGAAGTGACTGGCCTAAGGTCACGCAACAGACAAGCGGGGGAGCCGGGATTAGAACCCAGGCCTGTGCTCCATCTACTACGTAGTGCTCTGCATGCGGTAAGTGCTCAATAAATTCCATTGGTTGGTGACTCCGGGACAATCCAGACACAGTCCGTCTCCTCCGGGACAATTCTGACACGGTCCATCTCTCTGACAGTTAATACTAAAGGATGATGGGGGGAAGGTGTGAAGGAAATGTAGACTTGAACCCTGAGCCTGTGTCGGAGGGAATTCACTCAGCACCCAACTTGCACCTAAGGATTTGAGAGTTGTCATTAATAATGATGGTGTTATTAAGTACTTACTCTGTACCAAGCACAGCCAAGCTAAGCACGTGGGTAAATCCGAGACAGTCAGCCTGGGCTCAGTCCCTGTCCTACACGAGCTCACAGTCCAAAGGGACGGGAAAGCAGGAATTGAATCCCCATTTTAGGAAACTGAGGCCCAGAGCAGGGAAGTGACTTGCCTGAGATCTGCCAGGAGGCAAGTGGCAGAGCCAGGTTTAGAACCCAGATCCCCCAAGCCCAGGCTCTTTCCATCAGGCCACCATTATCTCCCTCTAGTTTGTAAGTTCGACGTGAGCAGGGAACGTGTCTTCCAACTCTTTTATTGTTCTCTCCCAAGTGCTCAGTACAGTGGTCTGCACACCTAAATGCTCAATTAATAACATTGATTGCTTGCTTCTAAATGTGTCAAGCACTACCAGTCAATCAGTTGGTCAATCCTTTTTACTGAGTGCTTACTGTAGGCAGAGCACTGTACTAAATGCTTGGGAGAGTACAAGAGAACAATAAACAATGATTTATAAAAAATTGCCAAGTCCTGGGATAGATTATAATGCAATATCAGATCAGATTACTTCTGTGATATGCTCCGAAGAATCTAATACAATGCTCTGTATACCGTAGTCACTTAGTACAGTGTTCATGATAAAGTAATCAATCAATTAATCAATAATATTTATTGAGCACCTACTGTGTGCAGAGCATTTCACTAAGCTTTGAAGAGAGTACCATAGAATCGGACCATAACTCTTTCCCTAGGGAATTTACACTCCCGTGGCAAAGGCAGACCTAACTATATTACAGATATTAAAAGTATATTACAGGTAGAAGGAAGCAGGGTGTTTAAGAAGGGTATTTAAGTGTTATGCAGGGTTGTGGGAAGTTAGGTGCTTAGGTATTGCCTCATGGCTGAAGTGACAGTTGGAGGATGCTCAGTATAGTGCTCTTTCTTGGCTCTAGTGCTTTGCCCACAGTAGGGATTCCGTACAGTGCTCCACATATAGTAGATGCTCAATAAGTTACTAAGTTAGGCACTTGGTAAGTGCCTAACAAATACCATAATTATTATTAAGCGCTTACTATGTGCCAGCCTGGGTACTAAGCACTGGGGTGGATGCAAGCAGCTGTGTGACTGTGGGCAAGTCACTTAACTTCTCTGTGCCTCAGTTCCCTCATCTGTAAAATGGGGATTAACTGTGAGCCTCATGTGGTACAACCTGATTACCCTGTATCTCCCCCAGCACTTAGAACAGTGCTTGGCACATAGTAAGCGCTTAACAAATACCAACATTATTATTATTATTATGCAAGCAAATCAGGTTGGACACAGTCCCTGTCCCACATGGGGCTCACTGTATTAATCCTCATTTTATAGATAAGGGAACTGAGGCACAAACAAGTGAAGTGACGTGCTCAAGGTCACACAGCAGACAAGTTGGTGGAGTCGGGATTAGAACCCAGGTCCTTCTGACTCCCAGGCCCGAGCTCTATCCATTAGACCGTGCTGCTTCTCTAAAGGCAACTCTCTGAAGGTAAGGGTAGTATCTTCCACAGCAGAGGCGCTCGGTACTGTGCCCTTCATACAGGAGGCATCCACGACGGGGCTCTGCCCACAGGGGGAACCCAGCACAGTCTCTGCACAGACCAGGCGCTCAGTACAGCGCCCTGCAGCCAATCCCACATATCCTTGGGGGCAGAGGGTTGGCCAAGAAGACCCAAGGATGGGAACTTGGTCACCTCTGTGTTACCTCTTGGATGCCTCTCTGTTACCTCGGTTTCCTCCCATTCAGAGGCTCTTACCACAAGAGCTTAGGGCTGCCTGGCATGACTCAGCCTTGTTCATCCCGAACAACCCCAGACAGGAATGTTCGGGTGTGTGTGTTGATCTCTTGGGGGGCGGGGAGGGGGGGCGGTCACAGCTTTGGCTGGCAGTGGCCCATGGGGGCCAGAGTCAGAGGGGCCAGTTGGGAGCGGGCTACGCAAGTCGCCGGACCACCAACCCGCAGGTCGACCCATCCCTGGGAACACCTGGGACACGGGAGCCCCTCAGTCTGCACCTGACTTCGTTTTCTCTCTTGGAAAACATACACTCACTCACACACTCACTACTTTCCTCGCTTTGTGCTGGAAGCAAATCTCCACAGATGTTCCCACAAAGTGACCCTGGAATCTTCTCCTTTTTTTCTTTGTTTACAGTGTTAGTTAAGCGTTTACTATGTGCCAGGCACTCTACTAAGCACTAGGGGTAGATACAGTGTCTAGTAAGCGTTTAATAAACACCATTATTATTATTATACAAGCTAATCAAGTTGGACGCAGTCCATGTCCCACCTGGGGCTCACAGTCTTAATCCCCATTTTACAGATGAGGGAACTGAGGCACAGGGAAGTGAAGTGACTCGCCTAAAGTTGCACAACAGACAAGTGTTGGAGCTGGGATTAGAATTCGGGTCCTTCTACCTCCCAGGGCTGTGCTCTATCCCCGGGGCTGCTCTGGTCCTCCTCTCCATTTCTGGGGCCAATGCAGTTGACGAGGCCCCAGCCGGGATGCTACACATACCTGCTGAGTGACCTTGGACAGGTCCCTTGCCTCCTCTATGCCTCAATCTCCGCGCTGCTAAAGTGGGAATTCAATACCTATTCTCTCTCCCCTTTAGATGGTGAGTCCTGCATGATGTCTGATCTGAAAACCCTATATCTATCCCAGCGGGGAGCACAATGCTTGGCATATGGTAAGCGTTTAACAAATACCACAAGTCTAGTTATTTATTACAGCAGTAGTTTTCTGAAATTTCCCCTTGGTTCCTAAATTGTGCCACTCATATGAAACAAAGACTCTGCCTCATTTATTAGAGCTATACCTAGCAATCAATCAATGAATTGTCTTTACTGAGCACTTACTGTGTGCAGAGCACTGTACTAAGCCCCGGGGAGAGTATAATATTACAATAAAACAGGCAAAATTCCCTGCCCACAACGAGTTTACAGTCTAGAGGGAGAGACAGGCACTGATATAAATAAGTAAATTACGGATATGGACATAAGTGCTGTGGGGCAGGGGCAGGGTGGTGAATAAAGGGAGCAAATCAGGACGACGCTTAAGGGAGTGGGAGAAAAGGAAATGAGTGCGTAGTCAGGGAAGGCTTCTCGGAGGAGATGTGTCTTTAATAAGGCTTTGAAGGTGGGGAGAGTCATTGTCCATCGGATTTGAGGAGGGATGGCGTTCCAGGCTGGAGGCAGGATGTGGGTTGGGGCTTAATAAATACTATTACTAACTAATGTATCAGTCAGTCAGTCAACCATATTTATTGAGTGCTTACTGGGTGCAGAGCACTGTAATAAGCACTTGGGAGAGTACAATATAACAAAGGTATAGGTGCCTCTTAGTTCCCCCATTTCATGGGAGCCGGACTCTCAGGTTTGCTTATTTCGTGTCTCTGACAAGACCTCAGTTTCCTGCACATAATGCTTAATAAATTTGATTGATCGATCGATTGACCTGAGACTCGCCAGGCAGGTCAGTGGAATTTACATTCCAGTGGGATAATTACAGGTAGGAGAATCAACTGAGTGCAAGGATATGTACATACTAAAGTGAATAAGTAATAATAATGATAATAATAGAGATATTTGTTAAGAGCTTACTGAGTACTAAGTACTGAACTTAGTGCTGGGGAGCAATACAAGATAATCAGTTCCCACATGGGGCTCCCACTCTAAGTAGGAGGGAGGACAGGGGTTGAATCCCCACTTGGTAGATGACGGAACTGAGGCCCAGAGAAGTGACTTGCCAAGGGTCACACAACAGTCAAGAGGCAGAGGCGGAATTAGAACCCCGGTCCTTCTGACTCCGAGGCTTGTGGTCTTTCCACTAGGCCACGCTGCTTCTCTGATTAAGACTACGCGCCCTTTGTGGGACAGGGTCCGTGTCCAACCCGAATACTTTGCATCTACCCTAGTGCTTAGTACATCCCTGGTATGTAGTAAGCGCTTAACAAATACAATTAAAAAATTATCCAGGGAAATATCCAAATTCCTCAGGCTATGGTGTCTGAAGGGGGCTCACGGGCCAAAGAGACGCACAGCTTGGCATAGCGGATAGAGTATGGGCCTGGGAGTCAGAAGGTCATGGATTCTAATCCTGTCTCTGCTACTTGTCTGCCATGTGACCTTGGGCAAGTCACTTTATTTCGCCGTGCCCCAGTTACCTCATCAGCAAAATGGGGATTGAGACTGTGAGCCCCATGTGGGACAGGGACTGTGTCCAACTTGATTTGCTTTTAGCCATCCCAGGGCTTAGTACAGAACATAAGCACATAAAAAGAGCTTAACAAATGCCATCATCATAATAATTATTATTATTATGGACACAGAATCAGGCACACCTGAGCAAAGTGGCCCCAGGGCCTACTGGCAGCAGAAGGCCCCGGCTCCCAGGCCCCCAGACCCGGCCAGGAAAGGTGGTCTTCTCCCCTGAGGGGGTGGAGGAAGCGTTCTCCAAAACCAACACTGGCAAGAGCCCAGGGTCAGCTCAGCAGCCAGACAGGGGTGGGGTGGGGCTGGGGGAAGGGCGGGGGCTCTACTGAGGCACAATTTCCCCTCTTTCTGTTTGCTCTGCCAGTGACCCCGACCCTGCTTTTGTGCTGACCACCCTCCTCTCTCCCGCACCCCCCAGCCCCCTCCCAGCTGCCCCTTCTCTTCGTCCTTGTGGGTCCCGAGGAGAGAGGGGAGGGACTGACTAATAATAATAATAATAATGTTGGTATTTGTTAAGCGCTTACTATGTGCCGAGCACTGTTCTAAGCGCTGGGGTAGACATAGGGGAATCAGGTTGTCCCACGTGGGGCTCACTGTCTTAATCCCCATTTTACAGATGAGGGAACTGAGGCACAGAGAAGTTAAGTGACTCGCCCACAGTCACACAGCCGACAAGTGGCAGAGCTGGGATTCGAACTCATGAGCCCTGACTCCAAAGCCCGTGCTCTTTCCACTGAGCCACGCTGCTTCGCCAGAGACTTGCTCCCTTTATTCACCCCCTCTCCCAGCCCCAGAACACTTATGTCCATGTCTGTCATTTCTTTCTATTAATGTCTGTCTACCCTCTTCCCCCACTGCCAGACTGTAAGCTTGTTGTGGGAAGGGAATGTGTCTGTTTATTGTTGTTATGTCCTCTGCACATAGTAAGTGCTCAATAAATACGATCGACGGACTGAATAAAACAGGCCCGAGAGAATCTCCTTTATTTACTAGTTGAAGTGATCTGCGACTCCCTGGCATGCTGGCCATGTCCCCTCGCCTGGGGATTTACGCTGGGCAGGAGTGACAGCTTCTTCCAAAATGCCCTGGGGCTGCTGCCCTTCCTTGGAGAATCAGAGTCTGAGGCTGAGGATCCTTAGCCTGGTGGGTCTCCACCTCCTCCTCCAGTAGGCCAAGTAGTTCCTGTCCCCAGGACTCCCCAGACCCATTAATCACTTTGTTTCAGGAGGGGAAACCAGGATTTGAGGTGGGGGCCATAGAGGAATTTCATGCTAGTCTCCTAGGGATAGGGGTCCTGGGGCAGGTGAGTCCGGGTCAACCGAGGTCTCACCCATTCCCTGTCTCCCCCTTGGGACAGGACTGTAAGCTCACTGTGGGCAGGAAATGTGTCTCTTGGTTGTTGTATTGTCCTCTCCCAAGCACTTAGTACGGTGCTCTGCACATGGTAGGTGCTCAGTGAACACGACTGGCCGACTGACTGAGTATCCCCTCACTCTCACTTCACCGCCAGATCAGACCTGGCTTCAGACATTAGGTCCCACCGATTCGCACTGTGGCAGGGGAAAACAAGGCCTCTTCCTCTCTAGGTGGGGGGCACGGCTCGTTATGAAGGTAGTGCGATGACGTCACACAGTGGGCGCAGGAAGTACTGAGGTGATGTCATTCAGTGGGCCCACACCATAATGGGATGATGTCATAACCAGGCATGTGGCCCACTGTGATGATGTCATATGGAAGCCCCCCTACAGTCTATTGTTGCCCCCTTTCATTCATTCATTCAATCGTCTTTATTGAGTGTGTACTGTGTACCCCGAGGCAGCTGTCTCTCGTGCTTTCTACCTGAAGCTGGGCCTGGGCCCTGCTTAGGGTTGGGACAGGCAGAGTGGATTGTAGAATATCCTTCTCCACCCTCTTCCCCCCACCTCTTCTTCCTCTTCTCTTCTTCCTCTTCTTATTCCTCTTACAGCTTTTTTCTCCTCTGGATTCCCTCTGTTTACTGTCCAGTGGCTTCTTCCCCACTACTTTCAAACAAGTCCATGCCTCCCCTATCCTAAAAGACCTCTTCCTCGACCCTATGGCTCCCTCCAATTTCCGCCCCATCTCCCTCCATTCCTCTCCAAACTCCTTGAGTGAGTTGCTACACCCGCTGTCTCAAATTCCTCTCCTCTAATTCTCTCCTCAACCCCCTCTAATCTGGCTTCTGTCCCCCTAGCTTCTCAGAAACCTCCCTCTCAGAGCTCACCAATGATCTCCTTCTTGGTTCTCCTGCTATCTCTCTGGCCGTTCATTCTCAGTTTCTTTCCTGGGCTCCTCCTCCGCCTCCCACCCCCTAACTGTGGATGTCCGTCAAGTTCTGGGTCCCCTTCTATTCCCCATCTACACCCACTCCCTTGGAGAACTCATTTGCTCTCCTGGCTTCAACTACCACCTCTACACGGATGATCCCCAAGTCTACACCCCCCCCCCCCACCAAGTCCTGATCTCTTCCCTCTCTACAGTCTCGCATTTCCTCCTGCCTTCAAGACATCTCTACTCGGATGTCCCACCATCAACTCGAATTTAACATGCCTAAAACAGAACTCCTTATCTTCCCACCCAAGCCCCGTCCTCCCGCTGACTTTCCCATCACCGTAGACGTCACCACCATCTTTTCTGTCTCACAAGCCCATAACCTTGGCATTATCCTTGACTCCTCTCTCTCAATACTTAATCTGACACTAAATCCTGTCGGTGGCACCGTCACAACATCGTTAAAATCCGCCCTTTCTTCTCCATCCAAACTGCTACCACATTAATCCAGTCACTTATCCTCTCCCGCCTTGATTATTGTATCAGTCTCCTCGCTCTCCTCCTTGCCTCCTGTCTCTCGCCACTCCAGTCCATACTTCACTCTGCTGCCTGGATCATTTTTCTACAGAAACGTTCAGGCTGTGTTTCCCCACTCTTGGAGAACCTCCAGTGGTTACCCATCCAACTCTGTATCAAACAGAAACTCTTCACCATTAGCTTTAAAGCAGTCAGTGACCTTACCACCTCCTGCCTCACCTCGCTACTCTCCTACTACAACCCAGCCCAAACGCTTCGCTCCTCTAATGCTAACATTCTCACTGTACTTCGATCTCGTCTATCTCGCCACGGACCTCTTGCCCACGTCCTGCCTCCGGCCTGGAACACCCTCCCTCCTCATAACTGACAATTACTCTCCCCTCCTTCAAAGACTCATTAAAGGCAGAACTCCTCCAAGAGGGCTTCCCTGACTAAGCCCTCTTTTCATTTTCTCCAACTCCCTGACTTTCTCTCTTTATTCATCCCCCTTTCCGGCCCCCCAGTATTTATGTATATGTCTGTAATTTATTTATGTATATTAATGTCTGTCTCTCCCTCTAGACTGTAAGGTGGTTATAGGCAGGGAATGTGTCTGTTTTACTGTTACACTGTACTCTCCCATGCGCTTAGTACAGTACTTTGCACTAGGCTCTCAGTAAATATGATTGACTGACTCACTCACTCTTTCAGTGTGTTCAGACTCTGAGGACCAGGAGGGTTAGAGACTATGTCCGGTATCCATCAGTTGTATTTATTGAGCATTTACCATGTGCAGGGCCCTGAACTAAGCACCTGGGAGAGGACAACACAGCAAAATAACAGACACATTCCCGACCCAAACTGAGCTTACATTGTAACTGTTCCAACGCTTGGCAATTAGTAAGTGCTTAAAAAATACCACAGTTATTATTTTTATCATAATAACAGCAGTTTGGGTTGCTCTAAGAGCCCCAGGGGGGTGGAGGGAGGGGATCACTCAGCCCTCTCCCCGGCCCGAAAGGGCAGGCGGTTCAGGGGCCTGGGCAGTTTCATCTGTAGGATATCCCCTCCAGAGGTGAAAGGTCATGGTTGCAGAGACGAGCTGGACTGGGCCGGGGGAGAAAACATGTTTCCGACCGGATACAGACCGGCGGCAAATGCAGGAAAACAGCCAACCCCAGCCCGGTGCCGCCCTTGCTCTGTGACCCGACTTGGTTCCCTGGACCGGGAGGACGGTGGAAAGAGGGAGCTCCCGGCCAGAGGAGCCACCGGCCTCGGTCACGCTCGGGAGGGGACGTGGACGCCTTCCAGGAAGGGTCCTCCCACCTGCTGGGCCTGGATCATGGGGGCCCCTCTCCCCCGGGGGCTCGGGGGCAGGTGGGGGCAAGCGGAGAAGCAGCGTGGTCCTAGTGGTTAGAGCACAAGCATGGGAGTCAGAAGGACCTCGGTTCTAATTCCGGTCCCACCACCTGTTTGCTGGGGGACCTTGGGCAAGCCGCTTCACTTCTCTATTTACATCATCTGTAAAATGGGGATGAAGTCTGTGAGCCCAGAGTATGAAATGGACTCGGTTCAACCTGACTAGCTTGGATCTACCTTAGTGCTTAGTACAGTGCCCAGCATATAATAAGTGTTTAACAAATGCCTAAAAAAAAAAATAGAGGGGAAAGGTGCTGGGCTGTTCATAATCAATCAATGAATTAATCCAATCTATCCCAGGTTCACTTGTCCTGCCCATATAGGGAGGTCCTCGGGCCCAAAAGGTAGGTGGGAGAGGAACGGGGACAGGAGGGATTGGGGTGGTAAGAGCATAGGTTTGGAAATGAGGGGACCCAGATACTAGTCATGGCTTCACCACTAGCCTGCTGCATGACCTTGGGTGAGTCATTTGGCCCCTCGGGTCCTCGGTTCCCTCATCTGTAGGATGGGAACGAGTTCCCCCACTCTCCCTCCCGCTTAGATGGTGATCCCCGCCTCGGGCCAGGCCCCAGCGCTTCACGGGTGAAGT
This sequence comes from Ornithorhynchus anatinus, assembly GCF_004115215.2. Taxonomy (NCBI): domain Eukaryota; kingdom Metazoa; phylum Chordata; class Mammalia; order Monotremata; family Ornithorhynchidae; genus Ornithorhynchus; species Ornithorhynchus anatinus. Next base: position 3,012,166 of record NC_041752.1, on the reverse strand, counting down.
CTCTGAGCCAGGGGCCTTCGCTGCAGGGGCGAGACGAGGCACGTGCTGAGCTGTTTTCCCCAGCCGGGCCGGGCCTGGCGGGGCCGGCCCGTAGCCCCAGCCCCAGCCCTCTCTCAGCAGGCGGCGGCTACCAACCCCTTAGGAATGTGGCTGGCAAGTAGGGGCAGCACCGGCGGGCGGGTACTGGGCCGGAAGCGGGCGGATCGGGCTTGCCGGCTCCACACACACACACACACACACACACACACACACACACGCAGCCCTTTCCTTTGTGCTCCCAGGGAACCACTGACAGGTCCCCTCCCCTGCATCACCTCGCACCCGGGCCCTACCACGCCCGGGGCAGCCCTGGGCTTGCCCGGCCCGGAGCCAGTCGGCTGCCAGCCTGGGCCCACGCCCACCGGGACCCGGGAGCCGCGCCTCAGAGAACCAGTGGGATCTTCTCTTCGGCTGGCCCTCCACCACCTCCCCCCAAGCCGAGCATCCCCTGTCTCTGAGCCACGGGGATGGTGTGCTTAGTGATTAGAGCACGGGTCTGGGAGTCAGAAGACCCGGGTTCTGATCCCTACTTCACCACTTGCCAGCTGGGTGACTGTACTGAATTGGGTCCCAGTTGAGTCCAGAGCACTGGACCGAGCACCTACTGAGTACAGAGCACTGTGCCGGCCCTAAGTGTGAACAAAATATCGAACTGAGCACCCATCGGGGTCCTGAGCACTGTAGTATATTGGGCTCCAATGGAATGCGGGACATTAGATTGGGTCCCAGTGGTGGACAGAGCACTGTTCTGAATGCCAATTGGGTAAAGAGCAGAGCATAGTATTGAGCACCTGAGGGCAGAGCTCTATACTGGGCCTCTGAGCAGGGAACATGTTTACCGACTCTGTTCTATTGCACTCTCCCAGCCGCTTAGTACAATGCTCTGTACAGGGTAAGGGCTCAATAAACACGATTGATTGATTGATTACTGAGTGCCGAGCATTGTAATAATAATAATAATGTTGGTATTTGTTAAGCGCTTACTATGTGCAGAGCACTGTTCTAAGCGCCGGGGTAGATACAGGGTAATCAGGTTGTCCCACGTGAGGCTCACAGTCTTAATTCCCATTTTACAGATGAGGTAACTGAGGCACAGAGAAGTCAAGTGACTTGCCTAAGGTCACCCAGCTGACAAGTGGCAGGGCCGGGATTCAAACCCATGACCTCTGACTTCAAAGCCCGTGCTCTTTCCACTGAGCCACGCTGCTTCTCTATTGGACCCCCACTATGTGTAAAGTGTTATAATGAGCGCCTACTTTGAACAGAGCGTGTATTGAGCTCCTAGTGAGTGCAGAGTCCTGTTATGGGCCCTTATGGAGGGCAGAACAGTATATCTAGGAGCTGAAAACAGAGTATTGTCCCAACATCAATAATAATAATTAGGGTATTTGTTAAGCACTTACTATGTGCCAAGCACTGTTCTGAGCACTGCCTGTATTGTGTAAAGAGCACTGTGCTGGCCCCCAACCATTAGCATAGCCTAGTGGAAAGAGCCTGGACATCAGAGGACCTGGGTTCACATCCCAGCTCTGTCAATTCCCTGCTGCGTGACCTTGGACAAGTCACTTTACTTCTCTGTACCTCAGTTACCCCATCTGTAAAATAGGGATTCGATACTTCTCCTCTCTCCTACTTGGACTGTGAGCCCCATGTGGGACAGGGACTGTGCCGAAGGTGATTGGCTACCCCAGCTCCTAAAGTGGCACTTCTAAGAGCACATAGAAAGAGCTTAGCAAATACCATCATCATCATCACCATCATCATCATTAGTAGTAGTATATTATTATTATCATTATTAGCGACTCTTTGTGGAGAGTGCCTTCCGGAAGCACTAGACCAAACCCCTATGGTGAACCCATTTCTGGAATGGAGAAGATCAACCACCCATCAATTTGCCACCATCTAGAAGAGTATAATATGCTGAGCTCAGGATTTGGGGCGAAAGAGACCCAGCCTCTAATCCCGGCTTTGCCACTGGCCTGCTCGGTGACTTTGGACAAGCCACGTGGCCTCTCTGCTCCTCGGTTTCCTCACATGTAAAATGGAGATAAGCTCCCTGCTCACTCGCCCTCTTTTTTTTTTATGGTATTTGTTAAGCGCTTACTATGCGCCAGGCACTGGGGGAGATACAAGTTAATCAGGTTGAACAGAGTCTCTGTGTCCCTGTCCCACATAAGGCTCACAGTTTTAATCCCCACTTTACAGATGTGGAAACCGAGGCCTAGAGAAGTGCAGTGACTTGCTCAAAGTGCCACAGCAGACAAGTGGTGGAACTGGGATTGGAACCCAAGTCCTCTGACTCCCAGGCCTGTGTTCTTTTCACTAGGCCAAGCTGTTTGCCGTTATTTTCCCAACCCCCCTCTCTCTGGGACGGGGAAAGAGGGGCCCATTTGAGAAGCAGTGTGTGTGTGTGTGGAGGTGTCCAGCTTCACCGGGCCAGCCAGGGCCCAGGGCTTTGAGAGGCCGCCCTCAATGAGACACTTTCCAGCCTGCAACAGAAGGGCTTTGTGGCCGAGGCTGAGACAGGGTCCTTTTCCAGCTTCTAGAAACCCTTGGCAGGCTGCCCCTCTCTCCCTGAAGAGGGAGACCATCTTCCTCGTCGCCCCCCCCACCTACATCTCCAGGGAGCTGCCGGGCTTCCCAAGCCCACCCTCTTATCCCCACGGTGTCTTGCGACAAAACGCTCATCACTCCCTTGAATGAAAGAAGTCAGCATAGGCAGACGGAGGGAAGGGGGAAAGGCGGGGATTTCGCCAACAGATTTTTGAGGCAAGCTGAAAGGCCCAGGTTGGGGTGGGGGTGGTGAAAAGAAGAAGAGGACGAAGAGGGGGAGAGAGGAGCCTGGCCCCAGCCGGATTCCAACCCCCAAAGTGTCCAGGGAGTCCCCCGCCCCCCTCAGAGGACTTACCTGGAAGTTGCTTATTTCTTCCACGGAGGCCATCCTGCCGCCGTCCAGTCTGCCTCCTCAGACGAGGTTCTCAGCCGTGTGCAGAGGCAGCTCGATCGCCAGGGTCGCCGCCTCGGTGGGCCTCCGCCCGCCGCGATCATTGGGTGGGAGGGAGCCCGTGGCCGGCCCCACAGACCCGCTATTCATCTGACCCCTCTGGCCGGAGGGAGGGCAGAGGGTGAGCGCACGTTGTGCGTATGGGGAGCCAGGGGGTGGGGCCTGGGGGTACCGTCTGGCCCACTGGACTAGGGTGGTCACCTCCCCGGCATGACACAGGCAGGATCGGCCCAGTTTCCAGCCTGTCGGAGGTGGCCTTTTTCATCCGGTGATTTTATCGCAGGGGCCTGGCCTCCCTGCTCCACAGAGTACCACGGCTCAGGGTCGGTGCTCATGCCGACAGAGTCAGGGTGGGGGGAGACACTGTGGCCCTGGCCCGAACTGGGAGCTGTGGTCCCCCGGAGAGAATCTCTAGATTCGGGGGGCGTGTTTCCGACAGACTTCGACAAAATAACGCTTGCAGCAGCATCGTGCTATGCTGCACACCTCATGTCTCCTTGTCCCTGTAATTCATAGCCTGCCTTCCGTCCTTCCCTGACACAAGTGAGTGGGGTAGAAGGGTGGGGCGTAGGAGGGGGGAGGTGTGGGGTTAAAACCCCCAACTATCCGGGTTAACCTAACCGCAAGTCCCAGAATGGCATGGGACTTAAACTCAGTGTGGACTGAGCGTTTCTAGTGACGTAGATCAATCGGGAATCGGGGCCAGATAGGCTGACTAGGTCGACTTCAATCAATCAGTGCTATTTATTGAACACTTACTATGTTTAGAGCGCTGAACTAACCTTGGAGGGTACAATATATAACAGTAAATAGACACATTCCCTGACCAAAACAAGCTTGCAGTCTAGAGGTGGTACCTTGGAGCCCTTATAATTATGACATTTCTTCTGCACCCATACTGTGCTAAGCGCCGATACGGAAGATATCGTGAGTCCGAAGGACCTGTGTTCTAATCCTGCCTCTGCCACTTACCTGCTGTGTGGCTTTGGGCAAGTCACTTCACTTCTCTGCGCCTCAGTTACCTCATCTGTTAATTAGGGATTAAGACGATGAGTCCCATGTTGGACAAGGACAGTGTCCAACCCGATCAGCTCGTATCCACCCTGGTGTTTAATACAGTGCCTGGTACATAGTACGTGCTTAACAAATACCACTATTATTATTATTAAGACTGTGAGACTGGACCCAATCCACAGTCTGTCTTATAGCATGTTAATTATTTATATTAATGTCCAATTCCTCCTCTGGACTGTAAGCTCGTTGTGGGCCAGGAACCTGTCTACCAACTTGGTTTTATTGTCCTCTCCCAGGCACTTAATCCAATGCTCTGCACACAGTAAGAGCTCAATAAATACCACCGATGATGTTAATACAGATGAGGAAACTGAGGCCCAGAGAGGTGAAGGGCTCAGTAGAAAGAGCCCGGGCTTTGGAGTCAGGGCTCATGAGTTCGAATCATGAGCTCTGCCACTTGTCAGCTGTGTGACTGTGGGCAAGTCACTTAACTTCTCTGTGCCTCAGTTCCCTCATCTGTAAAATGGGGATTAAGACTGTGAGCCCTACGTGGGACAACCTGATTCCCCTGTGTCTACCCAAGCGCTTAAAACAGTGCTCTGCACATAGTAAGCGCTTAACAAATAGCAACATTATTATTATTATTATCTGCCCGAGGTCCCACAGCAAAGAGGTCAGGGCTGAGCCGAGACTTGAGTCTGGGTCTCCTGGCATCCAGGCTGGGTGTGGGCAGTTCATTCATTCATTCAGTCAGTCATATTTATTGAGCCCTTACTGTGTGCAGAGCACTAAGAGACAGTGTGCCAGGAAGCACTGGGCGCTGGGGCCAAGGTTGGCCACTGGATCAGGCGACCCCCTGTCCTAGACCCCCAAATCCCCTCTCTCCCGTGTGGTCATTCCCCGCAGGCTTCCACCGTCTCCCCCGCCCCACTCCCCCGAATCCAGAGAAATCTGCACAGAGCCCCATTGACTGCTAAAGGAAACCACAGCCCAGTTATGCTCAAAGAACTCAGCCAGATCATTTTTAAAAATGCCGTTCATTCATTCCATCGCATTTATTGAGTGCTTACTGTGTGCAGAGCACTGTTGCCCACCGAGGCCAGGATCACCTCTATGGGGAGAGGCAGTCTAAGCCAATCCATTCATTTGTTCATCGTATTGATTGAGTGCTTACTGTGTGCAGAGCACTGGACTAAACTCTTGGGAGAGTACGATGAAACAATAAGCAGACATTCCCTGCCCACTACGAGCTTACAGTCTATAGGGAGAGACAGACATTAATAGAAAGAAATAAATGACAGATGAACCTAAGTGGTGTGCGGCTGGGAGGGGGGATGAATAAAGGGAGCAAGTCAGGGCGACAGAGAAGGGAGTGGGAGAAGAGGAAAGGAGGGCCTAGTCAGGGAAGGCCTCTTGGAGGAGATGCACCTCCAGTTAGGCTTTGAAGGGGGAGAGAGCGATTGTCCATCCGATATGAGGAGGGAGGGTGTTCTGGTCCATCTGGGAAAACTCTCTCCACTCCCTCCTGGTAGAGAAGAGCCGGGCTGGAGGATGTGGAGAAGGGAGAGGGAAGGACTGTGTCCATCCCGATTAGCTTGTATGTACCCTAGTGATAGTACGGTTCCTGGCACGTACTAAGTGCTTTACAAATACCATTTAAAAACAATGACAAAAAAAGCCAGTCCCCTCAGCCCCCATGATTTATCAGTTTATCCGTTTTTCAATTATTCCATTCCTTCGGGTCTATTCCACCCATTTTCTCGCTCTCAGTTACGGTGCATTTGTTAAAGCCTACCTGGTACTAGTAATAGTCAATCAATCATTTTTATTGAGCGCTTACTATGTGCAGAGTACTGGACAAAGCACGGGGGGAGGGCAAGGCCACTGAACTATCAGGCACCTTCTGTGCCCACAACAAGCTAACAGCCTAGAGGGCATCGCATCTTACTTGGAGCAGAACGGCTGATGGGATTGTTCACACCTGTAGTGTGCCATTGTGGTGATGGTACGATTGGTAATCTGCAGCTACCCGCCGTGACATGTCTCTTACAACACCGTCAACAAAATCCAGCTGCTGCTCTTGCAGACTCATCATTGGAAACATTCAACTGGCTTGGACGGCAGAGAAGTCAGCTGATCCTGTCCAACAGACACAAAGAGCCCCAGGGTTTCGTTGGTTGTATTATCATTTTTTTCTTTATGGTCTTTGTTAAGCTCTTACAATGTCAGTCAGTGGTATCTGTTGAACGCTTACTGTGTGCAGAGCACTGTACTACTACTAATGATGATGTTGGTATTTGTTAAGCATTTACCCTGTGTTAAGTACTGAAGAAGCAGCGTGGCTCAGTGGAAAGAGCACGGGCTTTGGAGTCAGAGGTCATGGGTTCGAATCCAGACTCTGCCACTTGTCAGCTGTGTGACTGTGGGCAAGTCACTTCACTTCTCTGTGCCTCAGTTACCTCATCTGTAAAATGGGGATTAAGACTGTGAGCCCCACGTGGGACAACCTGATTCCCCTGTGTCTACCCCAGTGCTTAGAACAGTGCTCTGCACAGAGTAAGCACTTAACAAATACAACTTTATTAAGTACTGTGGTAGACACAAGCTAATCAGGTTGGGCGCAGTCCCTGTCCCATGTGGGGCTAACAGTCTTCATTTCCGTTTTACAGAAAACAGGTAAATGACTAACCTGGTCACACAACAGTCAAGTGGCGGAGCTGGGATTTGAACCCAGGTCCTTTTGATTCCCAGGCCTGGCCTCTGTCCTCTAGGCTAGGCTCCTAGCCTCTAGGAGCAGCGTGGCTCAGTGGAAAGAGCGCGGGCTTTGGAGTCAGGGTTCATGAGTTCGAATCCCAGCTCTGCCACTTGTCAGCTGTGTGACTGTGGGCAAGTCACTTAACTTCTCTGTGCCTCAGTTCCCTCATCTGTAAAATGGGGATTAAGACTGTGAGCCCCACGTGGGACAACCTGATTCCCCTATGTCTACCCCAGCGCTTAGAACAGTGCTCGGCACATAGTAAGCGCTTAACAAATACCAACATTACCAACATTAGGCCACACTGCTTCTCAGCTAGTTGATACTGACATTTAGCAGATAATAGCCTGCCTTCCCCTAGACTTCAAGCTCGCTGGAGGAAGGGAATGTTTCTGTTTATCGTTATGTTGTATTCTCCCAAGCACTTAACACAGTGCTCTGCACACAGACTGACCGACCAACTGCTTTCGAAGATCCCCCCCATTCCTCTTGAAAATCAATTCTCTGGTTTTAACTGTCCTATACTAGAGGGTCCAGGATGTAATTAGCACCCCGAACACCAGCTGTCAATCAGACAGGCTTCTGGACCAACCAGAAACCCCCGTCCGAGAAAATGCTGTCCAGGAAGAGCGATTCTCTATCTCGTTATCCCCTTCTGAGCGCTCAATACAGTGCTCTGCACACAGTAGATACTGAATCAATACTAAGGATTGATTGAAAATGGATTGAGGCCGCTGCTGGGACACAAAGGGTTCGCTACAAAACCTCTCTTTCGTGGGTTGAAAAGGAGGCTGCTTGGGTTAACCGTCGAGCCCTGCGCTGTCTCAGCCCCCAGGAATTTGTGGTTGTTGTTGCTGATGATAATTCTTCCAAAAACTCGTCCCTCCCTGACTGTCTCCGGAAGCCGCGATTCCATGTTCCGAACCAGGAGCCAGAGCGATCGTCTCTCCCCTTCTCTAGGATGAGTCAGAAACCGTTGTTGAGATTCCGAGAGCCTCTTTTCCCAGACCTGGAACCAGTCGCAAACGGACATTTTCCCTCCCCGCTGACTCTAGCCTGCCTCTCCCTCTCCGGAAGCCCTCCAGGGTTACCCCCACTCTCTCCTCCCACTCCCAGCATCATCCCAGTATCAGTTCTCCCTCTCAGTTCCCTGTTGCATTGATTGTGCCTCTGCAGATTTATGTAGAGATAATAATAATCATAATTATCATTATGATACTTGTAAGCGCTTTCTGTGTACCAAACACTGTTCTAAGCACTAGGGTAGATGCAAGTTAATCGGGTTGGACACGGTCCCTGTCCCACATGGGACTCATGCTCTTAATCCCCAATTTCCAGATGAGGGAACTGAGGCCCAGAGAAGTGAAGTGACTTGCCCAGAGTCACGCAGCTGACCAGTGGCGGAGGTGGGATTAGAACCCAGGTCCTTCTGATCCCCAGGCTTGGGCTTTAGCCACCAAGCCACACTACTTCAGGCCATGTCTATTTGCCAATATGGACTCCCAAGCGTCAGGATGTTGCTGAGCTCCCTGCGAGGATGAATACTTGGATCCGCCCAGAACAAGACCCAGCCTTTGTGGCTCGCTCCCTTATTGCCGGTCCATTTTCAGAGCCCGGACTTGGGAGTCAGAAGGACCTAGGTTCTAGTTCTGCCTCCACCTCTTGTCTGCTGCGTGTGACCTTGGGCAAGCCACTTGACTTCTTCAAGTGCCTCAGTTCCCTCATCTGTAAAATAGGGATTAAGACCGTGAGCCCCATGTGGGACAGGGACCGTGTCCAACCTGAATAGCTTCTAATAATAATAATGTTGGTATTTGTTAAGGGCTTACTATGTGCAGAGCACTGTTCTAAGCGCTGGGGTATACAGGGTAATCAGGTTGTCCCACATGAGGCTCACAGTCTTAATCCCCATTTTACAGTTGAGGTAACTGAGGTACAGAGAAGTTAAGTGACTTGCCCACTGTCACACAGCTGCCAAGTGGCAGAGCTGGGATTCGAACCCATGACCATCTACCTATCTTCTATCTACCCCAGTGCTTAGTACAGTGCCTTGCACACACTAAGCACTTAATAAATACCACAATTAATATTATTGAATGATTTTTGATATTTATTATTTTATGGATTTATCTATGTATTTATATTAATGTCTATCTCCCACCCCCCGCCCCAGACTGTGAGCTTGTGGTGGGCAGGGAATGTGTCTGTTTATTGTTGCATTGTACTTTCCCAAGTGCTTAGTACAGGGCTTTGCACCCAGTAAGCGATCAGTAAATATGAATGAATAAATAAATGAATGCACGGTCGACTGGAAAGGGACAGATTCCTCTCCCAACTTCTTCCACGCCGTCTGAGATGCAGGCGAGGAGAAGAAGGAACGAGATCCTGAGGGAAGGGGGAACGAGAGAAGGAAAAACTCCGTGCACCCTGGACACACCCCGGCTGGAAATTCTCAGGAAAAATCTGCCAAGCCAGCAGGCAGCCTGATCCGGGGGCGACAGGAACAGACACATCGTGTATCGGCGCAGAGATAATCCGATTAAACCGTAAGCTCCTCAAGGGCAGGGACCCGTTTATTCATTCATTCAGCCATTCAATCGTATTTATTGAGCGCTTACTGTGTGCAGAGCACTGTAGTAAGCGCTTGGAAAGTACAATTCGGCAGGAGAGATCATCCCTACCCAACGATGGGCTCACGGTCAAGAAGGGGACAGACAATAAAACAAAACAAGTAGACAGGCATCCATAGCATCAAAATAGATAAATAGAATTATAGATATATCCACATCATGAATAAAATAAATAGAATAATAAATATGTACATAATATAATAATAATAACGGCATTTGTTAAGGGCCTCAGTTACCTCATCCATAAAATGGGGATTAAGACTGGGAACCTCACGTGGGACAACCTGGTTACACTGTACCTACCCCAGCGCTTAGAACAGTGCTCTACACATAGTAAGTGCTTAACAAATACTATAATTATTATTATCCACCCCAGCGCTTATTATGGTGTCTGTCCTGCTTAGTCCAGTGGTACCCGATCATCTTATTTTCTCCCCCCAGCCCTTAGCACAGTGTTTGGCACCTAGTAAGCCCTTAACAAGGACTACAATTATTGTTAATTATCATTTCCACTTCTCAAGCCCCGCCCCGCTAGCAAGAGGACGCAGAGGGTTGAGATTTGGGGAGGGGGCGGACAGGGGTGGGAGACCTCTGAGGAGATTCTCGCTGGGGAGATGTTGCCGGGCTCAGGCACCCGGAGAAAATAGTCACCCAGTGCAGGGTGGAAACGGAAAACCTCCTCCGCAGATACCAGAAACCACAGGCACGTTAAGTAATGGTGTGGAGCCAGTGGGATGGGAGACTAATTATAACCATCTTGCCTCCCTTTTTAAAAAAAAAATGGTATTCAGCACTTGCTATGAGTCAAACCCTGTTCTAAGCCCTGGGACAGACAAAAAAGTTAGCTAGTGGAAAGAGCCTGAGCCTGGGAGTCTGAGGGGCCTGGGTTCTAATTCTACTCCTCTACCGGTCTGGCTGTGTGACCTTGGGCAAGTCACTTCACTTCTCTGGGCCTCAAGGATCTCATCTGTAAAATGGGGATTAAGACTGTGGGTCCCATGGGGGACGTGGACTGTGTCCAACCTGATTACTTCCATTCACTCATTCAGTCATGTTTATTGAGTGCTTACTGTGTGCACAGCACTGTACTAAGCACTTGGGAGAGGGCAATAGTACAATACTGTATATATCTTCATCACCCTATTTATTTTGTTTAATGAGATGTACATCACCCTGATTCTATTTATTTGCTATTGTTTTAATGAGATGTTCTTCCCCTTGACTCTATTTATTGCCATTCTTCTTGTCTGCCTGTCTTCCCCGATTAGACTGTAAACCCATCAAACGGCAGGGACTGTCTCTATCTGTTGCCAATTTGTACATTCCAAGCGCTTAGTACAGTGCTCTGCACATAGTAAGAGCTCAATAAATACTATTGAATGAATGAATGAATAATAATAATATCTGTTTAGTGCTTACTACGTGTCAAGCAATAAATGGACACGTTCCCTGCCCACAGTGAGCTTACAGTCTGGTGGGGGAGATGACCATGAATCTAAATAAATATATTACAGATATGGACAAAAGTGATTACTTTGTATCTACCTGCCCACAGAGTAAGTGTTCAGTAAATACCACTGACTGATCCACTGAAAAAGCAAGTTCTAACTCCGGCTCTGTCACCTGTCCGCTGTGTGATTTTGGGCAAGACACTTCACTTCTCTGTGCCTCGGTTACTTCGACTGTAAAACGTAGACTGTGCCCGTAAGCTGTAAATGTAGACTGTAAAATGCGGGAGAGGAACGGCATCCAACCTGATAAGCTTGGATCTACCCCAACGCTTAGTATGGTGCCTGGCAAATAGTAAGCGCTTAATGAACACCATTTAAGAAAAGCATCACATGGTATTAAATGCGCAGTCGGACAGACATTATTGTGTCGCTGCGTTTCATCTTACTCTTGTAAATTATTTTCTTCTACCTGCCCCTCCCCTTAGACGGTAAGCTTCTCGAGGGCAGGAAATGTGTACCTCGCTACTATTAAGCGTGGCTCAGTGGAAAGAGCCCGGGCTTGGGAGTCAGAGGCCATGGATTCGAATCCCAGACCCGCCACTTGTCAGCTGTGTGACTGTGGGCAAGTCACTTCACTTCTCTATGCCTCAGCTCCCTCATCTGTAAAATGGGGATTAAGACCGTGAGCTTCACGAGGGACAACCTGATTCCCTGTATCTACCCCAGCGCTAAGAACAGTGCTCTGCACATAGTAAGCGCTTAACAAATACCAACATTATTATTATTAAATGCCACTGATTGATTTGACAGGAAGGAAAGGGGAGGGCTGGAGGGAAAGATGCATCATCAGTCAATCTACTGATGCACTCATTCCTCGCTTACTATGTGCAGAGCACTCTTCTGAGCGGGCTCATCTCCGATGGGTCAGTCAGTGGTATTTGCTCAACGCTAGCTATGTGCAGAGAGCTGGACTAAGCGCTTGGAAGAGGCAGGGGTCGAATAGGCCGATTCTGTTGTTCTGTTCCGTGTGCTCAGTAATGTGCTGCGTTCAGTAAGTACTACTGATTGCGTGCTGGATATACCCCAGGGCACTGTACTAAGCGCTTGGAATGTGCAATTTGGCAACAGATAGAGACAATCCCTGCCCAACAATGGGCTCACAGTCTAAAAGGGATAATAATAATAATGATGGTATATGTTAAGTGCTTACTATGTGCCAAGCACTGTTCTAAGCGCTGGAGCAGATCAAGCTAATCAGGTTATACCACATGGGGTTCATAGTCTTAGAAGCGGCGGGGCTCGGTAGAAAGAGCCCGGGCATGGAAGTCAGATGTCATGGGTTTTAATCCCGGCTCCGCCAATTGTCAGCTGTGTGACTGTGGGCAAGTCGCTTCACTTCTCTGGGCCTCAGTTCCCTCAGCTATAAAACGGGGATGAAAACTGTGAGCCCCACGTGGGACAATCTGATCGCCTTGTATCCCCCCCGCGCTTAGAACCGTGCTTGGCACATAGTAGGCGCTTAACAAATACCATCCTTATTATTATTATCGCCAATTTAACAGATGAGGTCACTGAGGGAAGTTAAGTGAGTTGGCCAAAGTCGCACAGCTGATAATAATAATAATAATGTTGGCATTTGTTAAGCGCTTACTATGTGCAGAACACTGTTCTAAGCGCTGGGGGAGATACAGGGTCATCAGGTTGTCCCACGTGAGACTCCCAGTCTTAATCATTTGACAGACGAGGGAACTGAGTCACAGAGAAGTGAAGTGACTTGCCCTCAGTCACCCAGCTGACAAGTGGCGGGTCCTGGATTCGAACCCAAGACCTCTGACTCCCAAGCCCGGGCTCTTGCCACTGAGCCACTATGTCCTCTCTCTCGGCCTTCCCTTTGGGAGTATCCAGAGGGGCTTCCAGCGAAGCGGGACAAAATCCAAACTCTGGTGCCCGGTGGACGGGAGCTGGGAACGGCCCGAACCACTGGGCTGCACCGCCCAATCCTCCCTCACAGGGGGCGCTCTCCGCCCCGCCGCGGCGCCTTCCCGGACCCGGCGTGGCGCCGCCTGGTGGCCGTCCGTGGCACGGCCTCGCCCGGCTGCGGAGGCCCATGTTCGGTGGGATGCTGGGGTGAGCGCGGAGGGCCTTCCCTTCCCTTCCCTTCCCTTCCCTTCCCTTCCCTTCCCTTCCCTTCCCTTCCCTTCCCTTCCCTTCCCTCCTTCCCTTCCCTTCCCTTCCCTTCCCTTCCTTCCCTTCCCTTCCCTTCCCTTCCCTTCCCTTCCCTTCCCTTCCCTTCCCTTCCCTTCCCTTCCCGCTGTTGGGGTTATCCTCAGCCCCGTCGAAGGCCGAACCCAGCTCTGGGCGGAGCTGCAGAGGAGAAACCCAGCCGCAAGCAAGCCTAGCGTCCTCTTTCGGGGTGACTCAGGTTGCTGCTTTCTTGCGGGGGGGTGCGGGAAGGATTGTGCCTTCGTTTGGCACGGGATGAAAGAGGTGGTTGTGGCTCCCAATATCTAACTCCTTCTCCCCAGATTTTAATATTAAGGCTACTACTAATGATGGCATTTGTTCAGCGCTTATTATGTGCCAGGCACTGTACGGAGCCCTGGAGAAGCTAGTCCGGTTGGACGCGGTTCCTCTCCCATATGGGGCTCACTGTCTTCATTTTCAGGTTACTGAGGCACAGAGCAGTGAAGTCAAGCAGGCAAGTGTCGGAGCTGAGTTTAGAACCCAGGTCTTCCTGGCTCCCAGGCCCGTGCTCTATCCACTAGGCCGTGCTGCTTCAGTGCTTAACGCCGCTGGAGCCAGCAGCCTCTGACGGGGGCCCTGGATTCTTCCCCCGAACTTCTGACTATAAACTTGGCTCTCTGACATCTCTTTTCTCTCCTCCCCTTGTCCCTGAATTCTGACGTTGCTCTCTCCTTCGCTGCTGAACGGCTTCCTGGACCCGGCCGCCCCCGCGACTTTCCCTCCCTTCTCAACCCCTTCCTCCATCTTCCTCAATCTCCTCTGAACTCAGCTGCCCATGCTGAGTCTCCCCTCTCCCCTCCTTCTTTTCCAGAGTTAATCCCTAAATAATGATTTCCTCTAGCCAATGGAGTGTCTGGATCGGGGCTTAGGCTATTCTAATGAGATGGGAAGAATCGTGGTATTAGTATCTGTAATAATCATAATAATAATTGTGGCATTTGTTCAGTGCTCCTATGTGTCAAGCACTATTCTCTGGACTGGGGTAGACGAGGTAATCAGGTTGGACACAGTCCCAGTTTCACATGGGGCTCACGGTCTTAATCCCCATTTTACAGATGAGGTCCCTGAGGCCCAGAGAAGTGACGTGGCTTGCCCAAAATCACAGAGCAGACATATGGCAGAGCTGGGATTAGAACCCGGGTCCTTCCGACTCCCAGGCCCAGGTTCTTTCCACTAGACCATGCTGCTTCCCATACTGTATGGAATGATGGGCTAGATAAGAGACAATCAGGTCTCACTCTGGCAAAAAGTAGAACAGGTATTCATTCACTCATTCCACTGTATTTATTAAGTGCTGACAATGTGCAGAGTACTGTGCTGAGCGCCGGGGAAGGTACCGTACAAGAAACAGTGACATTCCCTGGCCACAACCATGTCTCAGTATAGAAGTACTGAATCCCCACTTTCCAGATGAGGGGCACTGAGGCCCTGAGAAGTGAAGTGATTTGCCCAAGGTCACGCAAGCAGACAAGTGGAGGGGAGGGATTAGAACCCAGGTCTTCTGCCTCCCAAGCCCGCTCTCCATCCACTAGGCCACGCTGCTTCTGTGAAGAGAAGAGCCGGGCTTGGGAGTCAGAGGTCGTGGGTTCCAATCCCGGCTCCGCCGCTTATCAGCTGTGTGACCCTGGGCAAGCCACTTCACTTCTCTGTGCCTCAGCGACCCCCTCTGTAAAATGGGGATGAAGACTGTGAGCCCCTCGTGGGACTAACAGATAAAGACCGTGAGCCCCACGTGGGACCACCTGATGACCTCGTATCTCCCCCGGCACTTAGAACAGTGCTTGGCACACAGTAAGCGCTTAACAAATGCCATCATCATCATTATTATTATTATTAAGTCACTTTACTTCTCTGGGCCTCAGTGACCTCACCCGTAAAACGGAGGTAAATCATCATCATAATGATGGCATTTGTTAAGCACTTACTATGTGCGGGGCACTGTTCTAAGCGCTGAGGGAGAGACAAGGTGATCAGGTGGTCCCACGTGGGGCTCACTGATGAAGACTGAGAGCCCCACGTGGGACCAACAGATAAAGACCGTGAGCCCCACGTGGGACCACCTGATGACCTCGTATCTCCCCCGGTGCTTAGAGCAGTGCTTGGCACATAGTAAGGGCTTAACAAATGCCATCATCATCATTATTATTATTAAGTCACTTCACTGGGCCTCAGTGACCTCATCTGCAAATCGGGGATAAATCATCATCATAACGATGGCATTTGTTAAGCGCTTACTATGTGCCCAGCACTGTTCTAAGGGCGGAGGGATCAGGTGGATCCACGTGGGACCAACAGATAAAGACTGTGAGCCCCACGTGGGACCACTTGATGACCTCGTACCTCCCCCAACGTTGAGAACAGTGCGAGGCCCATCGTGAGCGCTGCAGAACTACCCTCGTTTATTACCACGATTATTATCACTTGCTTCTATTTATTGCTATTGTTCTCGTCTGTCTCCCCCGATTAGACTGTAAGCCCGTCAAAGGGCAGGGACTGTCTCTCTCTGTTACCTATTTGTCCATTCCAAGCGCTTAGTACAGTGCTGCGCACATAGGAAGCGCTCAATAAATGCTACTGAATGAATGACTACTATGAAGGAGCGGGGTCGGGCGGGGGCCGCGAAAACTACAACTCCCGGCAGCCCCCGGGGCTCTCCTCGCGCAAGGCCCTCCGGGAGTTGTAGGCGGCCGTCCCGCGTCGGGCGGGCCCCGGCCGCGCGCCGGAACTACAAGTCCCAGGGGGCGTTGGGCGGGTGGCGCCTGCGCGGAGCGAGGCGGGGTGGGGGGGGCGGGGAGACGGGGGGGGGGGGGGCGGGGCCGGGTGGAGGCCGGCGTTGCCGTCGCCATTTAGCGCGGAGCCTTGGGCGGGCGTCGCTCCCGCCTGCTGACAGCAGCAGGGGGAGAAGAAGAACAAGAAGAAGGAGGAGGAGAAGAACAAGAAGGAGAAGAACAAGGAGGAGAAGGAGGAGGTGCCTTCTTCTTCTTCTTCCTCAGGGTCGGTGAAGGCGCAGCCCTCGTCGTCCCCGTCCACGTCGACGGGACTGAGGAGAAAAGGCGGGGAGAAGAGGAGCGGCCGGTCCTTCCCCCCACCCCCGTCCTCCTTCTCAGCGACGGGAGAGAGGAGGGGAAGGAAGGCCAGGGAGCCGGCTTTCCCGCCTGCGGCCATGGGGGCCGTGTGAGGGCAACGGTGGGGGTCGGGGCCTAGCCCGCCTCAGGACCGGCCGCCGCACCATGGACGCTTGGCGGGAGCCGCCCCCGCCGGTGGTGGTGGTGGTGGTGGAGGGGTGACCCCCGCGGCGGCCCAGCATGTCGGCGGGCCCGTCGGGCCCCCCGGGCCTCCTGCCGCCCCCCGCCAAGAACGGGTCGAGCTCGTCCCGCTCGGTGGGGGAGGAGCTGTCGCCGGGCCCGGAGGACGACGAGCCGCCGCCGCAGCCCTACCGGCGCCGCCGACACACCATGGACAAGGACCGGCGCGGGGCCGCCACCCCGGAGCACCGCTTTTTCCGCCGGAGCGTCATCTGCGACTCCAATGTCACCGCCCTGGAGCTGCCCGGGCTGAGCCCCGCCGCCGCCGCCGCCGCCGCCAGGCCCCCGGCCCCGAAGCCCGGGCCGCCGCCGCCGCCCTCCTCCTCCTCCTCCTCCGCCTCGTCGTCCTCGTCGTCCGCCCGGGCGGCCCCGACCTCCCCCCCCGGTCCCGGGGCGGGGACGGCGGCGGCGGCGGCCCGGGAGGTGGAGGAGCGCAGCCGGCAGCAGGACGACAACGAGGAGCTGGAGACCAAGGCCGTGGGCTTCTCCAACGACGGGCGCTTCCTCAAGTTCGACATCGAGATCGGACGCGGCTCCTTCAAGACCGTCTACCGGGGGCTGGACACCGAGACCACCGTGGAGGTGGCCTGGTGCGAGCTGCAGGTAAAGGCCGCCGGCACACCCGACCCCCGCTCGCACTCGCCTCCCTCCGGGGGGGGGGCGTTGAACGAGCGTCGACGCCGACTCCGGGCGGAGCACTGGACTGAGCGCTCCCAATGGACCGCGGCCGCCCCGAGCGGGACGAGGGCACTCGTTGGGGCCTCACCGGGTGCCCAGCACTGCGCTAAACGCTGGGGGAGATGCCGGGTCATCAGGTCGCCCCCTCCCCCCCCCAGCGTGGGGCTCCCATCTGCACCCCCGTTTTCCACGTGAGGTCACTGAGGCCCGGAGGAGGGAAGTGACCTGGTCCGGAGTCACCCGGACGGCCGGTGGCGGAGCGGGGATCGGAACCCGTGACCGCTGACTCCCGGCCACCCAGCCGTGCTGCTGCCCTGAGCACAGCGCTTGGCGCAGGGCGGGGGTTGGGAGACATCCTCCCCGGCCCGCGGGGACTACCGGTCGGCCCTGGGCAGACCGCCGGACTGAGCACTCGAGAGAGCGCAGTACTTAGGCAAGATTCCCCCCCACCAGCTTCTGGTCGGACGTGGGCAGAGAGCACTGTCCTGAGCACTTGAGAGAGCACAGTAGTTAGACAAGATGCCCCCAACCCCAAGGAGCTTCCAGTTGGCCGGGGGCAGAGCGTTGTCCTGAGCACTTGAGAGAGCACAACAAGGCAAGATCCCCTCAACCAGCTTCTGGTCATTCGTGGGCAGAGAGCACTGTCCTGAGCACTTGAGAGAGCACAATAGGCAAGATTCCCCCAACCCCAAGGAGCTTCCAGTTGGCCGTGGACAGACGCTGTCCTGAGCACTTGAGAGAGCACAGTAGTTAGGCAAATTTTTCCAACCCCAAGGAGCTTCAAGTTGGCTGTGGGCAGAGCGTTGTCCTGAGCACTTGAGAGAGCACAATAAGGCAAGATTCCCTCAACCAGCTTCTGGTCATTCGTGGGCAGAGAGCACTGTCCTGAGCACTTGAGAGAGCACAATAGTGAGGCAAGATTCCCCCAACCCCAAGGAGCTTCCAGTTGGCTGTGGGCAGAACGCTGTCCTGAGCACTTGAGAGAGCACAGTAGTTAGGCCAGATTCCCCCAACCAGCTTCTGGTCATTCGTGGGGAGAGAGAGCACAATAGGCAAGATCCCCGATCTCAAGGTGCTTCTGGTCTGTGGGCAGAGCACTGGACTGAGCACTTGAGCGCAATAGAGCTAGTAGAAAAGGTCCCCTACCTCAAGGAGCATCCGGTTTGCCTTGGGCAGAGCACTGGACAGAGCACTTGAGAGCACAGTAGTTAGTAGACAAGATCCCTGACCTCAAGGTGCCTCTGATCTTCTGTGGGCAGAGCACTGGATGGAGCACTTGAGAGAGCGCAATAGAGCTTGTAGAAAAGGTCCCCGACTTCAAGGAGCTTCCAGTCTGCTGTGGGCAGAGTGCTGGACTGAGCACTTGAGAGAGCACAATAGTAGACAATCCTTGACCTCTATTAGTAAAAATAAAGATGATGATAATAGTTGTGGTATTTAAGTGCTTACTATGTGTTGAGCACTGTTTTGAGCACTGGGGAAATACAAGGTAATCAGGTTGTCCCACGGGAGGCTCACAGTTTTCATTCCCCCTTTTAGAGATGAGGTAACCGAGGCACAGAGAAGTGAAGTGACTTGCCCCAAGTCACACAGCAGACAAGCGGCGGAGCCAGGATTAGAACTCGTGTCCTGACTCATCATCAAGCCATGCTGCTTCTATTCCGCTTCTGTTGTGGGCAGAGCACGGGACTGAGCACTTGAGAGCGTGCAGTAGATTTAGTAGGCGAGATCCCCGACCTCAAGAAGCTTCTGGTCTACTGTGGACAGAGCACCGGCCTGAACACTTGAGAGAGCGCAATAGTTAACAAGATTCCCTGATCTCCAGGAGAGTCCAGTCTACTGTGGGCAGAGGCTGGACTGAGCACTTGAGAGAGCACAATAGACAATCCCTGCCTTAAAGGAGCTTCTCTTCTGCTGTGGGCAGGGCAATGGACTCAGTACTTGGGAGAATTTGTAGCCACAATCCCTGCGCTCAGAGAGCTGACAGGCTACTGTTGGGGGAAGACTTATTAGACGCAATCTCTGCCCTCAAGGAGCTTCCGGCTTACTGTGGGCAGAGCGGTGGCTTGAGCACTTGGGAGAGCACGATACAGTTATCAGACACGATCCTTGTCCACAAGGACCCTCCGGTCTACTGGGTGCAGGATGCTGGACTGAGCTCATGGGAGATTGCAATAGAGTTAGTAGATTGTAAGCTCATGGTGGGCAGGGATTGTCTGTTTATTGTACTCTCCCAAGCGCTCAGTACAGTGCTCTGCACACAGTAAGCGCTCAATAAATACGACTGAGTGAGTTAGACGGGTCCCAGTTGTGCCATCTGGGATGTAATTCTCCCAACCCGAAACTTCCCATATAGTGAGGGTCAAGTGGGAAGCTCTGCTTATAGGAGTCACCAATCAAACAGTGGTTTTTAGCCCTTACTATGTGCAGAGCACCGTGCCAAGTGCTCGGGACAGGACGTAAAACAAAGTCAGTGGATGCATTCCCTGGCCATAAGGAGCTTTCAGGGCAAGTCCGGTTGGTTTAAGGGTCTTGGAGGAGGATTGGGGCTCCCCGTCGGGCAGTTTGAGAAATGACCCTGGTATCTGTGAACGGGAACTCCGGTGAAAGCGGAGAGTCCCAGCTTTTGAGGAATTAAAAAAAAAAAAAAAGCCCCGGGAGCATCACTGGGAAGTACAGGAAGTTTCCCAGGGCACCGCAGAGGATGAAAACACCTTAGCTGTGCCGTCTCCAACCGGCCACAACCAATTTTCCTTTTAGAGAGAGAGACTCTATATTTACCACCATTGGCTGCCCAGTGTGACATCCCCCCACTGAAGGGCTTGTGTGAATCCGGACTGTGAGCGACAACACGACTGGCTCGGTGAAATATCTGGGTGCTAACAGGATGCACTAGTGTGTGTTGTGGGAGCGGAGAGGGGCGTGTTCTAATCCGGGCCGAATGATGTTAAACTAGTTTTGGAGTTCCTAGCGGGGATCTGAGAGACGTTCATCAGACCCTCCCTTAGGTCTCGGTGCCCGCCGTGCCGTGCAAAGACGACAGGTGTTCTCCCTGAAACCTCAGGAATGGCCGACTGAATCTTTTCCTCCCGTCTGCTGTCACCTCACAAGCTGTGCTTCTGTCTGCAGCTTCACTCTGATGTTGTTATTATTATCATTAATGCCCTTCAGCTTGAAGCTGTTGCCCCTGGATGGGAAGGTTGTCCAGGCCCCGTCAGAGGAGTCTCTGTCTCCTGACTTGTCAGGTGTGTAGTTGTGCCCTCACCGGCACCAGCCTGGAAACAGCTTAAAATTCCGAAAGAATGTTGGTGGACTCTTTTTTTTTTTTTTTTCCCTCTTTTTTATGGTCGTTGTTAAGGGTGTACAATATGCCAGTGGTGGATACCGTGTAATCAGGTTGGATACGATCCATGTCCCACATGGGGCTCACAGTCTTAATCCCCATTTTGCAGATGAGGGAACCGAGGCCCAGAGTAGTGAAGTGACTCGCCCAGGGTCACCCGGCAGACAAGCGGCGGGGTCGGGATTAGAACCCAGAGGTCTTTCTCGCTACTCAGTAGACCTGACTTGAGAGGCAGTTAGCTGCCTATGAACTGTCAAAGAAGGGCTGGCGCGATGGTTTGATGGGGCTTCCGTGAGAGTACAGAGGCGAGGTGACAACCGACCAAAGCCTGTTCTGGTAAATGGTATTGAACCACCCCCCCAGGCTCAAATGGCCAAAGTGTTTGACGGTTTCCTGTTCCCTGAAACTACCAGCTGTTGCAACAAAACCCGGGGGGGGAGAGAATGTAAGGAAAGGACGGAGCTGCACATGGAACAGGGAACTGAAATCAAAATGAGTGGCCGAGCACAGCCACTGCTGATAATTCAGCCCCTCTAAAACTGACCTGTTAAACAAGAGCACCGTTCAGTTGGTAGATGATGGGTAACATTTTTAGCATTTCTTTTTTTTTATTGTGAGGAATACTTGAGTTTTTGACTGTTTTTTTTTAAATGGTATTTAAGTGCTTAATATGTGCCTGGAACTGCACTAAGCGCTGGGGCTTGATAATTGTATCGGACACTGTTCCCCTCCTTACTCTTCATCCCCATTTAACAGATGCGAGGGAACTGAAGCTAAAGTGAAGTGACTTGGTCGCGCAGGAGACAGGTGAGGGGGCTGGAATTAGAACCCAGGTCTTCTGTCTCCCAGGCCCGGGCTCTCTCCACTAGGCCACGCTGCTTCCCTGGCTTGCTTGGGAACACACGCTCAGCTTCTCGGCAGGTGGAGCTTAGTTTGGAGTCCAGATTTCCTGCAGCCCTTGGTCCGAGTCTTCTCCGCTTCACCTCCCACCGCGTTGCTATGCGCCCGGACTCTGCGTGGCAATGATTCAGGCCAGTCTTCCTGGAGGGTAAGGCCCACCAACTGCCCTCTTCCCCTTGGCATTTTTCTCCTATTAACTGTTTCCTGTTTGACATGACTCAATCTCACGTTGATTGCAGCTAGTGACAACCTCCAGTTGTAGGCTGCAGGGAAAGCAGGATGGCTTAGTGGAAAGAGCCCAGTCGTGGGAGTGGGAAGGCTCTAGGTTCTAATCCTGGCCCTGGCACTCGTCTGCTGTCTGACCTTGGGCAAGTCACCTCGCTTCTCTGAGCCTCAGTTCCCTCATCTGTAAAATGGGGATTAAGACAGTGAACCTCAGGTGGGACAGGGACTCTGTCCGACTTGTTTATCTTGAATCTGCCCCGGCTGGCACACAGAAAGCACTTAACAAATACCGTCATTATTAACAAATACCATCATTATTAGGCTGTAAGTTCCTTGTGGGGCAGAGATCAGATCAATCTGCCCTGTCATACTTGTCCAGGTGCTTAGTATGCACTCTGCACATGGCCAGTGCTCAGTGAATACCACTGATTGAGGAGCCTCGGGGTGGGAGGGGGAAATCCCAAGTGGATTTCTTTCTTCCTGCAAAGGTGACTGTCTGTCAGGCTCAAATTAGGGCTGCTCCGAATTTCCAGTGTTAGGACCAGATGATACTTTGGTTTTTATCACCTGGGTCCTGTGAGTGCAAAGCGTTGTGCCAGGCACTTGGGAGGCGTTCAGTAAAAGTAAGATCGCGTTACTTGCTGCTTCTCGGGAAATACAAAAGCTGCTCCCTCCCCTTGGGTCGAGGCAAGAATCACATACTCATTTCATGCTTGAAAGGATCTGAGCCACAGCGGCGCCGTTTTTCCCTAGAGCGCGGATTCCCCGTGCAGACCCGACTCCTGCCGGGCTTCTCCGTGTTGACGGGATCTGGCAGAGCGGGATCTTGGCACACGGGGGCATGAGCAATGAGATGAGAGATGATAGTCTGGCCCGGGATAGAGCCCCTTCTTGGACACCTGGGGTAGAAGTCCCCACTGGGGCTCGCTGCCTCCACCTGCTCCTCTCCCACTAATCCATCAAAGAGACTCTCTTCTCCATCCATCAGTTATGGAGCACTTACCGTGCGCAGGGCACTGTACTGAGCGTTAGGGAGAGGAAGGTATAACAGAGTTGGTAGACCCGTTCCCTGCCCACAACAAGCTTTCTGCCCCCAGTTCTGGGCGGTGGGGGATGCTGGCCGATTCTGTAGGACATCCCATCAATCGGTCGGATTTACTGAGCACTTACTAGGTGCAGAGCACTGTACTAATCGCTTGGTCGGATGAATGAAGGGTACGATTCCAAGTGTCAGAGTGATTCAGAATGGGGGGAGGGAGGGACAGTTTACCTCTCTTGCTTCTCCCCAGCAGTGGGAGAGGGAATTCCCTCTTCCGTGTCTCCTAGGGTTGGGATAAGTGGGGCAGATTCTCCACAGGCCCCAACCTTGGAGCGCCGACTTCTAGGTAGCCTGTTTCATGAAGACAAGCCTAAAAGCACTTTGGAAAAATTGTCATGGGGGTCTTCAGCAGAGGAGGAGGTAGGCCCACCTTTGCTCTGCAATCCAACCATTGGTGGTACTTGAGCCCTCACTGTGTGCAGAGCATTGTGCTAAGTGCTTGGGAGAAGATGTTAGTAGGCACATTCCCTGCCCTCGGGCAGCAGGGAAATAGGCATTAAAGGAAAATAAAATAGTGACCGGGAGGGGAAGCACGGAATCTAGAAATCTAGGGGTTGGCTGATGTTTGGAGTAACGTGAGTGTCAAAGTACTTGAGCACAGACCCAAGTGTGAAATGCCAGGGTGGCAAACATTTCCGCTTGCTTGTTCTCTCGTAGATCTGTACTAAAGTCAGGGGGCCACGTTTTTGACAGTCTCGAGCTTGGACAAGTAACATTTTCAGCTTGAGGGGGATGTTTTATTTAGTAAAGGATGCAGTTTTTTTCAGTGCTAAAATACACACACATACACACTTTTTTTTAATGGTATTTAAGCATCTACTATATGCCAGGTACTCTACTAAGTGCTGGGATAGCTACAAGATAATTAGATTGGACACAGTCCATGTCCCACATGGGGCTCTGTTTTAATCCGTATTTTATAGATGAGGGAACTGAGGCCCAGAGAAATAGTGACTTGCCCAACGTCCCACAGCAGATGAGTGGTGGGGCCGGGATTAGGACCCAGGCCTTTCGA
This sequence comes from Ornithorhynchus anatinus, assembly GCF_004115215.2. Taxonomy (NCBI): domain Eukaryota; kingdom Metazoa; phylum Chordata; class Mammalia; order Monotremata; family Ornithorhynchidae; genus Ornithorhynchus; species Ornithorhynchus anatinus. Next base: position 2,988,464 of record NC_041752.1, on the reverse strand, counting down.
CTACCAGGCCTGGGGTCTATCCGCTAGGCCACGCTGCTTCTCTAATAAAGGGCAGGCTTGGAGCCTTAAACTGGCCAAAAACTTTAAGGGGGACGATGAGGCTGTCTCCCAGTTTCCTTTTGAGGAAAGCTGTGGTAGAATCAATCAGTCATATTGATTGAGCCCTTATTGTGTGCAAAGCACTGTATCCACTGCCCCACCAGGGTCTCAGCCGGACTTCGGTCGCCCGCGCTTGCCGTGGACACGTACTACGAGTTTCTGACTGGAGAATCCCCAAGGTCCAGCCAGAATCCTAAGGAGGACGGCAAGAGCCAGTCGGTTGTCATCGGCAGCCTCCTTTCGCATCGCAGCGCCCCGGCCCGATGCTGTGGTCACTTTGGCCAGCGATGGGTCCTGCCTGTCTCTCCTCCGGGTACCCTTGCTGATCGGCTTTTGTGTGCAGGACAAAAGTCTCTCTCCCCTTGAGAGCGGTGGGAAATCAATCGGGCATATTTATCAATCTCTTACCATGGGCAGGATGGTGGAGCTGTCTACAGTGATGGAAAAATGGTTGGAGGGGACAGGGTTTTAGTGGGATAAGAAGCCCCCTCTTTGCAGCCGCTGGGACACCTATGTAGAGATGTCTTGAAGGCAGGAGGAAATGCGAGACTGCTGAAGGGGAAGAGATGGTAAAACCCTCCAGCTACAACAGGATATGGTGTCTGAAATGCCATCACTTTCTGGGGAAATCTCCAAGACCCCAACCCTTCCCCTCCCAGGCATTGTGACCCCTGCCTTTCTGGGGCAATCAGGTTTTGAAACCCGGACACTGAACAAGCTTGGGGTCAATCAACCAGCCGTATTTATTAAACACTCACTATGTGCAGAGCCCAATACTAAGTGCTTTGGGAGAGGATAATAGGACAGATGGGTAGACCCTTTCCCTGCTCACAAGGAGCTGACATTGTAGAGGATCAAAGCATTTAGGTCTCCCCCGACTTCTCAGGGTACTTTTAATTATGTTTCAAGTTTGGGCTTCATTTAACTGGGGAGTTAAAACTGCTTAAAGGAGGGGTGTGTGTCTGTGCGGGTGCCCAGTTTAGTCACCATTCTGAGCTTTATTTCTACTCGGTCATATTGGTGTTTATGCAAAACTAACAAGTCACCCACAAGCTTTTAAGAATTGCATGTCAAAGTAGTTTTCCTCTGGTTTTCCCCAAGCATTCTCCCAGCACAGTGAGAGAATTCTGGCTTCAATGGCCCATTGTTCAATCAGTCAATTGTGTTTACTGTGTGCAGAACACTGTACTAAGCGCTTGGGAGCAGAGTTGGTAGATAGGTTCCCCGTCCACAATGAGCTCACATTGGTCTGTCCCAGAAATGTCATTTTCTTACATTTTTAGGCTGCTCTTTTAGTCAGGGCCAAGTATTTCCCCCCAAGTGTGTGTCACAATAAGGACCTAAAACTTTAGCTGATGACGAGTTAGCTTTAAAATGGTGGAAGTACCCTTTTCCTAGTGTGTTAGGCAGGTTGTGTGTCCTTTTATTATGGTATTTGTTAAACGCTTACTATGTACAGTACTAAGCGCCAGGGTAGATACAGGCTAATCAGGTTGGACACAGTCCACGTTCCACATGGGGCTCACAGTCAACCCCCATTTTACAATCAATCCATGGTATTTATTGAGTGTTTACTAAACGCAGAGCACTATATTTAAGCGCTTGGGAGAGTACAGTGCAACAGAATTAGCAGACAGGTTTACAGGTGAGATAACCGAGGCCCAGAGAGGTGAAGTGACTTGCTCAAGGTGACACAGCAGTCGAGCGGTAGAACCGGGATCAGAACCCAGGTCCTTCTGACTCTGTCCTGGGGTCTGTCCATGAAGACCCGCTGCTTCTCATTGAACTCAACTACTAATTGAAGAAATGAGAAGCCCGCAACAGGAACTTTAGATTGGAGATTGCCTGACTTGTGTTGCATTGACTGGAATGCTGAGCCATGGAGGAGCTTCAACCCTCTAGACGGCAAGCTCGCTGAGGGCAGGAAATGCGGCAACAGACTCCCTTGTATTGTCCTTTCCCAAGGGCTTAGTACAGTGCTCTGCGCATGGTACGGGCTTAATAAGTACCGCTGGTTGATGCTTTAAAGAAGTGAAGCTCCTGAAAGTCAGGACTGGGCTCTAATTTATACCCAATGACGGCCTTGTTCTGATGCTTCTCCCTCTCTAGACTGTAAGCTCGTTGTGGGCAGGGGATGTGTCTGTTATATTGTACTCTCCCAAATGCTTAGTACAGTGTCCTGCACACAGTAAGACCTCAGATACGATCAATGGGTTAGAAATGGAAAAGCGCCCATCCCTTTGCTGGTGACTGAAGGGAAAAGGGGCTAGCTGGCCATGGAAGGTGCAGCGTGGCTGGTTGAGAGGCCGGTAATACTCTGCCTTCCCCGAGTTAATCGGACTCTAATCTCCTGTTTCGGAATAATTGTTTTAGGTCTGCGTGGAGTAGCAGTTACCAGGGAACTTTTCTTTTCCCTTAAGAATTCAGTAGCCACCACAGCCGCTTGACTTTTGTAACTGGAATAGCACGGTTCGTTCGTGAGCTATCAATCAGTTGTTTTAACTGAGTGCTCACTGTGTGCAGAGCACCCAAACTAAGCGCTCGGAAGAGGACGGTACCACAGAGTCGGTAGACATGTTACCTGTCCGCAATGAGTTTAAAGTCTGGAGCTAAGCCCTAGGTTTTTCCTGGCTTCTCAGTGAGTCAGGTATGAGTGAAAGTCCTTTTTTTCTTCTTTTTTTTTTTATGGCATTTGTTAAGGGCTTACTCTGTGCCAGGCACTGTACAAAGTCCTGAATCAGGTTGGACACAATCTATGTCCCGCAAGGGGCTCACAAGCTCCCCATTTTTACAGATGAAGTACCTGAGGCCCAAAGAAGTGAAGTCACTTGCCCATGGTCACCCAGCAGTCAAGTGGCAGATCTGGGATTAGAACCCAGGACCATCTGACTTCCAGGCTTGATCTCTTTCCCCCTAAACCACCCCGCTTCTCAATCCTTACGGCGTTGAAGCAATCTTTTCCCTTCGGTATCTCTAAGGACTTGGAGCTTTCCAAAAGTGAGGTCGGATTCCCCCGGGGTGACTTTTTTTCATTCATCAGAACCTGTCTGCCTTCTAGCTTGGGCCAGCGGACTGGGAGATGGGATATTGCAAGGTAAATAAACTGGTCGAGGTAAAACTGGACTCTCAGACATCCCAAGAAATGTGAAAAATTGGTGCCTCCCTCTTGGGAACAGTACTATCTCCTGGAAGCTGGCTGTGTGGTACAGGGATAAGAGCATTACAAAGGACTCATGGAGTTTAACCAATTAAGTGTTTGTGAAACTGGGACTGACATCATTGTTTGAATTCCTCCTTTGCCCGGGGTCAAATCCTCCCCGTCTTCTCGGCCATTGCATCTCCTTCCTGACCCATAATGCCGGGTGGGCGTTGTTTGCACAGATTGGACTCGGTCGGTTCGTTGGCTGGGCTTCTGTGGCGGGCAACGAGAGCTAGCTAACCGCTTGCTCCGTCCCTCTAGAAAGGTCAGGGTCTGAAAATCGCTTACGGGGGGAGTTCTTGGGAATTTTTGGAGCAGGCCGTACTGAGCCCATGCTGAAGGAAAGTGTGTGTGTGTGTGTGTGCTAGTGTGGAGATCGGATTTCGATTATGATGTAAATCTGTGTCGTTGAACCATGGGTCAGGCGAGATGGTTTGTGGCCTCCTGTCCCCAGATGACAAATCACTGAGGGGATGGGATCGATGGGATGGTGGGGTGGGGTCCTTTCCCCTTTTTTTACAGGGTTGCTTAGGGTTTCCAGTTCCTGATCCAGTTAATCAAATGTATTTGTTGAGCACTGACTGGGTGTGGAGTAATGTGCTAAGTGCTTGGGAGAGTTGACTGACACAAATGTTCCCTGCCCACAAGAAGCTTACAGTCTAGAGGGTGAGATGGACATGAATAGAAATGAAGTCTGGAAATGGTCCGTAACGGCTGTAGGGCTAAGGAAGGGGTGAATAAAGGGGACAAATTGAAGTGCAAGGATGATGCAGGAGGGAGTGGGAGGAGAGGAAATGAGGGCTTAGTTGGGGAAAGCCTCTTGATAAGATTTATACAGCGGCATTGGGAATGGAGGAGTAATAGTATTTATTAAGCCCTTGCTATGTGGGAATGGATACCCAGGTGGGAAATGGACATAATAAGCACTTGGGAGACTACAGTGTCATAAACCCATTCCCTGCCCACAGTGAGCTTACAGCCCAGAGGGAGAGACTGACATTAATAGATGCCAATAAATTAGAGTAAATATGTTTGATGTCGCTCCTGCCCCCAAATTAATTATCTTTGATTTGAAATCAAATCTTAGAGGAGGCTAAACACGCCCCTTTTGAAAAGATTCTGTTCTGGATTTTGATAGTTAGGCATCCATGACATTAGCCAGCCTCTCGAGTCAGGGGCCGGTCTAATTGATTTGGCTTTTCATCTGTGTCAATCACTGCATGGTGGAATTCTTCTCCCCGGCCTGGCCGGCCCCTGGGCCAGGGCGGATTTCGGAAACTCTGAATTCCCAGGTCAAAACTCGGTCTGCGTGGAGGGCTTCTCTCTCATAGACCGGTCTGGGACCGGTTTTTTTCTCGCCTCATTGGCATCTGCCGCTTGGAGCCTTTGGCTTTTGAAGTCGGCAGTCAGAAGTACTCTAGAAAAAGCCCAGGTTTGCAAAACAGCAGTTTCCTCTGGCCTGTCCAAGTTCAGACCGTGATGGAGAGGGACTTTTCACAGTTAATGAATGGGTGGTTTCAAAGCGTCGGTTCCTGCCTTTTGTTTGCTGGTGGCCAGAGCGACCACAGTGTTGCTGAACTCTGGGCCCTGTTTGGTGCCGTTAGAGAAGGCGCCTTTAATTGCTTGGGTTTCTTTGTACTCTTCCCCTCATTTGAATATCTTTCAGTGGTATATAACTTTTTTTTATGGTTTTGGTTGTGTTTACTGGGTGCCTGGACCTGTTCTGAGTGCTGGGTGGACACAGTCCATGTCCCACATGGGGCTCACAGCCTTAATCCCCATTTTACAGAGAAGGTAACTGAGGCACAGAGAAGTGAAAAGGCTTGCCCAAGGTCACACAGCTGACAAGTGGCAAAATTGAGATTAGAATCCAGGTCCTTCTGCCTTGTAGGCCCAGGTTCTTTCCTCCAGGCCACACTGCTTCTCTTCCAATGGGGTAAAAATTTTCTTAATCCTTTTACTGCCCAAGTACAGGGCTTTGTGTTCAATCAGCTATGGTGATCATGGTGATGGATCATTAGGGTATGAATTTTGGGTTGTTTTTTTTTTTTTACCCAGTTGAAGCTGATATCCCTTCTCTTGTAATTGTGGTATTTAAGCATTTACTATCTGCCAAGCCCTGGGTAGATGCAAGATCATCGGGTCCCAGAGGGGGCTGACAGTTTAACTTGGAGGGAGAACAAGTTTTGAATCCCCATTTTGCAGATGAGGGAACTGAGGCAGGGAGAAGTGAGGTGACTTGACCAAGCTCACACAGCTGCCCAGTGGTGGACCTGAGATTAGAAACCAGGTCCTTGGACTCCCAGGCTTAGGCTCTTTCTACTAGGCCACACTCCTCCTCTCCCAATGAGTGTAAACATTTTTTTTTTAACACTTTTACTGCCCACATGGATCTCCAAATGCATGTAAATTCTGCCCTTGTCGACTTAGTCGGTTTGTGTGTTAGTAGGATGAATTGTTCTTTTCCCTGCCACCATCCTCTGAATGAACACTTATTTTGGAATGTAATATCTAGAAGTGAGTCATTCTTTTTTTTTCCTTTTTTCTTCTGGACTGATTCCCTCTCGGCTGTAAAGCCTGGAGTAGCTAGGACATCCACAGCTTGCTCCTGTCTCGAATGAGTCTCTCAGTGTTTTTCTCACTTCAGAGTACATCCCTCAGCTCAGAACCAAGATATGGGTGTTATTCAGTTAATCAGTGATATTTATGGAGAGCTTACTGTGTGCAGGATACTCTACTAAGCGCTTGGGAGAGGACAAGACCACAGAGTTGGTAGGTATGTTCCCTGTCCCCAGTGAGCTTATAGTTCAGAAAGGGGAGAGAGATTAATATAAATGACGGAGATGAACATAAGGGCTGTGGGGTTGAGGGAGGGGTGGAAAAAGGGAGCAAATTAGGGTGACACAGGAGGGAGTGGGAGGAGAAAAAAATGAGGCCTTAGTTGTTAAATTTAGGTTGACTCGGTTGCACATTCTAAATTAAATAGGGTTCCGATCACTGTGTCTCTATCGGCATGCTGAGCGGTTGTGTTCAGTGGGCATTTGGCCGTTTGCAAATGGTAATATTATTAATAATAAAGAAATGTGTTCCTGTAGATGTGTGTAATCAGTCAAGCAGTAGTACTGAGTGCTTACTGTGTGCAGAGCATAGGACTAAGTACCGAAGAACAGGATTGGTAGACATGTTCCCTGCCCACAAAGAGCTTACAGTTTAGAAACACTATGGATGAGCTAAAGAAACCCAGATTTTGAAAGATTTGGAATCTCAGCCCATCTTTCTGTCCAAATTTAGAAAAAAATGAAGACCCTCCTGCCCTCAGTTATCTATTTAACTCCAAAAATCTCCGTTCTTAGCTATACTGTGCAAGAAATTTAGTGGGTACAAACTGGGGTAAGGTGTACCCCTTGGTGTCTGCAAGGAAGAGAGTGAGGGGAGTGGGGGGAAGAGGAGGAAATGACAGATATTAGATCATTTTAAATAAGCTATCGTCTATATTTGGGGTTCTTTGAACTTGCAGTCTAAAACGAGTGCGGGCCCTAGAGGTTTGCGAAGGTGGGAAATCGGGGACCCGAAACGGGGCCAGATGACAGGGACCAGCTATAGGTAGAAGGGTCTTTGGAGTTGCAGGATGGAGATAAAGGATCTGATTTCCCCACCCCCAACTTCTCCTTTGTCTCCATTTTTTGTATACAGTGTGGCGACTCCCAGCCCCCCTCTCCTTTTCACCCAAAAAAGGAACCCGGGCCTTTTTTTGTTGTTGTTGTTAGCTGTTACCAGATGTGAGACTCTGAGTTGAGGCCGGATTTAAGCACCGCTGCCCTCCTCCCCCCGCCCCCACATTAGCGCTGCTCCAGCCTCCCACTCTGTTTCCTCTGTCTCCCCCCAAGCCTCTATTTGACTCTACCCTGGCGTGGATGATCTCTTCCTCTGCAGGCTGGGTTGGGATTTGCCCACCTCTGGTGACTCAGTTTCTCAGCCCTAAAATGTCCGTCTAGCTCGGCACGACTGTATTCCATTGCTTTTGAAGAGCTAGAGAGGGGTTTCGTATTTGCGGTCCGAAAAGAACGGCCCCGTTATTAGATTAAATCTCTGAGACACATTTCCTCTGATGAACGTCAGATTCTGTGACCCGTAGTGTGTTTTTTTTTTTGAAAACCTGAGTTGAGTAAACTGAAGAAATGTAAAGGTAGAGAAGCAGCATGGCCTACTGGATAGAGCTTGGGCCTGGGAATCAGAAGGGCCTTGTCCCAACTCTGCCTCGTGTCCGCCGTGTGACCTTGATCAAGTCACTTTGCTTCTCTGGGTCTCTGTTTCCCCCTATGTAAAAAGGGGAATCAGTGCTCATTCTTAGTCCTACTCTGAGCCCCTCATGGGGCAGGGACTGTGTCCTACTTGATTGTCTTGAATCTACCCCAGTACTTAGTACAGGTGCTTGGCAAAAAGTACTTTTTAACTGTCTCGGTGATTAATCATCACTCGGTCAGATGGACGGCACTCCTTATCCACTGGGTTTTGGGAAACTACAAAGAAAGTTGGAAGACTCTAGGCTTACTTTTCCAGCTGTGCGGTCAGAGGGAGAAAATTTTTAAAATAGCCGTTTCTAGTAGTGTCCTTTTCTTCCTACATTTTCCCCCTTAGCTGGGTTTTTGGCCCAACTTGTATTAGAAAAGGGATTTCTTCCAGTCCTGGGAGATTTCACCTCCCGGATTCCAGAAGCTCTTCCCCTGATAGTCAATCAGTGTTATTTATTGCGCATTAACTACGTGCAGAGCACTGCACTAAACATTTGGGAGAAGTATGATGCAACAGATTTGGTAGGGCTGTTCTCTGCCCACAAGGAGCTGATGGTCTAGAGGGGAACCTCTGTATCCCTCTGTCAATTAGGACATTCCAAAGATGGCCAAATAATAATAATAATAATAATAATGGTATTGCAAGGCACTGTTCTAAGCACTGATGGTTTTGCAATTGGATACACCTAAATTTTGAAACCATTTTGCTAGCAAAAATTAATTTGTGAGCCTGATATGTAATATCATCCTTTCTAAATTTTACATTTCTCCACCTCTGACCAAAATGATGCATTAGTCAGTGAGGCAGAAGTTGTGTAGACTCTTAACGCTTCATAAATACGAGACTGCTGGAGATGGAATAAACCTAAATATCTCAAGAGAAGAACTTGGAAATCTCTTTCCACTGTTTCTCTCAGTAATGTCCCTAATTTCTAGTGCGAGGGCAAGTTTTTACATTTTTATAATGGTGCCGGCAACTCGCCATTAATGTATGTTGGTGTTTAATGTTGGTATTTGTTAAGCGCTTACTATGTGCAGAACACTGTTCTAAGCCCTGGGGTAGACACAAGGGAATCAGGTTGTCCCACGTGTGGCTCACAGTCTTCATCCCCATTTTACAGATGAGGGAACTGAGGCACAGAGAAGTTAAGTGGCTTGCCCAAAGTCACACAGCTGACAAGTGGCAGAGCAGGGATTCGAACCCCTGATCTCTGACTCCAAAGCCCGTGCTCTTTCCACTGAGCCACACTGCTTCTCATACTAAGCACTGGGTGGTTTGGGTAGGATTCCAGTCGCCGGGACCTCTGACATCTCTGTATCTGAGATCGTATCAAGCTTCTACATCAATTGATGGTATTTATTCAGTGTTTACTCTGTGTAGAGCACTGGGCTAAGCACTTGGGAGAGGGCAGTGGAGCAGAATTGTTAGGTACGTTCCCCTCCCACAGCAAGGTTACAGTCTAGGGAGGGAGACAGGCATTAATATCAATAATTTATAATACCTAATTTTATATGTTTACATAAGGGCTGTGGGGCTGAGGGTGGGGTGAATACCAAAAGCCCAAAGGTCAAGCTTATGTGATAACTGTCAATGTCTGGGAAACAATTACCGTATCATGAGGTGGATGTGTTTGAGGCGGAGCTTTGTTTGATTTAAAAGATACTTGTTCTGACCTGTAGAATGGCCAAGTTATAAAGGATGCCCCAGTGGTCTGACGATAATGGTATTTAAGTGCTTACTATGTGCCAAGCCCTGTACTTAGTGCTGGGGTAGTTGGAGGATAATAGGTTGGACACAGTCACCGTCCTGCTTGGGGCTTCCAGCTAAGCAGGAGTGAGTACAGGTGTTGAATTCTCATGTTACGGATGAGGAAACTGAGGCACAGAGACATGCAGTGACTTGCCTAAGGCCACAAACCAGGCAGGCGGCAGAGGGAGGATTAGAACCCAGGTCCCCCGATTGCCAGACCTGTGCTCTTTCCACCAGGCCATGCCGCTTAATATTTAACATGTGGAAAGTTTGCTTGATTTTTATATTGTTGTGGTGCCTCTGGAAAAAACGAAATAAAAGCTCTGTGAGGGAAGCAGGCCTAACCAGAGCCAGTAGCTTGCAGTAAAATTTCTTAACCGTGAATGCAGTGAAATGGACTCATTTTCCAATATGTTGCTAAATATGGCCACTCTGTGGCAAGTCATTTTCTCACCATTGACGGGCTGTTGAATTGGGGAGGGGCTTGTTCTTAGCAGTCTGATGGCCATTCTCTTTAGACATGCATCCTAGTTCAGTTTTTCTTGTTGCACTAATAATCCACTTATTATTTATATCCTGCTTTTCTGCCCCCCCTCCCCCCGCCACCCCATAGTTATTCCCTTGAAATCAAACTAGTCATGTGTACGACGGCCCCTATTCTTCCCAGTAAACAACTGATATTGCCGACACTTCTGTCCCTGTCGTTTCCAAACCTACACTTTTTTCTCTCCTTTCTAAAATGACTAATGACACTTAAATGCTACCCATAAGCATCACCATTAAAAACTCAAGACCTGCCTGGTTATTTTAAGGGCTTAAACGTCTGCTTTATTTATGTAACCCACATCTGTTAATAAGCACCTTCTTTTGTTTGTGCTAGAATCTAGCCAAACTTTTGTGTATGCGTCTCCTTCCTTTAATGTAACTTGAAATGTTACCTTGGAAGATGGGTGGCTTTTATTCTGCCAATTTCTTCCCCATATGTCTTTGGGAGCGTATCTTGAAGAGGAACCAGTAACCATTTTAAAGATGGAGCAATATAATCATGAATCACAGTGGCCTGATTAGGAGATGATCAGGCGAGCCTCCAACTCTTCCACTCCCCCCCTTTAAAAAAAAAAATTGGTATTTAAGCGCTTACTATATGCCAGGCACTGTTCTAAGCGCTGGGGTAGAGATAGGGGTAGGGATAATCAGGTTGGACACAGTCCATGTCCTACATGGGGCTCTGTTTTAATCCCTATTTTACTGATGAGGTAACTGAGGCACAGAGAAGTGAAGTGACTCCCAAGATAACACAGCAGACAAGTGGCAGAGCCGGGATTAGAACCCAAGCCCTCCCGACTCCCAGGCCTGTGCTCTATCCACTAGGTTAGGCTGCTTCTTTGTCATCCTTTTTTTACCCCGCCTTCAGCCCCCTAGCACCTGTGTCCAAATCCGTCATTTATATTAATGTGTCTAAGCTCACTATGGGCAGGGAACGTGTCTACTATATTGGACTCTCCCAAGCGCTCTGCGTAAAGTCAGTGCTCAGTAAAAATAGTTGATTGATAGCTCTTAATCAGGAACTAATTAGCCAGTTGGTGGGCTTTTGGGGGCTACTAATCCCCTCCATTGCTGCCAAGCTCGATACATTTCAATTGTTATGTTCCTCCTCTCTTGAGGGCAGGGATCTACCCATACAATCACCCATATTGTCCTCTCCCAAGCCCAGTGCTCTGCACACAGTAAACTGTAAGCTCCTTGTGGGCAGGGGGTCTTGTCTACCATCTCTATTGTATTGTACTCACTCAAGGACTTTGTACAGTGCTCCACAGAGTAGATTGTAAGTGCCTTGAGGGCAGGGATCTTGTCTACCAACTCTGTTGTTTATTTATTAAATAAATAAACCCAAGGGTTTAGTTCTGTGCTCAGTAAATCCAGAGTGATTTTTTTTCCCACTGTTTATCGAAACAGAAGATCTGCGGCAGAGGTGGCAACTGAAGGGAAGCAGCATGGCCTAATGGCTAGAGCCCGAACTTTGAGGTCAGAGGACCTGGGTTCTAAACCCTGATATGCCACTTGTCCACTGGGTTGACCCTGGGAAGGTCACTTCATTTCTCTGTGCCTGTTCCCTCATCTGTAAAATGGGGATTAAGGCTTAAGATGTGGGACGTGGACTTTGTGAGTCGCATTTATCGATCAATAAATACCACATTGATTTGCTGTGTGTGCCCCGTCCCTGGTCACCCAGAAACGTTTTTTTAGAGTCAAGGTTAGGTGTAGTCGGATTACCGTCCTGCTCACCAAAACCCCTTTGAAAAACCCCGGGCGGGGGGTACGACATGTCTGTCCCACACTTTTCGGTGCTCCAAACTAGCTGCACGGAGGTGGTTTGGATTCCAGGTAACCGTCGTAGCTGCTTCTCCAGTCGCACGATGTGGAGGCGAGGGACCGTGCCCATGAGGAACAGGGATGCCATTGTGCCAGGCGGGCCCAGGCCTCGTGCAGTCAAACCACGACCAACGCGTACACCCACCCGGTCCTGTTTTTTAAAACCATATCCGGTTCTCTCCAGACAGATGTGCGGTGTCAGAATCAGTTGGTATTTATAGGTTACTTCCCGTGTACAGAGCAGTGGAACAGAGTCGGTGGATGGGATCCCTGCCCCCATGGAGCTGACAGTCAGGAGAACATTTCCAACGGCCTCCTGGTGGGGCCCCTGGATGAAATGCCAGTTTGGACTGCAGATGCCAAGCCTGTCCCCATTAGCGTGACTTCGTTGTGATTCATGGGCATCCGGGCTACTTTGTCTCGCAGAGCTGTGGTGAAAGGAAATCCTTTCAATCTTGGCATAAACATGGTTTTGTGGGTGGCCATCTTTAAATCAGTCAGTCAATTGTATTTGAGTGGTTACTGTGTGCAGAGTACTGTACTAGATGCTTGGGAGAGTCCAATATAACAGTATAACAGACATATTCCCTGCCCAGAGTGAGCTTACAGTCTAGAGGGGGAGGCAGACATTAAAAGAAATAAAAATCACAGGTATGGACATAAGTGCTGTGGGGGAGGATGAATAAAGGGAACAAATCAGTTCCCGTGGGCTATTTTGTGTCCTATTTATCAACCCTAAAACAAAAGATTCTGGGGGAAACCAAGTTTTTCGAGGCCAAAGAAACTGCCTTTGAGGTCAGAAGGTACAAACTGCTCTGGCCACTGCCATTACTGAATCCCCTCTAATGACTGGAAGCTCCTCTGGGCAGGGATCGTGTTGGCCAACTCTTGTACTGTACTTCTCCCAAGCCTTAGTACAGTGCACACAGTTAAGCACTCAATAAATTGCTTTGTTTAAATTAAACCAAAACTTAGCACCTTCCCTCGGTATGGCCAAAATTGCTCAATCACAAAACTCCCTTAAGCACTGCCTTCTAAAAATAAGTTTTAGTTTTAACTCTTGGGAATCCCAAGCTACTTTTTTGAGCTCATTTCTGGCTGTACAGGTCAAGGCCTTGTTTTTTGTGGGCATGGTATAAAAATGCCTTTCAAAGGATGCCACTGTGCCAAAGCATATAAAGTAACAGGTCCAGCCCCCACCCTCAAGGAGTTGTATATCTGAGCCACGATTCAGAGTAAGGTGTTTTTTGGGTGATTTTTTTTTTTTTTTAACAAAAGGCAGAGTTGTGCGTTTGGGGAGGCAGAATGGAGAAAGCTTTCAGTATGCGTGAGCTCTCCGTCTCCCTCTCCCTCCCTCTCTCCCTCTCTCGCTCTATCTTCTCCCCCCCACCCAGACATTAGGGTAGATAAAAAATAATCAGGTTGGACCCAGTCCCTGTCCCTGCCGGATGAAGGAACTGAGGCATAGAGAGGCAAAGTGACTTGTCCAAGGTCATACAGCAGACAAGTGGCGGAGCCCAAATTAGAACCCAGACCTTCCAACTTCCAGCCCCAGGCTCTTTCCAGTAGGCCATGTTGCTTCTGTCCCCCGTGGGGTTGTCACTCGTGAGCTGCCTGATTTTTTTTTTTTGATTTTTTTTAACCAGAAGCATGTGGCATGCGAAAGATGAGTCCGTTAATAATGAATTCTGAAAAAAGCTGATACCGCAACAAGTTACACTTACAACTTCCCTTTTAAAAATCGTACCTTCCTTTTTGTGGTTTTCCCCTGCACCCTCCACTCGTTTGATTCATCTTCTATTCCGAAGCTAAGCATACTTCTCATTTGCATCTATTCTTTGACAGATGCCATTTTCTCTTAGCTCTGTGGCTTAATGGAAAGAGCCCGGGGCCTGGGAGTCAGAGGAGCTAGGTTCTAAATCCTTGCTCCACCACATATCTAGTGTCTGACTGTGGGCAATCATTTCACTTCTCTGGGCCTCATTTATCTCATCTGTAAAAAGGGGATTCAATCTTACTTTCTCCTACTTAAAATATGAACCCTATTCGGGACAGGTACTATAGCCAACCTGTTTAACTTGTATCTACTTTACCTCAGTGCTTAGCAGTACTTGGTACTATCATTATTAAATATTATTATTACGACTTTGTATTTACTATGTACCTTTTTTTTTTTTTTTTGGAAGCAGGGAGGCCTGGGTTTTTGCTTTTATTACTAATTCCAGATTAGACCCATTTCTAATTGGTTCCTGTATGCCACTTTCCTTTTTTTTTTTTTTTTTTTGAAACTTGAAGATATTTAGCAGGTCTCCTAGGCAATTTCAGAAAAATTAGGAGTGTCCTAGTTAAGCTGGTCCCAAACTGGTGACTGTTATTTGCTTCTTGAAAAGATTGAACTGCTGTTGATTCAGGATGTTCTCAGGGTTGGGCCCAAGGCATTTGGGGACTTGTAGTAATATGGCGGTCCTTCTTTCCTTGCCCACCCTCTCTTCTCCCAACTTTTATGGTCTTCAAGAGGAAAGGGAGGCACTCAAGCTAGAGATAATGTCTCAGGGTTCTGCTTTTCAACGACTAAAGTAAGATCAGCCTCATTAAGGAGAAAAGGAATTCTAGTCTAATTTTTGATGGAGTTTTAGTGCTCACTGTCAGGCACTGTACTAATCAGCGGTATTATTGAGTGCTTTCTATGCACAGAGCAGGCGGCAGAGCCAAGATTAGAACACGGGTCCTCTTGATGCCCTGGCCCCTGCTTTTTCCACTAGGTCACCGCTACCATAAAATAACTTCCACTTTTGTGCTTTTTGCTACTGCACACGAAAACGTTGTGTCATCAGCAATATAAACTTCTGCTTTTGAGGCTGGCAACCTAACTCCTAGCTCCATTATGTACCACTCTGACCTCCGTTGAGAAGGGAGGAACGGAGAAGGACGCCTAACCAACTTTGATAAAAGTTGACTTGCAAATGGATATAAGAGTAAGGGTTCCAGGAATATACAGAAGGGCAAAGGTGGGAGCTAACTTGCCCCGACTGGGTAATAGAAGATGGATCGATCACTTGTAGGTATTTGTTGAACGCTTACTGTGTGCAAAGCACTGTACTCAGCTCTTGGGAGAGTTCAGTGCAGCAGAGTTGGTAGACACATTCCCTATCCACAATGAGCTTACAGTTTAGAGAGAGTTTATTGTTGATTCATTTAGCTGCTGATTCTTCTCACATGATGATTACATGCTGTCCGAGAGGATGTTGGACTAATGTAGTTTAATGGTAGTTATTGTGTTATTGAGATGCTTCTTTTAAAAATAGTATTTGTTAAGCACTCACTGGGTGTCAAACGCTGTCCTGAGTACTGGGGTAGATGCAAGGTAATCAGTTTGGACATAGTCCCTGTCCAACATGGGGCTCACAGCCTGAGCAGAAGGGAGAGCAGGTATTGAATCCTCATTTTACAGTTGAGAAAACTGAGGCCAAGTGCATTGATCTGCCCAAAATCAAAGCAGGCAGCAGCAGTGGGGCTTAGAACCCATGTCCTCCAACTTTCAGGCCTGGGCTCTCTCCAGTAGGCCACACTGCTTCTGTTACTTTGGGGGGGCTAGGAAGGGAGAGATTGGGGGGGCCAAGGTTTTTGTGGGTAGCACAGTGAAAGCCAATTTTGAAACCCAGACTTCCCTGTAACTAGAATCTGACTTAGGTATGGCTGGTGAGCGTGTGGAATGAAGCCCTCCCCCTGCCCCTCAAACCTCAAACCACTCCAGGTAACTTCCTTTGGTGAGTTTCCTTTTCTTAGCTGTTTAGATAACTCTAGACTAACTTACACACACGGGCTGAAAACAGTGGACTTAAGCTCAAGCATTAAAGAGTGAAAGTCTCAGAAAAGTCACCCTTTAATACCTTTAAGCATGTTTTAATTCCATCCCTATCTTGTGTTTGCGGCACCTTTTAAGTTATAGCAGTCGAGTTCTTCAGTTAGCACTTCACACTTCAAAAGACCCAAAGAATGATCCGGCCCCTCTGGAGTGCAAGTTCACTGTGGGCAAGGGATGTGTCTGCCAACTCTTGCATTGGACTCTCCCAGGCGCTTAGTCCAGTGTTCTGCACCACAGTCAGCACTCAATAAAAGCCATAGATGATGAGATTATTGCCAGCTTCATAGTTCAGTCCCGTTGAAAGAACGTAGGAAGACCCGATCAAATAGCCCTAATATTAATTGTAATGTCTAAGATGCTAATTTAAGTTTGCCTAAGATTGAAGGACCTTCAAAAGAACTACCCCATTAAGTGAACGCTGTCTATTGACTCAAAAATGTGAACTTTTTCTCAAGTGGTCCTGGCGTCCTTTCTCTCTGTGGGCTTCTGACAAGTATTTAGTTGATATTTCTTTGGCTCCTTCCAATCAATCGATGGTATTTATCGAGTGCTTACTATATACAGGGCACTGGAGTAAACATTTGGGAGCGTTCAAGACAACAGAATTAGCAGATACATTTCCTGCCTGTAATGTCAATGCTGCGATGTCAAGTTTTGGGGCTTTAAAATTTAGTGTGAAAACCTGGCCTTCAAAGGGAATTCCGAGCTGTGAAATGCTCAAGTCTTTTTCAGGGCAGCTTTCTTTTTTCTTCCTTTAACAAGGAGCTGCTGGAAAAGGGAGGTACAGGGAATAAAAAAGAGATGTGGCAGCAGTAAGAGAAGAACGGAAAGAAATGTCTCTGCCGACCGGAAAGACAGTGGCTCGGAACAACTCAAGGCAGAAGTCTTGCTTCTGGTCTTTTCAGAATCGTCCCAGTAGATTTTTGTTAAAATGGGATTATACACCAGTGATTTGTTAAACGGATTAATGTTAAGTGTTAGCCTCATGGTTGAATGTAGACGTAACCTCTAAATAAATAATGATTTCGGTGTTAAGTGCTTACTAGGTGCCAGGCACTGTGCTGAGTGCTGGGGTGGATAAAAGCCAATCAGTTTGGACACAGTCCCTGGCCACGGGGACTCAGTCTTAATCCCCATTTTACAGGTGAGGGAACTGGGGCTCAGAGAAGTGAAGCGACTTGTTCAAAGTCACCAACAGGCAAATGGCAGAGCTGGGATTAGAACCCAGGCCCTTGTGTCTCCCGAGCCCATTCTTTATCTATTAGGCCAGGCTGCTTCTCGATCACTCAGTCAGTGGTATTTGAGCACTTACTGTTGGCAGAGCACAGAACTAAGCGCTCGGGAGAGTGTCCTACAACAGAGTTGGTTATCATTGGTATGTGAGCTCTTACTCTGTGCAGAGCACGGTACTAAGCACTTGGGAAAGCACAAGAGAACATCATCGAGGACGAGATTTGAGCACTGACTCCGCAGAAGACTATTGAAGCATTTGGAAAAAATCCAGTACAACAGAATTGGTAGACAAGTTCCCTCCCCTCAGTGAGCTTACAGTCTAGAGGAATGGTATCTTACGGTCTTGCAAGTTTAGAGCCCCTTGAATTCTTGATAACATCTTGGTCATAACATTAAATGTATGAGGACTACTTGATTGCTTACCCTGCTCCAGCTTGGTTCTAATATTTCCTCTTGAACCTTGAAAACCACTGCCGGGCTTTCAGTTAAGTAGAAGGGAAGTGGCATCTTGAACTTGGCGTGGTTTGGTAATTGGTTTTGTAGAAGGTCCTTACTGGACTTGATAAAGCATCGAATAGGGCTGGCTTCCAGCATGGACCGATAAATGGGAATTGAGAAGCAGCTTAGTTCTGCGGAGAGAGCACGGGCTTGGGAGTTGGAAGGATCTGGATTCTAATTCCGGTTCCTCCCCTTGTCTGCCGTGTGACCTTGGGCAAGTCACTTCATTTCTCTGGGCCTCAGTTGCCTCATCTGGAAAATGGGGATTAAGGCTGCGAGCCCCATTTAGCCCATTGACTGTGTCTGACCTATTTAGCTTTTAACCAGAGCTTAATATAGTGTCCGGCACATAGTAAGTGTTGAACAAATACCATTAAAAAAGAAAAAAAATGACTCTAGGATGCTCTGGAGCCAAGTGGTGGATTTTCCATTGAGGGGCTGCCTGAGATCTAAATAATAACAATAATAATAATGATGGTATTTGTTAAGCACTTGTGCTATCTTTAAATAGTGCTTGGTGCATATCACTAGCCACATGTGGACAGAGGGTCATAGCCTTTTCTTGAATCAGCCATAGAGCTCCTATTTGCATTTGGCTCCCAAGAAACTGATCTGTCTCAGGTGCAAGAAGTCCCAGTGGGAACATTGGATGTAGGTCTACTTCGATTAAATCTTGATTTCCTGGGACGTGTCTTGCGCTTTTAACAGAATCAGGTGTGGTTGCCTGGCGAAAGTGTTGAATGTCGCAGTTGACAGCAAGTTGGCGGTGGAATCTCGGTTCTAAGCAATCCGTACTGGAATCCAGATCTCCTTTCTACGTCCCGGACTTGGCATTGTCACGGATCTGAGGAATTTCCCTGCCCCTTGGAAGTCAGTCGCCTCTCTCCATCCCTGGTCAGCGCAAAGTTCTTTAGTCCATTGCTAATGGGGAGCTTTCTAAAATAAATTGCTGCGTTTTCCATTACTTTAAAGAGGAAAAGCTCATTTTCAGAACTTTTCTCCACTCGCCTTTCCTGCTCCCTGAAAGCCCATTAGTGGCATGAAGTTCACTGACTTGGTCATCGCCCCGAATAGCCACAGTGTTTGAAGGTTTATTTATTGAAGGGGTCACTATATGAAGCCCCCTGGAAAATTACAAGGAGAAAGACTGGATCCCCCGCCCTTGAGAAACTTAACTGTCGAATGGAGCTGAGAACATGATTTTGCCCCTGGTCCAAGACTAAATTCAGAATGAGAGTAAGAAGCCGAAGCCGGCCATCAGTATCCAGACTTGCTAGTCGAGTGACCATTTCTTTTTTTAAATGCTATTTAAGAGCTGACTATGTGCCAGGCACTGGGGTAAATACAGGCCGTGAATATCCAGACTTGCTAGCCCAAAGACCATTTCTCTTTTAAAATGGCATTAAGTGCTTACTGTGTGCCTGGCTCTGGGGTAGATAGAGACAAATCAGATTGGACATGGTCTCTGTCCCACTTGGGCTCACAGTCTTAATCCCCATTTTACAGAAGAGTTAACTGAGGCACAGAGAAGTGTAAGGACTCGGCCAAGGTCACACAGACAAGTGGCAGAGCCTGGATTAAAACACGGGTTCTTTTGACTCCTGGGCCTGGGCTCTCTGCACTAGGCCACACTACTTCTTGAAGCTCCTGGAAAATCCCCAAGGGTTAATCCATCAGGTACACAGTATGAGATTCCTCTTTCTTTAAATAGGGTTTGGATTCTTATCCCAAAGAATTTTGGGTCCCCAGCAGCTGCTGCAGTTCAAACCATACCGTGTTCGAATGCACAACACTAAATTTTCACTTCCCTCTTTAATTCCAGCAGATTGAACGCACCACACTTAATCTGCATTAGGTCTCATGGCTAGGGCGTTACTCCTTTGAACCCACGGTTGGTTTAAAAAAAAAAAAACAACCATTTTTTCCCAACCCCCTCTAAAGAATTTCTCTCGGCCTTTCGTTAGGAAGGAAAAAGAAACGCTTTGAATTGAACGGCAGCTGACGTGTTGGATTTCACCCGTCCCCAACGCTAGGCTCTGGGTCATTTGAGAAGCCAGTGCCAGCTGAGAGAAGTCTTTCCTCTCTTTGTCTAGGTGTCAAGGACAGAGCACCTCATCAGTTTCCCTTTCCTCTTCCCTGCGTTTTGTTTGGAAGCGGGTTCTGGTCTGCCTGTCACATTTGGGCGGAAATATTCCGATTGTTCCCCACTTACCATCCTCAGCAGCTGGGACCGGTATCAAGGATATCATTTCCAAATGGAAATGGAATTGTTCCAGTCTAGTGGTGTTGCTGTTATTATTATTATTGCATTTGTTAAGCGTGTACTATATGTTGAGCACTGTTCTAAGCACTGGGGTAGGTACAGGTTAATCAGGTCAGACACAGTCCCTGTCCCACGTGGGGTCACAGTCTAAGTAGGGAGAGCAGACATTGAATCCCCATCCGGGAGATGAGCAAACGGAGACCCAGAGAAGTGAAGTACCTAGCCCAAGGACACACAGCAGACAAGTAGCAGAGATGGGATTAGAACCCAGGTCCTTCTGACTCCCAGGATAGGCCCATGCTCTATCCACTGGGCCACACTGCTTCTCTCCGGAAGCCACCACTGCAAGTTCAATGAAGGGGCATCAAACAAATTGCAAATTACACGCTCCACCCTGTGTTTTCACGCTTTCCCTGCGCTCAGTGGGTCTGAATGGAAAGATCGGCACTTGGGCCGAAGTCACTCTCGAGGAGCTAAACTTGGTAAATTCTTGCTGGCTGGTTTGGATTTGGTTGGATTCGGTTTTGCAGGGATTCGCGTTTTCCCAGGGCAGGCGGACTGAGTCTGCCAATATGGGTCTGGGAGACGTTTTATGGCACCAGCGGCCGTGCGTTTGCCAAGTGCCGTTTGTCGCATGCACTGCTGAGCATAATGCGAAAAGAAAAGTGCCATAAAAAAGCTAAGTACCAAGTAACTAGCCGGGAAAAGTCCCTAATGGGAAAGCAGGCACGGTCATTAATCTGCCAGAGCAGGTTTTGTGGAGTCGATTGTGCGTGTTAAACCACAGTGCCTTTTGGATACCACAGACTAACAGCGGTAAATTGCCAGTTTTATATGTCTTTATTTAAAGGCCTGATCCACTGCCTTAAGGAATCTAAATTTCACTTTGACCCCTAATTCCTGAGACTCGGGTCCCTTACATCATGGTCTGTTCTGACAGTAATGAAAATATAAACTCTGTGTGTTTGTGTGCATGTGCACATGTTTACGTGAGTATATATGTATATATACACATAGGTATATGTGTTTGTGTTTGCTTATATATTAACATGTATAAATTTACTTATCACTCAAATTATCATCACCATCATAATACATGAAATAACAATCGTTATGTATAACTATTATCCCTACAGACTGTAGACTCGTGGACAGGGAACATGTCTACTAACTCTATACTCTCCTAAGTGCTTAGAACAGTGCTCTGCACATGAGAAGCACTCAATAAGTACCATTGATGATGATGTCAAAATAGTCTGCCCGGCTGTTAAACTCCTCAGGTAACTAGGATCATTTTTTTTTTATTAGGCTTTGATAGCCATCTTAAGTTATTTTTCTGGAGATTTTTATTTTTTTAAAAAGCCTGCCATTTACTTTTTCTTTTAAGAAAATGATTTGTAAATCATAAAAAAAATCAACTTCTTTAGAAGCTCAGCATGTAGAAGCCCCTTGCCCACAGAATCACGTTGTCCTTGGTTTTGGAATTTTTTGTGTGGATAATGTTGTTTAGTTTCAGATGCTAGAGGTGAAAGGGATATTTGTTCCCTCTGCCATACCCAGTGTTTTCACAATGAGCCTGGGCCAGAACACTGTGAGCCCCACATGAGACAGGGACTCTGTCCAACCCGATCAATTTATATCTACCCCAGCGCTTAGACCCGTGCTTGACATTCAATCAGTGGTCTTTGTTGAGTGCTTACTATGGGCAGAGCACTGTACTAAGTGCTTGGGATAGTATGATGCAAGATAATTAGTCTTGTTCCCTGCCCATAATGAGCTTACAGTTTGTGTCGACTTGACACATAGTAAGTGCTTAACAAGTACCATAATTGTGAATTATCATTATTACAGTGCTGCTCACGGAGCTCTATAAGTACCAATCAGTTGTATTTATTGAGTGCTTAGTGTGTGCAGAGCACTGTACTACGCTTGGGAGAGTACAATAGAACAGACAGATTCCCTGCCCACAGCGAGCTTACCATCTAGAAGGGGAGAGGGACATTAATATAAATAAATTACAGATATGGTCATAAAAGCTGAGGGGCTCGGGGTGGGCGGGATGAAGGAAGGGAGCACTAATACCGTGAATGGTGTAAATGCTGCCAACACCCAGCCTCTTGCAATTATCTCCTAGCCGCAGAAGCCCCTTGTATGCCCGGGAATTTTGGGGAGCATGAGTTGGTCTCAGTCGTACAGACGAGCCAAACAGAATGACATCACTCCATGCGCGGTGCCACGTGATGGCATCATCACGCCAGGCGCGGAAGGCCCCGGACGTCACACGGCCACAGCTGCCCCTGCCAACCCGGGGCCCTGGCATCGGGCCTTACCGGCAGCTGTTCCCGCCCCGGCCCGGGCTGTTGCGGGCTCCTTCTGCTGGGACTGGGGTGGGGAGGGAGAGAGAGAGTGTGTGTGTGTTTGTGTGAGGGGACGGGGCAGGGGATACTACCTGCGGGAACTTAGGGGTGCAGGATGGCGGGAGGTCTCCCTGGGTCATTTTTCTGGCATCCTGGAAAAATGTGCCAAGAGAATTTGCAGGTACCCATAAAGGTAATGATTTCGGTTGACTGCGAAAACATGGCCATCCTGCCAGCTGTTTTCTACCCGTCCTGATAAAGTGGTAACCAAATTTGAAGTAGAAGTAAGCTCTTTATGGGCAGGAAATGTGTCTAATTGTCGTGCTCTCCCAAGCACTTAGTGCTCTGAGCATAGTAAGCGTTCAATAAATGCCATTGATGGATTAATGTTATTTGATTAGGGCTTTGGAGTTGGGGTTATGAAAACACGAAGTTCCCTGCCCGCAGTGAGCTTGCAGTCTAGAGGGGGGAGGCGGGCATTAATAAATGATGGATATGGACATAAGTGCTTTGGGGCTGAGGAAGGGGTGAATCAAGGGAGGAGAGCAAACTGCAAGGGCGACACAGAAAGGAGTGGGAGAAGAGGAAATTAATTCAGCACCTTTGAACCCTGAAGTATTCATGAAGTCTGTTGGTCTTCTGTACAATCTTATATAGCCCTGTTCCTTCCTCTTCCCTGCACTTTATTTCAGTGTTTGTCTCCCCTGCTGGATTGTAAACCCCCTGAGGACAGATACTAGTGCACTCCCCCAGGTGTTTAGTACAGTTCTCTGGACCTAGGAGGTGCTCAATATATACTGTTAATGGATGTATTAGAGGTAACATTCTTAATCATTATAATTAATAATTGTTGGTATTTAAGTGCTTACTATGTGCAAGGCACTGTACTAAGAACTGGGGTGGATGCAAGCAAATCGGGTCGGACACAGTCCCTGTCCCACGTGGGGGATCACAGTCTCAATCCCCATTTTCCAGATGAAGTAACTGAGGCACAGAGAAGTGAAGTGGCTTGCCCAAGGTCACACAGCAGACAGATGGCGGAGCCAGGATTAGAACCCATGGCCTTCTGACTCCCAGGCTGTGCGCTGTCCACTAAGCCATGCAGCTTCCCAACTTTTTGCCAGTTCATTAGTGAAAATGCAGCCAACCCAGCCAAACTTCTGTCACCCAAAGAACTAGTAGGAGTAGTTTTTGTTAGAGGCTTATCATGTGCAAGGTACTGTACTAAGCGCCGGGAGAGAATGCACAGTGGGGAATTAAGCACGGTCCCTGTTCCCCAGGGGTCTCCTAATCTAAAACCGAGCGAATGAACTCAAGTTTATTTAATGGGACAAAGCCAGATGTGCTTAGTTCAGTGATCCGCACACAGTGAGTGCTCAATAAATAACGTCGATTTTAATATCGGCAAACTGTGACGAGGTGACAATCCTTATGGGCCCTGCATTTCTTTTTAATCTGTGTGTGTGTGTGTGTGTGTGTGTGTGGAACAGAAGGAGGGGCCTTGAATTTCAGACTTGTGTAAAGGAACCAGTGAACCAACTAAATTCATTCCTCATCTGTTAGTTGATACATTTCTTTCAGAATCCAGTTTGACCTAGAATAAAAGGTGCGTCACTGGCTTGTTAGGAGAACATGTAGTGACTTGTTTGTGGTATGACATACATTATCTTCACCTGCAGGATATTTCTTGCTTTAAATCTCTCCTCCGCCTGGCCAACCTTCAGTGTCCGGTTACCTTCTTTGGTCCATAAGTTTCATTCTCATTCGAGGATGGGTTTGTGGAGGTGGGAGAGGTTCCCCCTCTAGATCCTCAGCTCGTCACGGGCTGGGACGGTGCCTTCCGACTGGGTTGTATTGTCCTCTCCCAAGCCCTTAGCTTAGTGCTCTGCACACAATAAGTGCTCAGTAAATAGGATTGACTGATTCCAGCCTGACTTCTGAGATTGTCAGGGCAAAGTGGCTGGGAGCGGAGAGGAAAGAGCAGGGGAAACGGTCGACCATGAACGGTTTCCAGTCTCCTTTCCCCTGCTTTATCTCACTTCCCCAACGTCACGCGTTTCTTGTTGCCGCACAGTCACCCTTGTACCCGAACATGTAGCTGAAAGGATCGGTCTGCCCGAGGCACGCGGGGGTTTTTTGGCAGCTTCCTTTATTCCTGGCAGAGAAGCGTTCGAGTTAGTGCAGGAACTGGGGACCGGATACACATTCAGCTGGGCAAGGGGAAGCTCCTTGAGGGCAAGGATCGCGTTCAACGCTATCGTATTATCCAGTGGTTCTTTTGGGTGTTTTTTTTGTCTCGAGCGGTTGGTGAGATTGTGTCTTCTTATTATCTCTGTCTTCCCTATAGCTGATAGCCTTCTTGGCCTTTCTCACCACAATATAATACAAGAACTTCTCCTCCCCTATTCTCTTCCCCAGCCAGCGTTCTCCCTCTCCATAAACTTAATATCACATTGGAAGGCGTCTTTTACCTTTAAGTATAAGGAGTATACCTTGCAGAGCAAATGAGATTGTAACTAAACCCAATAGAACACTCTCTAATACGTGTAGATTGTCAGTGTACCCAAACTAAATTACGTCTGGCACCTTGACATTACTAAAGAGCCGAAGTCTAAAAATAGAGATGAGCATGAGAATGTGACGTTAACCGTGTGGAGAGATTCTGTAAAACACTCTCGAGCAGAGCTGGCCACTATTTTGGCCAGCAGTTGGCCAGGGGTGGTGGTGGGAGGTCCTAATTTGCCCAGGAGACCACCTCAGAGCTCTTCAAAAAACCTTCTCCTGGGACCATGACGATAAGCAGGGGCAAGAGAGTGGGTTCAAAAAGGAGGAAATGGAATCATTTTATCCTTTGGTGTTTCCTATCACTAAGCCTACCCCTTCTGGCCTTGGCATTTTTTTAATGCTACTTGTTAAGTTTTTACTCTGTGTTGGGAAGAGTACTAAGTGCTAGAGTAGATATAAGATAATCACACATGGGGATTCTCAGTTTTAAGTGGGAAGGAGTAGGATTCTATCCCCATTTTACAGATGAGAAAACCGAGGCACAGAGAATGGACTCGCCCAGGGTCACCCAGCAGACAAGCCATGGAGCCGGAATTAGAGCTCCCAGCCCCATGTTCTTTCCACTAAGCTCCACTGCTTCCTTCCTGCCATTATTTTTTGTGTATCTATTAAGTGCTTACTCTGTGCCAGGCACTGTACTAAGCACTGAAGTAGATACAAGATAATTGAGGTGGACACAGTCCCGCTCCCACACAGAGCTCCCGGTCTTAATCCCATTTTACAGATGAGGGAATTGAGGCCCAGAGAAGTGAAGCGACTGACCCAAGATGACACAGTAGACAAGTGGTGGGGCTGGGATGAGAACCCAGGGACTTCTGACTCCCGGGCCCGGGCTCTATCCATTATGCCATATTGCTTCCCTTATGACGCCCGGGCTCTATCCATTATGCCATATCGCTTCCCTTATGAGCTTGCACATGGGGGTCACTGAGGTCATGTAGGGCAGGTCTGGAGCCAATGAGGGGCCTTCTCACGGGCATAAAGTGGGCCTCCTCCCTTGGCCCTGGTGAGGGGACCCCCGTTTTGTCCACCCCAGGGCTCCTTAGCCTGAGACCCTATGGTGGTTATCTTTATGAACTTTGAATTGGACTTCATTGTCACCGTGAGCTCACACTGATAAGATGCCTGGAAAGAGAAATGAAAGCTGAGGGAATTCTGAAATCCCTCAGGCCCTGAGGAGGGGTGAGAGCTGTGGGCCACGAAAGGCCTGAAGATCCATTTCCATGGCGGGACGGACTCTTGTCCAAAGTCACTTTGGTCACCGCCAGCGTGGTGACCAGCCTTGATTTTGTTTTTTCCCATTTTTTTCTCCCCAAATAGCAAAGCGTCATGATTTGGGTCGAAAGCTGCTCAGACGGGCGTGTTTTAAACAGAGTCTGGATCAGTCCACTGTATTTACTGAGCGCTTACGGTGTGCAGAGCACTGTACTAAGTGCTTCGAGAGTTCATTGTAACAGAGTTGGAAGACACGTTACTTGCCCACAACGAGCTTGGAGTTTAGAGGAGGAAAGCTGGTATGTTAGGGGAATCTAATTGTTTTTAATCACTTGGGGGCTCTTTTATTTCAAGAACTAAATCTTCCCAAGGAGGTGTTTATTAGGATGACTCTACTGAAGCCATTTTAATTAAAATTTGTTAAGTATTGCTTGAACATAAAAGATTCCAGTATCTCAGAGTTGAACATCTGGGCCAGACCATATAATAGCCTGTCTAGTCGATAAGCATTCGGGGCAAAGCATAGAATATTAAGCTGCTGGAGTGTTCAAGGATTCTGAAAGCCAAGGATTTGGGCCAAACCAGGAACAGATTGAAGGGGTTTAGGTTCGGACAGAAGATCGGGCATCTATTTAGATAATGAATTTATGTAGAAATCACTCTCAAGTGAAGTAGCATGGTGGAGTGGAAAGAACCCAGAGCTGGGAGTCAGAGGACCTGGTTTCTAATTCTGGCTCGGCCGCTTCCCCGCCGGGTGGCTGTGGGCAAGTCGTTGAATTTCTCTGGGCTTCAATTTCCACTTCTCTAAAATGGGCTTTCCCTCCTACTTAGACTTTGAGCCCTGTGTCAAACGCAAACCGTATCGAGCACCTATACCCCTGAGCTGAGTGCACTGTTCGGCACATAGTAAGTGCTTAGCAAATACCACAGTAATAATTATGATGGTGTATGTATTTTGCTCACATTCTGGACCAGAAAATCTACTCGAAACTTGTGTGTTAGAGGGTGAGAACGCTGGGTGTGGAGTATTATATTCTTTTGTTGGTGATTAACATTGTGACAATAGCAGATAGCCCCAAGAGTGTGTTGTCATTGAAGTAACTATGGCATTGAGTAAATAAAGGTGACCCATTTTGGTTAGGAAGACTACATTAGTCATAGTTTACTCAGTTCTCTGGAACATTTTTGCGGTGCAAACCTACTGTACTTTTTTTCACGAGAACTCAACTGGGTAATTTTGAAGAGCATTAATAACTCTTCCCAACACCTAATTTAGCAGTGAGGAATAAAGCTTTTCCTTGAGCCGTTGGACAAAGACTAGTAGACTCAGTTTATGGAAATAGTATTGGGTTGTGCCAGGCAGGAGAATGAGGCAGGAATCAATCAGCGGTGTTTATGAAGCACTTACTGCGTGCAGAGCCCTGTACTAAGCGCTCGGGAGAGTTCAGTATAACAATAAACAGACACAGACCCTCCCCACAATGAGCTTACAGTTTAGAGAAAGGAGAAACCCTTCCCAATGTTGGGAGTGTCTAGTAAATGAAGATGGATTGGCAGTTACCCTTGGAAGGCGTTCCATCCCCATTTGTTCATGTGCTGCCCTAGGCCGCCAATCAATCGTATTTATCGAGCGTTTACCATGTGGAGAGCAGTAGACTGAGTGCTTGGGGAGAGTCCGCCGCAAGAGTTGGTAGAAGCGTTCCCTGCCCCCTACGAGTTCACAGTCTGGGGGGAAACAGATGTTAATAAAAAGAAATAAATGACAGATGTGGAAGTAAGTGCTGTGGGGCTGAGGGAGAGGTGAATAAAGGGGGGAAATCCGAGAGCAAAGATGACCCAGAATGGAGAGGGAGAGGAGGAAATGGGGGGCTTAGATGGGGAAGGCCTCCGGAAGGAGACGAGCCATCAGTAAGGCTTTGACGGCGGGGAGATAGGTCTGTCGAATGTGAAGGCGGAGGGAGTTTCACGTCAGAGGCGGAATTTGGGCAAGAGGTCGGTGGCGAGATGGAGGGATGGTGAGAAGGTCAGCATTAGAGAAACAAAGTGTGCGGGCTGGGTTGCAGTAGGAAAGCAGGGAGGGGAGGTAGGAGGGGGTGTGGTGACTGAGGGCTTTAAAACTGACCATAAGGAGTTTCTATTCGATGCACAGGTGGGTGGACAACCACTGGAAGTTCTTGAGTTGCCATGGACAGCATCCTCAGTGCTCGGAGCACTGTACTAGGTACTTGGGAACGTACGGACGATGGGACTGTTCCCTGCCCTAGAGGAGCTTTATGCCGAAGAAGCCAAGTTTAACAATCATGGCCTCTGCCCTCCAGGAGCTTAACTCCCTATAAAAAAAAGAAAAAAGTAGGAAGTAGGTTGAAACTGGCTAAACCGAAGCTTCAGGATTATCCGTGGAGCTTATGAATCCATGCTCTCCCTGACCTCCATTAGCAAAGATAATTGAATGTTGCTGGGCCTTAGTCGGTCCTGGTGGGGAGAGGAGCAGAGACCTGCTTGGCCAGTGTGTATCTGGCAGAGGTGGCCACATTTCTGACTGGTGGCCATCTCCTGGTGGCTCTTAAACTAGGGAAAAGCATCATAATAGCTGCAGCAACTATACGTGTGGCTTTTCATTTGATTCCATTGTATTTATTGAGCGCGCACTGTGCAGAGCACTGTACTAAGCGCTTGGGAGAGTACAACAGAACAGTAAACAGACATTCCCTGCCCACAACGAACTTACAGTCTGTAGAGCCATCTATGTTCCCTGCAGAATGTAAGCTCTCGGGGGGCAGGGATATTATCTTGAGTGGTCAAGTTCTCCCAAGAGATTAGTGTGATGATGATGATGATGTTGGTATTAAGCGCTTACTAGGTGCAGAGCACTGTTCTAAGAGCTGGGGTAGACACAGGGGAATCAGGTTGTCCCACGTAGGGCTCACAGTCTTAATCCCCATTTTACAGATGAGGGAACTGAGGCACAGAGAAGTGAAGTGACTCGCCCACAGTCACACAGCTGACAAGGGGCAGAGCTGGGATTTGAACTCATGACCTCTGACTCCAAAGCCCGTGCTCTTTCCACTGAGCCATGCTGCTTCTATGCAGTGTGGTACTCTGCATGCAGGAAGCGCTCAGTAAATAGCATTTATTGTTGCAGCTACAGAACCCAGCAGCAACCAGGGTAATTGTACACGCAAGACGTGCCTTTTCCTGGCCTGACTTTACATGTCCTTAGCCTGTATTGGACCCCAGGGACGAGGAAGAATGTTTCAGAGCCAACTTAAAGGAGAAGCAACGTAGCCCAGTGGATAGAGTCCGGGTCCGGTTTTCAGAAGGACCATTCTGACTCTACCAAGTGTCTGCAATGTGACCTTGGCCAAGTCGCTTCACTTCTCTGGACCTCAGTTCCCTCATCTGCAAAATGGGGATTAAGCCTCTGAGCCCCATGTGAGACAGAGACAGTGTCCAACCTGATGAGTTTACCCCAGTGGCTAGTATAGTGATTGGCACATAGAAGGTACTTAATAAATACCATAAAGTAGGGTTTCTGTCTCTTAGCTGTTGAGCTTTGACTTTTCCCACATCACTTGTGGACCCCCACTCTGACCCTCGAGGAGACTGCCTGGCTTTCTAGGTTTTGCTAATGTGGGTATGAAAATTGAGAATTCTCGCTCAGTGGAAGCCAGACTCTGGCCTGAGGCAACAGAGTTTTATTAGAAAATATAGTTGTTACTGTAGAAGCAGTAGTGAAGGGCTGTGGATGGCATTATTGAGTACCTAATTATGGAAAGCAGCTACTCCTCCGAAGACCATTGGACTGAAAACACACTTTTTTGCCCCCAAATAACCATGCGACATTAACACTGGCGTAAGGGAAAGGATTCAAGGTACAGAGAAGATTGATGGGGAGTTTAACATTCTGAAAAATATTTATCTGGAAGGCCTCGCCTTATCCATCACCCAGAATGGTACAACTCAAACTGGGAATTAAAACCTCAGTGGAAACTTCTTTACTGATGTGAATGATAATAGTAGCAATAATAGTTGCTATTAATATTTGTGTTTAATATTAAACACTATGTGCCAGGCACTGTACCAAACATTAGGCTAGGTACAAGCTAATTGAGTTGGACACAGTTCATGTCCCTTATGGGGCTCACAGTCTTAATCCCCATTTTCCAGAGGAGGTAACTGAGGTCCAGAGAAGTTAAGTGACTTGCCCAAAGTCACACAGCAGACATGTGGTGAAGCTGGGATTGGAACCTAGGTCCTTTGACTCCCAGGCCCAGCTCTTTCCACTAGGCCACACTGCTTGTCAACCTGGTTTTACCACAGATCCAAGTTCTGCAACAGCAAAAACAGTCCAGTCCTGCCATAATAGTTAGTTTCATTTACCCAAATAGGGTCTGTCTTCACACTAAATGGAATGAGCAACACTAAAAAACTCTGGTGCCCACCTATCCCTGCAAATGTAGAAATTCACTCTCTGACTTCTTTAAAGACGACACTCTCTCGTGAAACCGCATGGATCGGATCCAGGTGAATCCAAATCCAGAAACTCGGGCGTCCATTTTCGACTTTTGGATTGGCTCTAGCAGTGAGCCATTAAAGTAACAACTGGTGTTCATCTGGATTTGAACAGTGAGGATAATGTAGAGAAGCACTGTGGCCTAGTGGAAAGAGCCCCAGCCTGGCATATGGAGGCCTTGGGTTCTAATTCATTCATTCAATTGTATTTATTGAGCACTTAATGTGTGCAGAGCACTGCACTAAACACTTGGGAGAGTACAATACAACAGTAAACAAATACGTTCCCTGCCCACAAGGAGCTTACATCCCAGCTGTGCCACATACCTGCTGTATGGTGGGCAAGTCACTTCACTGGGCCTCAGTTACTTCAGGTGCAAAATGGGGTTTCAATATGTGGTTTTTTAAAAATGTTATTTAAACGCTTACTCTGTGTCAAACATTGTTCTAAGCACTAAGGTAGATACAAGCGAGTTAGGTTGGACACAATCCCTGTCCCGTACGGCTCACGTATTCTCCCTCCTCCTTAGCCTGACAGCCCCAAGTGGGACCTGATGATCTCATATCTGGGCTAGCACCTAGTGCAGTTTTTGGCTCGTAGTAAGCACTTAACAAATACAATTATTATCATTATCATTGTCACTATTGTTGTTATTAACAACATTGACCTGGGGAGAGAAGAGGACCTAGGTTTTTCCTAGTTGCATCGCCAAAATAGGTCTTTAAAACGGGCCTTTCCGAAGGTGCTCTTGTTTTAACAGCTCAAACCCTACCCCATCCAGAAAGGCCTGTACCTGGGCAGGGGTTCTCTGTGGCTTGGCTTACTGTCCTCATATTTATCGCACAGATCTCGTGACAGCTTAGTGTCCTAGTAACCAGGATGTGTACCAGGCTTCCTGCCCTGAGTGTCTAGGTACATATGTGCCACCTGGAAGTTGGTGTAAAATGGAAGTAGAGGCGAAACTCCGTAAGGAGAAGTCTGGCCGAAGAGCGGATGTCTCATTTTATCAAGAAGGAGCCCAGGCACTCCTCTTGGATGAGAAGCAGCGTGGTCTAGTGGCTAGAGTCGGGGGCCTGGGAGTCCAGTCTGAGTCCCTGTAGACTGAAAGCTCATTGTGGGCAGGGAACATGTCCTTTTGTCCTCTCCCAAGTCCTCAGTGTAGTGCTCTGCACACAGTAAGGGCTCAATAAATACCATTGACTGGCAAATTCCCTGCCCACAAGGAACTAGTTCACTTTAACCACAAATTCTTCTATTAGCTGGTTTTGTTTTGTTTTTTTCTTCACTTTATAAGGCCCATAATAATAATGTTGGTATTTGTTAAGCTCTTACTATGTGCCGAGCACTGTTCTAAGCGCTGGGGTAGACACAGGGAAATCAGGTTGTCCCACCTGGGGCTCACAGTCTTCATCCCCATTTTACAGATGAGGGAACTGAGGCACCGAGAAGTGAAGTGACTTGCCCACAGTCACACAGCTGACAAGTGGCAGAGCTGGGATTCGAACTCATGACCCCTGACTCCAAAGCCCGTGCTCTTTCCACTGAGCCATGCTGCTTCTGGCCAACCTATTCCCAGCTTAAGGAAGGAAGTGTTTCGGTGGCCCAGTCCAGTTTTGGTTGGACCTCGATACTAGTAAGAAGCTCCACTTTTGTCAAGATTGGCACTCAGTCTCTGCTGGGTACTGGGCAGGGGAAGGTTAGGACCAGATGGATAAGGCTTCTCTCCTGTAGGAAATGTTTGGAAGCCTGCTCCACAGGGACTTAGTGTCCACTCTCCATAATTTCTGCTTCACCACCTCTTTCCCTTCAAGAGCTTGTAAGCCCAAAGCCCCATGTTGGAAGGAGGAAAAGATTCCACTTTAGAGACTCTTAAATGAGCCTATGCCAAGATAGACCCCATATGCAGTCAGGTCTGCAGGAGGAGTAGGGGGGCTGCTTTCAAAGGTGTTTTGTTTTTGTTTTTTAATGGTATTTAAGTGCTTATTATGCATCAGGCGCTGTTCGGAGTGCTGGGGTAGATACAAATTAATTAGGTTGGATACTGTCCCTTTCCTGCAAGGGACTCACAGTTTAAGTAGGAGGAAGAAGAGGAATCCTCATTTTGACGGTTGAGGAAACTTGAGGCCCAGCAAAGTGACTCACCCCAGATCGCAAGGAAGCAGTTGGCGGGGTCAGGATCAGAACCCAGGTCCTTCTTCTGACTCCTAGGTCTGTGCTCTCTACACTAGGCCGTACTGCTTCTCCCGAAGGAGAAGCTCAACAGGCCCCAGGTCCATTACCCCCGCGCCAGTTGTTTAGAAAGCCCAGCTCACCAAATGCTGTTGGCATTCATGCCCAACTGGAAAACTCCAAAATACCCATCCCCAAATTCTCCCGCGCCTCTGGAGCCAGCCGCTCCTCCCTTTAAGGAGCAGCGCACGGTCCCGGAATCCTGAGACAGCTGGCTCCCCCTTCTCAGCTGGGCTATTTTGAAGATCTTCCCCCACCCAGCTTAATTGGCAGAGTGCCAGCCAGCCCTCAGAGGGGCTGTAGGACTCTGAGGAGACTTTAAGATAGGCTGGGGGTGGGGTGGGAGGGGTCCAGGCCTAGTTGAGCAGCACAAAAGAGGAACAGACCCCCAAGGGGAAAGGCTGTGCTGAGGCCATTCACATGTTGCATGTTGAGGGTGTAGTTGGTATTCTCCTGGAAGGGGGATTTTGCAATATATATATATATATATATATATATATATACATATATATATATATATATGTATCACCTTCTGTCTACCCCAGTGCTTAGAACAACGCTTGGAACATATGTGCTTAACAAATACCATTTTAAAAAAAAAAGAAGAAAGATCACTGGATGATTGATAGCGCTGTAATCAAGATGTGTCTTGCAGAGCTGTGTTACAAGATTGAGTGCACTTTTATATATGTGTAGAAATATATCTATATACCTATATAAATAATAATATAATATATATTTGCCCCCAGACTCAATCTTACATCAGTTTGTGTTGCTTTTAAATATCAGTGGGATGGCTTTTGTTCTCCTTAAGGTGGCCCTGATGCTTAGAGCCCCGGGATTGGGAACCTGTTGGACGTAGTGAAAGGTACCGTGTTGTTGCAAAGCTCTAAGTGA
The DNA here is from genome assembly GCF_004115215.2 of Ornithorhynchus anatinus. Lineage (NCBI taxonomy): Eukaryota > Metazoa > Chordata > Mammalia > Monotremata > Ornithorhynchidae > Ornithorhynchus > Ornithorhynchus anatinus. Next base: position 2,955,116 of record NC_041752.1, on the reverse strand, counting down.
TTATGTAGTATATTTCTGGTAAAGGAGTAGTCAGTAAAAGTAAAAGTCATCCAGCACTTAGACTGTAAGCCCCATGTGGGACAGGGCTCTAATCCCGACTCTGCCACCTGTCTGCCGAGTAACTTTGGGCAATTGCATTCACTTTTCTGGGCCTCAGTTCCCTTATCTGTCAAATGAGGATCAAGACTGTGAACCCCATGTGGGACATGGAATCTGTCCGACCTGGTTAGCTTTTATCTTTCCCAGCATTTAGAACAGTACCTGGCACATAGTAAGCACTTAACACCATTAAAAACTAAACAAACACCTTTAAAAAAGAATAAAAAGCCAGCAGAACCACTTCCTAATCTGAAGGGACAGGATTTTGATAAGCCCAAGTCTGAATGCTGAATTGAAAAATAAAAATGGCGGACAGGCTTGTGGTTGGAAAGTCATTGGTTCAACTTAAAAATCAATTTCAAAGTCAGGATCAAGTTCTGTGAGACAAAGCGCTTCTCTCAAGGTAATGAGACTCCACACTGGATGTAACACTGATTAGACTGTTCTTTGGAGGTTCATCGTCTTGAAAGACCTAGCAAAGGGAAAAAATAGAGGGAAATCTTAATTGTGCTTGGTAAGAATGGATTGAGGTCTGGTTGAGGGTAGTGCTGAGGGAGAAAACTACATTTGGTGATTTGGGTTTACATTGGACAGAAATCTAAGTGAAGCGATTCCTAAACTCACTCTTGCTGATACTTTGTTGGTAATTCACTTTTATTACTGTATTTTCATCTTTGAAAATGAAGGACAGTTCTTGTGTGCTTTCAGCTTGTTGTGGACAGGGAATGTGCCTACCAACTCTGTTATATTGTCCTCGACCAAGCAGTTACTATAGTGCTCTGTACATGGTAAGCGCTCAATAAATACATCTGATTGCCAGTGGAATATATTTGTAGGTGAGCTCCCTATTCCATATCCGCTAACGTAATTCTCCCACTTTTTTGGTAATATTTGTGTAACTCCCAAACAGAGGTGGGGCTGTTAGGGAATTCCGCCTATCGATGAGGACAGCCGGAGAAACTCATCTTCCTCCCCAACAGAGAAACTCCTGCTGTTACAAGCTTGTGTTCCAACCTACTCCCTATCCTGGTACATGCTGACGATCACCGATGACAAAAATAATTTCTGATTTCCTCCTCAAACATAGGTGAGAGAGCATGTGGTAAAGGTATTTTTGCAAGTAAATACAGCATGTGGGCAGATGCTAACATATAGGATGTACGTGTGCATCATGGATCAGGACAGTCAGTCCTACATATCTCAGCCACATTCTCACCTGTAGATTAACTTCACTGTCAGTGGTGTTAATTTTGAATGTGAAAGTCATTGCTTCTAATCCAAAGGATCCTTTTCTTGTTGAATAGTGCTTAGTACAGTGCTCTGCACATAGTAAGCACTCAATAAATGATTGAATGAATAGATAAAGCATGGGGCAGCCAGAAGCATGGCCTAGTGGATGAAGTATGGGCCGGGAGTCAGAAGGACCTGGGTTCTAATGCTGACTCCACCACTTGTTGTCTGCCAGGTTCATTCATTCAATAGTATTTATTGAGCGCTTACTATGTGCAGAGCACTGTACTAAGCGCTTGGGATGAACAAGTCGGCAACAGATAGAGACAGTCCCTGCCGTTTGACGGGCTTACAGTCTAATCGGGACGGGCTTACAGTCTAATCGGTGCCATTATTATTAAGTCATTTCACTTCTCTGTGCCTCAGTTACCTCATCTGTAAAATTGGGATTGAGACTGGGTAATAATAATAATGTTGGTATTTGTTAAGCGCTTACTGTGTGCCGAGCACTGTTCTAAGCGCTGGGGTAGACATAGGGGAATCAGGTTGTCCCACGTGGGGCTCACAGTCTTAATCCCCATTTTACAGATGAGGGAACTGAGGCACAGAGAAGTTAAGTGACTTGCCCACAGTCACACAGCCGACAAGTGGCAGAGCTGGGATTCGAACTCATGAGCCCTGACTCCAAAGCCCGTGCTCTTTCCACTGAGCCACGCTGCTTCTGGGTGTCCTTTGTGGGACAGGGACTGTGTCCAACTTGATTGTCTTGTATCTACCTCAGTGCTTAGTGTGGTGCTTGGCCCATAATAGGCACCTAATAAATGCCACAGTGATTATTATTATTATTATCAGAGATGGCACTTGAGGAAGTGATTGTATGAATACTCTGGAGGCCCCCAGTCCTGGAATTTTGTCTTTGTGTTCTGAATGGGTTTGGAAATTTCTAGAAGTTGTTTGGAAGTCAAGCCCTTAACTTAAGTTTCCCTGGGCTGTAGTTCAGAGAAGAAAAGATTGCTCCACAGGGCCTTGTTCTGCCAGTCCAGTCTATTTTATTCCTGGGCTTCCATTCTTAAAATGGAGTAGAGCAGATGGGTAACTCCTTTTTTTTAAAATATGGTATTTGTTAAGCATTTACTATGTGGTAGGCACTGTACTAAGCACTAGGGTAGATACAAGCTGGTCAGGAAGGACACAGTCCCTTTCCCTCATAAAGCTCACAAAGCAGCGTGGCTTAGTGGAAAGAGCTCGGGCTTGGGAGTCTGAGGTCAAGGGTTCTCATCCTGACACCGCCACTTGTCAGCTATGTGACTTGGGACAAGTCACTTAACTTCTCTGGGCCTCAGTTACCTCTTCGGCAAAATGGGGATTGATGACTGTGAGCCCCACATGGGACAAGCTGATAACCTTGTATCTATCCCAGCGCTTAGAACAGTGCTCGGCACATAGTAAACGCTTAACAAATACCATCATTATTATGATTTTACAGATGAAGGAACAGAGGCCCAGAGAAATGATTTACCCAAAGTCACAAAGCAGACAAGAGGCAGAGGCTGGGATTAGAAGGCGAGTCCTCCGACTCCCCAGGCCTGGCCACGCTGCTCCCCAGATTCTGGGGGGCAACCGGTGTCCCCCTTGCTGCTAACAAGTTACAGTTGGTCTTCAGAGTTTCCCCAGGAGCTTCCTCCTCACACAGCCCCGCACGCTTTACCGAACTCGCGTCCCCACAGAAATAAGGTTGCTTTCCCCAGCTTCTGCAGGACGAGACCTTAGAATGTCTCTCTAGTTCCTTTGTCTTCCTGTAGGGTGGGTGCCCTAAAGCCAGGCGGTTCACTAGATTTCTAGTCTTTTCAAGCCAACTCCGGCTTTTCAAAAAAAAAAAAAAAAGCATTGCCCTGCATCCTGTTTTTTTTTTTTTTTACTTGCCGTTACCTAGGCGATTAACGAACAACTGTACCCGGCATTCACATTTCCGTGGAGCTAGTGTTGACACCCTGGATGGGGAGGCACGTTAGTGACCTCATCCATTTGATAGTGCGCTGGAAAGTTACAGTGCATTCCCCCCCCCCCCCCGCCTTGCACTCAAAGACGAAGCGTTTCTCCTCTGGCTGTTGGGCCCTTATCAGAGCAGCACAAATGGAGTATTAATTGAAGTTGTGTCAAAGGGATCTTGGAGATCATATGGAAACTTTGTTTCGCTTTATCGGGTTTTAAATTGCTGCAGTATTAAAGGTTTACCTTTACCCCCCAGCTCCCCAAATCCTCTGGGATTTGTACTCGTTTCTGATACCTTGTAAGCCCTACCTACTGATAGTGTCTCATCGAGCACACAGGCGCTTGATAAAGATGATCAGTTGATTGATCGATCAATGGTATAGAGAGCTTATTGAGCACAGAGCACTCTACTAAGAGCTTGAGATCCTAGACTGTATGCTTCTTATGGGCAGGGAATGGGTCTCCCGACTCTTTTGTGTTGACCTCTCTAATAATAATAATAATGTTGGTATTTAAGTGCTTACTATGTGCAGAGCACTGTTCTAAGTGCTGGGGTAGATACAGGGGAATCAGGTTGTCCCACGTGAGGCTCACAGTTAATCCCCATTTTACAGATGAGGGAACTGAGACACAGAAAAGTGAAGTGACTTGCCCACAGTCACACAGCTGACAAGTGGCAGAGCTGGGAGTCGAACTCATGACCTCTGTCTCCGAAGCCCAGGCTCTTTTCCACCGAGCCACGTTGCTTCCCTCAAGCACATAGTACGGTGGCGCTGCTCACAATTAGTGCTCAATAAATGCTGCTGATTAATAGACTGGGAGAGGACAGTGCTGCGGAAAAGCAGCATGGCCTAGTGGATAGAGCAGGGGCCCGGGAGTCCTAAGGTCATGGGTTCTAATTCCGGCTTCACCACTTGTCTGCTGTGTGACCTTGCGCAAGTCACTTCACTTGTCTGGGCTTCAGTTACCTCATCTGTAAAACGGGGACAGGGACTGTGTCCAGCCTGATTTGCTTATATCCACCCAAGGGCTTAACAGTGCCTGGCACATACTAAGCACTTAACAAATACCATAATTAATTAAATTAATCAATTAGAACTCATTCCAGTGGATTTCAGGCTTGGCTGCCAGTGGCAACACTGAGGCCTAATGTAAAATAGGGTTTTTAGCACACACACACCCCGCACACACACACCCCCCCCTTTGGATTTAAGCAGATTTCGTTCATCTCCATTCTGTTACCTGGTCCTTGTGACGTTGAATGGCAGATGTCATATTTACTGTGTGCAGAGCACTGTCCTAAGCTCTTGGGAGGGTCCATTACAATAGAGTTGGTAGACATATGCCCTGTCCACAAGGACCGTAGAGTCTAGGGGGGGAACAGACATATAAATATATTATGGGTATGTACGTAAGTGCTGTGGGGCTGAAGGGGAGGTGTTCAAGGGTTCAAATCCAAGTACGGATCTCTGAGTTCCCCCCTTCTCAGTTCAGGCTCCTTGTAGATGAACGCTTCTTGTTCTTTTCTCCTTCCCTCCCCTCGCTGGTATTTTCGTGTCTTCCAAGAAATCCCCACTTGCCCCCCGCCAAATGATAACAAACACAGTCGGTCAGACAGCCCCAGAACTCAGACAGAGAATCCAGCCCCATTGTCCAATGGGACAGATTGCACAAGTCGCCAACTTGATAAAATATTTAAACACGAGATTCTTTTCCTCAACAGAGCATCAAACAAAGCCCCGGTTCTCTCCGGCCACTGGCCTCTCCTCAGAGCTGTGCGAGATCCAAATGTTTGTCTCTGACATGAGCATTAAGTAGAAACTATTTTCCAGGCTCCGCAAGAGAGAAATTTAGCAACATCCATTTTTCTGTTGAGTTCTCCCCAGACTCTTCCCCCGCCGTTTTCAAAATGGCCGAGCCCCTCGCTCTCGTTGCCTCCTTAATTTGGACCTGATTTATCATTTACTCACCAGCTCGGCTTGTTAGAAAATTTCTCCCAGATGCTGGCATTAGGTTCTGGGGGGAAAAAATGAACATTTATAACTCGATACCGTTGGACCCGCTCGCCATAATTAGGGCCAGGAGATCTGGAGAGAGGCCGCAGATATATCCAGCTGGAAAAGTGAAATTTTTTTTCTTCCGATATTGTACAGGGATAGTAGAGGTAGGTTGGTTAATGGGGAAAATTAGATTTTTTTTTTTCTCTTTTGCTGTCCCTAAGGGGAGGAAACAGGTAATGACAGTACCTTGTTGCTTTGTCTTTATGTCCCTTCCCCTTCGTACCTGACAATCCACCTTCAGCAAACTATCCTAAAGCCATGTCTCCTCCAAGAGACCTTCCCAGATTAAGCTCTTTATTTCCCCTATCAATCCCACCCCCCGCGTCAACCATGCACCATGACTTTGTACCCCTGAAGCACTTGGATACTCCTCCTAAACCCAAAATATTACTTATACTCTTTCCCTTATCCTTAGTCTGTTCTAATGTCTGCCTCCACCTCCAAACTGTAAGCTCCTTGTGGACAGTCACCAAGTCTACCAATGCTGTGTCTGCCCCAAGATCTCCCAGCTGGTAAGTGGTGGAACAGGGATTAGAACCCAGGTCCTTCCTTCCACTAGGCCACACTGCTTCTCCTGGTCAGGATGTCTCGCGTGAGTGCAGGATTTGAGGCCCCACTTGCCTGCTCCCTGAATTTAATGGGGGACAAAACAGCAACTGAAATATGGACTCTTCCTCTCCCCTTGGAGAATGGAGACTTTTCATGTTGGTTCTGGCAATCGTTTCCTCTTTTCCCACTTCCTTTTATGTTGCCCTGACGTACTCCCTTTTATTCACACCCCCCACCCCACAGCACTTAGGTCCATGTTCGTAATTTGTTTATATTAATGTCTGTCTCCTCCCTTAGATCTAAGCTCGTTGTGGGCAGGAAATATGTCCACCAACCCTCTGTACTCTCCCAAGCACTTAGTACAGCGCTCTTTACACAGTAAGTGCTCAATAAACAGCATTGATTTGATGTAATGTATCGCTGCCGGTAAAGTAGTTTTGTAGGCAGCACTGCCCATGTTAAAGGTTGAGATGATTGAGATGCAATGAGGCCTAGTGGAAAGAGCACAGGCCTGGGAGTCAGAGGACCTGGGTTCTAATCCTGACGGCCATCTATCTGCTGTGTGTCCTTCGGCAAGTCACTTCGCTTCCCCTTTGCCTCAGTTTCCTCAACTGTTAAGACTGTGAATCCCAAATGGGTCATGAGCGGTGTCCAACTTGATTACCTGATTACCTTGTGCCTTCCCCAGTGCTTAGTACAGTGCCTGGCACTTAGTAAGCACTTAACGAATGCTTTAAAAAAAAAAAAGTCCTTGCAGTTGGCAAGTGGCCCAGTCTCCCCCCCCCCCCCTTTTTTTTTAACCTTTTTTGGTTTTTGTGCTGAAGAGATCTGTTCAGGATTTCAGTAATATCGTAGAACCCTAATGTAATTTCCAGGTGTGGGGCTGAAACCAAACCTCATAATACACTCTGGAGAATATTTGCTGACTTTTCAATTTGAAATCCCGAGGGAACTGAGTGGATAAGGAAAGTTCATGAAACATGGCAGTTTCTCATATTTTGTAAAAGCTGCTTTTTTTTGTTTCCCATCTAGCATGTATTTGGATTTTTAAAAAATCTTTTAGTCTTTTAATTATGTATACTAATCAATCGGTGGTACTGAGCACTTTTTATTTGCCAAGCACTGTACTAAGCACTTGGGAGAGTACAGTACAGCTGAATTAGCTGTCATGCTTCCTAGTGTTTACTATAAGTGTACTAAGCATTGGGATAGATGCACGGTACAGTCGGCATCCCACGTGGGGCTCACAGTCTTAATACCCATTTTCCAGAAGAAGTAACTGAGGCCCAGAGAAACGAAGTGACTTGCCCAAGGTCACCCAGCAGACAAGCGGAAGAGCTGGGATTAGAACCCAAGTCCTTCTGATGCCCAGGCCAGTGCTTTAACCACTAGGCCATGCTGCTTCTCATTTTTAGATTTAAATTGGGAATTAATTGGGCACCTGTTGAATTTGCTTCTTCCTCTGTCACTTTTGCTCTGTGTCTACTCTTTATGGACACAGAGTTATTCAACATGTTAAAAAAAAAAAACCTGACACCTTTCAAATTCAAGACCTACCCTTATGGGTGCAAAAACTTTGTAGTCTGCTAGCAATTATTTTCCCAGTCACTATAATTTAAAGAAGTTTTTCTTCCTACTCGGTGGCTTGTGCTAGTGCGATTTTTTCCTCCGCCAGTGTGCCTTGACTTTTGTAATTTTTCAAGTCATTTCAGAAGGGAGCATTTTCTTGTTCTCTGGGATATGAGCCTTAAATAGATGATTTCCAAGCAGGAGTGAATTCTCTGTCTATGGGTAAACTTGGCACTAGTACCAGAGGGTTAAAATCTAACACCCAAAGCACCCGGTATATTTTTTAAAGTGACAATATCTTAGCTGACGTGGAATTTTAAGTCTCCGTTCCCTTCCCCCCACCCATCCCCATATGAACATCTGCTAATATCAATCTTCTCGATCCCTGTGCTTGCTCTGTTTTTTCGATTGTCTCCTTTGTGACTCATAATATGGTGTCCAAAACAAAACAAAAAAAGCTCCAAAAGCTTAGTTACACCGGGACATATTTTCTCTGTAAATCACAAACCCCACAGCACTTAGGTCCATATCTGTAATTTATTTATATTAATGTCTTCCCCCCACCACCACTGTAGGCCGTAAGCTCATTGTGGGCAGGGAATCTGTTAAATTGTTGTCTTACTCTCCCAAGCATATAGTACAGTGCTCTGCACACAGTAAGCACTCAATAAATACCACTGACTGACTCACAAGCCAGCAGGTTCAGAGATAAGATCTTGGGCCGTTTCCCCCATCCTCTCTCCGTAAGTCGGTAGCTGCTGAATTGCTCAATTCCACTCCTCCTCTTGTTTTCCCGTGAGGCCACCTCTATCTTGAAAAGCTTTGCCGCTTGACTTCCTAGAGGAAAGGGAAGCCTGTTCCGGGCTCTCTCTTTCCAACTGTTGGAATTTGGGGAATTTTGCAATTTGTCTTGGTGGCCAAGAGGAAGAGATCCATCTAGCAATGTGGGAGCCCGGTTCTCGGTCAATCAGTCTTATAAGTGGGATTTATTCATTTGTTCAATTGTATTTGAGCACTTACTGTGTGCGGAGCACTGTACTAAGTGCATGGAATGTACAATTCGGCAACAGATACGGTCCCTGCCCAACAATGGGCTCAAAGACTAAAAGGGTGAGACAGACAGCAAAATGTGTGCAGAGCACTGGACTAGGTGGTCAAGAGCGGTCAGTTGGTAGATGCCGGCTCCTAAATCCCTCCAAGTTGCCGCTCATTCCCCATTTCCTTACCAGATGGGACTCTGCAGTATCACTTTTTTTCCTTTTATAGTATTTAAGTGCTTACTATGAGCCAGTCACTGTACTAAATGCTGGGATAGATACAAGCTAATCAGGTTGGACACAGTCCCTGTCCCCCATGGAGCTCATAGTCTTCGTCTGTGAGGCCCAGAGAAGCGAAGTGACTTGCCCAGTCACGCAGCAGAACCCCTGTCCTTTGACTACCAGGTCCATGCTTTAACCATTAGGCTATGCTGAAGTCACTCCACTTGTCTCTGCCTCAGTTTTTTCACCTTTATAATGGAGGTTAAGATCATGAGCGCTATGTGGGATAGGGACTGGGTCCAACCTGATTATCTCGTATCTATCCCAGCGCTTAATACAGTGCCTGGCACCTGTCAGTCAGTTGCATTTATTGAGTGCTTACTGTGCGCAGAGCACTGTACTAAGTGCTTGGGAGAGTGCAGTATAACAATAAAACAGACACATTGCCTGCCCACGGCAAGCTTACAGCTTAGAGAGGGAGACAGACATATTTATAAGTAAATTGCAAGCGTTTAACACATGCCATCATGATGACTATTACCCACTGGTGGAGGAGGTGTTTCTCCCCCCGAGCTCCCTGGAAATGAGGTGACACCCCCAAGATGATCCACCAAAGAGCAAGTTTCTGCTCAGCCAGGAAACCAGATGGGGCCTGGCCTCCCTGAAGTCAGGAAGAGGTGGAGCTTCAACTCGATCTAATCGAGCTGGCGGCCCTCCACGGGGGAACCAGGCCTTTAAGGGGTTCCAGGAGGATACAGTCATGTCTACACCCCACCCCCCACCCCCCAGGATGACGTTTAAACCCCCCATTTCCCGTGGCCCTCTGGAAAGGCTCCAACGTAAATTGAGTTCTGTCTGACGGGTCCTTCTACTAGATTATCCAGGATGGCTCTCTAGCTTTTTTGTTTTTTCCTTAATGGTATTAAGCGCTTACTATGTGCCAGCTACTGTTCTGAGCGCTGTGGGAAATGCAGAGTAATCAGGTTGGTCACAGTCTCTTCCTGGACATATCTAAGCCGTTTTTGAATCAGTCAATCGCGTTGATTGAGCGCTTACTGCAGGCAGACCATGGTGCTAAAGCCTTGGGTGAGGGCAGTTTGAGTCAGCAGACACGTTTCCTCCCACACAGGCTTGGGAGCTAGAAGGATCTGGGTTCTAATTTTGATTCCACTGCTGGTCTACAGGGTGACCTTCGGTAAGTTACTTCTCTCTGCCTCAGTGACCTTATCTGGAAAATGGGGATTAAGACTGTAAACCCCATGTGGGACATGGGCTGTGTCCAGTCTGACTTCCAGGCCCTGGCTCTATCTGCTAGGCCAAGCTACTTCTCTGGGTTTCTTGCCCAGGCAATAGAAAGTAGTTTCAGTGAGAGAATGATTAGCCTTGTGGCTTGAAGCGGCCACCAATGGGCCTTCTGGATCCCTGCATGGCCTGAAATTTGGAGCAGAGCCTCAGGGATGGGAGGCCTGTTCACTGTCCAACACCTGGCCCCTCCTGATCTGAAGACCTGAGTGGAGAGTTTATAACAGTGTGGACTGCGGTAGTTGTTAAGCGCTTACTCTGTGCCAGACACTGAGAAGCAGCGTGGCCTAGTGGATAGAGCCCAGGCGGGGAAGTCAGAAGGACGTGGGTTCTGATCCCGGCTCCGCCATTTGTCTGCTAGGTGACCTTGGGCAAGTTGCTTCATTTCTCTGAGCCTTAGTTCCCTCATCTGGAAAATGGGGATTAAGACTGAGCCCCCTGTGATATAGGGACTGTGTCCAATCTGAGTAGCTTGTGTCTACCCCAGCACTTAGTAGAGTGTTGAGAACATAGTAAACACTTTAAAGATAGCAGTTATTATTATCACTGTCATTATTATCATCATCATCACTGTTATCAGTTTTAAGGAGGTTTAACAGCACAATAGCTAAACTCCTGTCTAGTTATCTTCTGTCATTAATCATCCCCCCTTGAACTCACGACAGGCGACACGGGGCCATAAAGACTTGCATGCAAATTTTCGGAAGAGGAAATTTGAGAGCGGTTTCTTCCTGTCAAAAAGTGCTTCCTGTAGTCCAGTAAATATAGTACGTTATAGAAAGTGCTTGGTGGAAGTGGAAATATGAGTCACCCACCTCAGTGTAGTGACTCCAGCCCCTTGCATGGCAGTACAAGGAAGTGGTTTCAGGAACGGACAGTCGTAGTTCAGATTACGCGCTTCAGGCGGAGGAATTTTAATCCATCGGTGGTATTGATCTGGTGCTTACTATGTGCAAAGCGCTGTATAAAGCACCTCTTCCAAGAGGCCTTCCCTGACTAAGCCCTCTTTTCCTATTCCCTTCTGCATCTTCCTGAGTTGCTCCTTCTATTAAGAATAATAATAATGGCAATCATGGTATTTAAGCACTTACTATGTGCCAGGCACTTTACTAAATGCTGAGGTGAATACAAGCAAATTGAGTTTTACACAGTCTCAGTCCCATGTGGAGCTCACAGTCTCAATCCCCATTTTACAGAAGAGGTAACTAAGGCTCAAGTGAAATGTCATGGTCACACAGATAAGTGGAGGAGCTGGAATTAGAACCCATGGCCTTCTGACTCCCAGGCCCATGCTCTATCCATTAGGCCATGCTGCTTCAGTGCCACAGCATTTATGTCCATATGTGTAATTTTGTTTCTTTACATTAATCTCTCTCCCCTTCTAGACTTTCAGCTCACTGTGGGCAATGAGTGTGCCTGTTATATTTGTACTATCTCAAGCGCTTAGTAAAGTGCCCTGCATATAGTAAGCACTCAATAAATATGATTGACTGACCGAGAGGATAATACAACAGAATTAAGCAGAACCGGTCCCTGCCCAAATTAAGAACCTCAACTCTGGGAATTTCTGGTCATCGCTTCAGAGTCTGGAATTTCTCAAGCGCCATCCACATAAAAGGGTAGTCCTCAAAAGGTGTTTTATTTTCCGAGTCCTCGTTAAATCAGGGAGGAGATAGAACCAGTGTGGAGCGGTAGCAGTGGATCAGACTCGAGACCTTCCGATACACCCCGTTGGCATAAGCGACCTTCTCTGCAAAGCCAAGAAAACCATGTGGGTTTTCCGCCTCGGGAACTGGGTCGGCCTTTGAAGTCTGTCAGCTAAGACTGGATCCTGACAGGGTATTTAGGGTGGCGATCTGGCCCGGAGAGGTGACTCACTTGGGCCGTGGTCTGTTTTCTCCACCCCGTAGCAGATGGAGAGTTCAGGCCCGCCTTGCCGTTTCCCTGCTTCCTGCCACTGTCCAAGAATGCAGAGTTCGGGTCTTGGTTTTTAAGTGATGCACCAGAGAAATGAGCAGCATTTTTTTTCTAATGGTATTTAAGCAGGGAGATACAAATCAATCAGGTTGGACACAGTCCCTGTCCCACATGAGGCTTACAATCTAAGTACTAATAATAATGGTATTATTTAAGTACTTACTATGTGCCCGGTACTATTCTAAGCTCTGGGGTGGATACAAACAAATAGGGTTGGACACAGTCCTTGTCCCTTATGGGGCTCACAGTCTCAATCCCCATTTTATAGAAGAAGTCACTGAGGCACAGAAAAGTGAAACGATTTGCCCACTGTCACACAGCAGGCAAGTGGGTGAGCCGGCATTAGAAACCATAACCTTCTGACTCCCAGGCCCGTGCTCTATCCACTGCGCCATGTTGAAGCTCTGTTTGACAGTTGAGGAAACAGAGGCACAGGGAACTGAAGTTAAGTAGCGAGGCCTAGCGATTATTTAAAGAGATTATTTATTTATTGATGTCTGTTTCCCCTCTAAGACTGTGACATTGTTGTGGGCAGGGAATGTGTCCGTTAGTTGTTGTATTGTACTCTCCCAAGCGCTTAGTACAGTGCTTTGCACAGAGTAAGCGCTCAATGAATTCGATTGGATGAATGAATCATCAGTTCGCACATCAGTCTAAGGAGGGAGAATGGGGATCGAATCCCCATTTGCAATTGAGGAATCTGAGGCGCTGAGAAGTGGAGTGACTTTGCCCAGGGTCACACGGCAGACCAGTGGCAGAGCTGAGAGTAGAACCCAGATCCTCCGACGCCCAGGCTCCTTCCACTGGGCCACACTGCTTTTCAGTCTGGGAATGGTAACTTTTCTGTCATCTCTGTGGTCGGCTGAGTCTCGCATCCACAAGTTTAAAACTGGCCTTGGTGATATTTTGCTTCTTTGGCTGTAGAAAGAGTGGTGGGTCCATGTAAAACAGGGACGCATGACTATAGCAGGGTTTCTCCTTTTCTCCCCCCCCCCCCCCCCCCCCCCCCCGCTGCTCCAAAGAAAACTGTGAAGCTTCATTTCCAGATGAGGTAGGCTTAGTTTTGGTCTCGTAGACCATAGGTTTTCAGCCGTCTCAAGCATCTTCTGTTCTGTCCGTCTTAAAGTTTCAGTGAATCGCTTCTCTTGTCGGTTGTCCACAGAGAAGCCCGTCAGCTGCCGCTGCTGCATAGAGCAAAAGAAAAAAATAATAAATAAACCCCAGTTGCCACAGCCAGCCCCGCAGAGTCTAATAATAAGCATTGTGGTATCAAGCGCTTTCTCTTTGCCAGGTGTTGCCGAGGATACAGTTCCTACAGGGCTGATATGGTTCCTGTCCCCCACGGGGCTCACGGGCTAAGTAGGAGAGAGAAGGGGTATTGAGCCCCCATTTTACAGATGGGTTGTTGAAGGCACCAAGAAGTGAAGTGACTCGCCCCAGGTCACAGGAGACAGGCGATGGAACTAGATTTAGAACCCCTGTCCTCTGACTCCCAGGCCTGGGCTCTTGCCTCTAGGCCTTGCTGCTTCTCTGTGCGTTAAGTTTGCGAGGCTGCTTCTTGCTGGACTTTTTTTTTTATGGTATTCATTAAGTGTTTACTATGTGCCAGGCACTGTACTGAGTGCTGGAGTAGTTAAAGCTAATCAGGTTGGATACAGTCCCTGTCCCACATGGGCTCACTTTCTTAATCCCCATTTTACTGATTAGGTAACTGAGGCCCAGAGAAGTGGAGTGACTTGCCCAGGGTCACCTAGCAGATGAGCAGCAGAGCTGGGATTAGAACCCAGGTCCTCTGACTGCCGGGCTCGGACTCTATCCATTAGGTCACGCTCCTTCCCAGCGTGGCCTTCTGGCAGAGATCTCAATTTTCGTACCATGGCGACAGCAGCCTGAACATTGTGGAGACGGGGAATGTGTCTCCAACTCTGTCATATTGTCTTCTCCCAAGCGCTTAGTCCAGTGCTCTGCGCACAGTCCGCGCTCGGTAAATGATTGAACGGTTTTTCTTCTCACCTGCTCCCGCTGCTCTGCCATTCCTGTCCAGGTTTCCCGGGTCGTCTTCCGATAGTTCAGCTGCCAGGGCCACCGTCGACATCCGTAAGCTTGGGTGGAAAATTCCGTCCTCCACTAGACCCACCCTGAAAAGGTCTGAGTTGAAATCTTCTATTCACCACCCCCCCCCCCCCCACACACACATGTACAATCTTTTTTCTTTTTGTAAAAAGAAGAAACAAACCCGGCAGATCCTCTTCATACCATTGAAAGACCAAATGGCACCAAACCAAGGACAGTGTGTGCCGAAAGTGCTGCGTAATGAAAAACAGATTCTGCTGGGGAGAGCCAGGAGGCCTGGATGTCTGAGTCAGAGAATCCTCCTCCAATCCTATAAATCTGAGCTGGAAAAGGCACATTAGGTCATCTTATCCTGCCCCTTGCCAAGCCTTGAATTCTTCCCTGCATTCTATTTTCAAGTGTTTCGTCTGGCCCCTTTATACTGGGCAATCCCTTTCTGGAGAGTCCAAGCGTTGGTCCTGAAGGGGCTGCCAAGAGTCTCGCGTCCTCACTGAATTTTTCTGGTATCAATCAACGGTGTTGATGGAGCACTCGCTCATTCTAGCACTGTGCTTGAGAGCGCGCCTTGCGGAAGAGTGGATTTATCGGGTATCCCTCAGCGTTGTTGAGTCGATCCATCAGCGGGATTTATTGAGCGCTCACTCTGTGCGGGGCACCGTAGTGAGCGCTTGGGAGATTACGTAGAACCGAAGTAGAGACGTTTCCGCTCCATAACGAGCTGAGGGTCTAGAAGAGGGAACGGGAGCGCTCTGGAGCTGGAGGGAGCACAGTATAGTAGAACTGGGAGACCCATATCCTGCCCTCAAGGAGCTAACCTCTATACAAAGGGACAGATGTTAAATTACAGGGAGGACGTATCGAAGAGTATAAGCTCGTCGTGGGCAGGCAACGGGTCTACCAAGTCTGTGGTATTGGGTTTTTGTAACTCAGTGCTTGGATCCTCTCTCCCATCCCCTCTGTTGTAATTTTTTCAACCTGCTCCATTGGGTAGAGCAATAGTGTGGTCTAATGGATAGAGCCCAGACCTGCAAGTTATAAGGACCTGAGTTCTGATCCTGGCTCTTCCTCCTGTCTACTGTGTGACTGTGGACAAGTCACTTCCTCCGGGCCTCAGTTCCCTCACCTGTAAAACGGGGATTGACTGAGCCTCATGTGGGATAAGGGACTGTCTCCAACCTGATTAGCTTGTGTCTACTCCAGTGGTTAGTACAGAGCCTGCACATAGTAAGCATTTAACAAATACCATTAGAAAAAAAATTCAGTTCTAAACCACGTTTCTGTATTACTGTGTCAAAAGTTGAATGCAGTTTCTTTCCCTGTGGCAGTTTAATTCTGTAATATGATGCTGCTCTGAAAGGGGTAGAAAATAGAACTGGTCTCCCAGCAGCCAAGATAGCTACCTTGTTATTTCACCGTTGAAATCCACGCCTAGCTCCTTATTCCATTAGAGCCGTTCAGATTTCGTCCCCTGTCAGATTTCTTCTGGATTGAATATTCAGGGTCTCAGGCGCCCTTATATACCTCACTGAAAGTGTTTGCTTTTTCCTTCCCCATTGTCCTGGTTTTGCCTTTTAAAAACAGTTTTTGGTGTTAAGTATCTCATGGTAATTTAGAGCTAGAAATGACTTCTTTTAATTATTACCTTTCAATTGGTGGATTCAGGTCACTTGAAAACGAATATAAAAATCACACACTCTCCGCGCCATAATCTGGATTGGTTTAACTCACTTTGAGGTATTCGGAGTTTCTTTCGCCCTTGCTGACATTAACTGAGGAGCAGCGTGGCCTAGTGGTTAGAGTCCAGGCTTGGGAGGCAGTGGGCCTAGGTTCTAATCCCAGCTCAAGCCACTTGTCTGCTGTGTGATTTGGGGCAAATCACTTGTGGGCTTCCATTTCATCATCTGTAAAGTGGGGATTAAGACTGAGTCCCATGTGGGACAAGGACTGTGTCCAACCTGATTACTTGTATCTGCCCCAGCGCTTTGTACAGTGTCTGGCACATAGTAAATACTTACTGAATACCATAAAAAACCCACCCCCAAAACTTGGGCAATATAGTTTTACTCCTGGGTCTGATCTGATCTGATCATCTTATATGTCCCCCAGCGCTTAGTAGGGAACTGTTATATAATATTACAGCTCTATACACTCACTTATTTCCCTCCCACTAGAATATTTGGGGCGGTGGAAGGGGAAAAACCACAGTACTGTGAGTCAGTGTCTTGCGAAAAAGCTTCTTCCTGCCTGCATCCAAGGCCTGGTCTGTATTAGAGCCTGTATTAGAGCCTGGAACAGCGTGGCCTAGTTCCTAGAGCCCGAGCCTGGATGTCAGAGGACCTGGGATCTAATCCCTGCTCTGCCTGGGTGACCTTGGACAAGTCACTTCACCTCTCTGGGCCTCATTAGATCCCTTATCTGCACAATGGGAGTTCAACCTCCATCCTTCCTCTTGCGTAGACTGTGAACCCCATCTGGAACCTGAAGATCTCTTGACTACCCCGGCTCTTAGTACAGGGCTTGGCTCATGGTTAGTTCTTAAGACCGCAATTATGATTAACCCGATCTGAGTCCCCAGGTCTCTGTTTGACAGGGCTTTGGGGAGGTTAAGACACGCCTTCCCCCGCCCCTTCCAGCCCTGGGGCCAGTTAGTGCCTCCGTCTAAGAGCAGCCCCGCGGTTGGAATTGGGGAGAAGCAAGTCCGCCTCTCCAATCTGCTCCTGGAGCTCCGGGCCTGGCTATTTTCAGGCTCAGCCCCAACGGTCCTCCTTCCATGGAAGTGGGGAGAAGCCTAGAGCTCCCTACTGGGCTACTTTCAGGTTCAGCCGTAACAGTCCTTCTTGGATGGAAGCCCAGGAGAACCTTCCTGGAATAGCAGCACCCGGGATCCAGGGGTCCAGCGGGAGAGAGGGGCCCTGGGTGGGCGGGGTTGCTGGGCCTCCAGCTCTGGGCTCTCTGTGCTGGTGTGGTCCCGTCGAAGGTGCCAGGAATCTCGTGCTCCTCGACACCTCCGGCTTCATGGCCAAGTGGCCATCCTCAAGCCCAGATGGCCGGTCCCTCGGGAGCTGGCATTCCGGGCTTTGGGAACGGGGGGCAAGGGGGTGGGGCTCTGGAGTCAGCCTCTCCCAGCTGTCCCCGCCTCTCAGCAGAGACTCTCCATCAGCAGAGGGTTACGGTCCGGATAATAATTGTGCTGTTTAAGCACTTACCGTGTGCTAAGCACTGTACTAAGCACTGGGGTAGATGCAAGCAAATCAGGTCCCCTTTAGAGCTCCCATTCTAAGTAGGAGGGAGCACAGGTATTGAGTCCTTATCCTGCAGATGAGGAAACAGAGAAGTTAGGTGATTTGCTTAAGGTCACAAAGCAGGTAAGTGGCGGACCCAGGGTTAGACTCCCAGGCCCGGGCTCTTTTCTTCAAGCCACACTGCTTCCCTGCCACGTTTTCTTGGGCAAGTCATTTCACTTCTCTGGGCCTTTAACCCTCATTTTACAGATGAGGAAACAAACGGCTGTTTTCTTTCCCCCTCACTGAGAGTCCAATATGGGACCTGTGTCTCTCCTAGCCTGTAAGGAGTAAGAGTTTAACAAATGCAATTATTATGCTGATGATGAGACAGAGTCCCCCGTCCCACATGGGGTTTACCATCTTAATCGCCATTTGACAGATGAAATGACTGAGGCATGAAGAAGTGAAGTGACTTGCTCAAGGTCACACAGCAATCCAGTGGCGGAGCCAGGATTAGAACCCAGGTCCTTTTGGACTTCCAGGCCTATGCTCTCTCCACTAGGCTGTTCCGCTTCGTGCCACGCTGTGAGAAGTGGCACCAAAATCAAGTGCCAGGCACCAGAGGTGATGGAGCATTGGGGTGCCTGTGCTCTGCACCGCATTGTTTAAAATGCCAAAGGACACTCCAAATTGTGTGCTTGTCACTTTGGATTACTGGGAAGGGAGAACTTAACTCACTGGCTTTGTTCTGGTGTTAACAACCCAGTATGGAGGTGACCCTGCAGATTAGTCAAGTTAAAGTCCGTGGTGGTTTTGGAGAAAGTCCCAATGCAGAAATCAAATTCTTCTCATTCTTCTCCTTCTCACCTCATACTTCTCCAGCTGTGATGTGGTGAGGACTGGAATCTTGCTAGCGTGTGGATTTGAGGTTGAGCCGTCAAGATGGAGAAGCAGTGTGTCCTAGCGGATAGAGCCCGGGCCTGGGAGTCAGAAAGACCTGGGTCCTAGTCCCGGCTCCACCACTTGTCGTGTGACCGTGAGCCAGTCACTTCACTGTGCCTCAGTTTCCTCAACTGCAGAGTAGGGATTCAATACCCGTTCTCCCTTCTACTTGGACTGTGAGCCCCACGTGGGCAGGGACCATATCCGGCGTGATTAACTTGTATCCACCCCGGGGCTGAGAACAGTGCTTGACGCATAGTAAGCACTCAACAAAAAGTAGAAGAAAAGAAGCAACTGTTCAAGTTGGCGACTTGTGACTCTGGGGGCAGACAGAAGGGAGCGGCGGGGGGAGAGAGAGAGATTGAAATCCTCCATTCCATCCCGTGCCTCTTAGACCCTTCTCTGAAAGTTGTTCCAATCCCCCCACACCAGAAGAGTGCATGACTGGATTGTCTAAGAATAGAAAAGGGAAGACACGAGAAGGAGGGTTTGACAGACCAGGCTCGTGCCGCATCTTCAAATCCTTGCTTAATCTCTTTCCGGATCGCCGGCTTTCCACGTTGCGGCTGGCCCGAGAATGCCGAGGTTGTCGGAAAAGGATCTGGAAACCCACTTGGAGAATCTTGGGTGGAGTTTTCCCGGGACTTCAAGCGTTTAGTCCAGTGCTCTGCACTCAATAAGCGCTCGATACGTGCCATTGATTGACTTCTTGCCTGCTGCATTCCAGGCAGAATACTTTTGTCTACTTGAGGAGAATGAAAGCAGAGAAAAGGGTGAGGGGCCGAGAGTGCGGGGAGGGAGCGGCCCTGGAGTGGAAGGGAAACGTGGAAATTGTGGATGAACTGGCTGCATCGTCGCGGGATTCATGGGTTTTGCTGGAGGGATAAAATGACATCTCCTCCAAGAAGCCTTCCCAGCATTTCCCCCACTTCCTCTCCATTCTGCCTCACCCATGCACTTGGATCTGTTTCCTTTAAGCAAGTCTCTTTAAGCCCCACAAAACTTATCAATCAGTTGTATTTATTGGGCTTGTGTCCCTATTTTAATGCCTCCCTCTCTCTCTCTTCCCCTCCAGACTGTAAATTCCTCAGGGACAGAGAGAGGAAGGGCTTCCCAACCCTGTTGGATTGTCCTTTCTGTGGCGCTCAGCGCAGCACTCAACACACAGTAGGTGCTCCCTAAATACCATTGGTTGATGAATTAGGACTGTGCTCCGTCACCTGAATCCCCCAGCAACTCGGTCCAGCATCAACCGATGGCACCAGGCTGATTCCCAGTGCCAAGAGTGTGGGTAGTGTCTGGGCCTGGCGGGAGAAGTACAGCAGGACTCAAAGAGGAATCCAAAGGGGTGGAGGCTACCTGCAGCCGGACAAATCCTAGTGCAAGGGTGATGCGGAAGGGAGTGGAAGAGGAGCGAACGAGGGCCAAGTTGGAGGCGAGGAATCGAGCGTTTAGTTACAGCCTCCTCTAGACTCCAAGCTCGTTGCGGGCAGGGAATGTGTCTTTTTATTGCTGTATTGTACTCTCCCAAGCGCTTAGTACAGTGCTCTGCTCTATAGTAAATACAACTGAATGATCATTGGAAGGCAGTCTCACGTTCTTAGTTCAGTGCTCGTGCACAATAGACAGTTCTTGCCTTGTGGGCAAGCAGTGAGAGTCTCCCTGTTTATTTGCACTATACATAGAAGCAGCGTGGCCTAGTGGAAAGAGCGGTGGCCTGGGAGCCAGGTAGACCTGGGTTCTAATCACGGCTCCACCATGTGCCGGCTGTGTGACCTTAGGCGAGTCACTACCACTTCTCTGAGCCTCAGTTCCCTCATCTGTAAAATAGTAATATGATGATAATTGTGGTATTTGTACTAAGTGCCGGGGTGGATACCAGCAAATGGGTTTGTCCCCACTCGGGGCTCACAGTCTTCATCCCCATTTTCCAGATGAGGGAACTGAGGCCCAGAGAAGCGACACATAGAGCTAAAAGTCGGGACTCAGTTCAAGGGCTAGAGCCGCAGAGGGGTTGACATTTGCCCCGCCATCCCTCTCTGGTTCCATTTGGGGCCGAAAAGCGAGCGGCTCCTCCGGGCGACTCTCTGAGGCTTCTTTGTTCGGCGGCTCCGCGAGACTCGTCCTGTGAAGGGCGCGGGGCTTCTCCTCCCCCGGGGTGGCCGGATTCCTGCAGGATGACAGCACTTTGGTCCACAGGGCCTCCCTGCCTTTGGAACGCCCGCCATTCGAACGCCTGAGCTCTGCCTTGCCAGCCTCTCCCTCGCTGACCCCTCGCTAACCCAGCCGAAAAGCCTCAGAAAGCCCTCTCTCTTATCTCCCCCCCGAAAACCACACAGAGCAATGCTTGTCTCTGTCAGGGGTGTAAAAT
Source organism: Ornithorhynchus anatinus (assembly GCF_004115215.2). Lineage (NCBI taxonomy): Eukaryota > Metazoa > Chordata > Mammalia > Monotremata > Ornithorhynchidae > Ornithorhynchus > Ornithorhynchus anatinus. Next base: position 2,934,469 of record NC_041752.1, on the reverse strand, counting down.
TTCTTTCCGGCGTAATGGGTCAGGGCTCCCCGCCCCTCTCTGGTCTCCCCCTCCCCCTGATGAGCCCCTTCTTCCCCCAGACTCAGACTCTCAGCTCTTCGTTGCCTCCAGGAAGCCTCGGGTCAGCGCCTTTCTTTGAGGCATTTGGGACCCAACAACAATTTTGCCTCTCATTCTGGTTAATTTCGGCTGGTGTCGTGTCATGGGAGAGGCTTTTTCTGTGCGTGCCTGAGAGTGGTTAAGTATTGCGCTGGATTTTGATTTCCAATGGACATTGTGCAATCTGTCCCAACTCGAGAGGGTCATTTAATCCATCAGTGGTATTTATTAAGCGCTTACTGTGTGCAGAGCACTGGACTGAGCATTTGGGAGAGTAACGGTTTTTTTTAAAAAAAATATTTTACAGTATTAAGCACTTAATATGGGGCAGACACTGTACTAAGCACTGGAATTATGCAGGTTAATCAATTTGGACATAGTTTCTGTCTCACGTGGGGCTCATGGTCTTAATCCCCATTTTCCAGATGAGGGATCTGAAGCCCAGAGAAGTGAAGTGACTTGCCAAGATTACACAGCAAGTAAGTGGCAGAGCCGGAATTGGAACCCAGGTCCTCTAACTCCCAGGCCCGTGCTCTATCCACTAGGCCACGCTGCTTAAGGGCTTCTCCCGAGTGCTGAGGCTAGTGCTCTGCACACAGTAAGCACTCAGTATCTACCACTAGGTAGACAGACCGACGTTCCGTCCGTCGACGGATCTTAAATCTTCGAACCTCCTCCGCTGGAATCCTCCCTCTCTGACTTGGCTCTTGGAAGACCAGACTCCTCCTTTTGTTAGTCATTGGTTTTTCCTTGGAAGAGGGGCTGGGAAGCATTCACACGGACATAGTTGGGCTCCACATTTTCCGCGAAGCATAAACTGTCCCTTTCTTCTAGGCATCCTCTCCACCAGCCCTTCTGATGCTCCGTTGTCAGCCGGTGTCAGAGATACCTTAGATGGGTTTATCAGAGTGGGAAAAAGAAAAATGACCAGGGTTTCTGGCCTCACAGAAAGAACGAGGGTCTTTTGGGAGTCGGGGAAACTCTGCCGCTTTGGCTGCCTTGGGATGTTGAGCGGGGCACTTGGAGGGTCTGCGCCTCAGTTTTCTCCTCTGTAAAATGGGCTAGTTGCCTGTTGTCTTTCCCCCTTTGACTGCGAGCCCCATGTGAGATTATTGTATATCTCTCCCAGTGCTTATTACAGCGTGTGGCACATAGTAAGCGGCTACCAAATACCACTCTCATTGTCGTGCTCCTGGCTCCCCCTCCTGGCCGCACGTTTTGGGAAGGGGAAAGTCCTGGGAGATGATGATGTTGATGATGGGAAGCATAATCTAATAAATAATAGTACATACAATAATAAGTCTAGTGGATAAAGCCCCGGCCAGGGAGCCAGAGGACCTGGGCTTTAATCCTGGCTCTGCCGCTTTTCTGCCGTGTGACCCGGGGCAAGTCAGTTAGTTTCTCTGGGCCTCAGTTTCCTCATTTGCAGAATGGGGATTCAGTGCCTGTGCAACATTTAGTGCAGTGCCTGGCACATAGTAAGTGCTTAATAAATACCATAATTAATATTATTACTCACTGTGAGCTCTCTCTGGGGCAGGACCGTGACCAACCTGCTCAGCCTTGTATCTACCCCTGCACTTAGAACAGTGCCTGGCATATAGTAAGTGCTTAACAGATACCATTTAAAGAAAAAAAAAAACTTGGCCGGGATATGTCAGTCAGTCGTACTTATTGAGCGCTTACAGTGGGCAGAGCACTGTTCTAAGCGCATAGGAGAGGACAACACGATAGACACATTCCCTGCCCACAATGAGTGTGGCGGGATCAACTATGCTATTTCTGTTTCCTCACCCGGCGTCTTTCTCTGCCCCGTAGCCCCTTAGCATCTTGGAAGATATCACCTTTTACAGGTGGAGGGAAGGCGCGGGCCCCTGTAGCTCAGTGGGTGCAGGCAGTGATAACGAGGGAGGACTGGAGCTTGGCTAAAAATACTTGCAATCAAGCAATTTCAGGCCCGTGTCCCCACCCCGATGCCGATATGGAGAAATGGCAGTGGAGGGCTTCGCTCCGGGGACTGAGGTTTGATAGCGCCCAAAGTCAACGGCAGCAGAAGCCTGAACATCGCTAAATCCCGAAGCAGTGGGGCCGGGTGGAGGATGCCTGGGGCGGGGACTCAGAAGGACCTGGGTTCTCATCCCGGCTCCGCCACTTGTCTGCTGGATGACCTTAGGCAAGCCGCTTGGCTTCTCTGTGCCTCGGTTCCCGTAGCTGTAAAATGGGGATTAAGACTGTGAGCCCCATGTGGGATGGGGATTGTGTCCAAATTGATTGGCTTTATCTACCCCAGCGCATAGTTCAGTGCCTGGCACAGAGAACTTACATAGCGCAAATACCGCTATGATGATGATGATGAATAATAAGAATAGTAATAAAGACAGATCCACAGCCAAGGTCAAATCCTACTATGGTGCTGCCTGAAGGTCAGCTTTTTGATTTGTTTTAATGGTGCCAGGCACTGTACTAAACACTGGGGAAGAGACGAGCTTATCCGGTCAGGCACATCCTCTGTCCCACCTAGAGTTCCCAGTGTAACCTAGGCAGAAGGCCAGGAAGAGAGGCGCAGAGCACACTACTAAGTGCTTGGAAGAGAACAACAGAACAGACACATTCCCTGTCCATGAGGAGCCTACAGCTCTGTTCCAGTAAAGGGGGGCTTTTTACGACGTTGCCGCAGAGTTGGGGGAGTTGGGGAGGGTTTGGGGGGTGGGGCGTCCAACAGCCACAGTGCCCAACCCTAACCATTCTTAGACTGAGAGAGAAACACTGCAGAAATTGAACAATTCTCTTTCAGCCCATTCTGCCCAGATGGTACAGAGTTGAACAATTGTCTCATTCCAGCCATTTGGGGGGAGATGGGGGGGGGGTGCCGAGGGAGGGGAGGGGAGTTGTGAATCACATGCTAGGCAGCCTTGGGTTTTGTTGATCTGGCTTGTCAAAACAATTTAATGTAGGTGGAAAGGAATGAATGTAATGGAGTGGGCTTTTTGTGCATCTACTCCAGTTTGTTCGAAAGGCAACCCTACAATTGAGTGAGTCTAACAACATTCCCTCCCCCCCCCAACCCTGCCAAACACACACCCCTCCCCGTGAGCTATCATTTCAGAACAATGCTGTCCATTTTTCAGGGACTACTAAAAATATGCAGGCCATCCAACTTGCCTAGATCTCACTTCCCCAAAAATGGGTTTAACTCTGTCCAGTCCACTTCAAATTGAAAACATCATGTAAGGAATTCGAGGTCCCTGGATGTTACCGAGGTTGTAGATAAAGACAGGACCTGCTCTTTGGCCAGGCTTTGTAATAATAACGAAAAAAAACCCGACTGCTTCAAATAAAATTTCCCATTGCTCCAGTCTGCACGTCTCCTCGACAGCCCGGGAACGCAGGGGACCAGGCCTGTGGTAATAATAACGATGGCATTTGTTAAGCGCTTACTATGTGTAAAGCACTGTTGTAAGCACTGGCACTCAGGCCCCCGCTGCATACGGCGGCCAGGAGTCCTTTCTGGTTTCTTCAGCTCTCCCTCATAGCGATCGACTCTCTCCTCCCACCAGCGCAGCTCGCACCCCGCGTCCCGCTCCCACCAGCCTCCCCCCGACTGGCGCCTCGTCCTCGTCTCTCCTGCTGCCAACCTCTCGCCTCTTCCCCTTCTCATTTCAAACCCAAAAAACCATCGTGGAAATGACACCTCCGTCAAGATGACTCTCCCCCTTCAGTCTCAAATCCTCTGAGGTGTCCTGCCCTTTCCAGCACACAGGGCTGATCACAGATCCCTCACCGATCCTGTCGCTTAAGCAGTAACTCGTCTGGGTAGCTCTCTTTCCTTTTTCTTCCTGTCTGTAGATTATTTCAATGTCTAGCTTCCCAGCTAGATTGAAAGAATCTGGAGGGCAGGGGTCAGATCTGCTTATTCATTCATTCGATAGTATTTATTGAGCACTGACTCTGTGTAGAGCACTGTACTAAGCGCCTGGAATGTAGTCTCTTGCACTCTCCCAAGCACATAATATAGTCCTCCACATAGTAGGTACTCAGTACATAATACTGACTGATTAATTCACCTATCCTGATGTGCATCTTATTCCAACAGCCCCCCTCTGGTGACCGAACCTACCCTGATACCTAGGAAGCGGCGTGATCTAGTGGATAGAGTCCCGGCTTGGGAGTCAGAAGCCCCCAGTTCTAATCCTGGCTCTGCCACTTACCTGCTGTGTGATCTTGGGCGAGTCACTTCACTTCTCTGGGCGTCAAGTTTCCTCATCTGTAAAATGGGGATTCAATACCTGTTCTCCCTCCTACTTACTGTGTGAGCCCCATGTGGGACCTGATTATCTTGTATCTATCTTGGCACTTAGTACAGCGCTTGGCATATTGTAAAAGCTTAACAAATGCCCTAATTATTTTTTATTATGAAGTATTCATTCCCGAGCCAATATTTGTAGGGAAAATTATGCATTGCGGTAAAAGAGGATGAAGGCTTAATGCTGTATTGGACTTTTCTGTTTCATTCACTTTAGGGTAGTAGATCATATTAAGCATCCGTAAGTGTAGATGACAGGGGAGGTTTTTCATCGAAGATGTACAGAGGTTCGTTCATTCATTGCCTACGGATCCAAACCGCGTGCTCGTTTTCCATTTTCCAAAAGATCCCTTCCTCTTGCACCTTCCCTCGATAAAGGCCAACTTTTATGGGTATACTTATGTGGATACACTCCAATTTCTTCAGGATCAGATCTGTGTAGATCTCAGTGTTCTGTACTGTGAGGCGTTAGGAAGTGGAGAACTCAGGCCCTGCCCTTGAGGAACATAAGTCGGATGAAGGAGACCGAGTAAGCTCAGAAAAACACACATAAACACTAACGATAGGGCCGGTAAACATTGACATAACCAATTACAGCCGAACAGACGTATTCCTCAAGTCTTAAGGAAATTGCTGGAGTGGTTGAAGTAACTGGAGCCAGGTGGGGTGAGTCTCGGGAATATTTCAGAGGGGGAGGAGAGCTTTGAAGTTGGGAAAACTGTCAAACTAGCCCCTTCCCCTGTGATGAGATGCATCTCCCCAGAAGCAGCGTGGCCTAGTGGACAGAGCCCAGGCCTCTGTCAGAGGACCTGGGTTCTAATCCCACTTGGCTGCTGTGTGACCTCGGGCAAGTCACTTCACTTCTCTGGGCCAGTTAGCTCTTCTGCAGAATGGGGTTTAAGACTAGGAGCCCTATCTGGGTCAGGGAGTGGGTCCAACCCGATGAGCTTGTATCTACCCCGGGACTTAGTATAGTGCCTGGTGTGTAGTAAGTGCTTAACAAGTACCATTAAAAAAAAAATAAAAAAGATTTTTCCTAGTCAGGGAGAAGGCCCCTAGCTAAATCTGGGCTCTAGCCAGCTGGCCCCACTTCTCTCTGTCCACCGCACAAGAAGGATTTTCTTCTCTGCCTCCTCCTTCCGTGTCTCCCCCAAATGGGTTCTCGTTTCTCCTTTTCCATCCCGCTGCCCCTCCTCCCTGTGGCACTTTGAACGTATGAAGCGTTTACTGCGTGCCAGGCACTGCATGAAATCCCCATCTTACAGATGAGGTAAGTGAGGCATGGAAAAGTGAAGTGACCCACCCAAGGTCACCCATCTGGCACTGCTCCACCCTGAAGGGGAAGGGCAGCTTGGTCATCCTTTCCTCTTGGTGATTCTTGGGGAGTAGGAGTGGTGTGTCCCAAGGGGTGGGGGGAATGAGGGGATAGGACTGGTTGTGACTACCAAAGGCAGACCTCCACTCTGCCCTCCTTCAAAGCTTTATTAATAAATCACACCTCCTCCAAGAGGCCTTGCTTGACTACACCCTCATTTCCCCGAATCCCTTGTGCAGCGCCCTCACTCTTGGATTTGTACCCCTGCCCCCCCAGCCCCATAGCACTTACATCCACCTCCATCATTCATTTTTATTCTTTCAATTGTATTTATTGAGCGCTTACTGTGTGCAGAGCACTGTACTAAGCGCCTGGGAAGTACAATTCGGCAACAAATAGTAATAATGTTGGTATTTGTTAAGCACTATGTGCAGAGCACTGTTCTAAGCGCTGGGGTAGACACAAGGGAATCAGGTTGTCCCACGTGGGGCTCACAGTCTTAATCCCCATTTTACAGATGAGGTAACTGAGGCACAGAGAAGTGAAGTGACACCCACAGTCACACAGCTGACAATCCTTGCCCCCAGCTGACTCGCAGCATGGGCTTGGGAGTCAGAGGTCATAGGTTTGAATCCCAGCTCTGTCACTTGTCCGCTGTGTGACTTTGGGCAAGCCACTTAACTTCTCTGTGCCTCGGTTACCTCATCTGTAAAATGGGGATTAAGACTGAGTCCTACGTGGGACAACTTGATAACCTTGTATCTACCCCAGTGCTTAGAACAGTGCTTGGCACATAGTAAGTGCTTAAATACCATTATAATTATATTATTATTTATTTTGATGTCTGTCTCCCCCTCTGGACAGTAAATTCCTTGTGGGCAGGGAGCATATCCGTCAATTCTGTTGTTTTGTCCTCATCCAAGCATGCAGTACAGTGCTCTGCCCTTAGCAAGTGCTCAGTAAATACCTTTGAGCCCTCCCCCACCTCCCAGGCTGCTTTCTGGCTTTGATGCAGAGGATCCTGAACCATTGATTGGTGATGAGATTCAAGGTTTATGGTGTGCCATTTTATAAGAACGGGCCTGGGAGTCAGAAAGACCTGAGTTCTAATTTGGGGACTTGTTTGCTGTGTCACCTTGGGCAGGTCACTTTACTTCTCTGAGCCTCAGTTCCCCCATCTGTAAAATGAGGTCCAGGCCCAGGCTCTCCACTAGATGACCCGCCTTCATTTGGGGGGGGATACGTTGGACTAATCCAAATTCTCGGGTTGTGGCCAACAGAAGATGGTCAGGAGTGCTCATTAAATCCCCACGGGGCGGATGGGCTTCGGCAACGGAGTTCTGTCTCCCTGAGGAACAGCAGGAAGTGACCTCCATTCCCGGAGCGGGCGGTGGGAGCGGTAGGTTTGCGAAGCTTGCCTGACAGCGAGGGAGGCTGAGCCTGTTCCTTGTTGGGTAGAATGATGCTGAAAGTGTATCAGTCATTATTTATGACAGGAGACCATCCAGCTTCATTTCAAAGGCTGAGTAATACGCCAGGCAGCGGCGATCCCTCACGTGACCGATCAACTAGACCAAGCTGCTCAAGGCTCTCGCGTTCCTTTTATTAGAGAAACAGGATTTTTCACTCTGCCGGTTCTTTGTAGTAGCTCCTAAGGCTTCGCCCCTTGCGGAGTTGCCCGTCCATGAATGTGAGAGGCCTCAGAAGTCGGTCTGGGGAGGGGTTTCAGCGATTGCTTCAGCCAAAGATGAGGGGTGGCTGGCTGACTGGCTGGAGGAGCAGTTTGGGAATCAGAGGACCCGGTTTGCAATCCCGGCTCTTCCCCTTGGCTCCTGGGTGACCTCGGGCAAGACGCTTCACTCCGTTTCCTCATCTGTAAAATGGGGATTACCTGATCTCTGTCCTACTTAGACTGTGAGCTCCGTCATCATCAGCGGGATTCAGCGAGTGCTTACTGTGTGCAGAGCACTGTACTAAGAGGACACTCCAGCGGTTGGCAGACACGTTCCCTGCTCTGTGTGGGGAGATGCAAACTGTAAAATCCCAAGTATCAGTGGAGAGCTGGGAATCAATATGGAAATCCATTGGTTCAGTCAGTGACCGTCTTCTTCCAAGTTCTCCAAGAAACACTATGTACTTCTTTGTGTTGGTTTGTTTTTTTTTTTTACAAATGAAATGTTCATAAGCCAACTGAAAGGAAATTACAAGCTTAAAAGCAAATGTGCCCTTTGCCCTAAAATGAGAATTAGGAAGATGAGGCTAAGGCTGGGAAACAGAATGTCCTATTGGAAAAAATCACGGGCCTGAGTGATAGGGGCCTTGGGTTCTAGCTCCACTCTGCCACTTGAATCAATCAGTGCTATTTATTGAGCACTTATGGTGTGCAGACACTGTACTAAGTGCTTGAGAGTGGACAATATCGGAGTTGGTAGACACATTCCCTGCCCACAGCTTGCTTTCAGTCTAGAGTGGTCTCAGTCAGTAAATCAATCAGTGGTATTTAGTGAGTGCTTACAGGGTGCAGGGCACTGTACTAAGTGCGTGGAAGAGTACAACCCAGCAGTCTGCTGTGTGACCTTGGGGAAGTCACTTCTCTTCTCTGAGCCTTAGTAGCTTCGTCTTTAAAATGGGGAGTAAATCCTACTCCCTCCATATTGGACGGGGACTGTGTCCGGCCTGAACCAGGGTTCAGAACAGTGGTTGGCGATTGAAATGCTTAACGAATGTCAAGCCTAACAAATACGATGATGATGATGGTGATAGTAATGCTAGATCTGAAAGAACTATCCAGGCTAACCTTTCCAGACTGTTGTTGATTTCAGACTTGCTTAGTAGCAACATACGACGCTTCACCATTTTGGCCCTCTCTACCCACACGGTGTCTTTTCTCCTTTTTTCCAGGATCGGAAGTTGACCAAGTCAGAGCGACAGAGATTTAAAGAGGAGGCCGAAATGCTGAAGGGGCTTCAGCATCCCAATATCGTTCGATTCTACGATTCCTGGGAGTCTACGGTAAAAGGGAAGAAGTGTATCGTTCTGGTGACCGAACTTATGACATCCGGAACCCTTAAAACGTAAGTCAGCACACCCGCCGAAAGGGCACGAGACCAGGAGGTAAGGAGGCCTCTGTCCTTCTGTCCGATTTACAGCCTCTAGACTGAGAGCTCGCTGTGGGCAAGAGACGCGTCTACCAATTCTCTTGGCTTGGACTCTCCCAGGTGCTTAGTAGAGTGTTCTGCACGCAAGAAGCGCTCACTAAATGCCACTGATGACTGAGGAGATTTCAACCATCTCAGGCCAGCGAGGGATTTAACTGGATTGTTCGGTTTCACCGTACAGCTGGTGTCTTCGGCCATCCATCAGTTAACTGGTGGCATTTATTGAGCGCGTACTGTATGCAGAAAGCGCTTGAAGAGTTCGATGTAGGAGTTGGTAGAGGTATTCCCTGCCCACGTGGAGCTTCCAGGCTGGGGCCGGAAAGAACCCCTTCCCTTTGAACATCGGCGTGTGAATCCTGCCGCTTTCTAGGAGGCCCCGGGCGAAGGCATCATTTGACTGGAAGGGGAGATGGAGTCGAGCACCGCTCCTGAAATTCCTGGCCGAGCTTCCAGATCCTCACTGGAGCCCCGAGCAAGTACTCCGAAGGATGAGGCAGGGGAGCCCTCTACTGGTCACGGGGCATCGAAGCCCTTCAGAGTCCGATCAGGTCGGACACGGCCAGCGCGTCCCACACGGGCTCACGGTCTCACGCCCATCAGGGACGTGTACTCACTCAGCGTGTCCCTGATGGGCGTGAGAATGTCAAGAACAGGACAGTAGACATGAGTAGACAGTGCTGTTTGAGTTGCAGCTTCAAACTGAAGAAGCAGCGTGGCTCAGTGGCTAGAGCAGTGGAAAGATCGCGGGCTTGGGAGTCAGAGGTCACGGGTTCTAATCCCGGCTCCGCCACTAGTCAGCTGTTTGACCTTGGGCAAGTCGCTTAACTTCTCTGTGCCTCAGTTACCTCATCTGTCAAATGGGGATTAAAACTGTGAGTTCCACGTGGGACAACCTGATCACCTTGTATCCCCCAGTGCTTAGAACAGTGCTTTGCACATAGTAAGCGCTTAACAAATACCACTATTTATTTATTTATTTAGAGCCTAGGCCTGGGGGTCAGAAGGACCAGGATTCTCATCCCAGCTCCGCCACTTGAGTGCCGGGTCACTTCTGGGCCTCAGTTCTGTCGACTGTAAAATGGGAATGAAGACTGTGGGGCGTGGGCTGTGTCCAGCCTGATCGGCTCGATTCTATGCCAGCCCTTGGTACTGAGTCTGGTGCATAGGATGTGTTTACAAATACTTTAAAAAAAAAAAAAAAGTTTAACATGCTTCTGGTGTTGAGCACTTGTAGGTGAGGAGGGGATTGGATTTCCAATTTACTGGGGGGCAGGGAGGGAGGCTGGATTTTTGTGCGTTCAATGAGCGAGGGGGTCTTCGTTGCCACAGAAAAGGCCAGTGAAGAGAGAAATAACGGCTTGGAGCTTTAAGGAGCTGGAACGGGGCCTCCTTCCCTCCCTTCCCAACCGTGAGCTCAGTCGTCTCACCGCCTTGCCAGTGGGCCGGTTGCCAAAGGGAGTGATTCCTGGCAGAAAATTCCTCCCTGGCCGTTGCCTTCCGCTCTTTGCAGAGCACTGTATCGGGGGAAAGAGAGCGACGCTGGCCCAGAGTGAAATCCGTGCCCACCGAGCCTTGCGTTCTATCTTGCACGAGGGAGCAGGCTAATTCTAGCCACCTTGTTGTCTTCTGTATATTCTAGTCCCAAGAACTGAATTTCCACCTGGCATGTGATAGGAGAAGTCATGATCACAGTGGTTTTTGTCAAGCACTGTTTATATGGCAAGGCATGGGGGTAAATGCAAGATAATCGGGTGGGATGCAGTCACCGTCATACCCAGAACCGTTTCAGAAGGGATTCGAGAAGGAGCGTGGCCGAGTGGAAAGAGCCCGGGCCCGGGAGTCAGGAAACTTGGATTCTAATCTAGGCTCTGCCACTTGTCTGCTGTGGGATTCTGGACAAGTCACTTCACTTCTCTGAACCTCAGTTTCCTCATCTATAAAAATGGGGGTAGAGTGTGAGCCCTATGTGGGATAGGGACTGTGTTCAATCTGATTAACCTATAGCTACCCCAGCGTACAGTACAGTTTAGTACAGTTCCTGGCACATAGTAAGTGCTTAATGAATGCCACAGTTATCATATGTCTGAGGGTTGTCCATTTTCAGACCTAAGGGAGGAAGTTCAACATGTCTTAAAATGCCTTTTCCCTGACTGGATCGACCGACTCGACTGTAATCTCCTTGAGGGCAGGTATCCTGTCTACTGACTCTTGTCATTTCCCATGAGTTTAGCCCACAAGCGACCACAAACTCCGTAAATTCCACTTTACAGTTTAGGAAACCGAGTCTCTGAGACTCACGCTCTAAGTACGAAGGGGAACAGGTATTGAATCCTCATCTTACAGTTGAGGAAACAGGCCCAAAGAGTGGAAGTGACGCGCCCTGAGTCACACAGCAAACGAGAGGCGGAGGTCAGATTAGAACCCAGGTCTTCTGGCTCCCAGGCCGGGCTCTTTCCATTAGGTCACGCTGCTTATGTGGTTGCATATGTGAAACGGATTTAATTTAACGGTGCGACTTATGAGGAGAGTTCCTTTTGGGGGGCAGGCTAGGGGAATACCAGTGACATTATTTCTGGAGAGGGCTTTTCCAGTTGGGCTCCATGGGAAAGTCCTCACTTCCTCATAAAGCAGGTTGGTGCACAAAGACACTCTCCAAGACCTGGCTCCTTGAACCCCTAGTTTTGTATTGGACTCTCCCAAGCGCTTAGTACAGTGCTCCACACAAAATAAGAGCTCAATAAGTACGATTGAATGAACTATTGTGCCACCTTTTTAGGCCGCGGAGATACTAGTGCCTGTCTCTTGCCTTAAGAAGAAGCTTCAGTGAGCTCCAAAACTGTCTTTAGAGTCCGTCGTATCTTTCCAGGAAACAATGGGGGGCTTACAATTGCCCCAGTCAAACTGGTTTAAAAAAAAAAAAGAATCATGCAGAGAGATGGGGAAAGGAATAACAATAATCATAATTATTATTATCTGTAAAATAAGAATTAAATCCTCTACCCTCCGACTTAGACTTTGAACACTAGGTTGGGCGGGGACAGTGTCCCACCTATGTCGTATCTACTCTAGTGCATAGTACAGTGTAAGCTACGTAGAAATAACTCAATGAATACTGTAAAAAATGGGTGCAGTAATCGGTCAGGCTATCAGTGGTATTTCAGAGCACACTCTGTGCAGAACACTGGGCTGAGTGCGTGGGAATGGACAATATAACAGAGGTGGTAGACAAGATTCCTGCCCACAAGGAGCTGGTAGTCCAGAGGAGGTGTAAGATGTTACCCCCCCCCAAATCCCCAGCTCTTTCTGGGCCTGGGTCCTCTCGGCTAAGTTTTACCCCTTCCTCCAGTGTCCCTTGACAAATAGTGGCGTGGGGCAGGGACGAACTCTGATGGAGAGACAGGAGAGAGAAGGTGCCAGAGTTCACCTTTGTGTGGGAAATTCCAGAATTTCAATCAAAGTACAACTTGGGTTTTGTTTTTGTTTTTCACACCAGGGAAGTTTTGAGAAAAAAAATCCATTAAGACTGGAAACAGAAAGCCACAACTACCTGTCTTAACTAGACCGTGGAACCCCAGCATTGTTTTCAGTGGCATAAGGAATTTTTGTTCTTCGAATCTGCCTCATCATGGAACCCTGGTCATTTAAAAAAAAAAAAAAAAAAAAAAGAAAGAAAGAAAAACACAAATTTAGATCTAGGCTTTCCGCTTGCCCTTTACGGTTGGCAATTAGAACAGCTTCCTCTAAATCTTCTTCGTGGGCATTTGAAACGATGTGGCCTCTGGCCTTTAATTGAATAATTAAATAATAATAATAATTGTGACATTTGAGCTTTCACTATGTGCCAAGCATTGGGGCAGATACAAGATCATCAGGTCCCACGGGGGCTCATAGTCTAAATATAAATTAAATATTAATCAGTCGTATTTATCAAGCACTTTCTGTGTGCAGAGTAGAAGGGAGAACAGGTATTTAATCCCTATTTTCAGTTGATGATAAGGTAAGGCAGGTAAATCACTTATAAACTCATAGCTGGTATTAGTTGGATGAATTTGTACTCTTAAAGTATGTACTAGGCCCCTGGGAGACTCCAATATATTAGAGTTGGTAGGCATTCATTTATTCAGTTGTATTTATTGAGTGCTTACTGTATGCAGAGCACTGTACTAAGCCCTTGGAAAGCATAATTTAGTTATAAAGAGAGTCTCTGCCCACAAAGGGCTCACAGTCTAGAAGAAGGGAGACAGACATCAAAACAAGTGAACGGGCATTAATAGAATCAATATAAATAAATGGAATTATAGATTTATACACAGCAAAGCAAGTAAACAGGCATTAATATAAATAGAATTATAGATATGTATATACCCAAGTGCTGTGGGGAGAGGGGTAGAGCAAGGGGAGCTAGTTGGGGCATTGAGGGGGAGGGAGATCTGAGAAAAGGGGGCTTAATCTGGGAAAAGGGGGGCTTAGTCTGGGGAAAAAAGGGAGCTTAGTCGGGGACCTTTGTGGCAGGTTCCCTGCCCACAAAGAGCCTTCAGTCTAGAGGGGGGAGATGGACATTAATAAATAAGTAAATTAAGGATGTGTCCGTAAGGGCTGTCGGACTGATTTAATCAACTAGATTTTGAAGCTGGGGTAATTGTAGGATTAAAGACTAGTAAGAGTACACACTAGCATCCTCACTGAGGTTCTCACACTTTTTTTTAAAAAAAGTTAATGGTCATTTAAGCCCTTAACAAGGATATTTATTGAGTCCCATGGGGGACGTGGACTGGGTCCAACCTGATTAGCTTCCATCTGCCCTAGTGCTTAATACAGTACCCGACGCACAGTAAGCGCTTAACAAACGCCCTTTTCGTTGCACAGGTACCTGAAGCGGTTTAAAGTGATGAAGATCAAAGTTCTGCGTAGTTGGTGCCGGCAGATCCTGAAAGGGCTGCAGTTCCTCCACACGCGCACTCCACCCATCATCCATCGGGACCTCAAGTGCGATAACATCTTCATCACCGGCCCTACCGGTTCCGTCAAGATTGGCGACCTGGGCCTGGCCACCCTCAAGAGGGCATCTTTTGCCAAGAGTGTCATAGGTAGGTGTCCGCGGGCACCCTCCGGAGAGCGCCGGACAGCCGCGACCACTCTCTGAGCCTGCCAGTCCAGAACCAGTCTGGCTCTCAGCAGCCGGAGTGTCCAGGCCCTGCTCGATCGAATCGATCGACCAGTCGGTGGTGTCGATTGAGCGCTCAGTACGGGCAGGGCACTGGAGAGGGCAGTACAGTCGTTATGGGCAGGGATCATGTCCGTTGTACTGTTTTGTTGTACTCTCCCGAGCGCTGAGTACGGTGCTCTGCACACAGTAAGCGCTCAGTAAAATCCTCGACTGAGTGACTGTACAGCAGGATTAACAGATGATCTCCCTGCCCATAATGCACTGAAGAGGTTATGGGGAGGATATGGGGGAGACGAGCGGCGTTGATAAAACTGGGCATTGAGACCGTTCCTTCCGGTGGGGAGATTCTATTGCGGGGGGGGGAGATGCCCCACTCCTGATCAGTAATTTTTTTTGTGTATGTGTGGTATCTGTTAAGCATTTACTATGTGTCAGGCACTGTTCTAAGTGCTGGGGTAGTTACAAGCTAATCAGATTGGACACAGTCCCTGTTCCACATGGGACTCACAGTCTCAATCCCCACTTTTCAGATAAGGGAATTAAGGCCCAGAGAGGTGAAGTGACTTGCCCAAGGTCACACGGCAGACAAGTGGAGGAGCTGAGATTCCAAACCAAGTCCTTCTGACTTCCAGGCCCATGCTCTGTCCATTAAGCCAAGCGCTGCTTCTCCAGGTTTATGGGAGAAGGTACACCAAGATAGCCCTGTTTTTAATGAGAATTTATATTGAGCTTGGACATTTAGGTGTGCACGCCAGTATCAATCTCTCTTAGCAGCCCGGTTGCATCGGTTTTATCAACTCCGTTCTCCTTACTGATCTCCCAAAGTGGTTGTAGTCGAGCAAATAAGCGAGGTGACCTTTTCGGTCTCCTTTCGGTCATCTCTTGGGGTGGAAATGCGGCATTCTCTATCTACTGCAGACCGGCCTCTTGTTAAAGGACGGTTTCGAGAGGGTCACGGGCGATGAGATGCACAGCTTACCCCCACCCACCCCCTGGCCAAAAAAACAGAGTCGAAGGGATTTTCCAGAGCTAACGGCAAAACCGCCTGCTACAAGTATTCCACACCCCCTCCAAAAACACAAGAGTTGCCTCCGAGCAGAACTGGACTTGAATCTGGGCTCCTCCCACTCAAAATTCAGCCATTCATCTTGGCGTCATGGCGAATCGGAGGGGGGTTCACCTCTGGATTCCCGGGAGAGGGAGGAGGGCCAGATCAAGCTGGGTTTCCCCCCAGGTCGGGCACACGCCCCCCGCCTCCGTCCGAGAACCACGTCCCCACAGAGACCATCTTAAACGGCCTGCTCTGGGAACGTGCCCTCCGATCTGGGGCTTCTCCGGGGACCCTCGAAGGGTCCAAATTCCCATCTCATCGTTTCGCGCCCTCTCTGCCTGTTACTCAATCTCTCTGTATTTCTGAGTATTTCTTTTTGCCTGTAGGACATGCCCCTCACTCTATTTCCTGTCTCTGCAGTAGGCATATGTTGTGTACTGCAGGGGGCGCGGTAAGTACGTGAAGAAGAGGGCTGTGGTGAGTGGCGTCTGAGGCCAGTTACACTCCGATCTCCCCCTCACGCCGTCTGACGGAACACCCGGGTTTCCCATTGCAAGGCCTTCTCCCGAGCGGAACCCTTCCCGGCCGGGAGCCGACGGAGCGTTGATAGTTAGAGACTAAGCCCGGACCTCGTAGCCGGTGTGGCCCCTCTCCCTACGGCAGATGGGGAGACGGGCAGACGGGGAGGGGCGATCATTCTCGTAATCTCCGGGGCGAGGAAACACAGTAGGCAGGTGTCGGGCCGTGTTAGGGGCCCGGCTTGGCTAGTCTCTCACTCTTCTCCCTCTGTTGGCCTCCAGCCCAATTGGGGCACCACAGGAACCCCCCGTTTCTGTCCTGGGTCGAGCTGGATGAGATTGAAGTAATAAAAAGGGGTGTCCCCCCCCCCGTCTCCACACCGCCCTGTTTTTTTTCAAAGGCCTTGCAATGGAAGATCCTTGAGGTACGTTGATGGAACGGACTTGACTAAGAAAGGTTCCTCCCTCTTTTTTTCCCCCCCTTCCACTTTCTCTCTTCTCTCACAGGTTTACCCTTCCACTTCTCCCGGCGGTGAGTAACGCCTGCCTCCCCCGCTCGCATTGAGACCCTTTAGAGTCTGAATCGTTCTTTTAATTTAAGGTACCCCAGAGTTCATGGCCCCTGAGATGTATGAGGAGAAATATGATGAATCCGTTGACGTTTATGCTTTCGGGATGTGCATGCTTGAGATGGCCACATCTGAATACCCTTATTCGGAGTGTCAGAATGCCGCACAGATCTACAGGAGAGTAACCAGCGTAAGTGTTTCTTCCCCATTTCTCTGATTCCCTCCACCCAACCCACCCACCCCGGGCCCCTCAGCGGACCCCAGATCTTGCTCCGGGCTTGAGATGGGGCCTTGCCCGGGCACACAGTTCCCTGGACCAGACTTGATGCCGGGAAAAGGCAAGCCGACGTGATCAGGGGAACACTATGCTAGACTCGGGAGACTCAGGAGCGAGGCACGGGTTCCCTCAAGGAGCTTCCCGTCCAACGGGGAGAGAAGGAGAAGAATCTCCGGGTAGATCGTTACAGTCCTCTGGTGCTGAGAACAGGGCTTGGCACGTAGTAAGTGCTTAACCAAGGCTATAAAAAGAATAACAGGGGGAGTAGATCATATTTGAGGGCTTCTAAGCACTAAGCACTTGGGAGAGTACAATAGAAAAATACATTCCCTACCCAGAGAGAGCTTACAGTCTAGAGGGAGCAGGAGGAATGCTAGAGCAAAAGGAGCCAAAAGATCACGTTGAAATAGACCAAGTCGTGAGGTAGGTTCATCCAGTGGTCTACTAACTGTAAAGGCTCAATAAATACCCGTAATGAATTGATCGATTTAACGGGGGAAGCAAATGAACCAATTATCCCAGCTCCGCCGCATGTCTGCCGAGTGACCTCGGGAAAGTCACTTCACTTCTCTGGGCCTCAGTTACCTCATCTGTAAAATGGGGATGAAGATCGTGAGTCCCATGTGGGACAGAGACTGCGTCCAATCCTATTAGCTTGTCTCTACCCCAGTGCTTAATACAGTGCCTGGCACACTGTAGGAGCTTAACAAATGCCATAAAAATTACCCACTATGGAACAGCATGACGATTAGTTTCCTTGACGGTAATAATGCCACTAGTGGTATTTAAGTGCTTTCTCTTTGCCAGGATTGTACTAAGTACTGGGGCAGATACCACATCAAAAAATTTAAGGGGGCCAAGGAGTTTTTTCACAGGTCACTTACCCAGGTTGTGAGGTGCCTTTTTCCCATTCGGAAAAGATTTGGTGTAATCAATCAATGGAATCTATTGAGCGCTTACTGTGTGCAGAGCACTGTACTAAATGCTTGGGAGATTACATTACCACAGAGTTGATAGACACATTCTGTACATTTACACAAACACACACACACAAAGATTGCACAGAGATCAATGGCTTTATCCCACTCTTTGTGGTGAAGGGGGGTGTATGTAGGGGGCGGAGAGGAGGGAGAGAATATGGGGTTATCTTCTGTTTGTGTCCAAATTCAGGTTATCTCTCTAATTTCTCCCCAACCATTACCTGCGTTTTTGATTTTTTTTTTTTAAATAGTGTTTTTAAGCGCTTACTCTGTGCCAGGCACTGTTCTCACGGGTGGGGTAGATACAAGCTAATCAGGTTGAACACAGTCTCTGTCCTTCACAGCACTGTCTTCCTACCCAATTTACAGATGAGGGAACTGAGGCCCAGTGAAGTGACTTGCCCAAAGTGATGCAGCAGACAAGTGGCAGAGCTGAGAAAAGAACCCAGGTCCTTCTGACTCCCAGGCCCGGACTCTATCCACTAGACCACGCTGCTTCTCCTTTGGCGAGGCGAAGTGACCGGTTGAGGGCAGCCTGCCATGCCCTTGGCTGCTGTCCGGGCAGGGCCCCTCTCCCGGGTTGGCCGGTGGGAAGGCTTTAACCTGGTCATTAGGGAAATCCATTACAGAGCACGTGAGCCGATGCCGGGAAAACAGAGTCGGGCAAAGAATGTATGAGCCAAGCATTCTCAGATAGTATCTGCAAGAGCAGAGAGGCCTAGAGGATAGCGCGTGGACCTGGGAGTCAGAAAGACCTGGGTTCTAATCCTGGCTCCGCCCCTTGTCTGCTGGATGACCTTGGGTAAGTCACTTCCCTTCTCTGGGCCTCAGTTACCTCATCTGTAAAGTGGAAATGAATGCTTATGAGCCCCATTGTGGGACAGGGACAGATTACAACCTGTTTAGCTTGTATTTACTCCAGTGCTTAGAACAGTGCCTGGCACATAGCAAGCATTTAGCAGGTACCATGGTTTTTTTTTTAAAGCCACTGCCACTGGGTATTGGTCGGGCCAACAGAATCAGTCCATCAGTCAGTGGTATTTACTAAGCATACTAAGCATTTCCCTTGCCATGAACCATTTACTTCAGGGAGCAGAGCACAATCACTCAGTGGCATTTATTGAGCACTTTACTGTGTGCCGAGCACTAGGCTAAGTGCTGTGCATATAGTAAACCCTCAAATTTGATTGACGAAGCACACGGGAGATTCCAGTAGAACAGCGTGGGTAGAGTGGTTAGGCCAAGCAGATGCTTCTCTCCCACTGAGCATCCGCTGTGGGTGGAACTGTGGGAGTCTGTTTGGCACCACGAGACCCCTCACAGTGGCATTTAGTAGTACCTTGTTGAGGCTTGGGCCTATGGAAAGGGAGAGAGCAGCTTTTTTTTTTTTTTAAGAAAAAAGCTGTATTGTTTAAGTGCTTATTATGTGCCAGGCACTGTACTAAGCACTGGGCTAGATACAAGCTAATCAACTTGGACACAGTCTCTGTGCCACTTGGCTCACAGTCTTAATCCCCATTTTATAGATGAGGAAAGTGAGGTACCAGAAAAGTGACTTGCCCAAAGTCATACAGCAGACAAGAGGAAGAGCCGGGATTAGAACCCAGGTCCTTCTGATGCTCAGGCCTGAGCTCTATCCACTAGGCCACGCTGCATCTCAGCTTGGACTGGGCAAGGTGGCCTTCTGTCCCTCCCGTAAGGCTTCTTGACAGGCTGGCCCAGCCTGAGGCCCCATGAGGAGCTTATTAAATACCGGGTGTCCCGTGCAGGTCAAGAAAGAGCTGCTACGATCCCACCTCTCGACAGGTGACACCGGTGACAGGAGGCCGGCGAAGCGACCTACATCCATAACACCCCCACCTTCTTCCTTCCCATCACCCCGCCCAGTAACCGGTCCGGCCCAGCCTGAGCCAAAACCAGGAATTTCAGCCTGGGCAGTATCCTGGTCTCTACCACAGTGGGAACCTGATAATCCCAACGTGGGCCTCTTGATTGTTAGGGGCAGGGAATGTGTCTGTTATATTGTACTCTCCCAAGCTCTTAGTACGGTGCTGTGCACACAGCAAGCACCCAATAAATACGATGGAATTCGCACCCCTTTATCCACTCCTCCCTCGCCCTCCCCCCAGCATTTATGTCCATATCGGTCAATTATTGATTTCTGTTAACGTCCATCTCCCCCTCTAGACCATCAGCTTGTTGGGGCAGGGAACGGCCAACTCTGTGATATTGGACTCTCTCAAGCTCTCAGTCCAGTGCTCTGCACACAGTAAGCGCTCAGTAAATACTATTGATCGATCAAGAAAATCAAACCCAGGTGGCTTTAAGTCCTGAACTATTCTTGGTCCCAGTTCACGTGGATAATTGGTGTTTTGGGGGAGGGTAGGAGGGACCCGTGGCCACCCTTGGTATTTGCCTCCTAGCAAAAGCAGGCCCCGTTGCAGCTGGCCCAGTGCCCAGGTTGCTTCGGTTTCTCCCGAGACAAAGGAGCGATCGGACCAGCGAGCGTCAGATACCTTTACCCGGGACTCCGTCGGCAGTTCTGCTAACGCACCCACATCGGGGGACGGGAGGGTCCACGCGGGGAGCTAGAGGTCGAAACATCATGTGACACCTCTCCCGGACAGCAGCCGTGGTCGATGACGCTGCGGTAGTCCCGGTCTGGCACCGGCATAGATTTCCACCCTGCCGCACAGACAATGGTTCTGCTGTTTTGCAAGGCTGCTATCGGAGATGCCCCAGCTGGGTCGTCTCTGTTATTTCGCTTGAAAAGTCTCCGGGTAAATCATAGGGAATCCAACTCCTAGTTCGTTTTCCACACGAGGGGCCTCTGAAATGGGCTCAGAGGAACTTGGACTTTCTGGGTGTTTCTCTATCCAGGATGCCACTCCGAAACAATCCCCAAGGCCTGTCTGCTGGGAGATGTTCGGCCGTTTTTTTGGGGGGGTTTTAAGGTTTTTAATGCTTAGGTCTTACCCGTGGGCTTTCTCTAAGCTAAGGGGTGGTGGGATGGAACACCCCTCGTTAAACGTCAAAGAAGGAGAAAGAAAAATGGTGAAAAATGGTATTTAACTCTTAGTATATGCCAGGCCCCGAACAGAGCGCTGGGGGAAGATACCAGGTAATCAGGTTGGGCCCCCTCCCTGTCCCATGTGGGGCTCAGTCTTAATCCCTACTTTACATATGAGGGAACTGAGGCTAAGAAAAGTGAAGTGACTTGCCCGTGGTCACACAGCAGACAAATGGCGGAGCTGGGTTTAGAATCTGGGTCCTCTGACTCCCAGGCCTGGGCTCTTTCTACTAGGCCACACTGCTTCTCATAGGCTCAGGTGTCACAAATTGTGGACAGTTGTGCCTTTATGGGCAAGCTGTGTGGGGACAGGAAGGTCTCAGATGATCTGTTTGACCCTCAAAGGTGACTCTTCCACTCCCCTCTCTCCCCAGGGCACCCCCAAAGAAGCGGGTTGCCTCAAATCTTTGACCCTGGGCCAGAGGAGTTAATGAGGGAGGAATGACCCATGAATGCCCCGAGTGTTTGAGCCTGCCTCAGAGAGCACAAGGCTCCTGTTGTCCTTGTCACTTGAAACTGTTATTATTAATAATAGCAGTCATTAAGCATTGACAGAGTGCAATGCATCGGGGCGAGGATGGGAAATTTGGGACCCCCCCCCCCCCCCGGCCCTCCCAGCCCACTGAGAACCAGCTTAACCTAGTGGATTGGGCCTGGGAGTCAGAAGGACCTGGGTTTTAATCCCAGCTCCTCCACTTGCCTGTCATGTGACCTTGAGCAAGTCACGTCACTTGTCTGGGCCTCCGTTACCTCAACTGTAAAATGGGGATTAAGATGGAGAGCCCATGTGGGACATGGACTGTGTTCAACCTGAGTAGCTTGCATCTACCTCACATTTAGTACAGCGCCTGGCACATAGTAAGTGTCTTGGGCTTTTATCCTGGCTTCTCAACTTGCTTGCTGTGTGAACTTGGGCGAGTCCTATACAATAGAGATTAAACACTTGCTTACAAGCTCCCTGCTGCTTAGACTGTGAACCCCACGTTGGACACTTAGGACAGTACAGCGGATGGAGTATAGTAGAGTATAGTATAGTGGATGGGGAGAAGATTGAAATAGCTGACAATTTGTCTCTCCTGGGATCATTAATAATAAAGGAACTAATAGTCAAGAAATATGCCAAAAATGAATGTTGGGAAGATTTGCCATGCCTAGCCTGGAAAAAACCACAAAATGTGCTGGTATAATAGTTGGCATAAAAATACAAATTCTCAATCCTCTGGTGTTTCAGGTGACAACGTATGGATCTGAAAGCTGGACAGTGAAAAAACAGGATAGAAAGAGCATCGATTCTTTTGAAATGTGGTGTTGGAGAAGGCTTCTGCAAATACCACAGACTGGCTTAATTTACTCCAAACCCAACAGTTTGTTTTTCGGGCAAAGGGTCTTTGGAAGGCCAAATGACTCAATTTAGATTAGCTTGTATTAGACACATTGTCGGGGGTACTCATTCTCTGGAGAAGACACTATTGCTAGGAAAAGTCCAGGGAAAACGTGAAAGAGGCAGACCGCCAGCTAGATGGTTAGAAACCGTAACGATAACGGAAGAACCATTAGGAAGGTTACAGATTATGGCAGAAGATAGAATGTTCTGGAGAAACTATGTCCGTGGAGTCACTATAAATCAGAAATGTCTCGACGGCATTTGATAAGTAATACAGTACCTGGCTCATGGTAGGCGCTTTAACAAATTCCACCATCTTTATCACCACCGTTACCGCAGTTATTGGCATTATGCATGCGATCATCTCAAGAGTGTGTTTAGGGCAGGTCTGACAGAATCTAATCTCAGGACCTCTTCAATCCGCAGCCGGACATTTATCTCAGTTTGAAAGTTCTGACTAGAAAAGGGAAGTCAGATTTTCAAGAGGAGTAATGCCAAGAGATCCAACGAGAAAGTTTCTCAATTAGGTGAATTAACTCCCTAATGGTTATAAAGGAAAGTAGGCAGAAGGCGGAGTTGAGAACTTCTGTATTTAACCTTATTCCAAAACCTCAAAGATTCTACTTGGTGAATGTAAAAGGGGTCAGGAGATCAGGTCAATCTTTGTGAGTTTGGTGTAGCAAGGTTTGATGTGTTCTGCTCCTAGGGTAAGCTAAATTGCACCGGACAATATTGCCTAGGGGACCTGAGGGAGAAGTTTGAGGGAACTTTATTTTCCATCGGGATCATAGGGTCTGTTCAAATTCCCGGAACCTAATGGTTTGTAGCAGTAAGCATCTGGCTCAATCCAGCTCCGTAACAACCAAGCGAAAAATAATGGAGATTTTTAATGACTTTGTTTGTGTGATTTGACTTTGTCGCTGATTCCATTAGCCTCTGGCCGGCGAGGGCTGAGCGTTCTGTATGCAAAGACAGGGGATTAAGGCAGTTAGGGGAAAATTCCTGGTTGCTTTTGCACAGCTGAATACACCATTCACCCTGCCCTTTTCCAGAAAGTGAGATTGATCTTGGAATTAAGTTAGAGAGTTAAAGAGTTGGGGGATACTCCAGTGCCTAGAATAGACAGGTGGGTTACCATTGGCACTGGGTTCTCCCAATCCAACATCAGTGGTATTTATTGAACTCCATCATCATCATCAATGGTATGTACTGAGCGCTTTCTGTGTGCAGAGCACTATACTGAGAGCTTGGGAGAGTATAGAACAACACAATGGGTGGAATCCAGTCCAGCCAGAAAAAATAGTCACCCAAGCCAACCGAGTCTCTAGTAATCTCTGTTCTTGAAATCAAGTGCTGTGTGGAAATAGAAGATGCTTTGTGAGATGCTTGGTTTTTTTGGTTAGCCACTAAGCCTTTACAGTAACGAGTATGAAATCATCTAAACTCCCTCTAGACGGTAAGTTCCTTGCGGGCAAGGGGGCATGTCTGCCAATTCTGTTGGATGTTACTCTCCTAAGCGCTCAGAGTGCTCTGCACACCGTAAGCACTCAGCAACCGCAACTGATTGATCTCTAGACCGTACGTTTCTTGAGGGCAGGGAACGTGTCTGCCAATTCTGTTGTATGGTACTCTCCCAACCGCTTAGTACAGTACTCTACACAAAGTAGGTGCTCAAAAAATTCCATTGAAGGATTGACTGAGAGTGTAGCAAATTCTCCATGGGATGTGGAGCCTTTCAATCCCATGTTGACTTGGAATAGTTCAGTAAACTCATCTGTATTTCAGCTTCTTGGCTGATTGGTCCATAACCATCTGAAACCCACAAAAACTTTAGGGGATGCCCAGGGTCTTGGCTATCTTTCCCAGCCATCTTTTCCATCTGTTTTCCCTCCCTCCCCCGCCCCCCTCTCTCCTTACAGGATGTTTGAGAGCCTCCCTTTACTTTGCTACAATACTCTCGGTCTGTGAATCCGCTGAGATGCTTCACCCCAAACGAGCTTCTGATAATACTAACAGCAATAATTGTAGTATTTATTAAGCCGTTACTGTATGCCAAGCAGAGTCCTGATCGCTGAGGTGTATACAGGATAATCAGTTCTGCCTCAACTCAAAGCGAGCACCTCATTTCTAGGACTAACAATAATTGTGACATGTGTTAAGCGCTATGTGCCAAGTACCATACTGTGAGCTGTGGTAGATGCAACAAAATCAGTCCCCCACAAAACCTACCTCCCGTCCTGGCTGAAAGGGGAGAGTTCACCCTCAACGGATTTCTAATTCATTTTCGATAAGGCCCCCCGGGCCCAAATTGAATTAGAGAGAGGAGGCGGGGGCCAATCATGTGGGTTGAGGGGTGTGGCCTCGACTAAATAAAAATCCCTTCTCACCTGCCCCGAGCCTTTGGCTGTTGGAGGAGGCAGGGGCACAGCAGTTACCTGCTGCTTAGTATGTAGACCGGTGGTCTGTGGAACTGAGAGAGAGAGAGAGAAGGAAAGAGAGGGAGAAAGAAAGAGAGAAAGCCCTTCAGAGAGCAGCCAAGTCCGGCAAACCCATGTCCCCGAGCAGAAAAAGCATGGCCGGTGTCAGACAGGAAACTCTGCTGCGTGCAAACTTTGATGTCTGTCTTCCCTGTGCTGTGGGTTAATCCAGCTGCTCTCTCAATAGACCATTTCTCTCGATTTGATTTGATTTTTTGCACCCCTCCCCCCAAAACAGCCAAGGGGCTACCTTTTTTGGGGTTTTTTTTTCTTTTTTTCTCCCCTCTTCTGCCACAATGGATTTTACAAAACAAGATTTCTGCTCGGTGTGGGTGGTGGTGAATTCTCACTGCTGCTGCTGCTCCCAGCGGAACTGTGCGAGTGAGGTGAGTGAGAATCCCGGGCTGCCCCCGCCGGAGATTGGGGTCTCGGAAATGTTCCTGCCCCCGGCCCCCTCACTGGACCACCACTTTGCTGTGTGAACTTGGACAAGTCACTTCACTTCTCTGTGCCTATGTTACCTCATCTGGAAAATGGGGACTGAGACTGTGAGCCCCGTGTGGGACAGTGGCTGTCTCAAATGTGATTTGCTTGTATCCACTCCAGAGCTTAGTACAGCGCCTGGCACGTAGTAAGTTTTTAATGAATACCACAGTTATTATTTTCATTATTATTATTTTTATTACCACAATTATTATTGTTAATAAGGATCAGGAGACTGGCATTCTGCAACATGGTATTTTTTCTTCATTGATGTGTCGAGAAGGCCTCTAGGGCCGATTCGATAACAGGTACGACGCAGCTTAAACAAATATTTGATGTGGTTTTTCACCCCATATTGTACGGGGAGGGAGGGAGGTGTTTGCTCAATTCCGAAGAGTCAGGAAGAGCCCTCTCAGAGACGCGAGCAGATTCCATGGGGAACCCGGCGGCTTTATAGAAGAAAGCCTCGTGAGGGGAGACCGCGCGCTGAGGGAGTGTAAGGGGGGACCACAGCTCGGGGGAAGCTGAACTCTTGGGCTACCAACGGGAAGGTTCCTAAGCGCATGGACTACAAAGGAAAGTTTACAGCATTCAAAGTGAGTCGAATCGTCTTTTATTGGGGCAGAGTAAATCCATTGAAGATGGCAGGCCATTTTTAGCAGGCACGCCAAGCCCGAGGGTGACTCTCCACTTCACAAAATCGGTAGCTGTGGTCCGAGCTTGGGCACATCAGGGGTTAGAAACTCAGCAGCCCGAATGTGTTGGGGAGAGGGGGATGGGCAAGGGAGGATGACGGGTCTTGGCTCATTTGGGTCTAACAGTCAGGATGGTAGGAATCCAGGACTTTGTTCAAAGCAGTCCCCACCGGGCTGGGTTGGCGTGGGGTCTGGCGGACTAGAGGAAAGGGGGGTGAGGATGGAGAGGGAGCGGAGTGAGAGAAAGAACAAAGTCCAGAGTCTCCTTTTTTTCTGTGCAGAGATTGCGTTGTGCGTTCTCTACATCTTATTTTGGGAATTGGAAATCTCTCTGTAGGGAGGTATGGTGTCATTTGTGTTTTCTTGTGGCTTTTTTTTAACGGTACTTGTTAAGCGCTTACTGTATGCCAGGCACTATACCAGGTGCTCGGGGAGATACAGGCTAATTAGGTTGGACATAGTTAATGTCCAACCTGGGGTTCACAGTCTTAATCCCTGTTTTACAGATGAGGTTAAATGAGGCACAAAGAATCAAAGTGACTTACCCAGTCCAAGGTCACACAGCGGACAAGTGGCGGAGCTGGGATTAGTACTTTTTTTTTTTGAAATTGCATTTGAGCTTTACTATGTGTCAAGCACTGCTCTAAACACTGGGGTAGATATAAATTCATCCGATCGAACACAGTCCCTGTACCCCATGGAGCTCACAGTCTAGTAGGGAGAGCAGGTATGAATCTCTGTTTTACAGTAGAAGACGACGTTCAGAGAAGCAGCTTGGCCTAGTGGAAAGAGCCTGGGCCTGGGAATCCGACGGCCTGCGTTCCAATCCCAGCTGTGCCAATTGTTTGCTGTGTGACCTTGAGCAGGTCACTTCACTTGTCCGTGCCTCAGTTCCTCAACTGTAAATGGGGATTAAATACCAGCAGAAATACTAGTTCTCCACCCTGTTTAGGTAGCCGGTATGCCTGTAATCTCATTCAGTTTTCCCTCCCCGACCTGCCCTTATTTTTTTCCCTGCTGGTCTCTCCAAGTCTGTCTTTCTTTGCTCTGACCTCAGTTTCCCTTCTCCTGCCTCCCTTTTCTGCCCTCCTTCCCCACTGTCACCCTCTTGTCATTGTGTGGTTGTGTAGAGAGTCTGGTCTTTAGCTGTGGAAGCTGGTCCCAGCCTGTAAGGTTTATGTATTCTGAGAGACAGGCACATAGGGATAAACATCTTGGCATAGTGGAAAGAGCCTGGGCCTGGGAATCTGAGGATCTGGGTTCTAATCCCAGCTCCACCACTTGTCTGCTTTGTGACCTTAGGCAAGTCACTTAAATTCTCCATGCCTCAAAGCATGTGTGTTTGTGTATAAGGGGGGTAGGGGGTTATTTTCTGCACTCTGGCAGATGGGCAGGGTTTTCAGAAAGGCCAGGACTCCCAGGAGGGATGAAGGAAGTGTGAGACCTCAGTGGCTGAACCCTCATCCACTCCTCCTACCACCCAGTGTATTCTGTTGTCCCCTCCCAAGGGCTTAGTCCAGTGCTCTGCACCAAGTATGCACTCAGTAAATACCATTGATTTGCTGACTGATCCCTCGCCCAACCTGGCAAGATTTCCAGCAATCTCATGCTGGCTTCAGTTGATCGTATTTACTGAGTGCTTACTATGTGCAGAGCACTGGACTAAGTGCTTGGGAAAGTACATTCCCTGCCCACGGCAAGATTACAGTCTAGAGGGGGAGATAGATCCATAACCATAATTTATTTCTTTATATTAATGTCTAAGTGCTGTGGGGTTGGGGTGAATAAAGGGACCAAGTCAGGGTGGTGCAAAAGGGAGTGGGAGAAGAGGAAAGGATGGTGTAATGGGGAAGGCCTCTTGGAGGAGGTGGGCCTTCAATAAGGTTTTGAAGGGCGGGGGAGAGTCATTGTCAGATACGAAGAGGTAGGGCACACCAAGCCAGAGGCAGGATATCGGCAAGAGGTCATTGGCGAGCTAGACTTTCCTCGGGAGAGTGTGGGGCACCTCAGAACCGCCAGCCTATGTGGAAGGGACCCAAGATGAAAGTTGGAGTCTCCTGAATTGGTTTCCCTAGGACTTTAGAGCCCCTCCGCCCCTTACCCCTTTGTGTTCACAAGCAGGAAGGAACACGAGAACAGCAGCAGCCTCAATTACAACAGATGACTGTAGAAAAGCAGTGTGGCCTAGTGGCTAGGTTCTGGGAATGAGAAAGACCTGGGTTCTAAACCCAGCCCAACCACGTGTATGCTGTATGACCTTGGGCAAGTCACTTCCCTTGTCTGTGCCTCCGTTACTTCATCTGGAAAATGGGGATTGAGGCTGTGAGCTCTATGTGGGACATGGACTGTGTCCAACCTAATTAGCCTAGTGCTTAGAAAAGTGCCTGGAACATAATAAGCACTTAACAAATACCAAAAGGGGGGAAAAAAGTAAAAGGGACTGAATTTAAGAACTTCTAAGGCTTAATCAATGGTATTTATTGAGCGCTTAACATTTGCAGAGTGCTGGACTAAGCCCTTGGGAGAAGCCAATACGACAGAGTTGGTGGACGCTCTCCCTGCCCACAATTATCTTACAGTCTAGGGGGTGCTTCACTGATAAGTCAATCAGTGGTATGTGAGTGCTTACTATGTGCAGAGCCCTGTAAGTCATTGATAATTCATTGATAACTGTCAGCTAGTTGTCAGAAATGTGCATCTGACCTCCTTCCCACCCTCCAAACAAAAAGCCTTCCACAATCCCAAGCCCCTCTTATACTCGTCTGAAATTGAGACGAAATGTCCTACCAGTTGAGCCAAACAAACGCGTCCTCATCAATCAGTTGTATTGAGCGCTGCTTCTGTGCCGAGCAGTGTATCGAGCGCTTTGGAATCTGAGTACCACTGTATTTTAGCTTGGCCTACCAAGGACAGGGTGAGGATTAGTAATTGTGGTATTTAAGTGCTACTATGTGCCAAACACATAATATATCCAGGTTAGGCAGGTCCCAGATGAGGCTCACAGAGTAGTGGGAGCACCGGTATGGAATCCCCATTTTGCAGATGAGGGAACTGAGGCCCAGAGAAGCGACGTGACTTGCCTAAGATCACACAGCAGGTAAGTGGTGGAGCCGGGATTAGAAGCCAGGGCCTCTGCCTCCCAGGCCTGAGCTCTCTTCATTAGGCCACGCTGCTTCTCACAAGGCCCTGCTGCTTCTGTGCCATGGTGAATTCCCTGCAGTGGGAGGAGCATATTGTCCCTTAGCCTAGTTACTGTTTGCCTTTTTTAAAGAACAGTTCAAGTCCAGGTGGGGTTCTGCATTCCTGTGAATCCTACACTGTTGTCCCAGGGAAATTGCTGCACTTAATGACCCCAAATCTCCTTTAGTGTAGCAAGGTGGGAGGAGGGCAGAAAAGTAGGTTAGGTGACTGAATCTTCCCCACCAAGGTCTAGGCCCTCATTTTCCTCAAGCCGAAAGAACCTTATCTCCCATGTGTTCCAGGGAGGGTTTTTGAAAAGATGGTAATAACAGCTATGGTATCTGGAAAGTGCTTTACTATGTGCTAAGCATGTCAAGTGCTGGGGGAGATATAGGATCATCAGGTCTAACATGAGGCTCACAGGAGGGAGAACAGGAATTGAATCCCCATTTTGCAGGTGAAGTAACTGAGGCCCAGAGAAGCGCAGTGACTTGCCCACGGTCGCACAACAGACAGGTGGCGGAGCCAGGATTAGAACCCAAGTCCTCTGGCCCCTAGGCCCTTTCCCTTCAGTAGTCTGTGGAAACTCCCTTTGGCAATTCCACTCCTGAAAACCCACTGAAAGGGTCAGATTCCTATTTCAAAGTTTTATGGAGTGCTTCAAAAGGCTTATCCATTACCTCAGGCGGACAGAATGTCTCCTGTTTCATAGCTATTTAAGCAAGGCAGCTCCCTGCCCTCAAGGAGCCGACAGACTACCACATGCCAAGTGCTGAACTGAGCGCTTGGGAGAATATAATAAAATTAGTACACCTGATCCCTGCCTTCAAGCAGCTTCCAGTTCACTGTTTGCAGGAGTACTGGACGGAGTGCTTGGGAGGGTATAGAAAGCTCTGGAAAATAAACTAAAACATCCAAGTCTTTGTCACCTCTTGTGCTTAAGCCAAAAACGGGCAGTTGCACCTGGTTTCCTTTTCGAGTAAAACGATCAACTATGAAACCCCAGCAGAAAGTTGGTTGCCTTACTCGGTCCACAGTCATGTTTCCAAAAAGCAGCGAAGCTGAAGCCGCCTGCGCATAGCTCTAGTCAGCCAGTCGTACTTAGTGAGCGCTTATTGTGCGTAGAGCACTGTACTATATGCTTGGAAGAGTCCAGTATAACACTATATAAGAGACACCATTCCCTGCCCATGAGCTTATAGTCTAGAGGACTGGACTGTAGTCACCCGAACTTGTTCCCTGCAGCCTCTAAACTGCAAGTTCGTTGTGGGCAGGGAATGTGTCCCTCCTACTTGGACTATGAGCCCCATGGATTGTTCTGGATCTACCCCAGCATTTAGTATGGTACTTGACGCATAGTAAGTGGTCAATCAGTGGTATTTATTGAGCCCTTATAGAGTGCAGAGCTTGGAAGAGTCCCTGCACACAAGGAGCTGACAGTGTAGAGGGGGAGAAAGCACCTAACAAGTAATACGTTAATTATTACCTCTACCCAGGCCCAGCCTGGGTCCTCGGGGCTGGATCTCCATCAGACTTCTCTAACGGGATTCCTTTGTTTTCCAGGGGGTGAAGCCGGCCAGCTTTGACAAAGTAGCAATTCCCGAAGTGAAGGAAATCATCGAGGGATGCATCCGTCAAAACAAAGACGAAAGGTGAGTGCCTTTGCTTCAGGCCCGGGGTTTTCATTTGAGTGAGGTTTGGGGGGCTCGATGATGGTCACGAGGAGTAGTTGTTCAGCGCTTACGGTATGTCAAGCACTGTTCTAAGCACTAGGTAGTTACAAGTTCAAGTCGAACTCAGTCTCTGTTCCACAATGGGGCTCACAGTGTAAGTCAGAGGGAGCATGAGTATTGAATTCCCATTTTGTGGTTGTGGAAACAGAGGCACAGGGAAGCGAAGTGACTTGCCCAGGGTAACACAGCAGGTAAGTGGCGGAGCTGGGATTAGAAACCAGGTCTTCTGATTCCCAGGCCTGGACTCTTTCCACCAGATCACACTGCTTCTCCAAGTGGACATATCCTTCTCATCCTTTCCTTTTACTGATAGAAAACACACCTCTCAGAAATATTTAGTTGATACAGTGAAATGTTGGTGGGTTTTCTTTCCCTTTTATCTAGAGATACAACTTTAACATGACTCGAGGTGGCCATTCAATTGAGATTTTTATTTTAGATGATATTTCCTACAGAGAGGAGACATTCTCTATAGTTCCACTCATTAGAGAAAACAAAAATGCCCATTTAAAGCCTCCTTGTGTGGATCGCTGCAAAAGGGGAGGCCAGCTTTTTCCAACGCACCTATATTTCAGCATTCATCATTTTTTCCTGGAAGTGGAAGGGCATTCCAGGCCAGAGGCAGGACATTAGTGAAAGGTTGGTGGCAAGATCGAGGTACAGTGAGAAGGTTGACATGAGAGAAGTGCAATGTGCAGTCCGAGTTGTAGTAAGAGAGCAGCAAGGTGAGGTAGGAGAGGACAAGGTGATTGAATTCTTTAAAACCTATGTCAAGGAGTTTCTGTCTGATGCGGAGGTGGATGGGCAACCACTGGAGGTTCTTGAGGAGTCGAGAAACACGGACTGAATGTTTTTGTTGAAAAATGATCCAGGCAGGAGAGCGCAGCATGGACTGAAGTGGGGAGAGACTAACATCCATTCCTTGCTTTTCCTCTCCTCCCTCATTCTTTGTAGATATGCTATCAAGGACCTTTTGAACCACGCCTTCTTCCAGGAGGAGACGGGTGTGCGGGTGGAACTAGCAGAAGAAGATGACGGGGAGAAGATTGCCATTAAACTGTGGTTACGCATTGAAGACATTAAGAAGCTGAAGGGCAAATACAAAGACAATGAGGCTATCGAGTTTTCCTTTGACTTGGAGCGAGATGTCCCGGAAGATGTAGCCCAAGAAATGGTAAGTGATGATGATAATCCATCAGTGGTATTTTTTGAGCGCTGACTGTATGCAGAGCGCTGGACTAAGGGTTCAGGGAATGGGTCAATGCAACAGAGTTAGTAGACTAGATCCCCACTCACATGGTGCTTAACGGTTTCCAGGGGGAGGCAGACATTGAGAAGAACACAGAGAGAGGAATGGCAGGTTATGAAGATTTGCACAGAAGTACTGTGGGGTGAATATTACCGAGGGGATAGGTGACTTGGAAGGGAGAGGGAGTCGGGAAAATGAGGGCCTAGTCGGGGAAGGCTTCTTGGAGGAGCTGGGATTTGAGGAGGGCTTTGAATGTGGGGAGAGTGGCGGTCTGCCTGATGACCATGTGAGGTGGTTCTGAAAAGTTTCCAGCTGTAGGATCAAGGGACTGATTTTTTTTGCTTGTTTCTTTTTTTTCAATCAGTCTACCAATCAAGCAGTGGAATTTATTGAGCACTTATTGTGGGCAGAGCACTGAAGTAAGCGCTTGGGGAAGTACAAATAGACTGTAAGCTCGTTGTGGGCGGGGAAAGTGTCAACTGATTCTGTCCTAGCATACTCTCCCAAGTGCTCTGCCTGCAGTAAGCGCTCAGTAAAAACCACTGAAGGATTGATTGCAATACAGGCTTTGTGGGGGACACAGACATTAAAATAGATTGAGTGGGGAAATAGAGTTTGAGAAGATATACATTAGGACTGTGGGGCTGGGTGGAGTAACAGAGTGCTCAAGGGGTTCGCAGCCAAGTCCAAGGTCTGCGCAGAAAGGGGGACTAGTGGCTTAGATGGGGAAGACCACTTGGAGGAGCAGCGATTTTTAGGAGGGATTTTGAAGGTGGGGAGAGTCTGTTGTATATGAAGTGGGATCGTGTTCCGGGCCCGTAGAAGAACTTGGGACAGTTGTCCTGGTTAGGGGAGGCCACGGACGTGGGGAATTGGTATTCTCGAGGGTCCTTTTCTCCTTTCTGCCCCCTAAAATGCTCTCCGCCATCTCCTAGGTGGAGTCAGGTTACGTCTGTGAAGGAGACCACAAGACCATGGCCAAAGCCATCAAGGACCGGGTGTCACTGATCAAGCGGAAACGGGAGCAGAGGCAGCTGGTTAGGGAGGAGCAGGAAAAGAGGAAGCAGGAAGAGATCACTCTGAAAGGGCAAGGGGAGCCCCAGGGAGGGCTCTCCCAGGCAGGGAGCAAACCTCTTCCCTCCGCCACCGGCCCCGCCACGACTTCTACCACGTCCGCTTCCGTTTCCACCCAAGTGGAGCCGGAAGAACCCGAGGCGGATCAGCACCAACAGCTACAGTACCAGCAGCCCAGCGTATCCATTTTGTGTAAGTATCTCCTTCCCCGGACAGTTCCAGGGGCCCACCCTCCCTCCACCCCTCCGGGACCCCACGCTTCTTCCAGGAAGAATCGTCCGATGGTGTTTATTCAGCGCTTACAGCGTGCAGAGCACTGTACGAAGCCCTTGGGAGAGTCCAATACGATGAAGGTGGTGGGCACGTTTGTAGTCTAGAGGGCCATCGC
This sequence comes from Ornithorhynchus anatinus, assembly GCF_004115215.2. Taxonomy (NCBI): domain Eukaryota; kingdom Metazoa; phylum Chordata; class Mammalia; order Monotremata; family Ornithorhynchidae; genus Ornithorhynchus; species Ornithorhynchus anatinus. The sequence goes on along the minus strand of NC_041752.1, from coordinate 2,901,299 downwards.
CCCCAGATTGGGTGGCTAATGGCAGAGAAGCCGTGGCCTGCACGAGGTGAGATGCGAAATGCTTAGCATCTGACTTGCACTGCAGTCGTAAACGACCCCATCTGAAAGGGTGCGGGGAGCAGGTGACTTTGGGGGAAGAGAGCAAATAGTTGTTCCATTCCAGTTGAGGTCAGAACACATCTTCCAAATGGAAAATGGTCTGCCTTCAGCGTAATTGGCCCTAACTGCCCTGGGATCACCCAGCCAAAGCTCCTCTTCAGAGAGCAGCCATTGGTGACCTTAGCTTAGCATGGCTTAGTGGAAAAAGTCCCGGGCCTAGGAGTCAGGGGTCGTGGGTCCTAATCCTGGCTCCGCCACTTTGGGCAAGTCACCTCAGTGCCTCAGTTGCCTCATCTGTAAAATGGGGATGGAGACTGTGAGCCCCACATGGGACATGGACTGTCCAAACTGATCACTTTGTTTCTACCCCAGTCTTAGAACAGTGCTCGACACTTAGTAAGTGTTTAACAAACACCATCACTATCAAGCGCTTAGTACAGTGCTCTGCACATAGTAAGTGCTCAATAAATACCATTGATTGAATGGTTAGAGCTCCCTCTTCCCTCTAACCAGCTGGACAGTATTTTGGGGCAAAGTGGAGTCCTCTCTTGAAAAATAACAGGATCGAAATGTTAGCTTTTTCTCTGTGGGAAGTACTTGCCAGTGACCCACAAGCCTCTTGGTGTAGTGTTGGAGAGAGAAGCTGAAGCCTTTTCAGCCTTAGATGACTAACGCCTCTGAAAACGATCAATCAGTGGTATTTAGTGAGCTCTTACTATGTACAGAGCACTGTACTAAGCACTCAGCAGTGCTCACAAGGAGTTTACAATCTACAGGAAAGCTGTAAGAAGCCAGTGAGTCAGAGTGGATTAAGTTGAAGTGCTTTTTTTAAATGCTACTCAGCTCTTACTATGTGCCCGGTGCTGTACTAAGCGCTCGGGTAGATACAGGCTAATCAGGTTGGACACAGTCCATGTCCCACATGACTCCCATGCTTTTCATCACCATTTCAAAGATTCATAATGGAATTTTTTGGCTTTTTTGAGCATTTCTTAAGCACTTACTATGGGCCAGCCTCTGTACTAAGTGCTGGGGTAGATCCAAGGTAGTCAGTTTGGACAGTCCATGTCCCACATGGGGCTCACAGACTTAATCCCCATTTTCCAGATGAGGGAACTGAGGTCCAGAGAGGTGAAGTGTCACCCAGCAGATAAGTGGTGGAGCCGGGATTAGAATCAAACAATCAGTGGTATTTATTGAGTGCTTACTATGTCCAGAACACTGTACTAAATGCTTTCTGACTCACGGGCTGGGGCTCTATTCATTGAGCTACGCCGCCTCTGTACTTCAGGCAGCAGGACAACAGGGGGGTGGGTTGGGCGTCTGAACCTGATGGGGACCTTGGGGTCCTCTCTCTCCCTGCAGCTGACAGGACGGCGGACAGTGGCCAGGGCTCTTCGGTGTACACGGAGTCACGAGTGAGCAGCCAGCAGACGGTGTCGTTCGGTTCCCAGCATGAACAGGGGCTGTCGGCGGGCGGACCCCCGCCCCCCGGGTACACCGCATCGGGTGGTCAAGCGCCGCCCCAGCCGCACGGAGGTTACCCACCATCCTCAGTGGTGAGTGAGAGCAGGGAGGGTGCTGGGGGGGTGGGGGAGTTGAAGGGGGGCGCCTGGACTCTCTGGTCATCTGCGGAGTTTGGGCGCCTGTCCGACCGTTCCCCCTCCGCCCACACTTGAGGGGATCCTTTTTGTTGGGGCGTAGGGGGGTAGGCGAACGCCCTGTGGGACGGGGAATGTGGCCGTCATGATTATCTCGTCTCTAAGCTAGTGCTTGGCACCCGGCAGATGCCACCACCGGTAACGCCATTACCGTTGTCGGCGTTATCATTAACGAAGTAGCTGGACCCTCCAGACTCACCGTTGGGGCCGGGCAGAGCCTTAGCACTGGCTGGGTGGGGGCAGCCGAGAGGGTGTCGGCGTTCTCAGCCCAGCGGTGGGATGTATTTTGAGAATTAGAAGTCCCCAAGGCAGTTGGTGGGGGAGGTGCGAGAGAATGCGTGACTCGATAAGCGTGTGTTCCGAGTTTTGTTTTGTGACAGAAGGTCAAGGTAAGACATTTGCACCTTTCTAGAATGCTGCATGCCGAGAACACCCCAGATTGGAGAAACCCCCGTGTTCCCATGCGCGGTTATTTTGGTCGTTGATATTTTTGTTTTTTATTTTTTGGTCTCTTTAGCTTGTTTCAAATGATTTATCAGTTGCTTGGCACATTTCCCCTCCCGGAGAGTCTGCACCGGGCCAAAACCCCTCCCGCACTCTCTGTTTGCCCTTTCCCTTGATTTGATTTCTGGTTCACTGTAAAAGCGACTCTGAGGGGCCATTGGCTAAATCCGCCCTTGGCGATGTGCCCCAGCAGAACCTCTCGGGGATCTCTGTCTCCCTCGCTTCTTAAAGAGGTGACGGCTAGCTGAGGGTATCTCTGAGGGTATCTCTTCGGGTAGCTGCCGTTTTCGCAGCCACCCTGTGCCCTCCTTTGAGGCACCAGGGCCCTCGCTTGCTTCACGAGGAGCCTTCGATCCCGGTTCATTCTTCCCCCAAGGGCGAGGGGCACGGTAGCAAGCAGTACCTCCATCTTTTTCAAAAGCCCCCCTACCTCAATCTGCAGGTTTGGCACCCTGCCGACATCTGTCTTTGGATTTTGGAAGCATTTTGTTGGTCCTGCCGCCTCGCACCCCTAAGAGGATGCGTCGGCTTCCAGGCTGTTAAGCCGTCTTGCAGCCTGGCTGGCTGGCTTCCCCGGGGTGGGGTGAATGGCCACGGTCACTCCACAGGGAGCACTGACCCGTCGTTTGGAGCGGTCCGTGATCCTAAGTGGTCGGATCGAGACTCTCCAAAGGTTCAGACGCCTGGGGAGACACAGCCCGTTAGCCAGCTGGAGAGGCGGGAGAACTTTCTCCACCTCCCACCGTGAAAGATACCACCCAAGGCGAGCAATCCACGGAGGTTTTTAAGAAAACAACTCAGGAGAAATGGACGTCCCAAACATAGCTGTTATTGCCTCATACAGTCTGACGTAATGAATTGTTTTTCCACTAGCACAAGGGAGAGGGAACCAGTAGGAGTCTGTGTGGTTGTTTGATTGAGTCTGTGCTTCGAAACAGCTTTCTCTTGGACGTTGGATTTTGATCCGTAACTTACTAGGGCGGCAGGTGGCATTTAAGCAGGAGCTCTGGTTTTTTTTTGCCTATGGTATAGGGATGTTGGGAGAAAGTACACTTTCCTTTTCAGTGGTTTTTTTTTTTTTTTTTTTTAAAAAAACTACTGTTTTTGGAGTGGTAGAAATTGGGATTTCTCCTTGTTTTTCTTCGGGGCTAAAGAAAGGAGGTCGTGGGTGGGAGGTTCAGCTCCCTGCCCAAGGCATCCTGGCTGGGGATTACATGGGGATGAGGATGGGGTTCAGTAGAAGACCTGATCCCCGTGGGTATCAGAAGCCACGGACTCCTCTTCCAGAAGCCCCCCTGCCTTGACCTGGCAAGCACTCTGTGAACCCAGTGTGGGACGGGGGCTGTGTTCAACCTAATTCACCTGTATCTACCCCAGCGCTTAGGACGGTGACACAGAGTAAGCACTTAACAAATAACATTTTTAAAAAAAGCACGTTCTCCACCCACAGGGCACTGAATCAATCAGTGGCATTTACTGAGCCATTACTATGTGCAGAGCACTATATAAATCACTTGGGAGAGGACAGTACAACAGAAGTAACAGACAAGCTCCCTGCCCCTTAATGAACTACAGTCTAGAGGGAGAGGAAGACATTAATGTGAATGAATAAGTCATTTAGAATATATATTTTAAAGATATGTACATAAGTGTTGTGGGATTAGGGCAAATATTAATCCCCGAAGCAAGGAGGGGCTTCTCTGACTCTTTGGACCCTGGCCAGGACAGAAAGGAAAGGAAAGGAAGGTAGGGTTTTGTTAAGGAACCCTACAGTAGTGGCCACCCAAGACCCCTTGCACCCTCAGGCTAACTCTGTATTTATTTTTTTAATGGTTCTTTTAAGAGCTTACTATGTGCCAGGCACTGTACTAAGTGCTGGTAGATACTGGTTACTCAGATTGGACACAGCCGCTGTTCCACATGGGGCTCACGGTCTTAATCACCATTTTACAGATGAGGGAACTAAGGCTCAGAGAAGTGAAGCGACTTGCCCGAGGTCCCACAGCAGACAAGCGGCAGAGCTGGGTTTAGAACCCAGGTCCTTCGGAATCCCAGGCCCGTGGTCTGTCCACTAGACCACTCTGCTTCTGGATGGCCAAGTCGTATTCTTCCAAGGACTATCTGAAATTCTCCCAGCATCTCTTTGATGTAGGCAGAGGGCGAGATTCATTTCTGCTTAAAGGGCAGAAGTCCACCTCAGTGACCCTCCTGCACAAATCCTCTCCGTGGGATTCGCCGATATACGGAGGCCTGTCTTAGCCTCCATTTCAGAGGCTGAAGAGCCAGAAGGTTCTGGTTTAGGAGATTCCCCACCCCTTTAGTGCTGTCCATTATCCCTTGGTGCTATCCAGTGTGCCATGAATAAAGCCTGCTAGATCTCTCAGCCCTGCTCTTGTGTGTGTGTGTGTGTGTGTGTGTGTGTGAGAGAGAGAGAAAGAGAATATGAGAATGAGAATTACGAGAATGAGAATTTCATCTGCTTCCCCCCTCTGGAAGAAAACCCTGCAGAGTCCCCAAAGACACACGCAGACAATGTTCCTCGTTTCTTCGCTTCCTTCGGCCCTCCCATCTTGTCCCACGATACTCAGATAAGTCGATCCTGCCCTTGTCCTGGCCGTCCCTCAACCTCAAACTGGGGGGCCCCACGAGCGACCGTTCCATCTGGTTTGACTTTCCGAGCCCCGTTCTCGTTTTCATTTTTGTCTCTGTGTAGCCTCGCCGTGGTTGTAGCATGTCAGTCTGTGTCCCCCATCTCTGTGCCGCTCCCCCCGTGCCCTGCACCTCTCCCAGCGCTCCTCCCACCCCGCCGCCATCCGTACCTCTTTCTCCTTCCCGCCTCCGGCCCGCCCCCGAAGAGACCTTGGCCGAACGGCTTTCCGGAGCCCTGGAGAGGCTCCTGCCAATGCGCTCCGCCTCTCCACGCAAGCAGCGACGTTCCAGCCTGCCCTCCCTCCCTCTCAATCCCGTATGTGCCACCGTATGCCTTCCGGGCATACGAAGATAAGTTACCATTAAATACATCCTGGCCTCTGGGATTCAACTAAGGGGTGGGGGGGAAGAAAAAGCTGAAAACTAGAGAACACTCTCTTCAGCCATGTGCTTCTGGAGTGCCCATGTCCCTGGAGAAGCTGGCTTGTTTTGAGGGTTAAATTCGGATTGCCTTCACCCAGTGTCTGGGAAGATGTGGGGAGAGAAAGGATTAGGCCCTGGGAAGAATGGGGGACAAGGCCGAACGCTTGACACTTTTCCAAATTGAGCTTAGTCTGGCCAAACTTCCAGCAGCGAGTTGGGAGATGGATATTTTCCTTCAGGAAGATGGGTTTGGGGCAGATGTGAGGTGTCCGTTTCCTTGTCCGGTCACCTGGTGCGAGAATGAAACGTGCCTGTCCTGGTAGAAATTTTTGCCTAAACCAGAGGACCGCCTCAATCCCCCGGGGGAGGGGCTTGTTTCCCAGAAAAAGGGCTAGGAGCCGAACTGTTGGGACCGAAGCTTCAACCGCAGGAACCAACCGGTTTATATTACGTTCTGTGGGGGGACAACACGTCTTCATGGGGTGAGTGGGGTGAGGACCAATTCCCAGGAAACGGGCCTCCAGAATTCACATCCTAAATGGCTTCTCTTTCCTACGGGGGTGCATGAAGAGCTTTTAACACGTCTAGGCAATGTGAGCGAGCTGCGGGTTTTAGGCGGGGAGCAGGGGAGGCACACGTCAGCGTTTTCGAGCGAGGATCCGTCCGGCCCCACCCAACACAAGCTGGATGAGTCGTCTCTGACGTCAGCACCGTAGAGCCGTGACGACGGGCATCTGATAAAGAGTCTAAACAGGCCAGGATGAGGCCCCTTGTTTGCTGTAGGTGATGAGGAGGATTTTATTTTAGTAAGTGCTTACTCCGCACCAGGCAGTATACTGCTGGGGTAGATAGAGGTTACTCGGGTTGGACACAGTCCGTGTCCCTCATGGGACTCGCAATCTTAATCCTCATTTTGGAGTTGAGGGAACTGAGGCCCAGAGAAGCGAAGTGACGTTCCCAAGGCCACCATCAGAAAAGCGACAGAGCTGGGTTTAAAACCCAGGTCCTGCCGACTCCCAGGCCCAACTGCTGCTCAATTATATTTTTCCAAACTCCCACCCTGTAGAGGGACGGCACCGTCCGTGGTGGCCCTGATGTCTTGGCTTGAGGCCAGAAAAGGTTACCTCTTCCGCCAGTCCTCGGGATAGGATGAACTGTGGGAAGCAGCGTTTAGACTGTCAATCCGTTATTAGGCAGGGATTGTCTCTGTTGCGAATTGTACATTCCAAGGGCTTAGAACAGTGCTCTGCACGTAGTAAGCGCTCAATAAATACTATTGAATGAATGAAGCAGCTTGGCCGAGTGGAAAGAGCCCAGGCCTGGGAGTCAGAGGACCCGAGTGAGTCTCCTCAGGGCATGCTCCCCCCTATCTCCCAAGCCGCGGACCTCACTTTCCCCCAGAGAAACTCTCCATGGGCAGAGCTGTAAAGTGGCGGAGGCAGCGGCTGGGGGCTGCGTGGTCGACAAACCCTCTGTTGTTGACGGGTGTGGGTAAAACCGCTCCTGGCTAGAATCTGGAAAGATCCCCTTTTCGTGCTTAGCAGCATGTTGAGTTTTGTGGGCCGGTCCCACCCAAAGTGGCCACCCCGAGGCTGCCGTCGGTCACCAGGTCTGGGGACGAGGCACGGGTGTCTAATATCGGATCACCTATGGGCTGCCCGGGGGAATTGTGGGCACTGATCACAACGATTAGGGGAGGACCAGCCTCTTGGGGACGCCCCCATCCGTGGATGGACCACGCGCCTCCGGGGTGGGATGGCCCTAAATGTGGAATCGGCCGTCGTGCGGTCGTGGAACTGAAATCCAGTTCGGCTCCCCATCCTCCCACCCAGTCGGGCCCAAGTGCTTCAGTACATGGTGCCGAGCTCTCAGTACAGTGCTCCACACTCCGTAAGTGCTCAGTAAATGCGATCGATTGAGCGGAAACATCTCTCTGACTCAGCAGGGGCCCCGAAAACCGGCAGTGAGTGCAAAGGGAAGAGTTTCTGAGAGTCGGGTCGTACCAGAGTGCGGAGGGGAGCAGCTCCTCACCAAAGCCAAGACTGCCCCTGCGTAACCCTCTGGGCCCCGGATGTATTTAATGGATCATTTCCACCACTCGCGTAACTCGCAAAAAGCGTGGGGGCTTTTTGCCTTCCTAACCTGGCACGGGGCCGCCGAGCTGGGCGGGCGGATCCAGGCGTTGGGTGCTAAACGTGTGACTTGCTTGTCTCGTTCCTGTCGATACAGCCTCAGTCCGTGGTGCGCCCCCGTGGGGTGACCTCGACACCCCCAGACTCCCAGCTCGGTTTCCCCGCCATTCGCGAGCGTCCAGTCTCTTTCTCGCCACCTCCCAGCTGCCCGCCGAAGGTGGCCGTTTCCCAGCGACGCAAGAGCACCTCCTTCTTGGAAGCCCAGGCCCGCCACTTCGCGGCCCCGGCCCGCCCGGCGGGGCCGAGCCTCCTGCTCCCCCCCGGTCCCTGGACCCCTGAGGCCGCAGAGCCCCCCGAGGCGCCGGCCCCGGCTTACGCCGAACGCAGACCGGGGCCCTCGACGTGGGAGGAGGCCCACTACCGGCTGCCGCAGGAGGCGGTGTATCTCACCGGGCTGCGCTACCCGGCCCAGGTGGCGGAGCTGTACGAGGCCCCCGGCCCCCAGGGCTGGGGCCCTCCCGACCAGAGCCCGGCCCTCGGGGTTCCCCCCGCCGGCTCCGTGTTCGAATTCCCGGTGGGGCAGGCCTTCCTGGTGGGACACCTTCAGAGCCTGAGGCTGGAGCCCGGGGGAAGCCCCGGGTCTCCCGGGCCCGGGGGGTCCGCGCCCCCGACGGCCGACGCCGCCCGCGTGAAGCTCCACCCGGTGTTCGTCCCCCACTCGGCGCCCGCCGTGCTGACCCACAGCGGGGAGGGTCGGACCAGCTGCGTGTTCGAGTTCCACGTGCACCCCCCGGCGGGGGCCGCCCCGGGCGACGGCGGCGGGGCCGCGGCCCAGAGGGTCTACCGAAGCCGCTGGGGCTCCGCGGACCTGGGGCAGGAGGAGCCGGCGGGGGCCCTCGGCCGCCTTCAGCCCGTGACGGAGGAGCAGCAGCACGGCTACCCCGACCCGGAGAGCCTCAGACCCGGCCGGCCCCTGGGGAGCCCCGAGTACTCCAGCGACTCCTCCCAGATGACCTCCTCCGACACCGGGGACTATCAGTCGCCCCCGCCCTACGGGGGCCCATCGGCCCAGTTCTTCCCCGACTTCCCGGTGCCTTACATCCACCTGCCTCCGGCCCTGTTGCAGGAATCCCCGCTTTTCGTCTGTTTCCCCCAGGGAGCAACGGCGCAGCAGGCCTTGTCTTCCTCATTCCCGTCGGCGGGAGGATCTGCGTTCTACCCTCAGGTTACAGGACCTTCTCTTCCTGGATGCTCCCCCACTCCCCAACCCCCTAACCTGCTCCCGTGCTGTTTGGGTTTGTGTTGAGACACGCATCCCGTACCGTGGCAGACCTTTCGACCTGGGTTTCCGGCCTCCACCCCTCTTTTGGAAGCTTCCTGGCCTGGAATAAGTTGCCCCCTGTTATGGGGAACGGGCCCAGGCCGGTCGATGGGTGCCAAGGTGTGTGAGAAGCCACCCTCACCCCCACCCGGCCTGGGAACCCCCCCAGGCATCTGCTGACGTTCAAGCCCTTGCCTGAAGCTCGCGCTTGGGGTTGAGGTCCGGGAATGTCGGAGAATCCGTGGGAGCCATAGACGGTTCCTGGCTCTGACTGTGTTGGGGAGAAACAAAGGTCCCTTGGGTTTCTCGGTCAGAGAAAGCGTTTCCTCTTCAGATGTAACACAACTGTCGTGGAGACGTTTCTCAAAAGGCTGAGGATACCCACCTCTGAGTTGCTGGGCGTGAACCAACCCAAAATGAATTTTCATTCATTTGGGGAGGGGTTGTCCCACTAAGAATCCCTTGAACTTGTCCAGCATTTTTGAGTTTTCCCAAGCGTTTTCCCATCGGTTATCTCGCTCCTCCCCCTCAACGTCCCAATTAGATAGGGAGAGGTGGATTTTAGTATCCCTCTTTTCCCAGTGAGGGAACAGAAGGCCCAAGGAGGCGAAGTGACTTGCCCGCGGTCACACAGCAGGTCGGGGCCAGAGCCAGAACCCGGGGCTCGTTGTCTCCCGGATTCGGGGCTCCAGGCATGGATTTGGAAACTCGGTTTACAAACCGAGGATGCTGAGAATTTCACATGATAAATGTTGGAGGTCGGAAAAGAAGGGCCATTTTAGCCTAGTGCTATTTTTAGTTCAGGAAAGGACACTGGGGCCGGTGGGGTGTGGTTTTGAAAAATCTGTGGCTCCTAAGTGGCTGCCCGCTGCAACCACTTGGGCCATTAAGACACCTAGGGACACGTCACAAATCAGCACTTAGAAGAAGAAAATAGACTGGATTCTTCACGTCTGAATCTGGGTTGAGCTAGTGCCAGGCAAAACCTAAATTAACATCTTGACAGCTTGCTTGTTCCACACCAGGTGAAAAGCAATTACTGTTGTCCGGTTTTCTCTTTCTTTTTTTTTTTTTTTTTTTCAAAAACTCCCCCAGCATGTGGTTCTAATACTGGAACTTTAATTAGCTTTTCCAGCATCTCTCCAGTCTTCGGGAACATGCAGATCCGCACCCTCGTGCCTGAATTAGGGCCGTTGTTTACAGCGAGTGATTTCCATTCATGGCACTGTAATTCCTGTAGCTTATCGACATGCCCTTTACTACACTTAGACGGATAGATTATTTTAATGGAAAAAAAAATAAGGGACTTTCAGGGTGCTGCTGAAAGGCAAAACCACTTGGGAGATGTTAAAGTTCGAGGGAAAAAAAATCACCCCAAGCGTCTGTCATGGTGTCTGAACCCCCCAGGATCTGTCAACAGAACGTACCATTGAAGTCACTCTTCTTAGGTGCTATGAAGACTCCATCAAGAAGCAGTGTGGCCTAGTGGATAGAGCCCAGGCCTGGGAGTCAGAAAGGCCTGGTTTCGAATCCTGGCTCCTCCACTCATCTACTCTGTAATCTCGGGCAAGTCACTTCACTTCTGGGCCTCAGTTATCTCATCGGGAAAATAGGGATTAAAACAGGGACTGCGTTCAACACAATCTGCTTGGACCCTCCCCAGCGCTTACATAGCGCCAGGCACATAATGAGCGTTTAACAAATGCCATTAAAAGAAAGCAAACCAGGGCCAAATCAGGATAGATCAGCTGTTTCCCTTGGGAAACGGTATGTCCTCTGCCCACTTAACCCCTTTTAGAATACGCTTCAGGCCCTAGGCAGTGTCTCTTTCTGACTAAATGCCCTGCCTGAATTTCAGAGGTGGAAAATGATTTTGCTTGTCAAGTATCCCAGGTGAGCTACGGCTAAAGCTCTGGGTAGGGGGTGACGCCCTGTGTGGGCCCAGAGATCTGTTCCAGGGGGAATGAAGCAGCGTCGACAGTGATGTCATTTCATTGCCTGAGTCTCTCAGCCGGCCTCCGCCTATTCGTCTGTCCGTCCATCCATCCACCCACCCACCCGTCCATCCGCCCATCCGTCCACCCATCTGTTGCTCACTCAGTCAAACCGGTCCTCTCTGGGTGGGTTCAGGGTGTCCTCAGGGTCCCGAGCCCTCTTCTCTCCAAAGTGGGTGATATTTTCGGCCTGCCTCTGACCCCTCCACGTGACCAGCCTAGCACTATGCGGACGTGTCACGGGGTATGGGTCTGTGCAGTGTGGTGACAACCTGGTCTAGTATTGATTGTGATTAAACTGGAGCTTCTCTGAACTAGTGGCTCCAAGGCAAGAATGTGTGGTGTATGTGACTTGTGTGTGTGCACGCATACGTGAGGTAACGGTTTCCCCTCCGTCATGAAACTGATCTCTTTGTTGCACCCCCTTCCTGCCTCCAAAATGCAGACTAGAGATGGACACTCCCATCTCCACCCTGTGCATCCCAAAAGCGAATCCTGAGGAGCGCTGGTTGCATTGTGCTCTGGGCAGTTGAACCCCAAAGAGGGTTTCCTGTGTAATTAGCTCTCCTCCCCTCGTCCCCCGACAGAAATGGTACATATGTTACACACCCCAGCTACAGATTCCTTCCTGCCCAGTCCCTGCCTCGTGAGAACCTAGATGCCAAGTGTGTGGCCTGAAACCTCGTCGTCTTTAGGCATTTCTCTCACCGTCCTGATTTCTAACGCTGTCCTTTTCCTTCCCTCAGGCCCAGGGCCAGAGTCAGGGCCAGCCAGCTGCAGGTGGCCTAGCGGGCATCCCCATCTCCCAGACCACCGCCCAGCATGCGCCCCAGGTAAGGGGCTGCCGGTTGGCAGCAGCTCATGGACTTTGGTGGGTGTACCCACGCGTCTCCTGTGTGCTCTCGATCTCGCCAGCCGGTGGAGGGGGACCACCCCGGCAGGGATTCTCTGGGACGGGGAGCATCCACCTCCATTCCAGAGAACGGCAATAATGCTCCCTTCCACCTTTGCCCCTGTCTGACTCCCTCCAGTTGCAATCCTAGGCAACACTTGGGAGATTTATGCCGTGATACTGTTATTTATTGAGCGCTTACTGAGTGCAGAGCAGTGGACTAAGTGCTTCTGAGAGAACGCTACAGTGGAGTCGGTAGGCACGGTCCCTGCCCACAATGAGTTTATAGGCTAGAAAGATCAGTTGCCGGGCAATGGAAACAGCCCACGGTAATGATAATGAAAATAATTGTGTTATTTAAGTGCTTACTATGTATCGAGCTCTGTTCTAAGTGCAAGGAAGAGAGGCGAGGTAATGGACAAGGTAATCGGGTAGGACGCAGTCCCTCCCCACATGGGGCTCACACTCTAAGTAGGAAAGATAAGTGATTGAATCCAGGGAGGGAACTGAGACAAAGAGAAATCAAGTGATTTGCCAGAGGTCACACAGCGGGCAAGTGGTGGTGTCCGGATTAGATCCCAGGTCCTCTGACTCCCCACGTGTGCTCTTCCCAAAAGCCTATGGGAGCCTATGTCGGGCCGAAGCTGTTGACCATTTGATAATGTCGCGGTAGTCAGCTGACCCCCAAAGGCCACTTAGAGCCACGGGAGGAAGTACAAGTCCTTGGCTTTTAAGCGGTTCAATACAGCAGGCTGAAAAGATCAATCATCACCACTCTTAGGAGAGCTCCTTATGGGCTGTTTGTTCGTCTGTTTTTCATAATTTGCAAAGTGCTTACTATGTGACGGGGAAAAGCTCACCCTCTAGTGGTGTCCTTAGTGACTTTTTTCTGCTATTGAAGCGCTTACTATGTAATAATTGTGGTATTATGCACTTACTGTGTACCAAGCACTGTTCTAAGCTGTGGGGTAGATACAGGGTAATTAAGTTGGGGCTCACAGATGTGCTAGCCACTGTACCAAGTTCTGGGTTCGCTACAAGCTAATCAGGTTGGACACAGTCCCATAAGGCTCATACTCTTAGTCCTCATTTTCCACCTGGGGGAACTGAGGCCCCGAGAAGTGAAGTGACTTGCCCAAGGTCACCCAGCGGACAAGTGGTGGAGCCGGGTTTTAAGCCCAGGTCCTCCGGCTCCCAGGCCTTGTGTCCTAGGCCACACTGCTTCCCTGAATGACATGCGTAGTACTGATAGCATTTATTAAGTGCTGGTGGGTGGAGAGCACTGTGCTAAGCTCTGGGGAAAACTAGGCATGGTACTTGCTCCTCGGTACGGGGAAGGGACTCAATGTAAGAGCGTGGCTTTTTATTTTGAATTCGAGATAAGGGTCTAAGGTAAATGAGACCCAGGCCTGTTCAGACCTTATGAAAGGGGGCAACTCCAGAGCCAGCGATGGATTTTAAAAGGAGCCATATAATAATATAATGTTGGTATTTGTTAAGCGCTTACTTTGTGCAGAGCACTGTTCTAAGTGCTGGGGTAGATACAGGGTAATTGGGTTGTCCCACCTGAGGCTCACAGTTAATCCCCATTTTACAGATGGGGTCACTGAGGCACAGAGAAGTGAAGTGGCTTCTTCACTTCACTTCTTCTTCACTGAGCCACGAGAAGCAGCGTGGCTCAGTGGAAAGAGCACGGGCTGTGGAGTCAGGGCTCATGAGTTCGAATCCCAGCTCTGCCACTTGTCGGCTGTATGACTCTGGGCAAGTCACTTAACTTCTCTGTGCCTCAGTTCCCTCATCTGTAAAATGGGGATTAAGACTGTGAGCCCCACATGGGACAACCTGATTCCCCTATGTCTACCCCAGCGCTTAGAACAGTGCTCGGCACATAGTAAGCGCTTAAATCCCAACATATATATATATATATAAGTGACTTGCCCAACAGTCACAAAGCTGACAAGTGGCATAGCCGGGACTCGAACCCATGACCTCTGACTCCCCTCACAAATTAACAAATGCCAATCTAAGGAATTAGGAATAATAGTAGTTGCTAAGCACTTACTCGGCTCCTTGTGGGTAGGGAGCGTATTTACCAACCCTATTGTGGTATACTTTTCCAAGTGCGTAGTACAGTGCTCCGCCAACAGTAAGCGCTCAGTAAAAGCCACGGATCGATACACCCTCACCTACTGCTCAGTGCCCCAAAGGGCTCTGCGTTTGACAGGTCAAACACGCCACATGCTCTCTCAGTCTAGACTGTATGCGTATTGTGGGCAGGGAATGCAGCTGTTTATTGTAAGTGTACTCTCCCAAGCGTTTAATTCGGTGCTCTGCTCCCCGTAAGCGCTCAGTAAATATGATCTACTGACCGACATGTCTCTCCCAGCCTGGCCCGCATGATAGGTGCCTGGGTCCTGAGCCATATCCCTAAGGTGTGGCCTCCTTGCCGTCACACGGAGTAACACAGTAGCGTGGGAAGGTGGTTGGAAAGGCGTGGCCCAGGGGATAAGGTCGCATACCTGGGCCGCCTCAGCCCAGAGAAAGTAAGCACCTATTTGAGGATGATAAATAAACAGTTTTGCACTAGCCTCTGCGACCTTTGGGCATTTGGTATTCGCCTGTCCTTCAGCTCCACAAGTACTTAGGTTCGGGTCTCTAAATTATGTAGTATAAATTATTTCTGTGAGTCCTTTAGACTGTAAACTCGTTGTGGGCAGTGAATGTGTCTGTGGAGACTTGTGGTATCGTAGACCACGAGAGACAGTGTGGCCTATGGTTAGAACCTGGACCTACGATTCAGAAGGACCTGTGTTCTAATCCCATATCTGCTATTTGTCTGCTGTATGACCTTGGACAAGTCACTTTGCTTCTCTGGGCCTCAGTTAGCTCATCTATAAGACAGGGATTAAGTCTCTGAGCCCCATGTGGGACAGAAACTGTGTCCAGCCTGATTTGACATGGGGCGGGGCTGGCTATCTGGAGGAGAGCATCGGCACCCCCAAAGAAGCGAATGACCTCAGCCTCTCCTGGCTGTTTCCCGCCTCTCGATCACTCGGTCAAGGGAGAAGTACGTGACCTGCTCGGAGTATTCACCGCCGGGCACCGCCGGCTGGGGAGGCGGACCGCTTTTGTTCTCGGGTTTAGAATGGAACTGGGCAGGGGGAGGAGAGCGCCAATTACGCTGTCGCTCACTTCAGATGGTGGGGGCGGGGGGCAGAAAGCGATCCTCCCGGGGACGCGGACATTTCGGGACGACCCGACTTCCTCGAGCGGGTGCCTCGAGGTGAAGCCGACTTGTCTCCTCTTCTCCCCAGCCACAGGGAGTTCAACAGGCCGCTCCCCCTCCTTCCCAGACGGGGCAGTACCCGCTGCAGCAACCGCCGGCGTCCAGTACGGCCACCACGGTGCAGCTCGGGCCTCCACCCCAGGGGGCGCAGACGTCGGCCGGGAATCAGGTAAACCTTGAACTTGCATGTCTGTGACGGGATGGACTGCCCCATCTCCCTGCCTCGTGCCGACAGATGGCATTTTGGAGAATTCGGGTGCCATTTTTGGGAACGTCTCCGTGGGCGGCGGGGAGCGTCTCGATCCTGCCAAAGCACGGGAGGACGGAGAGCGAGGCGGCGGCTTGGCGGATCCGGAGCAGGCGAGGGATTGGTTGAGGCAGAAGGGCTCCATCGGCAGCAGCCCTTTCCTGGGGGTCCGGTCCACTGAGAGGAACGTGGCGGACGGATCAGGACCCCGAAAGGGAAGGAGCGGGACGGCGGCTCCCCCCGAGAGTCACGCGTGAGGCTGTCAAGTCGGCGTGATCGAGCGAGTCCCTCCGAGGACGGTTCTCTGGATAGGGAACCCCGGGTCTTCTGGAGTACCCCACTCCTCTCTACCCCCTTCCCCTGCAGAACCCCTTTCTCGCTTTCCACTCCTCGTCTCCGAGCCACAAGGACAGAATATTGGGGCGCATTTTCTCTGCTTTGTGTTTTCTAGTGGCCGGTGGTTTCCCCCAAATGAACAGCACCCTGACTGGGCCCCGAGCTTTGCTCGCTGAGGGAGCAACAGGGCTTCTGTTGCAGGGTGCTTTTATTCTCATGGGCCATGAGGTGGCTCAGTGGCTGGTCTCAATGATCATCCATTAGCGTTAGGCCTTTGGCTACGAAATAGTAATTATGGTACTTGTTAAGTGCTTATTATATGTCAAGCACTGTTCTAAGCGCTGGGGTAGATATAAGTTAATCAGGTTGGACCCAGTCCCTGTCCCACATGGGGCTTACACTCTTAATCCCCGTTTTCCAGATGAAATCACTGAGGCCCAGAGAAGTGAAGTTAGTTGCCCAACATTACCCAGCAGACGTGTGGCAGATCCGGGATTAAAATAAATAAATGGTAGTATTTGTTAAGTGCTTACTATCTGCAAAGCACTGTTCTAAGCGCTGGAGGTTACAAGGTGATCAGGTTGTCCCATGTGGGGCTCACAGTTTTAATTCCCATTTTACAGATGAGGGAACTGAGCCACAGAGAAGTTGTGACCTGCCCGAAGTCACACAGCTGGCAAGCAGCGGAGCTGGGATTAGAACCCACGACCTCTGACTCCCAAGCCTGGGCTCTTCCCACTGAGCCACGCTTGGATCCTTCTGATCCCAGGCCCGGACTTTATCCACCAGGCCACAGCCCCCAGAGGAGTGGAGGGAGTTTTTCCCAAAAGAGCAGGGAGTGGAGTGTTTTATTCTGCTTCAGCGGTGTGTCTGAGCTCGGTGGTCTGGGATCAGCCAGGATACCTGTCGGCGGGGAGGGGCAGGTTCTAGCGTGCCCAGGGGCAGCAAGGACCAAGAAGACCTGCCAAAGCTGTTGGGAGCGAGAGCCCACCCACCAGCCACTCCGCCAACCGCCCCATCCTGTTCTCTAAGCAATGCTCCCTCCTGAAAGAAGCCTCTTTTCATTTCCTCTTTTCGGCTAACATGTAAATCTTTGCTTTCTCCAGCCCTGCTTCCTAAAAAGTCTGCTTTTTTGTCGTTGTTTTTTTCTTTACCTTCCCAGCTTCCTGTTTCCCAGCCAGTACCAACCATCCAAGGCGATCCTCAGATACCAGTGGCCGCGCCCGCCCTCCCCCACCCCTCAGTGGCCCCCGGCCTCTCCGGGACGCACTTCCTCCCCCTGGGGCAACCCCTCCCGGCTCCCTTAGCCCCCCAATTCTCCGTGCCTCAACTGCCGTTACCGGTCCCTCAGGTGACCACGGCCCAGACGGGGTTCTCCCCGCTACCCGGGCCCGTGGCGGCCGGAGTTCACCAGCCTCTGCTCCAGCTGGCCCCGTCCGCGGCCGCTGGGTCGGTGGGCTCGACGGTGGTCCCCAGCCACGTGCCCACCCTCCTGCAGCCCGGGATGCAGCTGCCGAGCCAGGTGGTCCCCCAGCTCCTGCAGCCCGTGGGAATTCCGGCCCACCTCGGGCAAGCTGCCAAAGCACCTCTTCCCCCTGGAGATACTCTGTATCAGGTATTGTGCCAGCCAGCGAGGCCCACACACCCCCCGGTGTCCAGCTCCATCCCCAGCGCCTGCCCTGTACTTTGCCCCATCCCGAAGGGAATCCTTAATCATAGTCATCCTGGTGGGGATTTTATTTTTGATGGTATTGAAGCACTTACTATGTGCCAGGCACTGTCCTAAGCGCTGGGATAAAGACAAGCTCATCAGGTTAGAAACGGTCCACAGTACCACTTGGGTGTCACAGTCTTAATCCTTATTTTCCAGATGAGGCGCAGAGAAGTGAGGTGATGTGCCCGAGGTCACACAGCAGACAGGTGGTGGAGCAGGGATGAGAACCCAGGCCCGGGCTCTTTCCACTAGGCCACACTGCTTGGTGAAGCGCTCAATAAAGGCGATTGAAATCGGGGCCAATCAGAGAGGTGTCAGCTGGGGCCTTAAGTGACAGACAGCTTGGCACCCGGTGGGTTGGCAGCTCCAGTGGGCCCGGTGTCAGAGGGCCAGGGCCCACGGGGGCCAAACTTGGACAGCAGGCTGGAATTCCGCCTCCCCCACCCCCAACCCCTGGCCAGGAAGTCGCCGAGATGGGCCAGAAAAGGCAGCTGCTGCGGCGGCTAAAGGGACGTGAAGGTTTAGAGCCTTCCAAGAAAGGGCACGAAAGGGCCCGACTCCAAACCCGGTCCCTCGAGCCGTCTTCACCCCCCAGCCCGGGGATTCTGGGGGAAGAGAAGAAAGTGTGGGCAGGCACCAGGCAGGCCCAGGCACATGCCATCACATAGAGCGCCCCACGTCCGGCCGCCCAGTGGGGAGGGCAGAGGACAGAGAGGGACCAGAGACTCCCCTGCCCTTTATCTGGGCTCGCTCCATTTTTGTTTTACGGTACTTAAGTGCTTACTAGGTGCCAGGCATTGTACTAAACGCTGACTTGGATACAAGCTAATCAGATGGGGCACAGTCCCTGTCCCATGTGGGGCTCATGGTCTTAATCCCCATTTTGCAAATGAGGGAACTGAAGCACAGAGAAATGAAGTGACTTAGCCACGGTCAAACGGCAGACAAGTGGCAGAGACAGGATTAGAACCCAGGTTCATAATAAAAATTGTCGTATTTGTATTGGGCCGGGCACTGGACTAAGCACTGGGATGGATACAAGCAAATAGGGGTGGGCACAGTCCCTGTCCCACATGGGGCTCACAGTCTTAATCCCCACAGATGAGAGAACTGAGGCCCAGCGAAGTGAAGTGAGTTGCCCAAGGTCACCCATCAGACAAGTAGCAGAGCCAGGATTAGAACCCAGGACCTTCTGACTCCCAGGCCCACGCTCTTCCCACTAGGCCCTGCTGCTTCTCCCTCCTAGGCCCGTGCTCCATCTGCTAAGCCACGCTCTTCCCTTAGGCTTCTTCTGTCCACCGCAGGCTAATGGGGTTCAGATGGGGGGCAGGGAGGATGAAGCTGAGAATGGGAGGGTTTGGGCAGCAGCGTTTCATTATCCATCCTTGGAGGAGGCAGAATAACGGGGTGGCAGGGTCCAGCAGCCTGGAATGAGAGTGAAGACCCGCAGAAGGGCCAGATGGACTGCCAAGGGAGGCGAATACTAAGCTAGGAGCCCCATGAGGGTCAGGGAGTGGGTCCTACCTCATTACCTTGTAGCTACCCCAGCACTTAGTACAGTGCCTGGCACATTGTAAGCACTTAACAGATGCCCTGATTATCATTAATAATAGTATCTGTTAAGAGATTACTCTTTGCCAAGCGCTGGGGTAGATAGAAGGCAATCAGGTCACATTTGGGGCTCTAGGTCTTGATAATCTTGGTAATCTGTCTCTGTCTTACTGTGGCAGCAGGGTCAATCGGTGGTATTTATTGAGCACTTAGAGTTTACAGAACACTGGATTAAGCGCGTGGGAGAGGACGACACAAGAGAATTAGTAGACCCGATCCCTGCCCACCAGGGGCTTGCAGTCCAAGATGGGGAGACAGACCTTAAAATAAATTATTTTAATGAGAAGCAGTGTGGCATAGTGGATAGAGCCCGGGCCTGGGAGTCAGAAAGACCTGGACCTTAATCCCAGCTCTGCCACTTGTCTGCTGTGTGACTTTAGGCGAGTCACTTCATTTCTGTGGCCCTCACTTCCCTCATCTGTAAAATAGGGATTAAGATGATGAGGCCTAGGTGGGACAGTGATTGGGGCCAACCTGATTTGCTTGAATTTACCCCAGAACTTAGTACAGTGTCTGTACAGTATGCTATACTACTATAGTATAACAAATACCATTAAAAAAAAAGAAGAAGAAATTCTGGCTCTGGGTCTGAGGGTGGGGTTCTCAACCCGGCTCTCCCCACCCCACCGGCCTCTGGGTTATGGGAGAATTTGCTCTGGGGGATTGGCTTTTTTCTCCTTGGTAACAGTAATTATCAGTCGCCCCCTTACTTGGCCAGGGTTTCTGATCTCCATTTTGAGCTGCCCCAGGGGTGCGGCTGCCGAGCGGCGACGGTTTTTCCCCAAGACGCTGAGGCCCACTGTGGGCAGGGAATTTTTAGGGAATTTGCCTACCCATTCTGTTAGATTGGACTCTCTCAAGTGCTTTAGAACAGTGCCCTGCACCCAGAAACTCCTTCAACAATAAATACAATTGATGATGATGATATCCTCTAAGGATATAACAACAATAATAATAATAATAGGATTTGTTCGGCACTAATTGGCTTATCGGGGTGGTTCTGGACCCCTTTCCCGGAGCCGTGGGCCTCTCCAGAGGGAGCCTTGGACAGAGGGCCCGGTTTTCCCGAGGGTGTTGGGCTCACACCCCTCCCCGCGGCCGTCCCCCACCTTCCCCACACCCCCTGGGGGATCTCGTCCGTGTCACCCGCTCGCTCCGCGGCCCCCTGCCCGAACTAACCCGCCTCCCCCTCCTCCCCTCTTTGCCGCAGGGCTTCTCGCCTCGACTGCCACCTCAGTACCCCAGAGACGCAAACGCCGCTCCCTCCCCCGCCGGGGCTTCTGTGTGCATCCCTTCCGCCGTCCTCTCCCCTCCTTTACCCCCCGAGGCCGGGGCCGCCCCCGGCTACCTTTCCTCCGGGGTGCAGCCTTACGTGGACGCGAGCCTCTCGGCCCCCCTGGGCAGCCTAGGAGGGCAGGGACAAGTGCCCCAGCCAGCACTGAGCGTAGCAACACCAACCCCTACTCCGTCCCCCCAGCAAGCAACCTCGGAGGTAAATGTCGTCTCTGCGGAGTGTACCTATGTGTGTGCTTGTATGTGTGCGTGCAGCGTGTGGGTTCCCGGGGGCGCGGGTGGAGCCCCGCCTGAGCCGGGGCCAGGGGGCCAACCCTCAGGGTCCGCTTCGGCTTGGCCAGCTGAGGATCCATCCCGTCTAACCTCTGCGATGACTTTCTCTTCCAGCAGAATGACATGCCAATGTGGGGACCTTGTTGCCACTGGCTGTTCTGTTGGGAAGTGAGTGGTAGCACTTCCCTCGCCGCTCGTTCTGTAGCTCTCGTTCTTGCCCTCTCACTCCACTCTCTCGGCCACCGAGCCACGCAGGGAGGGGGCCCGAACCACCCCCCGCCGCGTGGGCCTCCGCCAGATCTCCCGCCCTGCCAGGAGGGAGCTCTGACTTGCCTCTGCCCTCTGTCCTTCGCTCTGCCTGCCTGTCCCCGTTGCCCATCCTCTCGGCGAGCGGCCTGCTGCATGGCCAGCGGTAGTGTCTCAGCGGGCCGAGCGGATGCGGCGGCTGCTCCCGCCGGCCCGCCCCAACCGGAGACTGGCTTCCGGGCGCTCCCCCGGGGAGCTCCGGACACGAGCTGCTCGGACGCTGGGGGCCGGGGGCAGAGAGATAGCGCTTTTAGGACTCCGGGACCGGATAGAAGGACTGGAAGGGGGAGCAGAGTGGGTTCGGGGCGGAGGAAGGAAGTGGCAGTCCCGGGAGTGCTTAAATGGTGGTCTGTCTTCGCAGAGCGTTCCGGTCCTCCCCCAGCCCGCGCCTCCAGAGGTGGCAGCGGTCACCCAGGCGCAGCCCGGCCCGACCACCACGCTGGTCTCTTCTATAGACAGGTGAGCGGAGGAGCCTCCGGGCAAGAAGGAGCAGTCTCGGTGCCGCCGCCTCATGGTGGCTGGCGGGGGATCCTGGGACCCGGGCTGCCGGCATCCTGGCGCTCGCCACTGGGCCGACGGGCAGGGACACTCGGGGTCCCGGGGGGGGGTGGGCAGGTGGCGGCCCAAGGATCTCCTTCCCGTCGGTCCTGCTCGCCCGGCTCTGCAGGATAGAAGTGAGCGCGTCCAGGGAGCTTCTGCTCTAGAGAGGGGACCTTGGGCTCCCTCCTGCCTGGAATCTCCCCATCACCCGTGCGCCCCAAAGAGCCACCTCTCAGCTGGGGAACTGATTTCTTTCAGGTTTCCTGATGGCCCAGGGTAGCCAAATAGCAAAGTAGGCAAGTAGTCCCGGGGTAGCAACGCAGCCTCGTGTGACACTTTTTTCTTTTTCTGAAGTATTCACATTGATTTATTCGTTTAATCATTTATTGAGGGCTTACTGTGTGCAGAGGACTGAACTAAGCCCTTGGGAGAGTATAAACGGACGCATTCCTTGCCCACAATGAGCTTAGAGCGGGATGTGGGGGTAGAGGCGGGAGGACAGATTTACCCTCTCCACTAGGGAGCCCTGAGCCCATTCCTGGTCAAACTTGGCACCGGAAAGGGACGATTCCGGCTAGCTGCTTTAGCCAAGCGAGCCGCGCAGCGGGGCCATGAGATCGCCAGAAACCAGAGGACCGGCGGGGTGAAACCAGAGGACCGGCGGGGTAAACCCGGCCTCGGGTCAGAGCGAGGCGCCAGCCTCAAACATGGATTTCCTAGACAACACCAGGCTCTTGGGGCCCCCCCCGTCCCCTCAGGGGAGAACTCAGTTGAGATCGCTTTCCCCCGACTAAGGTGTCCCATGATCCACTGAGAAGGATCAGGAGGACAAGGATTTAAGTCAATCAGTGGCTTTTCTTGACCACTTACTATGCAAAGAGCACTATACTAAGCGCTGGGGAGAGTAACAAGACAACAGAGCCGGCAGATTCGTTCCCTGCCCATATCCGGGCACTTGTTGTCACTCCGATCAGAGAAGCGCTTTTCCACCTCCTAGTTGGCCGTCATGGTATGGGATGGAGTTCCCACGCGGGGAAATTGACGGCGATGCCCTTCGCTTCTCAGCGCACATTCGGACGTCGCTTCCGGGATGAGCGATGGGAACGAGAACGTCCCATCAGCCAGCGGGAGGCACGAAGGGAGGACCGCCAAGCGCCATTACCGGCGGTCCGTCCGGAGCCGTTCACGCCACGAGAAGACCGCGCGGCCCAAGCTGAGGATTCTCAACGTGAGTCACCTTGGCTCCGGCCAGTGGCCGCGATGGGAGGTTTTCCCGACTCCGATAATAATAATAGCAAAAGTAATTAATCACGGGGCTATCTGTTCATTAATTCATTAATCATATTTGAGTGCTTACCGGGTGCAGAGCTCTGTACTAAGCACTTGGGGGAGTACAGTGTAACAATAACAGACATCTTCCCTGCCCACAACGAAAATGCTTACTCTGTGCCAAGCACAATAGTAGGCACCTGACTCAGATCAGCCAGGGTTCACATACAAGATCATCCCCTTGGACACAGTCTCTGTGAAAGCCCGTCTTGGGGTTTGGGCCGCAAAGTCCCCTGCAGGCCACGATCCTGTTTGGGACTCAAAATCCAAGTGTTACATTATGACTATGGTATTGTCTAAGCATTTACTATGTGTCAAGCACTGTTGTAAGTGTTGGGGTAGGTACAAGCTAATCAGATCAGTCCCAGTCCTGGTCTTAAATGAGGGGTGAGAACAGGCGTTGAATTCACATTTGGCAGATGAGGAGGAGGACCGGAGAAGCCAAGTGAGTTGCCCAGGTTCACACAGCAGGCAAGGGGCAGAGCCGGGATTAAAATGCAGGGGTCCTCTGGCTCTCGGGGCACCTGCTCTTTCCACTGGACCACGTGGTTTCCCCGTGTTCCTCTCCCCACTGCGTGAGGGAGTCTCAAATAACGTAGCCTTAGGTGGAACATCGCGTTGGTCTGCATAGCCGGTAGGGCACGTTGTGAGCTAAGAAGGCATTTATAGCAGTTGGCCCGCTTGCCCCGTATTCGGGAGAGAGTCGGCGGTGGGGATGATGACGAGTCAGAGGACGGCAATCCCCACTCAGAATTAGACCGTTCCCTTGGCGTGTTTGTCAAAGCCGAAAGCAGTCCACGTGTTTTCCCCGACGAGCTCGTTCATCCTTTTCTCCCCACCTGCGGTTTGGATCTCTTTCCTCTTGGTTCTGCCCACCCGGCTCAGCAGGAGTGAAGTGAATGTATTCAAGGGTGGTCTTCAGGGATCCCCCGCCCTAGGCGGGGAGACCCTGGGCTCTCTTGTGCCTGGAATATCTCCTCGTCGCCCATGCACATTCCAGAGAGCTACTTCCAAGCCTGGAAACCAATTTCTTTCAGGTCTCCAACAAAGGAGACCGGGTGGTGGAATGCCAGCTGGAGACGCACAATCGGAAAATGGTCACTTTCAAATTTGACCTGGACGGCGATAACCCCGAGGAGATCGCATCCATCATGGTAGGCCTGGGTGCGGGTGGTGTTCGGAATCGGTCCAATATGCCCATCACGCCAAGGGTGTTGGCCAAACGTTTGAGTGGACCGTCGGTAGGGTTGGTAGACACAATCCCTGCCCTCGGAAAACTCATAGTCTACGGGGTGCAGAGCGTTGTACTGAGCACTTGGGAGAGGAGGGAGGAAGTTGGGACTCTGAGCTGGACACCCCCGAGAATGGACAGTCCCGCTTTCCAAACAGGCGGCGCTGACCCAGAGGGTGGGAAGCCAGCACAGATCCTGCTCTGTCCAGTCCCTCACTCCTGGGGGTTCAGGTGACCAAGGGGAGGCCGGAACCAAGCACCACCGGGGGCTCCAAGGTCCGTTGTTGTCAGGAAGACTCACTCTGGCTACCGGCTTCCCTTGCAGGTGAATAACGATTTCATCCTGGCCACGGAGAGGGACTCGTTCGTGGATCAGGTCCGAGAAATCATCGAGAAAGCCGACGAGATGCTCAGTGAAGACGTTAGTGCGGAACCAGAGGGGGAGCAGGGTCTGGAGGGCCTGCAGGGAAAGGATGACTACGGCTTCTCGGCCTCCCAGGTGGGTTTGGCAAGCCTGACATCACAGAGTGCTTTGGGCAGGAGTTATGCCAAAGAATTTAGCCCACGAGTGTGGCCCCATTTCTTATTTTTTCCCTCTTCTGGTACCTGTTAAGCGCTTAATGTGGGTCCAGCACCATCTTAAGTGCTGGGGTAGATACACGTTAACAGATGGCTCCTGATCTGGTCTGCCCCTCCTCAGAGCAGTTCACTGTTTCCACTGGTCTACCGGTCCCAGGCTCTGGATTCAGTGAATTCTCGGAAATCTGCTTATGGGGGAAAATACCTGATTTTCAGCTTTTGGTGGGAGGCTTGGCCGCCCTCTCGCCCCGAGGATGGTGTGTCCTCGTCTCAGGAGCTGAATCATTTCCATTCATTGCAGAAATTGGAGGGAGAATTCAAACAGCCAAATCAGACGTTGTCGATGCCCCAGCGGATAGGTAAGCAGTCTTCCTCCTTCAGCCCTTGAGCGGCGTTAGTGTAGCGCTTCCTGTGCCCGGAGCACTGGACCAAGCCTCCTCTCCGCGAAAGCCCGCCTAGGGGTTTGGGCCTCCAAGTCGCCTTGGCAATTGCCCCAAGTTTGCCTGGGGAACCAGCAGACTTGGGATACGTCCGATCTGGAGCGAGGGGTGAGCTCAGGAGATTCAGGGAGCCGTGTAACACGAGGGTCTTGTTTCCCACGGATTAGGCGTCCCAGCCAACTCTTTAACCCAAGTTGTCCATTCCGCGGGAAGACGGTTCATCGTCAGCCCCGTGCCCGAGAGTCGGTTACGAGAACCCAAGTATTTCACGATGGCGGGAGCCGCTCCCGGAGAAGCCTCCGACCCGGGTGAGTGGTGCATTTTTGTTGTCCTCTGCTGGAGGGCCCTGGGGCAAGTGGTTTTGGGTCGGAGGGAGATCTGCCCGGTTCTCACTCCATACCATGCGGGGTCTCACTGGGTAGGAATTTAGAAAAGAGAGGATGGGCATCAAGAGGGGGTCGATGGCAGAAGGGGAAGCGACTGTGAATGGGAGGTAGCGATCTTCTCCGGGAAAGAATGACCCTATTTACTAAGCATCTGTGGGGGGCAGAGTCCTGTGCTAAGCACTGGGAGAAGACTACACAGCGGGGGAGTTAGACACGGTCCCTGGGTCGCAGCATGAGGGGGGCCATGCTTTCATGGTCTGAAGAATTTAAGTGGAGAGAAGGGGTTGGAGAAAGATGTGGCAGGCAGATACCCAGAATTAGGCTCAAAGTCTTAGCAGGGTTGGAGGAATTGGAGAACGGAGACCCTGGGGGTGGGAGGGAAGGCCACGTGGGTAAAGGGGAGCTGGCTGAAGAAGCGCCAGCTGGGTCAGTGTTGCTCACACCTGCTGTTGAGTGGCCCAAGCCTTGGCTGCGCCCGCCACCCCCACCTTTTTATGGTACTTGTTAAGCACTTATTTTTGTGTCCATACACGATAACCAGCATGGACACCGTCCTGGAGCTCCCAGGCAAAGTAGGGAGTAGGATTGAATCCCCATTTTACAGAGGGGGAAACTGAGACCCAGAGAAGTGAAATAGCTCGCTCAAGGTCACACAGCAGACAAGTCAGGGAGCTGGGATTAATTAGAACCCGGTCCTCTGACTCCCAGGCCGGGGCCTTTTCCGCTAGGCCGCACGGCTTCCCCCTACCTTGTAAAGGTGATTGTCTCCCGGGTGGAGGCTGCAGGCGGTTTATCATGGTGAGGGCCTCGGATGTGGTCCATCCACTGGTGGTATTTATTGAGCGCTGACCGGGCGCAGAACCTGGCAGAGTCCAGGAGAGTCGGCCATCAGGATCCCTGCCCTCAGGGGGCCGAGTCCAGTGACGGACCGACTGACCCTCTCCCTCCGTCCGTCTCGTTGCAGCTGCCGCTTCTTCGTCCCACGGCCCCGGGATGAACCTGTCTCACTCGGCTTCATCCCTCAGCCTGCAGCAGGCTTTCTCGGAGATCCGCCACGGCCAGCTGGCCGAGGGACCCAGCACCGCTCCCCCAAACTTTAGCCTCGCCGGGCCGGCCTTCCCCGCCGGGCCCCCCGCCGTGACCAGCGCAGCCGGGGCCCCGCCTCCGGGAGCGGCGGTCTCCGGGCCTCCGGCCTCCGGCCCCGCCACCGGAAGTCCGTTCGGCAGGATTCCCGTGCCGATCATCCAGTCCGCGGTCACCGTGCCCACCGAAAAGGGGGCGACCGGAGCGGCCCCCGTCTGTCTCGCTGGGCAGCCGCCGGCGGTCACTAGCGTGGCCACCTCTATCAGGGTCTCCGACGCGGCCCCGTTACCCTCCAGGTCCCAGGCGGTCCCGACGGCCCCTCCTGGGGCGACGGTCCCCGCCCCATTGGCACCCCCCCGTCGCGGGGTCGGCTGTCCCTCCGGTCCCCGGAGCGGGCGGCGCTCCCGCCCCGGCAGCCGTCCCCCCGGCCGTGACGTCTCAGCCCGTCCAGCCGGCTGTGGGCGGAGCTTCCTCCGCGCTCCCCGGCCCGAGCCCGGCTCCCCAGCCCCCGGCTCTGCTCAGCAACAGCTGCTCGGCCCCAAGCCTGGCGGAGACGGTGGTGGTCAGCGCCCTGCACCCCCGGCCCGAGTGCACCCACTCTCTGGACAGGGCCCCGGCTGGCCCCGTGCCGGGCTTGTCCCTGTCTCTCTCGGCTCCGTCCTCTTCCGTGGGGGCGTTGGGGGTCCACCCGCTGCTCATCTCCTCGGCCGTGGCCTCCACCCCCGTCCTGCCCCAGGCAGCCGGGGCCCTGTCCACGCCTCTGCCGGCCCAGGGCCCGCTTGCCGGCCTCCCGCCCCTGGCTCAGCCCGTGGCCAACGTGCCGGCCGTGCAGCAGACACTGGTCCACGGTCAGCCCCAGCCAGCCCCTCTCCCCAACCAGCCGCACAGCCACCCCGAGATGGACCCCGAGGCCCAGCCCAAAGCCCCGGGAATCGACGACATTAAGACCCTGGAGGAAAAACTGCGCTCCCTCTTCAGCGAGCACAGCTCGGCCGGCGCCCCGCATGCCTCCGTCTCCCTGGAGACGTCCCTGGTCATGGAGACCCCCGTGACGCCCGGCGTGCCCACCACCGCCATCGCCCCCAGCAAGCTCCTGACCTCCACCACGAGCACCTGCCTGCCGCCCGCCAGCCTGCCTCTGGGACCGACCGGCCTCCCGGGGGTCACGCCCGCCGCCACGCCCGGCCAGGCCGCCACTCCCATCAGCTACGTCCCGGCGCCGGTCAGCCTGTCAGCAGGGGCCAAGCCGGGCACGCCGCCCTCGAAGCCACCCCTCGCCAGGGTCCCGGTAAGGACTGGTCTGGCCCGGAGCCCGCACGGTCTGAGAGGCCGGAGTTGGACAGACGGGAAAGCCGGAGGGAGGCCGAGGTGGAGATGGGTTCCTTGGGGATTCGTTCCCTTTGGGCTCCGCTGGGATCGGGTTGGCCGGGGAGTTGGACCCCATCCCCAGGGCGTGGCCGGCGGGGTGGGTCTCTTTGCAGGCTGGAAGGCGACGTTCCTCGGGGCTCCGTGGAGGTTTGGGGGAAGGTCTGGCCTGTCGAACCTCAGCTGACCTCCCCCTTCCACCCGGGAGGCATTGGGAAAGAGTCAGTGCCGGTGGCATGACCTGGTGGCAGCGAGAGACAGAAACCCTCCGGGGAAGGGCCTATCTAGAGACTGCCGTCTATGCCTAGGTGCTGGCGTGGTTTCGGGGCGGGGGAGAGAAATGACTACCTGGCAGGCACTTCCTGATTCCGTCGGGCTGGGTGTCTCCATCCCGCATCCTCCTCTCTCCGACCTTTCTAACCCTTCCCCTATAACCTGGCTGGGTTTCCTCGGCCGGGTGCACATCCCGACCTCATCGCCCTCTGGCCGATGGGCGGCGGAAGATTTTTGGAAAGGTGGCAGGCGGCTCTGAAGGGTGAATAGCGAGCGGTCAGCGACCGTGAATGTCCCCGGTGAGCGCCTCCCTCCGCCATTCACGAATGGCCGGAGTTAATCGGCCTGGGCCACGGGGGCTCCGCCCCGAGTCTCCGAGCAGCTGATTCCGGGGACACCCCCACCCCGTGAAGCGGACGGTTTCCGTGTAGGGATCCTGCCTCGGCCCTGGAGGACGCAGTAGTCGTCCGCCCGCCCTCTGACCCCTCTCCTTCCGTTCGTGGCCGTTGGACTCAGATTTCCCATCCATTGTCCGTAGGTGCTGCCAGTAGGTACCGAACCTCCAGCTGGTACCCCACCCAGCGAGCAGCTGCCGCCTTTTCCGGGACCTTCACTAACTCAGGTGCCCCCTTCCCCTCCCCGCCCCCTGCCTCTACCGAGCGATCTGTCCGCTTCTCCTGCTTGGTCTTTCTAATGGCATGCTGGAATTCCCGCTTCCCCGCTGCACGCTCTGGACTTGGCCACTGTCTCCCTCTCCTCCTCTTCTGCCCGAGTAGCTCCTCTCTGTGGAATGGGAACAGTGCCTGAGCCAGGGAGGGGGACGTGGGCCCCCAGAGGGCTCAGGGGCAGCGACGGTCCGGTCTGCCCGGACCCCGGCTGGCGCTCGCCATCGCTTTAGGGCCCGGATCGGAGGAGGCCCCCGCCTCCCGCCCCTCAACCGTTGGGAGACCCTAACCCAGAGGTGCCTATTTCTCCCTGGGGGTAGCTTTGGCGGAACAGCGTCTAGGAACTCCAAGGTGCCCTCCAGGTTCTCCCAGGCCTGAGATACATAGGGACCCTGGAAGCCAAGGGTAGGGGTTGGCTCCTATCCAGAATGTGCTCTGTCGGCCCCTCCCACTGGGCAGGGCCGCGTCCCGGGATCAGCAGTTCCCTGGAGCGGGAAGACTTGGCCTAGCTGATTCTCCCTGGGCGTGAGCATGAGCCACCCAAAGGATTTGAACGGCACCTCAGCCGGGCTGGTGCTTTTTTCCTTTTCTTTTTAAATATGGTATCTGTTAAACGTTGACAATGTGCCGGGCACTGTTCTACACACTGGGGTAGATACGAGGTAATCAGGTTGGATGCAGTCCATGTCCTTCATGGGGCTCACAGTTTTAATCCCCTTTTTCCAGTTGAGGTAATTGAGGCCCAGAGGAGTGAAGTGACTTGGCCAAGGTCACACAGCAGACAAGTGGTCGAGCCAGGATCAGAACCATTCTGACTCCCAGGCCCGTGCTCTGCCCACTAGCAAGCTGCAGTGCTTCATGGGCCGTCCCAGGGTGGCTGGCGGCGGCGAGCAGCCTGTCTAGGGTTGAGCGATGGAAGAGGGTCTGGTGGGAATAGGAGACAGGCCCCCCTGCCCTGCTGCAAATGGACGAGCAACGGGAAAAAGATGCCCAGAATTACTGGAG
Source organism: Ornithorhynchus anatinus (assembly GCF_004115215.2). NCBI lineage: Eukaryota > Metazoa > Chordata > Mammalia > Monotremata > Ornithorhynchidae > Ornithorhynchus > Ornithorhynchus anatinus. The sequence continues at coordinate 2,871,662 of NC_041752.1, read as the reverse complement.
GCCGCTCTGGGTTCAGTGAGTCCATCGATCAATCGTATTTATTGAGCACTACTGTGTTTGGGACAGTGTATTAAGCACTCACATGAGTGCAACACAATATAATAGACACATTCCCTGCCCACAGTGAGTTTACAGTGTAGAGGGGACTGTAAGCACGAATGTCTGTCGGGGGGGATTTGATCTTGAGATGCTGCTGCTTCTTGGGGCAGTATTAAATCTCCCATCAAGCCTCTAGGCCACAGCACCGGTTTTCCACTGTCTGCAGTTATACCCACCTCGTCTGTACACAGTGGTTCTGATGTGGGAAGAGGGCTTGTGGGAAGAGGGCGGTGGGGGAGGGACGGACAGACAGCAAAACAATGGTTCGGAGACGCAGCCTCTGTAGCCGGGCCAGGCGAGATTCCGGGTGAGGCCGGTCAACGAGTGAACGCCGGATTTCCCTCAGAATGCAGGTTGTCTGATGCTTCACTAGGCTCGGCCTGTGTCAGTCGCTCAGTCCAGTCGCTGTTATTTATCGAGCGCTTAACCCTCTGCCCGAGGAACACCCGCTGATGAACATGTGTTTCTGCTTCAGTCCCAGCAGCCTCTGGAAGACCTGGATGCTCAGTTGAGACGAACCCTCAGTCCGGAGACCGTCCCGGTGGCCCCCGGTCCTGTGGCGGTAAGTTTGCTATTTTGGCAGAGCCTGCCCTCCCCGCCCTCCCCGCCCTCTCAGATTGCCTTACTCCCAGGTGTCTTTTTCCAACCGAGAGGATTCCCTCTTCCCCCGGGCTTGTGGTGCGGGAGCCCTGTTCCGCGCTGGCCCCTCGTCTACCTGACTCGAGGCTTGTTTCCTTCTTTGGTCGGTCAGTCGGTACCATTTATTGAATGCCTGACGGGGGGACGAAATGGTTTTCTTCTATGGTACCAGTTAAGCCCTTATGTGTCAAGCGCTTTACTGAATGCTGGGGTAGAGGAAAGATAGGTTGGACACAGTCTCTGTCCCACATGAGGCTCATTAGTCCAAGTATGAAGGAGAATGATTTAATCCTCGTTTTATGGGTGAAGAAACTGAGGCCCAGAGAAGTTAAGTGACCTCCCCAAGGTCACACAGCAGGCAAGCTGTCGAGCTGGGATGATGTTGATGATGTTTGTTGTTATTAATATCATTATTACTTTTATTGCATTCGTGTAGCCCTTACTATACATCAAGCACTATATTAAGCGCTGGGGCAGGTACAAGATAAGTCAGACACAGTCTCTGTCCCACATGGGGCTCACAGTTCAAGTAGGAGGAAGAAAACAGGTGACCAGGGGAGAGGGGGTCCCCCGGGGCACGCATGTTCTCCCCCACTTTCTCCCTTCCCCCCCAGACTGGGGCCACGGAGAAAGAAGTGGTATTGAATGCCGGGAGCCGATGGGAGGTTCCGATGGAAAGGCGGTGGTAGCGGTGGTCACCGGGATTAGCCCGGAAAAGCCTCTGAGTGAGTCTGGCTCCCGGTGTGGGGCTGAGCCCGAGCCCGAAAGAAGGCCAGACTGAGCTCCAGGCCTCTAGGGAAACCTCAGCCGCGACCGGCCAAGGGCGGCACTGACCCCTTTCTCCTTCCTTGCTTCGCAGCCCACGCCAGCGGTGACTTCTGCGCCGGCGCCCGTGGCCGTCCAGACGGCAACGCCGCCTCAGAGAGACGGTGAGCTCCGGCCCCCCCCGATCCCTCCCCAACTTTGGAAAACTCGGGGACAGCCCCAAAGCGTCTGGGGCTCCGGGCATGTCGCTTCCTCTCCGTTTCCTTTCTCCTCCTGCTCTTGAGTTTATCCATCTTCTGTCCCCTCCGGTCCACCCCCTTTCTTTTACTCCACCCCTGAAGTAACCAACCCTCTCGGTTTCTCGGGTTTCTCCTCCCCTTTTGACTCTTTTTGGTCTCGGGGTCTCTCTCTCTGCCTCCTCTTTTCCCACCCCCACCTCTTCCTCTTGCTCTTCTTGTGTCTCTCCGCTGCCCTCCCTTGCTCTTGGTCTGCCTCTGTTCTCCTGAGACCTCTATGTCTCTCCCTTTACTCTCCCAAGACTTTTCAGTGTCTCCACCTTGCTCTCGCTAGACCTCTCTGTCTCTCCCCCTCCTTTTCCCTAGTAGACTCCTCGTCCTCTCCCCATTTTGTCCAGGCATTTTCCTCCTCCCTCTCAGATTTGCCTCATGGTTCCCTTCACCTCCATCCACCCTCTGGACAGACAGGGACTCCTTCAAGGAGTCCATGGGTAGTAAAAATCCACAGTTCTAATTAGGGCTTGATGTGGGTTGCCCCTGTCGATAGCAGCCCTGGGCCCCGCTGACTGATGGTACATCTTCACCACGCTGTCCCTGTTCCCTCCCAGCTCCCCCGCTCCCCCTCCGCCGTGGCTACATCCACAGGTCTCTTCCTTCCTTCTGGGGTGGAGTTTCCCCTTCTGGGCAAACGGATTTTAGAGCAGATTCACTGGCGTGGGGTATGTCCCCAGTTGGCAGAAGGCCGCTGAGAATCCAGCGCCGGGGAGAAGCGGAGTGGCTGGCGTCACCCAGAACGCAGTGGGCTTTTGTGCTGCTTGGAGGATGGGGGAATGAGTCCTCACCAGGGTGCCGGCTCCTTTGAAGACCCCGGTGGGTCGTCCATTCCCCCCGAGCGCAGGATCTGTTCGGCGAGGGTCCCCCGGCATTTCAAATGGTCACTTGGAGCAGGCCGACCAGCCTCACGCCAACCACGGAGGAGCCTCTGGTCCGTTTGCAGTTGAATAGGAAGGGACCGACCCATTTGGGTGGGACCTAGAGGCCCAGTCTAGAAGCGGTCAGGACGCCTCCGGTATCGCCCTCCGGGGATTCTTCTTGAGACCGGGCCTGTGGCCGACCCCTTCGACTGCCCTGACATTTCCCTTCTCCACTCAGCTGCCTCGGCCCTTCCCGGCCCGGAGAAAAGCAGCGGCGGAAGCACCTGTCCAGGGGCCGGAGTCCTCAAGATGGGCCGCTTTCAGGTAGGATACCAGCCCGGAGCGCACCCCTCTGGTTCTGGGGCGAGGGGGTTGCCAGACGGGAGGCGCGGGCCCTGGGTCAAGCTTGTGCCGAGTCTCGGGCAGATGGGATTATCCCCCGGCTTCTAGTCGACGGGCGGGAGTGAGCAAGCCCCCTCTCTGAGGGGCAAACCGGGGCTGCAAGAGGCCGGGCAGGCGAGCGGTGTTGGGGGCGGGCCCCGCTTCGGGAAATAGCAGGGCCCAGCTGGGGTTCCCGAGCACGGAAGGGTAAGGAGCGGGTGACCGGGTGACGACGGAGGCGGGCCGGACCCCGCCCTTCTCACCGGGGCTCTCTCTCCCCCGCCAGGTCTCCGTGGCGGCAGACGACAGCCTGGCAAGGGACGGGAGCAAGTCGGAAGAAGCCAAGTCCGTGCGCTTCGAGTCCAGCACGTCCGAGTCCTCCGTCCTGTCCAGCGGTAGCAGCGGCGGCGCCAGCAGCCCGGAGAGTACCCTGCTGAAGCAGGGACCGGGCCGGACGGTCCGAGGGGACGCCGTGGACGGTCCCGCCGGCCGGCAGTCGCCGCCGGACGCCGGGCAGCCCACCAAGGTCGGGCGCTTCCAGGTGACGCCGACGGCAGATCACCGAGTGGGCCGCTTTTCGGTGTCAAGGACTCAGGCCGGGGAGGCCGGGGAGCGAGAGGCGCCGGGGACGGCCGCGGACAGGGAGCCGGCCACCCCGACCGCCAAGAGGGCGCCGCCGGACCCGGCCCACCTGAACGGGCCATCTTATGACCTGGAGGCGGCCTTCCTGGCCCGGGGGCTGGGCGAGGATTCGGAGAGCCCGCGCTCGCCCCGCCAGCTGGCCTCCAAGGGCGGCCTCCCCATCCCGGGCCTCAGCCAGAGCCTGACCAATTCGCTCAACTCATCCTACATGAGCAGCGACAACGAGTCCGACATCGAGGACGAAGACTTGAGGTCGGAGCTGCGCCGGCTCAGGGAGAAGTAAGGACCCCTCCGTTCTCCGGGGAACCCCCCGGGCCTCCCCGCCGCGACCCCCTTCCGGGCTTCGAGGACGGAGATCTGGGGCCGGGGGAGGTTGGGGCCGCACGCCGCGGTTGTTCCGAGCCCCCCCCCACCCGGCCACGGTCCGGAGGATCGTCTCCTCCCAGGAAGCAGCGTGGCTTAGCGGAAAGTGCGTGAACCTGGGAATCAGAGGACCTGGGTTCTGATCCCAGCTAATCCTCGTCCCAGAAGCCCGGGAAGACCGAGTCCTCGTCGGCTCCGGGTCTATCTACGGAGGAGGGCTAAGGCCGATAAGAGAGCGGGCAAGGGCCAGGATGGGACCCTCTGCTCTCTGCCTAGAGCTACGGGGAGGAGGGAGGCCCACGGCCCCCAGGACGAAGTGGGGAGGGTGAGGAGGTCACGTGGTGGGCTGCTCCCTCACAGGCCCCGTCCTCCCCGCAGGCACCTTAAAGAGATCCAGGACCTGCAGAGCCGGCAGAAGCAGGAAATCGAGTGTCTGTACACCAAGCTGGGCAAGGTTCCGCCCGCGGTCATCATCCCCCCGGCCGCCCCGCTGTCGGGACGCAGGCGGAGGCCCACCAAGGGCAAAGGCAGCAAGTCGAGCCGTAGCAGCTCCCTGGGGAACAAGAGTCCCCAGCTGTCGGGTATGTCCCTCCGGTCGCCCCCGCGACCGGGGCCTCGCCGCCGGCCCCTGCCTCCCCTTAGCTCTCGCCGCAGGGGCGGCCGCCGGACCGTGTCTTTCGGCTGGTCTTCCCCGGCGTCTGCTCTTGCCAGCCGTGCCTCTCCCGCTCCCCGGACCCACCGCCCTTCCCCGTGGCCCGGGACGGCACCAGGGTCGGCAGCCGGGGTCCGCGACCGTCCCCGAAGCCGAGGGGGTCCCGTGCTCTTCTCGTCGTCGAGCCGTGGCCGGAGGGAAGGGCTGGAGTTGCCCGCTGGGGGCCCGCGACGGAGCTCCCGGCGTCCCCAAGAAGCGCGAAGGGGAGGGGGAGGCCGGGCCCCGCCCGGGTCTGGAGTGAGCCGGGGCCGTGTCCTTCGGCGGTGGCGGGAGCCGGGTCTCGCCGTCGGCAGCTTTCGGGGAAATGGCGTGAGCGGTCTGTCCGGGCGGTGGGCGAGCCCAGGTTGCGTCGTAAGTTGTCGCGTGCGCCTCTTGGTGTAGCCTCTGGCCAGCCGCCAGCCTCTCTGTCCGCCACTGCCCCCGGGACCACCCGGACCCCTGAGGGCGGGGCAGCGCGGGGAAGACGGTAGCTGGGGCCCCCCGTGGGTCACAGTCTAAGTGTACGGTGTCGGCGCGCTGAGACTTCACCGGTCCGAAGGCGGTGGGAGGGTCGGGGCGTGGCCTGAAGGGCAGCCTCCGGAGCCCCGGTCCCCGAGGCTATCACCGCGGGCTCCTCGCCGGCCTAGGGACGGGAGGGCCGAGCGCCAAGGGGAGGGCCGTGGGCTCTGCCGCCACTTCTCAAGAAGCTTGGCGTGGGCAGGCAGTGTGTCTGCCACCTCTGTTGTATCGGAATCTCCTAAATGCTCCATGCAGCGCTCTGCACATAGTAAGCACTCAGTAAACCAATTGAATGGGACCAACGTGCCCAGTTCCCTTCTGGCGGCCCGGCAGGGGCGAGGGCCCCGGTGTTCCCTCCGGAGAGAGGGAGCACGGTGACGCCGCAGGTGCCCCAGCGGATGAAGTGGGGCACCCTGGGCTGGCCCGGAGGGCCCGGGAGCAGATTTGGGCAGGGAGACTGGAGGGGTGGTCTGGCCTCAGCGGGGGTGCCCGGTTGCCATGCCGCTAGTGAAGTGGGAGGCTGTGGGCGGACGGCCCGTTGTGAATGGCGTTGGGGGCGTCAGCCTCCTTCTCCAGGGACCGGGGGTCCCTGCTGAGGAGATCCCAGGCGCGCCATGTGGTAGCAGCACAGCCTCCCCGGTCCCGCCCCCTCGGGGTCCGTCGGCCGCCGGACCTCGTCAGCCACGGGCCCCTTGGCCCCCTGACCCGTCCGGATCCCGGATCCTCGGGGGTCCCGGGCCGAGAGGCCCCTCGAGGGGCTCGGCGGCCCCCCGAGGACACCGCCTCCGATCCGGCTCCCGCAGCCCCCCCTCCCCGCCCCAGCCGCCAGGGACCGTGTGGGAAGAATGTCGCTTCGGTTCTGGGCTCCGCCGCCGGTCTGCGAGAAGTCTAGCTAGTCGCGTCCTTCTGCCCCGGCCCCCGCCGCTCTCCCCAGGACAGTCGGAGGAATGGGCGCGGCCCCGGCACGATGCAGTGGAGAAGGCGACACCGCTGGGAGACGCCCCCGTCGGGGTCCTGATGCCCCTCTGTCTCTCCACAGGCCACCTGTCTGCCCAGAGTGCAACGTCAGTCTTGCACCCGCAGCAGCAGGCCCTCCACCCTCCCGGCAGCGTCCCCGAGACGGGGCAGAACCAGCTGCTCCAGCCCCTAAAACCGTCTCCCTCCAGCGACAACCTCTGTTCCGCCTTCACCAGTGACGGCGCCATTTCGGTGCCGAGCCTTTCTGCTCCCGGCCAAGGTAAGAGACGGGGGCGGCCCCCTCCGCCCCCGCGGGGGCTCGGCGGGCGGCCCGCCTCGGCCTGGGAGACAGACGGGCGGACGGACGGACACGCTGGAGGTTGGAGAAGGATCCCGGCCGGGGAGCCGGCTCCGGCCGAGGACCCCGAGAGCGGCCCGCCCCCGCTCCGCACCCCCTTGGACCCCTGGACGGTGCTGGGAGCCGAGGGCTGTTAAGGGGGGCCGGAAGGGAGCCCGTTCCCGGCCGGGCCGAGGTCGGCGCGGATGCTCACGCCCCCGGGGACCGAGTGCCCCCGGAGGGGCGGGAGAAGGGCGGGCGCCGCTCGGGATCGGACCCGCTGCCCCTCCGGAACCCGGCTCGGGGAGCCGGCAGGGCCCGCGTGGCACGATGGATGCCTGGCCTCTGCGGATTCGGCGGGGCGGTCGGCGCCCGGAGGAGCGGCGGGAGCCGCGGTCTGGAGGCTCAGCACCGCCCGGGCCGCGGGGCCGCCCCGTCGTCCCGCCCCGTCGTCTCCCCGCCCCGTGCCCCGTCGTCGTCCCACCCCCGCCCCGCTCCACGGGCTTGTTGTCGTGTGCTCATCTTAGTGCCTCCCACCTCTCCGGCCTCCAGTTTCTAACATCTTGTAGTGTGTTCTGTCTCCTCACCCCCTTTGCTCCTCTTCCCCCTCTTCCTCCTCCTCCTCTTCCTCTTCCCCCTCCTCCTCCTCCTCTTCCCCCTCCTCCTCGCCCTCGTCCTCCTCCTCCTCCCTCCGCCTTCCTCCTCGCCCCCCGCCCCCCCGTTCTCCCCCGCTCTCCTCCCCACAGGCTGCGCGAAGTTTAACTGTGCGTCCGAGCGAGTGACGTTCAAGCCTGGCAGCAGGAGGACGCGATTTCTGAGTACGCCCTGCTTGGCTCTTTGTGTGTAACCTTTACTCCTTCCTGGTCTGTGTGTCCGCCGCGCGGCCCCCTCCGTCCCCCTCCGTCCGCCTCCCGCCCCCCCCCCACCCCGACCCCCGCACGGCTCATCCGCTGTCACGTCACCGTCAGAAGTCTGAGGTGTCCCCGTTTCGGTCTCGGGGGCCGAGCCGCCCCGCCGAGCTCGGGGACCCGGGGCCTCCCGGCCCAGTGGCTCCCTGACCGGCACCGCCTCGGTGCTGGGGGGGCGCGCCCTCCGTGGCTCGGTGGGCGGCCTTGGCCGAGCGCAGCGCCGTCCTGGCCCCGGGGAGGGCACCGTCAGTCGGCCCGTAGCTCCGTGGCCTTCACTGCCGTGGGCAAAACACTCGGGGCCGGGGAGAGCACCGTCCTCCGGTGGGTGGCCTTGGCTGGACCCCGGCCGAGTGCGGAGCACTGTCTCGGCGCCGGGGAGGGTGGTGGCAGAAGGGCTTCTTCCCCCGAGATGGAGCCCGAGGAAGTCGCTCGCGGGCCGCCAGGAGCGGCCTGGGGGTCCGTACTCCGTCCCTCGCCGTCTCCTATCTGACACCCGGGGCCGGGGAGGAGGAGGAGGAGGAGCAGGGCAGCCTAGTGGGAAGAGCTGGGGGGCCTGGCTTCTAATCCCGCCTCCACTCCTGGGCCTCAGTTTCCTTATCTGGAAAACGGGGACATATTGTCTGTTCTCCCACCTACCTAGACTCTGAGCCTCCTGTGGGCGGAGACTGGGTCTGAGCTGCTTATTTTGTGCCTCCCCAGTGTTTAGTACAGCGCTGGGCACGGAGTAAGTGCGGAACAGAGACCACAGTTATTGCTATAATTATAATTAGGGAGGTGGGGGAGGCGGTGGTCGCTCGAGGGGACCTGTCTCTCCTCTCGATTTCCTCATGGGTTCAGGGGTCGGGCTAGCCTCCCGATCCTCCGTGCCGGGAACGGCCGCGGAGCGGGGAGTGCCGGCCGACCCCCCCCCCCAGGCTCTCTTCCTTGGAGGCCGGGGCTGGAGCGAGCCCCTCCGAGAGGCAGCCGCCGGGCCGGGCTGTCCAAGCCTCAAACTTCTGATGCGGTCGTGACCCGTTGGTGTCTGTGTGCATGCGCTCGGCCGGACCGACCCGCCGCCCGCCCGCCGGGATCCCGAATGCGCTTCCGGGCAGGGAGGGAGGAAGGGGGGCGGCCCCCCCGGCTTGAGCGACGCTGCCTTCGGAGGGTGGGGCGGGATCGGTGCCGCCTAGCTGCCTTCGTGCATCCCATCGCCCGCCATCCGCCCCCCCTGCGCGTCCCCCCGCCCGGCTGGCCGTCGGCCCGGCTCAGGACTCCTCCCGCTGACCCTCCCGTGGCCCCCGGGGCCTCGCCGGTGGCCCCGTTCCCCGTGTGGAACTTGCCGTGTGGACGCCGAGGGGGACGGGGGGGTGGAGGGGGTGGGCCGGCATGGGGACCCTCCGCTGGCGAGGGGCCCGACGGGCGACGAGGACGACGGCTGCTCCCGTCTCCTGGGGGAGGGGGGCGGATCCCGGGGGGCTCCCGGGAGCATGAACCGCGTCGGGGCCGAGGGGGCGGATCCTGGGGGGCTCCCGGGAGCATGGACCAGCCCGGGGCCCGTCGCGTCGGCGCCGAGGGTGGCGGTCTGGGAGGGGAGCTGCCGGGGGGGTGGGTTCTCCCGTGGGGCACGCGGCTCCGTGGACTGCGGGCGTGCGTGGTGGCGGGGGCGGGTGTGCCTGGGCGGACTTGGGGGGGCCTCGCCAGCAAGAGAGACGGAGAGGGGCCGGGGGCAGCGGAGAGTCCCGACTCGGTCTCGCGGGCTCCAAGTGCCGAGGCCGAGGCGGAGGGAGCCGGTCTCCCGAGCTTCCGGGGGGTCCTCCGGTCGGGTCTGGGGGAGGGACGGCCTGGACCTGGGGGTGGGGCGGTGTCCGCCACCCCCGGAGACCCTCTCACGCTCTCCTGCTGGCCCGGGGCCGCGCCACGCCCGGCGGTGAAGGAAGTCTGGCGCTTGGGCTCGCGGGCTGTGGCCTGTCGTCTAACCCGTCTAACCCACTGCTCTCTCTTTGTGCTTCAGGGAAGATGGTGAAAAAAGTCTGTCCCTGCAACCAGCTCTGTAGTAATTATCTTTCCGTTTCTTCTGACCCCCGTCCGCCCCCGCCCCGGGTCTGACTCCGGTCCGGTGCCCGCGTGGGTCCCCGGGCGGCGGCCCGATCTCTGGGTGCCCGCCGGCGGCCGGCCCCACCCGGCCAACCCCCAGGGTGGGCGCTGAGGAGACCCGCCAGTCCTCCGGAGCCCGGATCGGGGTGTGAGGTGGAGCGTTAGGGGCTGGGGGCCGGCTAGACCCCCGCCTCAGCTGCTCGGGGGGTGGCGGGTCGGGGTGGCGTGGGCGGGAGGGGTCTTGGGGGCTGCAGGAAGAAGCCCAGCAGGTCGCAGGTCCCCATGGCAGGAGGCTCTCGGGTTTGGCAGTGTCGGGGGGAGGCTTCCGGGGAGCAGACGAAGCGGGGTGCCGGCCGAGGGGTGCCCGCGGGCAGCGGGGGTGGGGACAGTCAGCCTCAAGCCGTCCTGTGGCCGGAGGCCTTGGCCTGAGCTCCTCGCTCCAAGCCCCCGGCCAAATCCCCGCTGCCTTCTGCATTCTGGCAGTGGCCCGGACCCCGTCCCCGCCCCCTCACACGCACGCTCCGGTGGGCAGAGCAGGGCAGGGCGGGGAACGGTCACTCCCGCCCGAGCTAGGACCGGCAGACGTGGCCGTCGGGTCCGTGTCCGGCACCGTCCCGCGCCCCGTCCCCTCCTCCGCCCCCCAGCCGCGCCTCGTCCTCTCCCATCCGTCCGCGTGCAGCCCGGGGGGCCCGGCCCCCGGGTTTCCCTCGGTCTGCCCGTTTCCCTCCATCTTCCCGTCCTCCAGCCCACCCGTCTCCGGTCCCCCCCCAATCTCCGGCCCCACCCTCAGCCTTCCCTTGGCTGTGGTGCTCGGTCGGCGCTCCCGGCCCGGGCCCCTCGTGGATTCTGTGTCGGGTGCAGCCCGCAGCTTCCCCGGGTGACCGGGCACGGGCTGGGGTCCCCGCGTGAACGGGTGGCTAGCGGGGCCTCCGGAGGGGAGCGGCAGGCCGGGGCTCCGGCGGCGGGGGGAGGCGAGGAGACGGGGACCCGGCCGGCCTCCCCGAGGTCCGACCTCCGCCCGCCGCCGCTTCCGACGGGTCTGCCGGAAGGTGGAGGGGGTGGCGCGATCGGGTGGTGACTCTTCTCTCCCTCTTCCCTCCTCCTCCCCCTCTTCCTCTCGCTCCTCCTCTTCCTCCTCTTCCTCCTCGCCTCCTCGAACCACCACCGTCAGTGTGCCCTCCGGCCGAGCCGAAATCAGGCAGGACACGGAACCCCTTTCTCCTCGGCCTCCGTCCAAGCAGGCGCCTCATCCCCGGCCACACGGCCACTCCCCCCGCCCCCCACGCTTTCTTCCTGGGCTTCCCCGCCAGAGGGGCGTGGCTGCTCTGGTTCGGGATGGGGCCCCCTCCGCCACGAGGGCCTGGGAGATGGGAGATGCCTCGCCGCTTCCCGGCGGGATTTCTGACTGGCCGAGTAGGGCCGGGTCGGGCCGGGGGGTTGAGGGTAGGGAGGTGCCGGCCTTCGTCGCTCACCCGCTCCCGCTCTCACTCAATTCAAAGCGGATAGCGACCAGAGCAGCCAGCCCAACTCCCCACCTCCCCCTTCCCTGCCAAGCCTGGACCCGGAGTCTCCCCCCTCCCACCCCGCCCGCCGCTCGGATGCACCTGTGCGCATCGAATCTGGCCAACGGACCACCGGCAGCCAGCCCGCCCCCCCGGCCCTGTCTGCATGGCCTCCTCCTCCTCCTCCTCCTCTCCCCCTGCACTGCACCCCTCCCTCGCACGGCCCCGGAGCCGCCCCCCGCCCGGCTGACACCTCGCTCCTTCTCCCCCCGCCAGGGACCAGCAGCACCAACACGGTCGGGGGAACGGCCCCCAGCCAGGCCCCGCCGGCCCAGGCCCCGCCCGCCGCCACGTCCGCCAACGCCGCCGCCGCCGGCCGCAAGGGCACCTTCACCGACGACCTGCATAAGCTGGTGGACAACTGGGCCCGCGACGCCATGAACCTGTCCGGGCGCCGGGGCAGCAAGGGACACACCGGCTACGAGGTGACCGGCGCCGGCCCCCAGCCCGAGACCCTCCTGGCCGGGGGAGGGCGGGGGGTGCCCCCGAGGGGCCGGGGGTGTCGGGGGAGGGAGCCCGGCGGGCACGGGGCTGCCGCTTCCACTCCCGCCTCCGCCCCCTGCCTGCCGGGCGACCTCGGGCAAGCCGCTTCCCTTCTTTGGGCCTCCTTACGGCGGGGCTTCGGCGCCCGTCTCCCCTTCCCCTTGGACCGTGGCCCCCCGCGGGACGGGGACCGGGTCTGAGCCGATGAGCTGCGCGCGCGTCCCGGGGCTCAGCGTGGCGCCCGTCACCCGGCGAGCCCCTGGCGGAGGAGCCCCCTGACGCCGACTGTCGTTGCAGGGCCCGGGCATGGCGAGGAAGTTCTCGGCGCCGGGTCAGCTCTGCATCTCCAACCTGGGCGGCTCGGCCCCCATCTGCACCGCGTCAGCTACCTCTCTGGGCCACTTCGCCAAGGCCATGGGCCCCCCGGTGCCGGCACCGCCGCAGTACGGCTTCCCGGGGGCCCCGTTCGGCGCCCAGTGGAGCGGACCCGGGGGCCCCCCGGCCCAGCCGCCCCTCAGCCAGTACCCGCCCGTGGGGACCACCTCCTTGCAGAGTTTCAACATCGGCACCCTGCAGAAGTCCATCAGCAACCCCCCCGGCTCCAACCTGCGGACCACCTAGCCCGGCCCCGGGGCCCCGCCGGGCCCGGAGAGCCGGGGGGACGACGGCCGGCCGGACCCGGGCCGCCTCCGGCCGGCGGGGGGACCGGCGGCGGTTCCCGCCGAGGGGGCGGCCCTCCCGGCCGCCCGCCTCCGGGGTCGGGCCGAGGGGGGACGGGAAGAGGGCGGGAGAGGGGGAGAGAGGCGGCTCCTGCCGGGGAGGGGGCGACCCTCCCCGCCCCCGCGCCCGGGGTGCCCCTGCTGTCCGCCGACACCCCCCTCCCTGCCCCGCGGGCCCCCGAACGGGCAAAGCTTAGCCCCAGCATGAGGCTTCCGAGCTCCCCTTTTCCCACCCCCCGGCCCCGGCCCCCTCCCCTCCCCGAGCATCCGGGCGGGCAGAGAAGCCCTGGGGGTTGGACCCGACCCGAGCGAGCGGGTGGGTCGGGGCGTTCGGGGGAGGTCGGGCGTTGCAGCCTCGCTCCAGATAGGTCATTACCGCTTTAAGGAAAAGATATTTACGGCTTGGACGGCAGCGTTAGCGATTGAAACCGTTCTCGGAAATCCGGCGGGTTTCCCCGCAGCCACCTCCCCGGGCCTCGGGTTTGGACGTGGAAGCACTGTGATGTAGAAGTGGCGTCGGACGACGGTAGTTGAGACGAAGAGTGGATTAGGAAGGGTTTGAAAACGTTCCCCCCCGTCCCCACGCCCCTCCCCAGTCACGACCCAAAGCTAGCTCTACCCTCGTACTTATTGGAGACACTTTAACTTTTTCTTTGGTATTTCCATTGTATTAGATAAATAAATGTGAATGTAAAATTGTACAAATTACCAAACTTGAATACGCGTCCGTCCCCCCGCCCCTCCTCCTCTCCTCGTCCCCCCCCCTCCCCCCAACCCAGTATTGCTTGCTGGATATTTTAGTGCCTTGAGCCCTGTTGCTTCTGCAGCTCGTGCCCCCTCCCCGGCAGCCCCCAGCCCGGCCGAGGGACAGCAGAGCGAGGGGGAAGCCGGGGCCTCTGTGCAAGTGTAACCGTCCCCCGACCCCGCGGGTCCGGAGAAGAGAACCGGAGAGAGCAGTTGGGGGGCGGGGAGGGGAGGAGGGGAGCGGAAGGGGCAGGAGGAGGAGGATGCAGATGGGCAAGTGGAAGGGGCAGGAGGGCTGACGTAGCCAAGTTGGGTGACAGGGAGCGGTCCCCTAGATGGGGGGACCCGCGGTGGAGCAGGAGGAAGTCAAGTGTGGATCGTTGAGAGTGCGGACGAGGCTGAGGGGGGAGGGCGGTTGTGCTTGAGGACCTGCTCCCCGTCCCATCCCCTTTGCCCCCCGAGGAGGGCGAGAGCCGCACGGGCGGGACGCCGGGAGCTCTTCCTTTCTCCTCCGGGGCGGAGGGAGGCGGCCCGGGGGACCCCTCCCCCGACGAGGCCTTCCCTCACCTGGGGGGGGGGGGGGAGGACACCCCCTCTGGCCCCGGCCCCCCTCGCCCTTCCCTATTTAAAAAACAATTTCTCGCTCAGTCACGATCCCGCAGGCAGACCAGTATTACGCGGTTCCCGGGGCCGCCGATCTCCCCCTCGCCCGGCAACTCGGGCCCAAGCACTCGTATCGGAGAAGGGCCGAGGGAGCCGGGCTCCAGTCGAGGGGAGGGAGGGTCTCGGTGGCCGGACGGAGCCGACCTGCCGACGGTTGAGGGCCGAGCGGGGGGCGATGGGAAGAGAAAAGAAAGGGGGGTGGGAAGATCTCTCCCCCCGGCCCCAAGGCTCCCTAACCAGTGTCGGCAGCAGGGGCCGGCGGTTCGTGCTAGTGGTGGGATCCGTCGGGAGGTCTTCTCGCTTCCAAAGTGACTCGAGAACCGGTTTTGTTTCCTGTTGATTTCTTTATTTTCCCTCCTGTGGATGAAATAACTGAAAGCCTAGAGGAATAAACTAATGCTACTGAACTGTTTAAATTATTTTGTGTTAATAGTACACTTTGCGTATCTTTTTCCACATTAAAGAAACCTGTTTCTGACTTGGCGCCGTTTGCTTTCCCTCATTTGTGTTGCCTGGGGGCCGCCGCCCCCCAAGTTTGGGCCGTGGGAGGGAGGTTGGGGGGGCTTCCGTCCCCCACCCCGTCGGCCACCTGGACGGGAACTGTGAACTTTGCACCGACCGGGGGCGCGGGGCTTCTCGTGCGATTGCGCTTCGTTGCTGCCGTTTACCTTCTCTGTAGACTGACTTAATGAAACCCTTCAATAAAGCAGACCTGCTTTCGTTGAGCGCCGCGGGCCTCATTTGCAGCGGATTCTCCCGCCCCCGCATAGGAATCCCCCCCCCCTCCTGTTTTTCCCCTCCGGGACCCCGGGTTTGGAGCTGGATTCCGCTTCCGGCCCAGCCGGCCAGTCCACGGAAAGGAAGCAGGTGAGCGCGTCCGCCGTGCCACGGCCCCGTCCCTTTGGAGGAGGCAGCCGTGCTCAGCGGACGCTTTTGCGGTGACCCCCGGTGCCCTGCCGGGCGGGCCGGTTTCCAGGTGACCCTTCCTAGCCCAGACGGCGCCAGCTGCCTCGGCGGCTGGAGCCCTGGTATAGAAGGGGCAGGGGGCCGAGGGCGGGAGGGGTGACGAGAACACGACTGCAGGCCTCACCCCTCGGGGTGCGGGTCATAAAATCAAACTCGCAGCTTTATTCCATTTCTCCCCGACAGCCGGATCCAACCAGCGAGGAAGGCGGGAGCCCCGGCGGGCTCGGACCACCCGGGCCGGGAGCGGGGCCGCGCGGGGAGAGAGGACCGCGCCGGGGCTTTAGGAAGGGTCCATCTTCCTCTTCTTCGGGCCCTGATTAGCGGCTCCTGAAGAGACGAGGGGAGGCCGGTGAGGCGAGGCGAGCCGCCCGGGCTGCGGGTGAAACCCACGCGGCGGGGAGGGCGGAGGGGGTTACCGCCGCCCTGCCGCGCCCGGTACCTGGCGGGTGGTGGCGGGGATAGTGGCCGGTTTCGTGGACGGCGTCGGGTAAAGTCGGCGGCCCGGGGTTGAGGCTGCCGGGGACCGGGGCCGGCGGGGGGAGATCCTCCACCTCCACGCTCGCCCACATCTCGGGGTCATCTGTGGAGACCCCCGGGTCTGAGAGCCGAACGGCGGAAGCCAATGTCTCCGCTCGGGGAGGGGACGTCTCCCGCCGGACTGACCGGGCCCGCTTCGAGGGAGACCGAGAGAGAGAGGCCGAGCTCCCCCGGCGGGGAGGGTGAGGGCCGGACATGTGGACGGACCGGTGGCCGCCAGCCGACTTAAACCCCTCCGCCCTCCCCAAGACTCTCGCCCGTGCCCCAACACGGTGGGTGGGACCTCCCACGTCCCCCTGGACGGCCCGCTGCTGACCTGCCAGGAACTCCTCTTCCGACACGGATTCCATGGAGGCGGCGACGACGGTGGCCGCGGGAAGGCTTGGCTTCGGCGGGGGAGCTGGTAGCCCTGTCCCCCGGGGGGCGCAGAGAGAGCGGGCGGGTGTCGGACATAGGGAGGGGCGGAGGATCCCCGGGGCGGAGGAGGAGGGACGGGCCCGGCGGGAGCCCCTCCGGGACCGTCAGGGCTCACGACGTGCCTTTGCGGCCTGGGGGCTTGGGGCAAAGGAGGCCGGGCGGCGCGGTCCGAGGCAGGCAGTACGGCCCGATGGGGAGTGCGCTCCCGGCTCAGCCCATCGGCCGTCTGGGGCCTAGGGCAGGTCTCTGCCCCTCTGGGCCTCCCCCTCCTCGTCGGTAAAATGGATTCCTCCCTCTCCCACGCGCAATTGTAATGAAATAACGACGCGGAGGTCGTCCGGATGCAAGGGATGACTGTCATTCCCGGTGCCCTGTCCCTGTCCCCTCATCCCCGCCGCCCCCGGGTCGGCCTACCACCGTTCGCGGCCCCCGACCCCGAGGGGTCCGCGGGAGAGCCTGCTTGCCGCTGCCTCTTCTCCATCTGCTCCCGGAACTGCCGTTGCAGCTGCTTCTGCCTCAGCTTCCGCTGGCACGTGGCATCCTCGGCCGTGGCCGAGGCCACCAGGCTACTGCTCCGGGACGGAGGGGAGGGCCCGGGCTCAGGCCAAGCCTCCCATCCTTCCCCACTGCCTCCCCGGCTCCCCTCCCGCAGGCTCGGCCCCCCAGGGAAACGGGAGCTGGCGGCACCGAGCGAGGTGGGGGAGGTGTCCACAGAGTTCAGACGGAAACTCCGCCTCTTCCAAGCGCTCGGTCCAGCGCTCCGCACATGGTAAGCTCTCGGTAAATCCCACCGATGGATGAATTCCAGTCAGTCTGGTCAGCACGGCCGGGATTTGGCCGCAGAGGGGGGAAGGTGGAGGTGCCAGTCCCTTACCCGGAGGCTGCGCCGGAGTCCGGCGGTTCGCGGGTGCAGGACGTCTCCGGAGGGGTCGGCGTGCGGGAGGAAGAGGAGGGGGCCGGGGCCTCGGCGGCTGGCAGGGGCCGGCCGGGCCAGGCCCGGGAGCAGCTGCTGTATCTGGCCCGCTCCACCAGCGGCTCCGAGTCCCGCCTTTTGGCGTTGCTCAAGTCCAGCTCGGGAGGCGGCTGGAGGGAGCAGCAGAGACAAGGCGGCGGTCTTTGAACCCCTCCCCCTCCCTGGGGGGTCCAGGAGGGGACTCTTTCCAGTACGGTAGACTCCCCAGCCCCGCGCCGGCTCCTCCGCTCACCTGATGAGGAAGCTTGCTCAACGACCTGAGATAGTCCCGATCCAGGATGCAGTTCCCCAGGGCATTCCCGAAGCATCTGGTGACAGACAGGGGTGGGCGGAGGCGGGCGGGGGGCAGCCGGGCCCGACCGCAGGGGCCCGTCCAGACTCACCAGCACGGACGCCCGCGGCCGGGCTTCCGGACCCCGGGGATGCCGGCCAAGGAGGGCACGGCGGCCGTGCCCGATCCAGGCCCGAGAGGATCGAGTTCCCTGGGCGTCGGGGAGAACCTAAGGGGGCCCGGGCCGGGGGGCTGACCTTCCGTGGTTCGGGGTCTCGCGCGAGCTGCGGCAGCCTCACCTGAGGGCCCGCTTCAGCCCGTCCGTCACGGCCTCCTTCCTCGCCTTCTCTAAGGACAAGGCCTTCGATTTGAGGCCCTCGCTGACGCCGTAGCCCACGTCCTCGTGGTACGAGCCATCCTGCGGGCGAGACGGGGGCCTGAGTCCGGGAGCCGAGGGGCTGGAGGGGGGCGATCGGAGCCATCCTCCGTCCGGGGACCCCGGGGCTGGGGCGGGCTGGCTGTCCCGGGGCCCGAAAGGTGCCCTCCCCCGGCCCGAGCCTCGGCGTCCTCCACTCGCCTTCAGCTGGACTTTGACGAAGGCGCAGACCCCGACGGAGAACCTGCCGTTGTTGAGGTCGACAAAATCTGGGGAAGCAGGAAGGAGAGGGGATCCCGCTGGGTGGTGGGGGGTCCGAGCCTCCGGTAAGGATTTGGGGAACGGGGGGAGGCGGAAAGCGAGCCCCGTCCCCTACTCACCCACGTTCTGCTGGGTGACGGAATGAGCCCAGCCGTTGTAGCCGAACATCTCGTTGGCCAGCCCGATAACCCGGTGGCCCTCGATGTAGCACACCTGGGGTTGGGGAGGGAGGGAGGGGGGAAGGAAGGGGCCGAAGTCAGAGGGAGGCTTACACCCATTCCCCTCCGTTCCACCCGGCCCCGGCCCCGCTCCCGGGAAAGGCTGCGAGTTCCGGCAGGCTGAGGACCTCCTCCCCCCTCGGCGCCCCCCACCCCCGGCCCTCGCCCGCCAGGCGGTGGGCACCATGGGCCACTGGGCCCGATGAGCTCGCCCACCTTCTGTCCGTTGGCGGCCTGCCGGCTGTTGATGTATTCGGGGCCCAGCCTCCGGCGCAGGGCTTCCTGGATGGCCTGGTACTCGGCGGCCGTGTACTGGTACTGCGGGCCCCACCGGGACCGGGCCGGGCGGGACGTGAGCCCCTCCACCCCCCTGCTCCCGCGGCACATCCCGCCCCGCCGAGAGTCCACCCTCCTGGGCTGGAGCGGCCAGGGATGCTCAGGAGCCGGGGCGTGGTGGGGCGGGGATGGATAGACAGTCCTTCCCCACCGCAGCCACCCCCGGGCCGCCTTTCAGGGCTCTCCCTGTCCCCATCTGGTCTTCCCAATTCGGATGGCGGGTTGGGGCCGGGGAGGTGGTGGTGATCCACGTAGCGGGACCCAGGGGAGGCGGAGGAGACAGGAACTGATGCCCGGGCCTAGGGGCTCGGGGTGGGGTGGAAGATCTGGGGAGCTGAAGGAGCCGCCCACTAGGCTCCCCGAGCCTAGTGCAACGGGCCCAGACGTGGGGGGGGGGGGGCGGGGTGATCGAGCAGGACCCACAGAGGGGACGGAGGAGCCGGGAGCTGATGTGGCCATCCGTTAGGGCCCAAGGGTGGTGGGGGTGGAGTGGAAGAGCAGCAACAACCTACCTGCCCGAAGCATAAGGTGGCATCTCCGGGCCGGGCCGGCTGACTGTCGAGGCTCTCCCCGCTCGCTCCCCGACTCCCGGACATCGTTGGCTCGGCTATGGAACGCAAAGCCGGGCGTGAGGGTCTCCGTGACGGCTGGCGGGAGCGGGGCCGGACCCCGGGCAGACCCGGGTCAACCAAAAGCCAACTAGACAGCCCCCCACGTCCACGGTCCCCAACCCCGGCTGCGATCCGAAGAGCCCACGGGGCCACTTTTGTTTTTTCCTTCGGCCCCGGCTCCCCGTGGGAGGGCGGGGGACTGCCGCCGTGATCCCCACAGCTGGCTGGCCAGCGCTTCGGAGGTGGAGGAGTGGAAGTCAAGTCCCTGGAGGGCCGGGGGAAGGAACGAAACAAAGCCAGCGGGAGAGGGAGAGCCCTTTTTGTCAGCTCTGTATTGAGCGCCTGGAGGAATGCCATAGAGCGGATGGAGAAATGGGAGCAGGGTGGGGAAAACGGGATTTTGTCCCACAGTCTCCCTGCAAACCGGAAATCTGCTCCATTTTCTCACGTGACACCCAACCCCCTGACCTTTTTGTTCGGCGACCGAACCCACGGCCACGAGAGGAGGAGAAGCGGGCGCTGCACCCAGGCCGCCCCGACCCCTTTGGAGAGGCAGAATAATAATAGTAATAATAGAACAATTACGGGGCATGGAACGGTTGATATTTAATCCACTTTCCTGGCCCGTTCCGACGACTCCGCAATCCACCTGGAGGGCCACTGTGGAGCACTGACTCCAAGCGTGCTGTGGGCAGGGAATGTGTCCATCATATTGTTATGCTGTACCTTCCCAAGCGCTTAGTACAGCGCACGCAGTGAGTGCTCAACAAATACCACTGATCGAATGACTGATGGAAAACCGCAGCAACGGAGATGTGGCCAGAACGCCACGCCGGGAGCCGGAATGCCAGAATTCCAGCCTTCCTATGTGATCCTTGGTCAGTGATTTCGACTCTTCCTAGAAGAGTCGGTCTCCCTTTGGGTAAAGTAGGAAGGAATTGAACTCACGACCGAGCGAGGACACCTGTTCTTCCCACCTCAGGCTGTGAGCCTCATTTGGGATTGTGTCCCAAATGACTGTAGTATATCCTCCCACAGTGCTTAGCACAGTTAAATTAGAAAGGACCACTACTATTAATAGCAGTAGAGAAGCAGTGTTACCTGGTGCATTCGGCAAAGGCCCAGGAGTCAGGACTGGGCTTCTAATCCCAGCTCCGCCACTTGTCAGCTGTGTGACCTCCGGCAAGTCACTTTAACTTCTCTGTGCCTCAGTTCCCTCATCTGTTAAATGAGAACTAAGACTGTGAGTCCCGTGTCGGGTCCGTCCGTCCTTGTATTTACCTCAGCGCTTAGTACGGTGCCTGGCACACAGTAAGCGCTTAACAAATACCACTTCAAAAGAGCAGTAGGGCTTCTTCCAACCCCGTCCTCTTTCCGGTGGAAAGAGCACGGGCTTGGGAGTCGGACGGTCATGGGTTCTAATCCTCACTCCTCCACCTGTCTGCTGGGTGACCTTGGGCAAGTCGCTTCCCTTCCTCTGGGCCTCAGTTCCCTCACCTGTAAAAGGGGGGATGGAGATGGTGATCCCTATGTGGGACAGGGACCGGGTCCGACCCGAGCTGCTTGTATAATAATAATAATGTTAGTATTTATTAAGCACTTACTATGTTCTAAGCGCTGGAGTAGATACAGGGTCATCAGGTCGTCCCACGTGAGGCTCACAGTTAATCCCCATTTTCCAGATGAGGTCACTGAGGCCCAGAGAAGTGAAGTGACTTGCCTACAGTCACCCAGCTGACAAGTGGCAGAGCAGGGATTCGAACCCAAGCCTCTGACTCCCAAGCCCGGCCTCTTTCCACTGAGCCACGCTGCTTCCCCTGTATCATAATAATAATAATGTGGGTATTTGTTCAGCGCTATGTGCACAGCACTGTTCTAAGTGCTAGGGGAAATACAGGGTCATCATGAGGCTCCCCATTTTCCAGATGAGGTCACTGAGAAGTGAAGTGACTTGCCCCCGGTCCCACAGGTGGCAGAGGCGGGATTCGAACCCATAACCTCTGCCTCCCAAGCCCGGGCTCTTGGGCCTGAGCCACGCTGCTTCCCCTGTCTCATAATCATAATGTGGGTATTGGTTAAGCGCTACGTGCAGAGCACTGTTCTAAGCGCTGGGGGAGACACAGGCTCATCATGAGGCTCCCCATTTCCCAGCTGAGGTCACTGGGAAGTGAAGTGACTTGCCCCCAGCCCCACCGGTGGCAGAGGCGGGATTCGAACCCATAACCTGACTCCCAAAGGCGGGCTCTTTCCCCCGAGCCACGCTGCTTCCCCTGTATCCACCCCAGCGCTTAGTAGAGCGTCTGGCACGTAGTCAAGCGCTTCACAGACACCATTACTGTCAGATTAAGGGGCGGGTTGGGGGCCGCGGGCTTGAGGCCTCCCCCTAGGCCTGAGGCGCCCATCTTAGACGCCCTTCGCACTTACCGCCAACCCCGCCAGCCAATCACCGCCGCCCTGCCGCGCGGAGCTTGCCGGGAGGGCGCCAATGGCCAGAGTCCAGTGCGCATGCGCGCGGGGCGGAGCCCGCCAACGGCCGCCCGGGCGGCGGCCCCCGCCGCAAAGCACTTCGGGACGGAGCTGAGGTCAAAGGGGGCGGCCCCGCCATAGGCCCTATTTACTGAGCGCTTCCGGTGGGCGGCGCGCTTGGGCGAGGCCAAAGCCTTAACCCACGGACGGTACAGTGATAATGTTGGTATTTGTTAAGCGCTGGCTGGGTGCAGAGCACTGTTCTAAGCGCTGGGGGTGAGACAAGGTAACCAGGTTGCCCCAGGTGAGGCTCACACTTCATCCCCATTTTACAGATGAGGGAACTGAGGCCCAGGGAATAATAATGTTGGTATTTGTTAAGCGTTTACTAGGTGCAGAGCACTGTTCTAAGCGCTAGGGGAGATACAGGGTCATCAGGTGGTCCCACGGGAGGCTCCCAGTTCATCTCCATTTTTCAGATGAGGGAACTGAGGCCCAGAGAAGTGAAGTGACTTGCCCACCGTCACACAGATGACAAGTGGCAGAGCCGGAATTCGAACCCAGGTCCTCTGACTCCCAGGCTCACAGTTCATCCCCATTTTACAGATGAGGGAACTGAGGCCCAGAGAATAATAATGTTGGTTTTTGTTAAGCGTTTACTAGGTGCAGAGCACTGTTCTAAGCGCTGGGGGAGATACAGGATCATCAGGTTGTCCCACGTGAGGCTCACAGTTCATCCCCATTTTACAGATGAGGCACAGAGAAGTGAAGTGACTTGCCCACAGTCACACAGGTGACCAGTGGCCGAGTGGGGATTCGAACCCATGACCTCTGACTCCCAAGCCCGGGCTCTTTCCACTGAGCCATGCTCTGCACACAGTAAGGGCTCATTAAATGCGATTGATGTTTGGAGTAACATCCACGTTTGGGAGTGAAACCAACAGTGACATTAACAGAGGTGCAGAAGACAAACACTTCCCTAGACTTTATAATGGGGAGAAAGGAGTTATAGGGGAAAAAAATATTTATAATGCATTTAAAAAGGACGATTTTTCCAGATATCTTTCAAACCAACATCTTGATTCCATGGATAATAGTGGAAGTGTTAATTCGTCATATTGAGCAGCCAAATCAAATTAAGTGAACTGTTTGCTTTAGGGTGTGTGTTAAGCGCTTACTACTAATAATAATAATATTGGTATTTGTTAAGCACTTACTCTGTGCAGAGCACTGTCCTAAGCGTTGGGGTAGATACAGGGTAATCAGGTTGTCCCGTGTGAGGCTCACAGTTAATTCCCATTTTACAGATGAGGTAACCGAGGCCCAGAGAAGTCAAGTGACTTGTCCATGGTCACACAGCTGACAAGTGGCAGAGCCGGGATTTGAACCCATGACCTCTCGCTCCCAAACCCGGGCTCTTTCCACTGAGCCACGCTGTAGTGGAAGTATTGTTAACTCATCATATTGAGCAGCCAAATCAAATGAACTGTTTGTTTTAGGGTGTGTGTTAAGTGCTTAGTAGGGTGGGTACGAATTAATTAGGTTGGACACAGTTCTTGTCCTGCAATGGGTGAGAGAACAGATATCCCCATTTTACAGTTGAGGAAACCGAGGCACAGAGAAATGGTCACCCAGCAAGCAATTGGCAGAGCGGGGATTGGAACCCAGGTCCTTCGGACTACCAGGCCCGTGCTCTCTCCATTAGGCCACGCTACCTCTCTTTGGACATAAGTGGAGATGTTTGTTCACTCGCCACATAAAGGAGCTAAATCAAAGTAAATGAACCGTGAGAGAATTAGGAGGAATTTGCAAGTCGATGTAAATCTATTTAGTCAGTGACGGGGCTGCCTGATTTTCCAGCCTTCCAGAAGGGTCCTCGGGTTAGAATTAAATTCTGAAATGAAAGAAACCATGTCCCAGAGTTTATTCTGGCTCAGGGGACCTCACTCTTGCAAAGCCTGCATCTCCCACGGGCGTCAGGGGCAGTGCCAACTCCCAGTCGATCAATGGTATTTATTGAGTTCTTACTATGTGCAGAGCACTGTATTAAGTACTCGGGAGAGTACAATACGACAGAATTAGCTGACATTTTCCCTGCCCGTAACGAATTTATACTGTCTCATGGTTATAACTTCTGGTTTGAGGGTTGGGGACCAAGCTAAGGACCAAACCAGAAAAACAGCCCTCCCAGGAGTGAGCAGGTGAGTTTAAGGATGAAAGGAAGAGCTTCCTGGTCCTAAGTGGAGGAAAAAACTGGAATGGCTGCTGCCTGGAGGCAGGGGCTGGACCGGATGACCTCTCAAGGCCCCAGCCAGCTCTAGGACTCTGTGATTCTACGCTTCCACGATTGCCCCAGGTACGAATCTAATCATAATAATCATAATAGAGTCATAATCACAGACCTCCGAAGACACCCGTACGGATTTCTGAAGCACTTTTCTCCCAAGGCACTCAAAGGGCTTTATAGACGTGCTCTCATTCCCTCTCGCTTCGGGCCAGAGAGGTGGCGGTTTATTATTGATTCCCCCCGATTAGACCGTAAGCCCGTCAAAGGGCAGGGACTGTCTCTGTTACCGATTTGTACAGTCCAAGCGCTTAGTACAGTGCTCTGCACATAGTAAGCGCTCAATAAATACTATTGAATGAATTATTAGCTCACACAGAGCCCAGTAGCTGTTGGCCCAATACCCACTCCTAACCAGGAGGCATCTCCGTCTTAAACCATCATCTCATTCATTCAATAGTATTTATTGAATGTGGGAATAAATCCTCTCCTCTAGATCACCGGGGGCTGGAGTTTGAGGCCTAGTGTGAAACAGTGTGGCCTAGTGGAAAGAGCACGGGAATCGGAAGACCTGGGTTCTAATCCCGACTCCACCGCTTGCCGGCTGAGTGACCTGGGGCAAGTCACTTCATTGGGATTCGATTTCCTCAACTGCAAAAACAGGGATTCAATCCCTGATCTCCCTCCTACTTAGACTGTGAGCCTCATGTGGGACAGGGACTGTGTCCGACCTGCTTAGCTTGTTTCTACCCCGGTGCTTGACATAGAGTAAGCGCTTAACCGGTCTCTTAAAAAAAAATTTGCGCCCCGGAATTAAAAATCTGTGTTTCCGGATGGCGGGGTCAGCAGGATGAGTTGTATAGGCTTTAGACTCTTTAGGCTCTTTATAGTTTCAGCTCCCCCTCCCCTCGTCATCGCCCCGACTCACTCCTTTTGCTCTACCCTCCCTCCCCCTGCCCCATAGCCCTTGGGTCTATATGGACATTTCTACAATTCTATTTATATTAATGCCTCTTTTCTTGTTTTGATGTGTATCTACCTATAATTCTATTTATTTCTATTGATGCCTGTTTACTAGTTTTGATGTCTGTCTCCCCTCTTCTAGCCTGTAAGCCCTGTGTGGACAGGGATGGTCTCTATTGCTGAATTGTACTTTCCAAGCGCTTAGTACAGTGCTCTGCACGCAGTAAGCGCTCAATAAATATTGAATGAATGAATGAGTGAGCTATTGCAGGTCTCCAGCCTCTCTGTTACCTCCCACCCTCTGGACGCCGCCCCTGAAGCAGGACCAGGGTTTTCCGTCCCGGACCGGGGCTGGGGGACGGACGACAGATTCACTGCAAGCGTTAAGAGCATCCGAAGGCGGGAAGACCAGAGACCACCCCCCGCCCCGAGAGGATGCATGTGCAAGCGTTTGTTCTGGACCCGAGGAAGAGTAACACACCCAACTTGCCTTTACTTCCTGCCCTTTCCACCGCCCACTCCTCGACCAGGAGATAAGATGCTTTGAGTATACAATGCCAGCGTTCCCTACGGAAAATCTCCCTGCTGCATTCTTTCAATAGCTGTCATTCCAAAGCTCCCACTGCCCGCAAAGGCGGAGGGACCAAGCCAGCGGGGGATCTGAGGTGCCCTGCTTAGGCCTGGCAGGCAGCTTGAGGAATAATAATAATTATTATAGTAGGAAGTGCCTGCTATAATAATAATGGCATTTGTTAAGCACTTACTATGTGCTGGCCACTGTACTAAACACTGGGGTAGATACAAGAAAATTGGATTGGACGCAGTCCCTGACCCACGTGGGGCTCACTGTCTCAATCCCCATTTTACAGATGAGGGAACTGAGGCACAGAGAAGTGAAGTGACTTGCCCAAGGTCTAACAGTAGACATTAGTGGAGCCGGCATTAGGATCCACAGCTTTCTGACACCCAGGCCTGGGCTCTATCTACTAGGCCAGGCTGCTTCCCAGTAAGTACCAATACTGAAATTGAGAATTTATTATTCTCATCAGTGGTATTTATTGAGCGCTTACTGTGTGCAGAGCACTGAATTGAGCGCTTGGGAGAGGACAAGAGTTGGCAGACACGTTCCCTGCCCACAACGAGCCTACAGTCTAGAGGGGGAGATAGATATTAATATAAATACATCATTTATAATCTATAATTGAAGAATTGAAGATGAACCCTTCAGCTTTTCCATCTATGCATCTTTACAAATCTTTACTTGTGTAAAGATTTCTTGCCTTCCACATATTCATTCATTCAATAGTATTTATTGAGCGCTTACTATGCGCTCTGCACTGAAAATATCTGACTCCAGTTACTCTATTGGCTTCGTAGGGGATGAGGAGGGGGAAGGTGGTGGATCCCAAGTTTGATCCTTTCCTCTGTGGCCAGGCCAGGAATTCCGTGATGCCGTTTATGTTGTACTGTCCTCTCCCAAGCGCTCAGTACAGTACTCTGCACATAGTAAGTGCTCAATAAGTACAACTGACTGATTTTCCTTCCTCTCTGCTCCCTTCCCGCCTTGCACTCATTCCCAGTAAAAGTTCTTCGTGAGCCTTTCAAATTGTTTTCACCTGCGGGCAGCAGGCCAGATCCTCGGTGGGGCGGGGGGGGGGATACCAACTAATCGATGGTATTTATTGAGTGTTTACTGTGTGCGAGCACTCACTGCTATGGTATTGAGCACTTACGGAAGGCGGAGCTCTGTACTAAGTGCTTGGGGGAGGACGGTGGAACAGAGTTGGTAGACACATTCTGTGCCCACAAGGAGCTTTTGGTCTGGAGGGGGAGATGTTTGATAGGTGTTGATAATGTTATGATGAATCCAAACTTGGCAGACTTGGTATTTATTAACACTCTAGTAAGCACTCAATAAATACCACCAGCTGATTGATAAGAATCGCATCATGGAAAACCTTACTGGGGCATCCAGCTGGCGACGACTTCCTCCCTCAAGGAAATAGGACGGCTGCAGCCAAGTTTTTGTTTCTTGTTAAGCGCCTATTATGTGCCAGGCACTGTACTAAGTGCCGGAGTAGGTACGAGCTAATTAGGTTGGACACAGTCCTTCTCCCCCAGGGGGCTCGCAGTCCTGATCCCCATTTTACAGATGAGACCACTGAGGTCGGGAGAAGTAAAGCGACTTGCCCAAGATCACACAGCAGACAGGAGGCCGACTGGGATTAGAACTCAGGTCCTTCGACTCCAAAGCCCGGGCTCTTTCCACTAGGCCTTGAGGCTTCCATCCCACCTAATGATAATTTGATATTTGTTAAGCGCTTACTATGTGCCAAGCACTGTTCTAAGCGCTGGGTAGATTCAAGGTAATTAGGTTGTCCCTCATGGGGCTCATAGTCTTAATCCCCATTTGACAGATGAGGTCACTGAGGCCCAGAGAAGTGAAGTGACTTGCCCAAAGTCACACAGCTGATAAGTGGCAGAGCCACCGGGATTAGAACCCACGACTTCTGACTCTCAAGCCTGTGCTCTTTCCACTGAGCCACGAGTAAGACTAAGGGCTCTAGACCGGCAACTCCTTGTGGGCAGGGAAGGTGTCCGTCATTCTGTTACACCGTCCTCTCCCGAGCGCTCAGTTCAGTGCTCTGCACACAGTAAGCGCTCAGTCAATTCGATTGACCGACTGGTTCGATCAAAGCCGGTCAGGCTCGGCCAGCGGGGAAGCTGGGAGCCGTCCAGGAGAAGGCTCGGCCGTTCCTGGAAGTGGAGACGGTGATTCAGAAGGTGGAGTCTTTTCCTCCTTAGTCAGGGCTGACTCAACGTCCCGGCCTATTTTGTCAGGGCCGTTCCACCGGCGGAGGTTCCCCAGCGGAGGGGATTGGAAGGCGAGGAATCGGACCGGAGCCGCTGGCCTGTTCCTTCGGGAGCCAGGATGGATCGGCCGGTCAGTCGGTAGCGTCCTGGCCGGGTTCCAGGGCCAGAAATCACATTCTGCCTCCGAATCCGCCGCCCGCGGTTTCCGGGGGATACGTGATTCTTTTCACTTCCTGTCCTCGTCTATTGTGCGGTGGCAGCTGCTTCGCAGACCACGGCCGGGCTCGAGACGCTCCTGAGCTAGCTGCATTTCAAGGTGGGGGGATGGACGGACAAAATTCTGACCTCGGCCCCTTAGTGGAATAGGGCCAGAACAGAATCGGCGTCGGGGCCGACTGTCCCCCAGGCCCGAGAGAAACGGGAGAAACACTGGGGGCTAGTATTCATTCGTTCGTTCATTCAGTGCTATTTACTGAGCGCTTACTGTGTGCGACTACCAGGAGAAGCAGCGTGGCTCAGTGGAAAGAGCCCGGGCTTTGGAGTCAGAGGTCATGGGTTCCAATCCCGGCTCTTGCCCCTTGTCAGCTGTGTGACCGTGGGCAAGTCACTTCACTTCTCTGTGCCTCAGTTACCTCATCTGTAAAATGGGGATTGAGACTGGGAGCCCCACGTGGGACAACCTGATTCCCCTGTGTCTACCCCAGCGCTTGAAACAGTGCTCTGCACATAGTAAGCGCTTAACAAATACCAACATTATTACCATGGACTGCCCCAAAGTCAAACAAATGGACTTTAGAGCAAATTAAACCAAAATGGTCTTTGGAAGGCCAGATGACTCGACTTAGATGAGCGTATTTTGGACACATCATCGGGAGGACTCATTCTCTGGAGAAAACACTCATGCTAGGAAAAGTCCAGGGAAAATGTGGAAGAGGCAGCCCGGCAGCTAGACCGGTAGAGACCGTAACGACGATGACCTTTAGAGAGGTTGCGGATTTTGGCGGAGGACGGGACGTTCTGGAGAAAGTATATCCGTGGATTCGCTATGAATCGGAAATGACTCGAGGACACTTAATAATAATACTGTGGGCAGAGCTCTGTACAAAGCCCAGAGAAGCAGCGTGGCTCAGTGGAAAGAGCCCGGGCTTAGGAGTCTGAGGTCATGGGTTCTAATCCCTGCTCCGCCACCTGTCAGCTGTGTGACTGTGGGCGAGTCACTTCACTTCTCTGTGCCTCAGTTACCTATCTATGAAATGGGGATGAAGACTGTGAGCCTCACGTGGGACAACCTGATGACCCTGTATCTCCCCCCAGCGCTTAGAACAGTGCTCGGCACACAGTAAGCGCTTAACAAATACCAAGATTATTGTTAAGCCTAATAAAACAGTAAACAGTGACATTCCCTGCCCACAACGAGCTTACCGTCTAGAGGGGAGAGAGCACAGGGGCCAAAGGATATGGGTTCTAAATTGGGTTCTGTCACTGCTGGGTCTACCCTAGCGCTTAGAACAGTGCTCAGTACATAGTAGCGAGAAGCTACTCGAGAAGCAGCGTGGCGCAGTGGAAAGAGCACGGGCTTTGGAGTCAGGGCTCATGAGTTCGAATCCCAGCTCTGCCACTTGTCGGCTGTGTGACTGTGGGCAAGTCACTTAACTTCTCCGTGCCTCAGTTCCCTCATCTGTAAAATGGGGATTAAGACTGTGAGCCCCACGTGGGACAACCTGATTCCCCTGTGTCTATCCCAGCGCTTAGAACAGTGCCCTGCACATAGTAAGCGCTTAACAAATACCAACATTATTATTATTAGTAGTAGTAAAGAGAACAGGGCCGGGCCAGCTTCAGGGAACCGTGGCCCGCAGTGCGCATGCGCGGGGAGAGGAGGGCCAAGCCGGAGCGGTCTCGGGGACGCGCGGGCCCGAGCGCGCATGCGCGGGGGGAGGAGGGCGAAGCCGGAGCGGTGGCGGGGACGCGCGGACGCATGCGCGGAGAGAGGAAGGACAAGGCGGAGGGGTCGCGGGGACGCGCGGACCCACGCGCGCATGCGCGGGGAGAGGCGGCCCAAGCCGTAGCACTCCGGGGACGGGAAGGCGCACGCCCCCGGCCCGGCCTCCGTGACCTCTAACCCCTGGTTCTCCCCACCCGAGGGAGGAGGGAATCGGTGGCGGGGATCCTGACTATTATAATTATTATGGTATTCGCTCAGTGCTTCCTATGTGCCAAGCACTGTTCCAAACGCTGGGGTAGATATAAGGTAATCGGGTTGTCTGGGGGGCGCACAGTCTTCATCCCCGTTTTACAGATGAGGTCACTGAGGCCGAGAGAATAATAATAATGATGGTATTTGTTAAGCGCTCACTATGAAAAAAGCACTGTTCTAAGCGCTGGGGGGAGATACGAGGTGATCAGGTTGTCCCACGTGGGGCTCACATTCTTCAACCCCATTTTACAGTTGAGGCCCAGAGAAGTGAAGTGAGTCGCCCAAGGTCACACAGCTGACAGGCAGAGGAGTGGGGATTAGAACCCATGACCACTGAGTCCTAAGGCCCGGCGCTTCCCATTGAGCCACGCTGGGTGGGGGGCGGGCCCGAGGTCATAGAAGGGGCGGGGCCTCTGATTTGGGGGCGGGGCAGGGGGCGGAACCTCGGGTTGGGGGCCATGCGATTGGGGGAGGCCGCAGGGGGGCGGAGTCTAGGGGTGAGGGTGTGTCATGGGGGGCGGAGCCTCGGGTTAGGGGCGATGTGATGGGTGGAGGCGGAGGGGGCGGAGTCGCGGGGGAGGGCGTGTCTGGGGGCGGGGCATCGGGATGGGGGCGTGTCCCGGGCGGGACCTTGTCTTGGGGGCGGGACCATAGAACACCGGAGGGGCGGGGGCCAGAGGAGGGGGCGGGGCATCGCGATGAGGCGTGTCCGGGGGCGGAGCCTCGGGAGGGAGACGAGGCCATAGGAGAAGGTCGGAGGGGGCGGGGCCTCGGGTTTTAGGGGCGTGGCCAGAGGAGAAGATCGGAGGGTCGGGGCCAGATGAGGGGGCGGAGCCTCCGACTAGGGGTGTGTCCGGGGGCGGGGCCTCGGGCTGGGGGCGATGCGATAGGCGGAGGCCGGAGGGGGGCGGAGCCTCGGACTGGGGGCGTGTCCAGGGGCAGGGGGCGATGCGATTGGATGAAGGCCGAAGGGGGCGGGGCCTCGGACTGGGGGCGCGTCCGGAGGGGCCGGGGGCGATGCGATTGGTGGAGGGCGGAGGGGGCGGGGCCTAGGGCTGGGAGCGATGCCATTGGTGGTGGTCGGAGGGGGCGGGGACTCGGGGCTGGGGGCGATGCGATTGGCGGAGGGGGCGGGGCCTAGGGCTGGGAGCGATGCGATTGGTGGAGGGCGGAGGGGGCGGGGACTCGGGGCTGGGGGCGATGCGATTGGTGGAGGGCGGAGGGGGCGGGGCCCGGGCCCGGGGGGCGGAGTCCGCGGGGGCGGGGCGGTGACGTCAGCGTGCGGCCAGGCCGGGCGGCGCTGTGGCGGTGCGGGAGCGGCGGCGGGAGCGGGAGCGGGAGCGGCGGCCGCGGCCCCCCACCTTGCGGTTGTCGTTGTGTCCCCGTCCCGGCGGACCCCCCCCCCCCCCATCGCGCGGCCCGGAGCCCGGCGGGGAGCGGCGCGCGGGGCCAGGTGAGGCCGACCCTCCGGGCGCGGCGGGGCGCGGGGGGAGGGGGAGGGGCGGGCGGGGCCCGCTGACAGTTGGGCGGGGGCTGCGGGCCGCCCCTCCCCCCTCCCCCCCCCCCAACTACACGGGCCTCCCTTCCTCGGGCCCGGCCCCACCGCCTAGGGCAGTGCTGCGCAAATAGCCCCCGATGGATCGCAGCCCGTCAGGTGCCGGCGGGCGGGGAGCGGCTCTCACCACTGGGCTCCTCGGGACTGGCCCGAGCGCTTAGGGCAGTGCCGTGCACACGCCGAGCGCTCAGTAAATAGCCCCGATGGATCGTAGACCGTCAGGTGCCGGCGGGCCGGGAGCCTCTCTGTCCACTGGGCTCTTTGGGACTGGCCCCAGCGCTTAGGGCGGTGCTCCGTACACGCCCAGCGCTCAGTAAATAGCCCCGATGGATTGCAGACCATCAGCTCCCGCTGGGCAGGGAGCCTTTCTCACAACTGGGTTCCTAGGGACCGGACTGAGCGCCTAGGGCAGTGCTCCGCGCAGCGCTCAGTAAATAGCCCCGAGGGATCGCAGACCGTCAGATCCAGGGTCATCAGGTTGTCCCCCGTGAGGCCCCCGGTCTTCATCCCCATTTCACAGATGAGGGAACCGAGGCCCGGAGAAGCGACTTGCCCACAGTCCCCCGGCTGACAAGCGGCGGAGCCGGGATTCGAACCCATGACCGCCGACTCCCAAGCCCGGGCTCTTTCCACTGGGCCCTTGGGTAGATACAAGTTAATAAAGCAGGACGCGGTCCACGTCTCTCCCAGGTGGGGCTTTTTAGGCCTTCCATCCCCATTTTACAGGTGAGGGGATTGAGCCGCCGAGAAGCGACCTGCCCGAGGTCACCTGGCAGACAAGAGGCGGAGGCAGGACTCGAACCCAGGACCCTCTGACCCCCAGACTCCTGCCCTCTCCGCTAGGCCGCACCGCCCCCGGTGCGGATGCCTTCCCTCCAGGAGTTCACTGTCTGCCGCGCGCCGAGCATGCTGATAAACGCTGGGGAAAGCGAAATGGTCATTAAAACAGGAACTTGTTCTCCCGGATCTTGCAGTCTAGCGGGTGCAGAGCACTGAACTGAGCGCTTGGCAGAGGACGGGATCGCTGCCTTCGGGGAGCTTGTGCTGGGAGAAGCAGCGTGGCTCAGCGGAAAGAGCCCGGGCTTCGGAGTGGCAGGTCATGAGCTCGACTCCCGGCTCTGCCACTCGTCCGCTGTGCGACCGTGGGCGAGTCACTTCACTTCTCTGGGCCTCAGTTCCCGCATCTGGAAAATGGGGACTAAAAGTGTGTGAGCCCCACGTGGGACGACCCGATGAGCCTGTATCTCCCCCAGCGCGTAGAACAGCGCTCGGCACCTAGTAAGCGCTTCACGAATACCAACGTTATTGTTACCGGAGAAGCAGCGCGGCTCAGTGGAGAGAGCCCGGGCTTGGGAGTCGGAGGTCGTGGGTTCGAATCCCGGCTCCGTGCCTCACTGACCTCATCTGGAAAATGGGGATTAAAACTGTGAGCCCCACGTGGGACAACCTGATCTCCCTGTATCTCCCCCAGCGCTTAGAACAGTGCTCGGCACAGAGTAAGCGCTGGACAGATACCAACATTATTATTCCCAAGTACAGAGCTTTGGAACTAAGGGTTTGGGAGAGTCGGGAGAGCAGGAACCCGTGATGCCTGCCTTCAAGAAGCTTCTGGTCTGCTCTCTGTGGAACACTGTACTAAGCGCTTGGAAGAGTGGAAGAGAGCTGCTCCACCCGCTCCCTGCCCTCATTCATTCATTCAATAGTATTTATCGAGCGCTTCCTATGTGCAGAGCACTGTACTAAGCGCTTGGAATGGGCAGATCGGTAACAGAGACAGTCCCTGCCCTTTGACGGACGCACGGTCTAATCGGGGGAGACGGACAGACAAGAACAGTAGCAATAAATAGAATCAAACCCTCCAGGAGCTGACAGTCTGCTCTGTGCAGAACACTGTACTGAGCGCTTCAGAGAGGATGAAACAATAGAATTTGATAGAAGCATTCCCCGCTCTCCCCCCATTAGACCCTGAGCCCGTCATTGGGCAGGGATTGTCTCTTTCTGTTGCCGAATTGTCCATTCCAAGCGCTTAGTACAGTGCTCCGCACGGAGCAAGCGCTCAATAAATACTCTTGAATGAATGCCTTCAGCCAGCTTACAATCTAGCAGGGGAGACGGACCTGAAAATAAATTACGGGTCTAAAATAACCCACTGGAGCTTGGAGTCAGTTAAACGGAAAAAGCTTAATTGGTTAAAAGCCCGAGGGGCTTCTTTTATCATTCGCGGCTTTGGCCAGACTTTTTTTCTCAGACGGAATATATCGGCATCTATCGCTCCTGACAGACTCACCCCATTTCCGAGAAAATTGTTTATCTTCGGCCAGGATCAGGTGCTGCCCATCTTTAAATGGGTCGCGATCGATGGTATTTATTAAGCGTTTACCGTGTGCAGAACCCTGGACTTGACCGCTTGATGCAGTTCAGGCCGCTGAACCCTCCTGGGCCCGGAGGAAAGGGAGAATTTATTTTCCAGGGAATTTTTGGGGCTGTGTGTGTGAGAGCTTTTGTTTGATTTATGTGTCCGTTAAGTGCTGGTGAGGTGCCAGGCACTCTACTAAACGCTGGGGTCGATACAAGGTAATCAGGCGGGACACAGTCGATATGCAGCTTGCGGCGCGCAGTCTTAATCCCCATTTTACAGAGGAGATCACTGAGGCACAGGGGAGCGAGGCGACGGGCCAGAGGTCACACGGAGAGGCGGCGGGGCCGGGATTAGAACCCAGGTCCTGCTCGTGTTGTGACCGATTAGCTTTGTTCAGATCTAAGTCCAACAGGTTAATCTGACCGCGGGAAAGACGAACGGTCCTGGCGCGGATTTCGCCGTTTTCCGATCGATGGGTCGGCGTTCTGGGGGGCAGAAATTGGGTTGCGGGGGAGGCAGGTGTTCGTCATCCTCTCCTCAGCGCCCGCCTGCCGTGGTAGATGCCATCGGGATAACGGTTTGAACTCGGAGTAAGGTCTTTTTGGGTGAAAACCTGCTGGTACCGAAATAACCGGGGGAGTCCTTTCATCTAAGCCCGAAGAGGACACGACGCAGATGTCACTTTCGCTCGAGGAGGTGTGAGCCGTTGCCTTTTCTGCTTCGGTTCCAGCTACTGAACGTCACCGAACAAATGAGAGCGGGCGGAGGCCGAGACCCGTTTACCTCAGAGCCCCCCTCCCGGTTCTCGGCCTCTGAGCCGAGAACTTGGGGTTCCCCCCTCCCCAGAGTTGCCTTTCCCTCCCTCGAAGCCGTCTTAAAAATTCACCCCGCGACAGGTCATATCTATATCTGCACGGTATTTAAACTCTGGGTTAGATCCCGGCTAATGAGGTTGGACACGGTCCCTGTCCCACGAGGGGCTCGCGATCGTTAAGACCGGGAGCCCGGCGACGGGCAGGGATGGTCTCTTATCTGTGGCCGAACTGTACATCCCAAGCGCTTAGTACAGTGCTCTGCACACGGTAAGCGCTCAACAGATACGATTGAATGAATGAATCTTCATCCCCATTTGACGGACGAGGGAATGGAGGCCCAGAGAGTGAAGCGACCGGCCCAAGGTCACACAGCGGACAAGTGGCGGAGCGGGGGATTAGAACCCAGGTCCTTCTGACTCCCTGGCCTTGTGCCCTGTCCACTACGCCATGGTGCGAGCTTGGGAGAATACAATGGAGCAATAAACGGCACATTCCCTGCCCAAATTGAATTTACATTCTAGAGGAGGAGATTACATCGATGAGGATCTAAGTGCCGTGGGGTTGGGAGGCAGGGGGGTGACTATCAAGTACCTAAAGCAGCGTGGCTCAGTGGAAAGAGCCCGGGCTTGGGAGTCCGAGGTCATGGGTTCGCATCCCGACTCCGCCACTTGTCAGCTGTGGGACTGTGGGCAAGTCACTTCTCTGGGCCTCAGTTCCCTCATCTGTAAAGTGGGGATGAAGACTGGGAGCCTCCCGTGGGACAACCTGACGACCCTGTATCTCCCCCAGCGCTTAGAACAGTGCTCTGCACCTAGCGCTTAACAAATACCAACATTATTAGGTTGTCCCACATGGGACTCACGGTCTTAATCCCCATTTTACAGATGAAGTAACTGAGGCCCAGAGAAGTGGAGTGACTCGCCCACAGTCACACAGCTGACAAGTGGCAGAGCCGGGATTCGAACCCCTGACCTCTGACTCCAAAGCCCAGGCTCTTTCCACTGAAGCAGCTCTGATTTCTGTACGGAGTAGCCCGTACCTGTTAATCCCGGGTCGACCCCAGTGCTTAGCGCGGGGCTCGACACAAGGCGCTTCACAAGACCCCCTCGCCGTTATTACTGTCGCTAAAGAAGGTGCTCTATTTTGATTTTCAAACGATGCCACCGCCTGTGACTATATGAGGATACTAAATGATCTTTTCTCTGGGCTGGTGGGAAAGCAAGCCGGAATCTGGGTTGATTTGCGGTGAAGCTTAGAAGGAACCTAAATGAAAAATTACCGTCACTGCTCTTTCACAGTCCAGATGTATTGTTCGAGGGTCTTTTTAAATGGCTGAATGTCTACCAATTTTTTTGAAAATGTATCTGTTAAGCGCTATGTGCCAGGCACTGTACTAAGCGTTGGGGGGGGAGATAAAAGCCAATCAGGTGTCCCCACAAAGCCTCACAGCCTTAATCCCCATCTTCCAGATGAGGTCACTGAGGCCCAGAGAAGTGAAGTGACTTGCCCAGGGTCACACAGCAGACAAGTGGCAGAGCCGGGATTAGAACCCAGGTCCTTAGCCTCAGATCCCTTCTACTTAGAAAAGCAAGCCCAACGCTTACTACAGTGCTTGGCACGCAGTAAGCAAAGTTCCTCGGGGACAGGGATGGTGTCTTCCAACTGCTTAGTTTAGTAGTGATAATTTTGGGATTTGCTTTCCAAGAAAGTTTCCCGGGCGTCGGGTTTAGGAAAGTTTCCCAGCTTGGTCAGAAAGCTGGGTCTCCTCTGCTCTTTTAATGACAGTTCAATCAGTCAAACAGTGGTTTTTATTACTGTGTGCAGAGCACTGGACTAAGCGCTTGGAAATAAGCAGACATGTTCCCTGCCCGTAGAGAAACTGTGGAATTGGAAAATGGGGACCGGGGAAGATGTTCCGGCCGGCTTTTGGAAGGGGAGAGTTTCCACCCCTTTGTTTCGTATTAAGTTAATTGAAACAGGACATCCCCGAGCCGAGCTCGCGTTTTAAGTTCTTGAAGCAATTTCATGGCTCGGTGCTTTCCCTCTTAATTACGTCGGAGTTTTCCTTCTCGAGCTCTTCTGGTTGACCAGCACTTGTCAGCGAGCGTTTCGACTTTCCCTTTCCGGATGCTGCCGTCGCTTTTAATCCATCAGTGATATTTATTGGACGTTAACTGTGTGCAGAGCACCCGACTAAGCACTTAAAAATAATAGTAAGAATAATAATTATGGTATTGAAGTGCTTACTGGGGGCCAACCACCGTACTAAGTGCCGAGGTGGGCGGAAGCAAATCGGGTTGGACGCAGTCCCGGTCCCACGTGGGGCTCACGGTCTTCATCGCCGTTTTACAGATGAGGGAACTGAGGCCCAGAGACGTGAAGTGACCTACGCAGGGTCACCCAGCAGACAAGCGGCGGCCCCGGCATTAGAACCCAGGACCTTCCGACTCCCAGGCCCGCGTTCTCTCCACTTGGCCATGCTGCCTCTCTGGTTGCCCGGTTGCCCGTTATCCATGGTGCGGGTTGATCTGAACGAGCCGATGATAATAAGGATATGTGTTAAGCACTTACTGGGCGCCAGGCACCGTTCTAAGCGCTGGAGTAGATCCGAGCTAAGCAGGTTGGACGCCGTCCACGTCCAACGTGAGGATCCCAGTCTTCATCCCCATTTTACAGCTGAGGGAACTGAGGCCCAGAGAAGCAAAATGACTTGCCCGAGGTCTCGCAGCAGTTGGGCCAGGGCATCTCCGAGTCCGACAGACCCCGGTGGCTCGCCCCTCTCTTGACCGCTTGAGGCCCAGAACTGGCTCCAGTTGCGATGAGTTGATAATCGACTTCCTCTTGTCGTTTATTTACGGTCACTTAGACCGTTCCCTGCCCAAACGGAGGACCGCTGTCCGCAAATGCACGAACAGATCTCCTCCCCGACCCCGGGACACCCGCAGAGTGGCCGGGTGGGAAGGCACGCAGAGGAAGAGCATTTCAGGGCCTTTCAACCGCCAGGGTGGTTTGGGATATTTCCCATCCCACCAGCTCTTCCCATTCTTCTTCCTGGGGTTTGGCCACAATCTTTTTTTCTTTTTTTTTTTTTTTCATTTTGACCCTCCAGCTACTAGCACGGGACTAATTTGTTATTTTGTTTAAATGGTATTTGCTTGTGTCAAGCGCTTTTTTTTTAAAAAAAAAAAATTTAAATGATATTTGTTAAGCGCTTACTGTTTGTCACTTTTTGAAAAATTGGTATTTGGTAAGAGCTTACCATGTGCCAAACACTGTTTTTTGGGGGGTTTTAATGGTATTTATTAAGCACTTACTATGTGTCAAACTTTTAAAAATGGCATTTGTTAAGCGCTTACTATGGGTGAGACTTAAAAATATGGTATTTGTTGAGCGCTTTCTGTGTGTCAAACTTTTTATTAAAATGGTGTTTCTTAAGCACTGTGGCAAACACCTTTTTTTAATGGTATTTGTTAAACGTTTACTATCAATGGTATTGGAGCGCTATACTATGTGCAGAGCACTGTACTCAGCGCTTGGGAGAGTATACTGCCACAGAATTAGCAGACACATTCCCTGCCCATAACTATGTGCCAGGCACTGTTCTAAGCGCTGGGATAGATACAAGATAATCAGTTTTGGAAACAGCCCCTGCCGCTCGTGCGGCTCGGGGTCGTTAATCCCCATTTTACAGATGAGGGAACCGAGGCCCAGAGAAGTGAAGTGTCTTGCCCAGTGTCACAGAGCAGACAGGTGGCAGAGCCGGGATTAGAACTCGGGTCCTTCTGACTCCCAGGTCCAGGCTCTATCCACTGGGCCGAACTGCTGCTTCTCACTATTCCAAGCTCTGGGATCGACAGAAGGAATCAGTTCAGACACAGTCCGTATCCCACATGGGGCTCACAGTCTAAGTAGGAGGGAGAATTTTCACTCACCAGACTCCTGTTTACCTGGGATTCTGAGTCCAACTCGAACAACAAATATTTCGCAACAGGAATTTCTCTCCTTTGCCTGCCCACTCACCTCACCGTTATTTATTTATTTTTAATCGAATCAGGGTTAGGAGTTGAACTTTGCATCCACTTAAACCCCAGTTCTGGAACACGGTGACCAAAGAGTTTCAAAGTTGTATATTTTGGAGGTTTTAGAGGTGGTTCACTCCAGAGAGAGAGATTGCATCTTGAAAAATATCAGTTGTTTACACCTGTGTGGCTGACGCTCTCCTTAGCCCTCTCCCAAATCGTGATTAATATTGGGTTTTCCGTCTACTTTAATCGTCGCTTTGAAGATAGTACTAGGAATCTGCGGTGATTGACATTATAAAGCTCAGTGTGGTGGGAATAATGACTAAAAATACCTTGACTACATATTTAGCAAACTATTTCTCTTTAGAAGCAGATTTTTTTAAAAAAATTTCAACTTAATTTCAGTAGGGAGCTAATGTGCCTCATCATTCAATGAGTTCGGTTTCTGTGCCGTGAAGTGTTTTATGAATCGTTTCCTTACACAAGGTTTCTCTTGCTTACTACATCTAAATGCCGAGAATGGATGACTTTCTTTTTCTCCCCCTATCTCTCATTCCTTCCGCATACAAAGTTCCCAACAGCTCACTTCTTTGAGGTCGAAGGGATCTGTCTGATCGACTCCACTAGACTCTAAACTCCTTCATAATAATTGTATTTGTTAAGCCCTGTACAAGATAATCAGGCCCAACGTGGGGCTCCCAGCTTAAGTAGGAGGGAGAACAGGTATCAAATCCCCATTCTGCAGATGAGGAAACTGAGGCCCAGAGAAGTTAAGTGACTTACCCAAGGCCACACAGCAGACCGATGGTGGAGTCCGGGATTAGAACCCAGGTCTTCTGACTCCCATGCCCGTGCTCTCTCCACTAGGCCATGCTACCCCAGCTCTTAGTACAGGCCTGCCACATAGTAAGTGCATAACAAATATTATTAGTATAATTATTACTGTTATTATTATCCCCTGACCCCTAGGCCTGAGCTGTTTTCCATTAGGCCTCGCTGCTTCAATTCATTCATTCATTTGTATTTATCAAGTGCTTACCGTGTGCAGAGCACTGTATTAAGCGCTTGGGAGAGGACAGAGCAACAGTGAGACGGGGGTCGCACGTTAGTTCTCCAGGCCAAACAACGCTATTTTGTCTAACCTTTCGACCGAAGACCCATTTCCCATCTTTCCCAATCCATTTTTGCCATACTCTCTGACCCTTCCATCTCCCTGCATCTTTATGCAAGGGAGATCCAAGACTCCAGCGCTTAGTACAGAGCCTGGGACAGAGTAAGGGCTTACCAAATACTGTAGTTATCATCATTACGATTAGGGGGGACCTGATCTGTGGGAGGTGGGCAGGGATCCCGTCCATTACATTTCCCTTTCCCGAGCGTTTAGTCCAGTGCGCTCTGCTCAAGGAAAGAGCGTCGGTCTGGGTGCCGGGGACCTGGGTTCTAATCCCAACTCCCCATGTGACCTGCCGTGACCTCACCTCTCCCTCCTTGCCTCAGTCTCCTCATCTGAAAAATGCAGATGAGATTCCCCACTCGGGATGGGCCTATCTGTTTATCTCGCATCCACCCCACACTAAGCATAGTGCTTGACACCTAAGAGCATCGATAATGGCAGAATTAAGCACTAACTATGTACTAAATACCGGGGTAGGTCTAAGATGATGCGATCGGACAGTCCCTGCCTCCCTGGGGGATCACAGTCTTTTCTTTCGCAGATAAGCGCTTAAGAAAAACTCTAATTAGAAGAAGAACGGTCATTATTCCAAGTACAGGGGAAGAATAATAATAATAATAATAATAATGTTGGTATTTGTTAAGCGCTTACTATGTGCCGAGCACTGTTCTAAGCGCTGGGGTAGACATAGGGGAATCAGGTTGTCCCACGTGGGGCTCACAGTCTTAATCCCCATTTTACAGATGAGGGAACTGAGGCCCAGAGAAGTTAAGTGACTCGCCCACAGTCACACAGCCGACAAGTGGCAGAGCTGGGATTCGAACTCATGAGCCCTGACTCCAAAGCCCGTGCTCTTTCCACTGAGCCACGCTGCTTCTCCATACTCCATAAGAAGTTATAGGACCTTTGGAGTGTAATATTAGCAATCCACCCCAGTCTGCTCTTTGTCTTTATTTATTTTTATTTTCTTTTATTTATTTAAATTTTATTTATTTTATCCCTGCTCTGCCACTTGTCAGCTCTGCGACTGTGGGCAAGTCACTTAACTTCTCTGTGCCTCAGTTACCGCATCTGTAAAATGGAGATTAACTGTGAGCCTCAGGTGGGACAACCTGATTACCCTGTATCTCCCCCAGCGCTTAGAACAGTGCTCTGCACATAGTAAGCACTTAACAAATACCAACATAATTATTATTATTATTTTTTTAAAACTTGTAAAGCGCTTACTAGGTGTCAGGTACTGATCTAAACACTGGGGCAGATACAAGCTAATCAGGTTGGATACACTCCCTGTCCCACATGGGGCTCACAGTTCCCATTTTCCTGATGGGGTAGTAATAATAATAATAATAATGTTGGTATTTGTTAAGCGCTTACTATGTGCCACGCACTAGTGAAAAGAGCGTGGGCTTCGGAATCAGAGGTCATGGGTTCGACTCCCGGCTCTGCCACTTGTCAGCTGGGTGACTGTGGGCAAGTCACTTAACTTCTCTGTGCCTCAGATACCTCATCTGTAAAATGGGGATTATCTGTGAGCCTCACGTGGGACAAACTGATTACCCTGTATCTGCCCCAGCGCTTAGAGCAGTGCTCTGCACATAGTAAGCGCTTAACAAATACCAACATTATTATTCGAAGCGCTGAGGTAGAGACAAGGTAATCAGGTGGTCCCACGTGGGGCTCACAGTCTTCATCCCCGTTTTACAGATGAGGTAACTGAGGCCCAGTGAAGTGACTTGCCCAAGGTCACACAGCTGACAAGTGGCAGAGCCGGGGTTAGAACCCACGACCTCTGACTCCCAAGCCCGGACTTTTGCCACTGAGCCACACTGCTCCAAACTGAGGTCGTTTCCTTAGCCTCTAGTTAGCGTTTGAGCCCCCTGTGGGACAGGGACTGTGTCCGACCTGATTAACTTGCATCTATCCCGTGTTGGACACAGGGTAAGGGCTTAATAAATCCCATAATCATTAGTAATTATTATGGAGCCACTCCTCTATAATTCCCTCCCCAGGTATACGTCACTTTCTCACATGGACCAGGGGATAGAGCGCAGGCCTGGGAGTCAGAAGGTCACGGGTTCTAATCCTGACTCTGCCACTTGGGCCTCACTTGTCGGCCGTGTGACCCTGGGCAAGTCACTTCTCTGCGCCTCAGTGACCTCATCTGCAAAATGGGGATTGAGACCGCGAGCCATAAGCGGGGCGGGGACCGTGTCCAAGTTGATTTGCTTGTGTCCACCGCAGCGCTTAGTACGGTGCCTGGCACGTGGTAAGCGCTTAACAAATACCATCCTCATCATGTAAAAATGGGAGCCCGGCATCAGGCAGAAAGTAGACACCTTCGCCACCCCCAAAAGTATTCGTGACTCTATTCTGTCCCCTCAGATCCCCAGTTCAATTTTTACTTAGTCTCCCTCGCCCCCCCCC
Source organism: Ornithorhynchus anatinus (assembly GCF_004115215.2). Lineage (NCBI taxonomy): Eukaryota > Metazoa > Chordata > Mammalia > Monotremata > Ornithorhynchidae > Ornithorhynchus > Ornithorhynchus anatinus. The sequence goes on along the minus strand of NC_041752.1, from coordinate 2,829,925 downwards.
CCCCCCCCACTTTTAAAAATGGTATTTGTTAAGCATTTACTGTGAAATAGATTCGATTGAGTTGGAATCAATCCCTGCCAGGACACTTATTCACATATCCTTAGTACAGTGCTCTGCACATAGTAAGCGCTCAATAAATACTATTGAATGAATGAATATCCGTAATTTATTTGTTTATATTCATTTCAGTCCTCCAGGCTCTAGATTGTAAGCTCGCTGTGGGCAGGGAATGCGTCTGCTTATTGTTGGGTTGTACTCTCCCAAGCGCTTGGTACAGTGCCCTGCACACACACAGTAAGAGCTCAGTGAATGTGATTGATCGATGGGGCTCGCAGTCTTAATCCCCAATATCCAGAGGCCCAGAGAAGTGAAGTGACTTGCTCAAGGTAACTCAGCAGGCAGCGGCATAGCTGAGATGAGAATCCCAGGTCCTTTGGACTCCTCGGCCGTGCTTACTCCCATTTTTTACTTCCTGGATTTGATCGTCCGCTCAACCGTATATATCTTCATCACCCTATTTATTTCGTTTAATGAGATGTACATCACCCTCATTCTATTTATTTGCCATTGTTTTCATGAGATGTTCTTCCCCTTGACTCTTTTTGTTGCCATTGTTCTTGTCTGCCCGTCTCCCCCGATTAGACCGTAAGCCCATCAAAGGGCAGGGACTGTCTCTCTCTGTTGCCGATTTGTCCATTCCAAGCGCTTAGTACAGTGCTCTGCACATAGTAAGCGCTTAATAAATACTATTGAATGAATGAATGAATCTCCCTTCCCAAATGCAGCATGTGATTTAAATTTTTTTAATCATTCCTCTAATTCGGGGTGAGGGGCACTTGGCAGTTTCTTCAGCCCACCCAAGAAGGGGTGTAGAAGGCTATTAAGAGGTTCAGCGGAAATCCTCCATCCTCCCTGTTGCCCAGCTTCACGATTTCGGCCCATCCCGTTTGGGCCCCGTCTCTGAGTCTATGTTAATTTTAATTTTAATAGCGCCCGTCTACCACCCACTGCCCTGTGCTTTCCCAAGAGCTTAGCCCAGCGTTTTGCGGAAGCAGCGTGGCTCGGTGGAAAGAGCCGGGGCTTGGGAGTCAGAGGTCGTGGGTTCTAATCCCGGCTCTGCCGCTTGTCAGCTGGGTGACTTTGGGCAAGTCACTTAACTTCTCTGTGCCTCCGTTACCTCATCTGTAAAATGGGGATTAAGACGGTGAGCCCCACGTGGGACAACCTGATTCCGCTGTGTCTACCCCAGCACTTAGAACAGTGCTCTGCACATAGTAAGCGCTTAACAAATACCAACATCATCATTATTATTATTTATTATTCTCTGGGCCTCAGTTCCCTCATCTGTAAAGTGGGGATTAAGACTGGGAGCCCCACGTGGGACAATCTGATTACCTTGTAATCGCTTAGAACAGCGCTTTGCACATAGTAAGCGCGTTACAAATACCATCATCATCATCACTCAGAGTTCAAGACTGATCTACTGATTAAAATATAGTCGGCGGACACGATCCTTACCCTTAAGGAACTCACAGTCTATTGGGGGAAGCAGACATTAAGAATAATTACGGATACGGGTACGGATATTTCAGGTACTCCACGTCCCAGATTGTCTCCTGTAACATCTTTGCCACCAGATGCCCGTTCTTGGTTAGAGTTAGATTTAGAAGAGTCTGTTCCCAAAATGATGGCTGTCTTCAATCCCGTACTAAGAAGGGGTCACCCACACACTGAACCAGTTTGAAAATCTGGGCCCTGGGTTTTTTTTGTCTCTGTTGGGTTTGTGTGTGTGTGTGTATGTGTGGTATTTGTTAAGCGCTTACTATGTTCCAGGCACTGTACTAAGGGCTGGGGTAGACACAAGCTAATTGGGTTGGAGCCACATGGGGCTCACCATTTTAATCCCCATTTTACAGATAAGGTGACTGAGGCACCGAGACGTTTAAGTGACTTGCCCAAAGTCACACAGCAGGCAAGTGGTGGAACTGGAATTTGAACCCAGATCCTTTTGACTCCCGACCTTAGGCAAGTCACCTGACTTTCTGCATCTCGTTTTTTATGGTGGGGGGGATTCCATTCCTTTTCTCCCTTGCTCTAGACTGTGAACCCCATGCGGAACCAGGGATTGGGTCTGACCTGATTAGCTTGTACTTAATAGGGAATGTGTCTGTTGTATTGTTTATATTGTCCTCTTCCAAGTGCTTAGTACAGTGCCCTGCACACGGTAAGTGCTCAATAAATACGACTAACCGACTAGTAAAAAGCGTAAAATGCCAGATTTCAAGAGGTAATCACTCGGTCAATCGCATTTAACAATAAAAAAGACACATTCCCTGACCACAGTGAACTTACGGTCTCGAGGGGGGAGACAGACATTGATAGAAATAAAGAAATTACAGTTAAAGGGGATGGTGAAGTGGTTGTTAATTGTAAGCTCCTAATGGGCAGGTAACAGCCAGTGTACCAAATCTCTTGTGGTGTTCTTCTGTCAAGCATTTAGTCCGGTGCTGTGCACACAGTAAGCGCTCAATAAATGACTTTGATCGATCCCTGGAGAAAACAGCTTCAACCTTCATTTTGGGGAACCTGGTTCGCGAGCCTGAAATTATACCTTGGGTCCCCATTATGGCCCTTTTCCTCCATTTGCTCAAACCAGCTTTCCCCTTCCATTTGGAAAGGATCTCTTTCTATGGCAGCAAAATAGCTGCTGCCAAGGGGAAAACTGGGGGCCCTTTCCTAAATTGGAGGGGCCTTTGGGATGGTAAAATGTTGACAGCTTTTAGCTTCCTCCAAACAAATGAGCACCTTCCTGGAGTCTTGGGGAAATAGAACGGGACAAAAAAAGGAGGCAGAGAGTGTTTACCTTTACCTGTCCGACTTTATCTTGCAAATGGAATCGTTTTAGTAGAGATGCAAAATCTCCATTCCTAAGCAGTGCCAAGTGTGGTGTGAAAAGACTGGAAGGGTGTCTCTTTTCAAAGGCTCTTTTTTGGAGGGGGTTTAGTGATATTTATTAAGCCCTTACTGTCTGTGACAAGCACTGTCCTAAGAGCTGGGGTAGACACAAGTTAATCAGGCGCGATCCATGGGACTCCTGGTCAAGCAGGAGTGAGGAGAGGTATCGAATCCCCATTTTGCAATTGAGGAAACCGAGAAGTGAAACGACTTGCCTAAGGGCACACAGCAGGCGTTTGGCGGAACTGGGATTAGAACCCAGGTCCTGCGGCTTCCTAAACCCAGGCTTTATCCGCGAGGCTGTGCTTGTTTTAGTGTGGCTGGCTGGCTCTGTCATTGAAGGAGGAGGAGGTGAGGGAGGAATAAGCCCTACAGCACTTATGTACATATGACTAAATTATATATATACATATATATATATCTGTACAGATGTGTGTATATATATCTGTAAATTATATAATTTAGTAGAAGTGATTTTATTTCTATTAATGTCTGTCTCCCCTTCTGTTTTGTAAGCTCTCTGTGGTCAGGGAACATGTCTTCCCACCCTGTTTCATTGTCCTCTCGGCGCACCGAAAGCGCTCCATAAATACTGACCGATCTATTGATGATTATTATCGTAACAGGAAAAGCTTGAGAAGCAGAGTGGCCCAGTAGATAGAGCACGGGCCTGGGCGTCAGAAGGACTTGGTTTCAAATCCTGTCTCCCCCTCTTCTATGCTGAGTGACCTCGAGCAAGTCACTTTACTTCTCGGTGCCTCAGTTCCCTCATCAGCAAATGGGGATTAAGACTGTGAGCCTTATGTGCGCAGTAGAGTGCCTGGCACATAGTGAGCGCTGAACAGATATAGTTATTATTATGTGGGACAGGGACTGTGTCCAACCCAATCTTGTATCTACCCCAGCACTTGGCTGGCACATAGTAAGCACTTAACAAGTACCATTATTATTATTATTCATGCGTTCGGTCATATTTATTAAGCACTTACTGTATGCAAAACACTGTACTGAGCACTTGGGAGAGTCTAATATAACAGTAAACAGACACTTTCCCTGCCCACAACAAGCTTACAGTCTAGAGAGGGACAGAGACATGGGTATAAATAAATGACTATTATTATTACCGTTACGGATCCTTCACGGGGAAGTGCCACGTCTCCCCGGCCCGGAGACGCGTGCGGAAGAAATTGACGTCGTGTCCTTTCCGTTGCAGCGATGACCTTGAGGATGGTGAGCCCGGGATCGATCCGCCGGGATCAGCCTTGAGCCGGCCTCGGACCACCGGAGCGCGCCCCCCTCTCCCCGCCCAGGGAGCGCCAGCGTCCCCGTCCTCCCGAACTCGACGCCGGCCGGGAGTCTCCCCCCGCCCGATCCCGGAGCCATGTACGGAAGCGCCCGCTCGGTGAGCAAGGTGGAGACCGGCGGCCAGAGCCCCGGCCGCTCCCCGCGACTGCCCCGCTCCCCCCGCCTGGGGCACCGGCGCACCAACAGCACCGGCGGGAGCGGGAGCGGCGGCCCCGGCGGGCCCGGCGGCGGAGGGGCCGGCGGGAAGACCCTCTCCATGGAGAACATCCAGTCCCTGAACGCGGCCTACGCCACGGCCGGGCCCATGTACCTGAGCGACCACGAGAACGTGGGCGCGGACACCCCCAAGAGCACCATGACCCTGGGCCGATCGGGGGGCCGGCTGCCCTACGGGGTGCGGATGACGGCCGTGGGCAGCAGCCCCAACATCGCCAGCGGCGAGCCCGCGGCCCTGGGCGAGCACCACCTGCCGCCGGTCAGCATGGCGTCCACGGTGCCCCACTCGCTGCGCCAGGCGCGGGACAACACCATCCTGGACCTGCAGAGCCAGCTGAAGGAGGTGCTGCGCGAGAACGACCTGCTCCGGAAGGACGTGGAGGTGAAGGAGAGCAAGCTGAGCTCCTCCATGAACAGCATCAAGACCTTCTGGAGCCCCGAGCTGAAGAAGGAGCGGGCCCTCAGGAAGGACGAAGCCTCCAAGATCACCGTCTGGAAGGAGCAGTATCGAGTCGTGCAGGAGGAGAACCAGGTGGGTGCGACCCCCTCTCCCCCCCCCCCCCTTATTCATCCACAGAGAGAGCACTCAGTGTGTGCAGAGCACTGTGGTAATAATAACTGTGGTGTGTGTGAAGCGCTTATTGAGCGTCGGGCACCGTACTAAGCGCCGGCGTGGATACCAGCAAATCGGGTTGGACGCGGTCCCTGTCCCGCGTGGGGCTCACAGTCTTAATCCCCATTTGACAGATGAGGAGACCCGTGCAGCGTGGCTTAGTGGAAAGAGCCCGGGCTTGGGAGGCAGAGGTCGTGGGTTCTAGTCCCGCCTCCGCCACTTGTCAGCGGTGTGACTTTGGGCAAGTCACTTCATTTCTCGGTGCCGTAGTTACCTCACCTGGAAAATGGGGATTAAAGCTGGGAGCCCCACGTGGGACAATCTAATTACTTTGTCTCCACCCCAGTGCTTAGAACAGTTCTCGGCCCATAGTAAGCGCTTAACAAATACGAGTATTATTGTTATTATGACCTTCTGACTCCCAGGCCCATGCTCTATCCACTCCGCCACGCTCCTTTCCTAAGCGCTTGGAGGAGGACGGTAGAACAATCAACAGACACGTTCCCTACGCACAACGAGCTCGCAGTCTAGAAGGGGAGACGGACGTTAATAGGAATAAATAAATGACAGATACGAAGAGAAATGCCGTGGGGCTGGGCCGGGGGGATGAATAAAGGAAGCGAGTCACGGTCCCGCAGAAGGAAGGGGGAGAAGAGGAAAGGAGGGCTCAGTCAGGGAAGGCCTCTTGGAGGGGATGGACGTTAGGAAAGGCTTTGAGAGCCGAAGACTCCTCTGGGTTTGGCTCTACCTCGGCACGGGAAGGAAGCGGAATCCTAGTTCCGGCTCTTTTGGCCGCTCCCGGCCCTCTGCTATTTTCTCACAAGCCCACGGTTCTATTTCCGGAGACCCGCGGGTCGCTTCCGGCCTCCTCCACTCCGCAGGAGTGCGGGGCGGTGTGGATTTTGGTTTCCTTGAGCGTTAAAATGTTCCATCCCTCTGTGGGGGCAGAGCGTCAGTCAATCCTGCACCTATTCCTTCCGTCTCATCTGGTGAGCACTTACTGTGTGCAAAGCACTGTACTAAGCGGTGGGGAGGGGTCAGGAGGACAATAACAGAAGCAGTCCTTGTCCAAAAAGAGCTTACAATCTAGAGGGGGAGATGGACGTTAATAGAAATAAAGAAGTAAATTACGGATATGGAGATGAATGTTGTGAGGATGGGAGGGGGGCTGAATAGAGGATCAATCGGTCAGTCAATTTTTGGTATTTATTGAGCGCTCAATGTGTGCTTCAACCGGTTGTCCGGCAGAGGGTCGGCATCTACTCACAGCTGTTGTTGTTTTTTCTTTTTTTTTTCCTTTTAATGGTATTTGTTAAGCCCTTACTACGTGCCAAGCACTGTATTACGCGCTGGGGTAGATCCGGGGTCATCAGGCCGGACACAATCCCCGTCCCAGTTGGGGCTCACCGGCCCTATCTCCGTTTCCCAGATGAGGTCACTGAGGACCAGAGACGTGAAGCGACTTGCCCCGAGGTGACCCAGCAGGCAAGTGGCAGAGCCGGGATCAGAACCCAGGTCTTCCCGACTCAAGGCCCGGGCTCTGTCCCCTAGGGCACGCTGCTTTTCTTTTGTGGTTCTTAGGCTTGATGAGAAATCTGGGCGTAACGCCCACCAGCCCCTTGCTCTGTTGGATTCCCGTCATTTTAGGGGCCCTTCTCTGTGCCTCTGTTTCCTCACATCTGCCCTCCCTCCCCTTTCGATGGGGAGCCCCCTTTGGGGACAGCGCCGGCGTCTGCTCTGATTTGTACTGGCCCTCACCCCGGTCTCGTTGTGGGGAGGGAACGTGTTTATTGTTGCGTTGTCCTCTCCCAAGCGCTTTGCACAGGGCTCTGCACGCAGCAAGCGCTGGATAAATACGACCGAGTGAATGAATCCCTGATGACTTCTCTGTGAAATGGGGATTAAGACCTTGAGCCCCTCGTGGGACTACCTCCTTACCTTGTATCTACCCCGTTGCGTGAAAAGTGCTCGGCACACAGCGAGCGCCTAACCGACACCATCATCACCGTCAGCGGCGCTTAGGACATAGGAGGCGCTTAACAAATACCATCGAAAAAAGCGGGCCGGCAACTGGAGAAGCCAGTGGGGAGCCATCTGGGGCGAACGGAGGATGTGTGTTCCCTTTCCGCAGATTCCACGCTCCCACGCTAATTAAACACTTACCCAAACTGGCAGGACTTTATTCTTTCTGCACCCTCTATAATTACCACCACAATACTAAGACTGTTCAACTTGGGTCCAAAGCAAGGGAAGGGGGCAATTTAGAAGTGAAGCGCAACGGCGCGAAGAGCGGGAGGAAGCCGGGGCGGCTAATGAATAGATTATAGTCAGGCCGCAGTGTGCCCTAATTAAACCGCCTCCGTTCTACCCTTCGCAGGCCTTAGGGTCGGTCAGCTCCGCCTCGAAAAGGAAGAGCAGTTTAATAGGATTTCCCGGGATTCGACCCAGGTCCCCGTCTCCCCGCTCCCCGAGACGCAGCTACCGGCAGCGTGATGATAATAATAATGATAATTACGGTATTGGTTAAGCGCTTCTCGGCGCCGGGGTAGATGCGAGCTAATCGAGTTGGACAAGGTCCATGCCCCACACGGGGCTCGCGGTCTTAAGCCCCGTTTTGCAGATGAGGTGACTGAAGCCCGCGGAAGGGAAGTGACTTGACCGAGGTCGCACGGCAGAGAAGTGGCAGAGCCGGGATTGGAACTCAGGTCCTTCTGATCCCCAGGCCACACTGCTTCTAAAGGGATTTTGGGGTCCTTCCTCGGCCCCTCCGGGTCTCCGCCCGTCGACGCCTTTGAAGGTACGTTGGCCGCATCACCGGTGGATCAAGTACTCCGAACGCCGAGAGCGCTCAGTAAATAGCATCGATCGATCGCCCGATCCAGAGCGAACTGTAGGCCGTTGAGCTCCCGTGGGCGTTCCCTGCCTGCTACCGTCTCAGGGCGGTTTCCCGTTTGGGTAGGAGCCACCGCCTTTTAAAAATTCTAGAGTTTTTCAGAGATTAAAAATTTAGAGCATCTTTATTAACAAGCCCATGAATTAGCAATGAACGACGAAGGCTGGGCTTTTCAAAAGGAGCCCGACTTAAAAATGGCCCCCATCAATCCTTCGCTGTCCTTTTAAAGAACGTTTCCGGAACAACGCGCTATTTTTTCCTTCTTTCTCTTTGGGACAATCCTACACAGATTAGAGAGAAAACGTCCCTCGAAGTACACGATTGTATTAAAAAATGATACAATCGTCTCCCTCTTAAAAACTTGGGCTTTGTTTTCCAAGAACCGGGCCCCTTCGATTCTATAATGAATCAAAGGAACCTAATGGAGGCCTGGGAAAAGAGCCAGGTTTTTGAAGAGGGAAAATAGTCTTTGGGCTTTTAGAAGTATAAATAGGTGTTCCCAGCTGACCCAGTTCCGTTTGGCAATAATTGTTGCGTTACCCCTCTGCCCCTTGCCAAGTGAGATTGGGTTCGTTCTGTATTCCACCATGTGAGCCCTCAGTCCCGCTACTCACATGGCCGGAAATGGGCAGAGATACGAGCACTGACCTTTCCGTAGCTGCCACGAGAAGCAGCGTGGCTCGGTGGAAAGAGCCCGGGCTTGGGAGTCGGGGGTCGTGGGTTCGAATCGCGGCGCCGTCCCTGGTCAGCCGGGTGACTCTGGGCAAGTCTCTTCACTTCTCCGGGCCTCCGTGACCTCGTCAGTCAAATGGGGATTGAGACCGTGAGCCCCACGTGGGACAACCTGATGACCTTGTGCCTCCCCCAGTGCTTAGAACAGTGCTTGGCGCATAGTAAGCGCTTAACAAATACCATCACCAGCGTGGCTCAGTGGAAAGAGCCCGGGCTTGGGAGTCAGAGGTCATGGGTTCGAATCCCGGCTCTGCCACATGTCAGCTGGGTGACTGTGGGCAAGTCACTTAACTTCTCTGGGCCTCAGTGACCTCATCTGTAAAATGGGGCTCAACCGTGAGCCTCACGGGGGACAACCTGATTACCCTGTAGAACAGTGCTCTGCACAGAGTAAGCGCTTAACAAATACCAACATTATTATTATTATTATGTCATTCAGTCGTCGTTATTGAGTGCTTACTGTGTGCAGAGCACTGTATTCAGCGCTTGGGAGAAAAAAGTGCAACAGTAAACAGACCCATTCCATTCCTGCGCCATCCCCCCTAGACTGTAAGCTCCTTGTAAGCAGGGAGAGTATCTCCAAACTCTTGTATTGTCCTCTCCCAAGCGCCTAGTACAGTGCTCTACACACTCTAGGCACTCAGTAAATACCACTAAATGATCAATCGATTAGTGAGCCGGGAGGGGCTCCAACTAGGACCACACCCCTCCTTCTGATGGCATTTATTAAGCGCTTATTGTGGGCCCTCGCTGGGGTAGATACAAGCTAATCAGATTGGACACTGTCCCTGTCCCCCCCATGGGGCTCACAGTCTTAATCCCCGTTTTAGAGATGATGGAACTGAGGTACGGAGACGTGAAGCGACTTGCCCCGGAGCCCACAGCAGACCCGTCGTGGAGTGGGGATTCACATTCAGTGTGTGCCTGACGGGGGGGGGGGGAGCTTATCAAATATCATCTTTCTTTTTTTAAAAAAGGGTCCGGTGCCCTGGAGTGGTAGAGCAAGATCGGGATCGGTCTGTGCCACGTGGCGTGAGAAATCGGTCACTTTGGTTAGTTCACGCTTCGGGGGGTGGGAAAGGAGCGTCCTCTAGACTCCTGTTTGGAGTCTCAGGATGTGAACCCGGGCAGAGTGGCGTGACCTGTGGGCCAGGGTGGCCTCGAGGCTGCGATTGGTGCCCCCCACCCGCCTCCCCAACTAACCCCAGATGACTCGGCTCTTCATTTTCATTCCCTTTCCCGCCTATGTGATAACGCGGCAGACTGCCCCGAATGCCCGGGGTTAAGAGCGCGACCCTGGTCCAAACAGACGAGCCCAGCTGGGTGCTCTAGACTGGCAGCTCGTGGCGGACGGGGAATGTGAAGTGAAGCCCGGGGTCACGCAGCAGACAAGCGGCAGAGCTGGGATTAAAACCTCCGGACGCCCACGCTCGTGCTCTAACCGCTAGGCCACGCTGCTTCTCTGTAGGTTTTTGAGGAAAGGAATGGCACGATCCAAGGATGCTGGGGAGACGTCGTTCTTCCGGACAGATGGAGCCTGGTGGCAGGTGGGAGGAGAGAGAGCATTGGAAGCGGGAAAGAGCAGGGGCAGGTGGTCCCGGGCAGCAGGGCCCGGTGGGTGTGGGGGAGGGCAAGGGTGGCGGGTGCCAGGCGAGCAGGCTTGATTGACGGGTCACCAGGGCCCGGTGGGTGGCGAGGAGAGGGGGACTGCCTGGTGGGAGGGCCTGGGTGGCACGTGCCAGGCAGCGGGTTTGATCAACTGGCCCCCAAGCCCCGATGGGTGGATGCAGGGGACGAGGAGTGTCGGCAGTAGATCAACAGGGAGGTAGAAGGACCTGGCTTCCCATCCCAAATCTGCCACTTTATCTGCTGGATGACCTGGGGCAAGTCCCCTCACTTCCCTGGACCTCACGCCGCCCCTTATCTAGAAATGGGGATTAAGTCTATTCATTCAATAGTATGTATTTATTTCATTCAATAGTATTTATTGAGCGCTTACTATGTGCAGAGCACTGTACTAAGCGCTTGGAATGAACAAGTCGGCAACAGATAGAGACGGTCCCTGCCGTTTGACGGGCTTACGGTCTGATCGGGGGAGTCTAGGAGCCCCACCTGGGACATGGACTGCGTCCAACTTGATTGGATTGTATCTACCACCCGGCGCTTAGAGCCTGGGCTTCGGAGTCAGAGGACATGGGTTCGACTCCCGGCTCTGCCACTTGTCAGCTGTGTGACTGTGGGCCAGTCACTTCACTTCTCTGGGCCCCGGTTACCTCATCTGTAAAATGGGAATTAACTGTGAGCTTACCCGATTACGCTGTATCTACCCCCGCGCTTAGAACAGTGCTCGGCACATAGTAAGCGCTCAACAAATACCGACATTATTATTATTATTATTATTACAGCGCTGAGCAAATGCCAGCTAAAAATAAATAAAAGAGCACACTCACCTCAGCTGTTGGATCAGTGAAAGGCATTTCGTCGACTGTAAGCTCACTGTGGGCAGGGAATGTCTGTTTATTGTTGTATTGGACTCTCCCAAGCGCTCAGTACAGTGTTCTCCACACACAGTAAGTGCTCAATAAATGCAACTGAATGACTGGAATTTTTCAGCCTTTTACAGTAAGAGGATGTTAGGTCTCCTCTAGCTAGTGTTGACATTTTCAGCCCAGCACTCGATCGATACACCGGGTCCAAAGGGTCCTCCGCATGTCACATTTATTCGGCGGCTCAGATGAAATGAATCGGGGAGGGGGTAGGAGATGGCTCAGGTGGCTCACGTCGTCAGGCGGTCAAATTTATTGAACGCTCGCTGTGTGCGGAGCGCTGTACTAAGCGGGCGAGAGAGTCCAGTACAGCAATTAACAGACACGTCCCCCTCCCACAACGTCATCCAAAAGGGATGGGATTTTCGCTCTGTTAGAGAAGCAGCCTGAGACTGGGGGTCCTCTAGACTGGAAGCTCGTTATGGGCGGGGAACGTTTCTGCTGACTCTGTTGGATTGAACTCTCCCAAGCTCTTGGCACAGTGCTCTGCACGTAGTAGGTGCTCAAAAAATACCATTGATTGATTGATGGTAAACTGGTAATGGGCAAGGAACGTGTCTGCTGATTCTGTTGTGTGCTCCAAGCGCTTACTTGGTATGGTGCTGTGCACAGAGTAGGTGCTTAAAAAATACCATTGATTGCTTAATTGTAAATTCGTTACGGACAGGGAACGTGTCTGCTAATTCTGTTATGCTCCCAAGCACTTAGAACAGTGCTCTGCACATAGTAAGCACTAAATAAATATGATTGATTGTTGGATTGATTGAGTCCAGGGGCCTGAGTTCTAATTCTAATTTGCCTCCTGGTTGACCTGAGACAGATATACACATATATATATATATATATATATATATATATATATATATATATAGGTATTTGTTAAGCGCTTACTTCGTGCCGAGCACTGTTCTAAGCGCTGGGGTAGATGCAGGGTAATCAGGTTGTCCCACGTGAGGCTCACGGTTAATCCCCATTTTACAGATGAGGTAACTGAGGCACAGAGAAGTGAAGTGACTTGCCCACAGTCACGCAGCTGACAAGTGGCAGAGCCGGGAGTCGAACCCATGACCTCTGACTTCGAAGCCCAGGCTCTTTCCACTGAGCCACGCTGCTTCCCCCTCAGTTCCCTCATCTCTGTAATGGGGATCCAATACCTATTTTCCCTCCTTTTTAATCCGTGAACCTCGTGTAGGACTGGGATTGGGTCCATCCTGATTAGCTTGTGTACCACAGTTATTTCTTTGTTGTTATTATTATTACCAAATAATAATACCGGGTGATTATCAAATCCCTTCTCACTCCAATCGCCCGCGTCTAGAACTTGTCGTAGACTGTGAGCTCCTTCTAGACTGGGCAGGAGTGGGTCTGTTTGTTGTACTCTGCTTTTCCAAGCGCTCAGTCCATTGCTCAGCACCCAGTAAGCCCTCAGTAAATACGACTGAATGAAAGAATGGTAGAGAATGTGTTGGAAGGGAAATGGCAAGAAGCCGGCAGTATGTGCTTTGTAGCTTCTGGGAATACCGCTGATTCTAGCCTTTCGCTCCGGCTCCTTTTAGCCGCACTCCATTAGTTAGAAAAGGAACATTCCCCTTTTTAATTTTTTTTTTTTTAAAAGCAAGGAAGATAACGTGGTGATTTGCAGACTCGTTTACATTCTGACTGTTCCATTTCCGGTCTCCCATTTTCCAGGGTGACGGTGCGGTTTCGTTTTCTCTCAGGTCTTTTAAACCAGGAAATTTGGCGTCTTGACAACTTGCCTGGCGTTTGTAGGATTTATTTTTGGGGAGGGAGGGCTTTGGCCCACATGGGGTGGAGAGATGAAGGAGAGATGAATCTTAAAAGGGTCATGTGGCATCTTCTTTCTTAACCTAGAATGCAACAGATCTCCAGCGCTACTTATTTATTTTTTCATGGTATCTAAGTAATAATAATAATTAACGATAATAATAATTATGGTACTTGTTAAGCACTTACTATGTGCCAAGCACCGTTCTAATCACCGGGATGGGGACGAGATTATCGGCTAGGACACACTGTCCCCGTCGCACGTGGGAGTCACAGTCTAAAAAGGAGGGAGAAAAGGCATAAAATCCCCATCTTACAGATGAGAAAACTGCAGATCTCTGTGCTGCCGCCCCGAGCCTTGTCTAGGAAGTCAGTCGGTGGTATTTAATGGGTGCTTACCGTGTGCAGAGCACTGTGCTAAGCGCTTGGGAGAGTACAAAACAGCAGAGTTGGTAGATACATTCCCTGCCCACAGTGAGCTTACAATTTAGAGCGGGAGATAGACGTTCATGCACATAAATCCATCTGGGCAGGGGATGTGATTCTCGTCCCTACCCCAGTCAATGGGTGGTATTTATTGAGCGCTTACTGCCTGCAGAGCACTGTACTAAGCGCTCGGGAGAGTCCAGAGTAACAGAGTCGTCCTGTTCCTAGACCGATCAGTGAAATGCTTTCAGTCGTACTTCTTCCTCTTTTTCCTGCCCTCGAATTTTTTCCCCTTTCCACGTTGGCTCTGGGCCTAAAACAAGGAAATTCTTTCCGCTGAGCTACTTAAAAAGGGAAAAAAAAAAATACAGACCGTCACACAAATTCCTCCCACTTCCCAAGTTGAATTTCTGAGGCTTTCTGGTCCCGGCAGGCAGCCTCTGCAGAAGGGGAGTGACTTTTCGCGGCGGCTTAGGCCACCGCTTCTGACAGCGAGGAGGCCGCGAGACGATCGCCTCATCGGATTTGCCCGAAGGGAGTCACGACACAAAAAAACGTGGGGAGAAAAGCGAGGGAAGCCGACAGGAGGAGGGTCACGCCTTATCCCCTTCGGGCGGGGGAGACGAGAGGCCCACACACTCTCAGTGGCTTTTTATATCACGCCTTTGTGGAGGAGAAGAGTACGGGGAATTAGATGGGCAGTTGGGCGTCTCTGAGCCGGGGAGATTTGTGGGATATCCCGACTAGCATCTGTTGGAATCCAAGGCCTCTGGCCGTGCCTTTCGGAGCTCCCGTTTTTCCGCGAGCCGTCGGTTCATTCTGTTCACGTTGTATTACGCCACCAGCATTCGCGTCTGGCCGGTCGGGCCCAGAGGCCGGCCTGTTCCGCTTGGCTACGGTCCCTCCTCCCACCGCGCTGCAAATCCTCAGGGACACCTCTGCCGGCCCCCCGGGTCGGGGGCCGCCCAGCATTCCAGCCCTCTTGGGAAGGGGACGGTGCTTAGAGGCAGGTAGGGTGGAGAGAGCACAGGCCTGGGAGTCACAAGGACCTGGGTTCTAATCCCGGCTCTGCTGCTCGTCGGCTATATGACCCCGGGCGAGTCGCTTCACTTCTCTGGGCCTCAGTGACCTCATCTGTAAAATGGGGATTAAGACCGTGTGCCCAGCTCGATTTGCTTATATCCTCCCCAGAGCCTGGTACAGTGCCGGGCACCAAGTAAACGCTTAACAAATCAGATTAATTATCATTATTATCACGTCCATCTCCTCTGCAGCTTCCTGTAGCTGTAATTTATATTAATGTACTCTCCCAAGCGCTTAATACAGCGCTCTGCACACAGTGAGCATTCAGTAAATACAGTCGAATGAATGACTCTTAATGTCTGCGTGCCCAACTAGACTGGAAGCTTCGTGAGGGCGAGGATCCCGTCTAACGGGTCGGGCTTTCCCCGGCACTAAATCGAGCGGGGGATTCTCCAGCTCCTTCGGCCGAAGGAAATGCCAGCGCCTCCCGGCCCAAATGGGGGCACTGGGGAAGATGGGCACAGTGGCTTTTGGGGCGTCTGCAATTTAAAACTCTAAGATTCCACGTGCAAAAGCAAATTCAGTCTTTCGGTCGGATTAACTCAGAATTGACCGGGCGCAGAGCACTGTTCAAAGCGCTTGGGAAAGTACACCACAGTGAAGTTGGTAGTCACGATCCCCGCCCCCAAAGGAGCTCAGAGTCTAGACTGTAAGCTCGTTATGGGCAGAGAATATGTCTGTTATATTGTACGTTGGACTCTCCCAAGCGCTCAGTACAGTGTTCTGCACACCGTAAGCGCCCCGTAAGGACGATTGACTGACCGGAGAAGGAGTTTACAGTCTCTCAGCTTTATTGTATTTAGACTGTGAGTCCCACGTGGGACGGGGATTGTATCCAACCTGATCAGCTCGTGTCTACCCCAGGGCTTAGAACAGTGCTTGACACAGAGTGAGCACCTAATAATAAATGCCATTATTATTCTTACTGTCGGTCAACACTGGTTTGTTGATGTCCACAATTTGATCCGCTCACATTCCATGGGCGAAGTCAAGTTCAATTAATCAGTGGTATGATTTTTCATTCATTCATTTATCGAGCGCTTATTGTGTACTAAACGCCGGGGAGACTGCAATATAACAATAAGCAGGCACATTCCCCGCCCATGACGAGCTTACAGTCTAGACATTAATAGAAGTAATTACAGATATGCACATAAGTGCTTTAGGGCTGGGAGGGGGGATGAATGAAGGGAGCAAGTCAGGGAGTGGGAGAAAGGGAAAGGAGGGTATTTTGAGTGTTGTCTGTGGGCAGAGCATTATACGAAGCGCCGTGGAAAGTACGATATGATAGTAGCCTCAGCATGATGGATTGGCAGATAGTGGGTGCTTAACAAGTACCAGAAAACTGTAATGACTACTGTTATAGCCGTGTTCAGGAGGCATCGTGTGCAGCTTAACGTCTGTCTCCCCGTCTAGCCTGGAAGCTCACTGTGGGCAGGGAACAGGTCGACCAACTTCACCGTGATGTACTCTCCCAAGCGCTTTGAACAGTGCTCTGCACACAGTTAGTGCTCAGTTACCACCACCGATGGACTGAACTTGGCTTTGCACGTGGAATGTTAGGGCTTTAAGTGGCAGACACCCAAAAGGCCACTGTGCCCATCTTCCCCAGTGCCCCCGTTTGGGCTGCGAAGCGTTGGCATTTCCCTCGGCTGAAGGAGTTGGAGAATCCCGGGTTTATTGAGCGCTCAGTGTGTGCAGGGCACTGTACTAAGCACTTGGGAGGGAACAATCCAACACTAAACGCACAGTAAGAGCTCAGGAAATACCACCGATCGATCGACGGCTCGTGGAACGTGCGGAGTTTAAATTGCGGACACCCAGCGAGCCAGCGTGCCAGTCTTCCCCCGGTTGGGTGTGGGGAGAGCTGGCATTTTCTTCAGGCGAAGTAGCTGGAGAGTCACGGGGCGATTTAGTGCCCGGGAATGCCTTGGAGTCGGCAGAGATTTTCCAAATGACCCAAATAGAAGCCGGGAGCGAATCGGAGGCGGACCGGAGCCAAGCTGTCGATTTGGCCGAGCGGAGAGGCGGCGGGCGGGAGCGTCTCTCCGAGCCATCGGCCGGGGGCGGCCGGGGGGGTATCGCGCTCGGCCGAGGAGGCCACTGATGGGCCCTCAGATGGCCCGGAAGCCGTTTGCCACCGGCTGGCAAGGCCGGGAAGCAGGAGACTAATAAAAGAGAACTCCGATGATGATGATGATTAGAGCGTCTGTTAAGGGCTTACTGTCTGCCAAGCCCTGCTCTAAGCACTGGGGGAGATCTAAGTTAATCGGGTCGGGTCAGACGTGGGACTCACAGTTTAAGTAGCCAGGGAGAACAGTAATAATAATAATCGTGGTAATTAAGCGCTTACTATGCGCCAAGCACTGGATTAAGCCCTGGGGTTGATCCAGGATTGTCGGGTCCCCCATGGGGCTCACAGTCAAAGTAGGAGGGAGAACAGGGGTTGAATCCCCATTTTGCAGGCGGGGAACAGAGAAGTGAAGTTCCTTGGCCGGGGTCACACAGCAGGTACGTGGCGGAGCTGGGATTCGAACCCAGGTCCTTCTGACTCCCAGGCCCATGTCACTTCCACTAGGTCACGCTGCTTCTCAAACTGGTATTCTTTGAACAAGGGAACGGAGGTATGGACAAGTGAGGTGACTCGCCTCCGGTCACGCAGCGGGCTTGTGGAGGAGCCGGGATTAGAACCCAGGTCTTCTAACTCCCGGGCCCGGCCTGCGTGCACTAGGCCACGCTGCTCCTCTGACTGTTTCAAGCAACAAGTGACTTGCCGGGGGGGGGGGGGGGTGTAACGGTTAGGGAAACGATGAGAATAAAGTGCAGAGGTTAAAGGCCTTTTAAAAACACATGTGAAAAATGGATCGGCCAGGGATTGTTCTCCGTGTCTGGCCCAGGGACAGAAAAGCTTTTTTTCCCCCCCAAAGTATCCCACGAAGACTGCAGATGGCATTTTGAGTTGGCCTCATCCGTGTTTCAGAAACATGAAACCATCTTCTGTACCATCTGCTTACTACCAGGTATTGATTTTCAAAAAACAAAAAATTCTAACAATAATTGTGGTATTTAAGCTCTTACTCTGGGCAAACGTTGTTGTAAGTGCTGGGGTAGATACAAGATAATCAGGTCCCCATGGGGCTCACAGTCTAAATAGGAGGGAGAACAGGGATTGATTTCCCCATTTTTGCAGATGAGGGAACTGAGGCACAGAGAAGTGAAGTCACCCGAGGTCACACAGCACTGAGATTAATACTAATAATAATGTTGGTATCTGTTAAGCGCTTACTATATGCAGAGCACTGTTCTAAGCCCTGGGGTAGACACAGGGGAATCAGGTTGTCCCACGTGGGGCTCACATTTTTTAATCCCCATTTTACAGGTGAGGTAACTGAGGCACGGAGAAGTTAAGTGACTCGCCCGCAGTCACACGGCTGACAAGTGGCAGAGCCGGGAGTCGAACCCATGACCTCTGACTCCGAAGCCCAGGCTCTTTCCACTGAGCCACGCCGCTTCTCAAGGCAACTGGAGATAAACGGGCGGCCCGAGTAGCCTTTTTAATGAGTGTAAACGTTTTGACCGAGAGGACGGTTGGTTCGCGTTTGGAAATCGAAAGAAATACGCCCCGCGCTCCTCTCCGGTGTTTACAGTGCGTTGAGCCATTCCAGTGTTTGAAGATAAGCACTGCCACTTTAACGGTGACCAAAATTCCCTCCGTTGGCCCAGAAGGCGGAAAGGAAACCATGCCCACTGGAGTCAAATGACGGAGAGGTCGGACGGAGAAGCAGCGTGGCTCAGTGGAAAGAGGCCGGGCTGCGGAGTCAGAGGTCATGGGTTCGACTCCCGGCTCTGCCACCTGTCAGCTGGGTGACTGTGGGCGAGTCGCTTCACTTCTCTGGGCCTCAGTTCCCTCGTCTGTAAAATGGGGATTAAAAGTGACAACCTGATGACCCTGTATCTCCCCCAGCGCTTAGAACAGTGCTCGGCACCTAGTAAGCGCTTAACAAATACCAACATTATTACTCAGAGAGGAGGGTCCGCCCGTCGGGTGAAAACGCTTTCTCAGAAGGGACGGATGGCGTAGTGGATTCCTGTTGTTTCGGTGGCCTTCGTTTCGGTGAACTTGCTTGGCCTTTCGTTTTTCAATCCCAGACTGAAGGGTTAAGGGCAGTGAGTGTCAGGGATTTCTGTTCCACAGGATGCCGAGTTGGCCGGGAATATCAGCCCAGTCAAGACGGGGATCGGGAAATCCGTAGATAAACAATCCGTAATGCTTCTAGAGAAGAATCGAGTGTTCTACCCCTTCGGCTCTGCCGTAGTCTTTCAAGGGCTGAGTACGGTGTCTGCGTACGGTGCGTTGGTCCATTCCTTCATTCGGTGCTATTTATTGAGCGCTTGCCGTGTGCAGAGCACTGAACTGAGCGTTCAGGAGCGTCCGTGATGTTGCTTGAGAAGAATCCAGTGAGTAAGAATCAAGTCTTCTACCTCCGTTGCTCTGCCGCCTTAGTACAGTGTCACTTAACTTCTCTGGGTCTCAGTGACCTCATCTGTAAAATGGGGATTAAGACCGTGAGCCCCACGTGGGACAACCTGATTCCCCTATGTCTACCCCAGCGCTTAGAACAGTGCTCTGCACATAGTAAGCGCTTAACAAATACCGACATTATTATTACAGTGTCTGCATGCAGTGTCAGGCTCAGTTCATTCAGTGGTATTTACTGAGCGCTTACTCTGGGCAGAACACTGTACTAAGCACTTGGGAGAGTCGTCGATGTAACTAGAGGAGAATCCAGTGGGCAAAAATCAAGGCTTCTTCCTCTGTTGCTCCGTTGAAGCAGCGCGGCTCAGTGGAAAGAGCCTGGGCTTCGGAGTCAGGGGTCGTGGGTTCGACTCCCGGCTCCGCCCCTTGTCAGCCGTGTGACTGTGGGCGAGTCACTTCGCTTCCCTGGGCCTCTGTTACCTCATCTGTAAAATGGGGATTAACTGTGAGCCTCACGTGGGACAAGCCGATTGCCCTGTATCGACCCCAGCGCTTCGCACACAGTAAGTGCTGAACAAATACCGACATTATTATGGTGGCCTGCCAAGGGCGTATTCAGTTATTCATTCAGTCGTATTTATTGAGCGCTTACTGGGGGCAGGGCACTGCGCTGAGTGCCTGGGAAAGGACAATATGACAGCTAATAGACTCATTCCCCGCCCATAACGAGCTCACAATCTAGAGGCTTAGTACGGCGTCTTTGTGCAGTGACTCCCGATACCGTGCTCTAACTAACCAAATAAAAAATGATGGTACTTCTTAAGCGCTACTATGTGTAAAGCACTGTTCTAGGCGCTGGGGTAGATACCAGCTAATCGGGTTGGACACGGTCCCTGTCCCGCATGGGGCTCGCCGTCTCAGTCCCCATCTGACAGATGAGGTAACTGAGGCCCAGAGAAGCGAAGCGACTTGCTCAAGGTCACCCAGCAGCCAAGCGGCGGAGGCGGGAGTAGAACCCAGGTCCTTCTGCCTCCCAGGCCTGTGCTCTACCCACTGGGCCACATGCCAGGCGCTTTCTCTCCCTCCTCCATTCTCCGGGGGCCCGGCCCCTCACCCCAGGTCCTGCCGTGAGCTATTTCAGGAGTCCTCTAAAGTCGAATGGGGCCGATGAGCAACGTATAAATAAACTCCATCTGTGTCATCGAGATGTGTGCGTTCTCTACCTCTTTTCCTCCGGCCTCAGAAAAACCCAACCCGACCGAGGTTTCCTCGCAGCTGTTGCTCGCCTTCTCCAGTTTGGAACTCCGCGGCGGGGAATCGCGGCTTCTAAAGCCGCTGGAGGCAACAGTGCGTTTTCTGTCTTCGTCCAAGTCCTGTACTCGGATTTCCAGAAAAAAAAAAAAGATAATTCTGGATCTGGGAGGGGGTCCGGGTTTTTGCCAAAAACGGTACCGAGCTTATTTTTATTAGTGTAATTATTATAAAATCCATTCATTCTGTCGTATTTATTGAGCGCTTACTGTGGGCAGAGCCCTCTACTAAGCGCTTGGGAGAGGACGGTGCAACAATAAACAGATACATTCCCGGCCCACAACGAATATCTGTTCCGTGCTTTCGATGCGTCAAGCATTTTTCCAAGCTCCGGGGTGGATCCACGTCCGTCACGTGGGTTACAGTCCCTCTTCCAAATGGGGCTCATAGACTGGAAGGGGGAGAACGGGCATCGAATCCCCATTTTCCAGATGAGGGAACTGAGGCCCAGCGAAGCGACTTGCCCAAGGGCACGCAGCAGACAAGAAGCAGCGTGGCTCGGTAGAAAGAGCCTGGGCTTGGGAGTCAGAGGTCGTGGGTTCTAATCCCAGCGCCGCCGCTTGCCGGCCGTGTGACTGTGGGCAAGTCACTTAACCTCTCTGTGCCTCAGTTCCCTCATCTGTAAAATGGGGATTAAAAACTGTGAGCCCCACGTGGGACAACCTGATCACCTTGTGTTCCCCCCCAGCGCTTAGAACAGCGCTTTGCACGTAGTAAACGCTTAACAAATGCCACCATTATTTTTATTATTAAGGGGCAGAGCCGGGATTAGAACTCAGGTCGCCTGGCTCCCAGACCCGGGGTCTGTCCACTGAGCGTGCTGTTTGCGGAGCGTTCCTGAAGCGCTCCTTCCGTGGTGGGGAGCGAATCGTACCCGGTGACGGAACGGCTTCCGTCGAGAAGCTTTTCCCCGATGCAGAAGCTGCGCGGCGTAGTGGATAGAGCGCGGGCCTGGGAGTCGGAAGGTCATGGGTTCTAATCCCTGCCCCTCCACTCGTCTGCCGCGTGACCTCGGGCGAGTCATTTCACTTCTCTGGTCTCAGTTACCTCAGCTGTAAAACGGGGGTGGAGACCGAGAGCCCCACGTGGGACGGGGACTGTGTCCAACTCGATTGGCTCGAATCCACCTCGGCGCTTAGTACGGTGCCCGGCACGTAGGAAGCGCTTAATAAATACCATCATTATCATTATTACTATGTGGGATAAGAGGACGCACTATTCTTCACTGGACTGTGGTTCCTTCTTACGGGGCGACAGATGGTGGTCGTCTTGGGTCAGGCCGTGCCCGGTACAGCTTCCTCGCTAGTTGGGGGGCTGGAGCTCAGAAAAGCAGCCTGGCGCAGCAGATGGAGCACGGATCCGGGAGTCAGAAGGTCATGGGTTCTAATCCTGCCCCCACCTTTTTGTCTTCTGGGTGACCTTAGGCAGGTCACTTCACTTCTCTGGGCCTCAGTTCCCTCATCTAGAAAATAGGGATCGAGACTGTGAGCCCCACATGGAGCAGGGACTGTCCAACCCGATTTGCTCGTACGGTGCCCGGCACGTAGGAAATAGGAAGCGTTAAACAAATACCACAGTTATGATCATTATTATTAGTAATAATAAAACCAAAAAAAATCTTTCCTGGGAAAGATTTGCCAGGAAGGGTTTCTTGGCGGCCTCCGTGGGAGAGGGTCTGAAACCGAAATCCATCATCATCATCATCGGCTTCAATGATAATAATGACGGAGAGCAGCGTGGCCTAGTGGATAGCGCCCGGGCCTGGGAGTCCGAAGGACCCGGGTTCTATTCCCTGCCCTGCCGATTGTCTTCCGGGCGACCTTGGGCAAGTCGCTTCACGTCTCTGGGTTTCCGTTACCTCGTCTGTACGACGGGGACCGTTAGCCCCACGTGGGACCGAGCCTGCGACCGATCCGATTAGCTCGTGTGTACCCCAGTGCTTAGTGCAGTGCTGAGCACGTGGAGTATAATAATAATTGCTTACTATGTGCCGGGCACCGTACTAAGCACTGGGGTAGATACAAGGTAACGGAATTGGACACAGTCCCGATCCCGTGTGGAGCTCCGAGTCTTAATCCCCATTTTCCAGACGAGGTCACCGAGGCCTAGAGAGGTGAAGCGACTCACCCAGCCGAGCAGCGGGCCCGGGATTTGAACCCAGGCCCTTCCGACTCCCAGGCCCTTTTCACCGGGCCAGGCTGATTTCCCGCCAAGCGGCAGCGATCCCCCGATTGAACAGGTCCCCGTTTGTGTCTCCGGCCTCAGCACATGCAGATGACCGTCCAGGCCCTCCAGGACGAGCTGCGCATCCAGCGGGACCTGAACCAGCTGTTCCAGCAGGACGGCGGGGGCCGGGCCGGGGGCGGGGAGCCGCTGGCGGCCGAGCTGACCGAGGAGAACTTCCAGCGGCTGCACGGGGAGCACGAGCGCCAGGCCAAGGAGCTCTTCCTCCTGCGCAAGACCCTGGAGGAGATGGAGCTGCGCATCGAGACGCAGAAGCAGACCCTCAACGCCCGGGACGAGTCCATCAAGAAGCTCCTGGAGATGCTGCAGAGCAAGGGGCTGGCGGCCAAGGCCAGCGAGGAGGACCACGAGCGGACCCGCCGCCTGGCCGAGGCCGAGATGCACGTCCACCACCTGGAGGGCCTGCTGGACCAGAAGGACAAGGAGAGCACCATGTTGAGAGAGGTACGCGGTCCCGCTCCCTTCCGCCTCACCCTGACGTGCTCCCTTTATCCCAACCCCCGTGACCGGATCCGTCATCTTATTTCTTTACGTCAGCGTCGGTCTCCCACTCTAGACTGTAAAGTCCTGGCCGGCTCCTTTCCTCTCCTCTCGTTCCCTTCGGCGTCACCCCGACCGGCCCTCCGCGTTCATCCCCGCGGCACTTACGTCCACGTCCGCCGTTTAATTTATTTACGGCAGATGACAGTCTTCCGCCGTAGACCGTAAGCTCCTACTTGGCTCCGTTCCTCTTCTCCCGCTCCTTTCTGCGCTGCCTTGACTAGCTCCCTGTGTTCATCCCCCCAGCGCTCACGTCCATCTCTGTCATTTAATTTCTTTATAGCGATATCAGTGTCCCGCTCCAGACTGTAGACGGCTCCTCTCCTCTTCTCCCACTCCCTTCTGCGTCACCCTGACTCGATCCCTTTATTTATCCCCTCACTCCCAGACCCGTTGTCCTCATCTGTCGTTTTATTTCTTCACCTCAGTGTCGGTCTCCCCCTCTAGACCCTAAGCTCCTGGTCGGCTCCTCTCCTCTTCTCCCACCCCGTTCTGCGTCACCCCCGTCTTGCTCCTTTTAGTCATCGCCCCCCTCCCAGCCCCACGGCACTCGTGTCCCTCTCTGCCGTTTTGTTTCTTTACTGTAATGTCTGTCTCCTCCTCTGGACTATAAGCTCGTTTTGGGCAGGGATTGTGTCGGTTGTATTCTCCTAATTGGACTCTCCCAAGCGCTTGTTCCAGTGCTCTGTACCCGGTAAGTGCCCAGTAAATACGACTGACCGACGGACTGACCGGATGGGGCGAATATCAGATGTCCAAAGGTCGCATCCGGAGTCGGCCCCTCGGGGCCACCTGCCCTCGGACCGCGTCTGTCCCCGATCCCTCGCCTCCGCCTCTCCACGAGAGGAGCCGCTGGTGCGCAGCGGGGGTGTGCCTATTTATTGTTGTATCATCCTCTCCCAGGCGCTCAGTACAGTGCTCGGAGCACGGTGAGCGCTCGGTGCATACGACCGACCGACTGAAGCACGGGAGCCCGGTCCCACCGAGCAGAGGAAAGCGAGCCGCTACCTGTGCGGAGGAGAGAGCCGGGGAAGCCTTGGCGGCGGTAATGGATGGTTGCCCTGTGGTTTCCATGGAAACAGTCGCTGGCTGTAAAGGGTAGTTTGATAAAAGCATCCCCCGCCACGGAGGCGCAGGAAGAAGATATTTTTTTAAAGGGATACGGCCACGTCTGGTGGAGAGAGAGAAGGCCAAGGCCCCGGCCGGCCAGCGGGACGCCTCCTCAGGTCTCCCGACGCCGGGTGTCATCGCCCCTCACGTGCAGACCCCCGAGAACGAAAAAGGGAACGCGGGCGGCGGGAGTCAGGTTAGCTCCGCTTAGGGGGTAGCGGATCGCTTCCTGGCGCCCAAGTGGTTCCTCCTGACACTCACTCCCTCCCTCTCGAAATGTCAGAGGTTGTTCACGTCACTCCCACGGCGGCAGCCCGGACCGGGCCCACCCCAATGAGGAGCGAAGGAGAAGCGGGGGTTCGGTTCCGTTCCCAAATCTTCCTGTCAGCCGGTTCTTTCCGAATCCCGCCATCTCCTCTCCCTCCTTCCGCGGAGGGTCTTGAGGTCCCTGGGAGGAAGGTAGGGTACTGCCAAATGTATCTTTCAGGTCGCGGGGAGAGGAGAGGCGTGGACGGGGTTTTCTGCGGTCATCTTGTCCGGCCCCTCGGGAGACCGTACCGTTAGGTCCGATCCTTTTTTTCTGGCGAATGGTATTTGTTGGGCGCTTACGACGTGCTGGGCCCCGTACTAAGCCCTGGGGTAGATGCAGGCTAATCAAGTCGGGCACGGTCCGTGCGCCACACGAGGCTCACGGTGCTGATCCCCATTTTATAGAGGAGGGAACTGAGGCCCAGTGAAGTGACCGGCCCAAGGTCACACACAGCGGACAAGCGGCGGAGAGTCCGGATTAGAACCCGGGCCCGGGCTCCATCCACTAGGCCGAGCTGCTTGCGGCCGGGGAGCGACGGAGGCGGGATCAACTGATCGATCAGTGGTAAATATTGAGCGCTTACCGTGTGCAGAGCAGCGTAGTAAGCATCTGGGAGGGGACAATACAGCAGAGGCGGTAGGGACGTTCCCTGCGCACAATGAGCTCACAGTCTAGAGGGATATATAAATAAATAACGGGAGCGCGGATGAATAGAGGGAGGGCGACGCAGAAGGAAAGGAAAGAGGGCTTTGTCAGGAAAAGCCTCTTGGAGGAGATGTGCCTTGGGGAAGGCTATGAAGGCGATAGGAAGAGGCCGGGGGCGGGGCCTGGGGGAGGGGTGGGTGGCCAGACGGATGAAATGGAGGTAATAATAATAATGTTGGTATTTGTTCGGCGCCTACTGTGCGCAGAGCACTGTCCTAAGCGCCGGGGGAGATACGGGGTCATCGGGTCGTCCCACGTGAGGCTCCCAGTTCATCCCCGTTTGACAGATGAGGTCACTGAGGCCCAGAGAAGTGAAGCGACTCGCCCACAGTCACGCGGCCGACAAGTGGCAGAGCCGGGACATTGAGTGCACTGGCGCAGACTGGCTTGCAGCGGGAGAGTAGCGAGATGAGGTGGGAGAGGGCGAGCTGACCGAGTGCTTTAAAGCGGACGTACCCCGCCCGTGGCGAGTTTACAATCTCGTGATTAAGTTGTCTTGTTTTCGTCCATCCGTCTCCCCCCGGTTACACTGTAAGCCCCTCGGCGTGCAGGGATTGTCTCTATCTGTTGCCAAATTGTACATTTCAAGCGCTTAGTACGGTGCTCTGCGCATAGTAAGCGCTCAGTAAATGCTCTCGAATGAACGAATGAGCGATCCGGCACCCACACCACCCTCCTCGGTGTGCCGTGGCGTCACCGGGCACCCTCCTCTGGTGACGTGAGCTGGAAAGGGTCCCGCGGGTGTCGAGCCCCTGAGGGCCCTTCGGGACGTGCCGCCGAGATCGCTCCCGGCCGGGAAGGCTGGGACGCGCGTGTGAGTTTGCACGCGCCAGATTCCCGTTTCTCTATGAGACGTTCGTCGTGTTCCCTTGTAATTACGTGGTTCCGTCTGGGGCCGAGGCCCCGCACGGAATATAAAGATTGTTCCCGTCTAGAGGATCCAGGGGAGATAAAGATTTGAAAAGCCCCGGCGCCAAAGGGAGCTGGGGAATAAAGCTTAGTGTAAGGGCGAGGGATCGGATCGGTGGATCCGGTCGAGAAGCACTGAAAGCCTAGTGGAAAGAGATCGGGTCTGGGTGGCAGAGGATCTGGGTTCTGATGCTGGCTCGGACACTTAATAATTGTGGTACCGGTTAAGCGCTTACTACGTGTCAGACACTGTACTCGGCACTGGGGTAGGTACGCGTGGCTCAGTGGAAAGAGCCTGGGCTTGGGAGTCAGAGGTCATGGGTTCGACTCCCGGCCCTGCAGCTTGTCAGCTGTGTGACTGTGGGCGAGTCGCTTCACTTCTCTGTGCCTCAGTTCCCTCATCTGTCAAATGGGGATGAACTGCGAGCCTCACGTGGGACGCCCTGATGACCCTCTATCTCCCCCGGCGCTTAGAACAGCGCTCTGCACATAGTAAGCGTTTAACGAATACCAACGTTATTATTGCAAGATAAGCCGTTCCTGTCCCACAGTCGAAATCCCCATTTTACAGATGAGGGAACCGAGGACCAGGGAAGTGACGTGACGGGTCCAAGATCACACAGCGGACGAGTAGAGGAGCCGGAATTGGAGCCCAGGTCCTTTGAGGTCCTTCTGACTGCCAGGCCCGTGTTCTTTCCACTAGGCCTCATACTTTTCTCGGCCAAAGCTGACGTTGGAGCCTTTGCACACAGTGAGCGTTCAATAAGTACCATCGACGATGATGAAGCGGCACGGCGTGGTGGGTCGAGCTTGGGCCTGGGAATCAGAAGCTTCAAATCCCGGCTCCGCCACTTGCATACTGGGTGACCTTGGGCAACTCGCTTAACTTCTCTGTGGCTCATTTAGCGCAGCGGTAAAATGGGGACCGAGATTGTGTGTGAGCCCCACGTGGGACAGGGACTGTGTCCATCCCAATTTGCCTGATGAGGTAACTGAGGCCCAGAGAAGTCAAGTGGCTTGCCCAGGGTCACACGAGATCAGAACCTCCGTCCTCTGACTCCCAAGCCCGGGCTCTTTCCGCGAAGCCCTGCGAGCCCCCGGGGGGACATGGACTGCGTCCAACGCGATTTGCTTGTATCTGCAGTGCTTGGCACGTAGTAAACGCTTAACAGATACCTGAAAAAAGCAGGCCTCTAGTAAGAGTTTAATAAACGTCACTGTTACTGGTAGATCACGCAGAGGCCTCGGTGGCCCTGAGCAGAACAACAAACCCCCTCTGCTCCCCACAAAACAGCCCTCAACCAGCCCAGTGGCTTCCGCGACTGGCCGGTAAGTAGTCCCGGCTGTGTGACCTTGGTCATGTCGCTTAATATAGTAATAATAATGTTGGTATTTGTTAAGCGCTTACTATGTACAGAGCACTGTTCTAAGCACCGGGGGAGATAGAGGGTAATCAGGTCGTCCCACGTGAGGTTCACAGTCTTCATCCCCATTTTCCAGATGAGGTCACCGAGGCCCAGAGAAGTGAAGTGACTCGCCCACAGTCACCCAGCTGACAAGTGGCAGAGCTGGGAATCGAACCCATGACCTCTGACTCCCAAGCCCGGGCTCTTTCCACTGAGCCACGCTGCTTCTCAACTGCCCCGTGCCTCAGTTCCCCCCCCCCGCCAGATGGGGATTCAGACCTGTCCTCCCTCCTGCCGTGAGCCCCGTGGGGGTCTTCATTACCTCGTACCTACCTCACAGCTCAGGGCAGGGCT
The DNA here is from genome assembly GCF_004115215.2 of Ornithorhynchus anatinus. Lineage (NCBI taxonomy): Eukaryota > Metazoa > Chordata > Mammalia > Monotremata > Ornithorhynchidae > Ornithorhynchus > Ornithorhynchus anatinus. The sequence continues at coordinate 2,802,005 of NC_041752.1, read as the reverse complement.
TGGCACGGTGGAAGAACTTAACAATCGCCACCGTCGTTATTAATAATGATGGTAATAATGTTGGTATTTGCTAAGCGCCTACTATGCGCCGAGCACTGTTCTAAGCTCTGGGGTGGACACAGGGGAATCAGGTTGTCCCACGTGGGGCTCACCGTCTTACTCCCCATTTTACAGATGAGGTAACTGAGGCACCGAGAAGTGAAGTGACTCGCCCGCAGTCACACAGCTGACAAGTGGCCGAGCCGGGATTCGAACCCATGACCTCTGACTCCAAAGCCCGGGCTCTTTCCACTGAGCCACGCTGCTTCTCTATTATTATGGACGTAAATTTATTATGGACATAAAGTCGCACCCGCCGTATGCCGCCTTCTAAACATCATATTATTAAAATAATAACGTTAATCATAATAATATTAAAACCTATTCTTCCGCTTCCGTGGGCTGTTGCGTGGGGCCGGGACCCGTGTCTGACTGGATTAGCTTGTCTACCTCAGTGCTTAGTAAGTTGCTTGGCCCATAGTAAGCGCTTAAGAGAGATCCCACAGTTGTGAAGATCATCGTTATTATTGCCAAGAGAAGCATCATTTTGCTGGCTGTTTCTTAACCGTCTGTAGACTGCTTCCCATCCCTCGCCAGATGCCCCAGTTATCAATTATTGTTATTATTTCTCAAACGGGGTTCGCGGGCGACTCAAAAGTCCATGGGTGGTAGCCAAAAGAGGTGGAAGATACAGGGAGACAGAGGCTCTGAAGACCTTCCTGTTCTCCTGTCATTCTTCCGTGATGGAAAGAATAATAATGATGATATTGGTATTTGTTAAGCGCTTACTATGTGCCGAGCACTGTTCTGAGCGCCGGGGGAGATGCAAGGTAATCGGGTCGTCCCACATAGGGCTCACAGTCTTCATCCCCATTTTACGGATGAGGTGACAGAGGCACGGAGAAGCTAAATGACTTGCCCAGGGTCACACGGCTGCCAAGCGGCAGAGCCGGGATTAGAACTCATGACCCCCGCCTCCCAAATCCGTGCTCTTTCCACCGGAGCCATGCTGCTTCTCTGTTTGTATTCCTCGCTATCTCTGAGGCCCCCGAGGACATTTCTTGAAGTAGCCAACTGATTGTATTGTGGAAAGCTGATGCTCTCTTTTTTTTCACGGTCTTCGTTAGGCACCTGCTACGTGCCAGGCACCGTTTCGAGCGCTGGGGCCTATACAAGCTAATCGGGTCGGACACGGTCCGTGTCCCACGTAGGGGCCCCGGTCTCGGCCTCCGTTTTGCAGACGAGGGAGCCGAGGCCCAGGGAAGTGAAGCGACTTGCCCGAGGTCACCCAGCAGACGGCGGCGGAGCCGGGTGCTCGTGGGTTCGAATCCCTGCCCTGCCATTTGTCAGCTGTGGGACCGTGGGCGAGTCACTTCACTTCTCCGTGCCTCAGTTCCCTCATCTGTAAAATGGGGATTAACTGTGAGCCTCACGTGGGACGACCTGATGACCCTCTATCAGAACCCAGCGCTTAGAACGGTGCTCTGCACATAGTAAGCGCTCAACAGATAGCGACATTATTAACCCGGGTCCTTCTGACTCCCAGGCCCTAACCTTACTCCGATTCTGGGAAGCCGTCGGTACCTGACAAGAACGTAGCGGGTGACGGCCCGCGGGAGTCTCGGGGGCTCCGACCGAGTCTTCGGTCTCCTTCTCCCCCGACCCCCTCCGCGTTCCCCCACGGTCTGGGCTGCTCTGCCCGGTGGTTCCCGGGGGTCAGCATTTGTTCATCCATTTCTGACCCCCCGGGGAGTTATGACTGGGATTTGAGCGGACGGCTGTCAGAGAAAATCGGCTGCCCCAGCGGATACCTCGAGGGGGTCCTTCCTCGGAAATCAGCTTTTGCCAGCAGACTCGATCCGATCCTATCCACAGCCCACAGTCCAGTTCCAAAGCTGTAGCTTTTTCTTTTAATGGTGTTTGTTAAGCGCTTACTAAGTGCCGGGCGCTGTACTAAGCACTGAGCGTATGATCCGCCATTCATTCATTCAATAGTATTTATGGAGCGCTTCCTATGTGCAGAGCACTGTACTAAGCGCTCGGAATGGACAAATCGGTAACGGATAGAGACGGTCCCTGCCCTTTGACGGGCGCACGGTCTGATCGGGGGAGACGGACGGACGAGAACGATGGCGATAAATAGAATCAAGGGGATGAACGCCTCATTAAAACAATAGCAAATGAATAGAATCAAGGGGATGTACGTCTCATTAACAGAATAAACGATAAGTGTGATATCTGTGGCTCAGTGGAAAGAGCCCGGGCTTCGGAGTCGGAGGTCATGAGTTCGACTCCCGGCTCTGCCACTCGTCAGCCGTGTGACTGTGGGCGAGTCACTTCACTTCTCTGGGCCTCAGTTACCTCGTCTGTAAAATGGAGATTACCTGTGAGCCTCACGTGGGACGACCTGATGACCCTGTACCTACCCCAGCGCTTAGAACAGTGCTCTGCACATAGTAAGCGCTTAACAAATACCAACATTATTATTATTATTATGCCAGGAACAGGATTAAGCACCGGGGTAGATACAAGCTGATCAGATCGGACGCAGTCCGTGTCCCACGAGGGGCTCGCGGTCGTGATCCCCGTTCTTAGAGGAGGTCACCGAGGCACAGGGGTGTGAAGCGACTTGCCCAGCGTCCCCAGCAGACAAGCGGAAGAGTTGGGATTAGAACCCAGGACCTTGTGACTCCCAGGCCTGTACTAGTTCCTTTAGGCCACGTTGCCTCTCTCCAGGAAACGTGTGAATGTAGATGCGTGCATTTGTCACTACCTACCCCTCCGATCAATCAATTGGTGGTATTTATTGAGTGCTTACTGTTTGCAGAGCGCTATATTAAGGTGCTGCTCGTTTTAGCCGAAGCAGTTGGCCTAGTGGAAAGAGGGCAAGTCTTGGGTCTCCGTTCTCCCCCGACCCCTCCGCGTCCCCCACAGTCTGGGCTGCTCTGCCCAGTGGTTCCCGGGGGTCAGCGTTTGTTCATTTCTGACCCCCGGGGGAGGCCTGGGGGGTCAGAGGACTGGGGTTCTAATCCCGGCTCTGCCACTCGTCTGCTGTGTGACCTCGGACTAGTCACTTCGCTTCCCTGGGCCTCGGTGATCTCCTCTAGGAATGGACATTCAGTGCCTGTTCTCTCACCTTCTTAGACTCTGGGACCTGATCGTTTTGATCTACCCCAGTCCTTAGTACATAGTCCGCGTTTCACAAATACCACAGTTATCCTTATTATTATTACCCACCCCAGCGTTTAGCACAGCGTTTGGTGCAGAGTAAATATTTGTATCATCGTTGTTGTCTTAAGCGCCTACTGCTTGTCCAGCACTGTTCTAAGCGCCAGTACCGTGCCTGGCATATGATAAGCGCTTAACAAATATCATAAAGAGAGAAAGAAGAAGAAAAAGAAGGGATAGATCTAAGTTAATCAGTCTGGGCACATTTAACAACTATCAGAGGGATTAATAGCTGTCCAATCTGGCCATCTGCCCCCATTGTCTACCAGCTTGATTGAACACCCCAGAAAGAGATGGCGGAACCGGGGATATCCGAATCTCCCAGCTGTTTCCCCGGAACCACGGGGGGATGCAGCGGGGCCCCCCCCCCCCCCCCGCCCCCCACCGCCTTGCACCCCGGCCTGTTCCAGCATGGAAAATCTAGAAAGAGTCAGCCCGGCCAGCCTCCGGAAAGAGCTCTATTCCTCCTCCCTCCCCAGCTCGCGCCGACAGAGTGGCGTCGGCCCGCTTCCCGAGACAAGAACAAGGCACTCCTAGATGCCCCCGCCTGGCACAAGCCACTGCACGACCTGGCCCTGTCCTTCCACTTCCTCCCTCCTTTCCTCTCTCCGTCCTTCTCTTCCTCTTTCCTTCTCTCCCTTCCTGTCTCTCCCCCTTCCTCTCTTTCTCTCTCTATCCCTTCCTCTCCCCCTCTCTCCCTCCCTCTATCCCTCTCTTCCTCCCTTCACCCCCAAGGGATGGAGCACTTCGTCATCGGTAACCAGGCGGGTGCAGCTCTGGGAACGGAGACTCCGGACGGAAGCCCGTTCACTTAGAGGCTCGCCTTTCGGCGCTTCTCCCTCCGTTCCCCCTGCCCCCGGTGCTGGTCGCTCCTCCCGTCTGGTCCTCTCCCGGTGAAGGAAGCCTCCCCGACCCCGCCCACCCACCCGGCCTCTGGCGGACGACGAAGTCGCCCCCCGGCTTTTGGACTCTTGAGGAAGTTGGTCCGGGGAGCGGGGGATGGCAGCGATGCCGCCGGCGGCTTCGGCCCGGGTTAGCCGGCGGGCTCGCTTTCGGGACCGATTCGAGGGAAAGGGGGAGCTGGGAGGAAACGCTTCTGGGCTGGGCATATTACTCATTCAATAGTATTTATTGAGCGCTTCCTATGTGCAGAGCACTGTACTAAGCGCTTGGAATGGACAAATCGGTAACATATAGAGACGGTCCCTGCCCTTTGACGGGTTTACAGTCTAATCAGGGGAGACAGACAAGAACAATGGCAATAAATAGAATCAAGGGGAAGAACATCTCATTAAAACAATAGCAAATAGATAGAATCAAGGTGATGTACATCTCATTAACAAAATAAATAAGTAATGAAGATATATACAGATATATAGACAGATATATCACGTTGAGCTGATTGTGGGAGTTTCCCCCGGCCGACTCTAAACTGTAAGCTCGTCGTAAAGCGGGGAACGTGTCCGTTCTCTTGTTCTCTCGGACTCGCCCAAGCGCTCAGTACAGTGCTCTGCACACAGCAAGCACTCGATAAATACCATCGCCCGACTGACGGACTCCCTGGGGGGGCCTGGGGTTCCAGAAGGCCTCGGTGGAAGCGCGGAAACCCGAGTTTGACCTCGCCTGTCCCTCTCCTTCTCTTGGACAGGAGCTGCACCGTCGCTTTGAGAATGCCCCCGACTCTGCCAAGACCAAAGCCCTCCAGACCGTCATCGAGATGAAGGTGAGCGAGCGCGGGAGCGGAAAAGTCCAGGCTTCTGGGGGGGGCTCATGTGCAGAACTCATATGTGCACAATAATAACAACTATGCTTTTGAGAAGTGCCTACTATGTGCCATTCATTATTCTAAGCTCTGGGGTAGATACGAGGTAATTAGGTTGGACATGATCCCTGTCCCACAGGGGCCCCGCAATCTAAATAATAATCAGTAACGATGGTACTTGTGAAGCGAAGTGTTTTCTAGGTGCCAAGCACTGTTGTAAGCGCTGGGGAAGAGACAACCTAATCAAGTTGCAGACAGTCCCTGTCCCACATGGGGCTCACAGTCTTCATCCGCATTTGAAAGATGAGGGAACTGAGGCTCCGAGTAGCGAAGTGACCTCCCCAAGGTCACACAGCGGACAAGGTGCCGAGCCAGGATTAGAACCCGGCTCCCCGGCGTTTAAGGGACTCCCCCCGGCTCATCCGCTGGGGTGCCCCCGGTTGCAGTGCCTTGCAATCGTCTGTCTATTTTATGGATTACTTTTTTTTTTACCCCTCTTGTCTCCAGGACTCCAAAATTTCGTCCATGGAGCGTGGGCTGCGGGACCTGGAGGAGGAGATCCAGATGTTGAAGTCTAACGGGGCCCTGAGCACCGAGGAGCGGGAGGAGGAGATGAAGCAGATGGAGGTGTACCGCAGCCACTCCAAGTTCATGAAGAACAAGGTGACGGGCGGGGGTCACCGGGAGCCGGGGGCGGGGAGGGATGTTGGGGACCCTCAGCCGGCGGGGCGAGGAGGCGCGATGGGAATCGCGTCCGGCCCCCTGAGCCCGTGGGACTCGTTCAGCCCCTATTTTGTGCCGAGCACCGTCAGGAGAATCATAATAATAATTGTGTTTTCTGTTAAGCGCTTACTACGTGCCAGGCACTCTACTAAACGCTAGGTGGGCATATAAACAGATCGGGTTGGACACAGTCTTGGGATTTTACATTCCCATTTTACAGATGAGGGGACTGGGGCCCAGAGAAGTGAAGTGACTGGCCCAAGGTCACACAGCAGACAGGTGGCGGAGCCGGGATTAGAACCCAGGTCCTTCTGACTCCCAGGCCCCTGCTCTATCCACTGGGCCTCACTGCTTCTCAACTCTACTAAGCGTTGGGATAGATAATCAAGTTGGGCATGGCCTCTGTCTCGTATGGGGCTCCCGTTTGGCCGGGGGAAGGAGAGCGGGTATGGTATCCCCGATTTATGGTTGAGGAGACCGAGGCACAGAAAACACTAATACATGTGGTATAAATTAAGCGTTTTACTACGTGCGAAGCACTGTATTAACAGCTGGGAGAGATACAAGATCATCAGGTTGGACCCGGTCCCTGTCCCACATGGGGCTCACCGCCTGAGTGGGAGGGAGAACAGGGATGGAATCCCCATTTTGCAGATAAGGAGACCGAGACTCAGAGGTGTGAGGTGACTCGTCCAAGGTCAACCGGCGGGCAACTGGCGGAGCCAGGCCTAGAACCCAGATCCTCTGACTCCCAGGCCGGTGCGCTCGCCACAAGGCCCCGCCACCTCTCTCTGGTTGAACCCCGTTCCCGCTCCAGGGGCCGGTCTGCATCCAGCTTCCAGCCCCTCGGAAGTTACCTCGGCCACCGGGGAGGTTGTTGCCTGGATCTCTGGACTGTAAACTCTCCCAGGCGCTTAGTACAGTGCTCTGCACACAGTAGGTGCTCAATAACTGATTGACCAGAGTGACATGCGCTCGTTCTCTGGTCCTCTAGGCTGAAAGCTCATTGTGGGCAGGGAATATCTGTTATGTCGTCATACTGTACCCTCCTAAGTGCTTAGTGCAGTGGTCTGCACACAGTAAGCGCTCAGTAAATCCGACTGAGCAAGTCGCCTCACTTCTCTGTGCCTCAGTTACCTCATCTGTAAAATGGGGATTAAGACCGTGAGCCCTCTGTGGGCCCGGGACTGCGTCCCACCTGTCGAGCTTGTTTCTACCCCAGCGCTTAGTACAGTGCCTGGCACCTAGTGAGTGCTTAACAAATACCATTTAAAAGGAAAAAAAAATGAGTCCTTCGTCAAGGCCACCTGGCGGGAGGAGGGAGTGAAGGGGCAGCCCTGACTGCGCTCTGTGACCCGTCGCTATTGGCCCCCGCCCCTCGGCGCCGGTTCGAAGTGGTGAATCCGAAGCTGCGAGCCGATGCCCGAAACGAAAAAGAAAAACCCGTGTCGTGACAGGTAGAGCAGCTGAAGGAAGAGCTAAGCACCAAAGAGGCCCAAGGGGAGGAACTGAAAAGCAGAGCAGCCGGTCTCCAGACTGAGGTCATCGCCGTAAGATCCGTCTCCCTGGGTGCTCTGACTCCTCAGCGGAGATCTGCTTAGCTCTTGGCTTTCTGGATGGCTCACTTTTCCCCACTTCTCTCCTGGAAGGCTTTTTCCCCCTCACCACCACTAACCAGCCCGCCGCACTCTGTCTCTGTCCACTGACTCCTCTCGGCCCCTGTCGGAAGCGAGTTCGGAGGATCCTCCGGTGCCCCTCCGGAGTGGGGTGAAATTCTCTCCGTTGGTCCAGGACGGGCACCTCGAACTCTGTTTCCCGCTCCCCCTTTTTCTAGTAGCTTGATGCCCCCCTTCCGGCTGTCTGAACCCGGATTCTGGATCCTTCAGGGCTTTGCGGGGTTCTCTCCGTCCATCAGCTGTCAAAACCGTGCAGGGTGGATGTTGTGATGGTTGTTATTATTGTGATGACTATTATTGCGGTATTGGTTAAGCGCTTGCTACGGGTCACACGCCGTGTTAAGCGGTGGGGTGGATCCAAGTTAATCCGGTCGGACACAGTCTCTGTCCCATGTGGGACTTAGTAGGAGGGAGAACTAATTGAATCCCCATTTGAGGCCCAGAGAAACGACTTGCCCAAGGATACCCGGCAGGCAAATGGCCGAGCCAGGATTAGAACCCATGCCCGCTGACTCCCAGGCCCGTGTTCTTTCCTCTAGGGTGTTTTTGAACCATCACCGTGGCTTGGGCGAGTGTTTTCTTGACGGCACAAAGTGGTTCCTTCAACTCCAACCTCCTGTGGGGAGGTGCAGCAGAAACTTAGAAAGGGCTCACGAATCTCTGTCAGTCCACAAGCCCTAACTGTAATACTAATTGTAGTATTTGTTAAGTCCTTACCACGTGCCAAGCACTGAACAAAACACTGGGGCGGACACAAGGTAATCGGATTGGACACAGTCCCTGTCCCATGTAGGGCTCACAGTTTTAACCCCCATTTTCCAGATGAGGTAACCGAGGCGCAGCGATGCTAAGTGACTCGCTCGAGGTCCCACAGCAGACGTGGGGTAGGACGGGAATTAGAACCCGGGTCCTCCTGACTCCCAGGCCCGTGCAGCCAAGGCAAATCCCCGTGCCGAGACGGTGGTAGTTCCCAAGACTCGTCTCCTGGCTGGGATGGAGGAAGCATTTGCGAGTGCCTTCGTTTTTCTGGTAGTGAAACTCTGCTCTCCTTAGGGAGGAATTTCAGCCATTAAAAACCCCCAGAGGAAGTACGTTTTCAGTTGAAGCAAAGGATTGAATTTGAGTTTAATGCTACGGTCTAGCATTTCTCTGAAATAGTGCTTCCCGATATTATTTTGTTGTCGCTTGGAGATTTCCGCAGACCCCTCCTCGGCTCTTTGGGTTGCGTAATGGGATAATTCGGCCAAATAGGCTAGGGAGACCGCTAAGGATCGATAGAACTTTTGAAAGGGGACAGGTTCTCCCTCTAGTATCTCTATATAAATCATTCAAGTACGGAACTTCAAAAAAAATAATAATTTAGAAACCGAATTCTCTTTTTCTCAGTGACTCACGTCCCCAAACCTTGATCTCACTTGGAAGCTGAAGGAACTGCTTTGTAGTCCTTCTTTTTCTACCGTCTGGCACAAAGGGAGAGCGTTAGGGCCTCTCCAATTCTTGCTGGGAGGGTTTCACTCTTAGAAATGCACTGAAAAAGAGCCTCGTGAAATTCACCACAAATACGAGATGGAGAACCTGTCCCCTTTCAAAAGTTCTATCGATCCTTAGCGGTCTCCCTAGCCTATTTGGCCGAATTATCCCGTTACGCAACCCAAAGAGGCGAGGAGGGGTCTGCGGAAATCTCAAAGCGACAACAAAATAATATCGGGAGCGCTATTTTAGAGAAATGGGTGAGACGACCCATTCCAGAGCTTTCTTCCTAATATTTGAGTTTCATTACACCCCTGAACTGTAAGCTCCCTGAGAGCTGGGAACGTGTCTACCAACTCCGTTCTATCGTACTCTCCCAAGTGCTTAGGAAAGTGCCCTGCACACGGGAAGCGCTCGATAAATACGATTGAGTGATTAAATAACAGCCTTCCAATCTTTGGCGTCTCAGGGATGCCAGTCAGGCCCCGGGCTGCCATGGGCGGCGGGACTTTATCGGACGCCGTCTTCCCTCAGCTGCCTCAGCTTTGGCGGACTCTGGCTCCCAAGACGAAGGCCGGTCCCTGTCCCAACGTGGCCAGGCTGAGGGAGTCGACGCACGGCTTTCATTGGTTCCCTAGCCACTTCTGAAAGCAACAACGACCTGAGGAGATTTGAAATTCTCTTAACACGGTCACTTCCAGTGAGCGAAAAAGGCAGGCCCTTTGTTTCGTTCTTTGCAGCGAGCGTATACACTGAGCGTTTACCGGGTGCCAAGCACCGTAATAAGCTGTAGGAATGAGTACACGGGTGAGAAAAAGGCAGAATCCCTGGCCCTCGGGGGACTTAGAATCTAGGAATGATGAGGGGGCTGGGGGCTGGTGGGGGCTGGTGGTGAGCACATGAGAGGAAGATAGAATGAGAAGGAACCCCAAAACAACCTAAAAGACGAGTTCGGGGAGAAATTGGAAAGTAAAATAAAGAGCCTAGGCTACTGTGGCTAAAAGAGCAGAATTTGAGGCCTTTCACGGCTCACTTTATGGGCCTCAGTAACCTGCATTTTGCCTCACTGTACTGCCAATGTGAACCGAGTCCATTGGCATGGGAGAAGGCCAGGCCTGTTTTATCCTCCGTAGTGGGGTTTCGTTGCTCACTAAAGTCCGTCCGTCCACTTGGGCAGTAAAGGTGAGAGTTCCTTCCCTTTCCTCCGGGAGCCTACTGCCTTTGGGTTAGGAAATTGTAGCTCTCTGCCCCGCTGGGCATCGCAAAATAGACAATTGGCTGTGTGGGGAATAAGCCAGAGAGTGTTCGTTCCCCTCCGGGTGTGCTCCGTTGAGGCACAGAGGGCATAAAAGACTGCTTCCTGGGGGAGGCGAATAAAATCAAAAAAAGCTGCATTCAGATCCCCCGACTCGTGGCCAGCCCCAGGAAGACCTCCGATCCAAAATGGCCACTGCCACCTCACGGATTTTGATGTGTCCCCCCAGATTGGCCAGGTGAAGCAGGAGCTGTCGCGAAAGGACACCGAGCTGTTGGCCCTCCAGACGAAGCTGGAGACCCTCACCAACCAATTCTCGGACAGCAAGCAGCACATCGAGGTGTTGAAGGAGTCCCTGACAGCCAAGGAGCAGAGAGCCGCCATCTTGCAGACAGAGGTGAGGAGGAAATTCGGTTTTCTTCATTCCACGGGGCTTGTTCGTTTCCGGTGGTCACCTCTTCTCTGTATTCCCTACCCAACTTGAAAAGCCAACCTTAAAGAAAAAGAATTCTATTCTCTCTGTTTATAAAATGGCGTCTGGTAAGCACTCACCCTGTGCCGAGCACCGTCCCGAGCTCTGGAGTAGATACCAGATGATCAGATCAGACAGTTCTCACGAGGAGTTGATTAGTAGCTAGATTGTATAATGTTAGTTTGCAGTGCTTGCCTCTTCTCCGTATTCCTGTAGCAACGTGGGTGTTTGAAAAACTGACCTTAAAAAAAAAAAGAATTCTTTTTTTATGGTATTTGGTAAGCGCTTACTATGTGCCGAGCCCTGTACTGAGCACTGGAGTGGATATCCGATAATTGGATCGGGCAGTTCTTGAGAGGAGTTGATTAGTAGCCGGACCGTACGGTGTTAATTCCTCCTGTTTGTTTGATAAGCGCAGCAGGTGGTAAGTATACATTTGATTTGTTTTTAACGGCACTGTTGGTGTTTAGTAGGTATCAGGCACTAGTCTAAGTGCTGGGTAGATACAAGTTAATCAGATTGGGTACAGTTCCTGTCCCACGTGGGGCTCACAGTCTAAGAAGGGGGAAGAACAAGTAGCAAATCCCCCTTTTGCAGTTGAGGAAACCGAAGCCCAGGCAACTGAAGTGACTTGCCCAAGGTCACTCAGCAGGCAGGTGGCGGAGCCGGGACTGGAACCCAGGTCCTCTGGCTCCCAGACCGTGCTCTTCCCACTAGGTCGCGCTGCTTCCTAAAAACCAGTATTTTTGCTAGTTGTTGCGTGACTGACCGAAAAAAGAAAAGTTCAGTTGTTGTCAGACTGACTTGAAATGAATCACATCGTCCAGGAGGATTTAGTAAGTATTTCGTAAGCAAAAGCATGGGTGAGGCCCAGAATTTTCAAAGCTTTGACCTTTCACCAATTACTGCCCTTTACTCAGCAGGGCGCCCGGACACCCAGAAAAGTCCCTCTTGTGATTTCGAAGCTTTCCCTAACTGTCTGCGACCCAGTTTTCAAAGTCGAACCACCCACAGTGGATCTTCGGGCCACGGATACTCCAATGAGCCTGATTTTTCCATTGTTTACTTTCAAGCGTGGCTAATTTGGGATGTTAGAGTCAGCCGATAATTCCATACAGCCATTCCGCCGCGGAATACTTAGCAGTTCTGCACAGAACCGGTTTTAACAAATAGAGCAAGTTCCTCCGTTACTCGAAACGTGCCGGGCACATCTTCAACCCCATCCATAAGGAAGTAAGAGATGCCGGGGGGGCAATCAAACAGTGATATCTGTTGAGCGCTTACTGTGTGCGGAGCACTGTACTAAGCGTTTGGGGCAGTGCAGGATAACAGAATTGGGAAGACACTTTCCCTGCTCACTGTCAAACCAGGAGCAACTGTGAGAGGGTGTCATTCCTTGACATTCGTCCTAATCAGGTAATATTTCTGTTTATTGTTGTATTAAACTCTCCCAAGGGCTTAGTACAGTACTCTGCACATAGTAAGCGCTCAATAAATACAATTGAGTGAATGAACGAATAATGCCTAGGGATGGACCACTCAGGTTCCTTAATGCTCCTCTGGCAACTCATTCATTCGTTCAGTCGTATTTGTTGAGCGCTTACTGTGTGCAGAGCACTGTACTAAGCACTTGGGAGAGGACAGAAATAATAATAATAATGTTGGTATTTGTTAAGCGCTTACTATGTGCAGAGCACTGTTCTAAGCGCTGGGGGAGATACAGGGTAATCAGGTTGTCCCACGTGAGGCTCAGTTAATCCCCATTTTACAGATGAGGTCACTGAGGCACAGAGAAGTGAAGTGACTCGCCCAGAGTCACACAGCTGAGAAGTGGCAGAGCCGGGAGTCGAACCCATGACCTCTGACTCCGAAGCCCAGGCTCTTTCCACTCAGCCACGCTGCTGTAGAACAGTAGACGGATACATTCCCTGCCCAAGACGAGCCTAGAGGGACTGGCATATTTGGACTGTGCTTCTATGAAGCAGAAGCAGCGTGGCTTAATGGAAGGAGCACGGGCTTGGGAGTCAGAGGTCGTGGGTTCTAATCCCGGCTCCCCCACGTACCCACTTTGTGACTTTGGGAAAGTCTCTTAACTTCTGTGCCTCAAATTACCTCATCTGTAAAATGGGGATTAAGACTGTGAGCCCTTCGCGGGACAACCTGCTGACCTTGTATCTACCCCAGAGCAGTGTTTGGCACATAGTAAGCGCTTAACAGATACCATTATTATTATTATTATGAATTTGGACACTTGTGGACAGGTATCGTGTCCCGCAACGCCGTTGTATCGTGCTCTTCCAAGCGCTCAGTACAGTGCTCTGCACATAGTAAGCACTCGATAAATACCATTGATGAGATGATGGGAGTTTTTTCAGATTTCCCTTCTAGACTGTAGGTTCATGGTCCCCCGATTAAACCGTAAGCCCGTCAAAGGGCAGGGACTGTCTCTATCTGTTACCGATTTGTCCATTCCAAGCGCTTAGTACAGTGCTCTGCACATAGTAAGTGCTCAATAAATACTATTGAATGAATGAATGAATGGTGAGCAGGGAATGTGTCTGCTTACTGTTGTATTGGGCTCTCCCAACAGTTAGTACAGCGCTCTGTGCGTAGTAAGCGCTCAGTAAATGCAAATGAATGAGCGCGTCCACTAAACTGTGCGCAGTACTCCTGGAGTGCCAAGAAAGGGTGGCCTTGGAGTAGAACAGTACATCCCCTAAAATAAATTCCCAAAACTACAGTTTTGGCTGGGGGTGGCCGGTGCCTGAAACAGGTGGTGAGTTAATGACAGGGCAAGCGCTTAAAAGCTTGTCCCGGCCACAGAAATGAGCAATTCCTTCTTTATTTTTCCTTTTTTCCCCCCCCCCTTTCAGGGGTATTCGTTCAAGCGCTCACTACATGTTCCACCCCGGGATAGATACAAGTTCATCAGGTGGGACACGGTCCCCGGCCCCTGTGGGACTTGCCGTCCAAGTAATAATAAGAATAATGATGGTATTTAAGCGCTTACTATGTGCAAAGCACTGTTCTAAGCGCTGGAGCAGATACAGGGTGATCAGGTTGTCCCACCTAGGGCTCACGGTCTTAATCCCCATTTTCCAGATGAGGTAACCGAGGCACCGAGAAGTGAAGTGACTCGCCCAAAGTCACCCAGCTGACAAGCGGCGGAGCCGGGATTAGAACCCAAGACCTCTGACTCCCAAGCCCGGCCTCTTTCCACTGAGCTGCGCTGCTTCCCAGTAGGAGGGAGAACAGGGATTGAATCCCCATCCTGCAGCCGAGTAAACTGAGGCCCAGAGAAGCGAAACGACCCGCCCAAGGTCCCGCAGCAGGCAGGTGGAGGAGCCGGGATTAGGATCCAATCATTCAGTAGTATTTATTGAGCGCTTACTATGTGCGGAGCACTGTACTAAGCGCTTGGAATGGCCAGATCGGTAACAGATAGAGACAGTCCCTGCCCTTTGACGGGCTTACTGTCTAATGACGGATAATAATGCCGATATTTGTTAAGCGCTTACTATGTGCAGAGCACTGTTCTAAGCGCTGGGGTAGATACAAGGTCATCAGGTTGTCCCCCATGAGGCTCACAGTGAATCCCCATTTTACAGCTGAGGTAACTGAGGCGCCGAGAAGTGAAGTGACTTGCCCACACTCACACAGCTGACAAGTGGCAGAGCAGGAATTCGAACCCATGACCTCTGACTCCAAAGCCCGGGCTCTTTCCACTGAGTGACGCTGCTTCTCACGCTGTCCTAAGCGCTTGGTAGACTCCCTGCTCACACCCCCAGTCTCCAGGGAACTTCAGAAGGCAGCAGACCCAGCGTGTGTGGCTGTGCGTGGCTTTGAGTCCCGTTGCAGGGGAACATGGACTGTTTCCCACCCGATGAGCTTGGTTCTACCCCAGCGCCTCGTACATTTCCTGGCACATAATAGGCTCCTAACAAATAAAAAAATGTGGGGGTTTTTCCATAACACTGAGCTCTATGGGCATGAGAAGCAGCCCGGCTCAGTGGAAGAAGCACGGCCTTGGGAGTCAAAGGACGCGGGTTCTAATCCCGACTCTTCCACTTATCTGCTTTGTGACCTTAGGCAAACCTCTTAACTTTTCTGTGCTCAGTCACCTCATCTGGAAAATGGGGGTTAAGGCTGTTAGCCCCACTTGGGACCATCTGATTTCCTTGTATCTACCCCAGCGCTTAGAACAGTCTTGGCACATAGTAAGGGCTTAACAAATACCATAATTATTATTATTAGTTGTAATAGTATATTAGACACTTACTGAGTGCAGAGCACTGTACTAAGCACCGGGAGAGAATACACAGGTGAGCCTCAGGGTGGTTTAGAGTTGGAAAATGAAAACGGGGAGGGGGAACCAGCAAAAGACAGGTGAGGAGAGATAAAACACCAAGACAACAAGAGCGAATACAAAGACCCGTAGGGTACTGTTGGCTAGAGGAGCAGAATTCCGGGCTCCTCTCTAACCAATCGATCCATCTGTGGTATTTGATGAGCGCTTCCTGCTACTATTGGATAGAGGAGCAGAATTTCAGGCTCCTCTCTAACCAATCAATCCATCTGTGGTATTTGAGGAGCGCTTCCTGGATAAAGAATACTGGACGAAGATATTTTAGACCTCGCTAAACCTTCTCCACCCAGCCTTCTCCAGCCACCCAGTCAGTTGTATTTATTGAGCACTTACTGTGTGCAGAGCACTGTATTAAGCACTTGGGAAGGGTCAATATAGCAATTAACAAAGTCCCTGCCCACCCACCCTCGGGTGGGGGTGTTGAGAATGCCCTGTACCCCCTGCACCTGCATATATCTGCACCTGCAGATATAACCTGCACCTGGTTATATCGAGGGATAGTTTCAGGCCTTGAAGAGCTTTTTTATTTTTTTAATGGCATTTACTAAGCATTCAGCGCATGTTCTAAGCGCTGGGATAGATGCGAGGTAATCAGGGCGACACAGTCCCTGTCCCACATGGGGCTCACAGTCTTAACCCCTGCCCGTCCCCCCCGATTAGACTGTAAGGCCATCAGAGGGCAGGGACTGTCTCCATCTGTTGCCGATTTGTACATTCCAAGCGCCTAGTACAGTGCTCTGCACATAGGAAGCGCTCAATAAATACTATTGAATGAATGAATGAACCCCCGTTTTCCAGATGAGGAAACTGAGGCCCGGAGACATGAAGTGACTTGCCCAAGGTCACCCATCAGACAAGGGGCGGAGCCGGGATTAGAATCCAAGTCCTTCTGAGTCCCGGGCTCTATCCACTGGGCCACGCCGCTTCTCTATAAAGCCTTTATAAAGTGCATCTGCAAAAGGATACTGCCTTTGGTCAACAAAGCAAAAAATAAATCCATGTTGACTTTGGAGTGATTCTTTCCCACCCACCCCCACCCTGTCTCAGGCTTATTTTCTTCAGAGTTTTGTTGCCAGGTATTGGTGTTTCTTCAAAGAGAGCTTAGTGGAGAGTGTTGAAATAGTCTGTTTTGGGGACACACACACACACATACACGTCCCCACAGAACAGGCTATATATAATTCTAAATTTTGTAACCAAAATTCACCAGCCCCATCCGCCCGGTGACACACCGTAGCAAGCGAAAGAAACCAGAAGATTGTGCTTAAGCTTACGGAAGTTTACGGCGGGAGGAGTTATGATAGTTACCTGACTCCCCGTCAGTGTAACACACTGAACTAATCACTGGGGAAAGTGAAAGACACGTGGAGAAACAGCGTGGCTCAGTGGAAAGAGCCCGGGCTTTGGCGTCAGGGTTCGAATCCCGGCTCTGCCACTTGTCAGCTGTGGGACTGTGGGCAAGTCACTTCGCTTCTCTGTGCCTCAGTTACCTCATCTGGAAAATGGGGATTAAGACTGGGAGCCCCGCGTGGGACAACCCGATTCCCCTGTGTCTACCCCAGCGCTTAGAACGGTGCTCTGCACATAGTAAGCGCTTAACAAATACCAACAGTATTATCCCCTGCTCTCTAGGAGCTTGTAATCGTGAAAGACGCGTCCCCTGCTCTCCAGGAGCTTATAAACGTGATATTATAATAATAATGATAGTGGGTTTTGTTAAGCACTTACTGTGTGAGAAGCAGTCTACTAAGCACTGGAGTAAATACAAGATAATCAGGAGGATGTTGGCGGTGGTGGGGAGCAATTAAAATAATCGTGGTATTTGTTAAGCGCTTATTATGTGCCGAACACCGTACTAAACTCTGGAATAGATACGAGATAATTAGGTCAGGCATAGCCCCTGTCCACATAGGGCTCCCAGGACAAATAGAAAGGAGTAGGCTTTAATCCCCATTTCACAGATGAGGAAAAAAACGAGGCTCAGAGAAGTGAAGTGACTTGCCCAAGGTCGCCCCACAGGCAGATAAGTGTGCGAAGCACTGTTCTAAGCGCTGGAGTAGGTACAGGGTAATCAGGTTGTCCCGCGTGAGGCTCACAGTTAATCCCCATTGTACAGATGAGGTAACTGAGGCACAGAGAAGTGAAGTGACTTGCCCACAGTCACATAGCTGGCAAGTGGCAGAAGCGGGATTAGAACCCAGGTCCCCTAACTCCCCGACCCGGGCTTTTTCTACTAGACGGTGCCGCTTCTCTAATGGGAACGTGTGGATGAGATGGAAGTCTCTCTGTCGGCTTCCCCCTACCTTCCTGAACTGCGAAGATCCAGATCAGTCAACCGGTGCTATTTTTTGAGCACTCCCTCTGGGCAGGGCACTGTAGTAAGTGCTTGGGAAAGTACAATACAGTAGAGTTGGTAGGCTCCTTCCGTAGACTAGACGGTGAGCCCCAGAGGGTTTAGTAGGGGTGCTCAGCACATAGTAAGCGCTTCACAAATACCACACCTATCATTACTATTGTTGCTCCCCACAAGGACCACCACCTCCGGCATCCATTGTTTTGCTTCTTTTGATATCTTTGCCTTGGCCTGCTGACTCTGTTGCGTGTTTGACTATTGTCCTTTCTCTATCCACCCCAATTTAGTTGGAGATAAGGATTTTGCCATCTATTATGCCGGTATCACCCTCAGCTTTTAGCAAGGTGCTTCGCACATGATAAATCTCATTTGAAACCGTAGCTGCTTGCTACTTCTAGAGGGTCTGGGTTCTGATCCCGGCTCAGCCACTTGCTCGCTGCCTGACCTTAGGCAAGTCCCTTCACTTCTCCGAGCCTCAAGTACCTCCTCAATAAAATGGAGTCCTTCTCCCTGGACTGTGAATCCCCTGTGGGACGGGGAATGTGTCCAACCTGATGATGATAATGTTGGTATTTGTCAAGCGCTTACTATGTGCCGAGCACTGTTCTAAGCGCTGGGGTAGACACAGGGGAATCAGGTTGTCCCACGTGGGGCTCACAGTCTAGTGAGCCATTTTACAGATGAGGGAACTGAGGCACCGAGAAGTGAAGTGAGCCGGGATTCGAACCCATGACCTCTGACTCCGAAGCCCTGATGATCCTGGATCCACTCCAGCGCTTAGTTCGGTGCTTGGCGCATCGTAAACGCCGAGCCAGTACCAGAATTACTATTATAAAAAATAAAATAAAAAAATGGTGGTATCTGTTAAGCGCTTACTACGTGCAAAGCAGTGTTCTAAGCACTGGGGGATACAAGGTGATCAGGTTGTCCCACGTGGGGCTCACCGTTTTAATCCCCATTTTACAGATGAGGTAACTGAGGCACAGAGAAGTGAAGTGATTTGCCCAAAGTCATACAGCTGACAAGCGGCGGAGCCGGGATTCGAACCCATGACCTCTGACTCCCAAGCCCGGGCTCTTTCCAGTGAGCTGCCTATTACTATTATTATTATTACTATTAATTACCGTGATTAAGTACTGCTATCAATTAATAAGTGATTAATCACTACTATTCCTGCTACTATTTATGTATATTAAAGTCTGGCTCCCCCTCTAGACTGTGAGCTCCTCGTGGGCAGGGAGTCTGTCCGTTAAATGTTCTGTTGTACTCTCCCAAGCGCTCAGTACAGTGCTCCGCACTCAGCCAGCGCTCAATAAATAAGTTGGAACGAATGCGAGGCGCTTCGGGGATGGAAATGAAAAACCCAAACGTGGCCAGCAGGCGTCTCCTCTCCTCCGTCCTTGTCACAGAAACGGCGGGCGCGAGCGGCCGCCGGGCGCGTCAGGGGAAATGAGGTGTTCTGAAGTTGCGTCTTGCAGGGATGCCGTCGCGCGCGTGTGTTTGTTTTGGGAGAAAATGAAGGGAGTCTCGTTTGAGGACAAAATTGGCCGGGTAGGGATCCGCCCGGACCAGCCAGCAGCGCGGAAAGGATGATACGGCGGACTGCCAAAGCAACAACAAACCTACCGTCCCAGCCGGTCTCTCCCGGAGAGGCACCGGAGAGCCTTTGGCCCAGTGGGCCGGGTCGTGCCCGTTCGGGATGGAGGTGGGCACGTTACCTCGGCTCAAGACCACCGCCCTCCAGGCGGAGAGGTCGAAGGCCAGCGCCCCGGAGGTGGCCGCTTTTCTGGCCATTTCCAACGGCAGAGAGCGCCTGGCCGCGGCCTTGTTGAAGTGGGCCTCGCCCCGGTTGTCTCGGGCCCCGGCCGTGGGACGTCTGCCTGGGAGCCGGTCTCCAGCGTCGTGGAGGTGAATAATAATAATAATAATGTTGGTATTTGTTAAGTGCTTACTATGTACCGAGCACTGTTCTGAGCGCTGAGGTAGGTACAGGGTAATCGGGTTGTCCCACGTGAGGCTCACAGGCTTCATCCCCGTTTTACAGATGAGGTAACTGAGGCCCAGAGAAGGGAAGTGACTTGCCCACAGTCACACAGCTGACAAGCGGCAGAGCCGGGACTCGAACCCATGACCTCTGACTCCCAAGCCCGGGCTCTTTCCACTGAGCCACGCTGCTTCGCTAGCACCCCGAATAAACACGGGGTGTCGGCGTGACCGCCGCGCCCACCCGTGAGGGAGTTTCCGGGGTGCGTCTCTTACAAGTACGCTCCCCCCGCAGACTCACGCCGGGAATTTCATTTATCCCAAACCCGAGGGCCGTTGGGGAGGATCGGCGGGAACCATCCGGCCGGGGCTCCCCGGGCGTCTGTGTCTGCGGAGCCGGCTCGTTCGGCCGCCGCTGGACACCCACAGAGACCGGGAGGGAGGGGGAGAGTGGATCCGCGCGGTCCAAGTAGCGGACTAGCGTGGGCGCCGATCGAGGCTGAATGGCCCGAGGGCGAGGGCCCGGGAGGCCATTTCGGGGCTTGACATCGCGGCGTGAAACGTGGCGGGTTTTTCTTGGGCACCGGTGGTCAGGTTTCCGGCCACCTGAACAAACACCAGACCTTTTCAGTTTATAAACAAGGTTTCTGTTTCCCCACCCCCCGGTTTTCTGTCCCCCTCACCGGGAACCCCCGAGGCTCGAGGTGGCCGCTCCGGGCCGGTCAGCCCCGGCTGCTGGCCGGGTCCCGTTGACCAGCCGGAGGCTTCCCGGGGTTCAGAGATCGGAGTCGTCCTGATGAGGGTGAAGCAGAATAATAATAATGTTGGTATTTGTTAAGCGCTCACTATGTGCAGAGCACCGTTCTAAGCGCTGGGGGAGATACGGGGTGATCGGGTTGGCCCACGTGAGGCTCACGGTTAATCCCCATTTTCCAGATGAGGTAACTGAGGCACAGAGAAGTGAAGTGACTCGCCCACAGTCACACAGCTGACAAATGGCAGAGCCCTGGATTCGAACCCGTGATCTCTGACTCCCAAACCCGGGCTCTTTCATAGCCCACTAGACCTGCCCGAGGAGGAGGAGGAGGGAGGCAAAGAGAGAGACCGAATTTCTGATAATAATAATAATAATCAGGATGTTTAGTGCTTAGTATACCTGGCCCAGGTGGAGGAGGAGGAGGGAGGCTAAGAAGGAGACTGAATTTCTAATAATATAATAATAAATAGTCAGGTGTTCAATGGTCACTGTACCTGGCCTAGGAGGAGGAGGAAGGCCGAGAGAGACTAAATTTCTAATAATGATAACAATGATTCATTCATTCAGTTGTATTTGAGTGCATACTGTGTGCAGAGCACCGTACTAAACGCTTGGAAAGTACAATTCAGCAGTAGAGACAATCCCTGCCCACAACGGGCTCACAGTCTAGAAGGGAGAGAGACAGACATCAAAACAAGTAAAAAGGCATCAATAGCATCAATACAAATAAATAGAATTATAGCTATATACACATCGGTGAAATAAATAGTATAATGTGTATATCCAATCAGTCGTATTTATTGAGAGCTTACTATGTGCAGAGCACTGTACTAAGTGCTTGGAATGGACAATTCGGCAACAGATGGAGACAGTCCCTGCCCAAGGACTTATCTCAGGGTTCTGCGTGGCTCAGTGGAAAAAGCACGGGCTTTGGAGTCAGAGGTCATGGGTTCGAATCCCGGCTCTGCCACTTGTCAGCCGTGTGACTGTGGGCAAGTCACTAAACTTCTCTGGGCCTCAGTTACCTCATCTGGAAAATGGGGATTAAGACTGGGAGCCCCACGTGGGACAACCTGATTGCCCTGTGTCTACCCCAGCGCTTAGAACGGCGCTCTGCCCATAGTAAGCGCTCAATACCGACATAATTATTATTATTATTATTATTCTGCATCCATCAAGTTCTCAATATGTAGGATCGATGGTGAGGGGCTAGGCTCAGACATCAGCTCTGTCTCTATGCTTCCCGGTTCGAACCTCCGCTTAGACCGCGAGGGCCCCTTGGGACACTTCCAGTGTCCGATCTGACCGTCCCCCAGTGCCGGGCGCATGTCTGCCGAGTGACCTTAGGCAAGTCACTTCACTTCTCTGGGTCTCAGTGACCTCATCTGTAAAGTGGGGATAAGAGTGTGGACCCGGTGTGGGACAGAGGCTGTGTCCAACCTGATTAACTTGTATCTATCCCAGTGCTTAAAACAGTCCTTGTCACATAGTAAGCACTGAACAAGTACCATAATCATCATTATTAGTAGTGTTGTTATTATCAATAGTAGTAGTAACCACCGACCAGATAGAGCCTGGGCCTGGGAGTTAGAGGACCTGGGTTATCGCCCCAGCTCCGCCACTTGTCGGCCGGGTGACCTTCGGCAAGTCACTTCACTTCTCTGCTTCACAGATACCATCATCGTCATTGCTACGAATAATAAGAATCGTGATGTTTATTAGGATTATTACGATTATCGTGAGAGCGGCTGCGACGATCGTCCTGATGACGATTGTTTTGATCGCCGATATCATTATCCCGACTGTCATCATCCATCCGGCGTTCCCGTCCGGAAGCGTGCCCCTCTTCCGGCCCGCACCCTGACCCGATCCGCCTCGCGTCTTCTCAGGTGGACGCGCTGCGCCTGCGCCTGGAGGAGAAGGAGACGATGCTGAACAAGAAGACGAAGCAGATCCAGGAGATGGCCGAGGAGAAGGGGACTCAGGCCGGGGAGATCCACGACCTCAAGGACATGCTGGACGTGAAGGAGCGCAAGGTGAACGTCCTGCAGAAGAAGGTGAGCGGCAGGTGTGCCCTTCCCCGCCTCAGACCCCCATTCCCACCCTCCTGCCCCCGACCCCTCCCCAGGCGCGGAATAATAGCCCCGAGCCATCCCAACCTCTTCTGTTTACATTCTTGAGGTTAGCGGTTGAAACTGTTGATGCAATGGGGAGATCGTTAATGATAACCGGGTGTGCTTAGTCAGGTTTTTAATTTAAAGTAAACTGGCGGGGGGAGGCGGGCATTGGGAACCTCTTCAAATGTCTTGCCTCCCCCCCCTTGAGGGTTTCACAACGTCGGAGGTATTTACGGACACGGTCCCGCGGAAGTCGGCCTTCCCCTCCCGTGAAGGGAGAGGGGCCGCCACTTCACCCGCCACTCCGAGAGGGAGGAACGGCACGGCCTAGCGGAAGGAACCCGGGGCTGGGAGTCGGGGGACCCGGGTTCGGAATCCGCCTCTGCCGAACGCTTGCCGGGTGACTCGCTCCTCCGTACCTCTAGACTGTAAAGTCACTGTAGGCAGGGAAACGTGTCTGGTATGGTGTACTCTCCCTAGCGCTTAGCACACAGAAGCGCTCGACAGATACGACCGACTGTCGCCTTCTCTGCTTGGATGTTTGGTGTCGGCCCCACCTCCGAACCCGTAGGACTTACGTGCGTTCTTACATGCATACGTCTACAGATTGCATGATGCAAATGACTTATTTATTCATATTAATGTCTGCCTCCTAGCTCATTATGGGCAGGAAACACTTCTGCTGATCCTGTGGTTCCGTACTCTCCCAAGCGCTCAGTACAGTGCTCCGCTCATAGTAAACGCTCAAGAAATACCACTGTTTGATTGATTACTTACACAATGAGCCCGATGCGGGACTGGGATTCTCTCCAGACTAATTCCCTTGTATCTACCCCATGTTTGTTTGCTTTGTGATCTCTACTCTCTCTTTTTTGTGTTTCTTTTTTTATGGTATTTGTTAAGCGCTTACTATGTGTCAGGCATTGTTCTAAGCCCTGGGGTAGACACCAGCCAGCCAGGTTGGGCACACAGGCCATGTGAAGCAGCATGGCGTCGTGGATAGAGCACGGGCCTGGGGGCCAGCGGGTCGTGGGTTCTAATCCCGGCTCCACCGTTTGTCCGCTGCGTGACCTTGGGCAAGTCACTTGGCTTCTAAGCCTCCGTTACTCTCCTGTAAAATGAGGATTGGGACTGAGAGCCCCATGTGAGACAGGGACTGTGTCCAATCCGATTTGCTTCTCTCCACCCAGTGCTTAGTACGGTGCCCGGCACCCAGTGAGCGCCTAACAAATACCATCATTATTATTATTATTGTTATTATCGTGTCCCACTTGGGAGCACCCAATTAATCCTCATTTTACATCTGAGGTATCTGAGTCCCAGAGACACAACAGCTCCCAACATCAACTCAGTTCATGGGGTGAGATGAGAAAGAGGGATTCCCTCCACCCCTCCAAGAAAGAACC
Organism: Ornithorhynchus anatinus; assembly: GCF_004115215.2. NCBI lineage: Eukaryota > Metazoa > Chordata > Mammalia > Monotremata > Ornithorhynchidae > Ornithorhynchus > Ornithorhynchus anatinus. Next base: position 2,778,398 of record NC_041752.1, on the reverse strand, counting down.
CACGAAGAGAAGTAGGATTCAGAGGACAGAACCCAACATCTTCATTCCTTTCCGCTCTCACCACGTGATAACTCCGACAGACACTGCCAGCGCGGTTTCTGGTTTTTACCTTCTGCTGCCTTGGGCATTTCTCCCAAACTCCTTGATTTTCTGCCACCTCACCGCCGATACAATCTTTTCAACCCTCAGAGACACTTGGCTGTTGACTTTTAGTCTGCCGGTACGTGCGTGAGATAGCTTTGATTTGATGTCTTGGTAGATAACGACCCATCCTAGTTTTTGTACAGTAGGTTTATTTTGCTCCTCGTATCTCCCACCGAGAAAGTGAATCCTTGGTATTCTCGGGAGGAAAGCGCCTAGGGGCACATATTTCCGTTGGTTCGGAGGCATCAGAAACGTCTCCGTATGACACCGGCCTGTGTTTGTGTCGGGGGGCGGGGGACGCCCCGTCAGTCTTTCTGCACATTCTTTGTCCCTGGGTGCATCCTCTTTTCGAGGCTGTTGAGCGTTCGGAAGCTGTAACCGGCCTGGGTTATCAGCACCGTCCAGTCCTCTGGTGAGAAATCTGCTTCCGTTCCCGTATCTGTTCGCATATTTTGAAACTCTTTCCTCTCCAGGGAAATCCACTTTCCCTTTTCAAGTACCTTGGGCTCTGACCTTTGATTTGTGACAGGCCGCTCTGCAGGTGTTATTATCAGAGGCGTCAAATGTCAGCGGCCGGGGGATATCGAGCCAATTTTCTCCTTTTCCGAACTGTGGCTTTTATGCGTTAATAAGAAGGAGGAGGAGGAGAATTGTGGTACATACGATGTGGCAAGCACTGTACCAAGTCGTGGAGTAGATGCAATATAAGCTCGAACACTGAACCCTGTCCCATGTAGGGCTCACTGTCTTAAGCGGGGAGGGAAAATGGTCACTTTCATTCTTTCATTCGTTCAGTTGTATTTATTGAGCGCTTACTGTCTTCCGAGCACCGTACTAAGCACTTGGAAGGCACAATTGAGCAATAAAGAGAGAATTCCTGCCCATGCTGGGCTTACAATCTAGAGGGGGGACCGGTAAGGTGTGTGTATGTGTGTGGGTGGGTGGGGAGGATGAAAAGTGAGTTCTACACAGATTTAGGCTGATGGTTCATTATGGAGACAAAAGAGCCGACCTCCAGATCGATCTCCAACCAGATCTGACTTCACTTCTCTGGGCCTCCGTTGCTTCATCTGGAAAATGGGGGTTAGAGATTTTTCTCTCTCTCTGTTTCCCCTTTCGACCGCGAGTCCCACGTGGGACCAGGACTGTGTCTCAACTGATTAATTTTGTGCCGAGGTGATCATCAGTGCTTGTCGGTCAGTGGCAGTTGTCCAACGCTTATTGCATGCAGGGCACTGTACTAAGCACTTTGGAGAGGACAACAAAAAACAGACTTAACACCTAATAAGCATTTCACGGCTACCAAAATTATTCTCCTCTTCTTGCTTCTAGAGAGGCCCAGAGCCATGTTTTGTTATAGGTTTCTTAGGCGGAAATGAAGGCAGAGACGGGGGCCATTACAAATACTTCCCAGATCCCAGAGCGGAAGGTTTTCAATCAGGGGGATTTCTGTAAAATGCCTCCATATCATGAGTCAGCGGGGCAAAGAAAACAAAGGAAAAAAATGCAGAGTTGTGCAACTCCCACTCTCCCCCCACTCAGTGGAAACGATTTATAATTTCCAATTAAATATGTAATGATTTCCTCTGGTCGTAAAAATGTCATCAAGAGTTTCTAAGAAGGCCGCATTTATATCTTAGTGTCCCTTGGTCAAGTCGGAGAGTCGATCTGTTCAGATTCACCGCGAGAGTCTTCTTTAATTGGCCCAACTCTTTCAGATGTAAAGTAACCGGTTCGGTTATTGGAATATTTTCATCTGGGAAAGAGGCCCTAGGTCGGGCTGCGGTGACCAGAGGCCCTGCTTGAGAAGCGGTGTGGCCTAGCGGCTAGAGAGTCAAGGACCTGGGTTCTAATTCCGGTTCCCCACTTGTCTGCTGTGCTGTTTCTGATGCTGTTGTATCTTGCATCTCCTCTGGAGTTTAAGAGGAGATACTCGTCCGTGCCTCAGTTCCCTCGTCCGTAAAATGGGGATTGACTGTGAACTCCACGAGGGACGTGGATAGTGTCCAACCTGATTAGCTCGTATTTATCCCAGCATTTAGCACAGTGCCTGGCACAGAGTTAGCATTTAATAAAGACCATAAAAAAAAAGTCGTCAATTTTGGAATTTGGAACTGACACCCAAATTGTCCAAGACCACACCCCTTAAGGGACTCATTCTTAACTAAAGTGACAAGGGGGGACCACTGTGACTAATTCTCCTGTGAATAGATCTGACTTGTCAGTCAGTAGTATTTATTGAGCACTTAATGTGTATTGAGCACTTCACTAAGCTGTTGGAGCGTACACTAGAATGGCAAAACGTTTCCTGGCTGCCATGAGTTTACTGTGTAGAGGTAATCTTGGTGCCGGTTTATTCCCGTTTATGCCAGCTTATTCGTTTCGAACCAACTGGAAGACTTGATGTCAGTAGTAATCATGGCGATATCTGTTTAGTGCTTGCTACGTGCTAAGCACTGTCCTAAGCCCCTAAGAAGATACAGGAACATCAGAAACGTTCTTGAATCAACCCCGCAGCTGACGTTTACTGGCGTGCAAAATTTTGGGGGTGAGCAGAGAGGCCGATTCGGCAAGACCCCGGGCCTGGGAATCAGAGGACCTGGGTTCTAATGCCGGTTCTGCCACTCGTCTGCTGTGTGATCTTGGGCGAGTCATTTCACTTCTCTGGGCCTCAGTTCCCTCATCTGCCAAATGGGGGTTTAATATCTGTTCTCCCTCCTGCTTAGACCGTGAGCCCCAACGTGAGACCGGATGATTTTGAATCTACCCCAGTGCTTGGGAGAGTGTTTGACATACAGTAATCGCTTACGAAATACAAGTATCACAAGTATTGTAATCATTACTGTTATTATCCTGGCGTTGAAGGTTTGGACGAAGCAAAGGACCCCAGATCAATCAACCAATCCATCAATGGTATTTATTAAGCACTTACTATGTGCAGAGCACTGTTCTAAGTGCTTGGGAGAGGACATGAGAATAAGCAGGCATGTTCCCTGCCCATAATGAGCTTACACTGTAGCGGGGGAGATAGACATTAATATGAATAAATAATTTAGAATAAATTTAAAAATATATATATGTGGAGCTTATAGCAGCAGCCATAATGAATGAGGTCGGGCAGGCGACAAATCATCAGGATGACTGTTGGACCTAATATTTGACTTTTTTGGTTTTTATTTCATTTTTTTATGGTACTTGTTAAGCACCTACTATCCATCAAACTCTGTTCTAAGCGCTGAGACAGCTACAAGGTAGCTCGGTCAGACACAGTACCAGTCCCTCACGGGGTTTACGGTCTCAGTTATCGATTGACTGACCGATCGACAGGCTGATTGTCGATCAGCACTTTCCAGATCAGCATCATTTCTCCTTCCTCCTGGAGATCTTACCTGCGTGTGCCCTAGGCTTTTTTTTTTAATTCTAAGGTTTCTTAGGGGAAGGGGGAGGGGAGAGAATTGATACATATAGCCTTTTGCCGCAAAAACCTCGTTTCAACACCTTATTCAGACTCTTCCGGAACCTTGTCTTCTCTGCCATTGAAAATCAATCTAGCGGAAAGGCTTATGCAGTGTACTGTGTAGAGATAAAAGGAAGAGAGATTGACTGGTGTCAAGAGATGGGGGTGGTCAGGGGGGCGATGGGAGAGACCGAGGAAGAGAGCATTTTTTACCTGGAGTGAGATTATCCAGTGTCAGTGACAATCATTCTTCTCTTATCACCACCCCCTCGGCCTGCTCACTGTAGGCAGGGGACGAGTCTACCGTATTGTACTCATCCAAGTGCTTAGTTCAGTGCTCTGGACCTAAAAAGCGCTCAATAAATGCTCGGCACAAAGACGCATAACGGTAGCGTGTCTGACTGCAGTTCAGAAGGATTACGGATTCACGTCGCGTCGGGGTCGCGGAAGGATTTAGAGAAGCAGGTTGGCGTAGTGGATAGGGCATGGACCTGGCAGCCATTAAAATAAGTTTCCATCCTCTGTCTCCAGAAGCAGAGCTCTGGCTGGGTGGCCCCTTCCAGGTTTGGGGGGCTACAGGGCACAGTTCATGGTAGTCCCACGTAAGGTGGGACACTGGCCCAGATTAGGGCTCGAGACAGTGCCAGACTTGACATTCTGGAATTGTTTATTCTTGCCTCTATCTCTCGCTTCTGATCTAGGCCCTGCCCCTACCTTTCTCCCCCCCCCCCCCCTCCCCCCACATACACACATACAGATTTGTAAAGTCTGATGTAATCCCCTTTCCAGAGAATGAGAGGCGACAATAGCAGATGGCCCAGAAAGGCCTACAAAAGGATTAAGGCAGTGGCCCTCCTGCCCAGGGCTGTCTCCCCCCTCCCCTCCCCCCAACATTGGTTTAAAGTGGTTTTGCATTACACCAAATTTCTTATCTTTGTAATAAATCACTGACCTAGAAAACCTAATTGAGTGTTTGAAGCTGAGCCTCATCCAGCGTCGTGTTAAAACTGTTCAGCTTCCTGCTTGATTGATTCTAAATGATAAGGTAACTTGGATTTTAATTTGCTTATGCAGATGCTATTAACACTCCCTTGCAAGGCTGATTCAAATGCCCCTCCACACCTGCCAATCACTGTGGGACCCAGTCAGCACCGTCCCTTGGCCAGCACAGTCCCTTGGCTTGGGGCTGTGAGCTTTTCTGATCCCGATGCTTTTCCCTCTTGGCTCAGCGCTAAATCTTTTCTAAAGAAGGGTGTGGCTGAAGGGTCTGAGGTCAGTTTCCCCCCTCCTAGCCTTTTCTCTGGTTTTCAGCGGGAACCTTTTTTTTTTTTTTAAAAAATGGTATTTATTAAACGCTTACTATGTATCAGACATTCTCCTAAGCACTGGCATTGTGGGAGCTAATCAGGTTGGACGCAGTACGTGTCCCTCAGGGGACTCACGGTCTTAATCTCCGTTTTACAGAGAAGTGAAGCGACTGGTCCAAGGTCACACAGCAGACAAGTGGCGGAGCCGGGATTAGAACCCGGGTCCTAATGATCCCCAGGCCCGGGTCCTATCCAATGGGCCACGCCGCTTCTCTAGGCCTAGTTTCCCTGAAACTGTGAAACTGGGAGGATGGTTCAAGGTGACATTTGTCAAGCACGCTGACACCTGTCAGTTGTGAGGCAATATCCTCTCTGAAGTAGCGGTCATTTCTCAGATATCCGGTTTCCGTGGCATGGGGCCGGCCCAGATAACTGAACATCCCAGGTGGACTAGGGGCAATCCCATTCGTGGCGTGTGAAAGCCAATTTTGGAAAGCCCAGAACGTCAGCCCTCTTCGTATCCGACAGACCGTCACTGTCTCCACTTCAAAGCCTTATGGAAAGCCCACCTCCTCCAAGAGGCCTTCCCCGACTAAGCCCTCATTTCCTCTTCTCCCACTCCCTTCTGCGTCGCCCTGATTTGCTCCCTTTATACTTCTGAACCCCCCCCCCAGCCCTTATGTCCATATCTGTCATTTATTTATATTAGCGTCTCTCTCCCTCTGGACTATGAGCTCGCCGCGAGCAGTGAACCTGCCTACTTTCCCAAGTGCTTAGTGCAGTGTGCTTAGCAATTGCTCGATAAATATGATTGACTGACATTCCTTCACTCTAATCCATCAGTAGTATTTATCGAGCGCTTACTGTGTGCCGGGCGCTGTACTGAGCGCTTGGACAAGGATAGTCCAATAGGGTAGATAGACACGCTCCCTGCCCACAATGAGCTGACAAACGAGGGTGCGAGGCAGATGTTCAAATTAATTTCAGATGGTTAGGAACGTAAATGCCTTGGGGGGTTGGGGTGAACATCTTGACTTAGAGCCCCCTCCCCCCAAGCGCCGGAACAATGTGTCTTTTCTTTGTTTGGCTTGTTCCTTCGATTCTGAGCAAAGTCCTACTTCAACGTGTCCTTTCCGCAAAGAATATTTACAGTCGCATCGTTGGAAGGGCCGAGGGGATGAACTCCGACGTTCACACGACATTTTTGCCGGATGCGCAGGGAGGGAATGCACTGGGCTTGAACTTTATCGCTTCACATAACTTGTCTCTTTCTGTAAATGGATAGAAGGGGGTGGGGGTGGCGGGGTGGGCGAGGGGGTAAGTTGTCCCCATCCAGTTCAACCCCTCAGTTTTAACCGATGACTTTCAGAAAGCTGCCGATCTTGGAGATAGCGTGCGTTTGAACGGCCGAAGCCTTGGCCTCTTTTGTGTCGGTGACAGGTCTGTGGTTTTCGCACATCCTCCCCCTCCCTGGCCCCACCTCATCCCTATCATCGAGGCTTTTTTTTAAAAAAAAAAAACAAAAAGAAAAGCAAGCTCCCCCCTCCCAAAGTCAGCCAAGGGGTTCTGGCCCGGGGCGAAGAAGCAACATCTGATGGCGTGGGTTTCCGCGGCCTTCCCAGGGGTGCGTTTTGTCGAAGCACTCATTCATTCACCGTTGCCAACGAGGAGGTTCTAAGGCCTTCCATCTGCTCTGCATCTGGGGATTTGGAAGTTTAACAATCGGACTGTTTTCATTATTATTTATAATAATAATCATGACAATTATTGGAAGCAGTGTGGCCCGCTGGAGCGAGCACAGGCCCCGGAGTCGGAGGATCTAGGTTCTCGTCCCAGCTCCGTCACTTTGCTGCTGTGTGACCCTGAGCGAGTCACTTCCCTCCTTTGGGCCTCAGTTTCCTCATGTGTAAAAGGGGGATTAAGACGGTGAACCCATTTGTTCCGAAGAGTGGACGAGGAACCTAGACCTTTTTTCCTTCTCTCTTTTCACCAAAGAGCCGCGGAAGGAGTTTTAAGCGCGTTCTATATGCCAGGCTTAATCCCCGTTTTACAGATGAGGTAAGTGAGTCACAGACCAGTGACCTGACTTGCCCAAGGTCACACAAAAGAGTGGCGAAGCTGGGAATTTTTTTTAATGGTATTTGTTAATTGCATACTATGTGCCAGGCACTGTTCTAAACACTGTACCAAGTGCTTGGGAGAGTAATAAACCAACAGACAAGTTCTCTGCCCACAGTGAGCTTACAGTCTAGAGGGGGAGACAGACATTAATAGCAATAAATAAATTACAGATATGTAGACAGACCCAACCCCTAGGGGAGGAAACATAGGCTGGGAAAAGCCGGGGAAAGAGGAGCAGGAAGAGAGAGAGCGGGAGGAGGGGACAGAGTCTGGCTGCTTCCAAACGGAATGTGTCGTGGACATGAGTGGGCTTGCCTGGTATTCTCCCCCGGGGGCAGAGCAGAGGGAACGGGATCTTTGGATGGGAGCCACTTTCCTGTCAGCCACGGCACCGAAGGCAGGGGGATTACCCGTCTGCGGGGGTCACGGATTCCCACTCGCATGACGAAGGGGCTTCTTGCTCTCTCCTTCTTCCTCCTCACCTCTACCCCGAGCAGTGGGCCTGTGTCCTGTGCCCACCAGCAGGCCTGCGGCCCTTTACTTTTCATTCCAGCCCTTTTTTTTTTTAAAAAAAAAAAAGCACCTACAAAGCACGGAGGTAGGTACGACCTAATCAGGTTGGACACAGTCCCTGTCCTGTGTGAGGCTCACAGCTTTAATCGCCGTACCACAGATCAGTCAGTCAGTCAGACGTATTTATTGAGCGCTTACTGTCTGCAAAGCACTGTACCAAGCACTTGGGAGAAGACAGTAAAATAATAAGTAGACTCATTCCGTGCTCAAAGCAAGATGAGGGAACTGAGGCCCAGAGAAGTGAAATGACTTCACCAAGGTCACCCAGCAGAGAAATGGTGGAGCCGGGATTAGAACCCGAGTCCTTCTGCAGCATCCACTCGGCCACACTGCTCTCCCGGGCTTCCCTTCTACCCCAGTCCCGCAGGCCCACTCCCACTAGAGGAATTCTCTTTCCAGCCTCCCCCTCTGACCGGGAAGTATTACTGAAGAAACAGCTGGACCTAATGTTTAGAGTCCGGGCTTGGGAGACAGAAGACCAGGCTTCTAATCCCAGCTCTACCACTTGTCTGCCGGCTGGCTTTGCACAATTCACTTGTCTGGACCTCAACCCCCTCATCTGTAAAATGGGGATTAAGACTGTGAGCCCCAAGTCGGACATCGACTGTGTCCAACCTGATTAGTTTGTATCTAACCCAGCGCTTAGTACAATACCTGACACAGAGTAAGTGCTTAACAAACACCATTAAAAAAAAAATACCTTGAGGAACTCCATGCGTCTGGGGACGGGGAGGGGTGAGCTATCCTCCCGCCAACCCCCAGCATCTGGCAACCGCCGAATGAGAGAATTATTGACATCTATATGTATGCTTGTCCCCCACCCCGCCCCTAAGAACATTTTACGGTGGAAAATTTTGAATCAACACTGCAGAATCTCCAAAGAAAGAGCCTTGAGGCGGTGGATGATCATTTTCGGCATTTTTCTGTGGATTTCGGGCGTCCCCTGTCATAGACCAAACCCACCCGGCCGGGGGATTATGGGTCCGAAACAGCGCCCGAACGTGTTGCGAACGCTGGTGCCGATTTCAGTCGCGGCCCCCGCTCGATTAGTTTGGGAGCGGCTGGGATTGGAGTCTCGCGGTACGGACGGCCTCGGTTCATGACTTAAAAATAGCCCTGCCGCCAAAAAGTGGAATGTCACATTAGAATCGGGTGCGGTTGGGCCCCAAAGCCGTCAGGTCTGCACGCCTCCTGTTCAAGGCAGATTTAAGGTTCACTTGGCTTCTTGGAGTTCATTTAATTGTTCCTTCCCAGATGTCTTTGTCGGGCTTGCTGGAAATCCCCTAAGGCCCCCTGCCTCTTGGACTCGTCGGGCAATATATCATTGATTTTTATTGAGCGCTTACTATGTGCAGAGCACTGTACTAAGCTCTTGGGAGAGTCCAGTGCAACATAATTAGCGGATGGGCCCCCGTCCCTTTGGTGACACAGACGTGGAGCAGGAAGTTGCGGGTGAGGTAAAAGACGAAAATCCTCAGAACCCCAGCCAGCATTCCACTCCCTTACTCTCTGCCAGAGAGCGGCAGATAATATTACTACTACTAATAATAATAACTGTGGCATTTGTTAAGCACTTACTATGTGCCAGGCACTGTTCTAACCGCTGGGTTAGATACAAGCACATCAGGTTGGATACAGTCCCTGTTCCACATGGGGCTCAGAATCAAGATCCCCATTTTACAGCCGAAGGAACTGAGGCACAGAGAAATGAGATGACTTGCCCAGGGTCACACAGCAGACAAGTGGCAGAGCCGGGATGAGAACCCAGGTCCTTCCGGCCCCCAGGCCTGGCTTCTATCCACGAGGCCACACTGCTTCTCATGGCAGATCCTCCCCATCCCCGCCCCTCCCGCCGCATCTGGAAGACAGACCGATTTTCGGGAGTGACAGGGACTCGTCTGGCAGCGATTTAGCCCCCGGCTGCTTCATCCCCCCTCCCAGCCCCACAGCACTCATGTCCATATCCGTCATTTATTTATTTCTGTTCATGTCTGTCTCCCCCTCCAGAGTGCGAGCTCGTTGTAGGCAGGGAATGTGTCTCTTTATTCTTGTGTTGTACCCTCCCAAGCACTTAGTACGGTGCTCTGCACACAATAAGCGCCCAGTGAACACAGCCCCCCCAGCTAGTGAGCGGACAGTGTGGGGCCGGGCTTCGCTTCAGCCTCTCCACAGAACCGTCGATCGAGACAAGCCAAGCTCACGTGAACGGCCATCCTCACCCCTCACCCCCATCCTCCGGCCAACACCAGCCCACCGGGAGCGTCCGGGGATGGTGACGGATGTGGGATGGGGGACCCTCCACTATCCGGAGATGGAAGGAAGACCCTCTCCCCCCTCACCCGGCTGATTTCCTCATTAGTTACCAAGCGGATGTTGACTGGTATTGACCTTTGCTTCCCGGCCTGATTCGATCCGGTGACCTAATGTGGGAAAGCCACTGGGTCCTGTTAGCAATCCCATGCGTCCCTGCTCTTTGTCCGAATTAACTGGAAAGGTTGGGGGGAGAGCTTGATGGGGAGGGGGAGACTGGTCTCATGGCAACTTGATTAGTGCAAAAGGACAGGTGCTTCAGTGCTTAGAACAGTGCTTGGCACATAGTAAGCGCTTAACCAATACCTTCATTATTATTTGTATACAAATACATATATTTATACATATGTATATAATTTGTATATAAATGCTATTGAATGAATGAATATTTTCTGAGGGCTCAGGTTGCTCTGGAGGATCACATCTATTTTGCTACTTTGCTCTTTTTTTTTTTTATGGTATTTGTTAAGCACTTATCATATACCGGGCACTGAACTAAAGGCTGGGTTAGATACAAGCAGATCGCGTTGGACACAGTGGGCAGAGAATGTGTCTGTTGTAGTATTGTACTCTCCCAAGCGCTTAGTACAGTGCTTTGCGCACACTAAGTGCTCAGTAAATACATTTGACTACTGACTGACTGACACAGGGTTCCCAGTCTTAATCTCCATTTTCCAAGTGAGAGAACTGAGGCCCAGAGAAGTGAGTGACTGGCCCTAGGTCACCCAGCAGACAAGTGGGATTAGAACCCAGGTCCTTCTGACTCCCAGGCCCGGGTTCTAGCCATTAGAAGCAAAAGCAAGCGCCTGTTTAAGGCCAGAGGTCACCCGGTGGCCCTGCCCCCAGGCAGCCGGGCCGGAGAGTTGGCTTGGGCAGTCAGGGATGGGGGGGGGAACTCCCTAGGTGGGAGCGACGGGTGCCGCGCTGGTACATGCCAGCGGCCAGCATTTGCCAGAACTTGTCCCAGCGGGAAATGAGAGGACACGGTGATCTTATCCCCTTCCGATCCCCTCCATCCTCAGAGAGCCCGGGGGTGGCGACCGGCCATGCCAGTGGCATGACCCAAGGGTGGCAGGGTGGAGGTTGGGGCGTTTTACGTGGGCACAAGACGGCCCGAGTCTCCCTGGCACAGGCGGGGCCGGCCTTCTGCAGAAGTGGATAGAGCCCTGGCCTGGGAAGCAGAAGGACCTGCAGTCCCATCCCGGCTCCGCCGCTTGTCTGTTGGGTGGCCTTAGGTCACTTCACTTCTCTGGGCTTCACTCACCTCATCTGTAAAATAGGAATTGAGATTGGAAGCCCCGCGTGGGACAGGGACTGTGTCCTACCCTATTAACTTGTGTCTACCCCAGTGTTGAGTACCGTACCTGGCACAGAGTAGGCACTTAACAAATGACATTAAAAAAGTTCCAAGCCCCTCCCCCATTGCCCCTCACCATCTCCCCTTCTTCTGACCGAAGTCCAAGAGGAGGCCCTTCCTGCCATTCTTCTGGCGTGTTTTTTCCCCCCCAGTGGTATTTGTTAATCACTTAATATGTGCCTCATCTCCTTCATTTTTTATTGGATTCTCTCTCTCACACACACACACACACACACACACACACACACACACTCTCTCTGTCTTTCTGTCTCTCTCCACCTTTCTAGTGGATTTTTCTCACATATTCTTCACCTTTCTAGTGGATTTCTCTCTCTCACCCACCCCGACACACCCACACACCCTCACCCACTCTTCACCTTTGTAGTAGATTTTTTTCACCACCCCCCTCACCCCCAAACACCTTTCTAGTGGATTTTTTCCCGACTCTCCCACATACACTCTTCACCTTTCCAGTGGATGTGTCTTATACCCACACGCGCGCATACACACACGCACTCCACTTCCTCCCCCCCGCCCCCCGAAGCCCGTCCCTTCACCTTTCCAAACTGATGGAATACGCCCGGACCGGCTGGGGAGCGCACGTCCGGACTCGAATTCAGAGGACGCGAAGCTTGGGATGCCCCATCTCCCGTCCCTCCCCCTTCCCCCCTCTGGCCCCGGGCCCTCAGAGCCTCCCGCCGCAGAGCAGAGCATTCCCCGCTCCGGAGTAAACGGGAGGGCTAAGAATAGCTCGGCCTTCCGCTGCCGAGAGCGTCTCGGTCGTCCCTCCCCGGGTAACTCGGCCGGCCGAGCCGTCTAGACAGCTGCGCGCCGAGGAAGTGTGTGGGGTGGGGAAGGCCGGCCTGCCCACCCGTCCACCAGCCCGCGGGGATGTTCTCCTTCTTCAGCTGCTCCCGCACCTGGGGCGGTCAGTTGGAAGGTCTCTCCCGGACTCGGGAAGTTCTTTTCAAAGCCGGAGCTGCTTAACCCCCAGGTGTCACTAGCACTGCGTGGCGATGATGCAGGACTATTTCCCCAGAGGCCTCTCCGGCCCACTGAATTCCTACAACGGGGGCAGTAGGTCAGTCGATCGAGCAGTGGGATTTATTGAGCGTTTTCTGTGGGAAGAACACCGCACTAAGCGTTTGGGAGATGCAGACGCGTTCCCGGCCCGTAAAGAGCTGACTACGGTCTGTTAAGACTCGGGGAGCAGCGTGGTCTAGTGAGAAGAGCCTGGACCCGGGAGTCAGAGGGCCTGGGTTCTAATCCCAGCTCCTCCACTTGCCTGCTCAGTGACCTTGGGCAAGTCCCTTCACTTCTCTATGGTTCAGTTCTCCTGTTCTCCCTCCCCCTCGGATTAGACGGCGAGCCCCATGCGGGACCGGAACCGTGTCCGATCTGCTCACGCAGTGCTCGGCGCGCCGTCGGCGCTTAACCAACGCCCCCGTTAAACGTTCAGTCTTATCACCCGGAAGCGTTCATTCAGTCGTATTTATTGAGCGCTTACTGTGTGGAGAACACTGTACTAAGCACTAGGGAGAGGACAATAGAACAGAAAACAGACGCCTTACCTGTCCACAACGAGCTTTCACTCTAGAGGGGGACGGGCGAGGTGAGTTTTCCTCTCTTTGAGAAAGCCTTTTCTCCACTCCTTCCTGGGAGCGAAAGAGTCCGCCGCCTGTGCTACCACCGCAGAGCGTTGCTTCACAGCTGGCCTGTATGTTCACAGCTGGACTCTATATACACAGCTGGGCCAAATGTATAAATACCAGGGTTTTGTGGGACTTCTATATATGTGAGTGGAATATTAGACTCTGAATACCGAAAACCCCTCTTGTGGTGATGAATTTACCCAGTTCGTGCTGGCCTGTGGGAGATTCTTTCTCAATCAATCATAATAATAATGATAATAATAATCTGTCTGCTAACTTCATTGGACTCCCCCAGTTGCTCAGACCAGTGGACTGCACCCGGTAGACTTTAAGCTCTTCGAAGGCAGGGATTATGTCTGTTAAACTTCATCGGACTCTCCGGAGAACTTAGTCCAGTACTCTGGCGGAAGTAGATTGGAAGCTTCTTGGGGGAAGGAATTGTGTCTGACAGTAGCGTATCCTCCCATACGCTTAGGCCAATCTTCTGCACACAGTAGATTCTAATAATAATAATTATGGTATTGGTTAAGTGCTTATTATGTACCAAGCATTGTCGTAAGCGCCGGGGTAGTTACAAGCTAATCAGGTTATATATCTATTTGTTTATATTCATTGTCTTTCTCCCCTTCTGGACTGTGAGCTCGTTGTGGGCAGGAATGTGTCTGTTTGTGGTTATATTGTACTCTCCCAAGTGCTTAGTACAGTGCTTTGCACGCAGTAAGCGCTCAGTAAATACGATCGAATGAACGAATGGCATGGACTGTGTCGACCTGATTAGTTTGAATCCATCCCAGTGCTTAGAACGGTGCCCGGCACACAGTAAGGGCTTAACAAATACTATAGAAAAATGCACTTTGCCAAAACACCCTATTGTTCACTGTCCTACGTGAAAGATGCCAAGATTCGGGAATCCCCTGAGGGAAAAGAGTAACATTTTCCACCCCAGTTGTGAGATATCTGTGAGACAGACAGATCTGGAGATAGTCTTCAAAGTTTACCGCAAACAGTACTGAAATCAAACTGTCTTTTAAGGTGAAGCCACACCTGTATTCCTTATAGGACATTTCTGAATGCAACTTTTATGGCCCACCTGAAAAAACTGACTGGAAAATACCCCGCAGTTTTTTTTACCGTTCCCCATTTTGTGATGTTCATTTTCTGCCGAGATGACTCCATTTCCTCCCTTCCTTGAAGAGCGCGACCGTGTCTCTCTCCCCAATCTTCTACGACACTCTCCCCACCTTCAGAGCCTTACTAAAATCCCATCTCCACCTTGCGACCTTTCCCGACTAAGCTCTCATTTCCCTGACCCCCTCTCCCTTCCGCCTCACTTATCCACTCGGATCTGTCCCCTTCAATCTCTTGATATTCACTCCACCCTCAGCCCCACAGCACTTTTTGACCCTATCCGTAATTTATTTCAATGTCTGCCTCTCCTCTAGACTGAAAGCTCCTTGTGGGCAGGAATTGTGTCTGCTAACTCCCTTCTCTTGTCAATCAATCCATTAATCGATGGGAATTTATTGAGCACTTCCTGAGCGATAAGGCCTGTGAGGAAAATGAGGCGGAGACTGCTATTTGTCATGTAGCTTAAAGAGATTTCATAAGAGTATCTGTGTGGATCACCCGTTCTCCAACTGCAGTACGGGAAGGGCAAGCAGAAGCAGACTAAAACTCAGCACAAAGCGTTCATTTTCCCCGTAAGAACAGACTTGCTGAGGGTGAGGGTTGTTGAGCGTTAGAATGGGTTGCCCTGAGATGTTGTAGAATATCCTTTTCAGGGTGGAAGAGGGAGATGGATCTTGACCCGCCTTCTAATAACAACAATCACAGTGTTTGTTAGGCATTAGGTGCTGTACTGAGCATTGAGGTAGAGCCAAGGTAATCAGAGTGGGGCTTATAGTCTAAAGACGGGGGGATAACAGGTATTGAATCCCTATTTTAGTCAGTCAGTTAATTGTATTTATTGAGCCCCTACTGGGTGCAGAGCACTGTACTAAGCACTGGGGTGGATTCGAGTTAATCAGGTTGGACACAGTCCCTATCCCACATGGGATTCTCTCTCTTAATCCCCATTTTACAGATGAGGTAACTGAGGCGCAGAGAAGTGAAGTGATATGCCCAAGGTCACACAGCAGACGTGTGGCAGAGCCGGGATTAGAAGCCAGGTCCTTCTGACTCTCCCCATCCTGGCCTCTCCGTCCCTCCAGAGAGGATCGGCTCCCCTCTTCAAGCAGAAAAAGCTGATCCCCTTCCGGCCTCTCACAATTGTCTCTCCTCGGTCCGGTTCTTGCCTCCTCAGATCGAAAACCTCCAGGAGCAGCTGAGAGACAAGGAGAAGCAGATGAGCAGTTTGAAGGAGCGCGTGAAATCCCTGCAGGCGGACACCACCAACACGGACACGGCCTTGACCACTCTGGAGGAAGCTCTGGCTGAGAAGGTGAGGCCGGCCTGGCGTGGTCTTAGCATCACCAGACTCCCTCCCCTCCCCCCGGACCCTCCTCCCCAGGCTGGGCCTTTCAAACAGGCTTCGGGAGCGGGGTCTTGATCTCAGACCGGGAAGAGGAGCTCCCGGTATCAACCCCTTATCCAGACGTTTGCCCCCGGCGTGCAGAGAATAATAATAATTCTGGGATTTGTTAAGCGGTTATTGTGTGCCAGGCACTGTTCTAAGTGCTGGGGTGGATCAAAGCTAATCGGGTTGGACACAGTCCCTGTCCCACACTGGGCTCACAGTGTTGTTCAGATGAGGGAACTGAGGCCCAGAGGAGTGAAGTGACTTGCCCAAAATCACACAGCAGTCAGGTGGTGGAGCTGTGATTAGAATCCAGGACCTTCTGACTCCCAGGCCCGGGCATTATCTACTAGGGCACGCTGCTGGGTAGGAAAGGGAGGGGCCGTCTGCTTGCCGCTGGTCTGAGCAGCTGCTTGGCAAGATGGATTTCATGCCAGAGGGCAGTGGCACAGTTTCCTGATTAGGTAGGCAGAATATCTCATTCTTCCTCTCTTCCCCTGAGGCTGCATTTGTTCCGAGTGCAAGCAGCAGTTAATAACAACAACAATAATGATAATAAAAATAACTTTGACATCTGTTAAGTACCTACTCTGTGCCAAACGTTGTCCTAAGCACGGGAGTAGATGCGAGTTAACCAAGTCCGACGCAGACCCCCACGGGGCTCACAGAGTAGGAGGGAGGACGGGTATCGAATCCCCATTTTACAGATGAGGGAGCAGAGGCCCAGAGAAGTGCCCAAGGATACACAGCAGGCGCGCGGCAGAGCCAGGATTAGGTCCCGGGTTCTCCGACTCCTAGGTCCGGGCTCTTTCCACCAGGTCAAAGAGTTTCCACGGTGGGAAAGTGGTTGTGAAGAGAGTGTTCCGTTATAGAACTGAAATGCAGTTTGGGGCAGACTTCTGAGCCGTAAATTGCTGTGACCTAGGGGTTTGCTCCCTTTCTCCGTCTCTCCCTCACCCCCACAGCACTTAGACCCCTAATTTATTTATTTATACAAATATTCATCTCCCCCTCCATACTGTAAGCTCGTTGTGGGAAGGGAATGCCCTGCTAAATCAGTCGAATTGGACTCTCCAAAGCGCGTACTCTAGCAGTGTGTAGACAGTAAGCCCTCAGTAAATACCGCGGGTGGACTGACCGGGCGCCGAGGGAAGGCCCGGCACGGACCGTAGTTTTCTCCCAACAGGAGCGGACGATCGAGCGCCTGAAGGAGCAGCGGGATCGGGACGAGCGGGAGAAGCAAGAGGAGATCGACAGCTACAAGAAAGACCTGAAAGACCTGAAGGAGAAAGTCAGCCTCCTGCAAGGAGACCTCTCGGAAAAAGAGGTGAGTCCTGGGCAGACGGCCCCTGACGTCTCCCGGGCTCTGGGCCGTGTGTGCGGGATTTGTCCCCGTGAGCTGCTGCTCTCCGTGGACAGTGGGGATTCTAGAAACGGGAGGTTCGTTTCGGTTCCGGCAGAATTCCCGTCACTCCGCCGCAGACAACCCCTCTCAGGAAGCCTGGGCGAGGGGACGAGCAAACCCTTCCGGCACCGGGCTGGATGTCCGGCTCAGAGATCATGGCTCCAAACTAACTTCCCCGCTCCTTTAGGCCACGCTCAGAGCGCACTGAACGTAATAGTAATAATTGCGGTATTATTTATTAAGCGCCTACTATGTGCCGGACACTGTTCTGAATGCCGAGGTGGATGCAAGCAAATCGGGTCGGACACAGTCCCTGTCCCACGTGGGGCTCACAGTCTCAATCCCCATTTTACAGATGAGTCCCTGAGGCACAGAGAAGTGAAGTGACTGCCAAGGCTTAGAACAGAGTCTGCGTACAGTGTGGGGCTCTATTCATTCACTTAATGGTATTTATTGAGCGCTTGCTATGTGCAGTGCACCGTATTAAGCGCTCGGGAGAGTCTGTAATGTTACTAGAGAAGAATCAAGGGGCAACAATCAAGTCTTCTACCTCTGTTGCTCTGCTGTAGCCTGCCAAAGGATTAGTACAGTGTCCACCTTCAGCGTTTAGCTCTGTTCACTAATTTATTGGTATTTTTTGAGTGCTTTCTATGTGCAGAGCAAGAATTAAGGCTTCTGTTGCTCTGCTGTAGCCTTCCAAGGGTTTAGTACCATGTCTGCGTTCAATTGACTCATTCGAGGGTATTCATTGAGACTTGCTTATTGCAGAGCACCCAACTAAGCGCTTGGGAGAGTCCAATCCCACAGAGTCGGCAGACACGTTCCCTGCCCACAGCGAACTTCCGGCCTAGAGGGGAACCTAAGATTGATGAAAAGTTAGGAATGAAGCGGGAAGCGATAGGGCTGTTGAGGAAGGAAACAATCAAGGTCCCTGGAAGTATGATTACTGTGGTTTTGATTAAGTGCTTACTCTGTGCCAAGCACTGTTCTAAGAGCTCCTTACATGGCAGGGGCCACGGGCTCCGAGTGCGAGGACGGGACCCCCATCCCTCCCCCAAGGGGCCGGAGGTAGATGGGGGCGGTTCTTTGAGGGCGGCGATCGTGTCTACCAGCGCGGTCGTCCGGGATTCTCGCGAGCGCTCAGTCCGGTGCTCTGCACACAGTGAGCGCTTAATAAATCCCCTCGGTGGATTGCTTGCAGGCCTCCCTCCTGGACCTGAAGGAGCACGCCTCCACGCTGGCCTCGGCCGCGGTGAAGAAAGACTCACGGCTCAAAGCCTTGGAGATCGCCCTGGAGCAGAAGAAAGAGGAATGCCTGAAAATGGAAACGCAACTGAAGAAGGTTCAGACCCCAGATCTTCCCGTTTCATCCCGGGGGGGCGGTTGGGCCTCGGGGGCGGGAGACGGGGAGATGGGAAATGCCATTTTGAGGGGACAAAATTCCAGGGTGCCGTGTTCCTCAGCAAGCCGTGAGCGCGTTCTCCACGCCGTCTCATTCTGGCTCATTCCGTGAACGAGAGAACGAAGGATTTATCACGGTAGAGTTTGTCCTAGGGCTCAGAGACGGTCTCTGTAGTAGCCAAAATGGCGACACCCCCACCCCGGGTCTTCTGTTTCTTTCAGCACCCACCGAGACCTCATTTTCAATCCGGCATATAATAATACTAATAATAATGTGGTGTTCGTTGAGCACTTACTGCATGCCAAACACTGTACTAAGTACTGGGGTATATACAAGGGGATCCAGTTGGATGCCGTCTCCCCCACCCCGTTTTATTTTAAAAGTACTTTTTAAGCGCTACCTTCGTGCCTGGCGCCGTACTAAGCTGGATGTAGTCCCTCCCGCCCCCTTTTGTGGTATTTGTTAAGTATTTACTATGTGCCAGGCACTGTTCTGAGCATTACGGTAGTTATAAGCTTAATCAGGTTGGACACAGTCACTGTCCCACATGGGATCTCACAGTCTTAATCCCCGTTTTTACAGATGAGGGAACTGAGGCCAGAGAAGTGAAGTGACTTGTCCAAGGTCACACGGCTCAAAAATGGGAATGCCGCTCAGTGTCCCACAGTGGTTTGACGTTTCCTTTTCCCTGGGGACCCTGAAACTGCCCAGAAGCCCCTGCTTCATGGCCCTCAAGAGGATCCTCAGGGCTTATCAGTGCCCAGTCCATGCCGTGCAGTCTGGTGGTATTTCCAGTGGGCTTCCAGGCGGGAGATAAGCCCGTGCCTATTTCCAGAGACACTTCTGACGGCGATTCCCTCTCCATTTCCCCCCAGCAGTTTCCAGACACCCCTCTCCATTAAGGGGGTAAAGCCACTCAGGCCCTTAGATCACAATCCTGCCTCCTCTCCCGGGAGTTGCTGTGGTTTTTAAGAACAGAAATCGGACTAAAGGTGTCTGAATGTGGATAAAAAGGTTTTCGACTGCGGGCGCCTTCAGTTTGGTCGCACGTCATGAAACAGCTGCTAAATGAAACCGCTTAGTCAAACAGTGGGGCAGCATCACCTACTGTCAGCTGTGTGACTGTGGGCAAGTCACTTCACTTCTCTGTGCCTCAGTTCCCTCATCTGTAAAATGGGGATTAAGACTGTGAGCCTCACGTGGGACAACCTGATGACCCTGTATCTACCCCAGCGCTTAGAACAGTGCTCTGCGCAGAGTAAGCGCTTAACAAATACCAACATTATTATTATTATTATTCCTGGAAAGTGCACGACCCTGGAAGTCAGAGTACCCGGGTTCTAGTCCCATCTCCGCCACTCAGTTGTGTGATCTCAGGCAAGTTACTTAACTTCTCTGAGCCTCAGAGTTCTCAACTGTAAAATGGAGATTTGTTGCCCATTCTCACTCCTACTTAGACTCAGAGTCTTAGAGAAGCAGCATGGCACAGTGGAAAGAGCCCGGACTTGGGAGTCAGAGTTCATGGGTTCGAATCCCGGCTCTACCGCTTGCCAGCTGTGTGACTTTGGGCAAGTCACTTAACTTCTCTGGGCCTCAGTTCCCTCATCTGTAAAATGGGGATTAAAACTGTGAGCCCCACGTGGGACAACCTGATCTTGTATCCACCAGCGCTTAGAACAGTGCTTTGCACAGAGTAAGCGCTCAACAAATACCACCATTTATTAGATCGTGATCCCCACGTGAAGCGGGGACTTGTGTCCGACCTGCTGAACGTGTCCTCTGTACTGTGGAGCTGGCTCATCGAAGGCCGTGTCCACATTTTGCTCTTTCTCCATCCCAAATCGGCATTTCCACAACCTTCGAAAGCTTGTGAATAGCTTAGAGAGAAGGGGGCTCTGGGTAACTTTGCCCATTGCCCAGGGCCGTACACTTCTTGGGAAAATCTCACCATCAATCAATCAATCAGTGGTATTTATTGAGCACTTACTCTGTGCAGACCAGTGTTCCAGTCGTTTGGGGGACCATAAAACAAGAGAATTAACAGACACAGTCCCTGCCCCAAAGCAGAGAGGACAACACAGATATCAATATGAATAAATAAGTCATTTATAATAAAGACGTACATAGGTGCTGTGGGGTGAATATCAAATGTCTAAAGGTCCCAGATTCAAGCGCATAGCCGACACGGAAAGAGGGCTTCATCGGGAAAGTCCTCATGGAGATGGGACTTTAATTGTGCTTCGAAGGTGGAGAGAGTGGCGGTTTAGCATATGTGGGTGGGAGGGAGTTCCGGGCTAGGGGGAGGAGGGGGGAAAGGGGTCGGCAGCGGCGAGATAGACGAGAGCTCCGCTTCCGTTGGTTTCCGTCGCCCACTCAAAGCGTCAGCGAGGGCATCGTCCTCGGCTTTTCCCAGCTGGCGCCCGAGTTGTTGCTTCCTAGATATCGTAACAGCCTGTTTCCGTGCCCGCTCAACCATCCTGGATCATCCCAGGAGCTTCCCACACCTCCAGAAAACGGGGGCCGCCCCTGGTTTTTTGGCCTCGGCCACCAGTTGAGCTCCCAGAATTGTTGGGAAAGGAGGGCTGGACCCCAATTCGATGTCCCGCAAGTTGGGGTAAGGTGAAGGGCCAAAGCTCTCTGTTGCTGGTTTAACGTCCCCGATAGGGAAGTCCCAATCTCGGGTCGGACATGAGGTGGATTTTCTGGACCGATGTATTTGGGGACCACTGTCTCTCCATCGATTTCTCGTAGTTTGCCTCTCCGTCAGTATGTTTCTAACCATCCTCCTCCTCCTTCCTCATGTTTCTAACCATCCTCCTCCTCCCTCACTTCCTTTCCTTGCCCTGTTCTGTCTGTCCGTCTCTCTCTCCCTCTAGCATCCTGAAGCGCTGTCAAGCTACCCGTCAGTAAGTGCCTTGGCAAACAAATGCCATCGAGGGCCCCTGCTGAATTTCGTGTTGCATGGCCCCTCTCCTGTGCCTTTGCACCGCTGCTGCCTATCACAAGCTGACCCGATCCCCCTCCCCGCAATCACCCTTTCACACCCCGCTTTGCCTGATGCAGATTCGGCAGCTGGCTTTTTCGGACACGGGGAGGGAAGGATCGGAGAAAGCGGCGGGAACGCCTCTGGATGTGCTGGTGGGGCCGGTCCTTCTGCTCACTTCCGCCCTTTTTGTAAGATGGTAGATTCAGAACCCAGAACCCCCCGGCTACTTCCCCTGTGATGGCTTGCGCCGTGCCTCGCTGCATCTTCTCCGCCACGTCCACCCCTGGGCGTGGGGCCAGTGCAGGCTGAGAGCGAGCATCCGTCCAGATAGATTGGCTCATAAAAGAGCATTCTGCGGAACTGCCCACACCAGCATATCGAAGAGGATGATATCATCTCGTCAGGAAGCGAACCTTCAGGCCATCGAAGAGCAACCTTCGGTCTCACACCGAGCACTGCCGGCCGAATTTACGACCCGAATTTCCCGGTTACCCCAGTGCTCTGTAACAGATCTTTCATAGTTTGGGCCTTTATTTTTTACCCCCTTTCCATCGCAAGTGGCTGGTTGCCGTAGTTGCCCTCCCGCATTTCCTCCCCGTCGTTCCGGATGAGCTTTGGTACGCGTTGCTGTTTAGTGGGTGGAGCCGCAGAGGTCTGGTTCGATGAGGTTGGGAGCTACTTTAGCACCGGCTCTGCTTCTAAAATCTTGCCTTCTTTGCTTTCTAAAATCTCCTGGCACGACCTAAGAGGTAGTGGGTGAGTGAGTGACTGTGTGTGTGAGGGAGTGGGGGAGAGAGAGAGAGAGCGTGTGTAATTGTGAACTGCATCCTAGATCCAAAACTGGATGGGCCCTGTGAGCTCAATTTGGGCAGGGAATGTGTCTGTTTATTGTTATATCGTTCTCTCCCAAGCGCTTAGTACAGCCCCCTGCACATAGTAAGCGCTCCATCAGCAAGATTGACTGTTGGGCCACAATAGATCTCACACTCATTCAACTCCCAGCCAACAAAGACACCGCTAATCCGTTATGGTCCCCAGATATTCAGCATTCAGGCAGATGCTCTGCCCAAGAAATGAAGCTCCTGCCTCTAGGATGCCTGCAATCCCGTTTCCAATGGCTCCGAAAAACAAATTTTGGTGGCTTTTTTATGGTGTTAAGCGCTTACTACGTGTCAAACGCTATTCTAAGAGCTGGGGCGGAACCAACTTAATTAGACGGGGCACAGTCGCTGTCCCACATGAGTCTCCCTCCATTATAAGTAGGAGGGAGAAGCGATAACCCCATTTTTACAGTTGAGGAAACTGAGGCCCAGAGAAGTGAGGCGACTTGCCCAAGGTCACACAGCAGACCCCACGTCCTCCGACACCCCGGCCCTTGCTCTTTCCTTTAGGCCCACACTGCCGCTCTTGGTGGGTCTGTAAGTTCGCCCGGATAAATTCGGAGTCGAAGGAGGAAATGCCTTATTGCTTTCCCCCCAGGAAGTGGGAAGACAATTAAGGCTGCGCACACCACCACGTTCATTAACTTTCATGGCGAGGGAGAAAGTGATTTAACGTTCTTGGAACCTCGTCGTAAAGCCCAGAAGTTCTTGGCAACAGTCGCTCTGTAAAATATCCTGACGTGGAACTCGCTGCTTTAGTGAACGGGAGAAGGAACTTCCTGGCCTGGATGATGGACCGTATTTTGGGGTTTTGTTGCCTGTGTGTTCTTGATCACTGTGGGCAGGGAATGTGCCTGTTAAATTGCTGTGCGTCCTCTCCCAAATACTTAGTACCGTGCCCTGCACCCAGTAAGCGCTCAGTAAATATCACTGATGGATAACTTCTAGACTCCAGCTAGATTTGGATTTTCAGTTGACTTCTTTTTTTTTTAATGGTATTTGTTAAGGGCTTCATTCGTTCAGTCTTATTTTTTGAGCATTTACTGTGTGCAGTTCACTGTACTAGGTGCTTGGGAGAGTACACTACAACAATAAACGGACCCATTCCCTGCCCACAGCTAGCTCACAGTCTAGAGGGGGAGGCTTACTTTGTGCCCGTCAGTGTACTGTTAATAATAATAATAATAATAATAATGTTGGTATTTGTTAAGCGCTTACTATGTGCCGAGCACTGTTCTAAGCGCTGGGGTAGATACAGGGTCATCAGGTTGTCCCAAGTGAGGCGTCCCCATTTTACAGATGAGGGAACTGAGGCTCAGAGAAGTGAAGCGACTGGCCCAACCTGGGATTAGAACCCAGGTCCTTCTGCCTGCCAGGCCCGGGCTCTATCCACTAGACCACACTGCTTCTCTAGCGCTTAGTACAGGGCTCTGCACGTAAGCAACGCTCACTAAATCCCACTGATTGGTTCCCTGATTGGTGACGACGATGGTTCATCTTCCAGATGGAGAAGCAGCGTGGCTCGGTGGAAAGAGCCCGGTCTTGAGAGTCGGGGACCTGGGTTCGAATCCCGGCTCTGCCACTTGGCATCTGTGTGACTGTGGGCGAGTCACTTCACTTCTCTGGGCCTCAGTTCCCTCATCTGGAAAATGGGGATTAACTGTGAGCCTCACGTGGGACGACCCGATGACCCTGTATCTACCCCAGCGCTTAGAACGGTGCTCTGCACATAGGAAGCGCCTAACAGATACCAACATTATTATTATTATCGAACCCGCGCCAGCAATTGGTCATCCCGAATCTCCGGTCCGGACTGTAGGTGGCACTGGTGCCTTTCCCAACCTGGCATCCCGCTCGTGCCCAAAATATTTCCGGGAGTGGCGCCTTCCAACCCCCGACCAGGGGCCTCGGGTGGCACGAAGGTCCCTTTCACCCGGCCCAGGGCGGATAAACCTGACGGTCTGCGTGGTCTTCCACGACAAGGGAAAGGCGGGAGGAGAAATGAGCTCCCCGTCCACAGACGGATCTGCCCGCTGGAACGGGAAGTCGAACGGGAGGAAGGGAGGAGAGGGGAGGCTTTCCTTAACCCTGGATCGGAAAAATCGAGAGTCCCCACGGACCTCCGTAAGCTACTGTAGCACTGGGATAAGGTCGCTTAGTTATCCGTCTCGCGGCTCCACCTTTTCTTCCTCCCTTCCCCCAGTTGCCTGATTATGTATTTTGGACGACTTTGAAGGGTCTGGAGGAGCATTTGTTAAAACAAACATTTTGAGAGGTTGGGAACTCAACCAAATTCAGGAGGAGAAGGATCCAAGCTGTGTCTGAGGTGGAGAGTGCGGGTTAACCCCGGTTGGGCCGACCCGCGTTTGGAGGTGTCTCTTCGGGAGAGGGATGCGGTCCACGGTTTTGACGCCCGGGTGCGACCTTGCCATCTGGCGTTGAGGCTGCCGGGCTTCCTCCTGGGATCGTCTGCCACCGGGCCCTTGTTGCCCGTCTGAGGTTTTTAGTTGGTTTTTTTTAATGGCATTGGTTGAGCGCTTACTCCGTGCCAGACGCATACTAAGCTAATCAGGTTGGACACAGTCTACGTCCCACGTGGGACTCAGTCTTTATCCCCCATTTTGAAGGTTGAAGAAACCGAGGGCCTGAAAAGTCAGGCGACTCGCCCCAGGTCAGAAGGATCTGGGTTCTAATCCCAGCTCTGCCGCCTGTCTGCTCAGATGACCTTGGCCAAGACACTTCATTTCTCTGGGCCTCAGTTCCCTCATCCAGAAAATGGGGATTAAGACTGTGAGCCCCAGGTGGGACATGGACCGTTGTGATTACCCCGGCGCTTAGCATAGTTCAGTGCCTGGCATGTGGAAAGCGCTTAACGGCTACCTTTAAAAAAACAAAAACAACCCCCAAACCCTTTATTCACATCTCTAAGCGGGAATGTTTAAGGATATCAGAATGCAGCTATAAATGGGACCGGCTCTCTCGGCTCAGTGGAAAGAGCCTGGGCTTCGGAGTCAGAGGTCATGGGTTCGATTCCCGGCTCTGCCACTTGTCAGCTGTGTGACTGTGGGCGAGTCACTTCTCTGCGCTTACAATGTTGGTATTTGTTAAGCGCTTACTACGTGCAGAGCACCGTTCTAAGCGCTGGGGTAGACACGGGGGAATCAGGCTGTCCCACGTGGGGCTCACGGTCTTAATCCCCATTTGACAGATGAGGTAACTGAGGCACAGAGAAGTGAAGTGACTTAATAATAATAATAATAATGTTGGTATTTGTTAAGCGCTTACTATGTGCCGAGCACTGTTCTAAGCGCTGGGGTAGACATAGGGGAATCAGGTTGTCCCACGTGGGGCTCACAGTCTTAATCCCCATTTTACAGATGAGGGAACTGAGGCACGGAGAAGTTAAGTGACTTGCCCACAGTCACACAGCCGACAAGTGGCAGAGCTGGGATTCGAACTCATGAGCCCTGACTCCAAAGCCCGTGCTCTTTCCACTGAGCCACGCTGCTTCTCCACTTGCCCACGGTCACCCAGCTGACAAGTGGCAGAGCCGGGATTCGAACCCACGACCTCGGAGTCCAAAGCCCGTGCTCTTTCCACTGAGCCACGCTGCTTCTCCGCTACTACAGCTGGGGTCACGCTTAGAGCGGAAGGGCGTCGGGTGGTTTTCTGTTAACCTCCGTGTGTCGAACAACCTGCGAGTGAAGTGAACTTCGGGAGAAGCTTAGAGAAGCAGCGAGGCCTCGCGGGGCTATCGCGGGCCTGGGAGTCAGGAGGACCTGGGTTCCAATCCCGGCTGGGCCACTTGTTCCTGCTGGGTGACCTTGGGCAAGTCACTTCGCTTCTCAGTGCTTCATTTCCCTCATCTGTAAAATGGGGATTCAGTCTGTGAAGTCTTTATAGGGCAGGAACTGTGTCCACCCGATTTGCTTGTGTCCACTACGGTGCTGAGTGCAGTACCTGGCACCTAGTAAGCACTTAACAAATGACACAATTATTATTAGTCATTATTAGTAGTCTTATCTTGCTCTTGACCCAATTGTGAAAACCTGTGTCAGCGCACCCGGCTGGAACAGGATTGCCGGACCAGAGAAGGGACTGCAATAGCCTGTCGCTTCTATCCCTGCCAATCGGCGGGCCACGGGATTCGGCGTTCCGAACGCGCCTCCGCTTGCTTTCCCCCGCACAGGCCCACGAGGCTACAGTGGAGGCCCGAGCCGGCCCCGAGATGACCGACCGCATCCAACAGTTGGAAAAGGAGGTCGCCCGGCACAGGGAGGAAGCCGGCAAGGCCCAGGCCGAAGTCGACCGCCTCTTGGAAATCCTCAAGGAGATGGAAAACGAGAAGAACGATAAAGACAAGAAGATAGCGGAGCTGGAAAGGTGAGGGAGCCGGGAGGCCGAGATCCCGTCCCGTGTTTCCGTCTCGGCCCCGTGGAGCCGAGGCCCCCCCGTTTCGCACGGCCACTGGCCGTTCTCAGTTGGCTGCCCGACCGGGATTCGGCCTCCGGAATGGCGGCGAGGCGGGGCCTCGTGTCATGAGTAGAGGACTGTGGGACGAGCTTCCGTTTCGAACGCGGAGTCGGTAAGACGCCACTGCTCGGGCGTGGGCGGGTTTGGCCGGGGTCGCGTTCCTGGAGCCGGAGGGCCCGATGGGAACGGCCGCGGAGGTGAACGGGTCCCGGCGGCGGCGGTGTCTGTCCGGATGGGTGGTTAGAGCCGCTAGCCACGGGCGGCAGCTGCTTAGGTTCCTGCTCTTAAATGCAAACCCTTTGAAGCCTGCTGTTTGGCTTGGCCTAGCCTGTCAAAGTGTGGCTGAGTGGGGTGGCCTTGTGTCTAGAGAAAAGGACCTGGCTTCTAATCCTGGTTCCACCACTGGCCTGCCGTGTGACCTCGGATAAGTCACTTCACCTCTCGGGATCTCCGTTCTCTCATCTCTAAAATGGGGATTGGGACTGTGAGCCCCCATGGACCGTGGCCATCGTGATTGGCTTGTATCTACCCCAGCGCTTAGAACAGTGCCCGGCACCTACTAAGCTCCTAACAGATACCATTAAAAAAAAATAGAATACCACTGGAGAGGAGGTTTAGGTTGTAGCCCGTTCTGCCGGAGCGAATCACCTAACCCCTCTGGGTCTCCATTTTCTCAACTGTAAAACTCAGCTGAATGCAGATAATAGGAGACCATTAATGCGGAAGCCCTTGGCAGTAATAAAAGAAAAGGCCCGACAAATTCCAGATGCTATCGTTATTATCACTACCGTTATACATATGAACATATTTGGACAAATATATATGTATGTATATGTACATACATATATATATATATATATATATATATATATACATACACATATGAACTTGGGTTTATTGGACCCTTCAACTGTCTCACCTCTGACAGAAAACAATACCAATGAGACCCAATCCAATGGCTTGAGAGATTGGCAGACCGCCACCCCTCCCCCCCCCCCGCCCCAAATTTATTGGCAACCACCGTGGAACGGGGTGAAGCCCCCAGCCCAGGATGACTCCATGGGAACCGATCCCAGGAGTCATTCCGTCCCGCACTCCCAACTTTACGAGTTTTGGAAGCTTCCCCGGCCCCGGGCGGCTGACCTCTGGCCCCTCCCTTTTCTCCGGTTTTCCACAGAAAATCCACTCGTTTGCTTTTCCTAGAGGGTTCTTTCATTATCTAGGCATCACACCCTGTAGGAACCCAGTTTCCAGAAAAAGGAGATAGTGAAAACAGAAGGAAACCCTGCCTCCTCAAATTTTCCACGCCGGCCACGGCCACTCAGACCATGTCAAGCTCTTGCCTTGGAATGGAATCTTCCGATCCCCAAACCTTGACTTCCCCCCGGGTCTGAGTTACTGCCATCGGGAATCTCGCTTTTACGTAGCTCTTTCCTCTCGACCCGACCGTTTTTCTCTTATTGCCCGCTAGCTGAGGGGCAATAAGTTTCACTCCCTGGACCTTGTGACCTGGAGGGTTGTGGCCGTCTGTGCTTCTGCTAAGACCAAAGGCTGTGTTTGCAACCCAGCTGTTACCATTATTATTCTTATTACGATAGCTAGTATGTGCTTAAAAATTATCGCCGTCATAATAATAGTAATTATGGTACTTGTTAAATGCTTATTATGTGCCGGGCACTGTTCTAAACAGTGAGATCCCTCCGGTCCCAGACACCGCTTTTGTCCCGGAAACCGGCTAACCGGGAGCAAGGGTTGCGGGTAACAGGAAGGGATGGCCCCGGCTCCAGTCCCGACTCCTCCGCTCGCTCCCCGCAGCGGCAGCTGAGGGATGCCACGGTGGGGCGGCGAGGCCTGACCCCGTCCCGGGAGAGAAAACGGGCGGGGAGACGGTCCATTTCCGCCGCCCAATCCGTCACGGAGGTGCATGCCTGTGTCCGCCGCGTCTCGTCTAACCGCCCGAGTCTCGCGTCACTGTTCCGTCTCCCGCGGGCGGATGCTCGTCCCTCCCGGAGTGGATGCGTTCACCTTACCGTTTCTTTCCCTCTGTCTCTGTGGGGCTTTGGCCCGGGGGCGTCCGGGTCTACCCCGTCCTCCCGACCCCGGCCCGGCTGCTGTTCCTCAGAAAGCCCGCCTCCCGCAAATCCCATCCTCCTCGCCAAGTGTCTCTCCCCGCCCCGTCAGGGGGATTTGTGTGGGACTTCTGGGGAAAGTGAGTGTTCTTTCCGGCTTCCGTTTCCGAGCCGCTGCCGGCTGCCTCTGCTACCCCCGGGCCTGCGGGGTTCTGCTTCATCAGAATCAAAGAGCAAGCTTGTCTTTCAGTTTGTTGTTTTGTTTTTTCAATGGTATTTGTTAAGCGCTTACTGTGTACCAGGCACTGGACTAAGCACTGGGGTCGATACGAGCTAATCAGATCGGACGCAGTCCCATGTGGGGTTCACAGGCTTAATCCCCATTTCACAGATGAGTCAGTCAGTCAGGCGTATTTATTGATCCCACTGTGTGCAGAGCACTGTATTAAGCGCTTGGGAGAGGACTGTATAACAACATAACGGATACATTCCCTGCCCATAATGAGTTTACAGTCTATATAAGGTATATGATAAGGTAGCTGAGGCCCAGAGATGTGAAGTGTATCTCCCACGGTCACACAGCAGACGAGGAGCACAGCCGGGATCAGAGCCCAGGTCCTTCTGACTCCCAGGCCTGGGCTCTATCCACTAGGCCAAGCTGATCCTAATTTCTTTGTTTTTGGTGGGGTTTTTTTTTTCTGGTCTCCCCCTCCATCTGCTTTCACTTACGCACACACGCGCCCGCCCACACTCTGCTGTTTGGTAGGTGGAACTAACTCCATTCATTCATTCCTTCATTCAACGCACTTGTACTCGTTGAGGGCTTACTATGTACTAACCGCTTGGGAGAGTGCAGTAGAACAATAAACAGATACACCCCCCCCCCAAAAAATGAGCTTACGGTCTAAAGGGGGAGACAGACATTAATATAAATAAATAAATTACAGATATAACTCCTCCACTCGATCTCAGCCAGGTGGTAGTCTCTGACTCCAAGCAGCAAGGATAATGATGGTTCACAGTGTCACAGTGACACTCCTTTGAGAACGTGGGTTGTTTTTCCCCCTCCTTCTTCCCCCTGCCTCCCATCATCATCATCAACAGTACTTATTGGGTCTGTATTAGGTGCAGGACACTGACCTAAGAGAGAACAGTACAACAGAATTGGCAGACACGTTCCCTGCCCACAACAAACTCACAGTCCATTTTATTTTTAGTTTCTATAGCAATATAATATAATCTATTTATATTAACGTCTTTACCCCCCTCTTGACTGTGAACTGGTCCGCGTTAGTTGTCCGTTCCCAAGAACCCTCTCCCGTTTAAACTGAAGCCCTGGTTTGGGGGAGTCTCTTGGGGAAAAAGGTCATCTCAGTCTATCAGTCAGTGGTATTCGCTGAGCACTTAGTGTGGGCAGAGCACTTCTGTATTGGAATATTCCAATTGGAAAATCCAGTACAACAGAATAAGCAGACTCGATCCCTACCCATTACGAGCTTACGGTCTAGAGGGGCCCTCCTGAAGAGTCATCCTCCTAAGCCCCTTGTTAAATTGGATTAAAAGGAAAAGCACTTTCCACATTTGCAGTTGGGGGAGTTTAAGAGTGTGTGTGTGTGCTTTTGGTGAGGGGGGGCAGAGAGAGAGAGGGCATCACACACCCAGCTACCCTCTCACACGAGAAGGGCGAATCCCACAGAGAAAGAGAGACAGAGTGAGACCCCATCACCCTGCCAGATCATTAACCTCCCGAAAAATGCGACTCCAGCTGCCTCATCAGCAGTTGTGGAGAATCATTTCTCCCCGCCTCCCCCCGACCCGCCGTCGGAATCCTGCTGTCACATTGGCTTTAGCAGCCGGACCCATCGGGTCCCGCCACAGTACGTTCCCAACCGGCCCCTCCCCTTGGTTCAGCCAACTTAAGCCCCCCACAGTTCCCCGGAAAAGGGCGCTGACCCCCCGCCCTCGACGGACAGAGAGCGGAACGTGGGCCAAACCCAGTGTTGCCTCTTGTGCTTTGGAGGACTACAAGATCAGGAAAACGTGAGGAGTTAATAGAGTAGTTTATGCACAAGCTAGAGAAATCTGTGTCTTTTATACCCTTTGAATGTCGACTCTTTTTTTTTCCTCTGTGTGAGTGCTCTTTCAGAGTTAAAAATCTTAATTTTGCCTATTTTCCGGTAATATTAGGAAAAAAAAAAATCTGTGCTAGCAGGTCGTAAAATGCAGGTGAATTTCCTGACACAATGAAGGAGGCTTAGGAGAAGGGGAAGTGGTGGGAGAGAGATGGAAGAATGAGCTGGTCAGAAAGCAGAGACCATCCACTCCATGGTCGAGTGGATAGAACCCAGGCCCGGGAGTCAGAAGGACCTGAGTTCTAATCCCAGGTCTGCCACTTGTCGGCTGTGTGCCCTTGGGCCGGTCACTTTCCCTCTCGGTTCTCCCGTCCGTAAAATGGGGGTGAAGCCCGCAGACTCTACGTAGGATGTGGACCGTGTCCAACCTGATGAGCTTGCATCTCCTTCCAGCGCTTAGGACAGCGCCTGGCACCTAGTAAGCGCTTAACAAATACCATAAAAACGAAAAACAAAACAGCCGCCTTTC
Source organism: Ornithorhynchus anatinus (assembly GCF_004115215.2). NCBI lineage: Eukaryota > Metazoa > Chordata > Mammalia > Monotremata > Ornithorhynchidae > Ornithorhynchus > Ornithorhynchus anatinus. The sequence continues at coordinate 2,747,145 of NC_041752.1, read as the reverse complement.
CGAGTCGGAGTGGGCCCTCCCGTCAGGCGGTCGAGGGGGCACCTCGGGGCTGCTGGATCTCGGAGGGATCGCCGGAAGGCTGTGTTCTTCTCGGTGGAAAAATTGTCCCCGATGGGGAGGGGAGCGGAAGGGGCCCAAAGACTAGAGCGCCGTGAAGCGGGAAATGTCTTGTTCTTCACCCGATCCTGCTGGGTTGGGTCCTGCTTTCTGTGGGGCAGAGGGGCTTGTGGAACCCAGCCACGTCTTCCGTCAATTTCACTGATGTCCGAGGCAGGGGCCGTGCCTTTAGGGGAGAAGTTTGGGGTCTTGGGAGCGTCACACCTGCAATCGGTGAGTCAGGGTCCGGCGTGGAAATAGGGGGAGCTCCCAGGGGTCGATCGAGAGCATTGGAATCGACCAGTAGTAGTCATCGAACGGATATTTCATCCTCGTTTTACAGACGAGGAACCGAAGGTACAGAGGAGTGACTTCCCCGGGGACGCCCAGCAGGGGAATTCTTCAGCCCTTGTCCTCGGCAGTTAAAATGCAATCCATCATTGCTGTTTATTAAGCGCTTGCTCTGCGCGGAGCAGAGTACTAAGCGCTCGGGAGAGGGCAATGCAACAGAATCAGCAGACACGTTCCCTGCCCGTAACGAGCTTACGGTCCAGAGGCCTCGGCTCCGACAAAGGTTCATCCTCAACTTCTCGTGGCCAGGAGGCGTCCCGCCGAGACAGAAATTCCCTTTTCCTCCTCTTCCTCCCCACCCCATCTGAAAAATGGACTTGTCCATTCAAAGCTCAGATGCATTAAATTCTTCAGGTCAGGGATTGGCCGGTCTATAAACAGCTTCTGGCTCTCAATAAGAAGCCCGCTTTATACTCCCCCACCACCAGGCAGGACCGAGACACACGGAGGCCCTGATTTGCACCACAGTCGGTCGATGTTTGTGGCTTTATTCCCGGTCCGACTGGCATCTCCTGGAACCCATCAACCCACACAGCCCTCACTGTCGGGTGAACTTACCCTTCAAGAAACACTGACTCGCCCCTTGCTTCCAGCCCCTGCGCGGATTCTCTGGAAGTCGACCGTTTTTCAGAGCACGAGCGATTCTGCAGTGTGGCCTAGCGGATAGAGCGTGGGGCCGGGAGTCGGGAGAACCTGGGATCCGGCCCCGACTCCGCCACTTGTCCGCTTAGGACGGTGTCCGCTCCGCATGCAGTAGGTGCTCGGTCGGTATGACTGGATGAATGAATGAATGCCTTGGGACCTTGGGCGAGTCACTTAGCTTCTCTGGGCCTCAGTCACCTCATCGGGAAAATGGGAGTGACGACTGTGAGCCCCATGGGGGACGTGGACTTGTCCACCCTGATTAGCTTGTGTCTACCCCAGCGCTTAGAATAGTGCCTGGCACATAGTAAGCGCTTAACAGATACAGTTAAGAAAAAGAAAACATCCCTCGAATCTCTAGCTGCCTCATCTATGCATTTTGGATCTGTCCCCTTTAATCACTTGATGTTCAGCCCCACATCCCTTATATCCATATCCATAATTTAAAATAATAATAATAATAATAATGTTGGTATTTGTTAAGCGCTTACTATGTGCCGAGCACTGTTCTAAGCGCTGGGGTAGACATAGGGGAATCAGGTTGTCCCACGTGGGGCTCACAGTCTTAATCCCCATTTTACAGATGAGGGAACTGAGGCGCGGAGAAGTGAAGTGACTTGCCCACAGTCACACAGCCGACAAGTGGCAGAGCTGGGATTCGAAATCATGAGCCCTGACTCCAAAGCCTGTGCTCTTTCCACTGAGCCACGCTGCTTCTGAAATCAGTCTCCCCCTCTAGACTGTAAGCCCCTGGTGAGCAGGGAACTTATCTACCAACTTGTAGCCTCCCAAGCGTTCAGCCCAGTGTTCTGCACACAGGAAGCGCTCAATTAATACCATGAATTAACTGATGGATAAAAGATTAGTCGTTTACCGTTAGAGAAACGGCTTGGCCTAATGGAAAGAACCCGGGCCCGAGAGTCAGAGGGCCTAACCCTGGCTCAGCCACTTGTCTACTGTGTGACCGTGGGCAAGTCACTCAAATTCCCTGTCCCTTAGTGACCTCCCCTGTAAAATGAGGATTAAAACTGTGAGCCCCATGAGAGACAGGGACTGTGTCCGAGCCGATTGCTTGTATCTACCCCAGGTCTTAATACGGTACCTGGAATATAGTAAGCAGTTAAAAAGTCCCCTTTTATTTTAAAAAAAACAACCAACCCCTTCAAGCTGCTGGTGATTTGGATGTGAGGATCAAAAGCTGGTCAGGTGCAGGGGTGGGGGATGAAATTTGAGGACCATCGAGGTTTCGTGTGGTGTTTGGACTCTTCCATTTATCAGTGAAATTGACAAGGACGGGGAAGGTGGGCACTGAGTCTTCCCCAAAAAGGCAAAAACGAACCCCAGTGATGTTGGCCGATGAATTTAAGCATGGCTTCTTGGCTAACTTGGATGGCAAGGGACCTGGGAGGCAGAGTCCGTTAAAAGCTGTGCTCGCGTGATCATCATTGCTATGAGATGGCCCCTCCCAACGTGGATCTTAATTGCCGGGAGGAAAGCAATTCAGTCAGCTTGCCCCACCACCGAAGAAATAATCCCGACAGTCCCATCGGGAGAGGCGGACCGGATCCGCGGGCTTTCCTGCACCCAAAAGCGGGTTCTTCTTTGGCTGTTGTTATCCTCCGTCCTCTAGCCTTGGTTGCCCCTTCGGTGAGGGGAGTGGAGAGTTGCGTGGTTCCAGGGCCGCTAAGTCCCTTTATACTCCAGCAGCGGTGATCTGTCGAAATCCGGCCAGGATTCCTCAACTCCCAAGTGCCTAATGTGCCCGGGCCCAGCCGGAGGAGAGCGTTTAACAGCCTCCCGTCCGCCCAGCTAGTTCTGAAACGGTTCCATTTCCCTGCCCCCAGCGGGAATCAAGGCCAGACGCAGCCCCGGGCAGAGAAACGCATGGGAGGTGGGGATGGTGAAACGGAATCCTCGAGCGCCCTGGGGGTAACCTTGGCATCCTAAAGACTCTCGCTTGGATCACCCCGGGGGCTGGCTGCCTGTCTCTCTCCGCTTCTGTAATTTCGCGATGTCGTCTCCAAGCGGGAGTTCCTCCGAACCGCGTCCTTACTAACTCTCTCCGCCTTTCTCTTTCACACCTTCTCCCCGGATGTGCCGCTCGCTTCAGTCTCACCTCCAGGTCAGTATGCCGCTTTCAGACGAGGTTGTAATAATAATAGTGACGGTATTGGTTAAGCGCTTATTATGTGCCGGGCTCATAATATTACGTTAAGCGCTGGATACAAGCAAAACGCGTTGGATACAGTCCCTGTCCCACATGGGGCTCACGGTCTCGATCCCCATTCTACAGATGAGGGAACCGAGGCCCAGAGAAGGGAAGGGACTTGCCCAGGGTCACTCCGCAGACAAGTGGCAGAGCCGGGATTAGATCCCGTGACCTTTTCGGTCCCCGGCTGCGGCCGCCCAAAAATTCAAATGGGAGGTTCCCGACCCAGAGGGAGGGAGAGGCAGTTGGGTGAAAGGGAGAAGTTTAAATCTTGTTTTGGTGGCTTGATCCGGTTCAGGCAGTGACCTGTTCTTCTTGTGTTGGCAACACTCTTGTGTGTGTGTGTTTGTGCACACGTGTGTACACGCGTGTGCCGTTGCCGAGCGCCCACTTTTCAGGGCACAGAGACTCCTCAGTCAGTAGGCTTGACACAGATACCACAGGCCAATTCCTTCCCGATGTCAAGAGGCACGGCCTAGTGGAAAAAGCCCGGGGCCGGGTTGCCATTTACTTGCTGTGTTGATGGTGGGCAAGTCGCTTAACTGCTCTGGGCCACAGTTTCCCTAGTCTGTGCCAAGCGCTGTTCTAAGTACAAGTTAATGAGGTTGGACACAGTCTCTGTCCCACATGGGGCTCGCGCTCCTATCCCCATTTTACAGATGAGGTAAGGGAGGCCCAGAGAAGTGAAGTGATTTGCCCAGGGTCACACAGCAGACAAGTGGCAGAGCCGGGATTAGAACCCCGGGTCTTTCTGACTCCCAGGCCCGGGCTCTGTCGGCTAAGTCACGCTGTTTCCACTAAGTCACACTGCTTCTAGGACGCGTAGCAAGCACTTAACAAATGCCAGAAAGAAAACCAGAAGGTAGCCCCTGAAACCATCCCAAGAGCCCCGATTTCATCGCCTACAGTGGGGTAAGACATAATGAAACACCTTGGTATGGGTGGTCTCGGGGCACTGACCCTTTCGAATGCTGGCAGAGTCTTTGAAACGACCAGGGGGTTTATTAGTGCCAGATGTGGTAAGATGGTATAAACAGTAGGAGCCGGCTGGCGGCACTTCATTCATTCATTGTCGTATTTACTGAGCACCTACGGTGCGCAGAGCACTGTACTAAGCGCTCGGGGGAGTACGGTATAGTAATAAACAGACACATTCCTGTCCACAGAGAGCTCGCAGTCTAGAGAGGGAGACAGACATTAATATAAATAGGTAAGTAAATAAATGACGGATATATATATAGGCACTGTGGGGCTGGGAAGGAGGTTGAATTGAAAGGGCAAATGAGAGGACGTGGGACTCCGCTTCCCGATCGAGGTGGGAGCAACCAGGGAGGAGTGAGGTGGAGAGAAGTGTGGAAAGCCTCTAGAAAGCTCTGACACGTTAAGGTGCCGGGAAAGTTTGCCTGAAAAATGGAGCGTTGGCCATGTGGAAAAACATTTAGCTTCAGAAAGAAATTGAGAGAGGGTATAGGCACCTCGACAGCAGAGGCATTTGTGGCGCAGAAGCCATTAATTGCAGACAGACTGGGGAGAAATTAAGGTGCGAGAACCCCCTTCTAGCTCAGGGTATAATTCTAGGTAACACCACCAGCCGCTTCCAGGAGCGTTGGCGTTGATCCCTGTCCACCTCCCGCAGATGGTTTCTGGCCTGCCATTGAAAGGCAGTATCATTGCTCTTTTTGGTTTTTTTGTTTCATCGTATTTGGTTAACCAGGCACGAAGCACTGGGGTCGATACAAGCTAATGGAGTTGGACGCAGTCCCTGTCCCGCATGGGACTCACCCCCATTTTCCAGATGAGGAAACTGAGGCTCAGAGAAGCGAAGCAACGTGCCCGAAGTCCCACAGCAGACAAGTGGAAGAGCCAGGATTAGAACATAAGTCCTTCTGACACCCAAGCCCGGGCTCTACCCACTAGCCCACACTGCCTCTCGTCCTCGACTCTTAAAATGGAAGTGGTGGAGCGCGCCGCAGTATATTGTTGGGCTCTCCTGTCAGACGAAACCTTCCATCTCTGCCGTCTGTTGCAGGCGATCGATGGTGGGGAAGGTGCGGGTCCGTTTCCTGCAGACCGAACCCTCTTTTCCCTCCCAGACGCGGTCTGGGCCCGACCGGTCCGTGGCTACCACTCAGCTACAGAGCAACATCATAGCATCGTGGATTGGGTTCTAATCCCATCTCCTCCACTTCTCCGCCAGGTGACCTTGGGCAGGTCACTTCACTTCTCTGGGTCTCAGTTTCCTCCTCTGTAAAATGGACTAAGACTTTGAGCCCCACATGGGACAACCTGATTACCTCGTATCTACCCCAGTGCTCAGAACAGTGCTTGGCACATACAGAAACGCCAGAATGATATTGAGACTGTGAGCCCCATGTGGGACAGGGACCGTGTCCAACCCGGTTTGCGTGTATCCACCCCAGTGCTTAGTACAGTGCCTGGCACGTAGTAAGTGCTTGACAAATACCATGACTGTTATCTACCGCAGTGTTTAGAACAGCGCTCGGCACATAGTAAGTGCTTAACAAGTACCATAAATTCAATAAATTCTAATTCGTGTGTGGCGAAAGCCCCGGGGCCCTCGGCAGAAACCGGCAGGGGTGGGGAGGGCGTCAGTCTAGGGCCTCGCGGGAGATGTCCCCGAGGGGACAGCGTGAGGTGTCTTGAAAACACCCAGTCGCGTCTCTCTCTGGTGTCACATCAATGGGGGCTTCAGTGCGGCTTCCTCACTGCACTCTCGGTCCGAGCTCTTGAGTAAACAGGAACGTCTGGAAAAGCTCCCCGGGTTTACACCTCAACCATGGAAGTCCTTGGCACGCACACGCCGCTCCGAGCCCAAAGTTATGTTAATTATAATATTGTTGGCTCCTTCATTTTCGGAGCATTTACCCTGGCGATAGACGGCCCCAAAGTCGACTTACTCCTAAATAACTTTGTTTTCCAAGAAACACAAAATAAAACGGGGCTTGTCTTTCCAGTGGGAAAGGTCACCTGGGCCGCGAGACGTTAACGACCTGAGCTTCTGCCGATCGGGCGGCGGAAGGCGAACCGATTCTCTCTCCGGGACCGTTCCGCTTCTCCCCTTTACCAAGGATTTTGCCAACTGCAGTCTAGAAAGGTCACCGACTAATGTGTCCAAGTGAAGCTACGCTATCGCCAGGGACTTTAATTGATTCGATAATTGGCATTTCGATCGATGGTATTGATGGAGCACTTACTGGATAGAGTGGGAGAGGACAATTAGCAGTTTGGGTTTTGAATCAGATGTCAACATGTCTTGCTTTGAATCCTAAGGTCCTTGAGAGCGGGAATCATGTTGACCGACCCTATCGAGAAACAGCGTGGCTTAAAACAGTGTGGCTTAACGTCCTGGAAGTCAGAAGGACCTGGGTTCTGATCCCTCTCTGCCGCTTGTCTGCTGGGTCACATCACTTCTCTGCGCCTCAGTTCCCTCATCTGTTAATCTGGGATTAAGACTGAGCTCCATGTGGGACAGGGACCGTGTCCAATCTGATTAGCTTGTTTCCAGACCAGCGATTAGTGCGGTACCTGGCACACAGTAAGCACTAAAAAAAACCCCACGATCGCTCTTACTATCGGCTTGTCTGCTCCCGGGCAGTTAGTACAGTGCTCTGCTGAAGCTGGACCCCTGGCCAGACACCCCAAGACCAGGAATCAAATAGACGCTCACCCGACCACCAGGTATAAGTGACTCTAGGGATTTTTTTTCTATATATTTGTTAAGCGCTTACTATGTGGTAGGTACTGTACTAAGCACTGACGGCAACCGTGGTCTGCGTTAAGCTCTTGCTATGAGCCAAGCACTGTCCTGAGCACTGGGATTTGAGGCTCCCAGATTAAGTAGGAGGGAGGACAGGCATTAAATCCCCATTTCGCAGATGACCTGAGGCCCAGAGTAGGGACCAAGGTCACACAGCAGGTAAGTGGAGGAGCCGGGATTAGAACCCAGGTCTTCGGACTCCCAGGCCCTGGCTCTTTCCACTAGGCCACGTTGCTCGGTAGATGAGATCTGAGAGAGACTGCACATCTGCTAATTTACAGACGGTTTCAGGGCTTCCCGAGGCAGGGGCGGGAAACATCGCCTGTCCCTCCCGCCTCCGTTCCTGCCGAGAAAATGTGCGGAACATTTTGGGAACAAACTTAATGTTGACCCGGGGACGGTAGTAAAAGACCCAAATGTCCATTTTTGCTGATGCGTGGAAGCCTGTTACATTCTGTTCCCGGAGAACCAGGGTAGGACTGGATAATCGACTCCAGGGATCCCCCACCAGCCCCTCCGGAGACAGGCACTGTTCCGGCGAGTCGGCTCTCTCCAGTAATCCGTCGGTAGCGTGCGGGGTTACGCGCTCACTAGGGGTTGTGCGCTGTACTAAGCCCCGGGTGCGATAGAATAGAAGCAGGGCAGAGACGGTCCCTGTCCCACATGGGACTCCCGGTCTGAGCGGGAAGGAGAACAGGTATTGAACCCCCATTTCAGAGGAAACGCAGAGAAGGGGAAGTGACTTGCCCAGGAATAATAATTATAAGAGACACTGTCTCTTTTGTATTACAAAAAGGGGGTTTAATCCGCGTTCTCCCTCTCGCTTAGGCTGTGAGGATCGTATCTACCGATTCTGTTAGGTTCTCCTCTCCCAAGCGCTTGGTCCCGTGTTCCGCACGCAGTAGGTGCTCAATAAATACCATTCATTGGTCGATCGACGTGGGACAGGAATTGTGTCCAACCTGATTAATTTGAAAGAGCCTGGGCTTCGGAGTCAGAGGTCATGAGTTCGACTCCTGGCTCTGCCACTGGTCAGCTGTGTGACGGTGGGCATGGCACTTCACTTCTCTGTGCCTCAGTTCCCTCATCTGTAAAATGGGGATTAAAAGTGTGTGAGCCCCAGGTGGGGCAACCTGATTACCCTGTTTCTCCCCCAGTGCTTAGAACAGTGCTCGGCACCTAGTAAGCGCTTAACAGATACCAACATTATTATTATTATTATTAGAACGGTGCTTGGCACCTGGTAAGTGCCAACTAAATGCCATACTCAATATCGTTACTGTTATCGTAACTAATTCAGTGTGGACCCCCTGAACAACCTAAGGATTTGAAGTTAGTAGACCCAGAGTTCAGTGCTTAGAACAGTGCTTTGGTAAGTGCAAACTAAATACTGTAATCATTATCATTATTGTTATCCTAACTAATTATGAGAAGCAGCGTGGCTCAGTGGAAAGAGCCTGGGCTTCGGAGTCGGAGGTCATGGGTTCGACTCCCGGCTCTGCCACTTGTCAGTTGTGTGACTGTGGGCAAGTCACTTCACTTCTCCGTGCCTCAGTGACCTCATCTGTAAAATGGGGATTCACTGTGAGCCCCACGTGGGACAACCTGATTACCCTGTATCTCCCCCAGCGCTCAGAACAGTGCTCTGCACATAGTAAGCGCTTAATAAATACCAGCATTAATTCAGTGTGGACCCCCTGAACGGCTTATGGATTTGACGCTAGTAGACACAGAGTTTAGGGCCCCGTATGAGTAGAGATAAGAAATACAATTGTCTTGTTTTGGGGTGCTTGTTTTCCCCAAACGGTATTGGTTACATGCTTATTATGTGCCAGGCCCCTTACTTAGCCCTGGGGTGGATACAAGCTAATCCCCCCCTTCACCTCCCCGCAGCTAAACCCTCTTCTCCCCCCTTTCCCGCTGCTCCTCCCCCTCTCCCTTCCCATCCCCTCAGCACTGTACTCGTCCTCACAACTGTATATATCTTCATTACCCGATTTATTTTGTTAATGAGATGTACATCACCCTGATTCTATTTATTTGCTATTGTTTTAATGAGATGTTCTTCCCCTCGATTCTATTTATTCGTTGTCCTTGTCTGTCCGTCTCCCCCGATTCGACCGTAAGCCCGTCAAAGGGCGGGGACTGTCTCTGTCTGTTTCCGATTTGTACATTCCAAGTGCTTAGTACAGTGCTCTGCACATAGTAAGCGCTCAATAAATACTATTAAATGAATGAATGTGGGGCTCACAGTCTTAAACCCCGTAGGTGAGAAAACTGAGGCAAAGATAGGTGAAGTGATTTGCCTCGGGTCACACAACAGACAAGTGGTGGAGCTGGGTTTAGAGCCCAGGCCCCTCTGACTCCTAAGCCCTTACTCTAACCGAGGCCACGCTGTTTTTGTAAAACGGGGCCCCGAAACCAATTCTCCCTTCTTCCTTAAGATCATGAGCCCTTTGTGGGCCAGGGGAGGCTCCTAAGCGTCAGCAGAGTCTTGACAGAATTGTTTTTCCACAGTGGTATTCGTTAAGCACTTACTACGTTCCAAGCATTGTACTAAATGCTGGAGTTGATACAAGTTAATCAGGTTAGACCAAGTCCGTGTCCCACATGGAGCTCAAAGTCTTAATCCCCATTTTACAGATGAGGGAACTGAGGCCTAAAGAAACGAAGTGACCACCTCAGGTCACATAGAGGAGTGGCGGAGCAGGTTTTAGAACCGAAGTTCCTGACTAGGAGGCCCAGGGTCTTTCAGCTAGGCTTCGCTGTTTCTGTGTTGCTCACATAGAGAAGCCGGCAGAAAAAGTTGTTTTCGTACACGGAGCTGTGGCATGGGACAACATTATACGGCACAGCCCATCTTCCTGTTTGCCTACAGAAATAGATTTTCCCAAATAACATCCTGAGAATTAGGACCTGTCTTCTAATCCCGGCCACACCGCTTGTCTGCTCTGTGACCCTGGGCAAGTCACTTTATTTCTCCGGACTGTAAGCTCGTTATGGGCAGAAAACGTGTGCGCTAATTCTATTGTATTGTACTCTCCCACTTAAAACAGTGCTCTATACCACCGATTGATTGATTGATTGATTGATTGTGCCTAAATTCCCCCTAATAGGGATTAAATCCTCCTCCCTCTAATTTAGACTGTGATTGTTATCATCTCCACGTGGGACCAGGACTGTATCCAGTCTGATTATCCTCTATCTACCCCAGTGCTTAACACATAGCAAGCACTTAACAAGTATCATAAGAAAGTATCATCGAATTAGTGATGTTTCAGCCGTAAAGGGTGGGAGGGTTTCTCCTTAACCTCCAGGAGAGAGACGGTCGTTCCTCAAGGATGCCGTGGGCCGACTGGGCCGTCGCCTTGTCCGTGGAGAATGTCCCGGACGCTCTGTTGGTCCGGGCCGTTATGGGAGGGTTTCGCTCTGGCGCAGTAGAGCTGGCTCTGGCGCGGTAGAGCCGGTGCGAGCCGGAGCGTCACGATGTCCCCCAGAGCAGCGTGTTCTGGCTCGACCTCCATATCGGATTTAGTTCCAGCTGGAAGAGGAGCACCCACAATGGCCCCAGCAACCACAGTGGTGGCCTTTTTAATTATTAAGTTTTTGATGGTAGTTTTTAAGCTCTTACTATGTGCCAGCCACTGTACTAAGCACTGGGAGAGATATAGGCAAATCAGGTTGGACACAGTCCATGTCCCACGTGGATCTCCCGCTCTTAATCCCCATTTTTACAGAGGAGGGAACTAAGCCTAGAAGAGTGAAGTGACTTCTTTCTTCTTTATGGTGTATGTTAAGTGGTTTCTGGTGCGCCAGGCACTTTTCTAAGCGCTGGGGTCGATACAAGCTAATCAGGTTGGACGAAGTCCACGTATCACACCAGGCTCACATCTTCATCCCCATTTTACCGACGAGGTAACTGAGGTCCAGAGAAGTGAAGGGACTTACCCAAGGTAACAAAGCAGACAAGTGGTGGAGCTGGGATTAAAACCCAGATCCTTCTGACTCCCAGGCCCGGGCTCTCTTCACAGTGCTGCTCAACGGCCCTTGGCCATAAAATCAAGTGGCACTGAAGCTCCCTCGTTTTAAGGGATCTGGTTTCAGGCCCCCATGGAAAACCTGAGCTTTGCACCTTCATTTCCCTATTTTTTTTTTTTTGCTTCAACTTTCAGACGTAGATAGTTAGCTCTGCTAGAGCCCTAATTGAGCGATCATAACCGGGAGGCCGTTCACTGGCCGTTAATGACCCGTTGGAGGAGGTGACGGACCGAGGAGTCGCGGAGACCCGCCCCGAGTTAGTCATTAGTTGCCAGGAAGTGCCCGGTGTGGAGGTTTTGCCCGTTCCGATCCATGAAAATCTAAAGGAAGAAACAGAGTGTGATTTTTATGGGCGTCAAAAGCATTCAAAACCAGATTCCCCTTGGCAACCCTCCAGGATGGGAACCTCCCAACCTCCTCTTGCACTGGTGTATTTCTCGTCGAGCATATCTCATTCATTCAGTCGTATTTATTGAGCGCTTACTGTGTGCAAAGCACTGTACATCTCAGGTTCAGTGGACAGCAGCTTCATCATCAATTTTTGCTTTCTTTAACAGTATCTGTATTAAGCGCTGGGGTAGATACAAGCGATCAGATTGGACACAGTCCCTTTCCCGTATGGGGCTCACAGTCTCAATCCCCATTTTACCGGTGAGGGAACTGAGCCCCAGAGAAGTGAAGTGACTTGCCCAAGACTACGCAGCGGACAGGTGGCGGGGCCGGGATGAGGACCCAGGTCCTCCTGCCTCCCAGGCCCGTGCTCTATCCACCAGGCCACCTGTTCTTCCCCCTACCCGTTTGCCCTGTTTGGGACAGGGACCATGTCTGACCTGATTATTTCATCTCTACACAGCTTGGGAGGGTCCAGGAAAACGGAGTTGATAGACACGTTCCCTGTCTACGGGGACTGTACAGTCTAGAGGGACCTTACAGTCTACAATCAAATAAACCAATAGTACTTATTTGAGCGCTTACTGTGTGCAGAGCACTGGACAAAGCACTTGGGAGAGTCCAAGACATGCACATCGTTTGCCCGAGAGCCAGAATTTTGCTCTCAACCCCACCCCTCCCTGCCTTCTCGTGGCTAGATCCTGGGCCTGGGTGTCAGAAGGTCACGGGTTCTAATCCCGTTTCCGCCACTCGTCTGCTGTGTGAACTTGGTCAAGTGGCTTCCCTTCTCTGTGCCTCAGTTATCTCATCGGTAAAATGGGGATTGAGATTGTGAGCCCCACGTGGGACAGGGACTGGGCCCAACCCGATTTGCCCGTATCCACCTCGGTGCTCAGTACAGGGCCCGGGACATAGTAAGCACTTAACAAATACCGTTATTATTATTACTGTCCTCAAGTAAAGCCTGGTCTTTTCTGTGATAGGCAATAATTGCGATTTTTGTTAAGCGCTTACTAGGTGCCAAGCACTGGGCTAGATACCAGACCATCAGGTCGTATGCAGGCCCTGTCTCCCATAGGCCTCACAGTCCAAATAGTGAGGAGAATAGGTTGCGAATTCCCACTTTACAGATGAGAAAATTGAGGCGCAGGGAACTTAATGGACTGGTCCCCCAAGATCACACAGAAAGAAAACACAGGAGCTGGTTTAAGAACCCAGGTCTCCTAACCCTCCCCCCAGGACGTCAGTTTGAAGCCTTGGTTCTCAGAACACTGTATTCAGCACTTGGGAAAGTACAGTAGATTTAACAGCTGCAATCCCTGCCCACGAGGAGTTTACAGATTAGAGAGGGAGACAGACATTAAAATGGATTTCAGATGGGTATAATAACGTTGGTATTTGTTAAGCGCTTACTATGTGCCGAGCACTGTTCTAATCGCTGGGGTAGATACAAGGTAATTAGCTTGTCCCACATGAGGCTCACAGTCTCAATCCCCAATTTACAGATGAGGGAACCGAGGCACCGAGAAGTTAAGTGACTCGCCCAGAGTCACACAGCTGACAAGTGGCGGAGCCGGGATTGGAACCCATGACCTCTGACTCCTAAGCCCGGGCTCTTTCCACTGAGCCGCGCTGCTTCTCCAGAAGTGCTGAGGGGCTGGGGGAAGGAAGAAGATCACAGTGCCGAGGTGTCAGAATGGGCTACTCACACTTCAGGGCCCATAAAAACCCGGCTTCTAAATTTGAGTGTTCAAGTCAAGGTGCGAGAATTATGCCGGGAGCCAAAGTATATAGGAAGCAGCTTGGAGAATGCTCTGAAGGAGGAGTCGAAAGTTTCCTTTTGGGAAGCCGTGTCATCTGTGTCCTTGGATCTGTCCCCTTGAAGCACTTGATATGATAACGGTGTTGGTTAAGGGCTTACTAGGTGCCGGGCACTGTCCTAAGCGCCGGGGGAAGTACAAGATAATGAGGTTAGACACAGTCCCTGTCCCACCTGGGGCTCGCAGTCTTATTCCCCGTTTTACAGGTGAGGGAACTGAGGCACAGAGGAGTTAAGCGACTTGCCCAAGCGGACACATGGAGGAGCCGGGATTAGAAGTCAGGTCCTTCTGACTCCCCGGCCTGTGTTCTAGACACTAGACCTTGCCCCTCCCTCAGCCCCACAGCACTTGCTTTCATATCCATAATAATAATGTTGGTATTGGTTAAGCGCTTACTATGTGCAGAGCACTGTTCTAAACGCTGGGGTAGACACAGGGGAATCGGTCTTAATCCCCATTTTACAGATGAGGTAACTGAGGCCCAGAGAAGTGAAGCGACTTGCCCACAGTCACACAGCTGACAAGTGGCAGAGCAGGGATTCGAACTCATGACCTCTGACTCCAAAGCCCGGGCTCTTTCCACTGAGCCACGCTGCTTCTCTTCTCTTCTGAGTTTTGTCTTCCCCTTCAGACTTTCAGCTTCTGGTGGGCAGGGGCCGCGTCTAACTCGGTTGTATTTTCCCAAGCGCTTAGTACGTTGCTCTAGTCAGTCCGCGGTATTTATTGAGCACTTACTATGTGCAGAGAACTGTACTGAGCGCTTGGGAGAGGACAAGAAGACAATATAACCGGACACATTCCCTGCCCACAGCGAGCTTACGGTCTAGAGGGTTTTGACCCCTCCCCGCAAAGCCTCCCTATTAATCAATCAGTGGTATTCATTAAGCAATCTTCACACTAAAACTACGTTCAAAAATCCTAACGGTATAAAGTTTATTCAAATCTGATTTACTTTTTTTCTTAGGAGTTGAAGGATGATTGATTTCATCCTTCCTGAGATTTAGTTAATAGTACGTAAGCTTCTTGAGGCAATCGTTCGGGTGTCTCGTTTCTTCCGTCCAACTCTTGGAACGTTTAGGAAGTGCTTAGTGCATGTTTGGTAATAACTCTGGAAGTCAGGCAACTCTGATTCCAGTTGGCTTGCCTCATCTGGAACTGACTTGCAAATCGGGAGCTGGCAAGTGAGGCAGAAATTGCGGGGAAGGGATGGGGGACTAGGAATGAGGAAACAAACAGTTTTATTTTATTTTTTTAAAGGCATTTGTTAGCACTTACTATGCGCCGGGCACCGTACTTGAGCGCCGGGATAGAAGCTAGTCAGGTTGGACACGGTCCATGTCCCACGTGGGGCTCCCAATTAATGATTTGACTGATTCTTCTCCCCAGCGTGGCTTCGTGGAAAGGGCCCGGGCTTGGGAGTCAGGGGTCGTGGGTTCCAATCCCGGCTCCGCCGCTTATCGGCTGGGTGCCTTTCGGCAAGTCACTTAACTTCTCTGTGCCTCGCTTAACTCATCTGGAAAATGGGGATTAAGACCGTGAGCCCCGTGTGGGACAACCTGATGACCTTGTATCTAACCCAGCGCTTAGAACAGCGCTCGGCACATAGTAGGCGCTTAACGTGTACCGTCATCATCATCCTGATGTTCGTGGGAGTTATTCCTCCGGGGGCTTTGGGCAGGTCACACGCGGGGCCTTGGCATTGGAGCTTTCACTGATTTTGAGAGAGAAATAGTGGTAGTGATAATAATAATGATGGTATTTGCTAAGCGCCTACTATGTGCCAGACACTGTACTAAATGGTGGGGTGGATACAAGCAAATCGGGTTGGACACAGTCCCAGTCTTCATCCCCATTTTACAGATGAGGGAACTGAGGCCCAGAGAAGTGAAACAACGTCGTTGCTTCATTCAGTCATTTATTGAGCGCTTACTGTGTGCAGAGCACTGTACTGAGTGCTTGGAAAGTACAGTTCAGCAACGAATAGAGACAATCCCTACTCAACAACGGGCTCACAGTCTAGAAGTGGGGAGACAGACATCAGAACAAGATTTGCCGAGGGTCCCACAGCAGACGAATGGCGGGGCCGGGATGAGGACTCAGGTCCTTCTGACTCCCAGGCCCGGGCTCTGACCCTATGCCACGCTGCTGCTTTTCACCCACACCGCCTTCCCAGCGGTGGGAGAAGGGCATCTAAAGGGGAAACCCCGATCCCGGCCTTACCTTTGGCCTGGCAGGGGTAGGGGATAGGGAAGCAGCATAGCCTAGTGGAAGGAGCCCGGGGACCTGGGAATCAGAGGACCTGAGTTCTAATCCCAGTTCTGCCGCATGTCTGCTGGGTGACCTGGGGCAAGTCTTTTCACTTCTCTGTTCCCTGGTTACTCCATCTGTAAAATGGGGGTGAAGACCGTGAGTCCCACGTGGGACGGGGACCGCGTCCAAGCCGACGATCTCGTTTCTACCCCAGCGCTTAGAACGGTGCTTGGCACTTAGCGTGTACCCAATGCCACGATTAATATCATGATGATGATTATTATGTGGGTGGGGACCCAAACCGTGCTGCTGCCCGTCAGCTCCCCCAGAGCCCCCCTGCCTCGGACACATTTCTGACATGCCAGGTTGGCAGGGGCCCTTGTCAGAGCCTTGTGAGCGGGACTGATTTCCCGGTCAGGGATAAACACTGAGCGAGCCTTCCTCCGCTCTCGGGGTGCCCGGCCTCAGCACCCCGACTGCGGAACCCTCGCTCCATAGCCCGGACTTGCCGCCACCGTCTGTCTGCCCCTTCTGCCGGCCATCCTGTGCCCCGTGAAGTTGGCCTGGGCAGCCTTCTCCGCGTGTGGCATCCTGCCAATGCGTGCAGACTCTAGCATCGCCTGGGGAAATGCCTCATGCCACCTTCTGCTTGCTCTCAACTGATGCCTACGCAGATACCATGAGCGCGGCTGGAGGCCAGGAGCATGTGTTGGAACTGAAACAGTGTTTCCCGCCTCCCTCCCTCTTCATCTCTCTCTCAGACTCTTTCTCTCCATCTCTTCCTTTCCCCCTTCTTAGCCTCCCTCCCTCTCCCCAGCTCTCTTTCCACCCTCTCTCCATTTCGTTTCTCACTTGGCTCTCCACCTCTCTCTGTCTCTTTCTACTCTGTTTCCACTTCCTTACTGATCTAGACACATCCTGGTTTTAGAATTCTGGATGTCATTAGTTTTAGGGGAAACAGTCGGCCGCCTCTTCTTCCTTCTTTTTGTCTTCCGACTCCCCTTCCTCCTGCTGCTGCTCCTCCTCCTCCTCCTCCTGTTAAAAGTCCCTCGGGGTTTCCTGTTGGCACCGATACAACAGACAAGTTGAATTTTCAGGATCTGTTGGAACAGCAAGCGGTGTTTTCATTCGCCTCTGCTGCCTTGTGACGTAAATGTCACAGAACGCTGTTCAGCGGTGGAACGAAATGAGGAGGAAGCGGGGGTCGGGAGAGGCGAGCGGGTGGGAGGGTGGGAGGACCGTCAGGTAAGCAACAGAGCAAAACCTGCCAGAGTACAGTGCTCTGCGCATAGTAAGCGCTCAATAAATACTATTGAATGAATAATTGGGGTATTGGCTAAGCGCTTACTTCGTGCCAGGCACCGTACTAAGCGCCGCGGTGGATTCAAGCAAATCCGGTTGGACATCGTCCCTGTCCCACGTGGGGCTCACAGTCTCGATTTTGCAGATGAGGTAACTGAGGCCCAGAAAAGTAAAGCAACTTGCCCAAGGTCGCAACAGGCAAGTGGTGGAGCCGGGATTAGAGCCCATTTCCTTCTGACACCCAGGCCCATGTTCTGTCCACTAGTCAGTCGTCATCAGTTATATCTATTGAGAGCTTACGAAGTGCAGATTACCGTACTGAGAGTTTAGGAGAGTACAACGTAACCCCGTGACGGACACATTCCCCGCCCACAACAAGCTCTCATTCTAGAGGGGGAGGCAGACGTTAACGTAAAGAAATGTTACAGATATGGACGTGAGCGCACTGGGCCTCGCTGCTTCTGGCATGGAGACTCCGGTGATATTCATTCTGTCGGATTTCCTTGGAGGAAGGTGGGGAAGAGTGGAGGAGCAGCTGAGAAGTCAGATGGAGGGAGCGAGAGAAATTGGAGATGCCCGGGAGGGGGGTGACCGTGGAGCAGGGGGCTCGAAGACCCGGGCCATCCATCAACCCGTCCAGTCTCCTGTTGCGAAGAGGCAACCCACAGAGTCTTCTCTTCCCCCGCGGTGTTTGCAGGCCGCTCGGACCCGGCTCGTTCCCTTCCCGTTGGGGTTAAAAGTAGGCAGGAAAACTTCATCCCCCACTGGGCCTTTGGTACGGTCCATCGAGACCCTCTCCTATCATTACCGCCACTCCAAAGCCTGGCTTGGCCTTCCTCAGGATGTTGTGATAATAATAATTATGGTAATAATAATGATTATGGGACTTGTTAAGCGCTTACTCTGTGGCAAATGCTGTTCTAAGTGCTGGCGTAGATATAAATTAGGCAGGTTGGACACAGCCCCTGGCCCACATGGGGCTCACGTTTTTAATCCCCATTTAACAGATGCCCAGAGAAGTGAAACGATCTGTCCAAGGTCACACAGGAGACGGGCGGCACAATTGGGATTAGAACCCGGGTCCTTTTGACTCCCAGGACCGTGCTCTATCCACTGAGCCACGCGGCTTCAATTGATCGTGGTTAGTACAGCACTTGGCCCATCATGCACGCTTTATAATACTATTATTATTATCATTATTAAGTATCGGGCCTCCATCGTATTCGGGGCTCACCATCTCTGGATCAAGATCCCTTGAACTCAGAAGCAACTGGACGAGGAATATTATAAAAGAAGAGGTTGGAATCGATCGATCATTCATACTTACTGAGCGCTTATCGCGGGCAGCACGTTAGACTGAGCACTTGGGAGAGTCGGATAGACTTAGGTAGACGCGATCCCAGCCCTCAAACGACCGACGCAGGTTGTGCTAAAGCACACTATCCACCAAGTCTTTGGCCCTGACCCGGCTCTGAAACTTCACCCGTGTGAAGTCTGGGAAAACTGAGCGGGTCGGCAGTGCCAACGGACCGAACGCCAAAGAGAAGAGCGTTACCTGGTGGAGTGAGTCCCGGCCTGGGAGTTAGAAGACCTGGTTTCTAATCCCGGCTCTGCCAGATAGTCGCCGTGTGACCTGACGCAAGTCACTTCACTTGTCGGTGCCTCGGTTCGCCTGTTCTCCCTCCTACTTAGACTGTGAGCCCCATGCGGGACGGGGCCTGTGTCCAACCTAATTCGCTTGTATCTACCCCAGCGCTGAAAACGGTGTTTGACGCACCGTAAAAAAAAATAATGGACGTCATCCTCGATCCATTCCCGTTCCTCTGTAACGGGAGGCAGGGGAGAGAATTTTCTTTCTCGTTCTTTTGACGGCCAATGAAAGCGCGCCGCTTCCTAGCCGGGCGACGTTTGGGGGGAATCCGAGGATCAGAGAAAATCCAGATTCCAGATATAATTATGGCCAAAAGGGCTGAGGAAGCAGAGCTGACCTATTTTGCTCCGATTGGGCCAAACATCCAGCCTTTAATCTGTCGTCCCTCCACCACAGGAGGCTCAAGTGTCTATAATTGGGTTCCCTATGCCGGGCGTCTCGATGCCCAGAAGGGTAGGGGCCCTGCCCTGCCCCACTTTGGTGGCTGCCAGTGCCATCTGGAACGATCCGCAGAGAGGGGAAATCTGGTCGAACCCTTCCAGAAATGGCATTCTCTCTTCTCTTTGCTCTTAGGAGAGATGGAGTGGATTTCGTTGTGATGGTTATAGGGGTTTTTTTATGGTATTTGTTAAGCGCTTACTATATGCCAGGCACTGAACTAAGCACTAAAGAGGAAGCAGCGTGGCCGAGTTGATAAGAACACGGGCCTGGGAGTCAGAAGGACTTGGGTTCTAATCACGGCTTTGCCACGTGTCTGTTGTGTGACCTTAGGCAAGTCATGTAACTTCTCTGGGCCTCAGTTACCTCATCTGTAAAACGGGAAGAAGAGCAGGAGCCCCAAGTGGGACGGGGACCGTATCCAACCCGATTGACTTGTATCATTCTCCAGAGCTTAGAACAGGGCACATTGTAAGCACTTAAAAAGTACCTTAATTATTAATTATTATTAATAAGCACTAGGCACTGTTGTTTTTATGGTATTTAAGCGCTTACTTGTTATACTGTACTCTCCCAAGCACTTAATACAGTGCTCTGCACACAGTAAAGTAATCAATAAGTATGACTGAATGAATGAATGAAAGACACCAGGCACTGTACTAAGCCCTGGGGTAGATAGAAGATGATCAGGTTGGACGCAGTCCCCGTCCCCACAGGGGGCTCACAGTCTTAATTCCCATTTTATAAATGAGGGAACTGAGGCCCAGAGATGAAGTGACTTACCCAAGGTCACAGAGCACACAAGTGGTAGAGCCAGGACCAGAACTGGCGTCTTTCTGACTTCCATACACATGCTCCATCCACCAGGCCACGAGCCTTCCCTAGAGTAGTTTTGGTAGCAATTTTTTAATGGTGTTTGTTGTTATTAATAGTAACCATGCTAAAAAGAATTGGGATTTTTGTCAAGTGCTCATTAAGTGCCAGGCACCGTACTAAGCACTGGGATGGATACAAGCAAGTGGGGCTGTACACAGTCTCTGTCCCGCATGGGGCTCACGGTCTAAGTAGGAAGGAGAACAGCTATTGAGTCCCCGTTTTACAGTCGAGGAAACTGAGGTAGAGAGAAGTGAAGAGGCTCGCCCAAGGTTTCACAGCGAGCAAGAGGCAGAGCTGGGATTAGAGCCCAGGTCCTCCAATTTCCAGGCCTGCGCTCTTTCCACTTGGCCACGCCGCTTCTCTTCCCAGCAATTGAGGTTGGGAAAGAAAAGGTTGATTTTCGAAGGCAGATGGTAACAGTTTCTGGGCTTTGGGAGTTCCGGTCCATTTCTCTTGCTTCTCTTTCCAAATCCCAGTAACTCTGAGTCACGAAACCATGTGTGTGAGGCGTTTCTGGAATTATGGGTGCTTACCTGGTCTGACCCGATCTAACCCCTGAACCTCAATAACCGAGGATTCGACACCTCCTCCCCCGCCCGCCCCAAACCACCAAATTCCTCCTGTTAGAATTGTTCCAACGGTTTTCCCCACCAGGAAAGAGTTACATCCATCTGCGGATCTTGTCTAAGCCTCTTCTTGTCCAGTGAAGTCGCTCAATGTGACGGATTGCCAGTATCTTTTCTCTTTCATGGTATTTATTTAGCACTTACGAGATGTCAAACCGTGTTCTAAGCGCTGGGGTGTATAGAGGTGAATTAGGTTGGACACGGTCCCTGTCCCACATGGGGCTTACAGTCTAAGGAGGGAGAACGGGAGAACTGAGGCACAGAGAAGAGAAGTGACTTGCCTGAGGTCACACTGCAGAAAAGTGGCAGAGCCGGGATTAGAATCCAGGTCGGTCTGACTCCCGGCTCTGAGTTTTATCTACTATGGAGATAACCCAGTATTAAGGTGTCTTAGTGTTTCTCGTTTTCTGTAAATATCGTGGGGCTGGCTTGCTGAGAGCAAAACAATCAGTGTTAATAATAATAATAATAATGGTATTTACTAAGCGCTTACTACATGCCAAGAACTGTTTTAAGAGCTGGGAATTTATTGAGCACTTTCTGTCTCTTTCTGTCTCTAGACTGGAAGCTCATGATGGACAAGGAACATGTCTGCTAATTTTGTTTTATGGTACCCTCCCAAGCACTTCGTACAGTGCTGTGCGCGTAGTAAGCGCTCAGAAAATACATTGATTGATTGCAGAGCACTGTACTAAGCACAGAGAAGCAGCGTGGCTCAGTGGAAAGAGCACGGGCTTAGGAGTCAGAGCTCATGGATTCTAATCCCGGCTCCGCCGCTTATCAGCTGTGTGACTTCGGGCAAGTCACTTAACTTCTCTGTGCCTCAGTTACCTCATCTGGAAAATGGGGATTAAGACTGTGAGCCCCGCATGGGACCTGATTACCCTGTATCTACCCCAGCGCTTAGAACGGTGCTCGGCACATAGTAAGCGCTTAACAAACACCAACATTATTATTATTACTTGGGACATTACAATAAAGCAGAGTTTTTTGTTGTTGTTGTTTTTGGCTTCTTGTGGCATTTGTTAAGCACTTACCCTGTACCGTGTACTAAGCGCCGGCTAGCGGAGTTGTTAGATTCTTTCCCTGCCCACAACAAGCTTACAGTTTAGAGGAGCTTACAGCCTAGAGGAGGAGCTTACAGTCGAGAGGAGGATCTAGAGTAGCCTAGAATCTAATTCTGCAAAATATCCTCTTGCCTCAACAGACAACTGAAAGACCAGAATAAGAAGGTGGCCACGCTGAAGCACAAGGAGCAGGTGGAGAAAAAGAAGAGCGCCCAGATGCTCGAAGAGGCTCGGCGGAGAGAAGACAATCTCAACGACAGCTCCCAGCAGCTCCAGGTAAGAGGGCCAGGAGGGTCCAGGTGAGGAGAGGGGATCGGGGCGCGACCCCACAGGCGGCGTCTTCCCCCCTCGTCTTCTCTCCGCCTCTGTCGCTCTAACCCCGCCTGCTACCTTCTTCTCGGAGCTGTCGAGCGATCGAGGGCTGTTACGTCCTCGAGAATAGCCCCACCCCTCAGCTCTGGGGCGAACTGGGGCCGATTCGCCGGCATCCGACTCGACGGTAAGTGAACGGTCAGGGGCACCGAGGTGGGTCGATCGGTCGCTTAACCGGTCGGTTGTATCGACCGAGGGCTTACTCTGTGCAGAACACTGGACTAACCGCTTGGGAGAGGACAGTACAGAGTTGGTAGGCACGTTCCATGTCCAATCAGTCAATCCCTCTTAGACCGTGAGCTTCCCTTTTAGACCGTGAGTCTGTTGTTGGACAGGGATTGTCTCTATCTGTTGCCGAACTGTACATTCCAAACGCTTAGTACAGTGCTCTGCACACAGTAAGCGCTCAGTAAATACGATTGAATGAATGAGTGATTTGGATTGATTGAGCACTTACTATATGCAGAGCTCTACTAAGAGTGTGAGAGGGTACAACGTAACAGAGTTGGTAAACACATTCCTTGCCTGCAGCGAGCTTACAGTTTATCAATCAATCGTATTGATTGTTTTCTGTGTGCAGAGCGCTGTACTAAGCCCATGGGAGAGGATGATATATGGTATTTATTGAGAACTTATAGGTGCGGAGCACTAAACTAAGATGTAGTACAGGGTTGATAGACACACTTTCCTCTCCCTAACTTCTGATGCCCACCAGCGTGAATTGCTGGGCAGAGACAGGAGAGAGGGGAAGAGGGGTAAGACCTGCCACGTCTATCACAGTCCCATCCAGCATTACACGGGTGGATTGTCCTAGAGTTGGTAGACACATTCCCTGCCCCCACTGAGCTTTTATTCTAGAAGGGGAGGCAGACATCAGTATAAAAAAATTATGGGTAGGTACATAAATGCCGTGGTTCCATTAAGTGGGGGTGAATGAAGAGGGAAAATCAGGGCAACGCAGAAGGGAGTGGGAGAAGAGGAAATCGGGAAATCAGGGAAGGCCTCTCGGAGGAGATGCGCCTTCAATAAGGCTTTGAATTTGAGGAGGATCACTGTCTGTTGGATAGGAAGAGGGAGTTCCAAGCCGGAGACAGAACATGGACGTGCCCACATGGAGCTTACGGTCTAGAGGGGTCCCTGTAGAGAAGCAGCGTGGCTCAGTGGAAAGAGCACGGGCTTTGGAGTCAGAGGTCATGGGTTCCAATCCCGGCTCTGCCCCTTGTCAGCTGTGTGACCGTGGGCAAGTCACTTCACTTCTCTGTGCCTCAGTTACCTCATCTGGAAAATGGGGATTATGATTGTGAGCCCCAAGTGGGACAACCTGATTCCCCTGTGTCTACCCCAGCGCTTAGAACAGTGCTCGGCACATAGTAAGCGCTTAACAAATGCCAACATTATTATTATCTTTAGTTCTTTCTAGTGAACGAGAGCGCCAAAGCGCTCGTGAGCGCTCAGTAAATACCACTGACTGAGCTGGGTTGCGGGAAATTCCCATGCTGCTATTGCTGCTGCAAAAAGCAGTGGACTTCACTGCTCTCAGAGCAAGATCGAGGCCCTGCATTACAGCTGACAAATATTTTGCTCTCTTTGGTGATAAGAGGCAAACAAGAGGCCAGGCCTGTCCATGGATTTGAGTGAAAGCCCCACGAACAAGTAGAATATTCTGAGCTTGGGATGTCTTTGGGAATTGCCCCATAAGGCACTGTATCAGCTGGTCCCGGGCAGTGGTTCTCGACCCAGCGGAAGGACGTATTCCCAACCATCGGTCGCGTGGGCAGCGAATCACCGTCAGGAGGGGCCTTTAGCGGCAGCGGGTCGCTTTCACATGCCTGCTCACTGCTGACCCTTCCAGATGAGCCCAGGGCAGATGGCCCAAGCCCGGAGGGGTCGGGAGCCCCGCCGGCCGCCGGGGTCTGTCCACCTCCTGGAGGTGGGCTTCCGGCGGGGGAGGGGAGAGGGTAGCCGGGGGCCGTCCGGACCAGCAGCGAGGTTGGGTCTGGGCCGTTGGACTTGGGAGGGTCTGAAATGGCATCCCCGGTTATCGTAGTGATGTGGCATCCCGGGGATCCGGGATTGGAGCCGGAGCAAGGTCAGGGTCCTTTCCCAATGGCAGTGGCAGTGGGAGGTCGACGACACCCTTTTCTTTTTTTTAATGATATCTGTTATGCGCCTACTATGTGCCAGACACTGTATTAAATGCTGGGATAGGTACAAGATAAATAGGTTGGACACAGCCCCTGTCCCACGTGGGGCTCACAGACTTAATCCCCATTTTACAGACGAGGGAACTGAGGCCCAGAGAAGCGAAGTGACTTCTTGATGCTGGGTTTTCTCCTTATGGAACTGTGGCCAGCTCAGACATTTAATAATAATAATAATAATAATACAAATCATAACGGTATCTAAGTGCTTTTTATGCGTCAGGTACTGTACTAAGCCCTGGGGTAGGTACAAGATAATGGGGTACCACAAGGGGCTCACAGTTGCTATAGGAGGGAGAACAGGTACTGAATTTCCATTTTGCAGAGAAGTGAAGTGACTGGTTCAGTGGCACACAGCGGGCAGCGGCGGAGCTGGGATTTGAACCCAGAGCCTCTGACTCTAAGGTGCAGGCTCTTTCCCCTAGGCCATACTGCTTCTCTATCAGAATATCCATTGGAGAACAGTATCAGTTCATGGTGAAAACACAGCCCGAAGGGAGTTTACCACCCCCCCCCCCCCACCTTCCCCGCCATCTTAAATTCTGGAAGTTGACAGTTTTCCGTGTTTGCTTTGGGGCTTTGAGTGCTGTTGATGAAAACACGCATTTGCATTTTGAGAACGAGTTAGAAAGGGCAGCTCTGGGCAGTAGAATCCTAATGTGTTTGGGATTTATTTACCAGCTGCCGTCAGTGTTTCTCGGGGCCGGGCCCTGTTTTGATTTGGACCCTTTTCGTTATCCTTTCAAACGCTCGTCCAAACATCCCTGGAGTTTCTTCTTCGGAGAAAAGGGCACGCGGACCCAGGCAAGGAGATGGCCTCCCAGGCGTGGACAGAGCCCGGCCGGAGGCTCGATGGCTGCCTGTCCCTAGCCTACCGTGCGTTCGGAAACTATTCCCAGACCGTGCGGAAGAGGCATTTTGGGTTGTCCCGAAGGACCCACCGGGCTGGCAGAGAAAATAACTGGTCAGGGTGCCGAGCCCCAAAGTTTCAAGCTCAGGACGTCTGGGGTCCTCGTCAACCGGATCCCGGCCGTGCACGCGCTGTTGGGTAGCCTGCTGGTTACCACGGGCCGAAGGGAGTGCTCGCGTTCCTGACAGGCCCCTAATGAGTATATCAGGCCCCGGTGAAATATGGGGTGTTTAACGACACACGACAGGCCCTTGTAGAAGGTCCTCGCTCTAGGTGAGCACCGCACATCCCAGACAGTTTTCCTAGGCCTTCGGCGACTCCGCTCGCCGGAGGGAGATCTCGTCGCACACCCCGTTTCAGGCCCCGAAGCCGCGATGGCGCATCTCCCGTCAGTCTCCAGATGACGCCGTTTTCCCCGATGATCAAAACGGTTGTTGTTTTTTCCCTTTTCTATAGGGGCGGGGGGCGGGGGAAATGGATACTTTATATTTGACCATCGTCGGGTTTGGGGTCAGAACACACCAGCGCCAATTTCGGCTCATTTTGGTCTCGGTGGTTTTGGCTGGAATTAATCAGATATTATGAAATTCATAAAAATACGATCTCCGCGTTCCTGGATTGGCCATCTGCAGCCCAGCCAAGCAAGCATGCTTCGAAGCACATATCCCACGGCTCCCGGCTCCGGCCCTACCAGGCGTGTGGTTTCTGCCTTCCTGTGTCCGGTAACAAAATGTTCGTTTATTCAGGGAGCGTCGCTGATGGAAATTTGGCCTTTTGGGGAGCTGCGGGCGGGGAGGGGCCCGGAGGAAGATGTAAAACCAGAACGTCTCAATCCGAGCAGAGGAGGCAGTTTTCTAAATTGGTCCCTTCCTTCGAAGGATCCTTTGGAGGCCGGGAGATGGGAGAGGTGAACGGGGGGCCTGGTCTAAAAGCCGGCGTCGAGGCTGGCAGCTCGAAGCGACACATAGCGAGCCCCCGACAAGCGCCTAGTAGAGTGCCCGTCCCACAGTAAGCGCTCTGTAAATACGACTGAATGAACGAATGCCATTTACAGAAAAGGGGACACAGCTTTGATGAGGCAACGTGGACCGTGGGATTTGAGGAATGTCCCTGGATGGGAGGAAAATTCCCGGTAATAATAACTGTGATATTTGTTAAATGCTTACTATGGGCTGAGCGCTGGGGTAGGTACAAGATAGGTCGGCCACAGTCCCTGTGCCTCATCAGGCTCTTCATATAAGTAGGAGGGGGAACGGATATTGAACCACCGATGAGGAAACTGAGGCCCAGAGAAATGAAGTGACATGCCCAAGGTCACGCAGCAGGCAAAAGGCAGAGCTGGGATTAGAACCCAGGTCCTCTGACTCCCAGGCCGGGACCCTTTGTGCTGGGGCTTTGTCCCCATCCAGGCTGTAAACCCGTTGCGGCGGAGAAAGTATCTGCTAGTTCGGCTGAATTGTCCTCTCCCAAGCGCTTAGTACAGTGATCTGCACAAAGTAAGCGCTCAGTAAATACCACTGAATGATTGATCGATTGATCAGGCTTACAGTGAAAGCATCGAGTGATCTGGCAGACGCTTTGGGCCGTTGCATGCGTCATGGAAAATGGGTTTGAGGAAAGATTCATTCAGGGAATCGGCCCTACGCACCGATTCCTGCCCCTTTGGGAACGTGTGCGGATTTTTGCTTCTTCTCTCGAAACCATCAATCAGTGGTCCATCTCCAACAAGCATTCCAGGTGGTGGGATGAACTTACAAATCCCGGGTCACCAGACCGTAAGTAGATATTAATAGGGAATCTGATTCAAGTCTTGCTTATTACGCTGAATATGAGAGGGTGGGAAAAGTTGCAAAATTAGAATAATTTGGAAGAACGTGGAGAGGTCTTTTTTCCTTAGCTCTCCCACTCTTCCCTGGCTGAATGATGCATCGTATTGTGGTCAGTGGAACCTTTTTTATTGGCAAAGCAGCCAATTTTAGAGACTACGAGGGAGGAAGATCTGTGTGTGCAGACTCCAGGAGCTAATTCCAGCAGGAAGTGAGGAGTGCCCCTCTTCCCCCCTCCCCTACCAGGGAAATGTGACCTCCCCCACCCCCCTACAACAAGTCTGTTTTTCACGACCTTTTCCAAGGGTCACCCCTCTTGGGCCTCGATGAATTTGAACGAGAAAGATGGTTTACCTCAGGTCAAAGGATGGAGCAAAATAGCTTTCCCTCCTAGAGCTTACCCAGTGGCCATTAAGGAACCCGGGCCAGGGGCGTAGAATCAATCGATCGATCGATCCATTGGTTCATCGAGTGCTGACGGTGTGCAGAGCACTGTACTAAGTGCTTGAGAGAGGACAGTATAACAGGTAGTAGAACCTCTACTTTGGAAACCCCTAGAGGAAGAAAAGGGGGCACTAAGAGAGAGCTTTGGGGTTAACTGGAGTGGTATTTGAGGTGGTGGTAATAATAATAATAATTATGGTATTTGTTAAGCGCTTACTTAACCGGGAACTGTACTGAGCGCTGGGGCGGATACAAGCGAATCAGGTTGAACACAGTCCCTGTCCCATGCGGAGCTCACACCAAAGCCCTTTTATTTTAAAGATACAAAAAAGATGGAAATCCCTCCCGATCAGCCTTTTTCGAAAAGGCCTTTTGTGGGCCAGCTGGGAATTAAATCTGGAGGGCGTGAATCCGAAACTTTTGAAAAACAAGTAGACAAAGGTAGTAAAAAAAGAAATCTTAGGCAGACAATCTGCTAAACGCTTAACCCTGAGAAAAGAGAAGAATAGCGAGGCGGAGAGATTTCGATCAGTCAATCGATTGATTGTATTTACTGAACGCTTACTACGTTTAGGGTAATAATGTTGGTATTTGTTAAGCGCTCACTATGTGCAGAGCACTGTTCTAAGCGCAGGGTCATCAGGTCGTCCCACGTGAGGCTCACAGTTAATCCCCATTTTACCGATGAGGTAACTGAGGCCCAGAGAAGTGAAGTGACTCGCCCACAGTCACACAGCTGACGAGTGGCAGAGCCGGGAGTCGAACCCATGACCTCTGACTCCCAAGCCCGGGCTCTTTCCACTGAGCCACGCTGCTTCCCAGCGAGGACAGTAAAACAGAATTGATAGACGAATTCCCTGCCCACAAGGACCTTACAGACTAAAGGCGGGGACAGACATTAAAATCAATTAGGGATGTGGACCTAAGTGCTGTGGGGCCGAGGGTGGAGTGGATCAAGGATGCAGATTCACTGGAAGGGTGACACAGAAGGGAAAGGTAGTAGTCAATTGAGGGTATAATCCGGAAAGGCCTCTTTGACGAAGATCATTTCAGCCCCAAGATTTGAGTTGGAGTTAATAATGTTGGTATTTGTTAAGCGCTTCCTATGTGCAGAGCACTGTTCTAAGCGCTGGGGGAGATACAGGGTAATCAGGTCGTCCCACGTGAGGCTCACAGTTAATCCTCATTTTACAGATGAGGGAACCGAGGCACAGAGGAAGTGAAGTGACTCGCCCACAGTCACGCAGCGGACAAGTGGCAGAGCCGGGAGTCGAACTCGTGACCTCTGACTCCGAAGCCCAGGCTCCTTCCACTGAGCCGCGCTGCTCCTCCAGTTGAAACTGTATCATCAATCAATGAATCGATGGTATTTACTGAGCGCTTCCTATGTGCAGAGCATTGTACTAAGCGCTTGGGAGAGTCAACAGAACACAATTAGCAGACACGTTCCCTGCTCATAAATGAGCTTCCAGTCTAGAGGGAGAGACAGGCATTAATATTCATTCAGTCGTATTTATAGAGCGTTTATTACGTGCAGAGCACTGTACTAAGCAATCAGCCAGTCTTTTCTTTAGAAAACCCTGCGGCTCTCACGTTGTATATCCTACGTGAATCTCCCCATTTACGACGGCTCCAAAGACGATCCCTCTCTTTCGGTCTTGCCGGAATCCTTCAACTGCCACAAGTCCCTCAAAGTCTTTGCACTCGTCTGCTTCCCGCCTCGGCGCCGCCGAGTTTATCTGCTCCCGTGTTATTTATCCACTTGTTTCTAATTTTCCTATCTAGCCTTTCTCACTGTGGCCTCTGCCTCCTTTCTAGCAGTCGTCCCCTTTGATCGCAAAGTCCTCGAGAGCAGGTACAGCGTCCGTTACTTCCTTTCTTTGTAAGGGCTCCGGTCATACCGAAAACTAAAGAAATCTCCTCAGTCTTCGCCCTATTCAGATCGCATCTCCTCAGAGGGGCCTTCCCCGGCTAAGCCCTCATTTCCCCTACTCCCTCTCCCTTTTGTGTTGCCCTCGCCCCTGAATCTGCCCCCTTTCTTCACTCCACCCTCAGCCCCACAGCCCTCTTGTCCCTGTGCATAATTGAATTTAACGTCCGGCTCCCCCTCTAGATTGTAAGCTCTTTGCGGGCTGGGAACGTGCCTACCGACACCACCATTTTACATCTTTTCTGATCTGAAAGGAAACTCTCAGGTCTTGTCAGAGCCCTGGGGGTGAGCCAGGCGAGCTCAAAAAGCTGGGGGGGGCAGGGAGGGCTTTCCCCCCGACCGTGATTCCACAGTCTATGGATGCCTATGGGGCCTATTTTTTCCACAAGCTTTTCCTCATTCTAATCCCTCTTGGTTTAAGAGGTAGAAACTTAGCCACAAACTACAAAATCCTGCTGTCACTGGCGCTCCAGAGCAGATCACAGTCTCCCCTCCCTTTGTTTTCTCGGCTTACGGTCACCAGCCCGGACCGAGGGTCTGCGAAGCCGTGATTTACACGTCACCTAGCAGATTGTCGGTCTTCGGCCTCCCGGCTGCCATTTTGGAAAGATTGCTCTCCCCTCCTGGTATCCCGAGGTACCTGGAGACCTCTCTCATTTGACCTCCGGTTTAGTTTCCATATGGTGGAGCCATACCAATTTAGATCTTTTAATCGTACCTCATAAATCCTCTCTCCAACCCATATATTTTTTTTTCTTTGTTCCTCTTCTCTGTCCTCCCTCCAATACGTCCACAGCTCATCTTTGGAATGGGTGCCCTGACTTGAACTCCACGTTGTTTGGATAGGAGCGGCCTAAAGGCAAGTGGAGAGGGTTTAGTCTTTCCTTGTTCTGAAACGAGAGGCCTTGGCTTGTTCAGGACAAAGTCACATGGATACATCTTGGGCCGCCCCTGTGGCTCTTCCGATTCAGCGTCTGGGTTTTCACTCAGTCGATCCCGTGCTGTTGTCTTCTATCACCGTCGCCCTTTTCTGTCTTCCCGCCGGGAAAAAAAACAGAAAACAAAACCAATGGTTGTGTGCGTTTCTAAGTAGTTTCTCGCCTGGCAGTGGTCGTCACCTTCGCAGCGTAGGAGCAGCTTTTTTCAGTGGTATGTGTTAAGCGCTTATTATGTTCCAGGCACTGTGCTAAGCGCTGGGGTACGTGCAGGATAATCGGGTTGGACGCAGTCCCTGTTCCACAATAATCCCCATTTTACAGAAGAGGGAACTGAGGCACAGAGAAGTGAAGTGATTTGCCCAAGGTCGCACAGCAGACAACTGACTGAGCTGGAATTAGAACCCAGGTCCTTCTGATGCCTAGGCTCTGTCCACTGGGCCGCACTGCCTTAAGCGTGGCTGGGGTGCCTTATTTCCTGAAGATTTGAGGAACCCAATCTGGCTTGATTTGGATCCCAAGTACATCCAGCCACCCTCTGCCCCTTTTCCAGTCTAACGTCATTCTGACCCCCCTTCTCTATTCAGTGATATTTTTCAAGCGCTTAAGCGCTCTTCAGACCGTAAGCTCCTTGGAAGCAGGGAGCATTTCTACCAACTCGTTCGTATTGGACTTTCCCAAGAACTTAGTACGGTGCTCTGCGCAAAGTAAGCGCTCAATAAATACCACTGATTGATGGTATTGATTCTTATCCCTCATTCCCCCTCGATAAACCTTTTCTGGTGTGTGAGCCCTTTGGCATTCAAGAAGTTCTGCCTTATATCCTTCATGCATTTAGAAATCTACAAATGGGAAGAGAGGACCTGCGTTTTATCACGATATATAATTGGCCGGTCACGTTTTCATCGCGATTTTGCTTTTTCCTGTGACTCGAGTTTCCCGAGGCCTCCCTGGAGACCTGAGTTTTAATTCTAGTCCCATCATTGGCCTGCTTTGTGACCTTGGGCTAGTCACTTGAACTTCTCTGTGCCTCAGCCAGCTACTCATTGGTACTTAATGAGCGCTGACTGAGGGCTGAACACTGTACTAAATACCTGGGAGAGTTCAGTAGAATTAGAAGATCCAATCCCTGCCTTCCAGGATCTTAAAATCTAGTGATTACTCAGTTTCCTCCCCTGAATATTGAGGATTAAATACCCCTTCTCCCTCCATCTTAGGCTGTGAGCCCTATATGGAACGGGGTCTGAGACCAATCCGATTGTGTTGTCTCTACCTGAGTGCTTATTATTATTCTTGTTATTAATGATAAGTGTGGTCTAGTGGGTAGAGCACAGGCCTGAGAGTCAGAAAGACCTGCGTTCTAATCCCGGCTCTGCCACACGTCCTCTGCGTGGGCTCGGACAAGTCACGTCACTGCTGCGTACCTGCGTTACCTCATCTGTAAAATGGGGATTGAGATTGGGCGTCCCGTGCGGGACAAGGACCGGCCCCAAACTGATCAGCTTGCATCTGCCCCAGCGCTTAGTACAATGTCTGGCACATAATAAGCGCTTTAACAAATACCATAGGAAAAAGAAACAGAGAGACGATGCCCACCAAAGGTGGTAAGACAACAGGCAAGGCCGACGTTTCTGGTTTGCTCTGTGGGGAGGCCCGGTGAACCCCATGTGCCCGGAAGGCCGTGTCATTTGTACGTGACCCAGATGACATGAACACGGCTTCCTAAAAACATTCATTATCATCAGCGAGACTGAGCCGAGGCAAAGAGTTGGGAAGTTCAGTCGCTCTGAGAAATTCATTAAACTCTGGAGGCTTTCTGAGTCGATGGTGTTCTGTTACATCCATTTCCTGTCATCGCTGGAAAGAAGCAGTCATCGCGCGAGAGACACGGGTGGCTTCAGCCAGTGACATGCCGCTGGGCTTGAAGGGGAAAAGGGGAACTCCTCTAGACCAGCTCGTTATGGGCAGGGAACGAGTCTGCCAACTACTATTTTTTGTTGTACTTTCCCAAGCGCTTAGCACAGTGGTCTGCACACAGTAAGCACTCAATAAAAACATCAAATGAATAATAATAATGATAATTGCGGTATTGTTTAAGCGCTTACTATGTGCTGAGCTCTATAGTAGGCGCTGTTCATTCAGTAGTATTTATTGAGCGCTTACTATGTGCAGAGCACTGTACTAAGCACTTGGAATGAACAAGTCGTCTTCCTGTCCCACGTGGAGCTCCTGGTTTAGGTGATGGACAAAGAAGTAGTGTCCTGAATTGAAGAAAGCACCAAGGCGGCGTGACTTTGGAAGTCTGGCTGGAAGGGTAGAGCCGAGATCTCCGTCCAAACTCTTTGGGTCTGTGGCCGGATTTAGCGTTCTAGTGCAGTGCTTAGTACAATGCTTTGCACACAGTAAGTGCTCAGGAAATACGAATGAATGAATGAATCGTGGCTGCCAGTTTGGGCTTTCTTGGGATTCCACTCTGTCCAAACCCTACCTCGGCATGAAGGGAATGGGGATGGGGGCGTTTCATGGGCTGATAACCCTAAAAATTGTGTTATCGCTAAGGACTTATTATGTCTCGGACACTTGCCGAGAGGCCTTGTGGTGAATAGATCCCCCGACTTGGAAACCGGGCTGTGACTGATTATCAATCGATCGATTGTATTTATTGAACACTTACTATATGCAGAGTACTGTACTAAGCGCTCGGAAGAGCACAACAGAGTCCCTGCCCACATCGAGCTCACTGTCTCCGGAGTGATGAAGAGGCAAGTGTTTAGCTCCGTGTCCTTCCCTGGAGATGTGTCCTGATCCAGTCTGTGCACACCCTTGTCTAATAATAATGATGATGATAATCATAATTGTTGCATCTGGTAAGCACTTATTTTGGGCCACACACTATACTTGTACTGTACAGAACAGAACGTGGCACATATACGCTTTTTTAAGCACTTATTATACCAGGCACTCGATTAAGCAGTAGGGTAAAGGACGCTAATCAGGTTGAACACAGTCCATGTCCCATGTAGACCTCCCAGGCTTGATCCCCATTTTACAGGTGAGGGAAGTGAGGCACAGAGGAGCAAAGTGACTTGCTGAAGGTCACACAGCACAGAGAAGTGGAGGAGCCCGGATTAGAACCCAGGTCCTTCTGACTCCCGGGCCCTGGCTCTGTCCACTAGGCCATGCGGCTTCAGTCTGTAGCCAAGATAAGGATCTGCTTTCCCAACCGCGGCTAGGAACTGTCAGAGAGATTAATGGGGCCGTTGACAGGCTGCTAGACCTCTCCCAGAGCCCTCTCCGGGGAATGTGGGCCGCCCGGGGGAAGCCTCAGCGAGAAACAATAGCAATACAGTCCAGGAGAAACGCCACTCGGGCTGCTTCAAGGTATCCCGGATGCTCAGAGAGGGACGAATTTGCGTTTCGCTCCGAGAGGCGGCGTGGGCTAGTGGATAGAGCGTGGGGAACCTGGAGGATCCGGGTTCTAATCCGGACAAGTCGCTTCACTTCTCTGGGCCTCAGTGACCTCACCTGGAAAATGGGGATTAAGACCGTGAGCCCCATGCGGGACAGGGACTGTATCAAACCTGATTGATTTGTATACAACCCAGAAGAGTGTTTGACACATAGTAAGCACCAGACAGACACCGTAACGAACAGATAAATAAGTACTCCCTCCTACTGTGTCCAACCCGACCTTAGGCGGCAACTGGGGCTTGGGTTCTTCTGTAAGTCACATCATTCATTCATTCAATAGTATTTATTGAGCGCTTACTACGTGCAGAGCACTGTACTAAGCGCTTGGAATGTACAAATCGGCAACAGATAGAGCACTTCTCTGTGCTTCAGTTTCCTCAACTGTAAAACGGAGATTAAAGTACCCGTTCTCCCTCCCGTTTAGTCTGTGAGCCCCACGTGCAGCAGGGGCTAAGTCCAACCTGATTAACTGGAATTTCCCCCACCGCTCAGTACAGCGCTGGGCACACGGACAGACATCCATTCTGTCTCGGAGGGAAATTCTCGACGCGTTACGCTTCTATGGGCGGGTCCTTCCGGTGAGTGTTGAAAAGTCACTACTCCACTTGAGAAGCACCGTGGCCCAGTGGAAAGAGCACAGACCGGGGAGTCAGAGGACCTGAGTTCTAATTCCAGCTTCTTGTCTGCCGTGTGACCTCGGGTGCGTCACTTCACTTCTCTGGGCCTCAAGTTTCCTCATCTGTGAAATGGGGATTCAGTCTTACGCACTCCTGCTTTACCCGTGAGCCCCATGTGGACAGACTGTGTCCAATATGATTATATTATATCTACTCCAGCACTTAGTGTAGTGTTTAGCAAATAGTAATACCATAGTTATTATTATTATTAAATGGGACCAGCTTTGACTGAAGCTGTCGGTTCTCGCTTGCCAACTGGAGATAAGGATTCATCCCACTTATGTGGAGTCTATCTCTCCAACACTCTGAAGAAATTATGGAATGAGATTTATGGAATGATGCTTGGAGAAGCAGCGTGGCTCAGTGGAAAGAGCACGGGCTTTGGAGTCAGGGCTCATGAGTTCGAATCCCAGCTCTGCCACTTGTCGGCTGTGTGACTGTGGGCAAGTCACTTCACTTCTCTGTGCCTCAGTTCCCTCATCTGGAAAATGGGGATTAAGACTGTGAGCCCCACGTGGGACAACCTGATTCCCCTATGTCTACCCCAGCGCTTAGAACAGTGCTCGGCACATAGTAGGCGCTTAACAAATACCAACATTATTATTATTATTATTCTGTTTCTTCTTAATGAACTGCATGGCGCAAGGTTTTGACTTCAGGTTTTAGGGGTTGAGGTCATGCAGTTCTCTGACTTGGGGAGGGATTTGGTGGCGGGGGTGAGGGGCAGGATGGAAGAGAAAAACATCTTTAAAGTCGAACACAAAGCATTTCCTCACAATAAAAAATAGTTGGTGTGTAACCAAATCCCGTCTGTGCATTAGAACTCGGTTTCTTTTCTTAAAAATTGACTTCATCGATGCATCTGGCTTCAATTTTTTTTTTTCTTCCACCAAGAGTCTCAAGTTGTTGGTAATTGAATTCTGACATGTCGAATGATTTTAATGAAATCTCGTACGTGTGTATGTGTGTGTGTGTGTGTGTGTGTATGTATACACGCTTAGGCGAGGGAGGGGAAGGAACAAATTCGGGCCAGAAGATGAGTGAGTAGGGATGAAGTTAATAAGGAATTACTGTCTCTTCACATTAAGCGAAGCGAATCGTGGTTCACAGGATTATTTCCCGGAACACACGGGAAACCAACACGGCCTAGTGGATAGAGCACGAACCTGGGAGTCAGAAGGACCTGGTTTCTAATCTCGGCTTCACCGCTTGTCCGCAGGGTGACCCCGGGCAAGTCACTTTGCTTCTCGGGAACGGCTCTGTTAATTCTATTGTGTTGCATTTTCCCAAGCGGTTCGGTGCTCAATGAATACCACTGATGGATTGTGGGACAGGGACTGTGTCCGATCTAATTAGCTTGTGTCTACCCCAGCGCTTAGTATAGTATCTGGCTCATAGTAAACGCTTAACAAATACCTTAAAAAAAAAAAGGGAGAGAAGTTAGGAGACACAATCCCTGTCCTCGAGGATCTTACAGTCTAATGGGGAAAGACAGACACTCGATTGCAGCCGCCCCCCCAACCCCCACCCCCGGATCCTTCTTCAGGATCCTGAACCATCCAAGCTGTTTTTCCTCATGTTCATCTGGAGCGAGGGAGCCTGGGAAGAAAGGGAGATATTTTCCGGCCCATTTTTCCAGACTTGTTTCTCTGACTGTTTGATTTGGAAGCAGGGCAGGGGAAGGGTCCGTTTTACAGCTGCGGTGATATATTAGTTGGACGATGACAGGGCCGACGTCAGGAAGTAGGCTTCGGGGCCGGCGGGGGGGAAGGGTGGTTGTCGAGGGAGGCAGTATGGGGGATACCCGACGGCTTCGGCCTTCCCGTCAATATGGCCGAGCGCAGAAGCGGCCTCGGCCCTAATCCCGCCCAACTTGAGGATTCGAAGTCATGCGTCTGCTGATTTATGGGCGACCGAGGGTATTTTCTCCAGTAGCTCCCGCCTCCTCCCGTCAACCCCCTTCCCCCAAGCCCAGATCCAACCACAGAAACCTCCTGCCGTGAGCCCCAGTGGTCCCCCTCCACGAGGCCGGAGTCTCCGTCTGAGCCTCCGTGCCTGATGCCCGGGAACGCTTCCGAGGAAAGCCGGGCTGAGCCGGCCTTGGGGGGAGAGGGCCGAACCCGGCCTGTGAAGCGAAGTAGCCGAGGGAGTCCCTCTTGGCATTTCCCCTTCTGCTCGTGATTCCTTGCGTCGGTCCT
Organism: Ornithorhynchus anatinus; assembly: GCF_004115215.2. Classification (NCBI taxonomy): domain Eukaryota; kingdom Metazoa; phylum Chordata; class Mammalia; order Monotremata; family Ornithorhynchidae; genus Ornithorhynchus; species Ornithorhynchus anatinus. The sequence goes on along the minus strand of NC_041752.1, from coordinate 2,710,647 downwards.
ACGGAGATCGTACAGCGGACGTCGTGAGAGACGAAAGCACCCTGAGAGGAGAGCGGCTTTAGGCCCTCTTGACCGAAGCTCACTGTGGGCAGGGACTGGTCTGTTATCTTGTTAGATGGTCCTCTCTCTATACTACAATCGCTCTGCACACAGGAAGCTCAATGAATACCGTTGATGGATCGAAAGATGGCCGTCCCTGGATCAGCCGGTACTCAAGATAGGCTAAAAAACGGTGGCCGTCGTGTTATGTCGCAAAGACGTTAGTTGTTTAGCGTCACGACCGGAGTCGTGGCATCTGTTAAACTTTTGGTGTATGTCAGGCTCTGTAGTGAGCGTCGGCAGAGATACGAGATGATCAGGGCAGACACAGTCCCTCTCCCATGTGGGATTCACAACCTAAGAAGGAGGGAGAACCAATAACGAACCCCCATTTTACAGATGAGAAAACAGAGGTCCGGAGAAGTGAAGGGACCTGCCCAAGATGACACAGCAGGCAGGTGGCGGAGCCGGATGAAGAGCTGCGTTTATTTTTCTCAAATGGTATTTGTTAAGCGCTTACTATGTGCCAGACTCTGTACTCAGCGCTGGGGTAGATGCAAGCTAATCAAATTGGGTCAAAGTCCTCGTCCCACATGGGGCTCACAGTTTTAATCCCCGTTAGATGATACAGCCGAGGCACAGAGAAAGTGAAGTGACTTGCCCAGGGTCACGCAGCAGACAAGTGGCAGATCCGGGGTTAGGACCCAGGTCCTCCGACTCCCAGGCCCGGGCTCTTTCCATTAGGCCACGCTGCTTCTCAAGTCGGTGGATTTCCCCCCCCCCCCCCGCCCCCCCCCCCCGCCTGCTTTGTGCGAAGCACTGAACCTCGGAAAAAATATAGTTAATGGCAAGAAACTCAGAATCTAAAGCAGAGAAAGTGATGTCATACACTTCAGGATAAACGAGATACTAAAAGTATAGAAATAGCAAGGATAAATACCAAATCTAGAAACACTCAGGTACTGCAGTTAGAGGAGCAGACATGTGGACTCTGTGGATTTGAGTGTCCCCGGATCACGCAGCGTCAACCTCGTATTTGGTGGCGAGGACTTCTCAAACCGTGCTTGCCCGGTGGTCCTTCAAGAGAGACGCTTTTCCGTGAAATATGATGTCGGGAACAGTTGCATACATTTTGAAACAATCAAAGCCGCCGAGGGTTCATGTGGTCCGAATTTAAAGTGCAGAGACTTTCATTAACGAGTTGATGAACTATGAAGTAGAGTTTATCAGGTCCCTCTTGAACTAAAGCCACCGCTGCCTGACATCCGGAATTTCTCGGTTCTTCTCCAGGCAGGATCCCAGGCAGGTTGCTAGAGTTTAGAATCCTGAAAATGACACCTGTCTGCTGTGTGACCTCGGGCAAGTCACCTCACTTCTCTGGCCCTCCGTTCCCTCATCTGTAAAATGGGGAGTAAGACTGGGGACGCTTGATCCAACCTGATTACTTTGTATCCACACCCCAGTGCTTAGAACGGTGCCTGCACATAGTAAGCGCTTAACAAGTACCATAAAGAAAGGTGAAAGTGGGTTTTCTTCCACTTGGCAGCATTTCCTCACCCGCGCTTAACTCAGCGGTGCAGAGTCTTTCACTCTGAAACGAACTCGACTTCCCCTTGCCTCATTCAATTTCTCTGTGCTTCATTTTACTTCATCTGTAAAATGCGGATTAAGACCGTGTGGGACATGGACGGTGTCCAACCCAATTTTCTTTTTCAACCCCAGCGCTTAGAACAGTGCAAATGGGGTTAAATGTAAAATGGGGTTAAAACACCTGTTCTTCCTCCCTCTCAGACTGTGAGCCCCATGTGGGACAGGGACTGTGTCTGATCTGGCATCTCCCCTGGCACTTATCACAGTGCTTGGCACATAATAAGCGCTTAACAAGGACCTCTTCATCATCTTGGATCAGGATTATTGGGACAGTGGTTAGGGGCCCGAAGCATAGGATGAGAATGGCACCTTCAATTTCATCAGGACTATTTATTGAGCGCCTGCTGAGTGTCATTCTGTACTAAGTGCTTGGGTAGGGGACAAGAGAAGCAGGATGCACAGCCGTTGCCCTCAAGGAGCTTCTAGTCTAATGTGCCCAACGCAAATACTCAGTTTCCCCAAGCTGAAGGTCATTCATCATTCAATCGTATTTATTGAGCGCTTACTGTGTGCAGAGTATTGCGCTAAGTGCTTGGGAAATAATAATGTTGGTATTTGTTAAGCGCTTACTAGGTGCAGAGCACTGTTCTAAGCGCTGGGGTAGATACAGGGTAATCAGGTTGTCCCACGTGAGGCTCACAGTCTTAATCCCCATTTTACAGATGAGGTAACTGAGGCCCAGAGAAGTGAAGTGACTTGCCCCCAGTCACACAGCTGACAATCATCTGAGAGGCCGAGTGAAGTCCATGAACATCCATAAAAGCCTTAAGCACTTTGGTAATAATAAAAAATAATAATAATGATGATGCTAAATGTTAAGAACTTACTATGTGTCAAGCACTCTTCTAAACGCTGGGCTTAGATACAGTCGAATCAGGTAGGACACAGTCCCTGTCCTACACGGGGCTGACACTCTTAATCCCCATTTTCCAGATGAGGTTACTGAGGCACAGAGGAGTGAAATGACTTGCCCAAGGTCACACAGCAGTCAAGTGGCGCAGCTGGGATTAGAACCGAGGTCCTGACTTCCAGGCCCATGCTCTGACCACTAAGCCACGCTGTTTCTCTGATACCCCGGCAACCCTTAGGCGAACATCCTCACACTCTACTGTTTTCCGTATCCGTCATGTATTTTACAGAAGCAGCGTGGCTCAGTGGAAAGAGCCTGGGCTTGGGAGTCGGAGTTCATGGGTTCGAATCCCTGCTCCGCCACTTGTCAGCTGTGTGACTGTGGGCGAGTCACTTAACTTCTCTGTGCCTCAGTTACCTCATCTGGAAAATGGGGATGAAGACTGGGAGCCTCACGTGGGACAACCTGATGACCCTGTATCTCCCCCAGCGCTTAAAGCAGTGCTCGGCACATAGTAAGCGCTTAACAAATACCAACATTATTATTATTTTATTGTCTGTCTCCAGAGACTGTAAACTCCCTGTGGACAGGGAACGTATCCACCAACTCTGTTGTATTGTCCTCTCCCAAGCAGTTCGTGCTCAATAAATGGCGTTTGATCGATCGACTGATTGATTGATTGAAACGAGGGCGGTGGAAGTCGGAGCGTTGTCCACGTCGGGAAACGTTTGAATCGAACTTCCGTAGCTTTGGTCTCCGCCGACTTTCCCAGCTGGAGTATCTGTGTCCCCTTTGTTTCCTGAATCATTTTGCCGGTGATCTCATTCCATATGCAAACCGACCCAAGCCTCTCCGCACCCGCCCTTCCCAACGCACACGAGTGCTCCGGTCCCGTCGCCTTGGCTAGGTCCACGTACGTCTCTATTCTTAAGGCCTGGGGCGTTTAGTCTTCCTCCGGGACATCCTCTTGGCTTCACCAACGGCCCAACTCCTCTGCCCGGAGGCGACCTGAGGTGCCTCCTCCCCAGTTCCGGTGGGTCCCGTTGCCCCAAGCGGAGGGACGGGGCCCGGGATGGGCTTTTTGAATCCCGCCCCGACTTAAGGCCGGCAGAGGGGTCGGTCCCGAGTTCCACGTTCCCGTCCTGGCAGCAGCCCGGCTCTCTAGGACCGGATCCTCGCAGGGCATTGAGCCGCATCATCGGGCCAGCTGCATTCTGGGTAATTCAGGTGGTTTCCCATCCCGTCCCCCGACCCGGCCCCGCCGGCTCGGTCAATCACGGGACGGCTCTTTCATCCCGTGGTTAGCTGAGGTGGTTACAGAGGCTTTGTTCTATGTAAGACAGATTTTTTCCAGCCTCTCGTATTTCTGGCATGTCTCAGACATCTGCTATGCGGGATATTTAGGCTGTGGCTGCCCTCTCTTTGGTACCTTTCAGTTCCGAGACGAATGGAGTGTGTTGTATCATCATTTTTTATTACTCTGGGGGATATTTTGGGCTTTTTTTTTTTTTTTTGAAAGTATGTTCTCATTCGAAGTATCCGTTGGTAACAATGAGACTTGGAAGGAATTTCTCGGCCTAGCTCTGACACCACCACGATCCAGACATTTTCTGCTCAGCACTACCGATGTGAACGATCGGCGCGTTCACGTGACTTTCGGGGAAAAAAGCCAAACGGGAGGGTGCACGAGAGCTCCCATTTGCTTCGTTCCATTCAGCCCTCTCTGCCGGCCTCAGGGCTGGCTGGAGTTGGATTTGGCGGTCGGCTCTTTCCTCTCCCTAGTGAACCATCGGCCTAAATGTGTGTAGAAGCCATGTTTCACCCTCCCCACGCACCCCCCTCACCGGTCCCCCCCTTCTAGACTGTAAGCCCGGTGTGGGCAGGGATTCTCTGTCTTTATTGCTGAATTGTACCTTCCAAGCACTTCGTACAGTGCTTTGCACAGAGTCAACATTCAGGAAATACGACTGAATGAATGAATTGAAGGAATGAATGTTCACAGAGGCTCTCGACGAGCAGTGTCGCCTAGGGGGAGGTCCACAGGCCTGGCAGTCCGGAGACCTGGGTTCAAATCCCGAATCTGCCACCTGTCTGCAGGGTGACCTCAGGCGAGTCACACCTGTCTCCCTACGTGGACTGTAAACTCGTTATGGACGGGGCGTGTGTCTGCTTATTGTTGCTTTGTACTCTCTGCAGACAGGTAGTGCTCAGTAAATACGATGAAATAAATGAATGAAATGATTAAAGAACCGTCCTCCTTTCCCGTTAGGCGGTGAGCCCAGCGTAGTTCTGTGTTTCGATCTGATCGAATACCCTAGTACTCTGCAGTGTCCGGCACTTGGAAAATATTAACAGAGCAATCCGTCAGTGGTGTTTAGTGAGCACTTACTGTGTGCAGAGCACTGGACTGAAAGCTTGAGAAAGTACAAGGCCACAGAGTTGGTAGAATTGTTCCCTGCCCTCAGGGGGCTTCCAGTCTACTGGGGGAGACAGACATTAGACCAGATTCGACCCCACGGACCTCACGCTTATCACTGTGCTGCTGTGTAAAGCAGCTTGGCCTGGCGGAAGGAGCCACGGGCTTGAGAGTCAAGGGACCTGGGATCTAATAATAATAATAATGTTGGTATTTGTTAAGCGCTTACTATGTGCCGAGCACTGTTGTAAGCGCTGGGGTAGATACAGGGTAATCAGGTTGTCCCACGTGAGGCTCACAGTTAATCCCCATTTTCCAGATGAGGTAACTGAGGCACAGAGAAATTAAGTGACTTGCCCCACAGTCACACAGCGGACAAGTCCCGGCTCTGCTCGTATCTGCAGTCAGGTACCGGGCAAGCCACTTCACTTCTCCGAGCCTCAGTTCCCTCATCTGGAAAATGAGGATTCAATACCCGTTGTCCCTCCTACTTAGCCCGTGAGCCCCGTGTGGGACCTGCTTATCTTATATATTCCCCAGTGCTGAATACAATGCTTGGCACATGGTAAGTGCCTAAGAAATGCCACAGTTATCACTCTTGCTTCCAGAGCGTATTCCTATCTGGCGTTCTTCCCACCTAAGGACCAGGCCGGGGACGTGATCCCCAGCCATGCAGGAACAAGGGAGGCTGGGAATAATTTTTTTTTTCCATTGTATTTGCTAAGCGCTTACTGTATGTCAAATACTGTTCTTAGGGCCGGGGTAGATACAAGATCTTCCGGCGTCTGTGGAATTATCAGCAGATGATATTTTGGCCCACAAGTTTCTCCCTCAGGGACCAGTGATGATTTTTCTTCCGTGACAGGCCTAATTCCTTAGGAAAGCTTTACACGCAGAACCTGGGACTACAATGCTTTGCTCACCAGCCAACTCAGAAACCTGCTCTGGAAGGGGAGAGATTTGATGACCTTCTCTCAAGACCCCCCTTATAAAGAGGGCCTCCTGTCAGCAACGTCGGCCTTTAGCATTTTTTCCCCATGAAGGAAGAGTGAGATTAGGTTTTTTTGTGTTTGTTTTTATGTTCCCTTTCAGCCCATAGGGTTTGGGGGTTTTTTTTGATAAGTAGGGGTGTTCAGATTTGGCATCTAAAGACCAAAGAAAGGGGAGGGGGGAGAGAGATAAAAGAAAGAGAGAGAGAGAAAAGAAAAGAGAGAGAAAAGAAAGAGAGAAAAGAAAAGAACGAGAGAGAGGAAAAAAGTAAATAATTGGGGCACCAGTGATAATAATTCATTGATCAAACAGTGGTATGTATTGAGCTCTTACTGTGTGCATAACACTGAACTAAGCACTTGGGAGAGAACATTATAACACTATAAGAGAGTTGGTAAGACACGTGCCCTGTCCACCACGAGCTTCCAGTCTAGAGGATATAACTGTGGCATTTCCTAAGCATTATGTGCCAGCCCTAAACTAAGCACTGAGGGAGATCCATGACCTCCAGGTCCGACACCTTCCCGGGCCACACGAAGCTCACAGCGCAAGGGAGCGGGGGTAGAGAAGTGAGGAGATTAAGACTGTGAACCTCATGTGGGACAGGGACTGTTTCCAACCTGACTATCTTGTATCTACCCCAGTTCTTAGTGTAGTGTCTAGCACATGGTAAATTCTTCACAAATACCATATAAAGAAAACCTTTCTTTTTTTCTTTCGTTCCCTTCCCTGGAGCGACTATTCAGAAACCCCCAGAGCAAAGCTTTTCATGAAAACTCGTCGACTGAATGAGTCCACTCTCTACTCCGGGCTGTTGGAAGGACTTAGAGTTATGATAAATGTTACGCACTTACTATGTCCTAAGCGCTGAGGGAAGTACAGGATAATCGGATCGCTGCCCCTTCAGAATCAAGGATCGACAAAATGCCTCTCTGGGGGGAGGCTTCTTGAGGGATGTAGACTGTGATGTTCCCTTCTGACATTATTGTTGTATTGGACTCTCCCAAGCGCTTAATACAGTGCCTTGCAAATAGCCAGTGCCCAATAAATACGATTGAATGAGTGAAGATTCTCCCGTGCTTTGCAAGTGACAGGATAAGAGCTCAGTAAATACCATAAGAAGAACCCTGAGAAGGCAGCAGGTGGGAGACGTTAACTGAATCTGTGTGGACCGAATCTGGGGCAACCCAAACCTGCTCTTTTAAAAGCAGAAAAAAGAGCTTCCGGGTACATATCCCATCGGTTTCGATAATCGCCTCAAGCCAGGGAGGGTTGTAAGCCGGGGTGAATTGGTCAATAATTGCTTCCCTCCTCCTGCCTTTTGTGTCGATTCGTTCTGCTTTGAACTAGAACAAGTTGGACGGACCATTTTGGCTTGACCTGGAGACTCCGGTTGTTGCCGGGCTGTCTTCACGTCAGGACCCGCGATCGGCTTCCCGTCCGACTCCCCCCGGGGAGGTCTGTCGCCCGGTTGGGTGGACCCAAAGGAAACCATAGATTGAAGACCAAACGAGTCACCCCCCCGGCTCACCCACTCGTTCCGAGCCCCGCCACGCTCTGCTCAAAGGGCCTTTATCTCTCAGGTTTCCTCTTAAAAGAGAGAGGGACTTCGCAAAATGGAAGGGAAACGTCACTCGGCTTGAGGTTTAGAGGAGTCCTCGCCATATGCGTAGCCTAGTGGATAGAGCCCAGGCCTGGGAGTCAGAAGGACTTGTCAATTGTCTGCTGGTGAGCTTGGGCAAATCACTTGATGGCTCTGTGCCTCAGTTCCCTCATCTGTAAAATGGGGATTAAGACTGTGAATCCCATGTGGGACAGGGACTGTATCCAACCCGATTTGCTTAGATCTACCCCAGTGCTTAGTACAGTCTCTGGCACGCAGCACGTGCTGAACAAATTCCATCATTATTATTATCGTTATTATCTCAGTTATTTATCCAAGCTGGTTATCACCACAGACGTTCTCCTAGGGGTGAAAAACAAGTAAATTGTAAGTGAGAAACCGCAGTCGTGGGGAACTTCCAAGCTTTTTCATTGAGCGAGCCCACCAAGGACAGGCTCTAGTCCACCGATTCGGAGGTCGGGGGCATCATAAAGGTCTTGTTCATTCCCACAGTGAGGTCACAGCAAACTGTCTGGCACCTTCCCCTCGAAAAAGAGGCCGCGACAGAATGGGGGAGAGTTTCCCAGCCCCAAACAGCCGACGCTGTCCTCCTCTCCCTGCTCTCTTAATAAAACCGGCCTTCAAAGCAGAGGATGCAGCCTCCAGCAAACCCCCCGCTCCTTACCCACTTAGAAACAGCCACCCACCTTTCTCCAAACGTCCGAGCCCATCAAGCTCGTCGAGGTAGGGTCGCGGAGGATCCCGTCGGACTGTCCGGATTCCAGTCCCCCAGTACTCCTCGAAAACACCAACATCAGTCCTCACGCTCTGAAAATGCAGCCGCCTTCTGTTCTTCTGTTCTTGTCACGCCAAGACAGATCGGCGGCTCGTTTGAGTTTCAGCCGGTGCCCCTCCGCTTTCTGAGATACGCCTTCCGTTGGGAATTTGATCTCCGGGGGCCGCCGGGACACAGTTCGAAACAGCAAAGCCAGACTACCCTCAGAGTCGGGGTCGGCCTCTCAAGTAATTCCGAAGTAATCAAGGCAAGATGGGCCTTTCCTGAAGGCTGAGGAGCACCCTCTCGTTCCTTTTCCTCAACGTCTGTTGGGTTGACCAAACCGTTGTCCACGAGAAGAGAGAAAGGTAGAGAGGCAGGCCCTTCTGTGTGGCCAGGCTGAGAAGACGGGGGATGTGCGGGGAGGAAATGGAGGGAACTGAGGCCCAGAAAGCCTCTACGCTCTTTAACCAGCCACGCATTCCCCCCACCACGCTCTCCGTGCTAACAAAAACGATTCCGCCGGCTCCAAGTGAGTAGAGAAGAGGGCTTCGGACGCTTCTATCGCTTTTACTAACTCGCTCCTCGACTCTCCGTCCTGCCGCTTCACTCCTCTCTTCCTCGCTTCCTTCTTTCCCGAAGACTTCCCGGCTACGGATCTCTTTTTCCTCTCCCGGATCGGGTCCTCGCCCGTCCTGCCTTCTCCTAAGCGGGCTCTCTTTCGGGGTTGTCGTCTACCTCACCCGGTCTCCGTCATTTTCCAGGACAACCTCCGAAAGAAGGATGACAGGATTGAGGAGCTGGAAGAAGCCCTAAGGGAGAGCGTGCAGATCACTGCAGAGCGGGAAATGGTGCTGGCCCAGGAGGAATCAGCCAGGACCAATGCTGAGAAACAGGTCGGCAGGTTTATAAAGTCACTGAGGTGGCTGCTGGGTGAATAAATGGTTCAGCCTGATCAGCGGGGTCGTCGCCTAAAATGCTCCTCTGTATTTATTTATTATTTTTTACAGTGTTTATTAAATGCTTACTGTGGGCCAGACACTGTACTAAGCTCCAGGGTAGGTTCAAGCTAATCACGGTGGACACAGTCCGTGTCCCACTTGGGGGCTCGACTGTCTTAATCCCCATTTTATTCATTCATTCGCTCGTATTTAGTGAGCGCTCACTGTGTGCAGAGCACTGGACTAAGCGCTTAGCGCTGTGAGGAAACCGAGGCCCAGAGAAATGAAGTGACCTGCCCACGGCCACAGAGCAGGCAAGAGGCAGAGCCTGCTGGGTGACGCTAAGTCACTTCACTTCTCTGGGCCTCAGTTTCCTCCTCGGTAAAATGGGGATTCTAGGTGGAGAGCCCCGTGTGGGATTGGGACTGTGTCAGGTATCTACCCCAGCACTTAGTACAGTGCCCGAACATAGAAAGTGCTTAACAGTCATTATGATTACTCCCTCCCTTCGAGCTGGAATTGACAAGGGTCAACCGGCCGCCCTCTGACGATAAAGGTGGGGCCCAGCGAGGACCTAGTCCTCCACCCCTTCAACCGAGAGGATGTTTGCCGCCGGTACTGGAGGAGATCAATCGACTGATAGTATTTATTGAGCGCTTACCGTGTGCAGAGCACTGGAATAAGCACTTGGGAGAGCCCAGGACGACAGAATTAGTGGACACGTTCCCTGTTCACAACGAGCTTTCAGTCTAGAGGGGGATGCAGACACGAATATAAAGGAATAAATGACAGATATGGACACAGGTGCTGGTGGGGTTGGGCTGTGCGGCGATGAATAAAAGGAGCAAATCAGGGTGGCACAGAAGGGAGAGGGAGAAAAGGCAGGACTTGGCCCGGAGCGAGCGCTTAACAAGTAATGGTAGTCATTATTAGGACGATGGTTTAAGTGCCGGGAGTCTCCGTCTGCATAATAATGATAATGATCACAATGTACTCTGTGGATGCACTACCGGAACGACTGCAGATGGAAACGGGGCGTTCTGGGAGAGATGTGTCCATAGTGTCACTGTGGGTCGGAGACGACTCGACGGCATAAGACAGACAAGGATTGTTGAGTGTTTACTGTGTGCTAATCACTGTTCTAATCTCTGGGCTAAATGCAAGCTGATCAGGTTGGACGCAGTCCCTATCCCACGAGGGGCTCCCACTCTTAATCCCCGTTTGACAGATGAGGTAACCGAGATCCAGAGAAGTGAAGTGACTTGCTCGAGGTCACACAGCAGACATGTAGCGGGGCCGGGATTCTGCCTCCCAGGCCCGGGGCTCTGTCCACCAGGCCGCGCTGCTTCACTTCCGTTTACGGAGACCGGTTCGGAAATTAGTCAGCGGGCCCAAAGCCGGCATCACGTCATGTCTGCCCCCACGGTGACAGCTAACTACCAAACAAACACCACCACAGCCCACAAACAGCCAGGAACTTCAAAGGACGCTCCGCCACTTCATAAGAACTCTGCCCTCTCCGGCTCGTGGGGAGAAGTTGAATGTCTGGGTCCCAGCCGGGGCAGAATTCTCTCTATTTAGACTCCGACAGCCTTTGATGTCGGAAAGATGTATGCCCTATAGACTTCCAGCCCGATACAGTCCGCCTGTGGTGATGGCAGCCCAATATGATTGCCGTACGACCCAGCTATTAATGGAAACCTCCCAAATAAGTTCAAGAAAGACCGAGGCTTAAACGGACGCAGAGGACGAGCCGGAATTCCGTCTTGCTCCATCTGGCCCGACGAAATCTCAGGAGAAGAGAGAGTCGACTTGGTTTTCAGTTTGGTTTTGGAGATTCTAGCGGGACGTTTGTTCCCGAGGGTTTGGGGAACATCAACAGGCATCGGGGAGCTCAACGTACAGGATGTCTTCGAAGCTCCTCGGACCCTTGGGGTTAGGAATCAGGACCCAAATCCGAGCTAATGTAAGGGCAGGGGGTAGTTTGAAACTGGCGCTTCTCAGACTTCTCCAATGAGGTACTTAAAACCGGGAGCCTTTTGGCGGGGGCGGTATTCGTTACGTGTTTACTCTATGCCAGGCGCTGTACTGTGTGCTGGGGGAGATGCATAGTAATCAGGTTGGACACAGTCCACGTCCCACACGGGGCTCCCAGTCTTAATCCCCATTTTACAGATACTGTAACTGAGTCACAGAGAAGTGAAGTGACTTGTCATCACAACTGACAGGCGATGGAGCCGGGATTAGAATCCAGGTCCTTTTCATTCATTCGTTCAATAGTATTTATCGACCGCTTACTATGTGCAGAGCACTGTACTATGTACCTTTTGACTTCCAGGCCGGGGCTCTGTCCATTAGGCCACGCTGCTTCTCACCGTTCTGCGCCTAATAGTAATAATAATTATAATGGTATTCAAGTGCTTACTATGTGACGAGCACTGGGGTAGATACAAGCTAATGAGGACAGACCCAGTCCCCGTCCCACATGGGGCTGACAGTCTTAATCCGCATTTTACAGATGCAGTAACTGAGGCCCAGAGAAGTGACGTGACTTACCCAAGGTCACCCAGTAGACAAGTGGCGGAGGCGGGATTAGAACCCAGGTCCTTCTAACGGCTAGGCCTGTGCTCTGTCCATTAAACTGTGCTGCTTCCTCTGTACAATGAGGTAAAGACAGCGGCTCCCAACCTATTGCTTAGATGATAAGACCCAAATAGGAGCAGCATCTGACCTAATTATCTTGTATTTTCCCCCTCCTCCCCAGTGCTTAACCCAGTGCTTTGGAATAGATAAAGTGCTTAACAAATACTTCCGTGAGCATTATTATCATCATCAGTATTTCCACTATGGTCTTGAGACCCTTGTTTACTTTCCCCCTCCCTTTCCCCCACTCAAACAGGAGCCGAAAATAAATTTTAACTGATAAATGCAAGGTCCCAATCACGAACCTGGAAAAGACCAGGGAAAACTCTGTAAACATCTCCAATAACAACAGAGGAGGAGAACGTCAGGTTGATCATTTCTTCCGGAACCTTGGAGGTCGTGAAAGCCGGAGCAGTGGGTGTGTGCAGAATAGTCTGGGGCGACCGGGGTGAAAGTTTTATGGGATCCTTCGTGAAGCGAAAATTTTGACCCGGGAGAATAGGAGATTGGAGGAGCCCGTTGAACATGGGTTGTATTTTGGGCTAGTGAGGAGATTGGAGGTCAAATCCTTGGAGCCAAAATAAATCGCACCCCGTTTGCTCACCCTCTGAGCCTAATACTGAGAAAAAAAATACGGCCGGAGCACGAAGACTGTTTGATAGACCTTCGCCTCAGGCTGATCACCCCCTCCTCCGATCCTCTCTGTGGGGAAAATGGTCCCAGGCGAAAAATTTCAGACCTGGCCTCATCCTCCATGTGGTTCCCAGATGGGGGTCTCTTGGATAGGGGAAGGGAAACTCACGAAGATTTGCTCATTTCTTACAAAGCTTCCCACTCCCAATCGTTCTGCCCCGGGATCCGAGACAGGCATTTCTGAGAACTTTTCGATTGTATCTGGTGTTTTTTCTGGTATTTGTTAAGCGCTTACTATGCATCAAACACTGTTTGAGCACTGTGACATGTACAAGTTAATTAGGTCAGAACACAATACTAAGCGCTTGGGAGAGTCCAATACAACAGAATTAACAGACCCATTCCCTACCCATAATGAGCTTACAGACTAGAGGGAGAGGTGGGCATTAATAGGAATAAACCTGAAAGCAGAAACCACCAACCCCCAAGGCTCCACAAGAGGGGACAGTGTTTTGTGTGGGTTCAGTGTGGTGGAGGCTGTTGCTAATTCCCTGGGCCTTTTCAGCCCCACCTACCCCCGTGTCTAAAATTCACCCTGAGCGCCGTCATCTTGTTAGACGGAGGACAACCATGGCCATTCAGTAAATCACTGGAGGCGTATTGATTTCCCGGGATTCACCGAGCCTTTGGAGAGGAGCTGGAAGCCCTTGAGGGGGTGATTTCGCGTTGCTAGAAATAACGGAGCAGACACTCTAAAATGTCTGTTTGAAATCTCGAGAGTTTTGAGATCGAGGAAAGATGTTTGGACATATCTGCCATTCTACGCCACAGATCATTTATTTTCTCCCCTTCCGCCATTTGGATTCTTCCCCCTTGGCATCTGATCTGATATAATAATTATCATTATTATTATTATGGCATTTGTTAAGCACTTACTGTATGCCAAGGACTGTTCTAAGCGCTCATGGTGTCCACCCTGCCCTCAGTTCCGCGGCAGTTCCCTATGTAGCCGTAATCTGCTTTAATATCCGTCATCCCCTTTAGACTGTAAGCTCCTTGCGGGCACTTGTTATGGGCGGGGAACACGTCTGCTAATTCTGTTGTATTGGACTCTCTCAAGCACTTAGCTCAGTGCTCTGCACATAATAGGCGCTCAATAAATACCCTTCATAGATAGATTGGGCGGGGAACGTATCTACCAACTATTGGATTGTGTCGTATTGGATTCTCCCAAGCGTTTAGTAGTGAGCTCTGCACATCAAGTGATCAGGAAATAGCGTTGATTGGTAGTGGACGTCCTAAGTCAGCCCTTCTTTTCCTTTTGGAAGAGGCCTCTCTTCTTCCCTTCCTGGGAGTCCCACATCCTGTCCAAGGAGGGCCAAGGCCGATCCAAAGCCCCGGCAGATCTAGCGCGATGGAGAGCCGGGAGGATAAATTCCATCCCAGTCCCAGGAAAGGGGCGAGTTATCAGCAGAGCTTCCGAACCGCATATCTGTTAAGCACTTGCTCTGCGCTAAGGGCTGGGGCAGGTACAAACCGATCAGGTCCCACGTGGGGCTCACGTTATTATCGTTATTTCCCACGGCCACGTCAGAGGCTGCAGAGGCCGACGGCCTACTCAGGTGAGAGGGAAGGGGATGGATATCATGGGCAGGGAACGCGTCTGCTAATTCTGTCACGTCGTACCCTCCCAAGCGCATAATACAGCGCTCGGTACGGTAAGCGCTCAGTAAATACCAGTGATTGATCGACTGATGGAGAGAACGCCAAAGGCACGGACCCTGGCGTTACCCAGAATCCCTCACCGATCTGTCCGGAAAAAGCCTATCCGTGGCAGGGCTGTAAGTCATTCCCTCGTTATCCCCAGTAAAGGTTTGTAAAGTCATGATTTAAGCAAGCCATCTGGTCCCGCCGGCATTCCACGCACTGTCAGACCTAGTCCGTTTCCTTTCTAATATGTTACTTGAGGCAGTTAAATTATAGGCTCAAGTCAAAACTCTGGCCTGGGCTTTATTCGTGTCTTAGAACATCTGCTCCGGGAAGGCTTTCTGGAACCTGAGTGAGTTTGAAGGACGCCAGGAATTTGGTCATTCTTCGGTGTGGTCGCGTCTCTACCTGCCTTCTGCCTTCTTTCTTAGCCTCCACTTGTCAATGACGGTTCCCCCAGTACTTCTTTCTCCCCCTCTAGGCTGTAAGCACCTTGTGGACAGGGAATGTTGCAGTGGATTCTCACAAGCGCTTGGTACTGTGCTCTGAGATCCACAGCACGGCCTAGGGGAAAGACCCCTGGCCTGTGAATCAGAACCTGGGTTCTAATCCTGACTCTGCCGCTCGTCTGCCGTGTGACCTTGGACAAGTCACGTAGTTCTCTGGGCCACTTTTCCCTCATCGGGAAAATGGAGATTAAGACTGTGAGCCCCACGTGGGACACGGACCTTGTCCAACTTGAGTGGTTTGTATCAACCGCGGAGCTTAGTACAGTGCCTGGCACAAAGGAAGCGCTCAACAGATACCATAAAATGATACTTCGTGGACCATCTAATGGAAGAAATTACTGGATATATCCGGGGTCATTGAGAGCTAGGAGAGGATTGCTTGTTCATCCTACTTTTCAGAGATTCTGAGCTATATGATCATGCCAAAAGGATAATCATTAGCCTGAGGAGAGCACGCTGATTGATTAAAATCCCCCCCCGACCCGCCGGCGCAATCCGTATCTATATCAAAAACTTGGGTGAAGAAATTGAGTGTGCTCATAGGATTTGTGGGTGATGGAAAATTGGGCAAGGCAGCTATTGGCTATTGCTGTGGATTCCCACACAATTCAACTGGGACAGACGGAAAGCAGAAATTCGAAGCAAACCTTGTGATTGCAGGGTGCGGAAGGGCTATTCGCAAAGAGCAGAAAATGATCCGGGGGTCTTGGCAGACCAGAAGCTGAATGAGAGTCGGTATTGTAGTAGAGTTATTTCAACAACCCAGTCCAGTTTGGGTGATATTAATTGAGCGCTTATTGCACGCGGGGCACGTACTAAGCGTTTGGGAGAGCACTTGTATTAATAAGAGCCTGTCCCACAGGGGGCTGGGAATAAGCCTTCTGCTTTGATCAGACCCTTCTCAGAGTGTCGTGTCCCCTTTTGATCCCCACGGAAAGATGGCTTGCTGTGGACGCGAGACGTGTCTGCCAACTCTGTTATGTGTACCCTCCCAACCGCTTAGTACAGAGCTCCACACATAGTAAGCGCTCAGTAAATGCCATTGATGAAGAACCTGGAGAACGTCAGGAAAGCAGCAGCAGAAATGCAAAAAGGAAGGCTGGGAGCCCCACGTGGGACAGAGACTAAGTCTAACCTGATTAACTTGTATCTTCCCCAGTGCTTGGCACAAAATAAGCGCTTAACAAATACCATAAAATAAAAAGGGCTTCTTGACTTGCAGGCTTCTTAAGCATTGCCAGGGATGGGCTGTTAAGATACTACTACTAATAACAATAATTGCGTTATTTGGTAAGCGCTTCCTATGTACCAGGCACTGAACTAAGCACTGGGGTAGATACAAGCAAATGGGGTTGGATCCGGTCCCTTTCCCATAATGGGTTCACAGTCTTAATCCTCACTGTGCAGGGGAGGGTACTGAGGCCCAGAGAAGTGAAGCGACTTGCCCAAGGTCACAAAGCGGACAGGTGGCGGAGCCGGGATTAGAACCCGGGTTCTATTTATTGCTATCGTTCTTGTCCGTCCGTCTCCCCCGATTAGACCGTGAGCCCGTCGGAGGGCAGGGACTGTATCTGTTACCGAACTGTACATTCCAAGCGCTTAGTAAAGTGCTCTGCACATAGTAAGCGCTCCATAAATACTATTGAATGAATGAACCCAGGTCCTTCTGACCTGAAGGCCCGGGCTCTAGCTCCTAGGCCATGCTGCTTCTCGTAAGATAAGTATAAGCAAGGCCATTTCCGGAGATCATAATGAACTGAATACGCAGAGCATCTGTCCTGTGGGGTTAGATCATCCCTTTGCCCAGCGGCAGGAGTTTGGATCAAATGAACTCTTAAAAGCGCTCCAAGAATGGAAGGATCGCAGGCCACGAAGCAATTCCGTCAGACCTCAGGACTTTCTCCCAGGCTCAGAGCCAAGGAAGCTTCAGATGACCGGTCAGAGGAGTAGATTTAGGGGGCCGTTCTTGACCCGCATCCCGACTCCTTTAATGAACCCCTCTAACTGCATCCGCGAGTCAGTGACGGAAACCATTCTGAAAGCCCGGAGCTGGAGGTGGGATGGGAAAGGGAAACCGTCCTGGTTGAAATTGGGAATTCTGGAAAAGTCAGTGAGGCTGGAGAGGGAGTCAGCTTTTTTGCCGGGCTTCCTGTGGGTATAAGTTTGTGGTGGAGGACAGGAAGGTGTACCGGTGGGTCTGAATCTGTGTACGTGTTTGTCTAGATACATACCTGCTTCGACACAAGAAGCCGCGTGGCCTCGTGGAAAGAGCCGGGGCCTGGGAGTCAGAGAACTGGATTCTAATCCTGACTCCGCCACTTGTCTGCTGTGTGACCTCGAGCAAGTCAGATACCTTCTCTGTGCCTCAATTCCCTCATCTGCAAATTGGGGATGTAAACCTGGGAGCCCGTCTGGGACCCGGACTGGTCCAACCTGATTAGCTTGTATCTACCCCGGCGCTTAGTTCAGCGTCTGACCCCTAGTAAGCGCTTAACATCTTGAAAAAAGTTGCTAATATTCTTGATCGCCTGCCCCAGTTCCAAGAGATATTTATTTAAAAGAGCGTGCGCTCCCCCAAACCATTTAGAATTCCCACAGCATCTCTCCTCAGGAGAGATCGGCGCTAGCGAGAGCTTTGATCGCTATCTAACTTGTGTTCCGGTGCCACTTACTTTTCGAGTAGGAGGATTTACTTGCCTCAAAATCAACACTTGCGGTTTTCGGCGAAGCCCAAAAGCAACCCCGCGACCCACCCACCCTGAAGGCGGAAGCCGTAGTAGACGCTGATATCAATCACTGGTTCGGCGTCCTGTTCACCTGTACACGCTCTTCATCGGGGATTAAAAAGCCCGGTTTCCCACTTGGTTTTCTCCAAGAAAAAAAAAACCGTAACGGAAAGCAAAAAGCCTCTTGAAAGAGCCAAGGCAGATTCTGCAGGCCTCCGTGTTTGCGTTCCGTTGAAAAAACAGCGAGCGTGAAATGCAGGCTTAACCCCTTGCGGTCTCTCACGAACATACCCAGAAGGGAGGCTTTTCAAAGCTGACGACGTTCAGATCAAACCCACGTACGTTATGAGACCACTCAGTCGGTCAGTCGTATTTATTGAGTGCCCACCGAGTGCCGAGCACTGTATAACAGACACATTCCCCGCCCGCAACGAATTTACGGTCTAGAGGGAGAGTCCAGTGGTGGGATATATTTTTATTATCCTATTTATTTTGTTAATGAGGTGTACATCCCCTTGATTCAATTTATTGTGATAAAGTTGTCTTGTTTTTGTTTCATTCTGTTTCGCTCTGCCGTCTGGCTCCCCCGATTAGACTGTGAGCCCATCATTGGACGGGGATTGTGTCTCTCTGTTGCCGAATTGTCCATTCCAAGCGCTTAGTACAGGGCTGTGCACCTAGTGAGCGCTCAATAAATACTATTGGATGAATGAATGAATATCAAGGCGACAGATCCCGGATTCCGGTGTTCACGCCGAACATCCATTTCCACGTCCGTCGTCCCCGCTAGACTGGGAGATCGCTGTGGGCCGAGAACGCTTCCACCGACTCTGTTGTAATGTCCTCTCCCAAGTGCTTAGTACAGTGCTCTGCACGCAGAAAGCCCTAGGTAAATACCTTGGTGGATCGATCGATTTACACACTAGTAGAAGTAATAGCAGTTGTAATAATGGTGGTGATGATAATATTCATCCGATCGTATTTATTGAGCGCTTACTATGTGCCGAGCACTGTATTAAGGGCTTGGCATGTACGATTCGGCAACCGACAGAGACGATCCCTGCCCGGTGACGGGCTCACGGTCTAAACCGGGGAGACGGACGGCAAAGCAGAAGAGGACGAAACAGAAACAAGACCACATCATCAAGATAAATAGAATCAAGGAGATATACCACGTGTTAACAAAATAAATAGGGTAATGTATAATATATACAAATAGCAATAACAACTGTGATAGGAATAGCATTAATGCCATTAGTACTGATGATCCAAGCGCTTAGTACAGTGCTCCGCACACCGTAAGCGCTCAGTAAATACGATTGAATGAACGAATGATTGATTCAGTAGCCAGAGCTCTCGTTGTGGTAATATTAATAGAAGGAGATGATATTTATTGAGCACCTACTGGGAACATGGATTGCTTGATGGATGCTATCAGTAGAAGTCACCATAAAAGTGATGGTGGAAGGAATGATATTTGTTGAGCACCTCCTGGTTAAATTGATTGATTGATTGATTGATCAGTACTATTAGTAGGCGCTGCCGAAGAGGTGATGGTGGTAAGGATGGTATTTATTGAAAGCCTGCTGGCACATTGACTGATTAATACTGTTCGTCATAGTTGTAGGTGGTATTTAATAATAATAATAATGTTGGTATTTGTTAAGCGCTTACTATGTGCAGAGCACTGTTCTAAGTGCTGGGGGAGATACAGGGTAATCAGATTGTCCCATGTGAGGCTCACAGTTAATCCCCATTTTACAGATGAGGTAACTGAGGCACAGAGAAGTTAAGTGACTCGCCCACAGTCACACAGTTGACAAGTGGCAGAGCCGGGAATCGAACCCATGACCTCTGACTCCGAAGCCCGGGCTCTTTCCACTGAGCCACGCTGCTTCCCCTATTTATTGAGCGCCTACTGGTTATCTTGCTGTTTATCTTTTATCTCCCCAAGACTAGTCCAGTTTTTTGACTCCCAGTTTTGAATTCTCTCCTTTAGGCCTTGCTGCCTCCATGTATCTCAGGACACAAAACCTCTCTGTGTGTCCACAACATGGAGCGATCCGTCAATTATACACAGGCCTTTACAGTCACCATCTTTTATCCTGCTGATGGGAATAATAATAATAATTGAGGAATCTGTTAAGCGTTTGCTCTCCGCCAAGCACTGTACGTAGAAACAAGATGCGGACCCAGGCCCGCCTGGGGCCCGTAGTCTGAGGGAGAAGCCATCCCGTTCCCATTTAATTCCCATTTTACAGATGAGGAGACCGAGGGAGTAGCTAAGTGACTGGCCCAAGGTTCAAAGGAGGCAAGAGGCGGAGCTAAGGTTAGAACCCAGGACTGTGCTCTTTCCAATAGGCCTTACTGCTTCTCAGTAGTAAGAATTGTGATTTTTTTTTAAGCATTTACTCTGAAATGAGCCTTGAGGAAGATCCAAGGTAGATCAGACACAGCCCCTGTCTCCCCTGGGGCTCACAGAACAAGCGGGAGAGAGACGCGGGGGATTTCATCCCCTTTTTGAGGTTGAGGCATCCGAGGCCCAGAGCAGTCAAGTGACTTTCCCAGGGTCACGCAGCAAGCAGGTGGCATTCATTCATTCAGTTGTATTTATTGAGCGCTTACTGTGTGCAGAGCACTGTATTAAAGGCTTGGGAAAGTACAATACGACAATAAACGTGATGTTCCCTGCCCACGATGAGCTTGCAGTTTAGAGGGGGGAGATAGACATCAGTACAAATAAATAAAATGACAGATATTTACGTAAGTGCCGCGGGGCTGGGACCAGGGAAGAGCAAAGGAAGGGAGTCAGCAGAGCCGGGCTTGTCACCCGGACCCGTGCCTTCGCACCAGCCGCTTCCCGAGATGAGCGAGCCGAAGCCACCCACTGAAGGAGGTGGGAAGCACCCGGGGCCGGCTCGAGGGATGCCAAGCTGGGGCCCAGCAAACCACTCCGCAGCGGCGGCCGAAATGATCCGAGAAGCGGGACGTTCCGGTCCCTCGAGAACGGAATCCGCCTCCGGCCCCCGGAGCCGAGAAGCCGTGGCCACCCAACGCGCGGGGCTCTGGGAGTCCAGGCTCCGGGCCCGGGACCCACCAGCACGGGGCACAATCCAGATTGGTCACGCTGCGGGTCCACGCCCAGCGAGTCCACAAAACTCGGTGTGTGCCCGGGAGCGGAGCGATCCCCGCACCCTCCCCTCCCCCCCCCCCCGGTCCCCGGCTAATTAGGAAAAGGTTTATTGCCACAAAGATCCCGTCTTGGCAAGTAGCAAACTGACATAAGCCTTTATGATTGTTGCAGTTGGCTGGCTGCTGGCTTAGATGAGGTTACTTTTTGTTCTAAACAGATGTTTCTGTGGTTGGCACGCCCCTTGCCCCTCATTTAAAAAAAAAATGTTGCCAGAAGAAATCAGATGGAAGGCCCATCACCCAACAGTGGGTGAGGCTCCATCACCTTGGCCTCTTTTGTCCCTCATGCCCTTTTCTGGGCATCTGCCCTTCCCCCTCCCCACCCCCACCTCCCAGTTCCTTTTTTTATTATTATTTGCTAAGTGCTTACTATGTATGCCAGGCACTACTAGGCAGTGGGGAGGATACAAGCTAATCAGGTCAGACCCAGTCCCTGTCCTGCATGGAGTTCACAGTCTCAGTCCATATTTTCCAGATGAGGTAACTGAGGGACAGAATAGTGAAGTGACTTGCCCAAGGTCACACAGTAGACAAGCAGCAGGGTTAGAATGATGTCGATGACGGCTGTGGTATTTGTTAAGTGCTTACTGTGTGCCGGGCATTGTCCTTAGCGCTGAGGTAGATACAGGATAATCAGGCAGGACACGGTCCGTGTCCTAAATGGGGCTCACAGTCTTAATCCCATTTTACAGATGAGGGAACTGAGGCACAGAGAACTTAAGTGACCTGCCGAAAGTCAAACAGCAGATACAGTTGGCGGGGCCAGGATTAGAACCAGGTATTTCTGATTCCCAGGCCTGGGCTCTTTCAACTAGGCCACACCGCTTCTCTCGTCCCTGTCTCTCTCGCTCTCTCCTGTAGCTGTTCTTCACGCATGGTTTTCCTCCCTCTCTTTTCTCGCATTCCTCACCTCTCCTGTCCAGATTCAGGGCAAGCAATCATCCGTTCTATTTCCAGCAGCTCCTCAGGAAGGAATAAACAGCACAGTCAGGAAGAGCCTGATTTGGATGGAGAACTAAGGCCCCTTCATGGATGCCTTAGGCCTCCCGGGCAGTGATGGGTCAGTCAGTCGTATTTATTGAGCCCTTACTGTGTGCAGAGTAGTTTACTAAGCGTTTGGAAGAGACGATAGAACAATAAACAGACACATTCCTGTCCCACCCCGAGCTTACGGACTAGAGGGAGAGACAGACGTTAATAGGAATATATAAATGACGAATATAGACATAAATGCTGGAGGGGTTGTGAGGGGGATGAATAAAGGGAGCAAGTCAGGGTGATGCCAAAGGGAGCGAGGGAAGGGAAAGTAGGGCTTCTTGGGGATTTTGGGTCACCAACCGGACGGACGGGCACTGGGTTCCACCGTCCTCGCCCGTCGTACACCTCGGGTGGTGATCCGGGCCTGGTGCTGTGACCCGCGTGACGACTCTGTTGAAACTCATCGTGGGCAGGGAATGTGTCTGTCCGTTGTTCGATTGTACACTCCCAAGCACCTGTTACACTGCTCCGCACTCCGTAAGCATTCGATAAATGCAGTTGAATGAATGTAGGAATGAATGACAGAAGGTGGGTCAATCCATTAGTCCCTTGGATCGTTATTCCTGCCCCTTCCGTTGGGCTGAGAAGAAGGGGAAACCTGGACACCCCTTTCCCCCCACCAAAAAACCAGAGTACCAGTTATCCCACGAGGCTTGGGAGTCATCCGCCGTGGCTCCTTCCTCCATGTGGCTTTGGGAACGGATCCGAGATCGCCAACCAACACTCTCACCCCTCGTCTATTTCCAGTCGGACAACTCCGCTCCGATTCCCCGCTGACCTCTCGCCAGCCCACGTCCGGTCAGCCCCTCCCTTCGGTCCCTCCTGATCTCCCTCGCCCGGTCTTCTAATACTAATAATGACCATGGTACTTATTAAGCGCTTACTATGTTCCGAGCCCTGTTCTAAGCGCTGGGGCAGATACAAGTTAATGAGGTTGAATACAGCCCCTGTCCCACATGGGACTCACACTCTCAATCCCCATTTTCCAGATGAGGTAACCGAGACCCAGAGAAGTGAAGTGACTCGCTCCAGACACGGACACGTGGCGGAGTCGGGATTAGAACCCAGGTCCTTCTGACTCCCAGGCCCGTGCTCTCTCCACTAAACCACGCTGCTCTTTTCTCTCTCCTCCTGGGGGCCAGGTGGAAGAGCTGATGGTGGCCATGGAGAAGGTGAGGCAGGAGCTGGAGTCCATGCGATCCAAGCTGTCGTCCACCCAACAGTCCCTGGCGGAAAAGGAGAGCCACTTGACCAGCCTGCGAGCCGAGCGGAGGAAACACCTGGAAGAGGTCCTGGAGATGAAGTAAGTGTCTCTCATCCCTTCCTTCACCCGGGGCCTCTGTGAACAGTGATCAATGGTATCGACGGCGCGCTCACTGTGTCCAGAGCACTGAGCGAACCACTCCGCCAGTGAGGGCAGTGCTCGAACCCTGAGAAGCCCGGAACCCCGAACCCCACATCTTTTCTCAGCCCCTCCCCGCCGGGAAAACAATGTAATCCTGGTGGACCCGTGACCTAGGGTCATTCGGTATTCATTGATTCATTCGATCGTATTTATTGAGCGCTTACTGTGTACAGAGCACTGTACTAAGCGCTTGGAAAATATAGTTCAGTGATAAATCCACCTCACCCTCAGATCCGCAGGACCCGTGTCCAGATCCGTCACCCGTTCACTTATACTAACGTCCGTCACCCCGCCTAGGCCGCAGTTTCACTGCGGGCAGGGGACGCGTCTACCGATTCTGGTGTTTCGCGCTCTCCCGAGCGCCTCGTCTGGTGCTCTGCACACGTGAAGCGCCTGATAAAAACCGTCCGTCGGCCGGAGGTCCAGTGGCTTCGGTTGTCCGTCGTCTGTTTCTGTCAGATGGTATTCGTGAAGCGCTTACTAGATGCCAAGGACTGTACTAAGCATTGAGATAGGTACCGGATCTTCAGGTGAGACATATTCACTGTGCCACCACTGCGATCTCAGCCTGAGAAGGAAGGAGAGCGGGTTTCTTCCCATCCTACTGTCCTGAAGAGCTCCAGGATAACTGAGCCCTTCTGACAGGTGGGAAAAAAAGAATACAAAGACAGATGACTTTTAGGATAGTGGAGCTCCTTCGGAAGGAGTTAAAAGTGTGATGAAGCTAGAGATCGCCCAGGAGCATTGACAAGGACTGATAAATCTGTAATCCGGGTCTGTCGCTCTGAACAGAAATGTCAGTAGTGGGATAGAGGAAACCCCAATTACGAGTTGCCTCAGAAGTCAGGCTGGACTCGTTTAAAGCCACGTGGTCGAGTCGATGATGAGATAGAATTCGCAATGGTCTCCGCAACCGAAGATGTTATGCCAACAAGGACGGGGGCTCTAGAAAGGGAAAGAAATAAAATGAAACGGATCCCAGGCAAATAGAGACGGCGGGTCCGGTGGAAGGCTGAAACAGTACAGGACCCGGGTTCTTGTAAACAGACCGAGGCCTGTCCTGGAATGTCGGACGCTAAAAGCCCATTACGTTCCCCGGTTCACCTCTCCTGCGGATCGGACACGGGGGGTTTTCCTTTATCCGCCTTTCCCCTTCTCGGGCTTGGAATGTCTCGAAGCAGTCACGTAATGGCTTCAGCGACCGGAGGGGGTGCGGGCCGAGAATCGCCGGGCTCGGGCAAGGCCGGCGGGGGAGGTGGATCCCGCCACTGAGACGGGGCCATTAGGGCCACACGGCTTGTTTGGAAGAAAGAGGTTGTGACTCGAACCCCGCACCCTTCTGTCATTAAGGGGCTGGGAGGTGGGAATCACGCTTGGCTACGGTCTAGGATGATTCCATCTTTCTCCGGAGAGGGCCGAGATAGGGCAGCGCGGAAGGGAGCAGGTCACATCCCAGTTTAGGAGCAGAAATCGTGTCTCTTAACTGTACTGGGCTCTCCCAGACTCTTTTTTTTAATGGTTGTTAAGCGCTTACAATGTGCCACGCACATTGAGCCCTGGGGTCAATACAAACTAATCAGGTTGGAGACCGTCCCCGTCCCACATGGGGCTCACAGTCTCAATCCCCATTTTACAGAGGTAACTGAGGCACAGAGAAGTGAAGTGCCAGGCCTAAGATAGCACAGCAGACAAGTGGCAGAGTCAGGATTAGAACCCAGGTCCTTCTGTCTCCCACATGTGGACTCTACCCACTAGGCCACGCTGCTTCAGTCAGGCTGTCAGTCCCGTGCTCTGCACGCAGTAGACTGTCAGCTCCTGGAAGGCAGGGATCTTGCAACCCCCTTGAGGATATTCAGAATTCACCCGCCAATCCTGGTGAATTATTCCCCTGTAGATCATCGACGTGTTTGAAAACAGCCTGTCCATTTCTCATACAAGCGCTTAGTGCAGTGCTCTGCACACAATAAGCACTGAATAAATAAATAAAAAGTCCAGGGAAAACATGGAAGAGGCAGACCAGCAGCTAAATGGATAGAGACCGTAGCAAGGATAACGGAAGAACCGTTAGTAAGGTTACGGATTATGGCAGAAGATAAAATATATTCATAGAGTGGCTATGAATTGGAAACGATGATTATCAAGATTATTATCGGCACTTGATAATAATAATAAATACGACCGATTGACCGGGCTTTGAGGCGGTTCTGTCGACAAGAATCCAATCTGCCAACGTCTAATTTTTGGTCCTCAGAGATGTGAATTATTCATCAGCTCCGTTGACTCCCTCAAGTTCTTGCTTGGGATATGTTGGAAAGAGCTCGGACCTGGGAGTCAGAGGACCTGTGTTCAAAGGTCGGCTCTGCTATCTGCCTGCCGTGTGACTTTGGATGTCACTTTACTTCTCGGGGCCTCAGTTTCCTCCTCTGTAAAATGGGGATTGACTGTGAGCCCCCCGTGGGACACGGGCTGTGACCGATGTGATTAGCTTATATCTACCCCAGGGGAGAGGACAGTGCCTGGACACAGTAAGAGCTTAATAAATACCGTAATAAAAAAATTAAGATTATTATTTTACTAGTCTTGATGCCCAGAGAGAGATATTATTCCCCTTCCTTTTGGAGTTCGTGCACGCGTCCTTTTTGCCCTCTGACTCTTCTCCCCTTGCAGTCACCAGAGCCAGCCTTCTCTTTGTGAATGGATGGCTTTTGAACTCTGACCTCTTTCCCTCATCAGTTGGCTTTTCATCGGGATCGCCTGACTTTGTTTGTTTGTTTTGGTTCTTTGGCACGAATTTCCCCCCCCACCCTTGGATCCTTATTAGAGTGTCTGTAAACAGCCTCCGGGCCTCTTAGTGGATTTAGCTCTCCTTTCAGCCTTTTCCCCACTTAGGTCTTGCACTTTTTCTTAGTCTCCTTTTCCCATCCCGTCTTTTCTGGGGTGGTTCTTCGGGAGGCCGGCCCCCAGGTTCCGAGTATAAAAAAATTACTAAGGTAAGGAGCTTTGGCAATAAAAGCACCAAGTAGGAACAGAAAAGCAGGTGGTCTAGTGGATAGAGCCCGGGCCTGGGAGTCAGAAAGACCTGGGTTCTACTCCCGGCTCCGCCACTCGTCTGCTGGGTGACCTGGGGCTTGGCACTTCACTTCTCTGGGCCCCAGTGACCTCATCTGGAAAATGGGGGTGAAGACTGTGAGCCCCATGTGGGACATGGACTGCATGCAACCTGCTTAGCTCGTATCTTCCGCAGCGCTTGGTATAGAGCTTGGCACATAGAAAGCACTTGACAGATAACATTAAAAATATATATATATTGAAAACCAAAGCCCCCGTGAGTGGAAAGGGTGGGTGTCGACCCAGAGTCAGGGGGGCCCGGCTCGGGGTGGCCGGCTCCTGCCTGGCTTTCGCTCTCGCTGCCGACCCTGGCCCGGGACTCTGCTGCAAGCCTTTAGAGCCCCTCCACTGGGCTCTGTATTTTCAATAAAAAAGTTTATGGGGCTATAAATTGGACAACCCTGAGAGCTGCTGGGATTGGCCAAGAGGAGGAATCGCTCTCAAGTTGATGTGGGAATCTAGGGCAGTCAGAGATGACGCCTCCTCTCCTTCATCCAGTTGGCGGCCAAAAGCAGCCTTTCCCGTAGACTTCTGCACTCCCGCTCTCTCTCTCTTACCCTCCCTTTCTCTGTCTCCCACACACCTCTCACATGCAATAACCCCCTACACACTCACACGAACCCTCTCACACCCGTGCGCGAACACTCGTACACGCACGGTAATGCTCACACACGTAGTCTCTCACAGACACAGTAACCACACGCACACACTCTCACACAAACACAAGAGTTTTCTTTCTACGGGCTTCCTTTTTGCCTTCCTCTGTCCTTACTTCCACAAGCGGCCCTTCCCATCCTACCCTGCTGATTCTTCTGGGTAACTTGTCGCCTCAGTTATCGGTGAACGCCATGGGCGGGATCGGTTCTCGAGGACTCCAGCCCGCCATATTGGTCAAAAGGTTGAACCGGCGAAGAATCCGTGGGAAAGGGACTGCTGAAAGCATGGCGGGGAAGGTGGAAAGCAGCATAATCATATCGACAGCGTTGAGAGTGACGGTGAACGTGGTGTGTGCTAAGCATTTACTGTGTCCAAGCACTGTGCTAAGCACTGAAATATAGAGTATAATCAGATTGGATGTCATCCATCTCCCACCCAGGACTCCCATTTTAAGGAGGGAAAGAGGACGGGTTTTTAATCCCCTTTGACCGGTGAGGAAACTGAAGCATAGAATCTTATTTATAGCACTTAACGTCCATATCTGTAATTTATTCGTATTAATGTATGCCTCCCTTGACTGTAAGCTTTTTGTGGGCAGGGAACGTCTCTGCCAACTCTGTTGTATCTAGCTCTCCTAAGTGCTTAGACCAGTGCTCTGCACACAGTAATCACTCAATCAGTACCATGGATTGGTTGATATTGCTTTATTTTAATCTGCCTTCCTGAAGGATTGGTTTTTGACATCATAGAAGATAGCTGGCATTTCTGTTAGTCTTATAACCCCTTCCTGACGATGAGCCCTGGAGGTGAATTGTCAGTCCATCAGTGGTGTTTACTGAGCACCTACTGTGTGCAGAGCACTGTATTAAACACCTGGGAAAGTACGGTGCAGTTGAGTCGGTAGGCGCTCACAGTCTGCGGGAGGAGACAGATGTGAAAATAAATGACGGCTAGGAGAAATAATAATAATTGTGGCATTTGTTAAGTGCTTACTCTGTGCCAGGCACTATTATAAACACTGGAATAGATCCAAGCAAATGGGGTTGGACACAGTCCATGTCCCACGTGAGGCTCTCAGCCTTAATCCCGCCTTTTCCAGATGAGGTAACTGAGGAGTTAAGTGACTTGCCCAAGGTCACACAGCAGACACGTGGCAGAATAGTAGAACTCACTGATTTGTCGTCTAACCATAAGCAAGCAGTCCTTTCTGCAGTTGTGTAAGCGTGTTGCGTGCATGTCCCCGAAAGACGTTGAACATGATCCTTTGTTCTTTCATCACTCGTCCGTGGCTTTGCCTGAAATCCTAGGCAAATAGCGTAGCCAAGGGCTTTTTCCTTCAAGAGTCACATTCGACCAGCATATCGAGGTTTGGAAATTCCATAAGGGAATCGGCGTAAGGAATTAATAAAGTAATTGACTGAGCTGGAGCTGAAACCGGGTCCGTATATTGCGTTACATATCGTGGCGGCGTCGAGGAACAGATTTGAGGAGTGGTCACCTTCCAAGAAAGGCTAACTCCCCCTCCACGGGCCATTGATTTAATAATGTCCGATTGACGATGGTTTGAGCGGTAACAATAGTTTCTGGTTAGAGAAGCAGCAGGGCCTAGTGGAAGTTCCAGAATTTCTCACCAGGACTTCCACCAGGTTTCTGATTCTGGCTCAGTCCCAAGAGAACTTGGCCCAGTCATTTCCACAGGGATTTGCCACGTGGTTGAGCATCTACGTAACGGGAGAAGCAGCGTGGCCTAGTGGATAGAGCCCGAGCCTGAAAGTTAGAAGGACCTGGGTTCTAATCCCGGCTCTGTCACTTGACTGCAGCGTGACCTGGGGCGTGTAACTTCCCTTCTCTGAGCCTGCTTCCTCATCTGTAAAATGGGGATTAAGACCGGGAACCCCATGTGGGCCAGGGACCGTGTCCGAGCTGAGTAGCTTGTATCTACCCCTGTGCTTAGTAATAATAATAATCGGGGTGTTTGTTAAACACTATGTGGCGGACACTGGACTAAGCACTGGGGTGGATACAAGCAAATCGGGATGGACGCAGTCCCTGTCCCATTTTATAGGTGAGATAACTGAGGCACAGAGAAATGAAGTGACTTGCCCAGGATCCACTCAGCAGAAAAGTGGTGGTCAGTATTAGAACTCAGATCCTTCTGACCCCCAGGTCCGGGCTCTATCCTCTAGGCCACGCTGCTTCCTTGTACAGTTCCTGGCACATAGTAAGCACTTAGCAAATATTATTAAAAAAAAAAATGCCACAGGGATGGGAAGGAGACTGTACAGATGCATATTTAGTGTATTTAGCCATTTACACAGATGACGGATTATAAAAAAAAACAAACCCCGCTTCCATCCTGTAGACCGTAAACTCACTGCAGGCAGAGAATATATCTACCAACACTGTTGGATGATGGTCCTCTCCCAAGCGCTTAGTCCATTGTTTCGCACCTGGCAAGCGCTCAATAAATCCCTTGGATTGTCCCAAAGGGGCGGCCTCTCTGCCTCTGTCCCGGTGACAGGCTGCTCCGACTGTCTCGTAGGGCTCATCTGTTCTCCAACCCCGGGGCGGGCCTCGTTAAGATCGCAGAAATGAAATGGAAGATGCCAGTTGGGCCGGGAAGCGTTGCTAGGGGAACATTTTGCAATGTACGCATCAATTATGCACATAACTTATGCATAAGTTATGCAGAGGATGGCTGTCTCGGTGGAGGCTCACAACTCCTCCGCATATGTAAGCAATTGTGGCCGGATTCCATTCTTTTTCCTCTTCCTCATCCTCCCTCCTCAGCGCCACATTCTTCCCACACGCCCCTCCACACAGGGGGGTCGATTCCCACCCAGAGCGACGTCATCTCTGATTAACGCATTAACTCGTATCAATCGCGGCCTTTAGAACAGTGTTTGACATATGGTAAGGGCTTCACCGAGAGGGGCAGGTTCGGCCCAGTGGAAAGAGCCTGGGAGTCGGAGGACCTGGGTTCTAATCCCGGCTCTTCCTCTTCTCCGCTGGGTGACCTCGGGCGAGTCTCTTCACTTCTCTGGTCCACAGTTCCCTTCTCTGCAAAATGGGGTTTCAATGACTGTATTTCCTCCTACTTAGAATGCAAGCCCCAGGTGAGACCTGATTATCTTGTATCTTGCCCCACGTTCAGGATTTATTGAGTGCTTACTGTGCGCTGAGCGCTTGGGAGGATACACTGTAACAGGATTGGTAGACACGGTCCCTGCCCACAACGAGCTTACTTGACACATAGTAAGTGCTTAACAAATATCACAATCATTACTATGCAGTAATACTAAGAAGAAGAAGTTTCTTCTCCTCACTTCCTTGTCCAGGAATCTGCTGGTGGAGTTGGGGGCGGGTGGAATTTGATTTCGGATGCACAGAGCCGAAGCAAAGCTCACCACTGCCCCTGTTCTCTTCCTTTTGTTTTGAAGAAGGGAGAGTCCCGCAGGAATTGGAGGGAGGGGAATGTGTGTGTGTGTGAGAGAGAGACAGAGACAGAGCACGGGCGGGCTTTGGAAAGACTTGAGGAAAATCCTCTCAATGCCCAGAGCTCCGACTCCCTGAGGAGATGTCTGTCTTTTCAGCTCCGTAGTAATTGTGGGATTTATTAGGCAAGTACTATGTGCCAAGCATTGTACTAAGCACAGAAGGAATTAGACGATAATCAGGTCGGACACACTCCCAATCTGATGGGCTCACAGTCTGAGGAGGAGGCGAAGAGATCTCTTCGGGAATGGTATCCAAACAGTCCATCAGTTACTCAGTCGTATTTATTTGCCTTTTTAATTTTTTTTAATCTATTCATTTTTTTGAATGGTATCCGTTAAGCGCTTACAACGGGCCAGGCGCAGAAGTAAGCACTGGAAGAGATGCACGATAGCCCGGGCACAGTCAATCAGTCAATCAGTGCTATTTATCGAGTGCTTACTATGTGAAGGGCAGTGTACTAAGTGCTTGGGAGAGTCCAGTACAACAGAACTAGCAGACAGGTTCCCTGCCCATACCGAGCTGAAGGTCTAAAGGGCTAACAGTCTAAGGAGAAGGCAGAGAGATATCTTTGGGAATGGCATTTAACAGGCAATCAATTAATCAATCATATTTTTAAAAATGGTAATGTTTTTAATTTTTTAAAATGGTATTTGTTAAGCGCTAACTACATGCCAGACACTGTACTAAGCTATGGAGTAGATACAAGATAATCAGCTTGAACAAATCCTTGTCCCACACAGGGTTCCCAGTCTTCATTCCCATTTTGCCGAAGAGGAAACTAAAGCTCAGAAAGGGAAGTGACTTGCCCGAGGTCATACAGCAGTCACGTGACGGATCCAGGATTAGAACCCAGGTCCTCTGACTCCCAGGGCCGGGCCGTATCCACAGCTGTTGTTGCAGGGAATATAGCGGGAATAAACACCCTGGTGCTCTTACTCTGTCCCAGGAGCTGCAACCACTATATTATCAGTCAGTCAATCAGTGAGTCAATCATATTTATTGAGCGCTTACCTTGTGCAGAGCACTGTACTAAGCGCTTAGGAAAGGATAGTAGAACCATCCCCTGCCCTCAGTGAGTTTACAGTCTTGAAGGGGAGACAGACATTAATAGAAATAAATTTATTCCCCCAGAATGCAGGCATGACATCCCGGCACCAAATCGGTGTGGCCTCATGGAAGGAACATGGGCCTTGGGAGTCAGGGCACCCGGGTTCTAATCCCGGTCACCCGATTTATCTGCCATGTGACCGGGAAGTGAAGTGACTTGCCCAAGGTCACAGCAGACAAGTGACAGAGACGAGGTTAGAACCCAGGTCCTCTCGAGCCCGGGGTCTTTCCACTAGGCTACGCCGCTGGCTCTGCTCTTCCCTTTAGATGTCGTTTTCGATGACAAAGGATTGGCTACTTCGGCTTCACCCGCCCACGAGAGCGGGTGGCGTCATTTTAAGGCAACCGAGGTCTCCCTGGCCTCACGCGTACATTCTCATGACAGTTTGTTTCCTTTGCCCCCCTGCCGATAAAGCCCCCCGTTCCCCGTCCGCTAGTGCGATAGCCAGTTCCCCGGGGCCTGGGCCCATACCTCCATTCGGCTTCGTGATAAAACACCTCCCCATCTCATTAGATCTCCAACTCCCCGTTCCCTGGGCAGCGGTCTCAGAGAGGGAAGGCACTGTACTCTCTCAATGAGCCATGACCGGCTGGGCGGAGAGGCAAGGCCACTATAAAGTGGCCCGTCCCAGGTGGTGTGAAAGGGATTCGTCCCTACCGGCATTGGCAGGGATTCGTTTGTGGCCGGGGAGGAGACTCCGTCAGGGGAAGGAAGTTTTCGGCTGCCCGCTTCCCTCACCCAGAGAAGTGGCAGAACCGGGATTAGAACCCGGATGCTTCTGACTCCCAGGCCCGGGCTTTATCCACTAGGCCATGCTGCCTTTTAAGCGCTCAATAAATACGATTGAATGAACGATTCTGGTTCTGATCAATAGAGGTAGATATAATAATTAATAAATCCCAGTGCTTGTTGAGCACTTACTGCAAGCCAAATACTGTACTAAACTCAGGGATAGATATAAGGTGATCAGGTTGGACAGAATCCTGGTCCCGCAAGGGGCTCCCAGTTTAGGAGAGAGTAGGATTGAATCCCCATTTTACAACTACGGTAACTGCAGCCCAAGGAAATGAAGTGAATCGCCCAAAGTCAAACAGCGGTCAAGTGGCGGAGCTGGGATTAGAACCCAGATCCTTCTAACTCCCAGGCCCAGTCTCTATCCACTTGGCCACACTGCTACTGTCCTCGAGGAGGCGGCCCCCAGGGCGGACCCGACCGGAGCGGGACCCGCTAATTCCCTCCCCTCTCCGTCCTATGTCACCTGTCCCCCCCACCCCGTAGGACTCTACCTCCGCTTCTGGCCCTTTTCTTTCTTCCTCCCGGGGTCCTTTGTCTGGCCTGGAGGAGAAAGAAAGTGGGAAAGAATCGGGTGGAATGGAATTTGGGGATTTGGAGTTGGTTCCAGCGCCCGGCTTCTGAGCTTCCATTATGTAACCCGAGCCCCGTTCCGGGCTTAGTCATGCCATGTGGATTAGCGGGAGCATACCTACCTGGGGTCAACAATCCCAGGTCCAGTTACGCCATTTGAAAAATATTGGCCTTCTTATCCGAGCAGTATCACTTTAGGACTCGGGGCCTGAGGGGGAGAGTCTTATGGCCTCATTTCCCTGCGTTTCTATAGGTTTTTTTCCTTTTCTATCCCCTCGCCACCCCCCTTTCCGCAGGGATGTATTTCCTAGCGACGGCACCCCCACCCGCCTTGGTGTCAGCGACCGGAAGGGCGATTTCTCTATCCCGCTTGGAGCCTCTGGGGTTGCTACCCGCCCTTCAGGGCCTCGCCGACTGATGAGCTTGACCTCTGACTTTCCCCGCCCCCAGAGTGACATAAGACAAACGAGCAGCAGAGGCGGGAGGAGGGACTCTGCTGACCCGTCGGCCGCCCCCCCGGGGAGGACAGCAGCAGATGAGGGAACTGAGGTCCAGAGAAATGAAGTGACTCATCTGAGATCACACAGCAGGCATGTGGCGGAGCCGGATTGAAACCCAGGTCCTTCTGACTCCCAGGCCCGTGCTCTGGCCACTAAGCCATGTGCCATCCCCCCGAACCCTAAACTAGGGTCAGGGCCACGGAGAAGTGGGCGGCGGGGGGGGAGTGGGGTAGGGAGTTCAGAACGGGGGCTGGCTACCCTCAGCCCAAACGAAAAATCAGCACCAGAGAAGCAGCGTGTCCTAATGAATAGAGCCCGGGCGCGGGAGTCAGAAGAACCTGAGTTCTCATCTCGACTCTGTCACTTATCTGCTGGGTGACCTTAGGCAAGTTACTTCCCTTCTCTGAACCTCAATTCCCTCATCCATAAAATGGGGATTAAGACTGTGACGACCGGGGACTTTGTCCAACCTGATAAGCTTATATATACCCCAATGCTTAGTCCAGTGCCTGGCACATAGCAAGCGCTTAACAAATACCACCAAAAAAACCCAACACGGAGCCCTGGAACGTGCAGAGCTGATTTTGGACACAAACCGCCAGGCTTTGGGGCGCAAATGAGGCGTGAAGCAAAGCTGGCAACCCCCAAACGTCCAAAGCACAGGGGCCTGAGTGTGCGTGCTTTCATTCCCAGCCTCGGGGCGCCTAGCAAAGGTTGCAGATTGAACAAAGTTGGGATTAATCGGAACACAATCAAATAGAACCCATTCATTAATCCTCGCCTAGGCCACAATGGAAGGATCGTGTAATTGTGTGAAAGGCCGCCAGAGGAGGCCTCCTTTGTGGGGCTGAGCAAAATCAACGGCAAAGGTGTCAGATAGAAAAATGACACTACCCCGGCTAGGTGAAGGTACCGCTGGAGCCAAGAGAAATTGGCAGAGTCGGGGCTCCGGGAGGGAACTGATGAAGTACTGAAAAGGGGTTGTTGGCCCAAACCCTGTGAACATGTGACTCGTTTTAGGGGAGCTCAATTAGTGGGATTTATTGAGAGCTCACTGTGGGCAAAGCACTGGACTGAGCACTTGGGATTCCTTCGTTCGTTCGTACTTATCGAGCGCTTAGTGTTTGCAGATCACTGTACCAAGCGCTGGAGAGAGGACAGTAGAACAATAAACGGGTGCATTCTCCGCCCACAGAGAGCTTGCAGTCTAGAGGGGGAGACAGACGTGAAAAGAAATAAGTAAATGACAGATATGGACGTTAGTGCTGTGGGGCTGGGAGGGAGGGCGAATAAAGGGAGCGAGTCAGGGCGACAGAAGAGAGTGGGAGAGGAGGAAAGGAGGGCTTAGGGAAAGCCTTTTCGAGGAGATGTGACTTCTCTAAGACTTTGAAGCGGGGGAGACTAATCGTCTGTCAGATTTGAGGAGGGTGGGCGTTCCAGGCCAGAGGCAGAACGTGGGCAAGGGGTCGGCGACGAGATAGACGAGATCGAGGTGCAGTGAGAAGGTTAACGTTAGATATAACAATTGGTGGACATGACCCCTGCCCACATGGAAGTAAATCCACAAATGGATGGGATTTATTAGGTGCTTACGGTGTACAAAGCACTGAACTGACCGCGTGGGAGAGGACAGTACAGCACGGATGGCAGACGTTCCCTGTCCACAACGAGCTCGCAGTCTAGAGGGGGCTTATGACTTAGCAACTAGAAGCAGGCGTCCTGACGAATTGAGTCACGATGATTTGGGCCCTCAGAACTCTCAGCACTCTGCTTGCCCCATAGAGGAGAGAGGGAGAAACATGTCTTGCATCTGAGATGCTAAATAATAGAGCATAATTTTCCTCCCAGAGTTGATGAATCAGTGTTATTTAACGGAGCACTTACTGGATGTATAGCAGTGTAATAATAATAGTAAGAAGAAGAAGATCACCAGTGGTATTTGTTAAGCCCTTACTATGAGCCAGGCACTGTACTAAGCGTTGGGATAGATACAGGATAAACATGTGGGCCACGGTCCCTGTCCCACTCGGGACTCACAGTCTTCATCCCCATTTCACAGATGAGGGAACTGAGGCTCAGAGAAGTGAAGCGGCTTGCCGAGGTTCACCCGGCAGACGTGTGGCAGAGCCGGGATGAGAACCCAGGCCCTCTGACACCCAAGCCCAGGCTCTTTCCACTAAGCCACGCTGCTTCTCCAGACTTGAATTCTGTCCGTCATGACTATGATACTCAAGCACATTCAGTCCATGGCTATCCATGTGTTTAATAACCGTCACGTGGTGTTTTGCCTCCCAGCGTTCCCTGAAAATCACTCCACTCCCTGGGTTTCCCAGGCGATTCGGAGAGTTGCACGGATGCCGTCTGCATACAGGAAGTGCAACCGTGGATACGGACTCATTCCCCCAGCAGCAAAATCGTTATCTCAGACAGGTCTGAGGATATCGGCTCAGAAGGGACTGTTGGGAAAATGAACCCCTCCAACTGATCATCCTACTCTTCGCTCAACCCTCCAATGCCGTGGGTTTAGCCGTGACCTCTGAAAGACACCAGAAAAGCCCCCCAAAACCTATCCCAGTCAATAGTCATTTCCCCAAAGCAACTGATAGAGTTCCACAGGATGAGATTAATAGTTCAGACAAAAATTGCAGCTGTAAACAATCAGAAAATGGAGACGGAGTTTCAGGCCGGTGCACATGTGGTGGGCTTTTTTCAGCGAAGGAGTAACAGATCTCAGGAAAGTAACATGAAATTGTTTGGATGAGCTCCATTAGCTGGATGATGTCAGCTGGACATCAGAGCGTTGATCGAGCGTTTACTGTGTGCAGACCGCTGTGCTGAGAGCTTGGGAGAGTGCAGTTTAACAATATCGCAGACATTTTTCCCACCTCACAGCACACTTAGAGTCTAGAGGGAGAGATAGACATTAATAGAAATTAATAAATTACAGATGTGGACGAAAGTGTTGTGGTGCTGAAGGAGGGATGAAAACAAGAGAGCAAATCCAAGTAGGCTGTAGGATTCACTTCCTTGTTGTATTTACTCCCAAATGGCAGCCTGCAAGTCGACTGAGGTCGAACTTCCTCAACCGCTCTTGCCCTTTTTATCGATCCATCAATCAAAAGTATTGAACAACATCTATGTGCCGATAACATACTTGGTACTACAGAGAGTATGATAGAGTAAATATTATTGTTACTATTATTATCATTATATTGGTTAAGTGCTTACTTTGTGTCAAGCGGTGTTCTAAGGCTACGATACAGATTAATGACACTGAAGAAGCCCCTGTCCCACACGGGGCTCACGGTCTTAAGTAGGAGGGAGAACAGGTACGAAATCCCCATTTTACAGATGAGGGAACTGAGGCACAGAGAAGTGACGTGGATTGGCCAATGTCACGCAGCAGGCAAGGGGTGCGGCCGGGATTAGAACTCCGGTCCTCTGGCTCCCAGCTCTGGGCTCTTTCCACTGGAACATGCTACTTCTCTTCCTGCCGCTGCTTCAGAGCGTCATATCCTGACTTAAAGCGTTTTAACATTTTTCCCTCCCGCGGTAATAAATTCAAAATTAATACCAAGTTTGAGCTGCTCCGGGGCTAATAGTGTGAGGAGTTTATCCTCTCCCCTACCACGCGGAACATTAAATAGCTCTGGGCCTATGAGAACGCTTCTCCAAACCCCTCGCCCGCGGCCAGACACTTTGAGAGCCAGAGGGCCACTGCCAAGTTTATGCCAAGGTGGCACCGGATTGATCGTGTTATTGAGTGCCAGGAGGGCCTGAGGCTGCAGCTGAATCACAACCGTGCTGGGAAGCAGGGGTGGCCTAGTGGATAGAGCCCCTGGCTAGGAGTCAGAAGGACCTGGGTTCTAATCTCGGCTCCGCCGCTTGTCTGCTGGGTGTCCTCGGGCAAGTCGCTTCACTCCTCTGCGCCTCAGTGACCTCATCTGTAAAATGGAGACTCAGGCTGAGCTCCGTATGGCTCAGGGAATCTGTCCGACCTGATAAGCTTGTCTCTATCCCAGTGCGTAGAACAACGCTTAGCACATAGCGCTTAACAAATAACATTAAAAAAATAATAATAGGCAGGGGCTGAAATGCCAAGGGGATCCTGGAAGCTTGGACTCATCTGCCTCAAACAACCAGGGTCACTCCTACTGTCTTTGGTGGCAGACACTGGCAATTATTAATAATAATTATGATACTTGTTAAGCGTTTACAAGGTGCCATGCACCGTTCTAAGTATTTGGGTAGATACAAGCCAATCAGGTTGGACACAGTCCATGTCTCCCACGGGACTCATCATCTTAATCTCCATTTTACAGATGAGGGAACTGAGCACAGAGAAGTGAAGCGATTCCTCTGGACTATAAGCTCATTGTGGGCAGGGAAGGTGCCTGCTAACTCCGGTGTATTACACTCTCCCAAGCGCTTAGTACAGTGCTCTGCTCACAGTGCTCTGCTCACAGTAATCGCTCAATAAATACAATCGATCGATTGATTTGCCCGAGGTCACGCAGCAGAC
This sequence comes from Ornithorhynchus anatinus, assembly GCF_004115215.2. NCBI lineage: Eukaryota > Metazoa > Chordata > Mammalia > Monotremata > Ornithorhynchidae > Ornithorhynchus > Ornithorhynchus anatinus. The sequence goes on along the minus strand of NC_041752.1, from coordinate 2,672,772 downwards.
AGGTGGCGATGCAGGATTAGAACCCAGGTCCTTCTGACTCCCAGGCCCCTGGGACTCTAAAAGAGAGCGGGTGGAGGGGACGCGGGGGGATTGTTTGCTTCGAGTGAAGGGCTTCTGCGTGTTTTTGCTTTGTCTGTTCTTCATTCCAAGAAGGCAACCTGAAACCTTTCCTTGTTGCGAGCCCCTGAATGGTTAAACTGTCTCTCCTCCCCACCAACCCAGTCCGTTCCCCATAAGGCCCCTTTCATGAAGCCGAGCTCCCCCCGCTGCTTTACTTGGGGAGATCCGGAGGCTGTGTCAATAATAATAATAATAATCGTGGCATTTGTTAAGCGCTTATCATGTGCCAGACACTGTACTCGGCTCTGGGGTGGATACAGCAAATCAGGGTGAACACATTCCCTGTCCCCACACGGGGCTCCCAGTCTTACTCCTCATTTTGTAGCTGAGGGAACTGAGGAACGGAGAAGTGACCGGCCCGAGGTCCCACGGCAGAGTCGGCACTGGAACCCAGATCCTTCCGATTCCCAGACCCGGGCTCTAGCCAAGAGGCGACGCTGCTTCTCTCGCAAACCCCAGGCCGCAGCTTCCAGGATTATATCGGAGGTGGGTCAGTGCCCCCTCCCCCTCTTCTCCTCCCTGCCTTCTCTCCAGTCCTTTGCCTTAACAATGAAGGGCTTGAACAACCCCTCCGCTGCCCGTTAAGGGGGTGGACCCAGAAACCATCAGTCATCTCCTTGTTCTTCAGTGAGGTGGGGAATCCAAGCAGCTCAAGCGCTCGAGCCTATCACTTCCAGGTTAAAGGACAGCCCGGACAGCCTTCCCGGTAGGAGCAGCCGCCTTCCTCTTCCCAATGTTCAGTCCATGTCTCCCCCGTCCTCAAGAACCTCCGAGGGTTGCCCATCCACCTCTGAGTCAAACAGAAACTCCTCTCCATTGGCCTTAAAACACTCAATCCCCTTGCCCCCTCCTACCTCACCTCGCTACTCTCCTACTACAAACCCGTCCGCACACTTTGCTCCACTAACGCTAACCTTCTCACTGTGCCTCCATCTCATCCGTCTCGCTGCCGACCTGTCGCCCATATCTTGCTTCTGGCCTGGAACGCCTTCTCTCCTCATAATAATAATAATAATAATAATAATAATGTTGGTATTTGTTAAGCGCTTACTATGTGCCGAGCACTGTTCTAAGCGCTGGGGTAGACATAGGGGAATCAGGTTGTCCCACGTGGGGCTCACAGTCTTAATCCCCATTTTACAGATGAGGGAACTGAGGCACAGAGAAGTTAAGTGACTTGCCCACAGTCACACAGCCAACAAGTGGCAGAGCTGGGATTCGAACTCATGAGCCCTGACCTCATATCCGACGGACAGTTACACTCTCCTCCTTCAGTGTCTTACTGAAGGCACATCTCCTCCAAGAGGCCTTCCTAAACCATCTTTTCCTTTTCTTTAACTCCACCGTGGCTCAGTGGAAATAGCCCGGGCTTGGAAGTCAGAGGTCAGGCATTCGAATCCCGGCTCTACCACTTGTCAGCTGTGTGGCTGTGGGCAAGTCACTTAACTTCTCTGAGCCTCAGTTCCCTCATCTGTAGAATGGGGATTAAAACTGTGAGCCCCACGTGGGACAATCTGATCACCCTGTATCTACCCCAGCGCTTAGAACAGTGCTCTGCACATAGTAAGCACTTAACAAATACCACCATTATTATTCTGCATCACCCTAACTCGCTCCCTTTATTCGTCGTCTCTCCCAGCCCCACAGCACTTGTGCCCATATATGTCAGGTTTTTCTTTCTATTCGTGTCTGTCTCCCCCTCTAGACTGTAAGCTCGCCGTGGGGAAGGAATAATAATAATTTTGGTATTTGTTAAGCACTTACTATATGCAGAGCACTGTTCTAAGCGCTGGGGTAGATTCAGGGTAATCAGGTTGTCCCACGTGAGGCTCACAGTTAATCCCCATTTTACAGATGAGTTCACTGAGGCAGAGAGAAGTTAATTGACTTGCCCACAGTCACACAGCTGACAAGTGCCTGAGCCGGGATTCGAACCCATGACCTCTGACTCCCAAGCCCGGGCTCTTTCCACTGAGCCACGCTGCTTCTCTATGTTGGTATTTGTTAAGCGCTTACTATGTGCCAAGCACTGTTCTAAGCGCTGGGGTAGACACAGGGGAATCAGATTGTCCCACGCGGGGCTCACAGTCTTCATCCCCATTTCACAGATGAGGTAACTGAGGCACCGAGAAGTTAAGTGACTTGCCCAAAGTCACACAGCTGACAAGTGGCAGAGCTGGGGTTCGAACCCATTACTTCTGACTCCAAAGCCCGGGCTCTTTCCAGTGAGCCACGCTGCTTGTGTCTCTTATATTGTCCTCTCCCAAGCGCTTAGTCCAGTGCTCTGCACACAGTAAGCACTCGATGACTACGGTTGACTGACTGAGCTGAGCGAATGGATCGGCCCGATTAAAACGGGCGAACGGACATCGCGGGTGTTAAAAGCGTCCATCTGTTCTGGATTTGCCGCGGCCGGAGAGCCGACGGAGAGGCCAGGAATCAGTGAGCGGCTTGACTCTCTTCACGCTGCTGGCAGCCGAAGGACACGCTGATGAGGTGATAATGAACTAAAAAGTCTCTGCCATACAGGCCGAGTGGGAAGAGGACCCAGACAGCAGGCTTGTCTCCTTCCAGAGCCGGCCAAGACTTTCGCTTTTTTAATAAAATCCACATCGAGCAAAGTTAAGCAGGTACACTTTGCTGGATACGGGTCGGCAGTAACATCGCCAATAAATCAGTCAGTGGTTTTTACTGAGTGCTTACTAATAATAATAACAATAACGATATTTGTTTAGCACTTTCTATATGTCAAGCACTGTTCTAAGCGCTGGGGTTAATACAAGGTAATCAGGTTGGACACAGTCCTTGTCCCTCAAGGAGCTCACAGTCTTGATCCCCATTTTCCAGATGAGGTAACTGAGGCCCAGAGAAGTTAAGCATCTTGGCCAAGGTAATTTGGCAGAGCTGTGATTAGAACCCATGACCTCTGACTCCCAGCCCCGAGCTCTTTCCACTAAGCCAAACCGCTTCACGTGCAGAACATCGGACTAAGCATTTGGGCGAGTTTTGAGCCCCATTTGGGAAGAGGACTGGGTACATTCTGATTATCTTGTAACTTCTACAATTTCTGGCGCAAAGAAAGGGCTTGGGAAGCATCGAGGCTTAGTGGAAAGAGCTGGGCCTGGGAATCAGAGGACCAGGGTTCTCATCCCAGCTCACCACTTGTCTGCTGGCTGACCTCGGGCAGGGCACTTCACTTCTCTGGGCCTCAGCTCCCTCATCTATAAAATGGGGATTAAGACAGTAAACCCCACATGGGACTGGAATTGTGTCCAACTTGATTCGCTCGTATCTACCCGCATGCTTAGTATGGTATCGGGCACATATTAGGTATTTAAATGCCTTTTTTTTAAAAAAAAGAAAAGGGCCGATAAACCCAGAATCACTCAATTTTGTCTTGGGCTCGCTGATGCCTTGAAGGCAACATGGTGGATCGGTGGAATGAGACTGTCGTCAAGCTTGGCAGGAACTGAGTCTACCTAGTTTTCTTCCCCACCATAATGTAGGGACCTAGGTCCTGTGGAGTCGAGGGGGGAGAATATCAAATGTCCAAAAGTCTCACATCCAAATGCACAGACGACGCAGAAGGGAGAGTGAGTGGGGAAGAATGGCTATCATAGTGCTGGAAATGGTGATCTTTGAGGAGCCACCTCTCCGCCTAGCTTCCCCCCTTCCCATCCCCCCCAAACCACTACAATCCACTCCGGTTCATCCTCAGAGGGGAGACGTCCCTGCCGGCTGTTGCAGGGAAGGAAAATGTCATTCACGCGAGAGAGGCCATAAACGACACCGCACCCGCTTGATGATTCAGCCAGGCCATTGCCATGGCTGTGGTCAGTGGTCATGGCGGAACCACAGGACGTGGGGCGTTTCGGAGCGAGTGGATGAGTTTTGGAAAACCGGCGAAATGCGGAGGAGTTTGTGAATGTGGACTCACGGCCGGACAGTCTTTCAGAGGCCCGGCGCTGGGTGAGGCATCCCCGTGTCCCCCCTCCTATGTGTCCGTGGACCTGAGTTCTAATTCCGCCTCCCCCACCTGTCTGCTTGTGAAGCAGCATGGCCTTGTGGATAGCGCACGGGCCTGGGAGTCAGAAGGACCTGGGTTCTAATGCCGGCTCCGCCACTTGCCTGCTGTGGGACTTTGGCCAAGTCACTTCTCTGGGTCTCAGTGCCCTCGTCTGTAAAATGGGGATTCAAATTGCGAGCCCCATATCCGACAGGTACTGTTTCCACCCTGATTGGCTTGTATCCTACCGCAGCTTTTAGAACAGTGCTTGATGCATAATAAGTGGTTAACAAATACCATTATTGTTATTATAACCTTGGGTTAGACACTTCACTTCTCTGAGCCAGAGGTTCTTCATCTGTGAAACAGAGCTTCGATACCTCTTCTCCCTCCACCTTAGACTATGAGCTGCATGTGGGACCGGGTCCAGCCTAATCATCTTCTACCTTCCCCACAGTTTAGTACAGTGCTTAACCTGTACCATCTCTCCAGCGCTTAATACAGTGCCTGGCACATAGTAAGCACTTTACAGAGACTATAATTTTTATTTTCATTATCATCGTTGTTATTATGGTGCCTAGCACAGAGTCGACATTAAACAAATGCCACTAATTATCACGATAATCATTTCGGGCCATCCGGGGAATTTTTCCTTCCCAGCGTTCCCAGGGCCCGAAGACCGTGGGATTCATTAAATTCACCAGCCCGGCGTCACGGACTCCTCTCGGTGGGTGGGTAACTCTCTTGGAATTCCAAGGCCCCCAAAGAGGGTACGCAAAGAAGTGTCCTGTCGTTTCTGACTTTGCATCCTTCCCCCAGGCCCTCTGAATCGAGATCGGCCACCCCAGGATGGCTTTCATTCATTCACTGTCAGTCGTATTTATTGAGTGCTTACTGTGGGCTGCCCTACGCACTTGGGAGAGCACAATCCAACAACCATGGCCTTAGCAGCTCACCTCCCCTTTGTCCTCTCCAGCGCACCATTGAGTTCTGCCACGAGGCGGTCAGAAAAACCACATCGTTAAGGGGAAGTAAAATGGAGAAGAAAAACAGATGACGCTCAATTAAAGTATTCGGTTCGGGAGTCCAAAAGTCCATATTGATGAGTATTGATTGCCACGGGTTCAGCCGTCTTCATGTTGAGCTTCCAATGACATATTTCAAGGAAACCAGAGTGTGCTCGTTTTAAAGCTGATTATAGGTTGGAAAATGCCAAGTAATTATCTGCCCAGAAATCACATTTCTTTCCTTCTCCCTCTGTCTTCGTCCATGCCCCTCCCCCCAATCCCTTTTTGATTTTTTTTTTCCCCCTTAGCACTGTGCCCAAGAGAGAGGTTTGGTCCGATTTCTACCCGGTAACCGTTTCAGTCTGGCTTTGTTTCTTTTGTAGTGTTTAACAAGCGCCTCCCTCCCCCAGTAGAAGCTTGACGCTGGAAGCCAAGACAACTGGCTTTTGGTGGAATGCATATGAGCGTGAGGGCATGTTTTAGAGAAAAAACTGTAGCTGATGTTGGAGGCATAGAGGGTCGGAGAGGAGAATTCAAAAAAGGGAGAGAATTCACTAGGTTTATGTGCGGATGTGTAAGGACATCTTTTTTTATGGTACTCTTTAGCCAGTGGTATTTATCGAGTGCTTACTGTGTGCAGGGCACAGCACTAAAAGCTTGGGAGAATCCAATACAACAGATTCGGTAAGCAAGTTCCCTGTCCACCACTAAGTGCTTACTGAGTGCCAGGCATTGTAGTAAACGCTGGGGTAGATCAGCGATCAGTAGATTACCTGATCAGATAATCAGGTTGAACCCATTCCACTCCCTTTAGGGGACTCACAGTCTAAATCTGAGGTAGGAGGATTTCATCCCCATTTTCCAGATGAGAAAACTGGGACACAGAGAAGTGAAGTGGCTTGCCCATGGTCACACAGCAGACAAGTGGAGGGGTGGAGATTAGAATCCAGGTCCTCCCGACTCCCATGCTCTATCTACAAGGCCATCCCGCTTCTCTCTCTTTTTCCCTCTCTTTCTTCCTCCTCCCTTCTCCCACTACTCCACGCTCTCCCTCTCTCTGCCTCTGTTTCACTCTCTCCTCCCTTTCTTTCTTCTTCTCTGTCTCTCCCCCTTTCCCTCTCTTTGTCTAGCTCTCTCTTCATCTCTCTCTCTTCCCCCACCCCTCCTTGTTTCTTTATGGATTCACCTCTTACCCCCCAGGATGCCTGTTCCACTGTGGAGAGGAAAAAGGTTCATATACAGTCCCTGTAGCTCATGATACTCTCCCAGAACCTTCCTGCTGGAAAATACATCTTCCCTCGTTGTTGGGTGGAACCGAGGCGGCGGGCAGACACAGTTCCTTTCCCACTTTGATCCCTGGGGTCGATTGGTCGATCAATCAGTGGCATTTATTAAGTGCTTCCTGCGAGCAGAACACTGGACTGAGCACTTGGAAGAGTCCACTAGAGTTAGTAGACGCAGTCCCCGCCTTCAAGGAGTTTACAATGTAGTGTAGACTGGGATAGCTCAGAAGAATAGGGTTGGTTATGTTTGTTTGTTTTATGGTATTTAAGCGCTTACTATGTTTCAAGCACTGTTCTAAACGCTGGGGTAGATACAAGTTTATCAGTTCGGACACAGTCCTCATCCCACATGGGGCCCACAGTCTTAAGTAGCAGGGAGTAGGACTTAATCCCCATTTTACAGTTGAGGAAACTGAAGCACAAGAAGTGAAGCACTTTGCCCAAGGTCACACAGCAAGTACTTGGACAGAGCCGGGATTAGAACCCAGGTCCTCCCACTCCCAGGCCCGCACTCTTTCCACTAGGCGACGCTGCTTCTCCTCGGTAGAGATGGTTCATCTGTTCTCTTCTTGGCCACGGAGAGCCAGAGCTGGTTAATTAGCCGGGAACCATCCCGTGAATATTTTTGTGTGGTAGCAGTGCCTCAGGAAAGGAGCCTATATCCTTTTCCTCTCACGTCCCATAAAACTTTGATGTGGGAACTCAATCACGTTTGCGGCGTACAGATGGTCCAACTGAGGCAGGAAAGAGCAGGCCAAGACAGGAGCCTACTTAGTTCCCCGAACCGAGGAAGGGCAAGCTAAAAGCCTTCCCTGGGCCTCACCCACGTGAAGCCTGCTAGAATCCGGCCGGTTCCCCGAATGAACAGAGAACAAAAACCCAGCTCAAGTGCCTTTGAAGCATAATAGGAACTCGGCAAATAGCAATTAGCCCTTCTCGGAGGACGGTGAAAACCAAGATTAAAGTCGGTCTCTATTGTGCAAGGGTCTGGCGGTATACTGTAATCTTTGCACCTCCATTCTTCCCTTCTCTTTCTAAACCTGAAAAGGTGCAGGTGAAGCCCCTGAGACATGAGGTGTGGAACTCTTGGGCTAGTCCCTGGCACATAGTAAGCGCTTAACAAGTACCGTAATTATTATTTATTATTAAGGGAGGAACCGAGGGGGCTGGGAAGGGAGTTCCCCTGGTAAGATCCTGTCGAGATTTTGGGGCCTGTGGAAGGGAGGCAATACTAATAGCACTAACTATGGTACCTGTTAAGCGCCTACTATGTGGCAAGCACTGTTCTGAGCGCTGAGGTAGAGGGCTTTGCGCGTAGTAAGCCCTTAACAAGTACTCTAAAATGGGGATTAAGATTGCGTGCCCTTTGTGGGACCAGGGACTGTGTCCAACCCGATTATCTTGTACTTGCCCCATCACTTAGTACAGTACCTGGCACCTGGTAAGCACTTAACAAATACTAAAATTATCGTTATTATTATTATCACTAACTCTGCTTGGCACATAGTAAACACTTAATAAGTACCACAAGTATTATTAATCCTGATTAATGATATTAATTATCTGTCTCCCCCTCTAGCCTGTGCGGGCAGGGAATGTGTCTGTTTACTGTTCTGTGGCACTCTCCCAAGCGCTCAGTACAGTGCTCAGTAAGCACTCAATAAATACGATCGAATGAACCCGGCCCTGGAACTACGGTGTCCACAGTTGGGTCCTGAAGGAAGGCAGTGGAAAAGTGGAGCGACTGAGCCGGGATCAGCCAACCCCGTATTTTCCAGTGGTACTGGTTTCCCCTCTAAAGGGATGCTGGAAAAGAGCTTAACCCTCCCTAGGGGAGAGGAGCCATAAAACCTGAGCTGGGGAGATTTCAATCCCACAGACCAGCCAGCGAGCGGCCGACTCGCCCATCCGAACCCATAAAAGCTCCAGCCAATCACCTCGACCCTCCTAGGGCTGCGCAGCCGAGACGACACCTCCGTTTGGGCAGGCCGGGTTTTCGTCTGGTGGGCCCCGGGTGCCGGGAGACCGCGTCTTGGTAGGAGGTTGCCCCCAAGCCCGGAGCCGGGGGGAAGGAGAGCCTTGTTCCGGCCCAGCTGACGTTTTAGAAAGTGAGAGAAGACATTAAATTTTAGGATCTGCCTTTGTGGCTGTATTCCCACCCCCACCAAAGCCCGGCTCCAGCCCCGTATGGGTCTTATTACCTCAGCTCTTCCAACTCTAATAGTTTGTGTATTCTGAGGCTCAGTGGGAGAGGTTGTGTGGAGAAACCAAGGCTGGTGTCCAACCTAATTAACTCGCACCTATACCAGCCCTTAAAACAGTGTTTGACACATAGTAAGCGCTTAACAAATACCACATCTTTTTAAGGTATTAGCAGAGTATTGCTGATTTTTTAAAAAATGGTATTTGTCCATCGCTTACTATGTGAGATGCTGTATAGAGTGCTGGGGTCGATTATTGTCGTTATTATCATCATCATTATGGTATTTGTTAATTGCTTCCTATGTGTAGACACTTCACTAGGCACTGGAGAAGGTTATCGTTGTGGTTTTGTTAAGCACTTACTGTGTGCCAGGCACTGTGCTAAGCACTGGGGTGGATACGAGATCCTCAGGTTGGACACAGTCCATGGCCCACGTGGGGCTCACAATCTGAATCCCCAAGGTCACACAGGTTGGCGTTAAGAGGAACGAAGTGTGCGGGTTGGGTTGTAGTAGGAGTTCAGAGAGGTGAGGTCGGAAGGGGAGAGCCAGCTCAGTCTGTCTTCTAGTGGATATGCTGGGGCTCGTGATTTCGCTCTCTACTCTTTCTGATAATGCATCATTGGGCGGAAGGAGGCAGGGGATAGTTTTCAGCTCTCGGCTGCCAATGATATTCTCTGGGAGGAGGTAAAGTTCTTTGGTTTTTGATGGGCTTTTTTATGGTATTTGTTAAAAGCTTACTCTGTGCCAGGCACTATTCAGTGCTGGGGTAGATACAAGTTATTCAAGTTGGCCACAATCCCTCTCCCCTGTTGAGCACACAGTCTTAATCCCCATTTTACAGATGAGGGAATTGAGGCCCAGAGAAGTGAGAAGTGTCCACTACTTCCTTGGTTTGCCCTAGACATTAGAATGGTTCACCCCGGTGACCCTCGGACCTTTGACTGATTAAAATAATTACGTGTATCTACCAAGTCTGCTATATTGTTATATTGTCCTCTCCCAAACTCTGAGGATAGCGCTCTGCACACAGTGAGCACTCACTAGGCCAGGAGAATCAGCGTGGCCTAGCAGATAGAGCCCAGGTCAGGGAGTCAGAAGACTATGGGTTCCTATCCCTGCTCTGCCACTTCTCTCCTGTGTGACCCTGGGCAAGTCACTTCTCTGTGCCTCCGTTACAGAGAAGCAGCGTGGCTTAGTGGAAAGAGCTCGGGTTTGGGAGTCAGAGGTCGTGGGTTCTAATCCCACCTCCGCCACTTGTCAGCTGTGCGGCTTTGGGCAAGTCACTTAACTTCTCTGGGCCCCAGTTACCTCATCTGGAAAATGGGGATTAAGACTGTGAGCCCCACGTGGGACAACCCGATTACCTTGTATCTACCCTAGTGCTTAGAACAATGCTTGGCACATAGTAAGCACTTACCAAATACCATCATCATTATCATGATTATTATTATTACTTCATCTGTAAAATGCAGATCGAGACAGTGAGCCCCACGTGGCACAGGGACTGTGTCCAAACCAATTTGCTCGTATCCACCCCAGTACTATATAAAGTGCCTGGCACATAGTAAGCGCTTAACAAATGTGATAATCATTATTATTATTAATTGTTAACTCCCACTGACCACTCATTCAGGCCCCATCCAAAATGCCTCCTTCGGTTACTTCCTCGGGGGCTGCCGCTGGCAGAGAATGTCTGGAGCGATTATTTAGCAGGTGATAGGTTTGCAGAATTCATTTTACACCCTGGCTCGCAGGCTAAGCCCTCACCCACAGAGCTCCAGCCAGGAATGAAGGTTTTTGAAACCTGGAGTGTTAAAAAAAAAAAAGATCTCTAAAAGCGTCAGCCTCCAGATGAGCGCAGATGCGGAACCTGCCATATCCCTCCGGCAGGCAGACTATTGTGAACCTGCCCCTCCGGCACAGCTCACGGAGGAGGCTTGTTCGGGACCGTTAAGGCAGATGAATTCCATCTGCCTCGCCTCTCCAAACCACACTGTAAAGGTAGGAAGTTGTAAGTCACAGAATAAGCGCCGCCTTCTGCGTCTTTAAAGGGTTTTCTTGAATTGCCAAAGACGACTGGAGTCTCGCTCGATTATAGGCTCCCAATTTCCTTCCCCCATCCTCGGTGCCAGCTTCCACACCTCCCCTCCCCCTCCCCGGTCCCACCCCCTCCGTTATTTGAGGGGAAGATGTGATGAGAGAAGCCGGTTTTATCGAGTTCCCATATCCAGGGAAGCCAGAGCTTGGCTTTCCCGACTTCAAAGGCTTATTGAAGCCACAGTTCCTCCAGGAGGCCTTCCCTGACTAAGCCCCCCTTTTCCTCTTCTCCCACTCCCTTCTGCGTCACCCCAATTTTATCCCTTCACTCTTTCCCCCCTCGCAGCACCACAGCACTTATTTCCATATTTGCCATTTTATTTATTTTTACTAAAGTCTCCCTCCTCCTCTAGACTATAAACTCATTTTGGGCAGAGATTGTGTCTGTTTATTGTTCTGTTGGACTCTCCCAAGCGCTTAGAACAGTGCTGTGCACACAGAAAGCGCTCAATAAATACGATTGACTGAGAAGTTTGGGGGATGATTTTGCTTGATGGCTGGAAGGAAGCACCCCTGCTTCCAACCTTTTCATTCATTTTCATTCATTCAATAGTATTTATTGAGTGCTTACTATGTGCAGAGCATTGTACTAAGCACTTGGAATGAACAAGTTGGCAACAGATAGAGACAGTCCCTGCCGTTTGACGGGCTTACAGTCTAATCGGGGGAGACAGACTGACAAGAACGATGGCAATAAATAGAGTCAAGGGGAAGAACATCTTGTAAAAACAAACACCATACAAAATAAAAATTAGTAGACAAAACCCCTCCCCTCAAGGAGCTTGTAATAATAATAATGGTGATATTGTAGAAAGTATTAAGCATCTACTGGGTACAGAGCAATGTGCTAAGGGATTGGGAGAGTACAATTGTATGGGTGACTTAGAAGGGAGAGGGAGTAGGGGAACGGAGCACTTAATCGGCGAAGGCCTCCTGGAGGAGATGGGCTTTTAATAAGGCTTCGAAGATGGGGAGAGTGGTGGTCTCTTGTATTTTGAGGGGGAGGGAGTTCCAGGCCCATGGGAGAACATGGGCGAGGGGTCCGCAGTGAGAAAATCAAGATAGAGGTACAATGAATAGTTACAGTTAGAGGAGCAAAGTGCGCAGACTGGGTTGTAGTAGGAAATCAGTGCATTAAAGGAAGCCGGGGGTAAGGGGAGGAGATTCTTTTGTCCTTACACTGCCTCCAAATCCCCACTCCGAGAACCCCGAGAACCTAGACGTTACCAAGAAGCAGCGGATAGAGTTCGGGCCCGGGAGTCAGAAGGCCCTGGGTTCTAATCCAGGTTCCACCTCTCGTCTGCTGTGTGACCTTGGGCCAGTCACTTCACATCTCTGGGCCTCAGTTAGTTACTTTATCTGTAAAATGGAGATTAAGATTGTGAATTCTTTGTGGAACAGGGACTGTATCCAACCTAATAATGGCATTTGGTAAGCACCTACTATGCGCCGAGCACTCTTCTAAGCCCTGGGGTAGATACAAGTTAATCAGGTTGGACGCAGTCCCTGACCTACGTGGGGTTCACACTCTTAATCCCCATGTTCCAGATGAGGGAATTGAGGCCCAGAGAAGTGAAGTGATTTGCTCAAAGGTCACACCGCAGGTTGGATCTGATTTTCTTGTATCCACCCCAACGCCTAGTACAGTGCCTGGCACATAGTAAGCACTGTACAAATACAATTATTAGTAGTATTGATATTATTATGGGTAACAACCCCTTCCTGTTACCGCTGTCTTTTCCCGCACTGAACCAGAATGCTCCCAGTTGGGGAACTAAGCACTCTCCAGAGTGTCTTAATGAAATAAAAGCCCAATGTCTACCAGATCATCAGTCTTTTCCTGTCTCTCATTCACCGCTGCCTTCTCCGAACCAGCCCCCTCCTGGCCCGAAACTAATCAGTCCAGCCTCGGGGCGCTCAGAAATGTTTGCTCAGAAAACAGCCCTGTTTTGACAGACAGCAATTACAACACCTGGACTTAAAGCAGACTTCACAGCTCTTCTGGGGATAGCCTATGAATAGTCACCGTGAGGTCTGCACAATCCTGGGCAAACAAGGCTTGGAACCAAATTACCTTCTTTCCTCCTTGCCCTTCTGTGTCCAGCCCCCCACCCTCCACCCCCAACCACTCAAAGATTCCTCCATGTGAAATAACCTACTCACATGCCCCCGAATTCCCTACATCCCGGGACCCAGAGAGTTTCTTGGCATTGTCCAGCCCCGGGGGACTTTGGAGGGCAAATTCTGTTATCACTCAGTCAGTCCTATTTATTCAGTCATATTTATTGAGCACTATCTGTGTGCAGAGCACTGTATTAAGCGCTTGAGGTGGGGACGATAGAAGAATAAACGGATCGAGCGCTAATTGTGTGCAGAGCGCCGTATTAAGCGACTGGGAGAGCACCCAATCTCTCGTGAGTCGGTAGTCACATTGCCTGTTTACAATTGAGTTTACAATCAAGAGGGGGCTTGATTTCTGTTTTATTCGATAATAGTGTTTAGAACATTTGATCAGTGCTTACTCTAGGGAGAGCACTGTACTGAGTTTGGGCAAGATACAAGATAATCAGGTCCGGACACAGTCCCTGTCCCTGTCCAAGAGGGAAGGGGAACCAGTGGTTTATCCCCTTTCCAAGGATGAGGATATTGAGGCCTGGAGAAATGGAGTGACTTAATAAGAATAATAATATTAACAATGGTATTTGGTAAGCACTTACTATGTGCCAAGCACTGTTCTAAGCCCTGGGGTAGATACAACTTAATCGGGTTGGACACAGTCCATGATCCACATGGGGCTCACACTCTTAATCCCCATTTTCCAGATGAGGGAACTGAGATCCAGAGAAGTGAAGTGACTTGCTCAAGCCCACTCAGCAGACATGCGGCAGAGTCAGGATTAGAACCCAGGTCCCCTGACCTCTGGGCTGAAGCCCTCTCCAGTAGCCACGTGCTTCTGATGGAGCCGAAGTCCATGGCTCCACTCCTCTCCTCGACCAGGAGGGCTGAGCTCATGTTTTATAACTCCTGGATTTCTTCCTGTCCACGACACGCATGCTTCTACAGACTTCACGGGAGGTTAGGCCTTTATCCGGCTCATTACTCAGCTATTCGACTTCCCCACCTCTGCTTGCCAGCCCTCCACCTACCACCCCACTGAGAGCGTTGGTTTCATCCTCCCCACAACTTGGGCAGGATGGCTCAGCGTAGTTTTGTTTGTTGTTTTTTTAATGGTATTTGTTAAGCGCTTTATATGTGCCAGGCACTGTGCTAAGCACTGGATTAGATACAAGGCATCCAGTTTGGAGCAGTCCCCGTCCCACGTGGGCCTCACAGGTTTAATTCCCATTTAGCAATGAGAAAACTGAGGTCCAGAGAAGTGACGTATCTTGTCCGAGGTCACACAGGAGACAAGTGGCAGAGTTAAGATTAGAACCCATGTCCTCTGACCCAAAGGCCCATGCTGCATTCACCAGGCTACACTGCTTCTCCTCTCTGTGCCTCAGTTACCTCATCTGTCAAATGGGGATTGAGACTGTGTCCCACATGGGGCAGGGACTGTGTCCAGCCTGATTTGTTGGATTATTCAGAAGCAGGTGGATTCCATGAAATTGTTTGAACCTGCTGGGCTCAGACCAGGTATCTGTTTAAACGCTTACTATGTGCTGGGCACTATACTAAGCGCTTGGGAGAGTACGATGCAACAGAGTTAGTAGACACCCTGCCCACAATGAACTTACAGTCTAGGGGAGACCATCAGACGGTTCTGCCTTCTCACATGGGAGACGGACAGTGCCCGGCCTGATTACCTTGTGTCTACCCCAGTGCTTAGAACGGTGCTTGGCATAGTAAGCTTTTAACAAATCCCATAATTATTTGTCTCTAAAACACGGGGGAGGAGGAAATGAAATCGCGGCCTTAGGCACATTCAGGATGATTAGGGAATCCAACCCATAAACGCTACCAAGCTGGGACTCAGATTCCTGAAAAGAGTAAAGACCCAGCCGTGTGAAATAAGGTCTTCGCTTACACTGAACAAACAGCACACATGGGCACTCCACACTTTGTAAGGGAACAGAAGGGTTCTCTGCACTTTTGTCTGGCGTCGGTCATAAACTGAGATTAAAGCTGCCGTTCCCTCCATTCAGGATTTACCCCTGTGCTTTCTCTGCCTTGGCTCTGAACTTCGGAAAAAATGCTGCTTAAAAAAACATACACCCACACCGACACAAGGTCCTCAAAAGAGATAGCACCTAAATGCAATGTAACAGCCCTAATAAAACAGTTTAGCATACCTAAACCCATCTCAGCAGGTTTGCTGATTCCCTAAGGACAGTAGAATAAACACTCCAGAGAGCTTTGTGGAGGAGAAAGAAGCATCAGCTGGGAAGAAAAAAAAAAAAAGGAGGGGGGTGGAATCTACTTACTGAAATGTAATACCCATAATAAAGTTCTTTGGCAATGCTAAGCCCTTCTACAACGATCTCAGCAAGCTGTTGATTCAGGGATTATTCAGGGACAGAATAACCCAATTCATAAAGGAAAGTGTTTCCTTATTCATCAAGACTTTATCAGCGGAACAACTGAAACCGGAGCCACCTTTAGCCAGTTCTATCTGAGTTGTTCCAGTGGTTTTGAGGTTTCTTAGGGCCATGCCGCTGGTCAAGCCTTTCCTACATCTTGAGGGTTTTACTAACATTTCCTTAACGCCCTCTGCTTCGCGGTTCATTCCTTTTTAATATAAAATCAGAAATGAATTAGGGAAATGGTTTGCAGCTAGATTGTAAACTCCTTGTCGCCATGTCTTCCTACTCTGTTGGACTCTCCCAAGTGCTCAGTACACAGCTTGGCTCAACTCCTTTAGTGCCGGGATTGTGTGTGTGTTTTCCTCTCCCAAGCTCTCAGTTCTGTGCTCTGCACACAGACCGTAGACTGTAAGCTTGCTGTGGGCAGGGAATGTGTCTGTGATATTGTTGTGTTGTGTTGTACTCTCCTAAGTGCTTAGTACAGTGCCCTGCACACAGTAAGCCCTCAATAAATATGATTGATTGATAGATTGAGTGAGCACTCAGTAAATTCCATCGTTCGCTTGCTTGATTAGTTGATCATCCAATACGGGCCCAAATTCACGCAAAAGCAGGACTTTCCAGCAGGCTGTTGGGCTGACAGGGCCTGACAGAAGAGGTTCAGACTCTACTCTAAGCTCGTTATGGTCAAGGAACGTTGTATTCCGTTGTATTCTCCCAAGCGCTTAGTACAGTGCCCTGCACAAAGTAAGCATTCAGTAAATACCATTGATTGATTGATTCCTGCCTTCCTTTCCTTCCTTCCTCTCTCTTTCCCTCCCTCTCTGCGGAGAACCAGAGGTTCCTATTGCTTGGAGGTTTTTATTGCTTGGGTGGAAGCAGCCCCCCAGGAGATCTAGGCATCCAAAAAGAAAGTTTGAAATCACTGAGATATCCGTAAAAATCAGGCTGGACTACCGGCGATCCCCAATGCGGAGCAGAAGAATCGGTGAGCGCAGTGTGCAATCGCCAGCATTAAGGTTGCTCACTGCCCGAGTGGAAAACTTGCTTGGAAAAAGAGGAGTTGGGCATTGTCTGTTTTCTCTGTGAAAGGCTTTCTCTCTGGTGGGTGATTAGTTTTACAGTGTGTTATCTCCCCTGGATTTGTTTACATGGACGGGCACACCGCTTGTCTATGGAGCTGCTGGATAGTTTGAGTTCCCAGGAAAGGGGTTTTTGTTGGGTTTTTTGTGGTAAACAAAATAACCAGGCTGCTGGATGTCTCTCAGGGTCCCCCTCTTCTCTGCCGGAGAGGATGAAGGGTCCCAGGGGCGACCAGACATCTCTGATGAGAAGACTAGTAATTGTGGTATTGGTTAAATGCTTACTATGTGCCAGGCACTGTAGATACGAGATAATCAGGTTGGACACAGTCTTTGTCCCACATGGGGCTTGTGTTCTTAATTCCCATTTTACAGATGAGGGAACTGAGGCACTGAAAAGTTAAGTGACTTGCCCAAAGTCACCCAGCAGCCACCCCTCCCACTTACGCCGTGAGCCGGGGGAGAACAGGGACTATGTCCCCATCTGATAATCTTCTCTAGACTGGAAGCTGGTTGTGGGCAGGGAATGAATCTGTTTATTGTTATATCGTACTCTCCCAAGCTCTTAGTACAGTGCTCTGCACCCACTTAAGCGCTCGGTAAATGTGATTAAATGAATGAATGAATGATTTAGCCTAGTGATTAATACAGTGCATGGCACATAGTAAGCGCTCAACAAATACCAGATTTTTTTTTTAAAGTCTTAGAAGTCTGATGGCTCAGCCTCCCCCAGGCTCCCCTTTTCCTAAATTCCACCACCGGAAGGGAACTGCCTGCCGAGCCCACGGACGGTTCCCAGAAGGGGCCGTGGGTCGCCCTCCCGGGTCCGAGGGGGTGATTCACCGGGGAGCTTTGTTCCGGGAAGCCTCCGGGTCTTCGCGAGTGAACTCAGCATCCTGGCACGGCCCGCGAACCTCCCTGTGGGGACCCAGGACCGAGAGCAGCAGGTCACCGCAGAGTCGGAGGGATCCCCGCCGCGGTGCGTCACTGCCTGGATGCTGAACCCGAGGCTCCGGCCTCCGGGGACATGTACGGCCTTCCCTCCACCCCCGCTGTCTTGGGAGTGTGGGTCCCTGAGACTTTTTCAGGGAAATGTCTGCCACTCGCTCAGCCTCTAACACCACAAAACAGCCCGGCAAGGAGAATGCTGGCCACTTTCAATCCCTCTCATTCCCATCCCCGATCTAGTGCAGACAACTGAGAAAGCAGCATGGCCTAGTAGGATTTATTAAAAATTTACTGTGTGCCAGACATTGTACTAAGTGCTGGGGTAGATACAAACAAATCAGTTGGGACACAGTCCTTGTCCCATTTGGGGCTCACACGCCCTGAAACAGATGAGGCCCAGAGAAATGAAGTAACTTGCCCAAGGCCACACAGCTGATGAGTGATGGAGCTGGGGTTAGAACCCATGACCTCCTGACTCCCAGGCTCACATTCTTTCCGCTACGCCTGGATGCTTCTCTGGTGCAAAGAGCTCAGGCCTGGGAATCAGTGGACCTGAGTTCTCGTCACGGCTCCACCACCCGTCTGCTGTGTGACTTGAGGTGAGTCGCTTCACTGCTCTGGGCGTCAGTTTCCTCATCTGAAAAAATGGGGATTCAAATCCTACTCCTTCCTAACTAGGCCAAGAGCCCCGTGTGGGACAGGGACTGTGTCCAAATGGTGAAACCTTGTAGATACCCCAGCGCTTAGCACATAGTAAGCACTTAACGAAAACCAGAATGGTAACTGGGTTTATCTGTTCTCCCGGCTCCGGTGAGAGTGTCCCATCCCACGGGTGTCTATCAATTGGGGAAGTGGCAGGGTAGGAGGAAACCTCACCCCTGTGTCCCCCCCCTCCCCATGGTGCCTCTCTGGTCTTTGATGCCCCCCAGATGTCTTCAGCTCCGCGTCGCATCTTGCTCAACCAACGGTTTTGATTTACCGGGCCGGAGCGCGTAAAAGATGGGTCGACTTAAAAGCTAGCAGCGGGAAGCTTTCGAGAGCTCAGCGAAGCCGTAACTCTTCACGCCGGGTTCCTTCCAGGCTCCCCGACCTCCGGAGCCGTCTGCTGTCCGCCAACAACCACCCCTCGCCCCCCGGAAGGTGGACGTGACGGCTCTATTACCAGCCCAGCCCCCGGAAAAACGCTCCCGGGAAACATAGCCCCGATCTCGGGCTGGTAGGGAGCTGGGTTTGAACGTCTCCTCACATTCCGGCCCCAGGAAGGCATGATTATTAATAATAATAATGGTATTTGTTAAGCGCTTACTATGTGCCACAGTACTGGGCTAGATACAAGGTAATCAGGTTGGACATGGTCCTGTCCCACATGGGGCTCCCAGTCTTAATCTCCATTTTACAGATGCGGGAATAGAGGCGGAGAGAAGTGAAGTCACTTGCCCTAAATCACACAGCAGACAAATGGCAGAGCCGGGATTGGAACCCACGTCCTCTGACTCCCAAGCCCGGGCTCTTGCCACTAGACTAGACCACTTTCCTGAGGTCATGTCTTTCCATTGGATGGGAAACGACTGACAAGAGAGGGAAAGGCGGAACTCTTTTCCCAGGGGTGGATGAAAAGCAGGGTGGGCGGTGGAGAAGGAGGACGGGATTATTGCTAGAAGGCTGCTCTCCTGCCCTGTCACCACGACGATTCCCGGTTCGGGGAGGTCACCGCCCCGGTTGGTATTTAGCAGCCGAGGGACCGGGCCTCGGGGAAGAGGGGCAATGGGGAGAGACCGAGGTGAGGCCGGCATCCATTGTGTTCTCTAAGTGATTCCAGGGCCGTCCAGGTGTCCTGATTTAAAGGCTGCTCCTCGAGACAGGAAATTGTATCTTGTTCTGAGGTTTACTGTAATAAAGTACACAGTCCCAGGGGACCCTCGCCACCGGCCCCATGAATCACTTTATGAGCCGGCTGTTCTGACCCACCCCCCCGGCCCCGTGATTTATCCGGGCCCCACCGAGATCGGAATGGCAAGCACGCAGACCCGCACCCGGGTCCCCGGAGTTGGGCCTTGGGCCGGGAAGCGATCGTAAATCCGGAGAGCCGAGGTGGACGGGGCCGGGTCTCGTCCGGCCCGCGAGGCCGCTTCCTGGGGGAGGGATCCGGGCCGCAGAACCTGGACAGAGTCGCCGTGTCTCGGTGCCGGGTTAGAGCGACCTACTCCTCGGTTGTCCCTCTTGGATAATCTAGAAGCGGGACTCTAAACTGTAAGCTCTCTGTGGGCAGGGAATTTATATGTTATGTTGCCCTTTTGGACTCTCCAAAGCTCTTAGTAGAGTGCTCTGCACACAATAAGCCCTCAGTAAATACTTTTGACTGACTAGAAGTAGTGTGGGCCCGTCAAAAGCCCAGGCCTAGGAGTCAGGAGCCCTAATAATAATAATGAATAATTATGGTATTTGTTAAGGGCTTACTATGTGCCAAGCACTGTTCTAAGCACTAGGGTAGATACAAGCTACTCAGGTTGGATCCCATCCCTATGTGGGGCTCGTAGTCTTAATCCCCATTTTACAGACGAGTAAACTGAGGCCCAGAGAAGTAAAGTGACTTGCCCGAGGTCACAGAGCAGACAGGTGGAGGAGCCAGGATTGGAACCCAGGTCCGCTTACTCCCAGACCCATGTTCTTTTCACTTGGCACTTCTGCTTGTACATGGCTTCTTTCCCTTTCTCAAATCTATAATTGGTTTGGGAGAGTAGGTTGGAGAGTAAAACGGATTGGTAGATACGAACCCTCCCCTCAGATCTTCCCCTCAGAAGCTATTGGGTATTGAACACCATACTAGGCGCTTGGGAGGATGCGGTAGAGGAAGTAGACACGGTCTCTGCTCACAAGGAGCTTACTCTCTAGCCGGTACATAGTAAACGCTCAATAAATACTATTGATTGAGTTCATTAAGGCCTTAAGGCCCTGCAGAGATGTGTCCCAAGGAAGCACTAGGCCTTTAAACATCACCAACCTTAACCTGGTAATAATAATAATGGTAATCACCATCATCATCATCATCATATTTTATTAAGTGCTTACTGTGTGCCAAGCCCTAGGGTAGATACAGGATAGTCAGGTCCCTCCTGGCGCTCACGACTCAGTAGGAGGGAGAACAGGTATTGAATCCCCATTTTGCAAACGAGGGAACCGAGACCCAGAGAAGCACAGTGACTTGCCCCAGGTCACACAGCAGACAAGCGGCAGAGCTGGGATTAGAACCCAGGTCCTCTGGCTCCCAGGTGGGCGCTGTCACTAGGCCCCGCTGCTTCTCATGGAAGATGTTTTCAGAGTCAGAGCGAACCGCTCTCTCCCTTTTCCGACCCCGGGGGTCTCCACCGCCGCACCCCTCCACCATCACCACCCGTTTGCTAAACAGATTATGCTTTACTTGATCCAGCGTGCAAATCGCTTTTCACAAGACATCTGGAAAATTTCTGCTTATCCCAGAAACCCATCGGTGAGTCAGAACGAGGAGAATGGTCGGTCACACAAGTCCCCACCTGCTCTCCGGGACTGAGAACCCGTGCACCTGGACGTGCAGAAAGGGACGATATCCAAACCGGGCCCGCCCCCTCCCACCCCATCCCTCTGATCCCGCCGGGAGACCGAGCCAGAGTCACTGGGGTTGAACTTCCTCCAAATCATTCCGCCCGGACCGATTTTCCAGGAGGAATGGGTTTAGCGATAGTAGCTTTTATCTAGCGGCACAGGGAGGGGAAAGGGCCCGCTCCGATTTTTTTTCCTCCTTTCTCTGTGGAATGAAATCTTCCACAGAGGGAAAAATGCTCCTTGTCCTAAAAAATGAAGCCAAAAATAAAAAGGAACTGATTTGAAGGGAAGAGAAGCAGCACTTGCCTTTGGTGGGGTGGGGGTTAAAAAGATATTGGGTGGGGCTTTTTGCGTACAATCAGGTTTTAGTTTGTTTGGTTTTAATTGGGGTTTAACTTTGATTTTTATCATTCATATACGATAATAACCGCTTGGCTGGGTTTCTTTGTTGATAGTTTTCCTTTCTGTAATTTGCAAATGGTACAAGCGGCTGTTTACCAAGTGTGGGGGAGGGAAGGGGAGATTCGGGGAGGGGGTGATTTTTGATGCCCTAAAGCCCCCAAACATCCCATTCCAAAGGATGTGTAGAAATTGCCGGTTCGCCCTACAAGTGCGCTCCACCGGGTTGTCGGCCAAGAAGCAGCATGGCCTAGTGGATAGGGCCCAGCCTTGGCAAGCCAGAAAGACCTGGGTTCCAATCCTGCCTCCTCCATGTGTCTGCTTGGTGACTGTGAGCCTCAGTTCTCTGGGCCTCAGTTCTCTCTTCTGTAAAGTGGGGATTAAGACTGTGAGCCCCACATGGGACATGGACTGTGTCCAACCTGATTAACGTGTACCTATCCCAGCGCTTAAAACAGTGTTTGACACATAGTAAGCGCTGAACAAATACCATAAAAAAAAAAAATCAGAAACATTCGTCGAGCTACTCGGTTACATTTGGCTGGGAGCTGGGGGGAAAACGGGTGCAGACCTGAGTTGGAAGTGGTAGACATCAGGCTAACTCCAAATCTACATCTCCCTCAGTGCCTGCCTCCGTTTAAAAAGAGACTGGAGGTTTTCATGGCTCAGACTTTCCGAGACAAGCTACTCTCTGAGAGAAACCAGATCGCTTCCAACCACCTGGCCAATGTCACTAGGCCCGGAGACGAACCGAAGCCTTCAGAAACCTCGCTAAGAGGCAGCGAACATCTGTTCAAACGATCGTGGTTTTATCATCCTCCTCCTCTTCCTCTCCCATCTCTTCCTCCTCCTTCTCCACCTCACTAATCAATCAATCAATCGATCGTATTTATCGAGCGCTTACTATGCGCAGAGCAAGCTACTAAGCGCTCGGGGGAGTACAGTACCACAGAATTAGCAGGCATGTTCCCTGCCTCGAACGAACCTGTGGTCTAGGTGGGGAAGACAGACGTTAATGTGAATAAATGTCACTTTTAACCATCATCCTCAACAATTATCGGGCCCCTCTATGGCCGTGGAGTTGCAGGTTGGAACTATGAAGAGATACACATTCCCACCATACATTTTTAGGTTGCGGTGTGGTGATTTAAACACAGACAAGTAGAAACTAACAACCAGAAATTGAGCAACAAAGATCATTTACTTTAGGGCATTTGGAGAAATTCTAAATAAATGTACCCTGAATTGATCGAGGACTTTAGTTTTCTACCAAAACGCTTGCACGGCATGCCTCTCATCGGAGTTTTCAATCAGTGGTGTTCACTGAGTGCTTAATGTGTGCTGAGCACTGTAGTAAGCACTTGGGAGAGTTCAGAACAGCAGAATTGGTAGGTATGTTTCCTGCCCACAAGAACCTTACAGACTAGGAGGTGCATTGGTTTGGTATCGCCGTAGACTCTTGGCAATTCCCCTTCCAACCCAAACATGAGCTGTTCCGGTCAGCAGGGACTGATTCTAGATTGTTAAGCTCCTTGAGGGCTAGAATCCTAACTACCAACTCTCTCCTAAACACTCAGTCCAGTGCTCAGCATACAGTGGACTGTAAAACCCTTAAGATTAGGGATTGCATGTCCTTACTCTACTGTCCTCTCCCAAACACTTAATCCAGTGCTCTGCTTGCTGTAGAATGTAAAATCCTGGAGGGCTGGGATAATATTTCTTTCCTCCGTTGTCCTCTTCCGAGCATTTAGTCCAGTGCTCCGCACGCTGTGTACCGGGAGGTCCTTGTGGGCAGGAATCTTGTTTACGAACTCTACTGCGCTCTACCAAAATCTTAGTCCAGTGCTCTGCACAGACTTAGCACTCAAGAAATGCGGTTGATTGATATGAATCCCCCATCCACTTGGGATCGTCAGGAGCCGGAGAAATGGGGGCCAAGATACCGTTAGCATTCCTGCCCCTGCCGTCAGAGCAAACAGATTCTGAGTGCGGGGCAACCAAGAGCAAAGACAAGCAAACCTCTGAATCCCAGTTGTCGACAGCTGGCATGGACGCGCTATCCGTCTTGGACTGGGAAAAGCTGAGGTAAACAGAGGGACAGTGATAAAGCTTAGGGATTCCTTCCGAAGCCCCAGGTTCGTAATGCCGGCGGTGAAATCGGCCAGCAAGGCCGGAGCTCGGATCTGGGGAGGAAACGCGAGAAGCCTTGAATTTTCCGCTCACGTGGAGACAAACCATAGGAAGAGATCATCTTGGGCCCAGGAGGGTGACACCTGCCAGACTAAACCTGCAAAGGGGAGGATGTTTTTCTAATCCCGGTTGTGCCGCTACACCGCTGTGTGACCCTGGGCAAGTCACTTGACTTTTCTGGGCCTTATCCGGAAAATGGGGATAAAGACTCTGAGTCCAGTGTGGGACAGACTGTGTCCAACCTGATTAGGTTGTTATCTACCCCTGCGCTTAGTACAGTGCCTGGCACATAGTAAGCGCTTAACAAATGCCATTAAAAAAAACCCCTCGTCATCAGAATGAGGACCTGCAAGCCGAAGTCTTCCTGTAATCATTCGATTTTGTTCAGTGACCAGTTCCTTCCTGAGAGAAACAGAAAAGGGAATATTTACATTCCTCAATCATTTTGAAGATGTAGAAGACCGAATGAGAAGAGAGACTAGAATCAATCTTCCGTATCCACCGGCTTCCTCCAACCCTCCCCTTGACCTTCGAAACTTCGAACCCCCTACCCAACATTACCACTCTAAAGCCAGGCTAAGCTGCTGTTTTGGGTTGTTTTTTTTTCTTCCTGGTCTCCCGCAGAGATCAGTGGGTTTTAGAAATAATTCACTGGGGATTTACGATGGGATTTGAGTAAGTCCCAAAGAAAAACTTTCCCTGCACTTGCCAGTAGTTCTTCCGAAAGCAGAAGGCAGAAAAAATCTCTCTTAAGTTCACCTACCTCCCTGTTCTGTCATCCCCATGGGAACGAAGATACAACATCTAGTGCATTGTAGACGCTAATCCTTGCCGGTAACATAGCAAAGAGTTCAGCCTCGACCCGAAAGCGATTTCACGTGCGCGGCAAAAGTTCATTAGGAGACATTATCACGTCGATCACTCTTCTGGCAGGCTAGCACAGACATCTGAGCACGGACGGATTCATTGTATGATCAGGCCTCCATCCCGAGCAAGTAGCTGTCGGTTTCTCAAAGAAAGCCGGCCTCTTGGTGGAGGAAAGAGGTTTCAGTTGTCTCGCCGATAAACAAGTGTCAGCCTCCTTGTCGTCAAAACAGTGTTTGTGTATCTTCAGGGTGTGCGTGGCACTGCTTTATCACAGTGCAAAATTCCCCACAAAGCCCTGATGAAAGATTTGGACTGTATCCTGTAAGGACTGGGTTTGTGTGCGGCAGTGGATGGCAGTGCCATTTTCTCCACACACACCCCCCCCCCCAACCCACTGCAGTAGCGTGATGGGAGTTGCCAAATCCATTCATTCAGTTATATTTATTGAGCGCCTACTATGTACAGAGCACGGTACTAAGCACTTGGGAGAGTGCAGTACAACAATAAAGAGACACATTCCCTGCCTACCACAAGCTTCCTGTCTAGAGATGAGCTTACGGAATAAGAATCGTGGAATTTGTTCAGCGCCTACTTTTTGCCAAACACCGCACTAAGCACTAAGGATGATACAAGATAATCAGGTCAGGCACAAGAGTCTCACAGTCAAAGGCAGAGGAGAAGCGCTCAGTACAGTGGTCTGCCTGCAGTAATCGGTCAAGAAATATGATTGAATGAATGAGCAGGTATTCCCCCCCCTTACAATCAATCAGTGGTATTTATTGAGCACTTACTCTGGGCGGAGCACTGTTCTTAGCCCTTGGGAGAGTACAGTGTAACCAAATTGGCAGAAACGTTTACAGATAAGGAAACTGAGGTCCAGAGAAATGAAGTGACTTGCTCAGAGTCACACAACAGATATCCTGACTCCCAGGCCCGGGCTTTTCCCACTAGGCCAGTTATTATTGTATTTGTTAAATGGTTACTGTACGTCAAAACACTGTTCTAAGCACCGGGGTAGATACAAGTTGATCAGGTCAGACACATTCTCTCTCCCACATAGGCTCCCAGTCTAAATAGGAGGGAGAACAGGTATTGAGTCCCCATTTTGCGGATAAGGAAACCGAGGCACCGAAATGTGAAGTGACTCACTGAAGGTCATGCAGCGGACAAGTGGCAGAGCCGGGATTAGAACCCAGGTCCTCTGATTCCCAGTCTCAGGTTCTTTCCAGTAGGCCACGCTGCTTCTCAGCAGTAAAATATCGATTAGTTCCAGCCTTCACAGGGATCAAGTCTTTGACCTAGGGGGCTTTGAAGACATGTATGAAGGGGGTCTTTGGGCCAGAATGACTCTGAGGGCTCTGGATTCTTGAGGACATTTCCCTCTGTCCCTTCCGCTCTCCCTCCTCCTCCTCCGCGAACCAGCGTACGGTCTATGACGACTTCCCTCTTGGCAGGTTCAGTCACAACACAGCAATGTGTTTCTGTGCCTGCCGGATTGGCGTGGCTGGAGGAAAGAAAAAAACCCTCATGTATGTGAAATTGGGGGGAAAGCGAATTTTAAACGTTTTTGAATCAACTCCAAAAGGATTAACTTGAACAACTACTTAAAAAGCCAAGGGTGCCGAATCTTCTGGAAGGTCTTCAAATTGGCCCTACTTAGCACCCAAAGTAGATTGATCCCAGTTTTTAAAAGAGCTGGGATTTAAAAAAAAAAAAAAAAAAAACAACCCTAGCCACAGGCATTTCTGGGACTCAGTCGAGACATTAAACCTCCAGCAGAAAATGAAACTCGGCCCAAAGCAAAAATGGAAGAACCCCAGGGAGAACAATGGCAACGATTAAGCTCTGAGATTAAGTCGTTAAATTGAAAGTGTCGAGGTCCAGAATAGGGATATGTCTATTGGTCAGTGAAAAATCCGAATGCAAGAGAAAGAGGACTGAATCGACCGGGGTAGTAATAAAGTGCGTACCATAGTGTTCTAAGTAGAGGCAAGGTAATCAGGTTGGACACAAGCCATGTTCCACATGGAGCTCACAGTCTTCATCCCCCTTTTACAGATGAAGAAATCGAGGCCCACAGAAGTGAAGTGACTTGCCCAAGGTTCCCCAGCAGATAAGCGGGATTAGAACCCAGGTCCTTCTGACTCCCAGGCCCTGGTTCTAGCCACTAGACCCCACTGCAAGGGAAGCAGCGTGGCTCAGTGGAAAGAGCCTGGGCTTCGGAGTCAGAGGTCATGGGTTCGACTCCCGGCTCTGCCACTTGTCAGCTGTGTGACTGTGGGCAAGTCACTTAACTTCTCTGTGCCTCAGTTACCTCATCTGTAAAATGGGGATTAACTGTGAGCCTCATGTGGGACAACCTGATTACCCTGTATCTACCCCAGCGCTTAGAATAGTGCTCTGCACCTAGTAAGCGCTTAACAAATACCAACATTATTACTGCATTGCCGAGATGATAGAGGAATAGGAGGATAGCTCCCACAACGACAGAGAATGCTAAGAGCGTCCAGAGGCCCCGAACAATAGATGTCATCAAGGCCTGAGATCAGGAACGATGCCAGATTTAAACTAAGCAGACCAAGGCTCCGCTGCACAGAGAGATCTGTGAACCCTGTTAAGTTAGCACATGTAAACAGCGCTTACAAAACCCCACCCCTGACAACCCCCAGCCCAGTTATTTCAACATTACTCCTTCAGTTTGTCTTTGAACTGGAAAGAACCGAGGTCCTGGGCCCAAGATTAAATCAGTCGAATAGGCGCGAGTGAACACATGGGAATTGGAGGAGAAGTCGCCAGTCAAATTCCCCTGGAGTTTTTTTGGCTTTTTTTTCCAGTGGCATTTGTTAAGTGCTTATTATGTGCCAGGCACTGTACTAAGACCTGAGGTAGAGACAAGTTAAATCAGCTGAACGTGGAGCTCACAGTCTTAATCGCCATTTTACAGATGAGGTAACTGGGGCACAGAGAAGTGAAGTGACTTGCCCACGGTCACACGGCACACAGGTGGAAGAGCCGGGATTAGAACCCACGGCCTTCTGACTCCCAAGCCCCTGCTTTATCCACTAGGTCAAGCTGCCTCAAACTATCGTAGAGTTTGTTGCTCTACAACAGTAGTCATATTTAGTAAGCGCTTACTGGGTACAGAGCACCTTACTGGATGTCGGGAGAGAATACACAGGTGGGAAGTAGACCCGGTGTCTGTCCGGAGGCCCTGAGCCAGTAGAAGAGCACTCTTGCTCCTTGACACCTGCTTGTCAGGAAAAATTCTGTACGTTCCAACTGTGAGATGAGGAATTCTTAAATTCATCAAAGGTCATATAGCAAAGCAAGTGGAAGGAAGGCCTTCGGGCATTTGTGATTTTCCTTTTAGGATTTCGAACTACCAAGGAATACTAAAGCCCTGAGAAGCAGTGAAGCCTAGCGGAAAGAGCCCAGGAGTGTGGGTCAGGAGGACCTGGTTTGTAATCGTGGCTCTGCCTTTTGTCTGCTGGGTGATCTTGGGCAGGTCACTTCCCTTCTCTGGGCCTCAGTTTCCTCATCTGTAAAATGGGGATTAAGACAGAGAACCCCATGAGGGTCAGGGACCGTGCCCAACCTGATTAGCTTGTATCTACCCCAGCACTGAGTACAATAAGCGCTTACCGTTAAAAAAAAAATTGAAGGGACTGACTCCCTGCCTCTCCGAACTACCCAGGGACAGTTGGAGCATAGAATGAGATCAGCGATGGGAAATCCCACTGGAGTAATCGAAGCACTGATAGTAATAATCGTGGTATTTGTTAAGCGCTTACTATATGCCAGGCACTGTACTAAGTGCTGGGGAGGATTCAAGCACATCAGGTTGGACACAGTCCCTGTCCTGCTAAGCACAGCCACAGAATGTAGCATCGTCCAGTCCAGGAAATGCCAGCCTCCGACCGGGGCCCGGAAGAGAAGCCGGGGGGTGTTTCTGCTCTTCAATAGGCCTCCCGGGCTCCGTCCGTGGCCTGGCCCCAAGTTGGACCGCTCAAGGGCGCAGGAATTTTCCAGCATTTGGCAGATCGGGTTGTGACGGCGATCTGCGGACAGTTTATTAAGAGTTTTTCTGGATGGCGCCAGCCATGAAGGAGCGGAGAGATAGCCCTGGGGCCCGGAGACTAAGCCTTGGAAGCTGATAATCACTTCTCTCACTCCGTAGGTGGTTTGGGCCTTCAAAGTTGGCTGGCACTCAGAGAACCCTAGGGCTGGAAGAAGTGCAGTAGTAGTAGTAGAGAAGCAGCGTGGCTTAGTGGAAAGAGCACTGGCTTGGGAGTCAGAGGTTATGGGATCTAATCCTGACTCCGCCACTTATCAGCTGTGTGACTTTAGGCAAGTCACGTCACTTCTTTCGGCCCCAGTGACCTCATCTGTAAAATGGGGATGAAGACCGTGAAGATCGTCTCTATTTGTTGCTGAATTGGACTTTCCAAGTGCTTAGTACCGTGTTCTGCACACAGTAAGAGCTCAATAAATACAATTGAATGGACGAATGGCAGTAATAGTAGTCGTAATAATAGTTATTAGCAGCAGCAGGTGTCACTTCCCATCTTCGCGAGTCCCCGTGGCATCCAGAGGCTCTGGTGAATAGGCTGGCCTGATAGAGAAGCAGTATGGCCTAGTGGATAATGCACAGGCCTGGGAGTCAGAAGGACCTGGGTTCTAATCCTGGCTCTGCCCCTTGTCTTCTGTGTGACCCTGCTTGAGTGGCTTCGCTTCTCTGTGCCTCAGATCCCTCATCTGTAAATCGGGGATGAAGACTGTGAACCCCATGTGGGTCATGAACTGAGTCCGACCTGATCAAATCTATTACTTAGTAGAGTGACTGACACATAGTAAGCGCTTAACAAATCTCCCCGGGCATGAGCTGCTTCTCCTCCCAAGCCTCAAGGACCATGTCCTTAATGTGTAATACTGATTATTTTTCACCAGAGGAATTGGACAGAATTGTGGTAAACAGTATTAAACAAAGCACTTAGTCTTTGAGCCCCATGCGGGACAGGGACTGTGTCCAACCTGATTAAATTGTATCTAGGTGCTTAGAACAGTGCTTGTCACTGGCAGGGAAGTCGCAGAATAGGGATTAGAACCCAGGTGTCCTGCCTCCCAGCCCTGTGCTCTTTCCACTAATCAACGCTCGCTTCTCAGCTTTGGAATCACAGAGCGGCGAGTAACACCATCTTTACTAGGACAATGAATGAATTCTGTAAACTGAGGATCTGAAGACCACTGAGTGTCGCTTCTTCCCGGGTTCTATAAATTTAGGATCATCAAGCACTTAAAAAAATATAATCTATTTGGGGAACAACAATATAGTTTGTGGAAGGGGTAATCTACTGTAGCTCCGTGAGGCTATCGGCAAATTTACGGAGGAGCCAGTGAAGGCAATCCATTTAGATTTTCAGAAGGGCTTTCAGCAAGATGTACACCAAATGAGAAGGAGAAAGATTAACAACCACTTTGGGGATGGAGGAAGATAAATTGTGGGGTCCTGCAGTGATTGGTTCTCTGAAGAGCTTTATTTAACATTCTTGTAAATGATCTAGCAGAGGAGGTTCGCATGCAATTCCTTTTTCTTTTGGCATTTGTTAAGCACTTACCGCTCCACACACTGTACTAAGCGCTGCGTTAGATACAGGCTGATCAGGTTGGATCCAGCCCCTTGTCTCATATTGGGTAAGTGGACCGAAAAGTGGCAAATGAACTTCAGAGCGGGTAAATAAAAGGTAATATAACTAGGGGAAAAATTCCAAATTACAGCAGTCATTCCATCCACCAATGGAATTTACGGAGCTCTTACCTCATGGAGATTAATTTATTTTCATGTTTGTCTCTCCTGCTAGAATGCAAGCCCTTTGAGGGGAGAGATCATGTCTACCGGGTCAATTGTATTAGCCCAAGCACTTAGTAGAGTGTTCTGCTCACCGTAGGAGCGTGATTGTGCGTCATTGGACAGCGTACTGACTTGGTAGGAGAACTCAAATCTGTTACTAAAAATCCAGGTGTAGGTAAGATTTTCCTGTTGGGGTAAAAGTACTAGTATTTATTGAGCACTCACTGGGGGCAATGCAGTGCGTCGTCTGTGCAATTGGATCTGTGACATTTGGACATTTAATAGTCACCCTACCCCCAACCCCACAGTACTTACATATCTATAAATTATGGGTTATAAATTCCTTCTTCATTCCTCTTAATAGCTGTCTTTCCTTCAAGACTGTCAGCTTGTTAGGAGCGGAGAACATGTCTGCTAATTCTGTTGTATTCTCCCCAGAGCTTAGCACAGTGCTCCGCACTTAGTAAATGCTCAACAGATACCACTGAGTGATGGATTGAGGAGCACGTGGGAAACTACAGTCCAAAGAAGTGGTGCGTGCCTTGCTACCAAGGAGCTGATACTAACTGACACATAGCTCTGTGCTTTTTCAGCCTTATTGTTCTTCCTGGATTGACCCAATAAGTCCCCGAGGACTTCCTAAAACATCTTAGTCTTTCTTGGGAAAAGCCCTTATTGCATCTTGAGGACCACAGCAAAAGGTCACAATTCTGATTCTACTCCCTTGGCTTTGAGGCCTTAGTGATTTTAATGGGACGTTGCCTTCCGATTGATCATTCTCTTGGTTTACCACACAACCAGCGCCTCTGTAAGTGTCTGGTGTGAGAGGTGACATCCGGAGCCCCGTTCTTCTAAGGAGCTTGGAAAGAATCTGTGGAAAAAGGGGAAACCGCACAGAGCATCAGCAACAGGAAATGAGAGACCTGTGGGAGAGGAACAAGGCCAGAGCGTGGAGCTTTTTAACGATAGTAATGATAATAATTAATAATGGCGTTTATTGAATGCGCACCGGGCACAGGGCAGAGGATAATAAGCCCTTGGTGCCCCGTTCTTTTCCATAACAAGGCAAGAACCCGAGGCCCCGGTGGTTTTCGGCTCTTGTTCGGTCCAGGTAATTGGTCGGTCTGGTCTGGAAGCAAAGAAATTCAAAGACCAATCTAGTTTGCGGCGACTCTATCGGAAAAAGGAAATCGACTTCATTCTCCTTGTGAAATTGGAGCAGAGGAGATTATACACACACACACACACACACACACTTCTCCAGCGACACAAATAGCTCCAAAGCCAGGGTCCGCCAGATTCCCCCCTCGCCCCCGATGCTGTTGAGGGGGCCTCGCTGTGAGATCATCCTGAAGAAAAGTGGAGGTTGGAGGTGGTGACGATACTAATGATAATTGTGCTATTTGTTAAACGCTCACTATGTACCAAGCATAGTACTAAGCACTGAGGTAGATACAAGATAATCAGGTCAGACGCTGTCCCTCTCCCACATGGGGCTCACAGTCTTAAGAGGGAGGGAGAAAGGGTATCAATTCCCCATTTTACAGATGAGGGAACTGAGGCACGGGAGCCCAAGGTCATCCACCAGGCAGGTGGCGGAGCCGGAATCGGAACCCAGGTCCTCCGACTCCCAGGCCTGGGCTCCTTCCTCTAGGCCTCTGGTTTCCAGCCCTGCCCTTGCCCACCATTTCTCTCAGCCCACCATTTCGTACCCTGAGCACCCACCATTAGCCGAACGCTGATTATAGCTTGTCATCGTTCTCATTTTACCGGTGATAAAGTGTCCCGGCGTCATGGTCTCAAAGAGGCTGCGTGGATTTTGAAAGGGGTTTTGTGCTCTGATTCCCATTCATAGTGGCCAAAAACAGGCCCCTCCTTCCCTTCTCTCTCTCTCGCTCTCTCACCATCTCTGTTTCACCACCTCTCTGTCACCATCTCTCCTAACTCTTTCACCATCTCTCTCTCTCACCATCTCTGTCTCTGTCTCACCATCTCTCTCTCTCTCTGTCAGGTTTGCCTCGAAGCGGGTGGGGGAATCAGGACAAAGCTGGACAGCAGGGGGGAGGGGGAGGGGGAGGCGAAGGGCCAAGGCGCAGTTTTATGGGGGTGGGAGCGTCGTAATGGGGGGCCTCCCTATTTCCTGAAACCCAAATGCCTCGGCGGAACAATTTCCCCAACATCTTGATTCGATTAGTAGCGGCGGGTCAGAGGGCAAGCCCGCCTGGGCCAGCGAGCACCCCCACTTTAATGACTTATAGCTGGACTTCTGCGGCCACCAACTCATTAGCCAGTAACATGGCGGGCGAGTCCTGCAGTGGGTAAGTCACTGAATGGCTCCGCAAACCTCCCGGACCCGCACTTCCGGATCTGCCTCCCGACCGAACCGACTATAAGGCACACACAAAGCATGGGTGATTGGAGGTTTTTATTTCGCTTTGGGCCCGTCTTGCCCATATATTCCCCTTCCCTTTTTACACTCCTACCTCTCCTCGATCGCATACGTGGAATTGGATAAAAAAAAAAAAGAGCTTTTTTTCTCTTGATGCTCTTGAAAGCCCCCTTAACCAAACCCTTGGTTACGATATTAGTTGTTTGGACCTGATCACCGTGCGTCGATCTCGTCTATCCGCCCACCTCTTGCCCACGTCCTGCCTCTGCCCTGGAACGCCCTCCCTCTTCATATTCATTCAGTAGTATTTATTGAGCGCTTACTATGTGCAGAGCACTGTACTAAGCACTTGGAATGTACAAATCGGCAACAGATAACTGACAATCACTCTCCCCACCTTCAAAGCCTTTTTGAAGGCACATCTCCTCCAAAAGGCCTTCCCCGACTAAGCCCTCATTTCCTCTTCTCCCGCTCCCTTCTACATCTTTGGATTTGCTCCTTCTATTACCCCTCCCTCAGCCCCACAGCACTTATGATGACATTTGTCATTTATTTATATCAATTTCTGTCTCCCCCTCTAGACTGTAAGCTCATTCTAGGCAGAGTCTACCAACTCTCTTATACTGTTTTCTCCCAGGCCCTTCTAAGTACAGTGCTCTGCTCACAGGAAGCGCTCAATAAATACAGCTGATTGATTGGACCCCATCTACACTCCCCTCTTAAGAATGCTCAGCAGAATATCTTCCCCCCAGATCCCATGCCACTGGAAAAGTGTTCATGTCCTAGAGATAAGGTGGGGAATTCACAGGTAGAAAGAGGATGTGATTGGGTCCTAGTCTAAGTCGGTTGTATCGTACTCTCCCAAGTGCTAAGTACAGTGATCTAAGTAAGTGCTTAAGAATTATCGATGATGATAACGGTGATGATTATGATCGAAGTCCTGGCTGGGCCACTGGCCTGTGGACCGTAAGCTCCTTTAGACTGTCAGCTCCTTGCGGGCAGGAAACGTGTCTCCTTACTCTGTTCTGTTGTACTCCTTGAGAAGCAGCGTGACTTAGTGGAAAGAGCACGGGCTTGGACTCAGAAAGACCCTAGGTTCTAATCCCAGCTCTGCCACTTGTCTGCTATATGACCTTGGGCAAGTCACTGTGCCTCACTTCCCTCATCTGTAAAATGGGGATTAAGACTGTAAGCCCCACGTGAGACAACCTGATTACCTTGTATCTACCCCAGCGCTTAGAACAGTGCTTGGCACATAGTAAGCGCTTAACAAAGACCATCATTAGTATTACTCTTGCAAGCATTTTGTACAGCGCTGTCTGCACACAGGAAGCATCCCATGTGGGACACAGAGCATGTCTGATCTGATTAACTTGTCTCTATCCCAGCACTTAGTATAGTGCCTGGCACAAAGTAAGCATTTAACAAATACCACACACACACAAAAAAAACCCCGGCCCCAGATGAGAGCCCAGGAGGCCAGGATCAACAGGAACTCAGAAGAGCGAGATCATCTTGAACCCCCTTCACCTTCGGGGTCATTTCACCACTTAACATATTTTTTTCAAGTGGTCAGCAGATATATTTAGACTGTCATTATCCCTTCAGTGTTAACTGAGCCTCATGGGGCAAAGCATCTGCTCTGCTCTTCCTTAGAGTGTCGTGTGGAGATTTTGCAGGGACGAGCGTGAAAAGGCACCCGGAGACCACACTGACACCCCCCCCACGCCTCCCCAGCCCCGTTCATCCCATCAAGCAGCTGGCACCAGTTAAACACGTCTTCATTTTCTAGATGTAAACCAATCCTCGTTAGTCTCCCCCGGTCCGGGGGTTCCTTGTAACTCCGCATCCAGGATAATGGAATATCCCTTCGACCAGCGTTCTGGTTCGAACATTAGTCATCCCCTCAGCTTAGCTAAAACTCTTCCACATGACAGCTATTGAAGCCTAATTATCTTAACAAAAGACAGAAGCGAAGGTTAAACTTGGGCAGGGAATTCTCAAATTCTGCATTTCCTCAGGTCAAAAGCTCAAGCTACTTATAAAGTCCTCTTAGAATCAAATCCTTCTTCTTGCCCGTGACCTCGGAGGGATGAAACGCAGCCCGAGTCATTTTCCCTGCCCCCGGTCCTCTGTATTCTCCGCCCCCGCTGACCGTTTCTGCTCATGATGACTCCAATTTTATTTTTTTCTCCGATGTACCTGTGGGTCAGACAGAAAACACCCTCAGGTCTGCCAGCTTGTGTGAATTCTATTCTGCGTATATTGTTTTCCCACACAACCCCGGGTCCAGAAAAACAGCTCTGCATG
Organism: Ornithorhynchus anatinus; assembly: GCF_004115215.2. Classification (NCBI taxonomy): domain Eukaryota; kingdom Metazoa; phylum Chordata; class Mammalia; order Monotremata; family Ornithorhynchidae; genus Ornithorhynchus; species Ornithorhynchus anatinus. The sequence continues at coordinate 2,637,920 of NC_041752.1, read as the reverse complement.
CCACCCTCAGTGTTCAGTGCACCGCAAACAGTAAGCGCTCAGTAAATACCCGTGATTGATTGATATTGATTGATAGGGTGTGGTGAGTGTCCTCAATGAGAGGTTTTTGTGACTGTAAATTTGTTGTGGGCAGGGAATATATCTGTTGTAGTGTTGTGTGGTACTCTCCCAAGTGCTTAGTACAGTGCCCTGCACACAATAAGCACTCAGTAAATACGATTGATTGATTGATTGATTAACTCTCCAAGCAGCAACACTGCTGGATCATCAATGGAAATGATAAGAAATAATTTGTTGCATTTGTTCAGTGCTTATTGTATTTTTCATAATGGCACCTTTGCAGCATGGCCTAGCAGAAAGAGCCTGGGAGTCAGAGGGCCTGGGTTCTAATTCCAGCACTGCCACTTGCCTGCTGTGTGATCTTGGGCAGGTTATTTCATTTCTCTGCACCTCAGTTTCCTCATCTAAGAATGGGGGATTAACACTGTGAGCCCATGTGGGACATGGACTGTGTCCAAAACTATTAGCTTGTATCTACCCCAGCGCTTAGTACAGTGCCTGACACATAGTAAATGTTGAACAAATACCATTAAAAAAAGTTATTAGATTGACAAGGATTGGCCTTTAGGCTCTTTGGCTATTAAATGTTTCCCTCATTCTGAATTGCTCAGAAACCAATGGCCATGTTCCTAAACCTAGTGGCCAACTTTCGGGGGGTTCTTTCAATCCTTATCTGGTTTTAAGAATATAGTCCTGATAACGCTATCTAATCTTGGTTTCACCAACACAGTTCTCTCCTGCTTTTCCTCCTACCACTGTGGGCTGTTTTCTCTCAGACTCTTTCACCGGCTCCTCTTCCTCTGCACACCCCTCTCCGTCCTGTCTCACCATCCCCTGCCCCCAAAAACACACACACACGCACTAACTGCAGAGTGTCTAAAGGTCCTGAACATTGTCCCCTTCTCTTCTCACTTTACCTTCACTTCATCCTCTCCTATGGCTCAGTTCCCACCTCGTTGCAAATGCCCCCCACAAAATCTACCTCAACAGCCCAGACCTCTCCCCTTTCTGCACTTGCCTCTGCCTGCAAATCTTCTCCATCGGCGCCTCAAGCCCAAGATGTCGACAGCTGAACTCCTCCTCTCCCCTCCTAAATCCTCTCTCAACTCTCCCATCCCAGTTGACTACACCACCGTCCCCGTTTCAAAAACCCTCAACCTTTCCATTATCTGTGATTTCTCGCTCTCTTTCAACTCATATCTAGCTCACGTCCAGTCCGTGGCTAAATCCTGTCAGATTTTCCTCCCCAGTTGTTTCCTGGCTCTGTCCATTCGTATCCTAGCGAACGGCCATCACCCCAACCCAGTTGCCTGATAAATCCCAGTTTAGAAAAGCCGCACGGCCTAGAGGATAGAGCACGGGCCTGGGCTTCAGAAGAGCCTTGGGTTCTAATCCCAACTGCGCCACTTGTCTGTTGTATGACTTTGGGCAAGTCACTTCTCCGTCCCTCAGTTACCTCATGTGGAAAACGGGGATTAAGATTATGAGCTCCAGATGGGACATGGATTGGGTCCAACCTGATTAGCTTATATCTACCCCAGCACTATAGTACCTTGCACATAGTAAGTGTTTCACAACTAATATTTAAGAAAAAATCACACAGGAACCTCCCCAGGCTCCCAGATTTTAAACCCAGGGAACGGGCAGATGGTGACCGAGGTTCTTCCACTAATAATAATAATAGTAATAATATTCAGGTTCCTCATGAGGCTCACACTTTGAGTAGGTGGGAGAACAGGTACTGAGTCCCCATTTTGCAGAGGAGGCAAATGAGTCCTGGAGAAGTGAAATGACTTGCCTGAAGTCACACAGCAGACAAGTGGTGCTGCTGGGATTAGAACCCAGGTCCTCTGAGTCCCAGGACTGAGTTCTTTCCACTAGGTCACACTGCTTCTCTTCTAAGCACCGAGTATAATGCGTTGCACCGAGTGGATGATCATTAAATAAGTTTTGTGGTATTTGTTCAGTGCTTACTATGTGCCAAGCCCTGTATTAAGCAGTGAGGTAGATTGAAGATAATGAAGTCAGACATAATCCCTGTCCCTCTTGGGGCTCCCATTCTAAGTGATAGCGTATTTATTAGTCATGTTTATTAAAGAGCATCCTAGAAGAATGGTTTGTTCTGCAGTTCCATCTCAGTGATGGTTTAAACTTCCTTGGGCATGGAGTAATTTAGGGATGAAGGTTGGTTTGGACCCCCGCTGTGGACAATGGCACAATTCCGTTTCCTTCCAAAGGTCCGGGGAAAATCCTTTGCTATCTGTGTCATCAAGACATTTTTTTTAAAGACTGTCTCCCCCTGTGGACTGTAAGCTCCTTATGGGCAGGGATCATGTCTTCCAACTCTGTTCTATTGGACTCTCCCAAGCGCTCAGTCCAGTCCTCTGCAAGCAGTTAGCGCTCAATAAATACCATTGATGGGTTGATTGTGTCCCCTGAAACTCTGCAGGTGATTTCCAAGGAGAAAAGACTAAAGATCTGCGAGCCAGCGGATGACCGAGGTTTTACGCTTTCCTTTCTCTCTTTCTGCAGGCAAGAAGCTCTTTTAGCGGCCATCAGCGAAAAAGATGCCAACATCGCTCTCCTGGAGCTCTCGTCCTCCAAGAAAAAGACCCAAGATGAAGTGGCCGCGTTGAAGCGGGAGAAAGACCGCCTGGTCCAGCAGCTCAAGCAGCAGGTAGGGGAAAGGGGCAAAGAGAACCTGTTGGGCAAGAGGTTCACTGGGGTCTGAGATGTACCCCAGTGGCCCAACTAGAATGCCACTTTAGCTCACCTCCTTCCTCTGTGAGACGGACAGATGCCAGGTGCCCCGGCGAGATAGGCCACTGGTCCCAGGCCGGCGAGCGTCCCGTGGTGTGTTTCGCTTTAATGAAAGGAGGAGCGTCCAGTAATAATAATGATAATTATGGTACTCATTAAGCGCTTACTATGTGCCAAGCACCATTCTAAGCACCGGGATAGATATAAGTAAATCGGGTTGGACACAATCCTTGTCCCCCGTGAGACTCATAGTCTCTATCCCCATTTTCCAGATGAGTTAACTGAGGCCCGGAGAAGAGAAGTGAATTGCCCAAGGTCAAGCAGCAGACAAGTGGCGAGGTCGGGATTAGAAACCATGACCTATTGAGTCCCAGGCCTGGGCTTTATCCGTTACGCCATGCTGTTTCTAATTGATTGCTAATATCGTGCCCACCCCAGCGCTTGGTATGGTGCTCGGCACTGAGTAGGCATTGAACAAATACCACAATTATCATTATTCTTTCGCTCCTCGGCGGAGACAGAGGCCCAAACCAAGCCCTCTTCCCATGAGATGAATGTGTCAAGAAGGGTCCCCGGCCTGAAGCAGTCCAGCGCACATTTTCATTTGACAGGAAACTCTCCAAAATCTTGAAATTGTCCATGGCAGGCAGTGTTGGCATCTGATTCCACGGGCGCCTACTTAAAATGAAACAGAAAGCAGGTCGCTCGTCGTTAGAAGTACCCAAGTCAGGGCCAATCGCCCGAAGAGAGGAGGGATCGAAGTTGGCAGTTCTGTTGGAGGAAAGAGGCTTGATGCCTCAATATTGGGTGAGAGTGTATCCCCTACCACAAGAATTCTCAGAGGCCGCTGCATCATTTTTGACGTTCTTTTTCAAAGGGTGTCAAAAACGCCTTCGTCTCTGGAACCAGTGGGCAGTCACGGCCATATAAATGTTTGCGTGTGGGGGTGTTGCTTTGAAGTGAGCTTTATTCAGCGACCCTAGATTACGTACATGTGGGAGAAAATAAAATCAGTCTCCCCACCAGCTTGTAATCTTCAGAATCCCACGGACCTTGAACCTTGGGGCGGTAAGAATGTTAAGCAGTGCCGTTCCAGGCCAGACCCTGGTCCCATCCAACCCGATGTTCTGTCTCGAACCGTGGCCCCAGAGGATGCTGGGAGTCCCGTCGTGAACTTGTGCCGAAGACACTTTTATGGCAAAAGTCACCCAAGGAGGGTAGCCGCGGTTCCAAGGGGTCGATCTGGCCCCTCCTCCTCCTTCTCCCCCTCCCACCATGCTCCATTTCCTGTCCCCGCCCTCTCGATGCGTCTGGAGAGAGAGAGGAGGAAGGATAATCTCTGCCAGAGACATTTGGGTTCTTTAATTTCGGTAAAAGCATGTGCATTGGAGCTTGGATAGAGCGAGGGAGAGGCCTTTGGGAAAGAGGATCCAGCATCAATGTTGTTTCAATTTAAAGGTCCCAGGCCTCGAGTTGCAGGAATGCGCCTGAGTCCGGAGACCATTTCCTCCCAGAGACTCAGTCAGCATTGACCGGGCTCTCCGGGAGATGGACCGGCTCTCCGCCCATTGGCCCTCGGCACCCACGTGGGGCTCCTTCTGTCATCAGATAAAACCGAGGGGAGGGACTTGCAGGGCGAGGGTCACCTCTAATGTGGTCCCAATTTACTTGCCCCTTCCCCACCCCCCCGCGAAAGGTAGCTTGTCTCGTCGACTGGTCCACGGCCCAGCCGCACCGGGAGCGGCCTGCCTCAGAGGAAGGGGCCGGGGCAGACGCGAGAAAGCAGAGCCGAAGGTGGCCTAACCACGTCCAGATGTGCCGCGGCGGGCTCAGCCGGTGGGGGGTTCGGATCGCCAGCCAGGGAGGAGCCGTATAGGCCCGGAGGTTAGCCGGTCCACCCACCGGCCGGGCCCGTTGCGGGCTAGTCCGCCCCGAGCGGAGGGAGACTAGGTCTCCTCCAGCGAGGGCTTTTTCAGGCCTCCCTGTCTGGGACTCATTCAGAGGGGCCCAGTTCGATAGAGAAGCAGTGGGGCACAGTAGCCAGAGCCCAGGCCTGAGAATCAGGAGGACCTGGATACTAATCCAGGTTCTGCCACTTGTCTGATGGGTGACCTTGGGCCAGTCTCTTCACTTCTCTGGGCCTCAGTTCCCTCGCCTACACAGTGGGGATTAAGACTGTGAACCCCGCGTGGGATAGGAACTGTGTCCAACCTGGTTTGCTTGTGTTATCCCAGCACCTTAGTAGAGTGCTTGGCACTTAGTAAGAGCTTAACAAATACCACAGAAGTTGGGGACTGGGTCGTTTCAGTCCCCCCTCAACCTACCAGAGGTCCGGAATCCCAGACCCAAGTTGGGGCTGGTTGACGCTTCTCTTCTTCCTTTGGCCAGACAGTAGCCAACAGCCATCTGAACCGGTGACAGCGGACGAATCTTAGACGTCCATCCTGGGCATCTGGATCCAGACCAGCCCGATCACCCTTGGGCCCAGGGGGAGTTTTTGTTCTCGGTCCACTCCTGCTGAACGGGGCAATCCCTGAGAATGACCCCGGGCCAAACAGAGAAGCAGGAATCAAGCATTCCTCGTGGGCAGAAAAGTGGTGGGGCTTCGGGCCCGTGGGGCAGAGCGCGGCGGAACCTGTCACTTGTGCAGACCTGGGCTTCCGCACTGCTAACTCTGAGATCTCTCGTCTGCCCTAACCCCAGAAGATATTTATTAAGTGCTTACTATGCCAGGTCCTCTACTAAGCGCTGATTGATTGATTGAGAACTCAGTTTTCTCAAGTTTATTGGTGTTAGGGGATGACAGAAGCTGGGGAGAGTGACATACCCCGGATAATCCTGCCTCCTTGGCTAACCGCACCTTTTTTTTATGGTATTTGTTGAGCACTTACTGGGTGCCAGGCACCGTTCAAAACTCTGAGGGAGATACAAGGTAATCAGGTTGAAAACAGTCCCTGTCCCCCATGAGACTCACAGTCTTAATCGCCATTTTACAGACGAGGAAACCGAGGCATAGAAGTGAAGTGACTTCCCCAAGATCACTTCAGAGCAAACAAGTGGTGGAGGTGGGATTAGAACCCTGGTCCTCTGACGCCCAGGCCTGGGCTCTTCCCACTAGGCCACACCACTGATCAAGTGCTCTACACATAGTAAAATGCTCAGTAAATTCCATGGATTGATTAATAGGGGTTGGGATGGTGCCGTGAATGACCGGCGCTTGACCCTCTGTCTTTTGGGGGACCTCCTGGGTCTCGCAGTCCCCACAGTCGGGCGGAAGGGCCCTAAGTGGAGGATAACACAGCTGCTGGATCTTTCATGACTTTGCAAGGATTCATCCTTGCATTGCTCAACTGCAGTTTTCATTCCTCTGCCACCCTAGAACAGAACTCCAGCCAGAGCCCATCATCATCAATGGTATTTACTGAGCGCATCCTGGGTGCAGAATACTGTATTGACAACTTGAATGAATCCACTACAGTGGAGTTGGTAGATACGTTCCCAGCCCACGGTGAACTGACAGTCAAAGGGGGAGACAGACATCAATAGAAAAAATGTATAATATATAGTTTATAGCTATTACAGGGAGATTTAGCCCCTTTTATGAGGCCCAAACACGGTTCTGGGACTCCAGGAGTTGTTCGACTTCCCAGTGTGCAAAGCGTTTAGTATACGTTCCCGTCCCTTCGCCGCAGCACAGGAATTAGAATCAGCCAGACCACTTCGGCTAATGGCCTCCAGATTGATTGTAGGGGAAACTGGATGCCAAACATTTTCCATGAAGTATCCCCGCCTCTGGAACCTAACCCCCCTCCCCTCCTTTTTCCCTCCACCCCCCTACTCCCACTCCCATTCCTGTCCCCAGTCCTAAGACATTGCCATTTCTGTTTTTTCTTGATCTGGCATTCCCCAGCTAGTTAATCCAATTTTTCTCTCTGTTATTGACAAACACATCCTGTCCTTTCTGCAATCACCGGGCTCTGCCTTTCAGGACTTAGGAGAAAGCCTGACAGATCGCTTTTCCCTGTGCTATTCGTAATCGATCGATCAATCAATGGTATTTATCGAATAATAATAATAATGGTATTTGTTAAGTGCTTACTATATGCCAGGCATCGTACTAAGTGCTGGAAAAAAAAACTGTTTACTGTGCATTAGGGAGAAGACACTATAACAGAGTTGATGGACATCTTCCCTGCCCACAAAGAGCTTACAGCCTAGAGGGAGCCTACAGTCTACAGTCAATTAATTAATTAATGGTATTTATTCAACACGTACTGTGTGCAGAGCACTGGACTAAGCGCTTGGGAGAAAACAAGATAACAGAGTTGTTGGACACCTTCCCTGCCCACAACGAGCTTACAGTCTAGAGGGAGCTTGCAATCTAGAATCAGTCAATCCATGGTATTTATTGAGCACTTTCTGTGGGCAGAGCACTGGACTAAGCGCTCGGGAGAGGACAACAGAGCAGAGTTGGTGGAGACGACCCGCCAGCTATGAATTCACGATCTCCGTAGTTTGGATTCAATCCACTCCACCTCCACTCCCATCCCATCTTCCGAGGCCGGGTCATCAGGATGCTTTCCTCACCAGTCCGGGCCCATGGAAATCGTGTTGGCCTCCTGTTGACCTTTAGAGTGTCCGATAGGTCTGGCTGGGGACTGTCAGCACACATCAGGGGCTCCCGAGTCCCGGAGGGAGAAGCCCAGCCGGGATCTACGGGCCCCCGAGAAAAACCGAGTTCGGCGGGGCTGGCCCTGAAGCTGCACAATGTCATTTATTCAGTCATATTTATTGAGCGCTTACTGTGAGCAGAGCACTGTACTGAGCACTTGGGAGAGTACAGTAGAACAGTAAACAGACACATTCCCTGCTCACAATGACCTTACGTCTAGAAGGGAAGAAAGACGTTAATATAAATATATAAATAAATTACAGGTCAACCAGCGGGCAAAGCAGTGGAGTCGGCATTGGAACCCAGAGTAGCAGTGCGGTTTAGAGGATAGAGCTCAGGTCTGGGAGTCAGAGGGACCTGGGTTCTGATCCCAGCTTCGCCTCTTGGCTTCCGTGTGGCCGTGGACAAGTCACTTCACTTTTCTGGTCCTCATCCGTAAAATGGGGATGGAAGACTGTGAGCCTCATCGGGGACTTGGACTGTGTCCGACCTGATTAGCCTGTGTTGGCCCCGATGCTTAGTAGGGTGCCTGGCGCATAGTAAAGGCTGAACTAATACTATTAAAAGAAGGCTTTCTGACTCCCACGGCCTCTCCCCTAGGCCACACTTCTCCTCTAAGCCCTTATCCTTTGGAATCTGATTTGGCAAGAGCCGATGGGAGGCTGGGAAGGATTTAGAAGAAAAGCCAAAAAGAGGAGTCAGAGAAAACATTCCGGCCTTATCAATCTGGAGGGAATCAATCAGCCAATCAGTCAGTGGCATTTATTGCATTTGGGTCTGTGACCTTTGGAGATTTGATATTCGCCCCATCCCCACAGCATTTATGTACATATCTTTGAATTATTTATTATGAATTACTCATTTATATTATCGTCTGTCTCCCCCTCAAGACAATAAGCGTGATATGGACGGGGAGTGAGTCCGCTAATTTTATTGTAGTGCACTCTCCCAAGTGCTTAGAACAGTGGTCTGCGCAAAATAAGCGCTCCATAAATACCACTGATTGATTACTGAGCACTTAATGAGTGCTGGGAGAGGACAATACAGCAGAGTTGGTAGGGATCAGTGACCTCCGCTATTCCCAGTTCCTAGCTGTCGGGGAAGAGGTTCCCAAGGGATGTTTCCTGATTGGAAACACTAACCTTATCCCTGTACCTCCATCTCGTCTCTCTCGCCTCTGACTTCTCACCCACATTCATTCTTTCATATTTGTTGAGCGTCTACTGTGTGCAGAGCACTGTACTAAGCGCTTGGAAAGTACAATTCAGCAATAAAGAGAGGCAGTCTCTGCCCACACCAGGTTTACAGTCTAGAAGAGGGAAGACAGACGTCCAAACAAGTAAACAGGCATCAATATAAATAAATGGGATTATAGCTATATACACATCAAAACAAGGAAACAGGCACCTCTGGCTTGGAACACCCTCCCTCCTCATATCAGACATATAATTGCTCTCTTCCACTTCAAAGCCTTATCGAAGGCACAACTCCTCCAAGAAGCCTTCCCTGACTAAGCTCTCCTCTTCTCCCATCCCTGCTGGCTGCTCTGACTTGCTCCTTCATTCCTCCTCCCTACCATCCCCACAGCACATATCTGTAAATCTGTCTACATCTGTAATGTATTTTATTTATTTAGATTGATGTCTGTCTCCCCCTCTAGACTGTGAGCTCTCTGTGGGGAGAAATGTGTCTGTTGTTGTACATTACTCTCCCAAGCGCTTTGCAGTGCTTTGCACACAGTAAGCGCACAGTGAATACAATTGAGTGAATGAACGGAAAGGCAGAAACCATTTCTCCAGGGTGGAAGGAGACTTAACAGTTGTCAGGGTTTGGCCCGAGGAGGCTTCCGTCCTGTCCTGCCGTGAACCTGTAGCCTCCCCCAGGAGCAAAAGCGAGCTGACTCTATTTCTACCTGCTCCTGATGTCGTGCTTCTCCTCTTCGTCAGGTCACACCCTTTTGCTGTTCCCTTTCCAGGTGCTGCAGATGTTTTTCTGTTTTTGTTTCTGTCGCCTTTTTTTAATGGTATTTGTTAAGAGCTGTACTGAGCCCTTGGGAGAGTACAATATGGCAACAGACTCATTCCTTGCCCACAACAAGCTTACAGTGAAGAGGGAGAGACAGACATTAATAGAAATATATACAAGCTAATGTAAATAGAAACAAGCTAATCGGGTTGGATTCATCATCCCCACTTTTACAGAGCAGGAAAAGGAGGCACAGAGAAGTGAAATGACGTGCCCAAGGTTAACCAGCAGACAAGTGGTGAAGCTGGGATTTTTTTTTTTAAAGTGGTATTTGCTAAGCACTTTCTACGTGCCAGGCACTGTCCTAAGGGCTGGGTTAGACACACTCCATGGTTCACATGGGGCTCACAGTCGTAATCCCCATTTTCCAGATGAGGGATCTGAGGTACAGAGAAGTGAAACAACTTGCCCAAGGTCTCACAGCAGACAAGTGGCAGAGCTGGGATTAGAACCCAGGTCCTTCTGATTCCCAGGCCCGGGCTCTAACCACTAGGCATGCTGCTCCTTTTTTGAGTGAAAAGGAGTAGAGGAACTCACCTAGACCCACTCACACTCTGTCCTCGAGCTAAGGACCGATCTAGGTTTCCCAGCAGGTCTGGAAGACCTCTTGATTTTTGTTCCATTTTTTTGACGCTGGCACCGGCATTCTCTCCCGTAACAGGTTAAAAACCAGCCTGAAACGGCCAGCAGCTCAATCCTCTCATTCTGGCCATCTCCCCGGAGGACTCACAGCCTCCAAAACCTGTGACAGATAATGCTCTTGGCTTCCCTTCCTTTGTCTGAACCAGAACGTCGAGTCTCTGCCAATCGCTGACATTAGCGGTGGTTAAAAAAAAATCATAGAAGCCGCTTAATAATCCATAAGAAAACACATATGTATATGTTGTTTAAAACTCTGTCTGTAGAGGTTCATTTGCTCCATGAGTAAGGATTGTGTGTTGAGGTTTTTTAAAAACAAAACCCAAGTGAACTCTGGTCTTTGTCCTCCCCAAGACTCTTCTGAATCCCACCAAGACATGGATCCGATTTTGATGAGTTCTGCTCACTTGGAGTCAGTGAAGCCCAGAGGTTGGGAAAAGTGGGGACATGTGGATTCATCCCAGTTTCCCTCTGTCCGTGTGCTCCATCCTTCTCCTCATGGCTTCCAGATGCATCCCAAGACTTTGTCAAGATTTTTGATATAACCCTTCCTTTCTTCCTTCCCGCGCACCAAACCTGGCTTCGCCTTCCTTCTGTCAGGCCACTGCCTTTTATGACACCGTGGGGAGTTGATAAATCTCTCGGCTTCCCCGATTCCTCCCCCGCCACCCCAACGAGCCCTCCATTTGTAAATAAATCAGTGTGCGTTTCGTGTCCTCGGGCTCCTCCTGGCCAGCCTCTTCCTCCGCCATGGCCGGGGCTGGCATGATTTGTGGCCCCCATCTCTGGTTCCTGGGCATTTAGCGAAATCCACCTGCCCTCCCCCCTACCAGTCCATCCATCTGAGGGCTAGGTCCCTTCCAGCTCTGGAACTGGATTCATCCCAGGTGGAGACATCCCATAAAACATAGGCAGGACTGTTTTTTCTCAAGGTTTATGGACGTCCATTTAGGAGAGGTGGCTTCCTAGTCAGTCATATTTATTGAGCGATTACTATTTGCAGAGCACTGTACTAAGCACTTGGGGAAAGTACAGTATAACAATATAGCAGACATAGTCCCTGCCCACAACAAGCTTACAGAGTAGAGGGGGAAACAGGCATTAATATAAGTAAATAAATTACAGATATAGGCATAAGTTCCGTGGGCCTGGATGAATAAAAGGAGCAAGTCAGTGAGATGCAGAGGGAGTGGGAGAGGGGAAAGGAGGACTTAGTTAGGGAAGGCCTCTCCTAGTGAGTGGGTTTAACTAGTTCCACCTCACTGTTGAAATAATAATAACAATAATAGTAATGTTGGGCTTGGTAAAGCGCTTACTATATGCCAAGCTCTGCACTAAGCTCTGGGGTAGATGCAGGTTAGTCGTTTCCTTGTCCCACTTGGGACTCACAGTCTAAGGGGGAGAGAAAATAGCTATCGGTAATTTGGTCAGTCAGTCAGTAATATTTATTGAGCCTTACTGTGTGCAGAGCACTGTACTAATTGCTTGGGGGACTACCAAGTTGGTAGACCGATAATTGTGGTATTTGTTAGGCACTTGCCATGGGCTAAGCACTGTACTAAATTCTGGGGAAGATGCAGTGTAATCCAATTGGATTGTCCCACGCGGGGCTCACCATATTATGGGGGACAGAGAACAGGTATTGAACCCCATTTTACAGATGGGGAACTGGGGCCTGGAGAAGTGATGTGACTGCCTCCCTTGATTGAGCAATGAAATTCCTGTGTGACTGCAAAAGAGGGCAGGTGGGCTGTGAAGAAGGGATTAGTCAACTGGATCGAGGCTACATTTGGGCCTCCCTGCCGTTCTTTGGGGACCAACCTCTTGGCACCTTGGGGGACAGGGCCTTTTTTTTTTATGGTATCTCCTAAGTGCTTACTATGTGCCAGGTACTGTTCTAAGTGCTGGGGCATTCCTTCATTCATTCAGTTGTATTTATTGAGCACTTACTGTGTCCAGAGCACTGTACTTAGCACTTGGAATATACAATTCGGCAACAGATAGAGACAATCCTTGCCCAACAACAGGCTCACAGACTAAAAGGGGGAGACAGGCAATAAAACAAAACAAGTAGTCAGGCATCAGTACCATCAAGATAAATAGAATCATAGATATATACACATCATTAGAGTAATAAATAATATATACAAATATACACAAGTGCTGTGGGGAAGGGAAGGGGGAATGGGGAGGGGAGATGCAAGGTAATCAGGTTGGACACAGTCTGTGTCCTACATGGGGCTCACAGTCTTAATCCACATTTTCTTTCACTCATTCATTCAGTCGTATTTATCAAGTGCTTTCTGTGTGCAAAACACTGTACTAAGCGGTCCGGAGAGTACTATATAGCAACAGACACTTTCCCTGCCCACAACGAGCCACAGTCTAGAGGCGGAGACAGACAGTAATATAAATAAATAAATAACAGATATATACATGTGTCGTGGGGATGCGGGGGAGAGGTAACTGAGGCCCAGAGAAATGAAGTGACTTCACACAGCAGACAAGTGGCGAAGCCGGGCTTAGAACCCAGGTCCTTCTGCCTCCCAGGCCCAGGCTCTATCCACTTGGCCATGCTGCTTCTCTACCCTTTTCCATGGGAGGAAGGGTTTCTTTTCATCTCCAGGGGAGGCACGTCACAGAGCTACAAAATGCCCATTGGCATCTGGTTGCAAACTGTGTCGCCTTTGATAATTCTCCTCCCTTTAAATATGTGAAAGAAAAGTTTGGCACAGCAAGATGGGCAATTAGCTTGAAACAAATAACAGAATGTCAGAAATGTCAGCCGAAGGGATTATAAAGCAACCATCCGTTTTCTGACTAGTGACAACTCTCTCCCTCTTTCTCTCTCTCTCTCTCTATCTCTCTCTTCCCCCTCCCTCCCCAGAGGCCTAACCGACTGTTGCCTGAAAGTGGCTTCCTGTGTCTTTTCCAGGATGCGCTTCAGGCTAAATAAAAATTTGGATGGCTGGGCCGTCAATTCAATCTGCAGACGCAGAAAGCCCCCTATTTCCAGAACCCCGTCATTACGACTTAAATTACAATCGACCGTCACCAATGTAAGAAGACTAATCTTAATGACATCTCACGGGGTCTGTTAGCCTGGGAATTTCCCGTAAATGAATTAGGGACATGGTACCTGATCTGTCGTGCCTTTGGGGGGGAGGGGGAGGAGAGAGAGAGACCCCATATTTTGCTGCGGCTTCTCCGGGTTCTAATCAAGAGCTTTTTTGTGCTATCTCTGCACTTGAATCTGTCCCCTTTGGGAACTTGGTATACACTCCACCCTCAGTCCCACAGCATTTATCTATAACTTAATTTTCTCATATGATGGTCCCTCTGCCCCTCTAGACGTTTAGCCCATTGTGGGCAGGGAACGTACTCTACCAAGCACTCGGTACAGTGCTCTGCATATAGTAAGCACTCAATAAATACCATTGATCGATTGATGGATGCAAGATAATCAGGTCCCAAGTGGGGCTCACAGTCTGAGTAATCAATCAAGTTGGAGGAAGAGGAGGCATTGAATCCCCATTTTGCAGATGAAAGAACTGAGGCCCAGAGTAGTGAAGTGACTTGCCCAAGGTCACCCAGCGGGTAGACGGCAGAGCCAAGATTAGAACCTTTGATTCCCAGGCCCACGCTTTTTCCACTAAGCCACCCTTCTTCTCTTCCCCTGGGGCACAGAACTTTGCAAACACAATCTTCTGTGAATGGGTGACCTGCAGTGGATAGAAAAAATAAACCTAAACCCACTTTTCAGTTATTTCCATTTTTTCAAGTTAGTACCAAATTACTACAAGTGAAAATCACCTCCACATTTTCCCCTCCCCTGCACCTCTTTAACATTCCAATGACGGGACAGATCTGACTTAATCTTCCTCTTGAAGAATTCATTATCACGCTTCACAGGGCAGGGCAGGGCAACTTTTTCTGCCCTGCAGAGAATTTTCCATAAAGTAGTATCTTTAGAGTTTGCTGGGCAATGGAGCGTACTGAGCGCCTACTGAAGAGTGACAGACAGTACTTGGCCCTTGGGGTAATCCTACAGAAACACAAACTCCTTTCCCTGCCCTCTGGGAAAGACATTTGAATGTAAATCTGAGTGGTTACAACAGATCCATAGGTGAGACTGAGTGGAAACCGGCAGAATTGGGATGTTTTGCCTGTGAAACTTGCTTTTTCGGTATTTAGTGAGCGCTTACTGAATGCACAGCACTGTACTAAGCATCTGATCCCTGCCCTCAAAGAGTTTACAGTTTACGGGGCGGGAACAGACATAAAAATTAATTACATACTGGGAAAATAATAGAGTATAAGGATATGGACCTAAGTGTTGTGGGGCTGGGGTGTCAACGTGCTTTGGACTGGAAGCTCGTTATGGCAGGGAACCTGTCCACATGTTCTTTTGTAACGTACTCTCCCAAGCGCTTAGTACAGTGCTGTGCACATAGTAAGCACTAAATATTTATGATTGATTAAGACATACACAGCCGGGGCAGAGTTGATGCAGAAGGGAGGGTAGGTAGGAGAGGTGAGGCTTTAGTCAGGGAAGGTCTCTTCGTGGAGATGTGATCTTAGGAGGGTTTTGAAGTTGGCCAGAGTGGTGGTCCATCAGAAAATAGTAATAGTAATAGTAATTATAGTATTTGTTAAGCACTTACTGTTTGCCAAGCATTGTTCTAAGCGCTTGGGCGGGGTGCTCACAGTCTTAATCCCCATTTTACAGATGAGGTAACTGAAGCACAGAGAAGTGAAGTGACTTGCCCAAGGTCACACCACAGAGAAGTGGCAGAGCCTGGATTAGAACCCAGACTCAGTTCCTTCTGAGTCTCAGGCCCGTGATCTGTTCACCAGACCATGCCTCTTCTCATTCACTAGGCCCCGCTGCTTATCACTGATGGATTAATTGATAATGTAGGCGGTGACACAGCTGTCCGGGGTGGGTGGTCCTCCCTCACTCAGCACTGACGGGAATGCGACCGAGGAATGAAGCTAGGGAGATGTTTGGCCCAAGCCAGACATCAGGCCTGGGGCGGCTGGATTTCTGGCTCCGTCCCGGATCCACTTGACAAGAAGAATCATTCAATAATGACTTAATCTGGGGCCTCCTCAGTGAAACGTTAAAGGATTAATAAAGCTTGTTTAGGCTGGCGAGCCCAGCCAGGAATTGTGGGGCTCCAATTTTTTTACCAAAAATGCAAAAGAAATAGCTGATGACATCATTGTTTCCAAGGTACGCAAACCCCTCAGCCAGGCATTACTCCCAGGGGAACAAACTCTGAGAGTCGGGCAAGGTGGCCCGGCCCTGGCTAGTGGAAGGCACCTATTTCTTGTAGTGTCACAGTTCCCTTCACTCCTCCGACACCATCTGACTCAGTGGACCTCGGTCTCCACCCCTCTCTCACACCTGCCCTGAAATTCCTCTCCATCTGTCAAGTCACTGGTCTCTCCATCTTCAATGCCCTTGTAAAATCACATCTCCCCCACCCTCTTCAGAGGACCAGAGTTCTAATCCCTGCTCCACCACTTGTCTGCTGTGTGACCATGGGCAAGTCAGTTAACTTCTCCGGGCCTAAGTCTCCTCATCCGTAAAATGGGGATTAAGACTGTGAGCCCCACGTGGGATAGAAACTGTGTCCACCCCAATTATTTTATATAGTGCTTAGTACAGTTCCTGGCTCCTAGTACGCACTTAACACTACCACAAATATTATTATTATGTGATATTCATACCTTCACAACTCCCAAAGCACTCATGCATATATCCTTCCACTCTGTTGCTTTCCTTATCTGAAATTTATTCTATCGTTCTCTCCCCCACTAGACTGTAAACTCCTTGTGTACGGGGATTGTATCTACCAACTCTGATTGTACTCTCCCAAGCACTTAGCACAATGTCTACTAAGTATACGTGATTGATTGATCGATTGGTTGTTGTCCAGTCGGCCAAAATCCCTTTCAATCAGCAGTGTTTGTGAGTGCTTTCTCTGTGGGAAGCACTGTCCCTGTTCTTTCTCCTCTCCTGGCAGTAGTCCGTGCCTCAGTGACCTCTGCTTCCTGTTGTCCAGAACGACTGGGCACGTGTTCACCATTAAGCTTCCGACCTCTCATCGCCCGGAGGGAACTGATTGGTTTAGGGAAAGAGGGAGGGGGCCTTTTCCACAGGACACCACAATCGACCCCTCCAACCCACCCACCCGTGAGCCCAGAGGAGCGGTCGGGACTTCTCCTGCGTTAGAGGGATCTTAGGAGCAAATTAACGTCCAGTCCGGCCTGGGACCGTGGAGCTGTCTAAAAATGGGAAAAGTGGACCCAGTTCCGAGCAGAGGCCAACCCCGTGAGGCTGCGCGGTTGAAATATGACGACACTCACTCGTGATTGTTTTGAGTTTCCAGGTTGCTATCTGTCAACCCAGAATGTAAACTCTCTCTCTGGCCTTGGTCTGTGAGCTCCACAATAATAATAATCGTGGTATTGGTTAAATAATGATAATAATTATGGTATTTGTTAAGCACTTACTATTGTGCCAGGGACCGTTCTAAGCACTGGGGTGGATACAAACAAATTGGGTTGGACACAGTCCCTGTCCCTCGAGGGGCTTACAGTCTCAATCCCCATTTACGGATGAGGTAACTGAGGCTCAGAGAAGTGACGTGACTTGCCCAAGGTCACACGACAGACAAGTGGTGGAGCCAGGATTAGAACTCATGACTTTCTGACTCCCGGGCCCGGGCTCGATCTACATGGCCATGCTGCGTCTTTGTGTCTGATCTGCTTACCTTCTATCTACCCCAGCACTTAACCCATAGTAAGCGTTTAACAAATGCTGTATTATTATGGCCTGTAGTAAGTGCTTAACAAAGACTGTCATTATTATCATCATCATCAACATCGTTATTATTATTTAAGGTCTAGAAGCCCACAAGAGGGAATTTGTGATTTTTTCCCCAGCTCAACTGCTCCCCGTCCAAATCGACCAGGCTAAGACATCGCATGTCTGCAACCCCTTTGATTAAAGGGTTTCAAAGCCCTTTGCGCTAATTTGTGTAACCCTGAGGAGGTTAATACTCCTGAATTAGCCGCAATCATCGCCGAGCGACTCAATAGGACCAACGGAGTCATTAGAAAGTCCATGGCCAAACTAGGTTGCCAAATCAGACTTCCTCGACGGCCCGGGTTCAAACCTCTGGGCCACTCCGTCTCCTGGCTAGAAAGGCTTTTGTCTCTGAAATTCTCCAGATTCCGCCTTTTGGCATCATAATGTCTTATACTGGCACCAAGACAAATGAGCTCAGTTTTTCTATTGGAAGGGTTTAGACACACACACACACACAAACACACACATGCAATCACACTCACATGAACACACACTGAGTCTGTAAGTTCTTTTTCAATTAATTTCTTCTTTTGCGGTCATCTCCGTCCTTCAGTAATCGGAGCTTCGCCACCCCTAGCTAATAGTGAAAACTGTGGCATCTGATTAACACTTATGTGCCAACTCTTACTAGATAGAAGATAATGGGGCCTGATAAAATCCCTGTCCCGCATAGGGCTGAGAGTCTAAGAGGGAAGGAGTGTGGGTATTTAATCCCCATTTGACAGATGAGGAAACTGAGGCACAGAGAAGTGACTTGCCCAGATTCACACAGCAGACAAGCGGCAGTGCCGAGATTAAAACTCGGGGCTCCTGATTCCCAGGCCCGCGCTCTTTCAACTAGGCCACGCTGCTTCTGGTCCGAAAGGCAAATCACAGCTTCTAATATTCTTTCTTCTCATTTATAAGTTTATCCGGGTATTGGACTGTCCCAAGCGCTTTACTACAGTGCGTCCCCCAAGTAAGCGTTCAATAAATATCAATGATCGATTGATTCTCTGCGGCTCCTAGCGTGTTTGATAGGCCAGTAGTAAGCTGCCAGTTTCTGACTATGGAGACCGGGACATCGAATAACCCAGCCCAGCGTCCTGCCTTCCCCCTTTCTAAAATGGCTGAAGTAGAAAAATGGTTTTCCGTGGACTTCCTGGATCCAATCAGGTTTTTTTTGGCTACGGCTCTTTGTTGGGACCAACTCCTCCAAGTGCGACTTATACTTAAGCGATACTTCTGATCCATCCTGGATCTGGATGTTTACCACGTGTGCTTCTTGAACTGCACGGCCTGTTCCTTTAGCTCTCAAATATTAAACGTTAGCTTCGTCGCGTCCCGCGAAAATGAGTGGCCGATACCTATCGTTTCTGGTCTGCATTCCTATTAGGCTTAGCGTGAAAAGTTCGTTCAACCCAACGAATGAAGTTCAGATGTTTTTCTTTCACTTTGTGAGTTTTCTGAAAATGCTCTCTCCCTTTTCCAAGTTGGCTTTGTGAGCAAGTTTTTCTGTTTGTATGTTTTTTAATGGTATTTGTTAAATGCTTACTATATGCCAGACACTATTACCAAGTCCTGAGGTAAATAAGAGAAGCAGCGTGGCTTAGTGGCAAGAGCATGGGTTTGGGAGTCAGAGGTCGTGTTTTCTAAGCCCGGCTCCGCCACTTATCAGCTGTGTGACTTTGGGTGAGTCACTTAACGTCTCTGTGCCTCAGTTACCTCATCTGTAAAATGGGGATTAAGGCTGTGAACCCCATATGGGACAACCTGATTACCTCATATCTACCGGAGTGCTTAGAACAGAGCTTGGCACATAGTAAGCGCTTAACAAATACCATCATCATCATCATTATTATTATTATTAATTAAAGCTATGCAGATTGGACACAGTCCCTGTCCCACAGGGGCTCATGGCCTTAATTTTACAGGTGAGGCAACTGAGGCCCAGAGAAATGAAGTGACTTGCCTGAGGTCACACAGCAGACAAGTGGCAGACCAGGATTAGAACCCAGGTCTTCCGGCTCCTAGGCCCATGCTTTATCCATTAGACCTCACTGCTTCCCAAG
The DNA here is from genome assembly GCF_004115215.2 of Ornithorhynchus anatinus. NCBI lineage: Eukaryota > Metazoa > Chordata > Mammalia > Monotremata > Ornithorhynchidae > Ornithorhynchus > Ornithorhynchus anatinus. Next base: position 2,618,833 of record NC_041752.1, on the reverse strand, counting down.
TTCTGTGCTTTTGGCAAAAGGACTTAAGAGAGAGAGCCATGCTATGATGGGGACAGATCAATGATCCGCCCAGCCCAAGAGAAGCAGCATGGCTCAGTGGACAGAGCACGGGCTTAGGAGTCAGAAGTCATGGGTTCTTATCCTGGCTCCACTACCTGTCAGCTGTGTGACTTTAGGCAAGTCATTTTAACTTCTTGGTACCTCAGTTACCTTATCTGTAAAATGGGGATTAAGCCTGTGAGCCTCACGTGGGACAACCTGATTACCCTGTATCTCCCCCAGCGCTTAGAACAGTGCTCGGCACAGAGTAAGTGCTTAACAAATAGCAATATTATAAAGAGCAAAAGCTTGCTTGGAAGAACTGTGACTTTTCTTCACCTCTTGACCTCTAAACTAAAAACCATGAGAGTCCTTCAGGGATCTAGCAAGTACCTTTTTCCACCAATTCATCTAAACCCTTCTTAAACCGATTATTATTTTCTCCCTGCTTGGTTTCCATTTAGTAAAAGTAGTAGATGATTATAGTAATAGTTGGAGGGAATTGTAATAGTAAGATTAGACTCTGAGCCCGTCATTGGGCAGGGATTGTCTCTTCCAGTTGCCGAATTGTACATTCCAAATGCTTAGTAAAGTGCTCTGCATATAGTAAGCGCTCAATAAATACTATTGAATGAATGAATAGAAAGCTCTAGAACACCTCAGGGGGACGGAATACATCTACCAACTATTCTATTGTACTCTCCCGAGCACTTAGCACAGTGCTCTGCACACAGTAAACCCTCAATCAATACCACTGATTGCTTGATTGATAGAATCTAGGTCTCCTGCCACCTTTTGCTGTTATGGGGCAAAGGGAAAGATCCACTCAGCTTTTCATTCATTCATTCATTCAATAATATTTATTGAGCACTTACTCTATGCAGACCACTGTACTAAGTACTAAGCACTAAGCACTTGGGACCGTCCCATACAACAGAATTAGCACACTCGTTCCCAGCCCACCCTGAGGTTATGGTCCAGAGGGATCTGCTCAGGTGGGCTTTGGGGAGTATTTCCTTCCTGCAATATGGCCCTATTTAATTCTTTCTCTCTCTCTCTCTCCCTCCCTCTTGCTCTTAGACTCAGAATCGCATGAAGCTGATGGCTGACAGCTCCGACGATGACCACCTCAAATCCTTGCATTCCAACCAAACCAACCAGAAGCCCTCCCCGGACCAGGTACGCTTGTCCCCCCCTCCCCCCGCTTGTCTTCCACCCTTTCCAGAGAGCCGGCTCTGATTTGGAGATCGCCCCACCCAACTCGCTGCCCTGTGAAAAAACCAGTGATGCAGAGTGTCATACCAAGTGTAGGCTCTCCCTCCCTTCATTTTACCTGGGAGAGGCAGAGAGGCAGAAGTCAGTCAGTTTTATTGAGCGCTAACTCTGTGCAGAGCATTGTTACTCGGCGCTTGGGAGAGTACGTTATAGCAATGTAACAGGCATTCCCTGCCTTCAAGGAGCTTACAGTCTAGAGGAGGAGAAAGACATCAATAGACATGAATAAAATGACAGATATGGACATAGGTGCTGTGGGGCTGGCATGGGAGATGAAAAAAGAGATCGAGTCAGGGCCATGCAGAAGGGAGTGGGAGAAGAGGAAATGAGGGTTTAGTCAGGGAAGGCCTCTTGGAGATGTTCCTTCAGTAAGACTTTGAAGGGAGGGGAGAGTAATTGTCTGTCAGATATGAAGAAGGAGGTTTTGAGAATTGGGGAAACATGGACACTTTGAAGCGTGCCCATTGTGAGAAAGTAAATGTCTTCAAAGATGTGGCTTCGTCGATCTGTTTCGGAACATAAAGGAAATCACGGGCCATCCTTTTGTCTTATTCGTTTTATACCTGTGTCTACGCTTTAAATACTAACCGACTCTTTTTCCATTTCCACGCTGCTTTGGGAACCTTCTCGCCCTCGTCGTCTCTCTCCCGATAGGACGAGGAGGAAGGTATATGGGCGTAACCCATCAGTCGCTCTTAGCTCAGCCATTTTGTTCAGAACGGTGAGAACCACATTCGCTTAATGTCCACACATCTCACCCACACACCCGACTTTTGTGTGATCCGTGCCAACCCCCGGCTGGGCTTACCTGTGGCCTATTTTCACCCGCTGTCAGTGTGTCGTGCCATGCTTCTGACCCATTCCATCATGATGTCTTTTGTGTCCTGCGTGCGGAGGCTGGTTTGGGAGGAGCGCACCTCCAGGGCAGGGGTGAAGGCCTCGGGAAGACAGGATGTCACATCAGCAGCGTCCCCTCCCAGCAGAGCCCTGAGAATTTCCCTCAGACCCGAAAGCGGAAACTCAGTCCCGGGCCCAGGCCTCTGGGCTGAGGGTAGACTTGTGATTCGGCCTCCCTGAGCCCCGATCCGCCACCCGGTCGGGCTTTCCGAAACGAGACCTCTGCCCCAACCCCATTCCCGGCTTCGTCTTCCTCCGCGAGCCGGGAGCGGTCACGTGGCCCGGCTGGATGTTTCCCAGTGGCTCGCCGAGGACTATCGGGTTGAGAAAAGAAGGGGGATGTTTGAAAGTCAGCGCGGGGAATAAGATTTCTCTTCCCTTCCATGCCTCCCCCAACCTCCGGAATAACTGCTGTATTAAACAGCTGCCAGGTCACTGTCTGGCTTTTCCTTCCCAGGCCGGCCGGCTGGAAAATGCAGGCCAGCTGCGGCAGTGTCTCCCTTTGATCTCAGGCCCTGGAGGTTCGACTGAGGAAATCCTTTTCTGTAGAAAAAATAATAATTATGATTAATAAGTTCACACTCATTGGTGGCCTTGCACTCCCTTGGATGCGATCTCTCTCTCTCTCTCTCTCTCTGTCTCGCTCTCTCTGTCCCTTTGGGCCTGAGGGTGATCTCACTCTTTCGGGCTAAGCTCGGCGCCCCCTGCAATGTCAGGGTCCTGGGGCCGAGCCCGCTCAGAGCGGCGAGAACCCCTCGAGGATCTGGCCGGGGAAGAGGCCGTGAGGTAAGTCGGCCGACGGGAGTCGTCTCACAGGGAGAATCCGGCCGACTTGCACCTGGCGGCGGCGGGTAGGGAATGGGGGGCGGGGGTCATCCGTCAGCCAGCTCTTCCAGGGCAGAGGGCATCATCTGGGGCGATGGTTTTGCCTCTTCCTTTGCCATCCCTCCGGGAGGGGCGGAGCCCCGGAGTCTTCCTGCTCAACCACGAGGGCGTCGGGTCCCTGCCCGTCGTGGAGGGGGACGGGAAGGCCTCGGCCTGCCCGGGGTTGGGGGTCCCACACGCACAATGGAGAACTGGGGTGTGTATCGGCCACCAGCCGGACGGCATTTCTCCACGTCCCCCGAGGAAAGGCACTTGGACAGCCGCTGCGGGAATTGGCGGAAAACGGGGCCGAGTAGGGAGTAGCTAACCCTATCTTCCGCTCCCCTCCCTCCCTCCCCAAACATTCCTTCGACCCCCGGGGGAGGACCAGAGCGGCGGGGGAGAGAGGGTGCTGTTTGTGCTTCTGCTCGGGGCTGGTACCGCACCGGGGGTCACCGCAACGTCAACTGCTTCAGTTTAACATGTTCCAACTGTTGTAAGCAGGCCCTAGATGGAGGTCTTGACCCAGGGCTCCCTGTGTGTATGTGTGACCTTGTGTGTGTGTGTGTGTGTGTGTGTGTGTGAGTGTGTGAGTGTGGGGAGAGAAGGTAGGGGTATGTTGGGGGGGGCGGGGCAGAGAAGTGGGGCGTTAACAATCACTCTACCCGAAGCCCCGCACCGAGGCTTTCTCGTGGACAAAGGCTACAGAAAATGGTTCTGCTGGTCTCCTTCTGGTTTCTAAAGGCTTGTACCTCCAAAGCAGAGAATCCTGATGAGGAGGACGATTATTGTGGTATTCAGGGAGCATTTAGAGGTGCCAAACACTGCGCTGAGTGCTCTAGAAGATAGATGGCAAAAACAGTGAATCCCCTTATTTCTCCTTCCTCGGGGCCAGGCCAACCAGGCCTTGGGAAAGGGAGAAATCCCCCAACTGCGACAGGGGAGCAATTTCTGTTTCTCACATCTGCTGCCATTTTCTTGTACCTCTCTCAGGGCTTAACACGGTGCTTAGCATGTAATAAGCACTTATCAAGAACCATTTAAAAATTTTTTAATTCCATTCAGCCGTGGAGCCCTGTGAGCGAGCGAGCACGGATGGAGATGTGACCCCTTCCCCAGCCCTTCTTTTTTTTATGGTGTTTATTAAGCGCTTACTATGTGTCAAACATTGTTCTAGGCGCTGAGGTAGGTACAAGCTAATTAGGTCAGACACAGTCCTTGTCCCGCATGGGGCTCATAGTCTAATCAGGAAGGAGAACGGGGATTTAATCCCCATTTTACGGTTGAGGAAATGAGTCACAGAGGAGTTAAGCAACTTGCCCAAGGTTACACAGCAAGCACTTGGCAGGGCCGGGATTAGAACCCAGGTCCTCTGATTCCCAGGCCTGGGCTTTTTCCACTAGGCCATGCTGAGTCCAAACTGCTTGAAGGCAAGGATCTTGTCTTCCAACTCTAGAGTATTGTCCTCTCCCCAGTGCTCAGCACATGATAAGTGCTCAGTAAATACCATTGATTGGAACAGCATGGCCTAGTTGAAACGTCACTAGCCTGGGTGTCAGGGGATCTGGGTTTAATCCCATGCCTGCTGGATGTCTTGGGCAAGTCTCCTCACTTCTCTGGGCATCGGCTTTCTCGTCTGTAAAGTGGAGATGCAATAACTTTTCTCCCTCCTACTTAGATGGCAAGCCCCATGTGGAGCAGGGATCATGTCTGACCTAAGCATTGTACTAAGCGCTGGGTGGATGCGAGAAAATCCGGTTGCACACAGTCCCTGTCCCACCTAAGGCTCACAGTCTTAATGCCCATTTTACAGATGAGATAACGGAGCCACGGAGAAGTTAAGTGACTTGCCCAAGATCATACCTCAGACAAGCAGAGGAGCCGGGATTTGAACCCGTTCTTCTGACTCCCAGGCCCCAGCTGTAGCCACTAGGCCACACTGCTTCTCTGAGATCTGGCCCAAATCCCCTTGCAACACCTCAGGGAGATCTGAAGTTCCTCGGTCAATCAGTGGTATTCATTGAGCGCTGACTGTGTGCAGAGCACTGGACTACGTACTTGCAAGAGACACCTTAATATAGGTAAGCTCACTGTGGGCTGTTTATTGTTGCATTGTACTCTCCCAAGTGCTTAGTACAGTGCTCTGCACACAGTAAGCTCTCAGTAGATATGATGGAATGAATGAATTTGGTAGACATGGGCCCTGCCCACGAAAGAATTTAGGGTCTGAGGGGCCTAGACCTTCCAGTTCTTGGGGGATTGGCAAGCGTTGGCCAACCTCGAACTAGGGCCCCAGGGCCCAGCTAGGAAACAACTTCTGAATCACCACCCCTCTCCCTGGGAGCCCCTCAGGACAGACATTACTTATTCACCACTGATGAGTAGCCGGTGATCAGTGGGATTTGATGGTCACACACTCATCCATTAGGACTCTCCCGTTTCCTCCATTTAATAGCTTCCTGCCTCTGGCCCAGCTCTCCGCAGAAATTGGCCAGACCCCCGCAAGGGGATTGATGGGAGGGGGGTTAGCAAGGTGAAACTGAAGAGAAACAGTGTGGCCTCGTGGATGGCGTCCACGCCTGGGAGTCAGAGGACCGGGGTTCTAAAGCTGGCTCAGCCACTTGTCTGCTCTATGAGCTAGGGCAAGTTGCTTTTCTTCTGTGAACCTCAATTACCTCATCTGTAAAATGGGAATTAAGACTGTGAGCCCAGGGTGGGTCATGGACTGTGTCCAAGCTAATTAGCTTGTATCCACCCCAGCCCTTAGTTCAGTGCCTGGAAAATAATAAGTGCTCAACAAATACCATAAGAAAAAAGTAATAGTAATAATCCCGGCTCCGCCACTTGTCTCCTGGGTGACCTTAGGCAAGTCACTTCATTTCTCTAGGCTTCAGTTTCCTCATCTGTAAAATGGGAATTCAATACCTATTCTTCCTCCTCCTAAGGCTGTGAGCCCTGTGTGGGACAGGGACTTTGTCCTACTTGATTATCTTGAATCGAACCCAGCGTTTGGTACAGTGCTTGACATATAGTAAGTGCTTAACAAATACCATGATGATTATCATTAGGCTTATGGCATCAACATCAAAGCATCCACAGACCTGGGGCTGGAGCAAGATAATTTCAAAACTCTGGTTTTGTAGGGACAACAGAAACGTGAGCCGGTTCCCTTTTAGAGAGGCGGTGTGTTCGCAGTCAGTCTGTCATACTTACTGAGTACTTACTGTGTGCAGAGCACTGTACTAAGATTTTGGGAGAGTACACTACAGTGATAAACAGACGCATTCCCTGCCCACAACGAGCTTGCAGTCTAGAGTGGGGGAGACAGTTGTTAATATTAATTAATTTCAGAAAAAACCTTCCTCTTCCTACAGTATCTCATTGTTGCCCATGTTATGTGAACTGGCCACATCATCTCCTTTATCCCTGTGATAACCTCTGGCCAAATCAATCAAATAGTGATATTTTTTGAGCGTTTTACTGTGTCCTAGGCGATATTGCAAGTCCTGGAGTAACAGGACTTCCAAGTCTCTTAGCGCCCCACCCCGGGAGGGTGAAGGGGGGGCGGGCTATGTCTTGAGGAGAGGGAGAGGTGGTTAAATCATTGTGTAGGAGTGGACAAGGTGGTATTTTGGAGCCTTCAGTCAGTCCAGGGACTACAACCGGCTCAACGAAGCCTCGGGAATTTCCCCCCTTAATAAGTACCAGAAGCAAATTTTGACACAGAGCAGCAGCCCAAGTGGAATTTGACCCCGGATTTTCAGAAGTGGATCCTAGATTTTCGGCGAGAGGCCTCCCGGCTGCCAGGCCGTGGATGGAATTTGGGGAGCCCCAGTAGTCCGCAGCCCATCATCACCTGGAAGATTTGGGGGCTGGGGGCAGGAGGGGCTGATGGTCAGAGGATCACCAAGGTGAGGGAAGCCCCATTACTTGGAAGAAACCAATATGGGTCTGACTATGGCACCGTCTTCCCAGTGAGGTCACTTGGGTTTGGTCATGTGGGTGACAAAGAGGAGTGTTAGCCCCATCTACACCCCCAAACCCCTCCAGGAATCCCCAGGGAAATAATCACTCAGTCAATCAATCAATGGTATTTATTGAGCACTTATTACATGCAGAGCACTCTACTAAACTCTTGGGAAAGTACAGTGCAATTAACAGAAATGTGCCCTGCCCACAGTGAGTTTACAGTGTAAAGGTTAAAAAAGGAAATGAGAGACTCGATCACAAATCCAGTCGATCAATCCGTGGTATTTATTGAGTGCTTATTGTGCGCAGAGCACTGGGAGAGTCCATTGTACCAGAGTTGGCTGACACGTTCCCTGCCCACAACAAGCTTACGGTCTAGAGGGGAAAGGCAGGTATTACTATAAATAAATTAATTATGGATATGTATATAAGTGCCATCGGGGCGGGAGAGATAAAGGGAACAAATCCAAGTTCAAGGGGATGTGAAGGGAGTGGGAAACAAATCCAACATGGGACCTCAAAAACAAGGAGAAAGGAAATCTAGATTATTGTCTTTAGAATCCCAAGACATCCACTTGTATTGTCATTCTTAATCCCTCATCGCTCTCCCAAAGTCTAGTTGCTTCTCACAGAAAAAAAAAATCCTGACCTGTGGCTTCAAGGCTGTCTTACCAACTTGTCATATTAACTCCTCTACATACCCACTTGTTGCCATCTTTCTTCCCAACATCCTGCACTTTCAGCTCTCTTCTGTCCTTTCGACACACACTCAGACAGACACACATCCCTTCATGATCATATTAACTGTCTCAGCAGTACTCTTATGTAATCATCCGTTCATTATTGATGGATACATCTCCTTGCATCATATCTATCCTCACACCCCTTCAGCTATCTTATGGTTGCCATGTTTAGGTCACCTTTTTTTTTCCCCCCATTAGACCGAAATCTAATCAAGCAGAGAGATCATGACTTTTCTTTGTCTGCACATTCTCCTGAGCTCCTGTCTTTATGACCAGGTGCTGAGACTATATGGTTGTTGACCTCTAGATTCTAAGCAGGGAATGTGTTTATTACATCAGACTCTCCCAAGCACTTAGTGCCGTGTTCTGCATACAGTAGGTGCTCAATAAATACCATTGACTGACTGGCCGAAAGTGGTGGCCCAGGTCCGCTCAAGCCCCACGTAGAGTGGACGGCTAAAGCTACTGAGCGAAGACTAGAAAATCTCATCAGGAAGAGGAAGAGACTGCCACAAAAGTGGTCCCAGAAAGAAAGCTATTGCCCATCTGCAGGGTCAGATTTTAGCTAAACTGCAGGGTCGCCACTGCCCCGCCTCCCACCCGGGTTCTCGGCATTTCTCAGCGGGAAGGGCCTGTAGGAAATCTGAAAAGACAATCCTGGGTGCAAGCTCTAAAAAAGGATCCTTATTTGAGAATCAGTCAGCTCAATAAATACAATCGAATGAATGAATCAATCAATCAATGGGACTTTTTGAGCGCTTACCATGTACAGAACACTGTACTAAGGGCTTGAGAAGAGGACAGAGGGACAGAGTTAGTAAACATGTTCCCTTCCCACAGGAAGCTTGCGGTCTAGAGGGCGAGGGCAGAAAAGAAAAGGGCCAACCTCTTCCCTCACTACCTGTCCATGCAATAAACAAAGCAGAATCGATTGTGGCATTTAACAGGAGAAATCAAGCAATAAGTAATCCAGAGGGGTTTTCTGTCCCCCTGAAAAGCAGTGTCTTAAGGAGGCTGTACCCGGATGAAACATTGCAGAGATTAGCAGAGGGTCCCCATGGCATATTTGCTGCTGGCCAAACAGATCAAGAGACTACCCCCACGCCCCCCTTCAAATTTAGATTTCCACCTTGAAGACTTCCGCACCCCGATCTCTCCCGCTCTTTCCCCTTTTTTTTCTGTTTGAAACTTGGCTGTGGCCAGTACAATTTCAGGGAATGAGCTGCCTGCATCCCAAGACTCTCAGCTTCCCAGACTTTCGGACCCCTTCAATGTCGAGGCAGCCGGGCACCACTCCCGGACATGTGGGCCAAAGCATAGGAAGGAGAAGCCCCTTGTCACCGGGGGCATGTTCGCTAGGTGATTACTATGCACCAAGCACTGTGCGAAGTGCTGGGGCAGACCCACAGAAACAAGTCTGACCTGTTGGGAATGTAGACAAACCCAAGAGGAGAGAATAGACCCCTTCATCCCTACTTTCACCAGTACATGATGATGATCATGATGATGATGATGGTGGTGGCATTTGTTAAGTACTTACTATACATCGAGTACTGTGCTGAGCGCTGGGGTAAATACAAGGTCATCAGGCCGGACACAATCCCTTTCCCATTATGGGCCTTCCAAGTCTAAGCAAGAGGGAGAACAGGTATTGAATCCCCATTTTACAAATGAGGAAACTGAGACACAGAGAGGTGACTTGCCCAAGGTGACTCAGCAGCCAAGTGCTCAGTATAGTGCCTGGCACATAGTGAGTGCTTCACAAATACCATTTAAAAGAGAGGGAGCAAAGCCAGGATTAGAAGCCAGGTCCTCTGTTTCCAGACCTGGGCTCATTCAACTTGGCCATGCTGCTTCTTCCTTAGTAGCCCAGCTCTTTCTCACCCCCATGTTTCCTGCGCCACCCTGGGGCCCACCAGAAGCTCTGGCCAAACCGGTCCCGGTGCCACCGGAAGAGTTGTGAGCCCTCAGGGCAGGGGGCCTTTACATCAGGAGCGCGTGAGCTCTGTCCTTGATGCTCTACTGGAAATAACCAAAACAACCTGTGCCTCGCGTGGTTTCTGGTGAGTGATTTAGGTGACTCGCTTCCATGACTCACTTGATTTATTCTTCTGTCTGAACCGAGGAAATAGCTTGGCGGTTAAAGCGTCATCATTGGAATATCTCCTCTCTGATTCCCATTCAGATCCAGGCACGGGGAGGCCGGGTAGCCAGAAGGGAGACCCTCAGGGCCTTGCCGGGATGGGGGGGTGGGGATGTGCCGTTCTGCGTGGACGGCGAGAGGCCATTTTAGAATGGTTCTTCAGGTGGCCACATTCGGAGCTTTAGCATCCGTCCGAAAGGCCACACATCCTCACTTGTCCTCTCCAAAAAGCAGAATAGGTTTTATCTTAAGAACTGCCCGTTCTGGCGTGAATCGAATCCCCTTCCAATCTCCCGCTTCCCCCGCCGCACACAAGACTGTAACGCTCTCGTCCGTCTCCCGGTCTTGAGCTGACTTCCATTCAGGGCTGACAGGTTCCATTTCCTGGAACCGCGCCCCACTTTCCTCTCCCCTCCAGGTCCGTTTCTCCTCCCGTCTCCATCTTCTTTTCCATAACTCACAGCGGGCTCTGAGCTAACTGCTCCTCGCCGCTCATTCTCCCTGGGCCTCAAAGCGATTGTCTGCCTTGGGTTCGAAGAAGGATCTTTCCTTGGACTAGAAAGCGTTGCATCACCTAAGCAAAGAAGCTAATCTGTTTTGATGGGTCTTCACTCTCCTTCCTGATCTCGGGAGGAGGCAAGGGTGGCCGGCTGAAGCTGGGTTGAGGTGAGGCTGGATTGTATCACTGTCTTCCTATTACCCTAGGAGATCAAAGCCTAGCACAAATAGAGGTTTATTTTCTGAAACATTCAAAACAGATGGGTGAGTTCCTCTCTATCCAAATGCAGGCTTCCAGGCACACCCTGGCTAGGGGGATTTCTGCATCAGCCTCCTCTCTGACTTGCTTGTCTCCTGCCTCCTCTGTCTCCCACTCCAGTCCAAAATTCACTCTGCTGCCCAGATCATTTTTCTACAGAAACTTTCAGTCCATGTTTCCCCACTCCTCAAAACCCTCCAGTGGTTGCCCATCCACCTCCCATCAAAGAGAAATTCCTTACCATCGGCTTTAAAACACTCAGTCACCTTGTCCCCTTTTACCTCACCTCACTGCTCTCCTACTACAACCCTCCCCACGCGCTTCACTCCTCTGGTGCCAGCCTACTCACTGTACCTCGTTCTTGTCTCACCACCGACCTCTCGCCCGCGTCCTGCCTCTGGCCTGGAACGCCCTCCCTCCTCATGTCCGTCCTGCCTCTGGCCTGGAACGCCCTCCCTCCTCATGTCCGACAGACAATGACTCTTCCCCCTCTTCAAAGCCTTATTTGAAGATACATTTCCTAGAAGAGGCCCTCATTTCCTCTTCTCCCACTCCCTTCTGCTTCGCCCTCGCAGTTAGAATTGCTCCCTTTATTCACCCCTCCATCAGCCCCACAGCACTTATGTCCACATCCGTAATACATTTATTTCTGTTAATGTCTATCTCCCCTTCTAGACCGTTAGCTCATTGGCGGCAGGAAGCGTGTGTACCAACTCTGTTGTATTGTACTCACCCAAGCTCTTGTACACAGTAAGCGCTCAATAACCACGATTGATTGATTGGGCCTATTTCCTAGAGGTCCCAAGATCAGGTCCTTGGTGTCAAACTGCCCGACGTCCGGTGTGCGTGCCAGTGAACCGGGTGGTGCCCTCGGCGATGCCCGTGACGATGACCGCTGGAGGTCCGGGTTGTGCCAAACACAGCGAGCGTCTCCTAGCAACAAACCCTCTGCCTTTTGGCCGTTGGCCTCGCAGAAGGGAGCGGATGGAGAAAACAAGTGTTCTCCCTTCCTTCTTTCCCCCCTTTTTTTCATTCCCTTCCTAAGCCTGGATGGCTCCCAAGGTTAAAGGGGAGCTCTGGAAATCGTTAATCCATGGGATTTGTTCCTGGTGTATCAAAATTTCAGAAAGAATTTGCTTTCTAAATATGATTTCCTGATTGACTCTGGCAGAAGTAAATCCGGGAAAGACAGCTCTTTCCAAGCCTCCAAGATACCCCTCCTCTCCTCAGTCACGGGGGGAGGGGGAGAGGATGTTTCCGCTGGGCGGGAATGGAAAATGGAACGGGTCTGCCGTTGGCACGGGGAAGCGATGAGGTGGGGAGGGGGCTGTGGGGGAGGTGAGGAGATTCCAGCTTGACCGATGACAGAGTCCCACGCGGGGGCCTCCCTGGCCTCTTGCGGTGACCAGCAAGCTGTCTCTAGGGCTTCTACTGATAGTAATAGTATTTATTATTTATTTAGCCCTCATTTCCTCTTCTCCCACTCCCTGCTGCGTCACCCTGATTTGCTCCCTTTATTCACCCCTCCCTCAGCCCCAACGCAATTATGGACGTAGCTGTAACCTATTGATTTATATTCATGTCTGTCTCCCCCTCTAGACTGTAAGCTCCTTGTGGGCAGGGAATGTGTCTACCAACTGTTATTTTGTACTTTCCCAAGCACCTAATATAGTGCTTTGCAAACAGTAAGCGGTCAGTGAATACAAATGACTAATTGATTATTAAGTACTTATTATGTGCTAAACATCGGTTACAAGATAATAAGATCAGGCAGTTTCTGCTGTAATAATAATAATGATGGTATTTGTGCCAAGCACTGCTCCAAGAGCTGGGGTAGATACAAGGTAATCAGGTGGTCCCACATGGGGCTCACATTCTCAATCCCCATTACAGATGAAGTAACTGAGGCACAGAGAAATTAAGTGACTTGCCCAAAATCACACAGCTGACAAGTGGCGGAGCCGGAATTAGAACCCACAGCCTCTGACTCCCAAGCCCGGGCTCTTTCCACTAAGCTATGCTGCTTCTCTGAACACAGGACTCCCAGTCTAAGAAGCCTCCCCTGACTGCACCCTCCTTTTCCTTATTTGCCCTTCCTTCCCCATTGCCTTTGCACTTGGATAAAGACCCCTTAAACTCTGGCTATTTGCCCCATCTTCAGCCCCGTAGTACTTACATCCATATCCTTATACTCTCCCATTTTCCCTATCTGTAATTTATTTTCATACCCGTCTCCCCATCTACACCGTAAGCTCCATGTGGTGAGGGACCGTGACTTGCCCACTCTATTATGTTGTCCTCTCCCAAGCCCTTAGTCCAATGTCCTGCACACAGTAAGCTCCCAGTCAATACCACTGATTGATTGAGACGTTGGGTCAGCAGGTATCCCATCTCCATTTTGCAGATGCAAAAAATGAGGCCCGGAGCTCTCAATAAAAATGATTGCTTGATTGATTAATTGGAGAAGTGAAGGGATTTGGATGAGGTTTGCCCAGCAGGCCTGTAGCAGCTCTGGGAGCAGAATCATTCTCTCGTGACCCAATCAGTCAATTAATTGATGATATTTATTGAGCACCTACTTTGTAAAGAGCATTGTATTCAGCGCTTAGGAGAGTACAACAAAATCAGGAGACACCTTCCCTGCAAGACTCCCAACCCATGCGCTATCCATTTGGCCACATTGCCTCACTGGGGCCAAGCAGCCGCTCTTAGGCTGACGGGGGGCATCCGAGAGGTGGGCTCTGTTTACACTGATGGGAATGAGGGTGAGTTTTTCTGCAGGGCTCCCCAATCTCTGGCCGCTTTCTGGTCCTCTCAAGTGGCCAGAAGGAATGACTACGGAGGTTCTGACAAACTGGGCATGGGAGGACCAAGCAAGAGAGTGGGGATGGTTCAGTGCAAGCCCTCCCCGCTCCTGCACAAATATCCCGGTGGAAAGCATGACATACCTTTTCCCACTTGGTTATTGGCTGCTGAGAAGGGCTCACCCGATTGGCTAGGAAAGGGACCCTAATTGATTCCTCAAGTACCGGGTACAAGCCACCAAAATACTCTCAGTGTGATACTCTCACCCCCATGGACACAATCCTAATAATTCTGGTGTTTGTTAAGCGCTCACTGTGGGGCCAAGCTTCGTAGTAGATAGAAGAGGACCTGGGTTCTAATCCCACCTCCACCCGTTGCCTGCAGTTTGACCTTAGGCAACTCACTTCACTTCTCTGGGCTCGGTTTCCTCATCTGTAAAATGGGAGATGAATGACCTGTTTGTCCCTCCCTCTTAGACTGTGAGCTCCATGTCGGACAGGGACCGTGGCCAATCTGGAATTTCATATCTACCCCAGCGCTTACAACAGTGCTGGACACATAGTAAGCGCTTAAATGCCATCATTGTCATTATTAATAAGATAATCACAGTCTAAATAGCAGGGAGAAAAGGCATTGAATACCCATTTGGCAGGTGAGGACACTGAGAAGCGCCGTGACTTGTCCAAGCTCACCCAGCAGGCAAGTGGCAGAGCCAGGATTAGAACCCAGGTTCTCTGGGCGCTTTTCCACTGGGCCACGCCACTTATCTCACTGCAAGGAGGTTCATCTTCAAAGGGAGACCAGAGATACTTTCAAACGCTACCTCAAGGGCTTCCAGCCTGTGAAGCTCTGTTTCCTGGATGTCTTCAGCTCTGGCAGCTACCGAGCAAATCCCAGGGAGGTAGGAGGGAAGCAGAAAAGCAGCATGGCTAACTGGATAGAAACTGGCCTGGGTTCTAGTCCCGGCTCTGCCACTTGTCTGCAGTGCGACAAGCCACTTCACTTCTTTGGGCCTCGGTTATGTAGAAAATGAGGATTAAGAGTGTGAACCCCATTTATATCTACCCCAATGCTTCGAACAGTGTTGGTACATAGTAAGCATTTCGCAAGAACTGTAATTATTATTGATGCTCTTCTGCCTTAATGGGCCCTGTTGTGGACTCTCCTGCCGCCTCAGTTACCTGCCTCCAGTTTTCCATGCTGAGTCCCAAGCCTCAGACCCCTACTCCCGCCTCTCTGGCTCCCACACTTTCTCCCCCACGCCCCGTCCGTACATCCCCAACCCCCAGATTTTGAGGCCTTCTTGGCTCTGCTGAGGGCAGGAAATAGGCCGGGAGATTCCGGGCAGAGACTCCAATCCATTCGGGTATGGATTCCATTTGTCATCCGTGTTTCACACCTATCAAGCTTGAGACGTTTAGGACGGCTTTTCCCAAAGCAGAGATTCGAATAGGCGGAGCCGTTAGAAGCCTTTTTATCCGAAGCTGTTTCCTGCCTCTTTCTAATTAACAGGGGGGTGGGGGGAGATTTTTCATCCTGCCTCTAAATCCAGAAGTGGATTTTCTTTTTATTTTTGGTCTTTTTGGGGGAGGAGGAATACTTAAATAAAATATGGCAACCCATTTTGGAGCTATAAAAACCCTAGGGAAAAGAAATGGTTTTTCCAAAACACCCACCTAGATAAGCAGCCACCTCTCAAAAGCTCAGTCTTCTCCAGACTAAACCGTAAAGCCGCCCGTCTCTCTCTAACACTTCGGAGAGGTCGGTGTCTTGAAAGGAGAAACTGAGTCAGAGAACCCCCTCCTTGGCTGTCCGTGTGGCGATTAGAAGCCCAGTGGGAGTTAAGACTCCCAGCACTAAGAGCCTCCATTTCTGAGCCATCCCCATCACCGATCCATATATGAGATGACCTTCCCATTCCTGGAATTCAGGAGGGAGGTTTTTCTGGTTTGGGCCTGGTCGAGAAGGAACATGGGGGTCAGTGGGGTTTTTAAGGGGGAGTATTGCCTAAGGTGGCACTGCTTGGCATAGCTTCCCTATGGTATGTAATGATAATAATGGTGGTATTTGTTAAGCGCTTACTAAGAGCCAGGCACTGTATTAAGCGCTGGGGCAGATATAAGCAAATCGGTTTGGACGCAGTGGTTTCTATAGTTTTCACTGACCCTAAAAATTTCCAGGTGTGAATTGGTCGTCTGGGGCTTTGACTCCGTTCTTTGTTTCCTCCTGCTGCTGGGTCGGGGAGTGTGTTAGTTTGAGTGGGGTGTCCCCCAATGTCCAATGCTCCCAATCCAATGCTCCCAACCACCGACCCTGCGCCTCCCCTTCCCATTCAGATCGTCCAGCCCCTCTTAGATGTCGACCAGAACCGCAGCAAGCTCAAGTTGTACATCAGCCATCTGACCGCCTTGTGCCAGGCTCGAGACCCCCTGATCCTGCAGGGGCTGACGCCCCCCGGCTCCTACCGCCTGGACCAGGACCTAGCAGCTCGGGACAGCGAGCTGCAGAAGATGACCCGGGAGCAGGTGAGTCACCCGGGGGATCGGAACCCCCCTCCCCAACCCTCACTCCTTCTTCCGTCGGTCAGTCTTCCCCAGGGACGTCATCATCGTCCTCATCGTCATCATGTTCGGGAAGTGGAGGGTCACATGCAGCAGGAAAGCAGCAGGTCGGGGATTCGAACCCAGGTTCCCTCCCACCCCCCTTTTTTTGGGTCGGAATTTGTTAAGCGCTGAGTGCCAAGCACCGTGCTAAACGCTGGGTTAAATAGAAGCGAGTCAGGATGGGCACAGTCCTTGTCCCACATGGGGCTCACAGTCTTAATCCCCTTTTTACACATGAGGTAACTGAGTCAAAGAGAAGTGAAATGCTTGTCCAAGGTCACAAAGCAGGCAAGCAGCTGAGCTGAGATTCAAACCCGGGTTCCCCCCAACTTTTTTTTGTTTGGATGGTGTTTGTTGAATGCTATGTGCCAGGCACTGTACTAGGTGCTGGAGTAGATAGAAGATAAGCAGGTTGGACATAGTCTATTTCCCACATGGGGTTCACATCCTTTATCCCCATTTTACAGATAAGGTAACTGAGGCACGGAGAAGTGAAGTGCTTGCCCAAGATCACAGACAGGCAAGCGGCAGAGCCAGGATTTGAACCTAGTTCCCCTTCCCCATTTGTTTTTTTGAATGGTATTTGCTAAGCTCTTACTATGTGCAAGGCACTGTACTAAGCACTGGGGTGGATACAAGATAATCAGGTTGGACACCATCCCTGTCCCACATGGGCTCTCAGTCTAGGGGTAGCCGTGCAGCTAGGAACCAGCCAAGGGCAAGGAAAGCTCTGAGCGGCAGCCAGCAATATGTGAATAATGTGATACTCCATTTTGTGGCCTTTCCCTAGAATTTGTGCAGAAAAATCAATGGGGCTTAAAGGCCAGGCAGTTTGGTAAGTTGGAGGAAGTTAGCTTAGCCTCTCATGAATTATTTGCACGCAAAAAAACTGCTTGTCGTTAAAATGGAAAAAGGATTTTTTTCCCCAGCTCTGCACTTCCAATATGCCTGCTTAGATTTAACTCAAACTTTCCGAGAAAAAAAAAAAGTTACCTTTGGGATGAGCCAAGCCTGGAAAGTTTCAACCCAGGATGAATTTTTCAGCAAGCTACGTGGGAGTGAAAGCCCAGGTTCATCCTGGAAAGCCCCCTGGCCCCTTGTGGCCACGAGAACTCCCGGTTTTGGCCGGTTCCTAGGCCCGGCTCCTGCAGCGCTGAGCAGTTTAGCTACTAACAGGCATATGGGCCTGTATCCTACCTGTTTAGCTTGTATTTACCCCAGCAGTGCATTGTCTGGCACATACTGGGCGCTTAACAAATACCATTTAAAAAAAAAATGGAGAGAGCTGATTCATTCATTCATTCAATTGTATTTTTTGAGCACTGTACTAAGCGCGTGGGTGAGCACAATAGAACAATAAACAGACACATTCCCTGCCCACAACAAGCTTTCAGTTTAGAGGGGGAGACAGACAGTAATAGAAATAAATTACAGATACGTTTGAGTGCCTTTAAGTTGTTGGTCCGGAATTTCTGTTGTATGCTACCATCCAAAAGGATAAAAAAAACAACCCCTCAATCAGTGATCATTCATTAGTATTTATCAGGTACGTTCTGTGTGCAGAGCACTGTACTATGCGCTTGGCCCCAGTGCTCCCGGTCACCCTCACTAGCCCACGTGGTCTCCACTATTCTCATCCACCGTGCGCGCAAATCCAGAGGCACATCCCGGCCCAAAGCGACAACCAGAGAAGTGGAGTGGTCACGTTTCCCCCACCACACCCACCGGCCATTTCTCCCCGGGGACAGCCCGTTCTCAATCAGTCATTCAGTCAATCGATGGTATTTTCTGAGCCCTTACTGTGTGCAGAGCACTGGGCTGTGGTATCGCCCCTCTGCCCCCAGTGATGGAGCAGCGTCCAGCAAGTACCCGCCGTCCCTCACGCCGGGCAGGCCGAAGAATCAGTGCCCGGCCCCTCCCATCCCCTCTCCTCCGGCGTCTCCAGCCGGCCTAGAGGCCCCCTCTCGGCAAGCCGTCCCTGCTATTTAAATGACTTCTATTCGGGGGCGAAAAGTGTAGGTTTGGGATTTTTAGAGTTTCTGCCATTTGGCAGCACCTTCCTTGGAAAATCCCGAGAAGTCGCATCTGCCCAAGGACATGTGGGGGAAGACGGAAGGAGTTAAAGGGCCCGGAGGGGGGAATAAAAAGACGAGGGCGGGGAGAAGGAAGCCGGGAGACGGGCCAATGAGGAGATGGGGCGGGAGAGTGGATGGGGCGTGGAACGGAGCGAACGTGACGGAAGCCGGTTGAACGGTCATCGGTGCGGCCGGGGGACGGTGGCATCGGAAAACCGCCACTCTCATGGCGCATCTTGGTTGGTTTTCTCTTAAACCCAGGGCGGTACTGAATCGGGCACACTTGGCGTCGGTCGATTGGGGTGCTGTAGACCGTGGCAAGGACCACACTGGACCATTGGAACAAGTCCTCTTGGAAGGGTGGGAGAAGTAGGAAGAGATGTGCAGGATGGTCCCCCTCCCATCCCATTAGGTCTTGGGTTCTAATCCTCGTTCTGCCGCTTGTCTGCTGTGTCACCGTGGGCAAGTGACTTTACTTTTCTGGGCCTCGGTTATATCATCTGTGAAATGGGCATTGCGACTGAGCCTCATGGTGGGGCGGGGACTGTGTCCAACCCGATTTGTTTGTATCCATCCCAGTGCTTAGTACAGTGCCTGGCACATAGCACTAAACAAATGCCACAGTTATTAATTATTATTATCCCCCCAACCCCCAGCCCCTTCTTCCAGTCCAGGAACCCAAGGAGATCAGGGTGTTTACTATTAGTAGTAATTTGTTAAGCACTTAGAATGTGCCAAGCACTGTTGTAAGCACTGAGGTAGATACGAGATGATAGGTTGGACACAGTCCCTGCCCTACGTGGGGCTTACACAGTCTTAATCCCCATTTTACAGATGTGTTACCTGAGACACAGAGAAGTGCCTGGCCTCACTCAAGTCACAGAGCAGACATGTGGCAGAGCCAGAATCAGAACCCACAACCAAACTGACACGTCAACTGACCCGTCACGTCAAATGATGTTTTAGTGGGGAGAGTTGGCCCTGGTAACTCTGCCCTCCGCCCAGTCCCAGAACCCTACCTTTCCGGGAACCCTGTCCCCTGGAAGTCCCACCTCCTGGAAGCCCGGCCCCTCGGACGCTCCATCCAGCCGCCAGGCATCTGAACACTGGGCCCTCCTTCTTGAGAAGAAGCCTGCCCCTGAGCCATGTCTTTCTGTCCAGGAACGTTGCCTGGGTAACTGGGTATTTTTAACTCCGTCCACAGATGTGGGCTGCCTAATTACAGGGCTAGGGTTAGCAAACTTTTCAAGGACCTCTGTCCACGTTCCCCCACCCCCCTGCCCACGTGAGAATTCACTTCACCACCTGGTCAGATCTTGAGGGCTACTGTAAGGGAAGTGAGGTGCCCGAGCGGTGGGCAGTGGGGGCCAGGCCCGGGGCGTCCCTATCGTGGTGCCCCTCGGATTGCTTTCATCCCTGGCCAGACCCCTCCCCGTCCACACACTGGGAGAGTTCAGCTGGTCTTTATTATCATCAATAATAATAATAATTGTGGTACTTGTTAAACTCTTATTCTGTGCCAGGCACTGTACTAAGTGCTGAGGTGGATACAAGCAAATGAGGTTGGATACTGTCCCCGTCCCATGTGGGGCTCACAATCTTAATCCCCATTTTACAGCTTAGGGAACTGAGGCCCAGAGAAGTGAAGTGACTTGTCTAAGGTCACACACAGACAAGTGACAGAGCCAGGATTAGAACCCAGGTCCTTGTGGAATGTGTTAAGCACTTATTATGTGTCAAGCACTGTTGTACGCCCTGGGGTTGATGCAGATTAATCAGAGTGGACGAGGTTTCTGTCCCACTTGAGGCTCAAGGCCTAAGTAGTAAGAACAGGTATTAAATCCTCATTTTAGAGCTAAGGAAACTGCAGCCCAGAGAAGTGAAGTGACTTGCCCTAGGACTTCCAGCAGACAAGTTGTCACAGCGGGGATTAGAACCCAGGTCCTCTGACTCCCAGGCCCAGGGTTTTTCCATTGCTCCTGTCCATCTTTTCTGCTCTTAGTAGGCTGGTATCACTTCTACCAACTCTGCTGCGTTTAACTTTCCCAAATGCCCAGTCTTAGGCACTGCCCACAGTAAGCACTCAATAAATATAATTGATCAGTTGCTTGATTGGCATCCCCCTGACCCAGAAACCCAGAGATAGGAGAGGTGAGATCTCCCTGGATGCCAGTTTCTGGTCGTTCAGGGACTCCTGCCCAGCCAGTGTTGGCATGGCAGTGGAGAACAGATTAAGCCCTAGGACATAAAAGATTTAGGAGAAAAGCAGCATGGCCTAGAGGAAAGAGCACAGGCCTGTGAGTCAGAAGGACCTGGGTTCTAATCCGGGCTTTGCCATTTGTGTGCTGTGTGACCTTGGACAAGTCCCTTTGCTTCTCTGTGCCTCAGTTCCCTCCCCTGTAAAATGGGGATGAAGACAGTGAGCCCTGTGTAAGACAGGGATTGTGTCCAACCTGATGAGTTTATGTCTGCCTTAGTGCTTAGTACAGTGCCTGACACATAGTAAGGGCTTAACAAATATTGTCTCAAAAAAAGAAGATGGAGACTATATCTGACTTAATTAACTTTTACCTAACCCAGTGCTTAGAGCAGTGTTTGATACATAGTAAGTGCTTAACAAATACTGTTGTAAAAAAAAAAAAGAATTGGAGAAGAAACTGAGACTGTGTCCCCCACATGGGACACAAATTGTGCCTGACTTAATTAACTTGTACCAACCCCAGCATTTAGTACAGCGTTTGACACATAGTAAGCACTTATCAAATACCCTCAAAGGAAGAGGGGGATCCCGCCAACTACGTGAACATCAGTGAGAGCCTGGACGGCAGCCTATAGCCAGTTGGCCAGCAGAGACCTATAAGTGCAGCCTCCAATTTGAAACCCGCCTAATGAGCGTCCGGGCCCTCAGATTATAGTATTGAAGCGTCACCCACAGTTTCCCCCAGCCCACTCCATCCGCCAGCTTCAAGCTGGATCCCTCTCTTTCTCCCTCTCTCTCTCGGGCCTGGCTACAGCCCGTTTTTAACTTCCTCCAGGTTTCGAGTTGGGGATCGAGCGGGAACAAAGAGACAAGATTTTGAGGTGAACTTAAAGGGGTTTTTTTGTTTTGTTTTGTTTTGTGTTTTTTTTTCCAGTGGGTTTTCCAGCATCTTCTGGTCCCCACTTTGAGTTAGCATTCTCACAAAGCTCCCTTTATGCGAGACCCTCCAGGCCTGCTTACTTAGACAGCTGGAGTAGATTAAGTCTATAGCCGGGAAAGAGAGCATACCCCAACACTTCTGCAGAACATTCCTGAAGAGAATGCCTACAGTAGAACAGATCTATGCAAAAAAAAGCTACTCACTGCCCAAGCATTTATAGTTTTTTCCTTGATGCCTATATGCAGACGGTCGAAAGACAGGGCCCAGCTACAACAATCCAGTGATGAGAACAATGGAGGAGAATGTGGGTATTAACATCCACCCCCGAGCCGAGAAACCGACATCCTTTCAAGCCAATGATAATAATAATAACTATGGTATTTGTTAAGTATCTACACTAGGCATTGAGCTTATTATGGTCAGGGAGCGTGTCCCTAATTCTCCCAAGTACTTAGCACGGTGCTCTGCACATAGCAAGCACTCAGTAATTACCACTGATTGATTATTATGTGTCAAGCATAATGGGGTAGATACAAGATCGTCAGGTCCCACATGGGGCTCACAGTCTAAATAGATGGGAGAACAGATTGAATCCCCATTTTGCAGATGAGGGAACTGAGGCCCAGAGAAGTGAAATGACTTCCCCAGGTCATGCAGCAGACAAGCGGCAGAGCCAGGATTAGAACCTGGATTTTAAGCCAATCCTGGGGGGAGGAAAACTTGGAAAATATTGGGCCTGATGTAAATCAGACCCACAAACGCATTCCAAGTTAGAGCTTGCTGCTGCTGACAGAAGAGCCATCAAGAATGACAGGTGAGGCTTCAGAACTGAGGGTCTGTGTGGAGGAGTTGATGACAGTGCCAGTGGCTGATCCAGCACGACTCACCCTCTCTCATCCCGCCCGCCCGTGTTCCCACCGGGGCAGAGGATTCAGTGAGCCGGCAGGCAGGCGGGGATGCAGCACATGACAATGTGCGTGAGAAGGAAGGGAATGTATATGTTTATTGTTATATTGTGTTCTCCCAAGCGCTTAGTGCAGTGTTCTGCGCACAGAAGGGAGGTAGAATCCTTCTGACTCAATTGCTCAGGTGGCCGCCATCCTTGGGCAGACATGACCCGCAGAGAGAGAAGTTTTCTGCCAATTTTCAGGTCAGTAAGAACCACAGATCAGAGTTTCCAACAGGCTGGGAGGTGAGGCATTCATTTACCTTTTATCAACGACCCTGTCGCCACCCCCTCCCCAACCACTGGGACCCCATTTTATATTCAGTGTTGCCCCCCCATCACCCTAACTCTGAAATCCACAGGTCTCCCCTCACACTTTTTGCGTATCTCTCCTACTTAGAGAAGTCTTGAGGTGCTTTCAAGCCACCCGAGATTTAGCTGGGCAAATGGGAACGTAGCAGTGTGTTTAAAAGACACAAACGTGCGCACACTCACACACGCACCCGATCAAGTAGGGCTCTTGAGTTGAGCATCTTTTCTGGGTATTTAGGACCCACCCAGATCTGAGCACTGCCCATCAGCTTTCCAAGCTGTTTCCAGCAACTTGCAAGCCCGTATTTAAACCTCCAGGCCCTCCTCAGAGTCCTTCCCCCGGGGGTTTGATAACCTCTTCCTGACCCCTGGAACCAGGCCCTCTCATACTCCGGCCTAAGTCCTGGACCTGGCTAAACCCAGGAGATCCCCGTGGTCAACAAGACACCCTCTCGGCTTCCGGGCCCCCGCTGTGGCCAGGGGATTGTGGGTCAATGCCCTTTTCCTAGTGGGAGGGTAATGGGAAGCACTGGGAGGGGAATGGCAGCCCGGAAGCACGAACCAGGCCCAGCGGGCTGGAAGTTTGCTCCGGGAAGTTTGCTTCTCTGTCCCGCGGCAAACCCAGCAGCAGCGCCAACGTTTTCACAGGATCCGCCTCTACCTAAAATGGAGCCAACGGTGACTCATTCACTCTGGAGCTCGGAAGGGCAGAAAGGGGGGACCTCAGAATCAGTGTTTGGGGTTGTCATTCAACCCGCAAGTGTTTTTTGAATATGTTAAGCGCATACTATCTGTGCAAAATTGTTCTGAGCGGTGAGTTAGGTCGGACATAGTCTCTGTCCAGCATGGGGCTCACAGTCTAAGTAGGAGGGAGAACGGGGATTTAATCCCTTTTGACGGTTGAGGGGACTGAGACTCAGAGAAGTGAAGTGACACACTCAGAGTCACACGGCAGGTGGGACTGGAATTAGATCCCAGTTCCTCTGACTCCCAGGCCCGAGTTCTTTCTACAAGACCACGCTGCTTCTCCATTCAGTTGGGGTCACGCCCGTGTGATCTTTCTTTCTGGTAGTCGGCATCTCCCGATTGGCCTAGGGTCCACCTGATTGAGAGTGGCCGCGAGGAGGTCGAGGCTAGGCCTCTCCCCTCCACCTGGACTTTGCAGACTGCTCTGGGAAGACCACAGTGGGCCCCGGGAAGGCGGGAAGGGCCCCCCCATCCACTGTGGGGGCGACCCCAGCCAGGGCCAAGAGCCAGGCCGGTGGGTCGTAGCTCCAAAGCCGACCACTCCCCGCTGTTGTGTAAGATCTCGTTGCAAGACGAAGCTCTCTCCAACAAGATATCTCCCAGGTCTCTCCTGGGCCCGGAGCAGGCCCGGCCTAAATCTTGGCAGTCGTGAATGATGTCAGCCCATCTCTGCTTCTCCCTCCAAAGGCAAATCCCTTTTATTTAAGACTTTGCGTTTGGCCCTGTCTACCGTTCTCAAGGACCAGAGGCCCGATGTCTTGAAGTTGAAACAATGGGTTGATGTAAACATCATATAGATTGGATAAGAGCAGCCGTTCAGAACATGTGCAATGCATTAATTCCCTAATTTCAGAAAGATGCAGCAAGGAGCACCCCTCCAAATATTCGCAGGTGCAGATTTTGGAGAGACCACACAGTCGTGGACGTAATCTCTCCCATCGCCGTAAGCGCTCGGTATTCAGCCTCTCAACGAGGTGAGGAGACATTTATAAGCCTCCCCCGGCTCCGCGCACTCAGACCAGGTTTTGCTCGCCGATGCCGTCTCCGGCAGAGACGGACTTCGACTTTCACCCGGTCGCCCGGGCAAGAGCTCTCGTGGTGACCGAGGTCAAGAGGAGGCCATCTGAGAGCAGGCCCCTGCGTCAGAGGGGTCCTGAGCGGATGGAAACTATGGGGGGTCGGATTGGCAGAAGGAGGAAACTAGTCCTGTCCAGTTAAGGTGCCGCTTTGGATTTGACTCTCTTTTTATTATTTTAATATTTGTTAAGCGCTTACTATGTGCCAGGCCCTGGGGTAGATCCAAGATAATCAGGTGGGACACATTCCCTATCCCACATGGGGCTCACAATCGTAATCCCCATTTTACAGATGAGGGAACTGCGGCTCAGAGAAATGAAGTGACTTTCCCAGGGTCGCACGGCAGGTAAGTGGCAGAGTTGGGATTAGGACCCAGGTCTTCTGACTCCCAGGCCCGCTAGGCCATGCTGCTTGTATTGTACTCCACCGGACGCTCAGTCCGAGGCCCCGCTCTCAGTGAATCATTCGATGGTATTTATTGAGTTCTTACTGCGTGCAGAGCACTGTACTAAGCGCTCGGGAGAGTACAGTACAACAGAGTTGTAGACACGTTCTCTGCCCACACTGATGGCTTGATAGATTGATGATGTCACCCGTGCAGTAGGTAGGAGGAGGGGCACGAGGAGAAAGGGTGGAATCCTCTGACCTATCCCAATCTCCCCTCCACAAACCAGCATGGCCTAGTGGAGGAAAAAGCCCGGGCCTGGGAGTCAAAGGACCTGGGTTCTAATCCTCGCTCCGCCACTCACCTGCTGTGCGACCCCGGGCAAGTCACTTCATTTCTCTGAGCCTCAGTTGCCTCATCGCAAAATGGGGATTCGATCCCTGATCTCCCTCCTCCTTAGATTGTGAGATCCATGTGGGGCCTGATGAGCCTGTCTCTACTAGAGTGCCTAGCACATAGTAAGCACTTAAGCAGTACCACAGTTATTCATTATTAGTAGTATTCTGCTTTGGAGGGACCGCGCGTCTCTCCGAACACTGACCAGCACAGGGCAACCTCCCGGGGGGGACCCCAGCCCTCACGGCCAGGGAAGGTTCCTGGAATGCCCGGGGCTGCAGACCCCCTCTCCACGCCCGCCCGGCCCACCCAGGCATCTCCCCGCCCCCTCCCGACTCTCAAGGAGGGGCAGGGCGGACCTCCGCGCTCCGCCTGAATCCGCAGCATAAGCAAAGTCTGCCTTCCAGCCGTGTCCAGAAGCTACCCCCTGGTGACCGCTCCTTGGGCTTGAATGAGGAGACTTGTTTCTCTCTCCCGTTCCTGGCCAGCAGGTGTCTGAGAGCCGAGACACCTCCCCCCGACCCACCCACCCACCGGACCTACTCCCCTTCCCTCCCCTCCGCCGCCTGGGGCGTGGTGGGCCGCCGGTTCTGGGGGCGAGCGGGGTACCCCTCCCCAAGCGCCTTCATCTTCATCGCCGTTCCGAGAACCCATCCGTGATCCCTCCCAGACTCCTCCTTCCCTCTTTTTCGGCCCCGATGAACAGCCGCGCCAGTTCTTCTGCGGGAGCTATTTTACGTTATCCCCGCAGCCTGATCGCGGGCTCTGGGAAGGAGGGGGTCCAACCCGACACGGGAGTGACGTCCCCTCTCCCCCTTCCTCGGTTGGCGGGGGGATCGGGGCCTGGCAGGCAGCAGGCTCTGAGCCGGGTCCAGGCCCAAAAGCCTCAGGTCTGGTTTTCCTCTCTCGGAGACGCACGGAGCCCGGGGCCAGGAAACCGAGCCGCGCTCGTGGCCGCAGCAAGGGACTCTGGGAGGCCAGAGGAGCCTCGAAGATAAATGGGCGTCTGGGCAGGGACGGGGGCTTGGGCCGATCGCCGGTCTGCGTGCGCCACTTGACGCGTTTACGGCAGAAACGCCGAAATGTGGTCTTTCCCCTCCCACATCTACGCTCCTGAAGCCGACTGGCCCCCTCCCGTCCCCCTGGCAGCGGCCGTGACCCCCTCTACTCAGAGGGCCGGGGTGGGGGAGTCCCACACAGTGGCACATTCCAGGCTAATCTCCAAGTCCGGCAATGTGGGGACACACCAGGGCCTAATGTGAAATCTCCTGCCCACTCAAGCCGTCGGCGGAGCGGGAGCAGGGAGGGGTGATGGTAGGGGGAGGGAAGGGCATGTTTGCCAAATTGAGGTAAAGCAGACGTGGCCACCCCTCAGCCTCATGATGAGGCTAAGTCAGCCCAGTGTCACCCCACCAGCCCCTCGGCCCCAACTTTATTATACTCAGACGGGATGTGCCCTCCTCCAACTAACTCCAAATCCCCCCTTCCGGCTTCCAATCGATTGTATTTATTGAGGGCTTACGGTGTGCAGAGCACTGTACGAAGCGTCTGGAGAAGACAATAGACACATTTCGTGCCCACGAGGGGCTTGCATTCTAAAGGATTCCAGCCTGCCATAGTTTGGTTTGTGGCATAGAGAGCCTCCCATTGGCCTGAGACCACAGGCCCACCAATCCATCGGTGGCATTGATTACTGTTATTATTAATATAATCAATATAATGTAATTAATAATAATTACATAATTGTGGTACTTGTTATATGCTCATTTTCTGCCTAGCCCTGGGGGAAGTACAAGATAAGCTGGTCGGACACAACACCACCCAGTCTAAGTAGGAGAGAGGACGGGCATCGAAACTGAGGCTCAGAGAAGCCAAGTGACTTGCCCAAAGTCACAGGCAAGCAGAGTAGCCAAGATTAGAACCCCTTGGCTCCCGGGCCGGTGCTCCATCCACTAGGCCACAGTGCTCATCTGGGTGCAGAGCACTTTACTAAGCGCTCGAGAGAGTCCAATACGACAGAGTTGATGGACACCATCTCTACCCTCAAAGAGCTTGAAGTCCGGTGGGGGAGACGGATGTCAAGCACCGAACGATCCAGCCGATGGTAACGTTCTGGAAACAAGCCCCCTGAAGGAAGAAAAGGCGTTTCTTCCAAACACCACCCCCTCCCCAAAACATACACACACCTCGGCGTCCCTTCCTCGCCCGTGGGAGATCTGCTTGGGGTGGGGGATCCCAGCTCTGCGGAGCTCTGGCCTTGACATGAAAGAAAATTGTTTGGTGAAGTTTCAATCACACGGCGATGAGCCGGCTCCGGGTTTAATGTTTCCCCGTGGGAGGGGAGAGGTCGGCTCGCTGGGTTCAACGGGGGTCCCCGGGGAACGGTAATTCACCCCACTGGAATTTTAATGAGCTCCCTATACGGCTCCAAATCTGGGGCAGGGAGCTCTAGTCTCTGGTCTGGTCTCTTCCCCCACCATGTTTGCGACAGGGTGCTCGCTCCAAGCCGGGCTCACAGGGAACCTGGAAAATCCCGGTTCCGGACCCTGCCTACCGACCGCCCCCCTCCCTGCGGGGGAATTTGCAGATCGCCCAACCCGAGTTCTTCATCTCGATCCCTAGGAATCCCAGTGGAGTAATAATAATAACGGAGATATCTGTTCACCACTTAGTATGTGCTAGGCACTGTACTCTGCGCCGGGGTGGATACGAGCAAATCGGGTCGGACACAGTTCCTGTCTTACTTGGAACTCACGGTCTTGATCCCCATTTTACAGATGAGGGAACTGAGGCCCAGAGAAGTCAAGTGAAGTCGCCCAGCAGACAAGTGGCAGAGTTGGGATTAGAACCCAGGTCCTTCTGACTCCCAGGCCTAGACTCTATCCACTAGGCCACGCTGCTTCTCTAATGGCATGTGGTTCCCTGTGGTGTTTCTGACTGGGTTTCTTGACCAAACGGCCCAGGCTGAGATGGTCACGGGTCTCTAACTGGTGACTTTGCCCTCTCCCCCTGTGCCCAGGGTGGCACACTGTGGAAACTTGGCACGCCCAGTCCAGGCGGGGAACAAGTACCCAGAGGAGCCTGGAGATGCGTGGGTGGCCGTGAAATGCCTGGGCATGTCAGAGCGGTAGGCTTGGGGGCAGGCGGTAACGGTGCCCAGGGCACTGGGCAGAGCTTAAAAGAGGGAGTTCTGGATCCAGAGTTCTTACGTGCGAGCCAGGCAGCCTCGTTAAAGAGGGAAATGGGAGCCTGGCTCCACCACTTCTCTGCTGGGTGACCTGGGTCAAGTCACAACTTTTTTTTATGGTATTTGTTAAACGCTTACTGTGTGCCAGACACTGAACTGAGCACTAGGGTAGGTATAAGCTAGCCTGGTGGGACACGGTCCATGTCCCTTGTGGGGCTCACAGCTAATGAACAGCATGGCCTAGTGGAAAGAGCATGGGACCTGGGTTCCAATCCCAGTTCTGCCACGTGCCTACCGCGTGACCTTGGGCAAGTTGCTTCACTTCTCTGGGCCTCAGTTACCTCATCTGTAAAATGGGGGTTCTGTACCTGATATCCTTTCCTGCTTAGACTGTGAGCCCTTTGTGGGAGAAAGGACTGTGCCTGACCTGATTATTCTATGTCTTCTGCCCTGCTTAGAACAGTGGTTGACACATAGTGTGTCAAGCACTGTTGTAAACAAATACTACAATTATTATGATGATGATGATGATGATGATGACACCGAGGAGATTCGCCCCACTCCCCTACCAACACCCTGGAACTCACATCCAGTCTCTTTCTCTTTCAGCTCCGCGATGAATTGGAAAAGGGCGAGCAGGACACTGCCGAACTGCAGGAGTTCGCCAACGCCATCCTCCAACAGATAGCCGATCACTGCCCCGACATCCTCGAACAGGTGGTCAATGCCCTCGAAGAGTCATCCTGACCCCCCACGGCCCGGGGCCTCGTGACCGGGGAGCCGAACCCCCGCCCCCCACCCACCCATCCACGAGGTCCTCGGCGTCCGGCAGGCTGGCGGGGAGAACCACGGGTGTTCAAAGTCCCTGATCCGGCTCAGGCATAGGGCGGAGAAAACCCTCTCACCCGCCGCGTTTTAACGTGAAAAAAAAGTCCGAATCCCTGGCCCGGCCTGGCAGACTGAGAGATCCGCGCGGCCCTCTGCCTGACGTATTCATTCCTCCTGAGGAGGGAAAAATATCATCTGAGGGAGAGGAGATGGGAGAGTGAGAGAGAGAGAGGGAGGACAGAGAACAATGAGGAGCAGAAACCTCTCTGAGGGAGTCGACAGAGAGTGGAAATTGTCCTGTTCCCCAGTCGCTGTTTTGTTTGTTCGGCCACGGGGCACCCCACCTCCCTCCTGTCCTTGTGAAGAGCTAAAGGCCCGGGGAGCCCCTCCCTGTCTGCCTCACCTCTCCTGTGCCGATCCCCGGCATTGAGCAGAGGAAGGTGGGGAAAAAGAGCTCACCATCCTTTTCTCCTCAGCCCGACCACCCGGGCCGGAGGGCACGCTGGCCGGGTTCCGTGGATCCTGGATCAGACCCTCCCAAATGCCCTCGTAGCGCTGTCTCACTGGTCTCCCGAAATGAAGCTTGCGTGTTTCCCGGGCGCTGAAGTTCAGAGTGAGTAACGATGGGGCCCTTGGCTACCGGTGGCCATGGAACATCTCCACCTGTATGCCCGTAGGAGGTCTGACCGGCTCATCCAGGCTGGCACCTTGTCACAGAGGCAGGTCGGGGCGCTCCATCCCCGGAAACACCGGGGCTCCCTTCACTCAGCTTCTCTATCCTCCTCCCAGCTCCTCTCGATCCCTCCTCCTCTTGGGACACCCCAGGGGAATCCAACGAGCCTCCTAGATCGCCCCCAACCTGCTGTGCCCCTGGCAGAAATGCTGCCTGGCCCAAGCACCTGGCGGAGAACCAGGAGCCTCAGTTCCAGGGAGTGGGAGATTGCTCCATTTTTCAGAAGGTCTTTTCCCAGGCGATCCTGTTTTTTTCTAATCATAAGAGAGTGGGATTTTGGTAGGGGTGGTTAAGGGATCGAGCAGGATCCTCTCTGCCTTCCGAATTCCCATTCGGTCCCCGGGGAGCTGGTTTCGAGAGTTTCCGGGGCTGCCTGGCGAGGCGAACAGCGGATGCCTCGTTGAGGGATTTCCGATCTGGGATCCCAGAGGATACCGGGCCGATGGGTGGGGAGGTTTCAGGGCCCCCCCCCGGCAGGTTGGGCGGAGTTGGCATCCTGGAACCTCCTCGCCTTGTTTTCTCCCTCTCCCCCAATTACCCGCCAGAGGAATTTTAATACCGCCAGTAAAGTCCTTACCGCCGCAGGTCCGAAACCTTCCCACCACCCCGTTAACTTAAATGGTCAAACCTCCAGCCTGCCCTGCCAGAAACCTGCCCCTTCTCCCCACCAGGAGCCGTGGAATTTCCCTTATCGATGTCTTAAACGAATTCGGCTCATAAACCTGTTACCGAGATGTCCCCCGATAGCGGAGGAGGCTGGGGAGGGGTGAGAGAAGAGGGACTCAGCCCCAGTCTCCCAAGTGCCGAGAGCCTCCGTCCTGTTGGTTGATTGCACCGTCTAGAAATCGCCGGGCTCAGAGTTGGGTCGTCTCGTGGGGGTCCTACAGAGGCGGCCAACTTGGAGCCCGGAAGCCAGGCCGGCGGAGATGGAGTGACTCCAAACTCCTGCCTTGCTCCCCGCCCGGTCTTCATTCCGGGACAGGGTCCCCGTGGGGCAGAATCCCCCCACCTTGGCCCCTCCCGTCGACCCCTAGGTCTTCCCCTAGAATTCCCACCTCGGGTCAGGATCCAAGCGCTAGGGAGAAGGGAAGATCCTATCCGGGAACAGACAGGACCCGGCCGGGTCTCGGTCTCCGGGGAACTAACACCCGCTATCTCCACGGTCCCCCTCGCTCGGATCTACTGGCAAGAACCAAAGTCCCTGGCAAGGGGAGTGGGCAGGGGAGAGACAACCTGTAGAGTCCTCCCCGAGCCTTTGAGTAGGGAAGGTCGACTGGTGAAGAACGATTTAATAGGAAAATGGTTGCTCCTCTCGTCTTCCTTCCCGACCAATTCCAAAGTATTAGTGGCCGATTCCAGGAGAAGTTCAGGATCTGCTATATGGGAAGTTTGTCCGTGGCAAAGCGGGTGAATGGAATACCAAAACCCAGCTCTAACCTGACTCCCCATGACCCAAAAAAGCCCCTCTCCCCCTCCCAAGGCTCCACTCTGCCCAGCCGACTGGAGGAACGCTAGGAAAGAAGGTGACCGCCGGGATGGTCCCATCGTTGCCTCTTGGTGGGAGAAGGCCCCAGTGCGGATGGTGCCCCCCGCCCACCCATCTTCATCCCCAAACCCCACTGCCCCCCAGATCCTGGACAGCTCGGGGCTGCCTGGAGGAGGTAGCGGGGGTGTGGGAAGGCCTCAGAGTTCTGGTCGATCACATCCTTCACTCCCCCCTTGCCCAGAGGCTCAGGTTCTTGCTGGGATTGATCGATGGCGTGGGCTGGAGGTGGGGGCGGAAGGTCAGATCTGGGGGTGCTGTTGGGGAACCCAGTGAGAAGCCTCCTCCCCCTCCTCCAGTCTTGGGACGGTGGGCTTTGAAGTTGAAGCAGAGCCCAGGGTCAGCTGGGCCTGGACGGGGCGGGGAGAGAGCCAGCTGCAGCCACCCCAGGTGACCCCATATGATTTGGTGGGGCGGGGGGCGGGGGGAGCCCGGGGCCTGTCACTGAAAGAAACTTTTTGTACTGCCTGAGTCTCTTCCCTTTGAAGCCACTGAGGGAAGGAGGGAAGGAGAGAGGAAACCGCCCCTCTCTCGGCGGCAAATCTTTCTGAACAAAATGGCTGCCTCTGCCACCTTTTTTTAAATCAAAAACTGTTTCCCAACTTTTTAGTGTCAAACCTGACCCCAAGAGCCCCTCCTGCCCTCCCCCGGCCCCCCAACCTTTTCCGACGTGTTTGGCAAGTGCTGTGATCTTCCCTGTCCTCAGTAGTCCCTCCTCCCGACTTTGCGGGGAGGGGTTGGTTTTGGGGTTTGGTTGGGGGGGGTGGCCAAGGGGAGCCGCTGTCCCCCTCCCCCTCGTTCTGTTTATCTGCTTGTCGATATCGTCCGTGTGGTCCAGAGAACTGGCGCAGTCACTGACCGTGTGTGTCCTTTGTCGAGATTTAAAATTTTAAAAATGAGGGGGCTTGGGGTGGGCGGGGGGCTAGTATTAGGACTGAAATGCCGAGCTGTGTTTTTAAAAATCTCAAATCCAATATTTAAGGAATTCAAGCTGGGTGGCGGTAGCGAGCGGTGGGGGACTCCAGGTTGAAAGGGTGGACGTTGGCCTCCGGAGCGGGTCGGAGCCGGACCGGCCATCCGGGAACGACGCTGGACCGTCCCGGGCCTCGGGGCAGGGGGTGGGAGGAGTCGGCGGGCCTGGTCTCGGGGGTCGCCTCCCGTCCGGATGCCCGACCGAGGGGTGGCCAAGGGGCCCCGTCTCCCGGAGAGTCTCCCGCCCCGGCCCCCCCACCCTCCTTTGGTGCTATCTCTCCCGGGGTCCACCCCGTTCTCCAGGCCGGACCCCCGCCGGTCCAGCCTCGCCAGCGCGGCAGCCCCTCGAGGGCCCGGGCCCAACTCCGCCACTGACCTCTGCAGGCCTTGGGTGGGCCGGGCTGCCGTGAGGTGGGGGTGGGTGGGGTCCAGAAGGGGGGTATGGACAAAATGGGGTAATACCATTGGGGTCCCCACCTCCCGGCCCCCCTCCCCCCCTCCCCGGGCTCAGCCCCGGCAGCCTCCGCTGTGTCCGCGGGGAGACGTCGCACTTTAGTGGCGGAGGTGGGGAGGGGAAGAAAGGGAGGATGCCCCCCGCCGCCCCCACCCACCTCGTAGCTTGAGTTTCTTTCGGCGGCAGCCTGGGTGACAGTGGGGTCCGCAACCTGGAGACCACCCCTTGCTCTTGCCGCTGTCGCCCCGCGACTGAATGTGTGTGTGTGTGTGTGCCTGTGTGCACACGCGCACGTGTGTGTGTGTGTGTATGTGTGTGTGTTGCTGGAGTCGTGTTACTGACCGGATAATGGAACGGCAAAGAGAACCGTCTTATATTCAACTCTGCCTTGAGAATTATAAACACTTTGTTCTTTTTTTTCTTCTTCTTTTTTTATTCACACACTAAAATCCATCAGGAAACGATAAAGTTATTTAAAAACTCGGCCCGGGCTTTTTCTTTCAGCCTCACCCGCCCAGAGGGTGGGTGGGGAGCGGGGGTGAGTAGCTGACTGGGGCTGGGATTTGTTAAGCACGTACTATGTGCCAAGCACTGGGGTAGATACAAGATAATCAGGTTCTTACAAAATCTAAGTGGGAGGGAGTACAGGTATTGAGTCCCCGTTTTTCAGATGGGGAAACTGAGGCCCAGGGGAGCACAGTGACTCGCCTCAGGTCACAGAGCAGGTAAGTGGCAGAGCCGGGAGTAGAAGCCAGGTCCTCTGACTCCCGGGTCCACGCTCTTTCCACTGGGCCACTACGTCAGGGTCTCCTGTGCGGTCCGGGTGAGGGGAGTTGGTGTGGCTGAGAAGGGGGAAAGACTGGGCACCGCAGAAAAGCGCCCCTCCTCGTCCATCCCTAGGGGAGACAGGTGGTTGGAACGTGCGGAGGCCTTGGACAAATGCGTGTCAGGAGACTGTTTGGGGACGGTGGTCCTCTCTTCTCCAGAGCCCCCCAGAATGGACACGAGCCTGCTCAACTCTGACTCGCCTCTTAAGACCCCTTGGGTGAAAGAGCTAGGGAGGAGGTTTCGGGGCCTGGATGGGGACCGAGGACCACCCCCTCCACCAGAGAGGCCAGCCAGGGCTAGAGGATCCATCCGAGGGTCCTGGCTTCATTCCTTGTACCCCCGCCCCTTGATTCTTCCTCTAAAACTCTCCGGACCACTCACGCTTGGGGAGGAAACTCCTTTTGTACCAGCCTTTGTGTCTTTCCCATCTGAGGATCCCAGATGGGCAGAGCCAAGGTGGGGCTGAGTGAAAACTAACAGGAGAGGTTTCCTCGAGTCTCCTTCCGCCTTTTGAATATTTGGCGCAGGGGTTCTGCCGTCTGGGGCTCGGCCTTCTGGGGTTCAGCCTGCCGGGGTTACATCATCAGTCGGAGTTGAAGGTTTCTCAACGAAGACTCACCCTGGGTGTTCCACAGGATGGACCAGCCCAGCGAGAACCCCAGTTAACAGCTGTGACCGATGCGGATGAGGGAAGATGGTGGCAGCCACACGTGGGTCACCGGCAGCCAGACCGCGGCTCTCCAGCATCGTTCCGGGGTCACTTCGGACCCCGGGAGGTCCTGCGGGTCAGTTACCTCGGCCGACGGAAATGTGGCGAGTGGGGACGGGGGAGTGTGAGGGACGCCGTGCCAACCCCTGGCACCATCATCAACAGCTCCGTGAAGCCTCAGGCTGACTCCATCATCTCTATTTCTCCACATCAGTCTTCCTCATCCTAATCTCGCTTCATCCCACTCGTGGCAGGATGGTCAACGTTTGTAGTCTCCCGTAAGGATCAACGCAAGGGTCGCGCCGGAACGCCCATCTGTCCCACCGAGGCCCACGAAGCAGGGGCTGCAGGAGGAGCTACAGAGGGGGGCTGGGTGAGCACCCCCAAACGCTCCTCTCCTGCGGCGGCCCCGCCTCCCCTCGGCCCTGAACCTCAAGGACTCTTCAACTGCCGGGGTTGAAGGAAGCCGACAGACGGGAAGCGTCTGTTGGCCGTCCCCCCGAAGGCAGCGGTGAAGCCCAGAATGGAGGGTCACTGGTATTGTTATTGATCGTGATCCCCTCAATCGGCCAATTAGGAAGTGCTAAGCGTTGTCCAAAGCACCGGGAAGACCCCGGCAGAAGCCCAGCATATGTTCCCTGCCCTCAAGGAGGGTTGGTCTGTCTGACTAGAGGAGGGGGCGTGTGGCATCAGTTTGCCCTTTTAAAAGGACGGGGACAAGGGAGGGAACTCTTTGGGCCTGAAGACATTAATCCAAACGTAGCCCTGTCCATCAGATGCCAACCCAGCGGCCCCCAAGATGGAGATCTGGCACCTGCGCGTGGTATCTATGCTTGGTCATGAGCAGGACCAGGTCTTGTCTCCCCATCTCGACTTTCAGCTCACTATGGGCAGAGAACACGTCTACCAACACTCCCAAGCGCTCGGCCCACTGCTTGGCCCATAGCACACTGGCAGCTCCTTGGGCGCAGGAATTGAATCTACTGACTCTATTGGACTCTCCCAAGCGCTCAATCCAGTGCTCTGCCTAATAATAATAATGATATTTATTAAGTGCTTACTATGAGCCAAGCACTGTTCTAAGCACAGGGGTAGGTACAAGGTAATCAGATTGGACACAGCCCCTGTCCTATATAGTGCTCGCAGTATTAATCCCCATTTTCTTCATTAATTGATTCAATCGTATTCATTGAGCGCTTACTGTGTGCAGAGTACTGTACTAAGCACTTGGAAAGCACAATTCAGCCATAAAGAAAGATAATCCCTGCCCCCAACAGGCTTTCAATCTAGAAGGGGTAGACAGACATCAAAACAAGGAAACAGGAATCAATATAAATAAATAGAATTATAGATATATACATAAGTGCTGGGGGGCGGGGTGGGGGGAAGCAAAGGGAGTGAGTCAGGGTGACACGGAGGGGAGGGGGAGCTGAGGAAAAGGGGGGCTTAGTCTCCGAGAGGGTCACGTAAATAGTTAAAACCCATTTTATAGGTACATGAGGTGAAGCAACTTGCCCAAGGTCTCACAGCAGACAACTGAGTCAGAATTAGAACCCAGGTCCTGTGACTCTCAGGTCCACTAGCCCACACTGCTTCTCGGTTGATTGGCTTCAGCTACTTGCTCCGTCCCCTTCAACCTTTTTGGAAAATGAATCAGTGGATTTACCATGCAGGCTCCATCCTAAGCTTCCCCCTGCGCCTTCCCTTCCCCCCGTCCCCATCTCCTCAGCACCCAGGCACCCAGATAAGCAGAGAGCAGAGGACTGAAGCAAATAACTGGAGCAAACAGTGAAATGCCAATTATCTGCCCCCATTGTCCTTTTTTTTATGGTATTTGTTAAGTGCTTACTATGTTTGAGTCATTGTACTAAGCGCTGGCATGAGGTAGCGGCCAGAGCCCGGGCCTGGGTGTCAGAAGGACCTGGATCCTCCGAAGGTCATGGGTTCTAATGCCGGCTCCCCTACTCGTCTGCCGTGTGACCTTGGTCAAGTCACTTCACTTCTCTGTGCTCAGTTCCCTCATCTGTAAAATGGGGATTAAGACTGTGAGTCCCATGTGGGACAAGGGATGTGTCCATCCAGCGCTTAGTACAGTGTCTGGCACATACTAAGCACTTAAATACCACAATTATTATTACTGTTCTTGTTTTTGTCATTATTAGGAATAGTGCCACCCCCCCTTCCCTGGCACACTGATGGTATTTATTGAGCACTTACTGTGTGCAGAGCACTGGACTAAGCGCTTGGGCGAGCCAGAATCAGTAGACGAGTTTGACATCCACAAGCCGAGTCACAAGCACGTCCTTTTTTCTAATCCTGCCACTGCCCCTTAATAATAATAGTAATCGGGGTGTCGGTTAAGCGCTTACTATATAGCCAGGCACTCTACTAAGCACTGGGGGTAGATACAAGACCATCAGGCTGGACACAGTCCCTGTCCCAAACAGGGCTCACGGTCTTAATCCCCATTTCCCAGATCAGGCAACTGAGGCCCAGAGAAATGAGGTGACTTGCCCAAGGCCACACAGCAGACAAGTGGCAGGACTGGGATTAGAACCCACGACCTTCTGCCTCCCAGGCCAGGGTTCTGTCCACCGGGCCACGCTGCTTCCGTAGGGAGCCGCAGTTCTCGGGTATGGAGGGCGGGAGTGAGGAAGAGATATCTAATAATGTTGGTATTTATTAAGCGCTTACTACGTGCAGAGCACTGTTCTAAGTGCTGGGATAGACACACGGGAATCGGGTTGTCCCACGTGGGGCGCACAGTCTTAATCCCCAGTTTACAGATGAGGGAACTGAGGCACAGAGAAGTGAAGTGACTCGCCCACGGTCACCCATGGAGTCGAACCCATGACCTCTAGTTCCAAAGCCCGGGCTCTTTCCACAGAGCCACGCTGCTTCTCTATATCTATATCTCAGGGCAAGACGTCCTTAACTCTGCTTTCTGGGCCATACTCTTATTTTGTTGTTGGGCAGTGACGAGCCCCAGGAGACCATCCCTCCGTGACCAGCCCCGCTTCCTTCCCCCTTCCCTTCTAGCCATCACCCGCCGCCCCAAGCCCAAGGGTACCTCAAGCCTCGCCAGGTCGCTGCAGCCGTGGGCCACGGGGGCAAGGAAATGGGAAATGGGCCCCTGGGCAGTAGCCCCGATTTGCCCTCCTCCCTGCTCTGGTCTTTCCTCTCCTCCACCCCTCCCAACATCCCCGTCAGCGGAAAAAGTCCTGGGTTTCTGGGGGCCAGACCTTCCAGAAGCTATCCAGAGCAGCTCCTGTTTCAGAGGACACTGAGATCTATTTCAAAGCCCTCCCTCCGTCCCCGACAGATCCCGGAGCCCGAGAGCTGAGAGGCAAGTCCGTGAAACCCGCGGCAGGGGTCCGCTGGGCCCTGGGGCGGAGTGGAGCTCGCAGAACCGCCACCCGGCTCAGCCACTTGTCAGCTGTGTGCCTGTGGGCAAGTCACTTCTCTGTGCCTCAGTTCCCTCGCCTGTAAAATGGGGATGAAGACCGTGAGCCTCACGTGGGACATCCTGATTACCCAGTATCTCCCCCAGCGCTTAGAACAGTGCTCGGCACATAGTAAGCGCTTAACAAATACCAACATTATCATTAAGTTGGGACCAGGCAGCGTCTCGTCCTCGGATCAGAGCCGGCGACCCCAACCCAGACTGGCAAAATGCACTCCCGTGTTATGAGTCCGTGGAGCTGGTTCATCTAGTGATCCGGCACGGACCATCCAACCCCCTTCTCCATCCCTGATTCCCCCAGTGACCCGCCGTGGACCCTCTAGCACCCCTGACTCTCCCTTCTCCATCCCCGGCTCGCCTCAGTGACCCAGCGTGGACCAGCCAACACCCCTGACTCTCCCCTTTCCACCCCTGTTTCTCCCCAGTGATCCAGCACAGACGATCCAATGCCCCTGACTCTTCGCTCTCCATCCCTGCCTCTCCTCAGTGACCCATCACAGACCGACCATCCCACACCCCTGACTCTCCCCTCCCCATCCCTGGCTCTCCTCAGTGATCCAGGAGAGACCATCCAAAGCCCCCAATTGTCCCCTCTCTCCAACCCTGACTCTCTCCCAGTGACCCAGCGTGGACCGTCCAACCCAACACCCCTGACTCTCCCCTCTCCATTCCTGACTCTCCCCCCAGGAAGCCGGCGTGGATCTAACGGGCTGGAGGCAGCGGGATGCCCCGAGAGGGGATTGTCAGCAGAGAGGAGGGCCAGTGTCCCTCTCAATCCCCCGCCAAAAGTCTGAGGGAGGCTGGCTGGCCGGGAGGAAGGTGGGGAAGGGTCCTTGCCCAGCCGCTCCGCCTCTGAGGCCGGTGCGGGCTAATCCCCGGCCTCTCCGTGACTCAGCCCACCGACGCTCACCACTTCCCCCTGGGACTCTGCCCGGGTCTCGGTCTGTCTCCCTGCCGAATGTTTTCCCGGTGGCTCAGCCACAGAGGTTCCTGCCCCGTGCCCTGCATCCCCCCTTTCCCCTCCCCCGGGCCTGACTCATTTCGGTGGGATTGGGGCAGTAGGGGCGGGTGGGGGAGGTTGACGCTGCTGCCATCCTATTAGCTCTCTCTGGTGCAAGTCAAAAACTGAGCTCTCCCTGCCCCCAAAACAGTCTAGTCAATCAGTCAGTGGCATTTATTGAGCACTTACTGCGTGCACGACACAGTACTATGCGCTTGCGAGAGAGTGGGGTAACAAAGTAACAGACACATTCTGCCCTGAGGAAGGGGAGAACTAGGGGTTGGGTTGTGCTGGGCCCCTCAAGTCCTGGGCGATGAGGGGTCACTCTCCCCGCCTGCGACCCCAAGGCGGTGGCTGGAACTGTGAGAGCAGGTGGACCGTCCTGGGGACCCCAAGTAGCCATTTCCCTAAGGTGACCCGATGTCCCCAAATGGGCACGGGCTCCACGGGCATCCGTCTGCCAGCTAGGGAGCCTATGCCTGCAACGGTGGGATCAGGGCCTCAGCAACGGTTGGGGAGCCAGTCTTGGCGGAGAAGGAGGAGGAAGAGGAGGATGGAATCATTCAATCCTATTTATTGAATGCTTACCGTGTGCAGAACACTGTACTAAGCGCTTGGGAGAGTACAACAGAACAATTAACGGAGGCGTTCCCTGCCCTTAACGAGCTTACAGCTCACACCTTGGGAGGTACAGCTACCCTCTTGCTATCGTCGCCAGGCTGGCAGAGTTGCCCTGGGGGTGGGGAGGGGCTGTCCTGAGGTGGGCACTGCCCTCAGGGGCAGGATTGTCATCTCCCCCAGCGGACTAAACTCCTATTCATTCAATCGTATTTACTGAGCGCTTACTGTGTGCAGAGCACTGTACTAAGCTCTTGGGAAGTACAATTCAGCAACCAAGAGAGACAATCCTTGCCCACAGTGGGCTCACAGGGGAGAGACAGACTGCAGGGATTATGTCAACCAACCGTATTAAATCGTCCTCTACCAAGCGCTTAGTAGCAGAGCCCCGCACCCCATCAGTGTTCAATAAACACCACTGATTGATTGATTGGGTAAGGGTGTGGATTCTCTCTGTGGGGTGAAGACTGAGGCTGGGGGCG
The DNA here is from genome assembly GCF_004115215.2 of Ornithorhynchus anatinus. Lineage (NCBI taxonomy): Eukaryota > Metazoa > Chordata > Mammalia > Monotremata > Ornithorhynchidae > Ornithorhynchus > Ornithorhynchus anatinus. The sequence goes on along the minus strand of NC_041752.1, from coordinate 2,578,843 downwards.
GTACCTGAGGCTGGGGGCGGGACTGGCTGCCAGTGCCTTATTCTCTTGGAAAGACAGAAGCCTGGAAGCAGAGATTTGATCCTTCTGTCTTGTCCCCCTCGGCCCTCCTGGACAAGAAGACCAAGGTAGGTGCTGGGTCCTTTATTAGGGGAGAGTCGTCTTATATTATTATCATCACCACTATTATTATTACCAATAATAGTAACAGTAATAATTTGAATTTGTGTGGCATTTCTTATGTTTCCAATGTGTTTTTCCATTGTATATCCTTTAATCTCTGCACTATCCTTGTTAAGTAGGGAGAGACAATAGGATCATCCCTTTTGCAGGTGAGGAAACCGAGATCCAGAGACGATAAATGACTTGTCCAGGGTCCCAGTTATTGTATTGTAAATTTATCTATGTCTCTCTGACTCGTTTTTTTTTCCGTTGTACTTTCTCAAACGCTTAGTCCGTTGAACTGCATTTAGTGTATGCTCAGTAAATACCACAGCTGTGACCAGAGCCTGATTATTTAAACTATGAGACATCCCTGCCCCTTCTCCCCTCTGGCTACTTCTTAAGGGTGGACCCGAATCCATTTTTGGTTTGTTTTGAGGCACCTAGAACACTGTCTAATGGGTAGTACCTGGTCCTTCCTCACTTGTGAGGGCGAGGGAAGGATAAAAACAACTTTCAAAAAAAAACAAAAACAACTCTTGATTCTATTTATTGCTATTGTTCTTGTCTGTCCATCTCCCCCGATTAGACTGTAAGCCCGTCAAAGGGCAGGGACTGTCTCTATCTGTTACCGATTTGTACATTCCAAGCACTTAGTACAGTGCTCCGCACATAGTAAGCGCTCAATAAATACTATTGATTGAATGAATGAATGAACTTTCCCAGGCCACCAGTCTCCACTCTCTGCAGGTGGATGGCCTGGCTCCATTCAGTAGGCACTCAATAAGTATGCTTGATCAGTTGATTGGTGTGGAGAGAACGTTGCTCTTTGAAGAATTTTGTAAGTATCTGTTAAGTGCTTTTACTATGTGCCAGGCTCTGTACTAAGTGCTGGGGTAAACACAAGGTGAACGGGTTGGACACAATCCATGTCAGACAAATTCCTCATGGAATCTCGGTCCCAGGGAAAAATGGCCAGAAAAGTCAAGGGTCAATCAGTCAATCAATCCATGGTATTTATTGAGCCCTTACTGTGTGCAGAGCACTCTACTTAAGAGTACAATGGAACAGAATTGGCAGACGCATTACTTGCCCGCAAAGGACAGTTTCTCTCCTCCTGCCTGCCTCTCAAGTGCCCAGATCCTCGCAAGTGATGGAGAGTTGGTTGCCATCCCTGGGGCCAAATGACCACTGCCCCAGGAAGACCGATTGCATCCTCCAGCCCTGCTCCGGTCCTCTGGACTCCTGGGCCGCCGGATCTGTCAGCCGGCCAAAGAGGAGAGCCCGGACGCATGTGCCTTCCTGGGGCGGAGGCGCATTTGGGGGAGTTTGGGCAGATGGGGCATTGTCCCCTTTGAGATGGCATTCCATAGGGAAAGCAGCATGGCCTAGTGGTAAATCACAAGCCTGGTAACCAGAAGACCTGGGTTCTAATCCTTATTTCGCTACTTAACAGAAGTGTAACCTTGGGCTAGTCACTTCACTTCTCCATGACGCAGTTACCTTACCTGCAAAGTGGGGATTCAATACCTGTTCTCCCTCTTCCTTAGACCACGAGCTCTGTGTGGGACAGAGATTGTGTCCAACCTGATTAATTTATAACAACCCCAGTGCTTAGGACAGTGCTTGAAATATAGTAAGCGCTTAACAAATACCATCAATAAAAAAAAGAAATCCCTGGGTCGCCGAGGACCTGGGCAGGTCAGTTCTAATCCTGGCTCCGCCACTTGTCTGCTGTGTGACCTTGGGTGAGTCACTTTACTTCTCTGGGCCTCAGTTACCTCATCTGTAAAATAGGGATTAGGATGGGAGCCCTATGTGAGACAGGGATTGTGTCTAATCTGATTACCTTGCATCTATCCTACTGCTTACAACGGTGCCTGGCACATAGTAAGCACTTAACAAATACCATGATTATTATTATTATTCCCAGTGGGCAGGAGGATCCTGGGGGCAGAAACTCAGACCTAGCAGGGGCTTCACTAGCTGAGCACCCTCCAGACCAAGGAAGAAGTTTGCAAACTCCTTGCCGACTCAGGGGATTTAAGATACTGGATGGAAAGGTATCGAAGGGAGCTGCCTGCCCACCCACCCGTTTCCTGGAGCACGACAAGGGACAGCCATGGACTTTGTGCATCCTTACCCCTCAGACACCCCGGGGCTCTGGGCTCGGTGGAAGTAGGGGGATAGGAACTCAGGAGACCGTGGATTTATTCCCCCTACACGTCCCCCTCTCTCCCTCCCCTCAAGCCCTGGCAGAGGCGAGGAGGGGGTATTTGCAGCCCGGATAAGTACCAGGAGGGTTGGGGGTGATACGCAGCTTGGGGAGGGGCTGTGGAAAGGATGGGGCAGGGGCAGGGAATGGAAAGGACGATTCCAGGGGAGATGGTTCACCATCCTGGAGAGCAAGGGTGGCCGAAAGCTCCCTGTGGAGGGGCAGAGGGGGTGGAAGGTACTTGGTGGTTTATCCTTAGATGGGGTTTGGGGGAAAGGGGGGCGAAGGAAATCCCAGGGTTGGGGGAGGAAATCCCAGGGCTGCAAGTGCGGGATTATTCCGAGGGGTGGAGGGAGTCCTAGGGTTGGGGGGCACCCCAAGTCTGCTGAGATAGATGAGTATTCTGGAGGGCAAAGGGAGTCCTAGGGTTGGGGTGAGGGGGACCCCAAGGCTGCTGAGATAGGTTGGTATTCTGGGGGTCAGGAGGAGTCCTAGGATTAGGATGTGGGGGGATCCCAAGGCTGGAGAGACGGGTGGTATTCTGGGGGTCAGAGGGAGTCGTAGGGTTAGGATGTGGGGGGATCCCAAAGCTGGGGAGATGGGTGGGTATCCTGGGGGTCAGAGGGAGTCGTAGGGTTAGGATGTGGGGAGATCCTAAGGCTGGAGAGATGGGTGGGTATTCCGGAGGGAGGAGGGAATCCTAGGGTTGGAGGGAGGGTGGAGAAGGTACCCCGGGGATTTGGGGTCGGGGGTCCCCCAATGAGAGAGAGGAAGCAGAGCAGGGTAGGTGAGGAGGAGGAGGAGGCAGGTGCCGGGGTCTGGGCTGGGGTGGTGGTGGGGTCTCCCCTCCCGCCCCCTCCCCCCGTTGTGGGAGCGGCCCCGGGGCGGGGCCGGGGGCGGGGCGGACCCCGACAGCCCCCCGCCCTTCCCGCTCGGCTCTCGGCGCTCCGGGCCCCCGCACTCCGCCCCACCGACCGACCCACCGACAGACCCACCGACCGCCTGAAAACTTGGGGCCGAAACTTGCCTCAGGACCGGACCGTGCAGGACCGGACCGTCCGGGCCCGAGGCGTCGGGGTGCAGGGGAGGCCGCCCCCCAGCCTCGCCCCCGGCCCGGGAAGGGCTGCCCCGGAGGGCTCCCTCTCATCCCACCGCCCCCCGACCCCGAGGCCGGACCGGGACCGGACCCGGAGGGGGCGGGACCCAGCGCGGGAGCCCCCCCGCCCCGGCACCGACATGCAGGTAAGAGGGCCGGGGGGACCCAGGCCTCCTCCTCCTCCTCCTCCTCCTCGGCCGGCCGGCCCCCGGGGCCTGGCCGGGGGTACCCCTTTGCGCCGGGCCCGGACCCTCCCCTGGAAGCCCCTCCGGGAGCCCGGTGGGTCCGGCCGCCGGTCCTGGTTTCCCTGAGGGGGGGGACCAGGAGCATCTCGGAGGGCTCCCCGGGGCCAAGACCCCAAAGGAGCCCCCCCCAACCCCCCCGGTCCACCCCAGGCCCCCCAATCAACCCCCCAGCTAGGTCCCGGCCGGCCTGGCCCGGATTCCCCGAAGCCGGGGGGCTGGATGGGGGTCTGCTCTGGGCTGACCCGGTGGGCCTAGGGCTCCCCTCTCCCCCCACCCCACGGCCTCCCCTGCACCTGCTCGCCCCCCGGCCACCCCGCCGGCCTCGGGCTTCCCGGCTGGCCCCGCTCACCCTGAGATCACCCCGCTACCCCGGGGACTTGACACAAGGAGGGGAAACTGAGGCCGGCTCTGAACCCCCGGAAGCTCCCCTATCCATCTCTGGGTTCCCCCATCCCTCTGCCCCCTCGGCGCCCACCGAGTTCCACACGGTCTTAGGACCCTCCACCCTCAAATCCCGGACTGCCAGGGCCTTCTTGAGGGGCAAAGGTCAGATCGGGGGTCAGGGAATACCGGCCTCCCACCCTCACTCAGAGCCAAACTTGGCACGAGCACGTGCCGGGCCATCCAGGTGACTCAGCTGGTGGCAAGCTCTGCGCCAAACACTGTGATAGGTACAAGATGGGACCTAATCCCAGGCCCACACAAGGCTCTCAGAAGGAGGGAAAGCGGGGATGTTCTCTCCATTTAGAGAAGGGGAAACCAAGGCCCGGAGAGGTGAAGCGACTTACCTGAAGTCACCCGGCAGGCCGGTGCCACGGCTGGGACTAGAACCCAGCCGTCCTGACTCTCAGGCCTGCGCTTCCCACTAGGCCAGAGGCCTCTCACGCTGGCCCGTTCTTCGCCCACCAGTGCCCTGGGTCCACGTGCTCATGCACACACACGCACAGGACACTTCTGGGTCGTGGAACCGCTTCGGGCCCGGGCCCCGACCGCGTACACACACCGCCCATTGTGCCACGGGCCGTCCCGTCCGCAGCTGACAGCTGCCCCTCCGACCCAGGCCAGCCCACTCTCTCCGGCCGGCTGATCTCCGACCCGCCCCGGCCGCCGGGAGAGGGGAGATTCTGGGACATTGTCGGTGGTGGGTGGCGGGGGTGACGCCGGATCGCGGGAGGGACGATCAGGCCGGCGGCGGGGCCTCGTCACCGCGGTGGGTGGGGCTGACCTGAAAGCGCGGGGAACGACCGGTTCTGTCCCCGGGGTCGGGTACCAGAACGCAGGTGGAATCAGCAGTGGGTGTGGAGGGCATGGTGGGCAGAGGCAAACGGCGGGCCAGGGGGACGTTTCCAGGGTGAGGTTTGGGTTTCTAAGAGCGGAGGGCGCAGGAGGTGAGGAGCATCTCACTGCTAATAGGGAAGGGGTCAGCTTGGATTCTGCCTGGCCTCTCCCCATCCACGGTTATCCAATATTGTCAGCCCCATGTGGGACAGGGATTGTGTCCTACCTTATCACCTTGTATCTACCCCAGCACTTAGTACTTGACACAGAGTAAGTACTTAACAAATACCACAGTTATTATTATTATTATTATTCTCTCCCCACAGCGGAATGAGCCCAGGCTCAGGAGTCACAGGATGTGGGTTCTTATCCCAGCTCCGCCGCGTCCCTGCTGTGTGACCTTGGTCAAGTCACTTTGCTTCTGGGCCTCTGTTTCCTCATCTGTAAAGTGGGGACTCAATCCCTGTTCTCCCTCTCACTCAGACTGTGAGCCCCATGTGGGACAGGGACTGGGTCCATTCTGGTTAGCTTGTTTTATCCCTCTGAGCTTAGCAAGGTGCTTGGCCCGTAGTAAGTGCTTAAATACCACAACTCTTCTTCTATGTGTGTGTGCCCTGCAAGTTGTGCCCAAAGGAAGTTCCTGTTGGCTCTCTGAGGTAAGGTCCAGCAGCCTTCCCGGTCTCTGGGCTTACATTAGCCCCCTTCAACAAGACAGCCGAAGAGACGGGCCAGTGGCTGGGACCATGTGACCAGAGGGATCAGAGACGGTGGGAACTGGGGGGCTTCTCCACCTTCCCCGCCACACACGGGCCCCTCCAACCCGAGCCTCTACATCCCCATCAAGGCCCGGAAGGAAGCGGGTGTTGGGGTGGGCCCTGGATGCCCCCAGCCACCTTAGATGGGAAACTCATCCTCGTCTCTTTCCCCACACGTGGAGGGCAAGCGGGGAGCTCTTCAGCGAGCGGAGCGGATCCCCGCTTCCCACTCTCCCCAAACCCGGCCTGCCGCACCCCGCTCCGCCTCCGCCTGACTCCTTTCTCACTCTGGAGCCGGGACCTCGTCCGTCCATCTTTCTACCCGTTTGTCCATCCTTCCGCGTGCTCATGGCCTGCCTGCTCCTGCATGGTTTGTGGCCACTCTTTGCCCTGTGGTCCAGGGGCCCTCTCCTGGCCCTGCCCGCCCTTACCGCTTAGGCCGGGGGTCTTCGCCTGGTTACCCCCCACTCTGCCCACCCCCACAGACACCCCGCATGGAACGGGAACTGTGTCTGACATGATGATCTTGCACCTACCCCTGCGCTTAACACAGTGCTTGGCAGATAGTAAGTGGTTAACGATGCCCCCCTGCTGGACTGCAGGTCTGGTTCCCCATCCCCCTAGCCCCGGCCCATTCTGAGCCCAGTGCAGCCAGCTGTCCGGATGCCTTTCAGAGAGGTTCAAGCTGCCAATTACGGTCTGCAGCGGTTCTTACTCCATCGTAATCGGTCCCAAACGCTACAGCAGCAGCCTCCACCCCTGCTGAAGTGTCTCCCCCCCCCCCGTCTTCCTCCTCCTCCTTCGTCCTCCTCCCCTTCTTCTTCTTCTTCTTCCTCCTCCTCCTCCTTTGTCTTCTTCTTCCTCCTCCTCTTTCGTCTTCCTCCTCCTCCTCCTTCGTCTTCTTCCTCCTCCTCCGTCTTCTTCTTCTTCCTCCTCCTCCGTCTTCTTCTTCTTCCTCCTCCTCCGTCATCTTCTTCCTCCTCCTCCTTCGTCGTCGTCGTCTTCTTCCTCCTCCTCCTCCTCCATCGTCATTGTCTTCTTCCTCCTCCTTCTTATTCCTCCTCCCCCAGGGACTGTGTGAGCCCAAAGCAGGCTGCAGCTCTTGAAGAAGCAGCCATTTTTTTTCTGGATGATACCTCCTCCCCACCCTCCAACCCCGCACAAGCCCACCCAAGCCCCAGGTCGATGAGCTCATCCCAACCCTGGGAGGACGGTGACGGGGTTCTCTTGGTGGGGCCGGCTCCCTGGGCCCTTTCTGTCTTTCTGTTTCCCTGGGTTCAGCTGGAGACCTTCCCCCTGCCCCCTCCACCCTGCTTTCCTTTTGGAAAAAGGGGTTCCAGCCTGGGAAAGGGCAGAGGAGGAGGAGGAGGAGGAGAAGCCAGCTTCCTCCCACCCTTCAGAGGGGAGGACAAATTGCACAAAGCCTGGATTTCCAGGTTAGACTCCCTGGCCAAGGTTGAATGACCCCAACCGGCTTTGCAGCAAGGATTCTCTCCACCAGCCTTGGGGCCCCTGGGGGAGACCAGGCCTTTCCATCAGCCTTAATAATAAATAACATTAGTAACTATGGTATTTGTTAGGTGGTTTCTACGTGGCCAGACACTGGACTAAGCGCTGGGGAAGATACAAGCTAAACAGGTTGGACGCAGTCTCTGTCCCACCTGGGGCTCACAGTCTCAATCCCCATTTTCCAGATGAGGTGACTGAGGTCCAGAAAAGTGAAATGACCTGCCCAGGGTCACACAGCAGACAAGTAGCAGAGCCGGCCTTTAGAACCCAGGTCTTCTGACTCCCGGGCCCGGACTCTTTCCACGAGGCCATGCTGCTTCCAGGCTTCTTTATCGTAGGAGGACAGGTCCTCCAAAGGTCAACTGCTCCCTCCTCCTGCCTCCAGGAAGGATTGCCCCTCTGTCCCTGGGGAGGAGAGGAGAAAGACACTTTTCCCTGTATTTTTTTTAATGTTATTTAAGGGCTTACTGTGTGCAAGGCACTGTACTAAACGCTGGGGTAGATACAAGCTAATCAGGTTGGGCACGGTTCCTCTCCCAAATGGGCCTCACAGTTTTAGTCCTCATTTTACAGATGAGGTAACTGAGACACAGAGAACTGAAGCGGCTTGTCCAGGGTCACACAGAAGACTTGTAGCGGAGCCAGGATTAGAATCCAGATCTTCTGACTCCAAAGCCCGTGCTTTTTCCACTAGGCCGAGCTACTTCCTTGGGACTGGCTTTTGAGCCCCTAGAGTAACTGTATATCTGCAATTTATATTAATATCTGTCTCCCCCTCTAGACAGTAAGCTTGTTGTGGGCAGGGAGTGTGTCTGTTCTGTTGTTCTGTTGTATTCTCCCAAGTGCTTAGCCCAGAGCTTTGCATACAGTAAGCACTCAATAAATACCCCTGAATGAATGAATCAGTGTTGATTGTTCTATTGAACTCTCCCAAGCACTTAGCACAGTGTTCTGCACACAGTAAGCGCTCAATAAATAAGACTGAATGGATGAATGAAGGTTGTGTCCCCAGGGGTCCCTGTTTTATCCTCTTTTGCCTCGTCAGGTAGAACCCGGGCCTGAGAGACATAGGGCCTGGATTCTAAATCTGGCTCCATCACGTGGCTGCTGTGTGACCTTGGGCAAGTCACTTTGCTTCTCAGTGCCTCAGTGACACTATCTGTAAAGCGGGCATGAGAGTGTGATCCCCATGTGGGACAGGGACTGTGTCCGACCTGATTAACTTGTATCTAACCCAGTGCTTAGAACAGTGCTTGGCACATAGTAAACCCTTAAGTACTATTATTATTATTGTAATGCACCCTCATGCATCTTTTTTGTGTCCACAGGCCTCCTGGCACTTCCTCATACTTCACTGTATGTTCTTGTGTAAACTCAGGCATCCTTGAATTTTATTCATTCACTCCATCATATTTATTGAGCACTAACTGTGTGCAGAGCACTGGACTAAGTGCTTGGAAGAGGACAAGAGAACATTAAACAGACACATTCCCTGCCCACAATGAGCTTACAGTCTAGAGGGGGAGACAGATATTAATATGCACAAATAAATTACAGATATGGACAGTCATTAATATGAATAAATTACAGATACAGTAAATTACAGATGTGTCCTGCCTCCTCAAGTATCCCCTATGTCCTCTAGATTGTAAGCTCACTTTGGGCAGGGAATGTTGTATATTGTCTCTCCCAACCGCTTACTATAATGATTTGCCCACAGTAAGTGCTCAATAAATATGTTTGAATGAATGAATCCTCATGCACCCCCTCCCTGCTACAGAAGTTACATATCTGATATGCAGTTTGATTTTTTTTTTTCCCTGGTATTTATTAAGCGCTTACTATGTGCCAGGCACTGTACTAGCACTGGGGTAGATGCAAGTTAATCAGATTGGACACAGTCCCTGCCTCCACGTGGGGCTCATAGTCTTAATCCCCGTTTTACAGATGAGGGAACTGAGACCCAGAGAAGGGAAGTAACTTTCCCAAAGTCCCAGAGCAGACAAGTGGTGGAGTCAGGATTAGAACCCAGGTCCTTCTGACTTCTAGGCCCATGCTCTTCCCTTCCCTGTAAATTATTTTAATGTCTGTCTCCCCGGCTAGACAGTCAGCTCCTGTAGGGTAGGAATCATGTCCACTGACCCTATTGGACTCTCCCAAGTGCTCAGTTCAGTGCTCTGCACACAGTAGACTGTCAGCTCCTGGATTATGCCTATCTACTCTCTTGGGTGCAAAATACTTTACTAGGCACTTGTAATCTAGCGGGGGAGAGGAGAGAGGTCGGCATAGATGCGAACATGCAGGGACCACGAATGCATCCAAGAAAAACTACAATAATCAAATCTTCCTTTCCTTTTTAAAGCGTGTGTGTGTGTTTTTGCATGCACGTATACCCACCACCTCGCCAGCTGTGAGAGATGCCAGGTGGAGTCCGTCCGTGGGTCGTTCAAACAGGGCCAGAGGAAAGACAGGGGTCCCACCCACCTCTCCCCTCCCCACCACCCTCTCTGATCACCAGCTCCCCGTTTTTGATAACCGTGTGTTTGCCGCTGGGTCGCAGGTGGGCACGCCCCCCTGTTGGATCTACAACTCCCCTGCCCACAGTGAGCTTACATAGTCATAGCGTTTGTTTAGCATGTACTATGTACCGAGCACTGTACTGAGCGTGGAGGAGATACAAGATACTCAGGTCAGACACGGTTTCTGGCCTGCTTGGGACTCCTTCTCTAGACTGTAAACTCCTCTGTGGGCAGGGAACGTTTCTATCAACTCCGTGGTATTGTTAGCGGTCAGTAAATATCCCTAACTGACTGACTGATTGAAGCCCACAAACTAAAGGGGACAGAGAGCGGGTATTTCATCCCCATTTTAGAGCGGAGGAAAGTGAGGCCCCGATGTTCAGTGACTTGTTCACCATCATCTAGCAGGCAAGTGGTGGGGCAGGATTAGAACCCAGGTCTCCTGACTTTCAGTCCTGGGCTAAGCCACTCTGCTTCTCATCACTCCAGACGATATCCGGTCGTTAACGGTCATCAACGTTAATATCCTTTTGAATTTGCAGAAACTGTTGTAATTTTGTTCCCAAGTGCTTTCGGTTTACTTACCCTATTTTCTCCCTATAACATCCCCTTGAGGGTGGATGGAACCTGAGGCCCACTATGCGCTCAGGCACTCAGGATTAGAACTCAGGTCTCCTGACTGAACTTTCCGTGCTACTTCTGCTGGGCCACCCGGCTACGAAAGCCTAATGGAGAGGACGCGGGGCTGGGAGCCAGAAGTCCTGGGTTCTAATCCCAGCTCCACCATTTGCCCACTGTGTGACTTTGGGCAAGTCCCTTGGCTTCTCTGGGCCTCAGCTTCCGTAACGAGGAAATGGGGATTCAGCACCTGGTCTTGCTGTCCCCTAAGCAGTGAGGCCTATTTTTGATAGGGACTGTGTCCAGCCTGATTAACTTGTATCTCTACCAGCGCTTAGTACAGTGCTTGGCACTTGGTAGGCACTTAAAAAATACCATAATTCTTCATTATTATAAACCTGGTAGCCTAGAGGGCAGGAACTGTGTCTTCCAATGCTGTTGCACTGTGCTCTCCAGAGTGCTCAGAATAGTGCTCTGACCAAACTAGATTGTCAACACCTTGAGGGCATGGTTTTTGTCTACCAACTGTGTTGCATTTTCCTGGCACCTAATAATAATGGGCTGGACACAGTAAGCACTCAGTAAATACCACTGATATTGATTGCCTCTCTCTCCTTTCCCCTCTCCTCCCTTCTCCCATCTCCCTCCCATCCTCTCTTTCCTCTCTTCACCATCTGCGTGTAAGACAGAAGAGTGTGGGACACAGGGACAGAACTAAGGAGGGCTAAGTGTCTTAGGGCGGTTGACATTTTGGCTTTTTTTTTTTTTTGAGTTGGTATCGTTCCAGATTTCTCCAAGGCTTTGCCCTAGCTCTTCTGGAATTGTTGGTGCGTAGCCCTGGAAACTGTGGAATTGGCAGTTTGTAGCCCTGGAACCTCTGGAATTGGTGGTTTGTAGGCCTGGACCCCCTGGATTTGCTATTGTAATGCCCCACAACCTCCGGAACTGGCAGTTCATAGCCTCGTCACCTCTGGGATTGGCAGGCCGTAGCCCTGGCACCTCTGGAATTGGCAGATCACTGGTACCTCTGGAATTGGTGTTTTGTAGCCCTGAAACCCCTGGATTTGCTATTGTAATGCCCTGGAACCTCTGGGACTGGCAGTTCATAGCTCTGGCATCTCTGGGATTGGCAATCTGGAACACCTGCCGCCTCTGGGATTGGCAGGTCATAGCCCTAGCCCAGCTGGAACCGGCATTTTGTAGTCCCGGCACCTTGGGGAATGGCAGTTTCTAGCTCTGACAACTGTGGAATTGGTAGTTTGGAGCCCTGGCACCTCTGGAATCGGCGGTAATAGCCCTGGTACTTCTGGAATCGGGGGTCCGTGATCCTGGCATCTTCAGAATTTTCCATTTGTAGTCCCGGCATCTTGGAAATTGGTGGTGTGTAGCCCTGCAACGCCTGGAATTGCTGTTGTAGAACCCTAGAACCTCTGGGACTGGCAGTTGGTAACCTTGGTACCTCCGAGATTGGCAGTGTGTAGTCCTGGCACCTTGGGGATTAGCAGTTTGTAGCCCGGGCATCTCTGGAACTGGAGGTTGGTAACCATGGAACCCCTAGAATTGCTGTTGTAAAGCCCTGGAAGCTAGTACCCACTGAACCACTGGAATTGGCAGTTTGTAGCCCTGGCACCTCTGGAATTGGCAACTCATGGCACTGGCTCCTTTGGGATTGGCAATTCGTAGTCCTGGCACCTATGGAATTGGCAGTTCATGGCACTGGGATTTACGAGATTGGCGATTTGTAGCTCTGGCACCTCAGGGATTAGCAGTTTGTAGACCTGGCTCCTTCGGTACTGATGATAACGGTCTTTGTGAAGTGCTTACTATGGGCCAAGCACTGTTCTAAGCACTAGGGTGGATGCAAGGTCATCAGTTTGTTACATGTGGGGCTCACAGTCTTAATCCCCATTTTACAGATGAGGTCACTGAGGCCCAGAGAAGTGAAGTGATTTGCCCCGAGTCGCCCAGTTGACAAATGGCAGAGCCGGGATTAGAACCCACAACCTCTAACTCGAAAGCCAGGGCTCTTGCCACTAAACCACGCTGCTTCTGCTACTGGCAGTTCATAGCCTTGGCACCTCCCTTCATGGCAACTCTGGGAGAGAAGCAGCGTGGCTCAGTGGAAAGAGCACGCTGTGTGATTTTGGGCAAGCCACTTGACTTCTCTGTGCCTCAGTTATCTCATCTATGAAATGGGCATTAAGACTGTGAGCCCTACGTGGAACAACCTGATCACCCTGTAACCTCCCCAGCACTTGGAAAAGTGCTTTGCACATAGTAAGCGCTTAACAAATGCCATCATTATTATTGCCCTAGCATCTCTGAGCTCCTAATTTCCGTTTTGAAAGTAAACTCAAATTTACACTCTAGATTTGTAAATATCCAAGGTATACCCAGTGTCCAACGTCCCCCTCCTGGTGAGAGAGGAAGTGGAGACCCCCTCCACAAGGGTCAAAGTTCACAGTGGCTCGAGTTCTAATTCCGCCATGCTGATAGCTGGTGATCACTGCACCTCGCCCCCACCCCCGACTCTCCAAAGATCATTTATCCAGGGGAGGGGGTGGGGGGTGAGAATCACTTTACTTCTCCAGACCCTCCAAACTCGCTGTCAGAGGGTTGAGGGGTGCTGACTTCCAAGTGAAGCCAGGGAGCAGCTGAAAAATGCGGGGGAAGTCACAAATCTGGAGACTTTAAAGTCTGGAAGTTTTGAGATCATTGCAAGATAAAAATTCAGAGTGGATCGCGTTTATCTCTTTTTCAAATAAGGATTATTACATTCCTAGACCGTTTTTTATGGTATTTGTTCAGCGCTTACTCTGTGCCAGGCACTGCTCTAAGCTCTGGGGTAGATACAAAATAATTAGGTTGGACACGGTCCCTGTCCCACATGGGGCTCACAGTCTTAATCCCCATTTTACAGATGAGGGAACTGAGGCACAGAGAAGCAAAGGGACTTGCCCGCAGTCATCCAGCAAGCAGACAACTTTAATATCTATCTCCCCCTCGAAGCTCGCTGTGGGCAGGGAATGTGTCTATCGACTCTGTCGTATTGGACTCTCCTAAGTGCTTAGTACAGTGCTCTGCAGACATTAAGCACTCAATCGATACCATCGATGGAATGATTCAACTTTTGAGGTGACCTTCTTCATCTCGAGTACCTAGATTTCTATTTCCCCCAGCTCTCTGGCCTTTTGATCACCATCCCCCAGCCTCCCTCCACCTCAGCTCCGAGCGCCGTGTCTCAGAAGCGGTGCCCGTGTTCACTAGTACCGAGGTAGTGACTTCTCCTCTTTGTGTCTGCGCTGGCCCCGGGTGCCCCCCCTCCTTCGCCCTCCACCCCCAAGGAACTCCCGTTCACTGAGAGAGAGAGAGAAGCGGGAGGGAGGGAAATAAAAACCGACTCACACCGTACTGGAGGTCAGGGAGACGGCGCCTTTAGTGCTGGGATGTCCCCGTGAGACCTGGCTTGGGAGGTCCACCACGTGGGACTGGGGGGCTCTGGGCAAGGGGTGCTGAGGGAAAATGGAACTACAGATAGAGGAAGGGGACATTCTCCGACCTTCCATCCTTCTTGGAAAAGAATGCAGCTCCAGTGTCTGGCCTCCACTACGTTTTCCACTCCATTGGAGGGCTTTGTGAGAAAGGACAGGAGAGGCAGGGAATGGGGAGGGAGTTTGGTGAGGGGGGCAGCTCAGGCTGGGATTTTTCCCATCTCAAACCGTGATCAGGGGCTCAGGGATGGGAAAGACACGGATTCCAGGCTCTGGGTCCGTCTGAGGCCCAAGGAGAAGGAAGGAAAGACATCATCTCGGGGGGGGGGGGGGGGCATCGGGGTGGGGAGGGAATCCTTTCACAGCAGTCGGGGCTCACTAAGCACCCTAGGGCCAGCGGAGGTTGCTGGTTGTTGACTCTTTTGTATTGTCCTCTCCCTAACATTTAATACAATGCTCTGCACAGAGTAAGCGTTCAATAAATACTATCGATGGGTTGATTTTTCTGGCCATGATGCTATAGAAAGATTTGCTTAGGTAACAGAGAGGGTGGGATAGAGGGATCTGCTTATACAGTGCTCAGTGCACAGTAAGTGCTTAGTACAGTGCTCAGCACACAGTAAGTACCCAATAAATGCTATCGATTGATTGAGCCACAGCAGGGGATGGGGAAATTGGGAATTTTCCCATAGGTTGAGCTGCTGTTAGGCAACCCATCAAACTTTATTGTGGTCCTGCGTTGCTCTCCTACTCTCAGCTCTCTTCTCTCACTCCACTCCAGCTCACACTCTTCATTCCTGTCACTGTCCCTCCGTTTTGCCTCTCCTACCTCTTGATCACACCCTCCCACCGGCCTGGAACTCCCTTCTCCTGACCCACAGCTCTCCCCACACACAAGATCCCATATCCCTTCCAGGAGAAGGCCAATTAATTTTATTCTCCCCAAGTCATTCCCCGCGACCACTCCCACAGCGGCTTTGCAGTCACAACCATCGGTAGCACCGCTGAACACGGAAATTCACAATCCGTCAATCAGTGGTATTTATTGAGCGCTTACTGTGTTCGATAGCAGCGTAGGACGGCGCTCTGCTTGCAGTAAGTCCTCGATAAATACCATTGATTGCTGAACACTGTACTAAACGTTTGAGAGACCATAATAGAAGTGGTAGTTGTGATCTCTGCCCTCAAGGATCTTCCAAACTATTCATTCACTTATCTATCTCTCCCTTTTCTTGCCTGTATATGACTTTGTGCCTGGCTCTAGACTGTAAGCTCCTTGCAGGTTATTGTATTCTCCCAAGTGCTTCAATCAATCAATCAGTGGTATTTATTGAGCCCTTACTGGGTGCAGAACACTCTAAGTGCTTAGAGGTGGCCTAGTACAGTGCTTGGCACATAGTAAGTGCTTAATAAATGCCATCATTATTATTAGTTGTAGTAGAAAGAGCAGAAGACTGGGAGTCAAGGTCAACTCCTAGCTTTGCCACTTGCCTGCTGTGTGACCTTGGGCAAATGGCTTCGCTTCTCTGAGCCTCAGTTCCCCTCTTCCTCAGAAGGGGGATTAGATAATAAACAGTTATAAGCGAGTGCTGGTGGCCTGACCAGGAATTGGAGGGTGAGGGGCTGAAGTGGGGACCCCACCCCCCCGACTGGTGGCCCCGTCCCTTCATGCAGAGGTTGAAGCGGGAGCTGCCAGGTTGCTCTCTAGGGGAGCTTGGTGGCAGGGGGAGGCTCCTTGGGAATGCTTGCTGTGGGTACTTTTGGGGGTGCTCCATGGGTATGGTTACTAAGGGTGCTCTCGGGGGTGTTTGTGGATGGGAGTGCTCGCTGAGGGTACTCACTGGCTATGCTCGGGGGGGTGCTCTTGGGGTGTTTGTGGGTACTCACTGAGGGTGCTTCCTGGGCCTGCTCCCTACGGGGTGCTCTCGGGCTTTCACTGTGGGTACTCTTGCGGGAGCTCGCCGGGCGTGCTCACTGGGGGGGGGGGTGCTGTGGCTACTCTTGGGGGTGCACATTGTGGGGGCTTTCTGGGTATGCTCACTGGGGGTGGTCTCAGAGTGCTTGCTGGCCGGGGTGAAGAGCAGTGGGGGGGCTGCTGTACAGGCCGGAGGGGGAGAGGAGAAGAAAGGGGAGGAGAAGAGGGGAGAGGAGAAAGGAGGACAAGAAGGGGAGAGGACAGTAGACCCCCCAGCCCAGGGAGGGAGGGATGGAGGCCAATAGCCTCAACAGCTAGCCAACGCCGCCCCCTGCCGGCAAACAGGAACGCCTGCACGGCCGGGAGACCAGGCCCACCGTCTTCTCCCCCGAATCCCCCTTACTGCAGCGCCCCTTCATCTCCCCTCCTCGGAGAACTAACCGGCCCCAGTGGCCTGCGTTCTAATCCCCACTCCGCCTCGTGGCCGCTGGATGACCTTTGGCAAGTCATTTCACTTCTCCGGGCCTCGGTCTCTGGAAAATGGGGACTGAGACTGGGGGGGACGGGGACTGGGACCAACCGGGTTAACTTGTCTAATAATTGTAGTATTTGGTGAGCGCTTACTATGGGCCAGGCACCGTACTAAGCGCTGGGATGGATAGAAGCAAAATGGGGTTGAACGTAGTTATTTGTGGACATGGGCTGTGTCCAACCTTGATGAGCTCGTGTTTACCCCAGCGCTTAGTACGGTGCCTGGCCCATTGTAAGCGCTTAACAAATACCATAAAAAAAAATCAACAAAGAAACCAGGGAGGAGCCCTTGGGGTTTATATTGCAGGGAAAAGAGCTGAGGTCATTCATTTGAGTGGAAGGAACAGGCGGGTCCACCTGCTGTTTGTTTTTGGGGGGGGGGGGCGTGAAATGGACCAAGACCGTGGGTTAGGTGTCTGGGGGAAAATATTCTTTCTGAGAAAATAGCTTCTGGCCAAAAAATTTTTCATGGGGGTCGCGGCGCTGGGTAGCCCAGGCAGCTGAGGAGAGCTGGGCCAACTCATCCCGCCTCTTGGCTAGCCCGGGACGCCTCTCTGATGGAGAACCGGTCGGGGTTCCCTGCTCCTCCACCCCGGGCTTGAGGGGGGTGCTCAGTACAGCCCCCCACCCGGAGGCTGGTTGAGCAATGGGGCAAAGGGGGTCATCATAGGGGTCCTTTCGTTCTCTTGGACCAGTGGCCAGCCTACTCATTCCCTGCCCTGCTTGATTGTGATGTGCCTTTCATCGCTATAATAATAATGGTGGTATTTAAATGATAATAATAATGATAATTATGGCATTTAAGTGCTTACTATGTGCCAGGCACTGGACTAAGCCCTGAGGTAG